>NC_064851.1:74733537-75946037 GCF_024139225.1 Suncus etruscus | reverse complement strand
TTTCCATAGGGATGCTAGAAAAAGTCCCACACTGAGAGTGATCGTTCTGCATGAATGATAGCCTCTAATTTTGTCTGTGTTGCAGCAAACTGCATGATTTTGTTCTTTCTTTGTGTGATCTTCAACTTTTTTACCCTTTGGCCATGAACTCCTCTCTACATCTGCAATTAAAAATCATGGGTATAGGGCTTTGTCAAACTTTATAAGACCTTTTGTTTTCTTGAGAGGAAGAAGGAGAGAGGAGAAAGAAAGAAAAGGTGGAGAAGGGGGGCATAGGGAGGGGGAAGGGAAGAAAGGAAGGGAGTGGAGAGAGAGAGAAAGAGAAAGAACTTGGGGTTCTTCCAGACTGAATGTATGAAAGTACACATCTCAAGATAGGGGACATGAGGGCACAGGCACCTTGTGCTTGGGCCAGTTACACACATGTGCGGGAAATGCTAGGCTTTTGAATATAGAAACAAATTGACTCTGCTGCTATTTAAATGGTATTTCTGAGAGCGGGTCTGCAGGTGTGTGGGTGGGTGGTGGTGGGGAGTCGGGGGAAAAATGGGTATTTTAGATGTATTGTTTCAGCTCAGGATCAGAAATAAGACTTGTTAGTAGACCCTTACATGCTGATTACAGGTCAATGAGGTTTGGGTCCTGTGTTAAATGTGGTGCTGGTGATAAATGGCCATATTCTAGGCACGTTTATTAGTTAGAGCCTGTGAGGTATGAAGGATCATGATGATTTCAAGCAAGGGTTATTATATATGGCCTGAACAACCAAATAAGAGTTATTACTTAGTGATATGGGGAAGATCTCAAGAAAGTTCTGAAATTATTTTCACTTTTATATGTGAATTTTCAGATGAAATGTCAATGAGTAATGGTATATATGAACCCAGGGTTCAGAGATGTCTGAGCCGAAGATAAAAAATTGGTAACTATAAATGGCATCTGGAACTATGAGACGAGCTGGGATGTGACTCAGTGGTAGGAAACTTGCCTTGTAGGTTTGTTTTTTTTTTTGGTTTTATTTTGTTTTTGTGTTTTGGGTTTTTTTTGGGGGGGTCACACCCGGCAGCGCTCAGGGGTTACTCCTGGCTCTATGCTCAGAAATCACTCCTGGCAGGCTGGGGGCACCATTATGGGATGCCAGGATTTGAACCACCTTCCTTCTGCATGCAAGGCAAATGCCTTCCCTCCATGCTATCTCTCCGGCCTGCCTTGTAGGTTTGTTTATTTACATTGAGCTGTGCTCACAGCTTATTCATTGTTCTGCATTCCTGGTGGTGCTCAGGGACCAGTGCAGTGTAAAGAATCCATCCAGTACTGGCTGCATGCAAGACAAGTGCTATCTTTAAGATGTACTATCTCTCTGACCCTTGCCTTGGGTGGTATGAAGCCATTAGCTCTATTTTTACCATAAAGAAAGTGGAACCTCTGGTTCTCATTAAACTCCCTATAGAAATTTGTGGAAACCATTCTTATGAACAGAACGAAAAGAAACAAAAACAAATTATTAGCTGAAAGATGTGAACATTTGAGAAAAGGGAAAGTATGAAAAAATTATTTAGGACAATGCTAAAGTAAATGGACTAACAAAATATAGGAATTAAGGACCCATATTAGAAAGTATTGCTATAGATTCAACAGTAGACCAGCCAATATAGATAATATTTTATTCTTTTTCTATTTTGTTTTTGGACCATACCCAGTGATGCTCAGGGGTTACTCCTGGCTATGTGCTCAGAAATTGCTCCTGGCTTGGGGACCATATTGGACTCCAGGGGATCGAACCATAGTCCGTCCTAGGCTAGCGCCAGCAAGGCAGATAGAAGCCTTACCGCTCCACGCCACCACTCCTGCCCCATAGATAATATTTTAATGAAGGTTTACTTTTAGCAGTAATTTAGAAGATTTATTACTAAATTTGCTACTAATTATATTTGTTATTCTTGGTAATTTTGCTGTAGTGAGGATTATGTCAGTAAGATAGCATCAGGGTTCTCCTTTTTACAGTTCAGTAGTGAGAAAAGGGACTACTAATTATGCATTGAATTATGCTGTGCTATTTGCCTAATTTGAAACCATACAGCGTTAGGGATGAGGTGGTTCTACCCTCAAGATGCTCTTTCTAGTAGGATTCCATGAGAGCTTTCTGAGAGCCTACCTTCAAATGGATGGATGGTCTCATTTGCTGTATGAAAGTAAAAGTATTTTTCTAAAATCATGAATTTTGCTGAATTTAAAGTGTCACTAGACTGATTAGGGGAAAAAACTTAGATAGGAAAATGTCTATTTTAAATTTTGGTTTTATATAGCTTACATAATTAGATATTTTCTACCTCAAAAAATTAGAGCATAAGATAATATTTGGAGTACAGAAGTAAATATGACTCAGTTTCTACTGTCAAGGATTCTCAGAATTCTGTGTGGGAAAGGGACAAAAGACAAATTTAGATCACTATTACTGCAATGCATGGTTACAGTGATTATTATATTTATATGTGTGTATTGTTATTGTTTTGTTTGGGGCTACATCCAGCAATGTGTACTTCTGTCAGAGCTGTGGAATTGAATCAGTGACTGTCATGTGCAGGACAAGCTCTCTACTCATTCTGCTATTGCTTTGGGGACAGACAGACAGACAGACAGACAGACAGACACACACACACACACACACACACACACACACACACACACACACAGTTAAAGAAAAAGTTTCAAAGTACTGTATTTTCCAGCGTATAAGACGACTTTTGAAACAAAAAAAAAGTCAACCGAAAATAGGGGGTCGTCTTATACACCGAGTATATCCTGAAAAATATTTCAATATGCCGCTAAACGAAAATTGTCTGAATATTGCCACAAAACAAATTTTCCAACTCGATCCTGCACCAATCACTGCAAGGCTGCCCGGACCGCCTCTCTAACTCAGCCAATCCAAGCAGGCTTTTTATGCATGCAAATTAGACAGTGTTCTGGACCCGAATCTACACTGTCAAAAGCCTGCTCAAATTGGCTAGAGTCAGAGAGGAAGTCTATTACAATATAACCTTTGAACCTTTGCTTGTTGTGATTGGCTCACTGTGGAAGATACAGTTGCAGCACAGGAACAGTTCTGTCTGATTTAGCGAAGATAGGCCTAAACCTATGTTTTAACTGCAAAATTAGGGGGTTGTCTTATACGCCCAATTGTTTTATATCGCGGCAAATATGGTAATGAAGATGATTTGCAGAAAGTTCTCAAGGAGCTGGTGTTAACTTGTTTTTCTCTTTATCCCCTTCTCCCCCCATATTTTTTGGACTAAACTTGATGGTATTTTGGGCTTACTCCTGCCTCTGCACTCAGGGATTATTGGAGTTTGGGGAACTTTATATGGTGCTGTGGACCAGACACAGATCAGCTGCATGCAAGGCAAGTGCCCTATCTGTGGTACTATCTTTCTAGTCCTAAACTGATTTTGTTCTAAAAGAGGGCTAAGAACTGATTTGAAATAACAATGGGATATCACGTTACATAAGGGATATTGCCAAACACTGAGAGTAAAAAGAGCCAATGTGACTGTGACCAAAGGAACCCTTACCCACTATTGGTGGGAATGCTATCTGGTCTACTCTCTATGGAAAAGATGTAACTAGAGGGTATCTTGCTGGGTACGATAGTCAGAGGGAGAGAGACAATACAGACTCATCTCTGGATATGTGGAATATAAAGAAACATTGTAAGAGAATAACAGATGGCCAAGATATAGAGTCAGTGTGCAGAACTGAATACAGGGACCTTGGAATATTGGCAGAGGATGTGATTTTGTAATGTTATATGCCTGAAACACTATTATTAACAATATTCTAAATCATGGTGCAAAGTAAAAATAGAAAAATAAACAAGAGTAGAAAAGAGATTGAAGTAGAGGGGCTATGGGAAAAACTAAGAACTGTATTAAATACATGTGCAACTTACTAATTGGTTACCAGGTGCTAAAAAACACCAACTCTGAAAGTAGAATTATCTTTAATTTGTAGATATGAGCTTTAGAGAAGTCAAAATTTTTTTGGTCTTGTTTTGTTTTTTTGGGTCACACCCAGCAGTGCTGGTTCTGCGTTCAGAAATATGGGATGCTGGGAATTGAACCACCATTAGACCTGGGTCGGCTGCCTGTAAGGCAAAAATGCTCTACTGCTGTGCTATCTCTCTAGCCCTATAGAGAAATCAGTTTTATCCTAGGGACACACAGCTTAGAACTTTGTGTTTAAACTCATATCTATTAGATGTGAAAAGCTTTTAGCTATGTAACCTTGTTGTATAGGCATATAAATCTTCACTATCAGGGCTGGAAAGATAGCTCTGGGGACTGAAAACATTCATTGCATATAGGTTTATTTCCTGGCTTCTGTTCACCCCCAAACACAAGCACAGAGCTGAAAGTAGCCCTGAGCATATTTGGGTGTGTCCCTCAAACCAAAATAATTAAGTTTTCTCTGTCTTTTTTTTTTTTTTTAATTTTTTTTATTTTTTGGGCTATATGATTCAGCACTCAGGGGTTATTCCTTAGCTTTGCATTCTTGGAATCAGTCCTGGCTGGCTCAGGGGACCAGATGGGATGCCCAGGATCAAACCTGTCTCAGCCAGATGCTGGGCAGATGCCCTCCCTGCTGTGCTGTCGTTCCAACTGCTTCTCTGTCCTTTTATTTCCTTAGCTACTTTTTCTTTATAAACCAACTTGTAGTTAAACTTTCCTGAAAAGATCTCAAATCTGTCAGGAATTCACTGCTACCTGTTTAAGTCAGGTCCTGACTGTTTTATGACTATGGGAAAATTGCTTCCTGGTTGGCTTTTCTCTCATGGAAAGATCTATTACTCTGTATGTGGTGGTGGTGGTGGCGGTGAGTTTGGTTTTTGGGTCACCCCAAAAAGTAACCCCAGTGGCGTTCAGGGTTACTCCTGCCTCTGTACTCAGAAATTACTTTTGGCAGACTCAGGACCATATGGGGTGCTGGTGATCCAACCTGGTCATCAGTAAGTGCAAGGCAAATACCCTACCCACTGTGCTGTGGCTCTGGTTACCACTACATATATATTGTATTTAATGTATAAAAATACTTATATATTTAAATTGTGTCTTTTTATATTTCAAAATTATAAAATCATATAGGCTATCTTGGTTTATAGAATGATACTTAGACTCAGTTTCGTTATGCTTCATGATCTGATCTCATTTTACCATTACACATTTCACATTTAAAAAAATTAGCTTTTAATATGTCTTTTCACTTAAAATTTACTCATCCATTCCAATGGCAAATAATTTAGTTCTTTAATTTTTATACATACCTGGCAATTTTTTTTTTTTTCGGGCCACACTTGTTTGATGCTCAGGGGTTACTCCTGGCTAAGCGCTCAGAAATTGCCCCTGGTTTGGGGGGACTATATGGGACAACGGGGGATCGAACCATGGTCCTTTCCTTGGCTAGCGCTTGCATGGCAGACACCTTACCTCTAGTGCCACCTCGCAGGTGTGGACCTGGCAAATTTTAAAGCTAAAGAAATTTAGCCTTGATGAAGTAAAATGAATTTTCTAGGATCACATATTATATTTAAAGCATGCTACAATCTCAGCTCTTTCTTGATCTGTTCCCAGCCTAGAGTCCCTGCTTCTCGCCTTTGATGATGCTAATTTGCCCTGACTGGAATGTTTGCCTTTTCTTGGTCTATTCATATTTTATCCATTCTTTAAGTTCCATTTTTAAAGATATTTTCTGACCACTGTAAGAGAAAGTGATAATGTATTCTACCCTATCTTCTAAAAGTTCTTACAAAGAAAAGTTTCATTGTAACTGTGGATGTTTTAAACTTGAAAGGGAAGTTCGTGGTGGGTGTGACATGACGGAAAGAATATGAGATTGGAAATTAGAGATAGAAGAAAAATCTTTCCTCTGAACTTTTAAGTGCTATAGTAAAGGAAAGTTATAGGTGTAGAAAGGAAACCTAGCATGGCTGTTTGAGCTGGACCTGGAGAATGTCTCAGTGGGGAAATGGTTTGGTAAGGACTAAGACAGGGTGATTGATGAACCACCACAGGCTTGTGCAAAACCATGGGATGGATCCAAAAGGATGTTTAATAGACTCAGGTAATATTTCCGTGGTTGTGCTTAAGGTTTTAGGAAATATGTCAACATCATCATCATCAAGATCTAGTCTCAAGGCACCTTCCAAGGACCTGTGTGTATTAAATGGTCAAATGTTTATTGGCTTTTATTGATCATTATTAGCAATGTTCCATAATGATGCTTAGTTGCTATCGGTGGCTTCTGTCTGGAAGCGCCAGTTGGACATTAGTGAATCTGCTTCAGGGAGAGTCGGTAGCACAAACCAGCAGCGAAATATGAAATATGAAGAAATAAGACCACATAATGAATGTATGGGGAAACACGTTCTGGCAAGAGTGTTACAACATGAATCTCCAAGCTAGGAGTACTTAAAGGAGTAAAGGGACAGTTATATTATGAGAGGAATGCTCACCTTTTGTTTCTTTGCAAAGTACAGAAGCTTATCAGTGAACCTTGATCTTTAAAACAATACACATGGCTCTAGGTGGTTTGTAATCTTAGAATAGAATATAGTTCATTTAGGAGTCCTGAGGATAAAAGAAAGGTAAACTTTTACATTTCAAAGTAGTTTCTCTCTGGCCTGGGCCTAGGTGTCAAACTGATGTAAATTAAGAGATTAGCAAGAAGCCAGATTTTCTGTAACAAAATATTTTTACTTAGGTTCCTAGCTTAGTGGTTAAGGCTAACTTCCTAAATTCTAGTTTTGAAAGAGATAAAACTTATATGGAAGAGGTACAGAATTATACCTAGTAAAATTCAATAGCCCAATGCTGTCCTGGCCAAACCTTTTTGGAGTGTAGAATAGTTAGCAGGTATTCAAAATGTCTAGGGGAAGTCCCTGAAGCAAAGCAATCTTTTCTGTTACAAACGGCAGTGTTGTTCAAAGACAAGGAGAGAAGAACTTGTGGGGTTTTTTTGATGCTGAGTATTCCAGGTAAAGATAAATTTAATTAGGGCTATATTGCCTGTAAAAACTTTTATGTTAGGATGAGAAAGGTTCTATTATGTTCACACAGCAGTAGTAAAGGAAGCAGAATGTCAGTTTCATTAACAGAACATCTCATTCAATTATCCACACTGAGAGAAGACTCAGTAGGGCTGCTGGATCTCTCAGGAATCTTCCAGCCATCCATACTTGAGGGAAAAAATTTCTCAGTGGACCTGTTGGTAATATTCACTCAGGAATTTTTGATCAGCTACCCACGCTAAGGGTAAGAACATCCTAGTGGGTCTTCTGACTGACTTCCTCTAGAAATATTAAGATTCCTATTGTGTTGATGCTGTGACACTTAGTCTTATAATACTTGACCTTCCTCCAATTTTTATTTAGGCTCCACGGTTTATAATATAGTTAGTAATAAAGTTTCAGGCATAGGTGTTCCAACACTGCACCTACTACCATTGTCAGCTTTCCTCTACTATACTCTCAAGGTCCCTACCCCCCAGTCTACCTTCTTCTTCTTCTTCTTTTTTTTTTTTTTTTTTTTTTTTTTTTTTTGTTTTTGGGCCACACCCGGCGGTGCTCAGGGGTTACTCCTGGCTGTCTGCTCAGAAATAGCTCCTGGCAGGCACAGAGACCATATGGGACACCGGAATTTGAACCAACCACCTTAGGTCCTGGATCGGCTGCTTGCAAGGCAAACGCCACTGTGCTATCTCTCCGCCTCGCCAGTCTGCCTTCTTGATTAAACTTAGTTCTGTAGTCTGATTCCCAGGGTTTGTTTCCATTGGCCATTTGTTTATACTATGTTTCTTTGAGCAATACTGGGTATGACCTAAAATAAAAAAAAATGCCATAACTTCAAGAACAGAATTCTTCAAACTTCCTGTGGCCTTAGAAGTTGAACTAGGGCATACAAAGTGTATGCTCCACTATAGTTCTTGTTTTTTTTTTTTCAGTTTTATAATTTTTTATTATGAATTATGAGAACAAAAGATGCAAAGAAAGAGGATAAGGTAAAGTTACAGTGGAAGGACAATCACCCATAACATAATTATCAGAAGAAGTCCCCTTGCTGATATCTTAACTTTGAACTTTCACCAAAGAAAGTTAAGATAAATAAAACAGAATCCATGTGCAATTACTTTGTCCCTCAAGTCCCCAGATTGTAGCACATTATAATATTTCTTAACAGCACACAAGGCAATCTAAAGCCATCAAACTTACGTAACTCCTTAAACATTAGAGGCATAGTATTTTTTACATTTCCATGTACATGCATATTAGCTTAAGTTAACCTCAAATTTTAAGTGGGTGTATTTTAAGGATTAGAGTCAAAGGAGCACAGTAAAAACGGTGTTAGAGTGGCAATTGTTGTTTGCATAGGCCCACCAAAATATGAGAGGCATGGAAAGGAATAGCCTTGGCCTAAATACAAAGAGATCCTACCCCTGAAGTTTCCTGGCATAAGACCAGCTCTAGGCCTCAGGAAAGTTATCGTTCGCTCCAAGACATTGTCCGTAGCGCCAACACACTTATCACACAGTCTCTGTTGTCGGTCTCATGTTTCTGTATTAAAGATTCTGGAATCTGCATGTCCTATATTAAAGTCATGATGTGGAGTGCCTTCTCGTTTCACCTCACCATGAAAGGGGAATGCAGGAAGCCCTGTCCTGTAAGCAGGTTGTTGTTGTTAAGTCTTCTCAGTGTTAAGGGAAGTCTCTTTTGAGCAGGACGATGTCTGAGCAGTGGTAGGGTCTTCCGTGGTAGAGGATTGCTTCCAGGTGATGTTATAGACAAACCTCACAATTAAGGGGCAATACAGCAAGCCCTGTCCAGTAAGCAGGTCATTGTTCTTGTTGTCTTCTCAGTGTTAAGGGATGTCTCTTTTGAGTAGATCGATGTCAGAGCAGCTGTAGGGTCGTCCCTGGTACAGGAATGCCTCCGGGTGATGTTATATACAACCTTGGATGTTTTGTAAATGTCTTCTGTAGATCAAGGGGTAAATGGAGAATGCCCATTCTTCTGAGGCCTGTGCCAGGTCTTTATGTCAATGTTCAGGGTGTAAGGTCTCATTGCACTACAAGATTTGTGTGTTCCCATTTCTATTAGATAAGAACTTATTGGTATGTATAGTATTTTCCCATGTTAGTGTGCCTACGCAAACAAGTAATAAAGCCACGTGGTGCTATCAGATATATGGGGGCATAAGAACATTTCCAACAAGACCCATGACTTGGTTCAAACATAAGTATTAAACTGAGGGATTCTATCACACCAAATTCCATATTGAGCAGTTCACAAAGAGAAGATAAAAAACATGGGGGGGGGATCATCACTGTATAAGAAAGTATTTAGCAAAAGTTATAGCCGTCAAAAAAAACACCCATAAAATGTTGAAAAGATATGCGTCATTTTTATGCCTTTTAAAATAGTTGGGTGGGTGTTAACTCTAGGGCACCACTTTGGTCTGTGAATTAGGACTCAACAGTACTTAAGTTAGAAAGGGAAAAAAGGAGTAATGATGATAGGAGATAAAGAAGTTAAAGAGAAATATGAACTTATGAAGGGGTATGCAAAAGGGCAGAATACAAAATGGACATTCTGCATACATAAAAACATAATTCAATGATAGTGAATACTATTAATGTTTCTTGTGAGAGTACTATTAATGTTTCTTGTGAGCGCGGGGCCTATTGCCCCCGCGCGATTTTGAGAATGTAGACTGGACAGAGATTACCAGTGCCAGCCAAACCTCCTCCTGCTAGACTCCCGGCTCCCAGGAAGGAGAGATCCTTCAAGAAGCTGGGAGACCAGAAGTTCAGAGCCCCACCCAGACCCTCCCTAAGGAGCCGCATGGATAGTGGGGGAAGGCCTAGGGTACCTTCAAGCTCCACCAAGGGACCCAACTCACCGGCTTGCCCAGGCGTGTGGCCCGGGGAAGCCCTGGAGATCTGGAGCAAGGCGGCAGAGGGGTGCTGGGGTTACCCAAGTCCCGCACCCCCCCTAGGCCTGGCCAAGCAGGCCTCCAGCATGGCGTGGGCTTGCCAAACCTCCTCCTGCTAGACTCCCGGCTCCCAGGAAGGAGAGATCCTTCAAGAAGCTGGGAGACCAGAAGTTCAGAGCCCCACTCAGACCCCACCTAAGGAGCCGCATGGATAGTGGGGGAAGGCCTAGGGTACCTTCAAGCTCCACCAAGGGACCCAACTCACCGGCTTGCCCAGGCGTGTGGCCTGGGGAAGCCCTGGAGATCTGGAGCAAGGCGGCAGAGGGGTGCTGGGGTTACCCAAGTCCCGCACCCCCCCTAGGCCTGGCCAAGCAGGCCTCCGGCATGGCGTGGGCTTGCCAAACCTCCTCCTGCTAGACTCCCGGCTCCCAGGAAGGAGAGATCTAGTTCTTGTTTTTATTTATTTATTTATTTATTTATTTATTTATTTATTTATTTATTTATTTATTTATTTATTTATTTTTATTTATTTTTGTTTTGGGAGTCACACCTGGTGATGCTCAGCTGTTACCTTTGGCTTTGCACTTAGCAATCAGTTGTGGCAGACTCGGGACCATATGGGACACTGGGGGTCTCTAAGAGACTTAAACATTTTGAGTTATTGTTCATGTTTTTCAAACTATAGTGATATATCTACTTTGGAGTATTATATTGCAAACAAATCTTGTGTACTTGATAGGATTTTTATTATTACATTACATTACATTATTATATTATATTAATTATATTATATTATATTATATTATATTATATTATATTATATTATATTATATTATATATTGCACCTTGATGACTTAAGAATATGTATATAAGAAACTATAGGTAAATGAGAATGATGGTATCAATTCTTTTTTTGTTCAGAGGTCATGCAGGTCATGTCAGCTGCTTGCAAGGCAAAGCAATAGCTGCTGTATTATTTATCTGGACCCTGAGGGACCAATTTCTTTTCTTTTTTTGTACTTAAGTTGCTACTGCAGAATTTTGGTGAAATTTTCTCTTGTGTCATGTTTATTGAGTTCTTCAGTTTGCTTTTGAAATATAAAAAAAGAGGCAGCTCCACATTTTTATCATGGTTGGTAAGGATCTCCCACAAAGAGGGAGAACCATTGTCCATTTCTTTTAATGTTCCAGACACAAGAGACAGAAAGTGTGAAAATAATGAACAGGGATTCCAGTTGTGTCATCTAGCAGTGAGGAGGAGAAAGAAGGGAGCCATATCTATCTACATATTATATTTTAATGTCTACATATTAATTAAAATAGGCCTCATAGTGATTCCTGCCTATTGGTAAACATGACTCAAATGGGTCTTGGAGTCTGACCACTCAGATGATTTATTCCTTCCTGCGAGCACAGTGGTCAGAGAGAAAGACAGAGCCTAAAGAATTACCTTTTTCTAGGTGACAACACTTGAATTTTGAATTTCCTTCAAATTTTCTTTTCTTTTCTTTTTTTTTTGGGGGGGGCACACCTGGTGACTTGGGGGTTACTCCTAGCTATGCGCTCGAAAATCACTCCTGGCTTGGGGGACCATATGGGAAGCTGGGGGATTAAACCGCGGTCCATCCTAGGCTAGCACCAGCAAGGCAGAAACCTTACCACTCTGCACCACCTCTTCGTCCCCATTTTCTACATTTTTTTTTTCCTAAGGAAGAACATCCACTGATAGGACAATACTGTTTGTGACTTTCAACTCAAAAATTGTATTTAAGTTTATAAAGTATCAGGAAAGGAGCTCTTTGTCTCAATTTTCTTTCTTTGTGAATAAAAGAAGAATCTTACAGTAACTCACCTCACTTATCACCCTATCAGATTAGATTTTTCGATTAATTTGCTGTAATTCAAATTTCAATATTTTCTGCAACCAACAAATAATCTAAGAAATCTGCACAGTCAGTGTATCAGGAAGTGGTGCAACTTTTTCTATTTTCAGTGAGTTAATTTTGTTTGAATTGTAAACTTGGAAATTTTTGCATAATGCAGAAGCTTAATGCATTATTTAAATCTGAAGCCTGCAAAGGTAGAATTAGAATTATATGAAGTTTGCCTACCTGTATTATTTGCTTACAATAGTTAGCTTTATTGGTATATTTTAAAATGACATAAAGCACTGGAATGTGCTGGAAAGAGTACTGAATTCAGTTCAAATATCCAGAATGCTGTTTGATCCATAACTAATGTTCTTGTTATTTGGAATAGGTTTTTTTCACCCCTTTCAAAAGCATGTTTACCTTTAGATGACATTGCATCAGATTGATTGCCAAAGTATAGTGATATAAAATGTAGAACTTAGTTTTCTTTGTTTTATGGCAATTTTGATGCAGTTAGTGGTCAGATGAGCAAACAAAAAAGTTCTTGAATAGTTCAGTATTAATACTTTAGCACTTGGTTAAGTTAATATGGTGTTTATAATAAAGGGATGCATTATGATAAACTTTGAATTGGCTAGCTTCTCACTACTGGGAAATTTAGGAATTAGAAGGATATTGAATTTTGTAGTGCAGGTACCAGCAGTTTTTAGCATTTATTCGTACTACTTATTGCTTAATTAACCTAATTAAAGATCAGCACTGGAAGAATCTTGGATGTTACAGAGCTTAAATTTAACTTCTTCCATACTTAGAACACTTTAGTTTGCAGATTTACACTGTATTTCTGGCTTAGTGATTATTTTAAAAAATCTCAGAATAGAAACTCTTGGTACACATCCTTTGGTACATAGTATTAGGAGTTGTGATTATAATAGCTAGGATTTGAATAGAGCAGAGGGAAACATTCTTGGCAGGGATAGTAATATGACACGGAATAGTTTGCAAGACCAGTTTTGTTGGAGAGTTTGTTTCATAAAACAACAACAACAACAACAAAAAAAAAACAAAAAAAACTTAAAAAACAAGGATAGTAGAGTCAAATGATCAATATGATGAGATTATGAATGAAAATAAACTTTTCTATTCATAAATTATTTTCCAATATGAGAAATGTATTTTGCAAGAAAGTAGAATCTGGAGATGGAGTTGTTAATATTAGATGGGGAAGAAATAACTTTGTGTATGATATGTTGAGAGTTGTGCTATAAAAAATATAGGACATGAAGGGTATATTTTAGGTAAATAGTTGATCACTTTAGGGCGTGAGAGAATAATACATGTATACTTTCAGGCTATAGTATGTTACTTGCATACACATCATCATATGTAGTTTGAATTGTTTGCTAATATGTGTTTTTTTTTTTTGGTTTTTGGGCCACACCCGATAATGCTCAGGGGTTACTCCTGGCTATGTGCTCAGAAGTTGCTCCTGGCTTGGGGGACCATATGGGACACCGGGGGATCGAACCGCGGTCCGTCCAAGGTTAGCACAGGCAAGGCAGGCACCTTACCTTTAGCGCCACTGCCCGGCCCAATATGTGTTTTTTTTTTTAAATACATAGTTCTGCATGTAAAAGTTACTGATTTTGTCTTCACTTCATTTTATTTTTAACCTTTGGGGTTTTGGGTCCTTATCTGGTTGACACTCAGGTTATTCCTAGCTCTGCACTCAGGAATTAACTCCTGGCAGGGATGGAGATACCAGGAATAGAACCTAGATCAGCATGTAAGACATATGCCTTACCCACAGTATTATCACTCTGGAATCCAACTTTTACCTTCCTTCCTCCCTCCCTCCTTTCTCTTCACCTTCCTTCTCTCCTTCCCTCCCTCCCTCTCTTCCTCCCCTGGCAGGCTCAGAGAACCATATTGGATGCCAGGAATCGAACCTGGGTCCATCCAGGGTTGGCCACGAGCAAGGCAAATACTCTACCACTGGCTATTTCTCTGCCCCCTTGCCTTTATTTTTTAAAGTGCTGATCCCAGATTTTTTTTTTATTTAAATGACTTTTATGACATTTTGAGGGGGGGCTGAGTTTTTTGGGAGGGATCCACACCCCGAAGCCCTCAGGGGTTACTTGTGACTGTGCTCAGAAATGACTTCTTGCAGCCTCAAGGGGACCATATGGGATGCTGGGGATCAAACCCAGGTCAACCTGTGCTAATGCTCCCTATTTTTACTATTTTGTTGCTGTTATTTCTTTCAGTACAGTTTTATTTGTTCTTGCAAGGATCTGACTGATGCACTTCATTTTATTTCCAGTTTGGCTTTTGGTTGGAAAAAAGAACTTAGCCTATATGTTCTGCATTAACCACTGGAAGAATGACAGATGACAAAGATGTGCTTCGAGATGTGTGGTTTGGACGAATTCCAACTTGCTTTACCCTGTATCAAGATGAGATAACTGAACGGGAGGCAGAGCCATATTATGTAAGTATATTGATAGTATCAAATGGGATATTTAACTTAGACTGTTTTTACAAATAAAGATTTAAAAACCTGGAAGCTGTTATCCAACTAATACAGAATTACTAGAGAAAACAAGTTAGGAAAAAAAATAAAATTTACCTCTAATTCTATTACCTTATTACCAGAGGGTAATAAACCCAGTCACTGTTGAAATGTTGATTTGGGGTCTTCGGCTTTTTTCTTGTATGTGTTTGTATATATAGTTGAATGACTGTTTATGTGCCTTTTTTTTTTTTTTTTTGCAGTAGTTCTTTTAGAGTGAAAGGTCAGACACTTAAATGATTGCAGGCAACTTTTAGCAAATTATTTTTTATAATTTAGTGAAAATGTGAATGAATGTATATTTTTATATTCATAGAAGTACATGATAAAGAATTATTTAATACCTAAATTGCTGTACATATATTTATATGTTTGAATTAGAGTATTTGTTCTAGAAAGATTATCAGATAAATGTCTTCTGAATTTTAGCCTGCTTTTCCTTTTTTTTGGTTTGGGGGTTACACTCAGCTATGCTCAAAGATTACTCCTGTCTGTTTTCAGGCATCACATTTGGCAGTGCTCAGAGGGCATCTGGAATGTCTGGGTTTGAACTCAGGTCAGGTGCATGCAAGGCAAACACTACCCACTGTACCCTTTTTTTTTTTTTTTAATAATTTTTATTTTGACTAAAGTGAATTACAAATCTTTCACAATAATAATTTAGATACATAGTGACATTGAATCAGGGTCGTTCCCACCGCCAGTGTTGTCCTCCCCCTACGCCTGTTCCCAGCATGCATCCCATATCCCCCATCTTTACCCCCCGGGCTGCTAGAATAAGTGGTCTTTTTTTTTTTTTGTCTTTTCTGAGTGCAGAAGTAATTTAGATATCAAATACATCTCTCTGTTAATTAGATTCTTCTGTCTTTTTACCAAATAATCCTGAATAGGCCAAGACATTCTTTTCAGCTTTCATTATCTTAGTTATTTTCTTTTTTGCATCTAAAATACACATGATAATTTTTACCCATGCAGATTTGGGAAAATGGACATGTATTTATTTTACTTTAGTAAATTTTTATTTCACTTTATTAAAGCTTGCCCTAGGGCAGAGAGATAGTACAGCAAGTGAGTTGTTTGCCTTGCAAATGGCCACCTTGTATTTGATCCCTGGCACTACATATGATCCCTCAACATTGCCAAGAGTGATCCTTCAGCACTGGGTCAAGAGTAGGTCCTAAGAACTGCCAGCTTTTTTTCCCCAAACATCCCTGCCTCTAAATAAATAAGTCTAGCTTTATGCTTTCTCCCTAATCTGTTTTACAGAGTGTGCTGCTTCTTAACCAGCTGTAGTTAGAGAACTGAGGTTTCTGAGGAAATTACTTAGGAATCCCATTTATTGACTTGTTGAGCTCAGAAATTGTGCCATTTTTCTCTGCGCATGCCCGACATTGGGATATTTTTTGTTACCGGTACTTAGACCATCATAATTGAAATCTCAATAAGTTTTTGTCTTTATAAAAATTTCCCTATTTTCATAAATAAAAGATTTTTATTTGTTAGGTTTTTTTATTTTCAGTTTTTCAGTAATATAGTTTAAGATATTGTATTATTCCCAAACTAGATTTTGCTATTTTAAATTAAAATTTTAACTTGGGGCTGGAGTAATAGTATAGTGGTAGGGCATTTGCCTTGATGTGGCTGCCCAGGATGGACCTGGGTTTGATCCCCGGCATCCCATATGGTCCCCCAGCCAGGAGCGATTTCTGAGTGCATAGTCAGGAATAACCCCTGAGAGCCACTGGGTATGGCCCAAAACCAAAAAAAAAAAAAAAAAAAAGAATATGGCTTGACATACTTGTGAAATTTATAGATATTCAAAATAGAAATATTCTCATTTATTTATACCTGAATTTGTTTAATTTGGAAAAGATTATTGTGGCAACAAGGTTAGGTGTTTACTAGCTGCTTGTAATCAAATTTTAAAATGGCAACAAAAATTGAGAATTACTAGTGGATGAGGATAGTTTTACCGAATGATTTTTTAATTTTAAATCTCCATGTAAAAGAAACTCAGTCATTATTATCATGCTTTTTGAAGAATATTGTGTAACAAGCATAAATATTAAACTAAAAGCTAAGTTGTAAACCGTGTGGTTAAACCAAATTTGGCTCTTTAAGTACATACATACTTTTTTTCCTTGTTTTTTTTGGCCACACCCAGCAGTACTCAGGTTTTATTCCTGACTGCATTCAAGAATCACTCCTGACAGGCTGTGGGACCATATAGGATGCCGGCAATCGTTCCCCCAGGTTGGTCACATGTAAGGCAAACAGCCTACTTGCTGTGCCATTGCTCTGGCCCATAAATACTTAAATATAAATACATATAGGAAGAAAATGTACAAGAACATTGGCAGTAGTTAGGATTATCTTGAACATTTTAGTGCTGATATAATTTTTTTTTACAAATATCTTGATTGCATATTAATGCTTTAAAGTATTTTTATTTGCTTTGATTTATAATAATGTGTAAGGTTAAAATATTTGAGCCTGAATACCAGTAGGTCTATTTCCTAGAATCTCCAGGTTCAGATGAGGTAACCTAACAGTGCTATCACCATGGCTTGGAGAGTCTGCATGCTCTGGCATTGTTACAGAGATTGATAAGAGGGAATTTGAGAGTAAATGAATGGAAAATGGAGAGAAGATATTGGAAACTACTAGCTTTACTTTTTTTTTTTATAATGTTTACAGTTTTCTATAGGTGAAATTTTAATGTATTGATTCATTGTAAATTTATAACAAATATTCAGTCTAGTATCATTTATTGCTTTTATTGAAGAATATGTTAGTGTTAGCTATGTGTGTTTTTTTCTTGCATTTTAATTTATTGCCTCATAAATCTTTTAGATTACCTCTATGTCCTGTCTATCTAATTGAGAAATATGTCTGTATTTTTCAGGGAATAATAGGAAGAAAATTTGTTGGAAACTTGACAGTTTTCAGTTATTCCTGTTAAAGTAATAGAAATTCTTGCTTTTCATGCAGATTATTCTGTATAAAAATATACATCCAGGGGTCAGAGCAAATCACAGTGGGTAGAGTGTTTGCCTTGTACATGGCCAGCCCGGGTTCGATCCCTGACATCCCATATGGTCCCTAAAGCCTGACAGGAGTGATTCCTGAGTGCAGAGCCAGGAACCCCTGATATGCTGGATATGCCCCCCCCCAAAAAAAATTTTCTAATTTTTGATTTGTTACCAAAGGAAATCACATAGGCAGACAGGTTGTGATCTAAATGATAATGTTATTACCCCTACCATTACTGGCCTTTTATGTCTCTTTTAAATTTTTCCTTCAAACTATTTCTTTGAGCCCTGATCTCAACTTTCCTTTTCTCAGGTGACCTCACTTTCTCTTGCACAGAGGAATAAAAACCATGTCCTAGGACCTTTCATAACTTTCTGCATCAAGTCTGTAAACTACCCTTGGCAACAGTACATTTACTTCTTTCCTTCTTCTGTAGTAACGGGTAGTAACGGAGGGGAGAGGTATCCTTCTAGGCAAGGCTCATCTCTCTGCCCATATGTGTTCTGGATCCATCTCCTCCTGCCTTCCAAGAAGTTGGTGGTTTTTAAGGAAGAGGTTCTCTCTCCATTTTATTTTACTCTCGACTTCATTTTGGAGGGTCTACACTTGTTGTGCTTGGGTTTTATTCCTGCCTCTTCCTGGCTCTCTGCTCAGGGATCATATCTGGCAGGCTTCAGGGAACTATATGAGGTGGTGTGAATTGGCTATGTGCAAGGCAAGTGTGTTGTGCTTTGGCTCTAGCCCATCAACATTTTATCTGTGATGTCTCTTTTACAGTATTTATATTGCCTCAATTTCTTGTTAGCCTATAATAATCCTTTGTTGAGCCCATTTCCCTTTCAGCCTTTTCCCTTTGCAAGGAAACTTCTTAAAAATTTGTTACCTTTCTACTGTCTATACTTATTTTCCTGTGTTTCACACTCCTTCAAAATGAACATATCTTGCCAAATCTTGATTTTTCCATTGAATTTGTCACAATTTTTGATATTGATGACTGATTTCTTTATTTTTTTGGCACTGTCTCTTTCTCTGCAGTGCTCCATATTTTTGGAGTTCGTGTGTGTATGTTTTCTCCTTTGCCAGATATTCTTTATCAGTGTTTGCAGTACATGAGACTTTGCCTAAATTATTTTTTCCCCTCCTGAATTCTTACTCATTTTTATGATCTTTGTTGAGCTTTTATTTTGGGGGTGGTAAGGGGAAGGTCTTATCACATAGTTTTTATTTCTTTGTGCAGGAGGAAGTAGTGGTCCTCCCTGGTAGTTCTGGGAGACAACAGGTTTAGGCAGTACTTCGGAGGCTCTACTATTCCAGGCATCAGACACTGGGCCTCATGCATGCTAGGCCTATGCTCCAGCTCTGAGATAGCTCCCTGGTTTGTTGAGCTTTGTTTATTTGTTTGTTTTTGGCTTTTGGCCACACATGGCAGCACACAGGGATTACTCCTGGCTCTGCGCTCAGAAAATTACTCTTGGCAGGCTCAGAGGACTATATGTGATGGCGGGGATCAGTCCCAGGTTGGCCTCATGCAAGGCAAACACCCTACCTGTTGTGCTATTGTTTTTGGCCTCACTGTTTAATATTTTTTATCTTGGCCATTTCTTAGAATTTTCTCCAGAGTTTCAAATCTATATACTCTGAATAACTGGAGCTCAGACTATTATTTAAACTGTATATTTACTCTTTGTTAAACTCTTATTTAAATTTATTTAAACTTTAAACTCTTATTTAATCATCTTTGCCCCCAGATAGCTTAGTTACCTACCTTATTTTCTTAAATCAATTAGAGCTAGTTTAATGAACACGTTTGTTTATTTTGTAATGAGATAGGCTTTATTATTGCTGCATTCTTCTCCAGTATCCTCGAAACTTTTTTCATTTCATCTCATCCCAGAACGCACTTGAATCTTCATGATTCTTTACCTGAATCAGGTATATCAAAATTTACCTGCTTTGGTCTAGATCAGACTACTGGGTTAAAAACTGATGGTTTGCATAAGTGATTTCCCTGTTTTTTTTTATCTCCCTTTTTAACTTTTCTATTTAGATGAAATAGTTTTTTTCAAAGCATTACATAATCTTATTACTTGCCTTATTTATTTATTTATTTATTTATTTATTTATTTATTTTGGGGGGTCACACCCGGCAACACTCAGGGGTTACTCCTGGCTCTATGCTCAGAAATTTCCCCTGGCAGGCACAGAGGACCATATGGGACACCGGGATTCGGACCACCTTCTTTCTGCACGAAAGAAAAATGCCTTATCTCCATGCTATCTCTTCAGCCCCAATCTTATTACTTGCCTTCTTAAAACTCTTTGTGGCTTTTGTTTTCTTTAGGATCTTTAATGAAGTTTATGATATTCTCTATGGTTTGGCCCATATGACATTCCTGTCATATTCAACTTTTATAAATTATTTGAATATGTTTGCTTTAGTCTCTATTTAATTTCATTGCTACTTTCAGTGTCCTGTTTGTAATGAACAATGATTTCTCCCATTACTGTCCTATCCAAACATTTATACCCACTCATTTGCTTTATATCTATTTTCTTTCTGATTCTCATAGTAAAGACTTGTTGTCAAGTCTTTACTTGTTGTCAGGTCAGGTTCCCTGAACTTGTAAATCCAGTTACATTCCTGTCCTTGCTCTTATAACATTGTTTACTTCTTCATGGAATTCATAATATTTGTAATTTTTGTTTTTAATATCTAGTTTGTGTAAATTCAGTGAGAGGATAAACTTAAGAAAAATAAGTTGTATTTAAAGTGTGTGTTTGTGTGTGTGTGTGCGCGCGTGAGAGAGAGAGAAAGAGAGAGAGAGAGAGAGAGAGAGAGAGAGAGAGAGAGAGAGAGAGAGAATAGTAGTTACCTTTACTTTTGCTTTAGTTCTGATTTTATGATTTCTAGAGAAGTTTAAGAGGAGAGCGATCACATTAAAGACACTAAGGACTGTGAGTGTTCACAGACCTGTGCAGTCGAAGATCACTTCCTTTGTTGCTGTTTGATCCTCCCTGACAGAATCCATGAATGGTAGAGAACGTTGAGGTGCATTCAAGGACTCACCAGATTACACTACAGTATTAGCCCTTTAGAAAAGAAATAGAGCTATCTCAGGTTGAGTTGCCTTTACCAAAGGTGGTTTTGTTGGTCTTTTCCCAAACTGCCACACCTGGGATTTTGCTACTAGGGTGCAACCAAATGGGAAAACCTTGGATTTCATTGGTCTTTGAGATGAGACCTCTTTATTTTATTTAGTGCTCAATACTCATGGTTTAGTGTGATTCATTCCCCTTATAACGTTGAAATGGAATAGAATTATTTTATGTTTTAATTTTTATAGTAAATATCTAACTTTACAACTGGAAACTGTTGGACAAAGTAGTATTACAAAATAGTATGGCAAAAATAAATTTTAGACATGTTTCTCAGTAACAATCTATATAACTGTGGAAGAAAGCATGCTTTTCTTACAAACTACAGAACAAATAATAAATCATTTATATCATACTCACTGAGTACTTGCCATTGCTAAGTAAGAAGAAAATACATTTTATGTAGCTGACAATTTTCCAGGAAGCTAGTCTTTTTTTGTGTTAAAGACCTTAAAAGCATCTTTAAAACTTAAAAAAATTAATCGTAATAAAATAAGGTAAACCCAAAAGGACAAATATTTTTTGAATCCAATATGTGAAGTACTTAGAATAGTCAAATTTGTAATCACAGAAAAGTGAGTGCCAAGAATTTTGGGGGAGGGTTTGAGTTTGAGATGATGAAACAGATAGGGAGATAGGTAGTGGTGATGATTGTACAATAGTGGGACTATATTTGATGCTATTGGACTGAACATGGCTTCTTTACAGTAGGCCTGGGAAGATAGTTTTAAGGGCTTGAGTGCTCTGGGTTCAGTCACCAGCATAGCATAGTTCCTTAGCAACAGCTCAGGATTAGGCCCTGAACAGTCTTGTGAATAGTAAATAGTCCCTGAACTATTATCTGTGAATGGTTTTATGGACCCTGGAATATTCATACTGTGTGTGGTCCTCAAATGAAACAAAAAAAGAGAAAGTGATAGTTATTGACACAATAAAATGTAGTTTAAAACCAGTGGCTATATCCAAGAAAAGCTATAAGTAATTATTTTGGATATAAAATTCAAGATGATGTCTCTTTCTTCTTTTTTATTTCTTTTCATTTTTAACCTATTTATTTGCCAGCTAAGTTAGTTATGTATCGCCTCTTACAGACATTATTAAATCAAAGATTTATTAGTATACATATAATTATTTCTTTTGAGATTTTTTTTTGGGGGGGGGCCACACCTGGTGGTGCTTAGGAGTTACTCCTGGCTCTCTGCTCAGAAACAGCTCCTGGCAGGCACGGGGGACCATATGGGACACTGGGATTCGAACCAACCACCTTTGGTCCTGGATTGGCTGCTTGCAAGGCAAACGCTGCTGTGCTATCTCTCCGGGCCCTTCTTTTGAGATTTTTAAGAATTACTTTACTTAAATATCATGATTAGATGTTGTTCATAACACAGTTGTTTCTATTTTTTCATAGTTACAAAGTTATTTATGATTGACGTTCAGTCATACAATGTATAACACTCTTCACCAGTACACATTTTCTGTCCCCAATTTTCCTCCTGTCCTCTCCCTTGCCTGGTTCTGTGACAATTTTCTTCTGTCTCTCTCCTCTCTCTCTTTTTCTCTCGCTCTCCTCTTTTTCTCACTCTCTCCTTTTTTTTTAAGACACTGGTTTGCAAGATTATTATTGAAACAGTATCATGCTATAACTTTATCCCCCTTCAACACCCAGTTCTTGTTCAGAGTCATCATTTCCAGCTATCCTTGTCATAGTGGTCCCTTCTCTGCCCTAATTGCACTCCCCTGCTATTTGTGGTAAGCTTCCTACCATGACCCTCCTAGCCCTTGTGTCTGTTGTCTCTGGATATTATTACTGTACTATATTATTTTAGATAGAATTATTTTTTACAGTAGTTATTTATATTAGTTACAAATTGCACCCTAGGCCAATTTAGACGGATGAGTCCCAATACATTGTGTGATGGATTTAATAATATGGAAGTACTGTTTAAAATGTTGTACTAAGGTAAGGCACTTGCATTACCATTACCATGTTGCTGACCTTGGTTTGATTCCTAGCACCACGTATGTCAGTTATTCTTGAGCAGAGCTTAGCACTGTTCCTTGAACACCACTGTTGCCCAAACATCCCCCACCCACACTCATCACCACCTCTATTAAAAAGTAAATAATTTTGCTCCACTGAACCTTTGGATCTTTGATTCTTTAAGCAAATATTTATTTTGTGTCTGATTATGTCACATAGGCACTATTTGGGGCATTATGATTTTAGCAGTAAACAAAAAATATCTAATTCAGATATTCCTTATTTCTTATTGCAAAGCAGTTTTTTATTTCATGAAAGTCTTTTATGAATTTTTGAAGTCTGAGTGGATTGTTGGGATATAGTGTGACACCTTCCCAAATTGGGAACTGGTACCTGAGTTCATTAGTCTTGTGTGTTTCCCTTCTTCCTATCTTCCTTCTTTTCTTCTAACATTACCATCTACATGATGGATTATAATATGATGCCCAGCATTATTGTATTTTTGAGGCGGGGGGTTACACCTGGCAGCGCTCAGGGTTTACTCCCGGTTCTATGCTCAGAAATCACTCTTGGCAGGCTCAGGGGACCATATGGGATGCCGGGATTTGAACCACCGACCTTCTGCATGCAAGGCAAATGCCTTACCTCCATGCTATCTCTCCGGCCCCTGCCTGCATTATTAAGGCTCTGGACTTACTAATATCAAATTTAACATACTAATAGATTTTATTTACTTAATTTTTAAAATGTCTTAACTGGGGTCAGGGAGAGAGTTAAAAGTGGTAAAACATATGCTGGGCTTGTTTGAGGCTTCAGTGTAAATGTAGTTCTGTGTCTACTTCATTCCTTCTAACACTGCTTATAGCCATGGTAGCACCCACAGCACTGCAAGACTTGAGCACTGAATCTTTAAACCAGAGTGTTGGACGAAGCATTGTTGGGAGCCCCCTCAATTTGCCCACAGCACACTGGGTAGGATCCCTGTTTTTAAAAAAGACTAATTTACTGTGCCATTTTATTTTATTTTATTTTATTATTTTGGGCCACACTCGGTGACGCTCAGGGGTTACTCCTGGCTATGTGCTATGGGACACTGGGGATCAAACCGTTGTCCATCCTGGGTCAGATGCGTGCAAAGCAAATGCCCTACTGTTGCACCATGGCTCTGGCCCTGCCATTTTAATTTGTTGAGATTGCCCATGTCACATCTGTATTTGATATTGTTGTTTCTGGTCTCTAACAAATCTTTTCTCTACTATTTATCAAATAGAATATGATTTTGGCAAATTATTTAAGCTGTATGTAAATAGAGATGCTAATGCTTCCTTTACATTGTAAGTATTAGTTTTCTTTTTCTTTCTTTCTAATCACGTTCTGGTTGTCTCTTTGTATAAGGGGAACTTACTCTGTGTTGAATTCACAATACTTTCCAATAGCTTACTCATACTCATATTTACTCTGTTCCTTACCTGAGCCTGCCAACTTCCTCTCACTTCCCATATTTACAGCTCTAGGATCATTGTCCTGTAGTATTTACTTGGCCCTGTTATCTTGGTGTGGTGGAATAAGTAACAATTCTTTTACCACAGTATTTCTTTATACCCTGCAGTAGTTTTACTATCAAAAGATATTAACCTTGAATAAGAATGAAAAATTTTGCAGTGAGATTCAGAAGCAGAAAGTAAATAACATTTTTTAGAATCTAGTAAAAGAAGATAAATTTGCAAAGGCAAGGAAATAGAATGCTTACTACAAAGGAAGAAAAATGTTGATTGAAAAAAAATAGACTTCTTTTTTTGTTTGTTTTTGGGTCAAATCAGGGGTTACTCCTGGCTTTGTACTCAGAAATTAATCCTGGCTTGGAGGACTATATGGGATGCTAGGCACTGAACCTATGTTGGCATTTGCATGGCAAATGTCCTACCGGGTATGCTATTATTCTGACTACCAGACTCTTTTTACCTACTTGTGGATTCTTTATATAAATACTAACCAGTTTTCCAGAGTTATGTTTTTGAGCAACTTTCTGTAGAAATAAACAATGGCCTTTAAGCTATTACTGTTGAGACTTTACTTTTCTTCTGCCAGAGTTTTGTGTCTTCCAGATCTATAAGCACTAGATTGAGGTATTTGAGTGATAATATCAGGATCATCAGTCTCCCTGCATGCATTATACCCTAAGCTTTTGTTTATTGCAGTTTAAAGAATTAACTTTGTAGATCAAAAGTCAGTCATCTTTGACTTCCTTTTCTCGACTTGGATTTCTTGTATAATAATTACCAAAATCTGTTCTGTTTTCTGGATCTTCCCATCTTCTACAATCATTTTCCCTATATTGCTGTGCAATATTCCTATTAAATATAACAGATTTTCTATAAGTTCTTTAAGTCTTTTTAGATACAATTGGTAGTGCTTGCTTTAATATTATTTTTTCTCACTAGGCCATCCTTTTATTCATAGTATTATAATGAACGCCTATGTTTTTATCAAATTTTATTTTATTTGACCTAAAGGCTATTCTGATGCTACCTTGTTTGTTTTATTTCGTTTGGGATCACATCTGGCAATACTGTACTCGGAGCATACTCCTGACTCTGTGCAAGAATCATTCAAATGAGTTTCAGGGTATTAAACCACAGTTGGCCATGTATAAGACAAGCCACTAACCCCTGCATGATTTCTTCAACCTGCCATGGCATATTTTTTTGGTGAGGAGGACCCCACATATAGCAGTGCTTGGGGCTTACTCTGGGCTCTATGCTCAGGGAACACTTCTGGCTAGACCATATGGGTCAGTCATGTTTAAGGCAAATGCCACACCCACTTTGGCTCCTGCCATGACATATTTTGTAAGAACATTTTATGAATGAATTTTTTCTTCCTATTTTAGCCTTTTATGTGACTTCTTTGCCATAATGTTCCTTACAACCAATTTAATGAAATGTAGATATTAAGACATGATGAAAAATCTTGATTTAACAGTCAATCTATACTTTAAGGCTGAATTATTTTCTCAGACTTGTTTATTGAGTTGAATTAGTTAAAATATTTTGGTACCACTTATTTCTCCTCTTTTTTTTTTAAACCCCCTCCCCCCTTTTTTTTTATTGAGCTGCTTAAGATGATCCTTTGGGGCTATTGCTGGCTGGCTCAGTTTCAGGGATTGCTCCTGGCATCACCCTGGTAAACAGTATGGTACTATGTGCCTCCCTCATGCAAAAACATGTGCACCAGCATATAGAGCTATTTCTTACCCAAAACTTATTGTAATTTTTTAAGTTAAATTTGATAGAACTATAAGTATACTAAATGTAATTTCATTATGCTGCATTTTTATTTGGAGAAAAGTATTATGGAATGATCAGACATAGATGTTTTGTTCTGGGCATTTATACTATAAGCAGTGCTTAATGGTACCCTAAGAAAATTTAAACCTCATAACATTTAAATGCCTTTAATTTTCAATATAAAAGCAATTTAATATGAAGATTATAAAGTGATATAAAGAACATGGCTTTCCCCCCCCTTGGAATTCAGAAATCTATATAATACAGTATATTTTGAAAAAAAATAGTAAATAAATATGGTTTTATAAATTTTCATTTCAGTTGCTTTTGCCAAGAGTAAGTTATTTGACGTTGGTAACTGACAAAGTGAAAAAGCACTTTCAGAAGGTTATGAGACAAGAAGACATTAGTGAGATATGGTTTGAATATGAAGGCACACCTCTGAAATGGTGAGTGGCGTTTTCTACAATATTAAGCATTGGTTATGTGCTTTAACAGAGTATTGTGCCCTGAGCCATTTTTAGTAAGTTATATGAAGCCTTGCTTTTAAGATTTGGGTATATATGTTCCATGTGGATTATGTAGCTGAATGTGGGGTCATTAAAAATGCAGAACAGAAGAAGGTTTCTGAGTGCACAGGAAGTGAATATTAATACAGAACTGTCCTTGTAATGGATCTGAGGTCTTTCTGGCAGTTCTCACCTGTGTTTTCTGGGGCAAAAAGTGATCCTCATTAGAAAAAGTTAAAGGGACCAGTGAGGTGGCGCTAGAGGTAAGGTGTCTGTCTTGCAAGAGCTAGCCAAGGAAGGACCGTGGTTCGATCCCACTGGTGTCCCATATAGTCCCCCCAAGCCAGGGGCAATTTCTGAGCACTTAGCAGGAGTAACCCCTAAGCATCAAATGGGTGTGGCCCCAAAAAAACCCAAAAAAACAAAACAAAACAAAAAAGTTAAAGAATCTGTGCTCTATAGAAAGAGATCACAAATCTAGTTTTTTTTTCTGATGCAGTCAATTTAAGCATTATAAAATAGTCACTGAAAATGTTTCTGCCTTCTGTTTCTATGATATACTATGTAGATTTTTATGTTTTCATCAGTAGATTTGGGGGGGGGGTTGGGACCACACTTGGCGGTGTTCAGGAGTTAGTTACTCCTGGTTCTGTACTCAGAAATTGCTCCTGGCAGGCTCAGGGGACCATATGGTATGCCGGAGAGGATTGAAACTGGGTCCTTCCCAGCTCATCTGTGTGCAAGGCAAATGCCCTACTGCTGTGCTATCACTCTGGACCCATCAGTAGATATTTTTATATGGCATAGTTACTTGTTATGGTATGCATTTTATTGTTTGTTTTGCAAATATACTTAAAACTTCACTCTGACCCTGTTCAGTTTTTTCTGCCACCAAAATTTACACATGTTCATGATTACCTAAAGTGACTTCTTTCAAATTAACATATTTAGTTGACCGCTGTATATGAGTATAATGTTTTAGCCTTGATTTAGTATTTAAAATGTATAGATTTCCTTTTGATGTGAAAAATAATTTTTGTTACTGTATTTATAAGTAGCATATTAAGGACAGGGCTCACTGATAATGCAGTGCAGTTTTTATACTTTCTCTGTTACTGGGCAGTTTAATAGGATGTTTTACTAGTAGCAGTCAAGAACTATTTTGAATAGGTAACCCAAAACTGATACCCTGGAAGTCACTGAGACAGTGACATATTTTTTTATTCTGTGTGTGTGTGTGTGTGTGTGTGTGTGTGTGTGTGTGTGTGTGTGTGTGTGTGTGTGGTTTTAGGTTATACCTGCAGTGTTCAGAGGTTACTCCTGATTCTGCACTCAGGCAGGCTTGGGGGACCAACTGGGGTGCCAAGATTTGAAACCAGGTTGGCAGTATGCAAGACAAGCACCCCACCAATTGTGTTATCATTTGGCCAATTAGTCTTATATTCTTGTGCTTTTATAAGACTACTGAAGAAAGAAAATTACAAAGAATATTTAAAAATGAATCAAATTATACAGGGATATAGGTGTTGAAATGCTGCGTTATGATATAGTTGGTTAAGAAGACAGATGTCAAGACTTAAGTGAAATATGAAAAATAGAAATAGGTTAAATGGTCTTCTTTTGAATCTAGTAGTATTAAAATAAAGTTCTAAATGAAATGTAATTAAAAGTGCTAGGAGGGTTAAGTACAAGTAATTTGAATATTCAGAATAAGTAGTGAAGTTTTGAAATGCACTCTGTGCTAATGAATTCCCCAAAGTAATTAAATTTTCATAATAGTTACAGATCATGTGTTACTTACAAGTTATTTTGCAATAGTTATAGGTTATGTCTCTTACCTTTTGAGATAGTTCTGAGAAAGGAGTTATTACTATTTTTAATAATAATTTTTAACAATATGAGCTTCATGATCACCTCAGACTGGACTGGAGAATCTTGAGTTAGACCTCAGGTAGTATGGCATGTCAGTGTTTTCTGTGGGGTTTGTTGTTGTTGTTGTTGTTATTTTGTTTTTTGTTTTTTTTTTTTGTGGGTTTTTTTTGGTTTTGTTTTGTGTTTTTTTTTTTGGCCCGGTGACGCTCAGGGGTTACTTCTGGCTATGTGCTCAGAAATAGCTCCTGGCTTGAGGGACCATATGGGACATCGGAGGATCTAACCCTGGTTCGTCCTAGGCTAGTGTTTGCAAGGCAGACACCTTACCACTCTGCGCCACTGCTCCGGCCCCAGTTGTTTGTTTATTTTGGGCCATACCTACTGGTGTCAGGGTTTACACCTGGCTTTGTTCAGGGATTACTCCTGCTGGCTCTGGGTATATTGGGTGCTAGGAATCGAATCCAGGTCAACCATATACAAACACCCTGCCCATCCTATGCACTTTGGTCTTAGTGTTATCTATTATTTAATTAAAGGTTTTGTAATGGGTTGTATAGCTCAGATGTATTCCCTTAACATCTATTACTCTTTTCGAATATCCTCATATAGTGACAATTTTGCCTACTGGATTTGTTATTTGATTGTTTGATTTTCCCCCTTTGAGATCTGTTTTATAAGCAATACTAGTAGAAGAGTATCTCTGTATAGATTTCATGTATGTACCAAGTTACGGGGAATGTTGGACTTTATTCATTCGTCGTCCCCCAGATGCACCAACAATATCTTGTGGCATTGCTTCTCTTTTGCATTGGCATATTAAAATGGGAAAATAATACATATGCAAACAAGTCCTTATCTAATAGAGATGGGGACACAAATTTGGTAATGTAATTAGGCCTTTTACCCTGAACATTGGCATAATGATTTGGCTCAGGCCTCAGAAGAATGGGCATCGCCCCCACACACCTGAACAATGGATACCATCTATGGAAACGACCACAATTGTCTATGACATTACCAGGATCCAAGCCTCTACCAGGGAAGACCTACCACTGCTTTGGCATTGACTTACTCCAAAGAGTGCTCCCAACACCCAGACGACTCAGCGAACAGTCTGCATGCAAGGCAGATCGCTCCGCATTTAATGGTATGCTGAAACTAGAGGATGCTCCACATCAGCCTGACATCGATGAAAGAAATGCACAGAATCCAGAGTCTTTAAATATAAGAATCTGATACCAACAATAGCTAAAGTGTGAAAAAGTTTCACTGGGACCACGAAGAATGCCTTGAGTTGGACGGACTGGTATGCCTGGAATCCAGAGTCTGTCTTATGCCAATAAACGTCTGTGGTGAGGCCTTTTTGTAATCAGGTCAAGGATTTTTTTCCATTTTCCCCATTTTTCTGGACCTATGCAAACAACGGCGATTGCCACTATCACACCCTTACTATATTTTTTTACTCTTATCCTTTATGGGAAAAAAATACAACTTACTGAACTTAAAAACAAATAACTGTAGTAGAATGCCTGTCTCGAATACAGGCAGGGGAATGGGAAGAGGGGAGGGCGTATTGCTACACTGGTGAAGGGGGGGTGTTCTGGTTATGACTGTAACCCAACTATAATCATGTTACTTAAATAAAAAATAAATTAAAAAAAAAAAGGTTTTGCAATGGGAAGGTGACTTAAAACAGTAAAAGAAATAAAGATCAGTAGAGAAAAACGAAGGAAGGAGGGGGAAATATTTTGTGTAGCAATAGAATACTTCTATATTCTGAGTCCGGAGCGAAAGTACAGTGGTAGGGCATTTGCCTTGCACATGGCTGATGCAAAATGGACCTGGTTTTGAATACATAGTCAGGAGTAATCCCTGAGTGTCACGGGGAGTAGCCCCCCCCCCCCCAAAACAAAACAAAACAAAACAAAAAAGAATACTTCTAGATCATCATATAATACAGATTGAAAATGTATTATTTCAGATATTAGTTATGGATTATCATACTAATTTGTGTTGTGGAACATGGCTTTTCAGTTCTATCATTGTAAAATGATTTCTCAGCAGACCTATTTACATTTTGATCGAGCTAATTCTGTCCTGGCAGGGCTATCCTGTCTTCTGTAACACCTTTAGCTGCAGCTCTGCTCACTAGAACTCCCTCTTGTGGAAATAAGAAATATTGCCTGCTGTATGTGTAAAACCACACAATTAAGAGAACTCGGAACAGGAATGGACACAAACCTTAGTTAATATAATAAATTATTGCTAAGTATTGTCTTTCAGATGCTTTTCTAACAAACCCTTGCAGATGTGGTTTCTGTATATTATTTTTATTCTGTAGGTTTAAATTCTCATGATACCAATAGGTAATATTTGAATCTATTTCTCCCTATTTGAATAGAGATTTTGACTTAAGTACTTAAAGTTCCTACTCTTCCAGTATTTATTCCTTCTGATAACATTTTATTAAAGCATTAAATTATTTTTTCTTGGGGTTGGAGCAGTGATGCTAGAGATAAGGCGTCTGCCTTGTAAGCTCTCGCCTAGGATGGACCGTGTTTCAATCCTCCAAGCTAGGAGCGATTTCTGAGTGCATAGCCAGGAGTAACCCCTGTGTATCAATGGGTGTGGCCCAAAAACAAAACAAAAAAACAAAAAAAATTATTTTTTCTTTCAGAATGTTTAAAAGATATTCATATACCTTGATTCTAGTTTTTGAAGTGTTGATTTTTTTTTATTCATGATACCACTTATGGCTTATATCTTCTGTAAACTCATTGTACTTAATAACTTTTAAGAATATTTTCTTTAGTATTGTTAGGTACACCTATATATTTGAGGAATGAACAACTGCCAGAGGTATGAAAGGTCATTTAGGAACTCTGGACTAAATTTTTCTCCTTTCTCCTTCTAGATGTTAATTCTCTTTCTCGTGATAATCTATCAATATCTACCTGGCACTTAGCAAGTGGGTATCTTGGGGTAAGACAGGTATTGGAGGCAAGCAATTACCACTAAAGCTTTTTGAGATGCAGACTTTTGAGATCAAGCAAGTGTCTGAATAATTGAGTAATAATTGAATAGTAGTGGAGAATAATTGAGTAGGAAATTATGTCTTTTTATAATGATGATTCATTTGAATTTAAATAAATGCAAATAAGAAAATAAATTAAACATTAGGACCATAAGAGAAGAAAGAGTACAAATTGATAGTCCTTCTTCTATGTCTTTTCCTGATTTTGGTCTTAATTTAGTTACTTGAGCTTTTCTATTATAAAGTACTGGTTTTGAGTTTAAAAACTGTCTTCAGTCATCATTTTGACCATATTCAGATGCTTTTCATCAGCTTAAGGAATTTTCTCTCATTCCTAGCTTGCTGAAAATTTAATTTTTTATGCTTTTTCTGTTAACTGTGATCATATGGATTGTCTTTAGGTTTTTTTTTTTTTTTGTAGTTGCATTGATGAATTTTAGAATGTTGGGCAAGTCTTGCAGACCCTACCTTATCATCAAAAGGTTTAAAAGTAAATCCCACTTTTATCACATATATTTGTGTTGAGTTTACTAAATTTGTTGGGAATTTTTGTTGCTAAATTGATGAGAGGTACTTATTTCTGTAGTTTTTGTATTTTTTACACTGTTATATACTGGGTTGATACTAATCTGTTGTAGAATGAATGAATCAGGACATGTCTGTCTTCTTACATTTTCTAGAAAAAATTGTGAAAAAATGGTGTTAATTTTTAAATGATAGAATTCTCCAGTGGAACCATCTAGTTCTTAAAATTTTTCAGGGAACTTTTGAATAATTAATTTTATTTCTTTGTGTATAGATAAGTTCTAATTCTTTCTCTTTGTTTTGTTGTGGGGTTATATCTAGTAGTACTTAGGGGGTTACTCCCAGAATGAGCTTTGGGGTGACTCCTGATGGTTGTAGGGGACCATATGCAGGCTTCCCACATAGAAAACATACACATTAGTCCATTGAGCTCTCACTATCTTTGAATCTGACAGCTTGCATTTTATGAGAAATTGGTTCATTTATTTCAAGTTGTTGAGTTGTTAAAGAAACAAATTGTTTCTTTAGTATCTTTTAATGCTAATAGGTCTGTATAACATTTCCAGATTCCCTGTTTTGTCTCTTGGGGGGGGGGCAGCTGTGGCCACTCCAGACAGTGCTCAGGGCTTACTTCTGGCTCTGTGCTCAAGGATCACTCCTGGCAGTGCTCAGGGGTATGGGGTACCAGGAATAAACCTGGGTTGTTTTATGCAAGGCAATTGCATAAAATTGGGCCTGTGGTGCCATTGCTCCTGCGCCAGCCCTATTTAGTCTTTAATATTGGTGAATTCCCCCTCCCTCTAAAAAAATGGTAGAGAAGTGTATTAGTGTTTTTGTTTTAAAGAAATAAGTCTTTGTTGTTTGGTTTTGTTTGGGAGCTATACTTTATGGATTTGGACTACTCCTAGCTCTGAGCTCGGGGCTTTATGCAGTGCTAGACTCAATATGGAGTCTTTGCACTATCTCTAGTCATATATATTAAAAGTGTAATGTTAAAATTATCTCACAGCATTATGTTAGCAGCATTCTGTCTTTGACATGAAGTTTTTGTTCTCATTTCTGGTTTTGAAATTTCCCCTTTAAGATTTTCTCATCAATTTATTTGTTTATAAGAGAACTATTACAGTTTCCAGTTTTTTGTCTTCCTTTTACTAATTTTGGTTTAACCCTGTTGTTATCAAAGAATAGACTGCATCCTTTTGATTCTTTTTAATTTGTTATTATTAACTTTACTTTTCATTCTCTTATTACCAGGCCTAAGGTTCTGATTCTTCCCTCTGAAAATCATATATCCCACTTTGCCTAGTTTCACATTTATCTAATTTCTTTTTTTACTTTATTTTGTTTTTGCTTGTTTTGGGCAAGAACAGCATTACTCAGGGTTTATTCCAGGCTCTGTGCTGAGGAATCACTCCTGACAGGCTCCCAAGACCATTTGAGATCTAAATTACAGATATGATATTGTCACTCAATCTTTGAGGGCCTTTACTGAATCTGGGGAGATACTTATTGGTTGAACACTTACTTGTGTGAAGATTTTAACCCTAGCACTTCCAACTCTTAACCCCCACCCAATAAAAAAAAAGAATACCCAATCCTTTACTGACTTAGGATCTAGAGTCAAGTTCTTGATACCTCCTCTCCAAAATAAAAGATCCAGCAGTGGTATATATATATACATAATACATACTGCATTGTTTTGTAAAGAGATCTTTTATCTCTTTGACTGATGTTTTTTCCTCTGTAGTCCTTTTCTTTAAGTTTCATGAGAAATGGATGATACTTCCTAGTTCTTATGTAAAGGTTTTTGCATGTGATTGGAGTTGTTTAATCAGCAGAAGTTGCTCTTACATTGCATTTTAGAGGATGATGTAACAAGTTCAAAGCTTCAGTGTTAGACTTCTTGTTTTAAAAAAAATAGTTCTTGGTACTTCTGAAGAATACTAAGCATTATTTAAGGCTGGTTTAGATATTAGACTTTAAGGAACAAAATTTAGATCAGGACTTTTTGTCAAATATAGAACAAGTATATTTAGCAGCATATTATTTTCTTGTATTGATTTATTTTATTTTATTTCTGTTTTTTGGGTCATACCCGGCAGACTCAAAGATTGCTCTTGGCAGGCTCGGGGGACCTTATGAGATGCTGGGGATCAAACCTTAGTTTGTCCTGAGTCCCCTCCTGCAAGGCAAACACCCTACCACTGTGCTATTACTCTGGCCCTGTATTGATTTATTTTAAAGATTCATAGTTGAAGGAAGTGAAACTACTATTTGAATAGTAGGAAAAGGAGCAAATACTTTATCTTAACCATAATCAATGACAGAATTTAGCTGTAATGATTTCATATGCAAAATACCATATAGACTCTTCTGCCATGTTTAGTTATTTTCCATAGGTAGTGAATTTCTAGAAGCTTACAAGTCATTCTCTAAGCTGAATTTTTGAAAAGTAGTTTACCAAGCATTTTATAAATAAAGTAGCTCTGTTTTTTTAATTATTATTTTGTACATTGGAATAGGCTTAAATATTTGTGAAGCACAATTCTACTTGACAGCTTTTTTTTGTTTGGGTTTTGTATCTGGTGGTGGTTGGGGGACCATATAGTACTGTGGATCAAACTCAGGGATTTAGTTCTTTTTTTTTTTTTTTTTTTTTTTCTTGGTTTTTTCGGGCCACACCCGTTTGATGCTCAGGGGTTATTCCTGGCTAAACGCTCAGAAATTGCCAGGGATTTAGTTCTTAAAGCATACATTTTAGATCACATTCTGTTCCTGGCCCCACAGTTATTTGATTTTACCATAAATAAGGAATTGTAATCATTAAGTAATTTTGGTTTACATGTTACACATTTTATTTTTAATTTTGGGGGCCTTTATGCCACACCTAGACCTGTTTAAAGCTTAATCCTGTGTCTGTGTTCAGCCATCACTCCTGGTGATACTTGGGGAAAATATGTGCTGACAGGGGTAGAATAGTGCCTGCTGTGTGCAAAGCAAGTGCCTTAACCTTGCACTATGTCTCTAGCCCCAAAGTTACACATTCTAATTCATTAAAATGTTATCTTGTTTCCAGTAAGTTAGTAATTTACAAACATGAATATTATATATTTATTTCAGTTAATGGAATGGGGAATCTAGTAATTGTGGAAGATTCTTTTCAGAGCTGATCCTAGAATCTGTCTTGCTCTCTGACTGCTGATGTTATACTCAAATGAGTAACTCTTCTGGCTGATTTCAGATAACATCATTATTGCTGCCTCTTGTGCCAGTATATGTTATGTTTTATGTGCTTTATCAGGAATAAAAGGTAGAGAAAAGAATATTAAACTTAAATATTTTGAGAATTAAATTTAGAAAAGATGAGCAATTTAAGGAAGAGAAAAACTAATGAAGTAAAAACAGTGAACACAGTAAGTCTGGAATAGTCAGGCAAGTGTAGTACAATTGACTGCTTTAGCTAGTTGGCTTTTTTTCTGGGATGTATTCCAGATTCACATTCTTACCACTTCTTTTTCTTATAAAATTTAGGTTGCATTGGCAGTAACATATTGCCAATGGCAATATGATTTTCTTATGTGTTTCTGCTGAAGTGGCTTCTCTGTTGTGGTATGAGCCTCCTAATGAAATTATGTAAAGCTACTTGTTTCAGAATTGTACAAATTAGTACTTTTGAAATATTTGGCAGACAATATTATAACCAGGCTATAGAGAAATTCAATACCTTACATTTTTTTTTTTTTAAACTCAAGTGGGTTCTTTATTCTGGCCGGCCAGGGTACAATGCTCGTTCAGAACCGAACAGAGGCAAAGGACCACCTTACATTTTTTTATATCTTTCTTTGTTAGATGGTTTTGCATATATCGAATTTCGAGAAATTGGCAATTTTAAAACCAGTCAATTTAGATATTTTTGTTTGGATTTACTGTTTTGTATTGCTGTCTTGTATTTACTTTTAATACAAAAAATATTTTTCAAGTAGAAATAGGCCTTGTTTGTTTGTTTGTTTGTTTTGTTTTTGGGCCATACTTGGCAGCACTCAGGGGTTACTCCTGGCTCAGGGGACAATATAGGATGCCACGGATTGAACCCAGGTCCATCCCAAGTCAGCTAGCTGCATGCAAGGCAAATGCCCTACCACTGTGCTATCACTTCAGCTCCAGAAATGGAGTTTAACAAGGTGGGAGGGAGAGGATAAGAAAAAGAGAGTAATACACTGAGGAGAGAACATGGGCTTCTCCAAAGGTACAGAGAGCCCCAGTACACAATTCAGCATGTAAGTAGGAAAGTTCTCATCTCAAGAGGGGAGATGAGGGCAACATGTGCCTACAGTTACCCTGTCCATGAGCCAAAGAAGCACATGTACCTCAAAATCTTACAAAGTTGGGCTCGGAGAGATAGCACAGCTGCGTTTGCCTTGCAAGCAGCCGATCCAGGACCAAAGGTGGTTGGTTCGAATCCCGGTGTCCCATATGGTCCCCGTGCCTGCCAGTAGCTATTTCTGAGCAGACAGCCAGGAGTAACCCCAGAGCACTGCTGAGTGTGGCCCAAAAACAAAAACAAAAAAATCTTAAAAAGTAATTGCAGTGAGCCACATTTGTGCTGTAGAAATTATTATTTTACTTTTAAGGTTTTCTGATCCAGATAAAGAGTTTTCGATTTTGGGATTTTGACTTATATGTGGCAGTGCTCAGGATTTATTCCTGGTAGTCCTCAGGGAACCATATAGATTGCTGAGAATCAAACCTGAGTTGGCTGTATGCAAGACAAGTATCCAACCAGTTATATTATCTCCTGAGTCCCAATTATAGGATAATTAATAACTAAACGTTATATAGAATATTTTGGTGTAAATATTAATGTGTGTTTAAGTTTGAGAAACTATAATAATATTTAAATTTCCATCTGAAGTATTATTTTGTCTGGAAAAAGAAATACCACTTGCCTTCAGAGACCAGATTTTTAAAAATATTTTTTACTTTATAAATAATTTAGAGAAGAGTGTGTTTATTAGAAATTATTATAAATATTAAAAAAGTAGCACAGAAAATTTTAATACATTTTTCTTAATTTGGATCTTTCCTTAAATGGGCCTGTCCTCTAAATGTCCTCTAAATGGCTTAACAGTTTTCTTACTTCCTTTAGGCTTATAAGACAGTCTAATTTGGGGATGGAGAGATAGCATGGAGGTAAGGCATTTGCCTTTCATGCAGGAGGTCATCAGTTCGAATCCCAGCGTCCCATATGGTCCCCCGTGCCTGCCAGGAGCTATTTCTGAGCAGACAGCCAGGAGTGACCCCTGAGCACTGTCGGGTGTGACCCAAAAACCACAAAAAAAAAAAAAAAAGACAGTCTAATTTATTGTAGCATATAGCTACAGTTTTAAAAGAAATTTTTAAAAAAATCTTTGATTTTTTTGGTAAATGATCTAATACATACATACATATATAATTTTGTATATGTGTATATGTACATATATATGTATATACATATATACACATATATATACACACACGCACACATATATATATATTTGGTTTTGGAGTCATACATGGCTATAGCTTCTAGTTAGTGACCGATGACTTCCCCACAACTATAGTATTATAAAATTAAGAAACCAACAAGGGGGCCAGAGAGATGGCATGGAGGTAAGGCGTTTACCTTTCATGCAGAAGGTCATCGGTTTGAATCCCGGCGTCCCATATGGTCCCCCGTGCCTGCCAGGAACAGTTTCTGAGCACGGAGCCAGGAAAAACCCCTGAGCACTGCCGGGTGTGACCCAAAAACCACCAAAAAAAAAAAAAAAAAAAAAAAAAGAAACCAACAAGATTCTCTATTAGTTGAATCTTATTCACACAATTTATAGGGATTATTTACTATGAGAGAAATCAGATTTGTATTTCAGATTTTTCAACTTTGTTTTATTTTGGGGCCATGCCTGGCAGTACTCAGAACTTTATCTTAGCTCTGCATTTAGGCATCATTCTTAGTGGACTCAGGGAACCATATTGCATCCCAAGTATTGAACTTGGGTCAGCTGTATGTGGATCAGCTCTGTGCAAAGCAAATCCACTACTTTCTGTACTATTGCTCGAGCCCCTTAGATTCTTCAACTCAAGTCTTTAACTCAAGAAAAAGTTCATTAATATATGGGAAAGGCGGGGTTAGAGTGATATATATATATATATATATATGTACATATATACATATACACATATATATATGAAAGAATAGCACTGTACATTGTAACATTAGATGGTCCTTTTTTTTTTTTGACTTTGTTGGGATTCTTACTCACTAATAAGCCATTCATTGCTGCCCTTTTTTTTTGGAGTTTATGAACCACATCAGGTAGTGCTCAGAGATTGTTCTTGGCTCTTTGCTCGATGTGGCCCCTAGTCTGGTCATATTTGGGCCAGATGTTGTACCAGGGACTTAAATCAGACAAGTGCCTTACATCTATACTATTTGTCTGGCCACTTATTGTAGATACTTTAAAAGAATCATTTATAAATTAAGGGTTGTTTATTAAATTCTGCATGGTTTGTATTATTAAACTTCTATCATCTCTAAATAATTTGCTCCACTGTGACAGTAGAAATTTTCTCTTACTTGGAAAGTCCAAAATTTCTTTTTAAAGCTTTAGAATTAGGTTGTATATGAATATTAAGTAATTTTAGAAAATGTTGACATGTTATATGAAATAAATAGGTTATAATGTAGTTTATAAATGATAAGCATAATCTATTTGAGATTTATTTATGAAGATAAAAGATGATAAGTGTATATGATTACATGCATTTTTGGTGCTCTTCTCAACTCAGATTTTCTAAAAATTTCATTGTTTAAAAGTTAAAAATAAATTTAAATTTAAGTAGCCAATTATTTAATTTAAATACTGGGAAAGTCACTTAGCTTCTGCAGTACTGAGATGTAACCATGCTTATGTTTGATAAGGTATTTTAGCATAATCCTTTTAAGTATATTTAGGCTTTCATGAAGAATGAAATGATTAGAATCAATCTACAACATGCCTGGAAACTGTTTACCTTAGCCCGGGCAAGTAAATAAAATATTACTTTCCTGTGTTTTTGCAGTTAAAGCCCCCTGATATTTCATGTTTAAACATTTGCTGGAAGTTTATTTTGGCATTGTAGTTATAACTTAAATACTTGTTCTCTCTCAAAATATACTCTTTCATTTTTAGGCATTATCCAATTGGTTTGCTATTTGATCTTCTTGCATCAAGTTCAGCTCTTCCTTGGAACATCACAGTACATTTTAAGGTATAGTTTAAATAGCTTTTCCCACTTGTCCCACTTGTGGTAATTAGAAAGTAGACTTAGAGTAGAAAAAAATTTTTTCCCAGGAAAGTGATTTATTGCTTTTCTCCTGAAACTTTTAATTGCTAAGCTGCCATTAGAGTTCATCTATAAAATATTTTTCAATTTGTTCCTAACTCTTAAACTATAATTGCTTCTTTGTAGAGCTTAATGCACTGTTTAATACTGTTAATATTTGGAATATATAGTCATTTAAAAGGACGACAACTAGGAAATCTATAAATTCTAAGAATAAGGCTTCCTGGGAGATGGGAGGAAGATAATACTTTACAATAACTAAGATATCTTGATTGAAATGAGACTGGAATTAGGAAACATAACCAAAGACAATCCAAATTTGTTTTGATAAATAATTTCAATAGTTTTTAAGATGTAACTAGATACTTTGTAGCCATTTTGTGAAGTCACCTCCTACAGGCTGCTCATCTGTTCTTCTTAAGGTAGTTATCTTCCTATATTGATAAAATTGAATTTGAGAGTCACTGACAATATTTCCCCCCCCCCCTTTTTTTTTACTTTACATACTCTTTGAACAGTATTCTCTTGTCACTGATTTGATATTGGCATTATGGAAAGTGAAGACATGGTTCAGAGACCCATGTGTTTTACTTTCTGTATTATCCCTGCAAACCAATTTTTTTCTTTCTCTATAATATATTAATTTTATAATAATATGAAGATTAAAACTTTTTAAGCAAAATCATAAGGCTGTAGAGTGCTCTATTGGCTCTATGTTGTTTAATTTGGTTCTTACTGAATTGGGGATGTACTCAGGTAAATCACATGTCTTCTACTAAACTACATACCCAGACCCCTCCACTGTTTTCACATTTGTACTGATATGGAAAAAGCAAGGCAGGTAACATTGTTTGCCTCTTCATGGTAAGCAAGACTATCAACCTATACTAATGTTCACTGTATTAACATTGCACACATATTGTAAAAACAATGCCAATTTCACATAATACTTCTCTGGATGAATGGTATGTTATTAATGCAGATCTTGCCCTTTTTGTGCTTAGGGATCATTCCTGGTGGGGTGATGGATAGCATATAGGATGCTGGGGATTGAACCAGGATTGGCCGCATGCAAAGCAGGTGCCCTACCTGCTGCACTATCTCTCCAGCTTAAAAACACACAACTGTTTGATCTCCTATGATGAAATTGGAAGGTTGTACATAAAAGTAATTCTGTTATAATCCAAATACTAAGACTGTTTCAAGGAAAAGTACTTTTGCCCTTTGAGTTGCAAGTCGAAAAAACACTTTTTTTCATTGTAATTGCATATTTTATTTTTATTTTTTTGTTTTTTTTGGGTCACACCCGGCAGTGCTCAGAGGTTACTCCTGGTTGTCTGCTCAGAAATAGCTCCTGGCAGGCACGGGGGACCATATGGGACACCGGGATTCGAACCAACCACCTTTGGTCCTGGATTGGCTGCTTGCAAGGCAAACGCCGCTGTGCTATCTCCCCGGGCCCGTAATTGCATTTTTTATTTGAAAGAATGATCTATAGAACAGTGGCTATTCAGACTTTAATATTTGTCATATAATTTTTTGAAAATGAAAGGCATGAACCTGTAATTACAAGGAAAACAACTGAGAGTAGTTATTGCTGGTAATAGCATTTGACCTTTCTTATTCTTTTATGAGCCCCACTTAGTTGTATCAGAGTCTTAGGGCTCCTGAATGCAAACCATATTCTCCAGCCTGTTGTAGTATCTCCCAAACTCATTAATATTTGAAGGGGTAAGTGAAATTTTGGAAATTTTCTCCTGAAACTTTTAATTGCTAAGCTGCCATTAGAGTTCATCTATAAAATATTTTTCAATTTGTTCCTAACTCTTACACTATAATTGCTTCTTTGTGGAGCTTAATGCATAATGCACTGCTTAATACTGTTAATATTTGGAATATATAGATCTTCCAGCATGAACTTAATAGTGTGTCTATATTCTTAAGAAATTTTCTGAGAAAAAAAATTAAAAAAAAAAAAAGAAATGTTCTGAGGCTGGAGCAATAGCACAGCAGTAGCTCATTTGCCTTGCATGAGGTTGGACCTTGATTCAATCCCCAGTGTCCCAAGAGAAATGTCTGAGCGCGTAGCTAGGAGTAACCCCTGAGCATCACCGGGTGTGGCCCAAAAATAGAAAGAAAGAAAGAGAGAGAGAGAGAGAGAGAGAGAGAGAGAGAGAGAGAGAGAGAGAGAGAGAGAGAGAGAAAGAAAGAGAGAGAGAGAAAGAAAGAGAGAGAGAGAGAGAGAAAGGAAGGAAGGAGGAAGGAAGGAAGGAAGGAAGGAAGGAAGGAAGGAAGGAAGGAAGGAAGGAAGGAAGGAAGGAAGGAGAAATTTTATGATATGATTGGTGATAATGTTAACAAATGTGTTTTAAAATTTTTATACACTGGATAATTGACACTTTTTTTTTTTTTTTTGGTACTGGTGGAGTGTTTCACCTTCTTTTTCTCCTTCATCTCCCAAATCGATGATGAGAGCCTCTAGAAGGATTCCGCCCATTTTTGGAGTATTAGACTCTTACCCCAGTTTATATATCTTCTCTTTTTCCGGCAAAACCATGCAACTTGAACTAGCTAGTCCTGCCTACAGTTAGATGGGGAGATAAAGGAGGCATCAAGACCAAACAGGTGCAAGACTACTAGGTAGTGGGTTGGATACAGAGGGGACCACATATTCTAGCCGCCCTGGGGGTGAGGGAAGAGGAAATGGGAGGTAGGACAAAAACGGAGGTGTAGGGAGGACAATTTGGTGATGGGAATCCCCCCTGATTTTATGTAAATATGTACCTAAAATGTTACTGTCAACAATATGTAAGACACTATGATCAAAATAAAAATTATATTAAAAAAATTTTTTTTTAATTTTTTATTTGTAATTATGAGAACAAGGATGCAAAGAAAGAGGACAAGGTAAAGTTACAGTGGAAGGACAATACATAACATAATTCTCAGAAGTCCCCTTGCTGATATCCCAACTTTGAAATTTCATCCAAAGAACATTAAGATTGTAACACACTATAATATTTCTTAACAGCACAAAAGGCAATCTAAAGCCATAAAACTTACATAACTCCTTAAACATTACAGGCATAGCATTTTTTTTTACATTTCCATATTCATGCATATTAGCTTAAGTTGACCTCAAATCTTAACTGGGTTCTTTTTAAGGATTAGAGTCAAAGGAGCACAGCAAAAATGGTGTTAGAGTGGCAATTGTTGTTTGCATAGGCCCACCAAAATATGAGGGACATGGAAAGAAATAACCTTGGCCTAAATACAAAAAGACCCGACCCCTGAAGGTTCCTGGCACAAGACCAACTCTAGGCTCCAGGCAAGCTAGATCGTCCAATCCAAGACATTGTCTGTAGTGCCAACACACTTATATTTTTCACACAGTCTCTGTTGTTGGTATCAAGCTTCTGTATTTAAGATCCTGGAATCTGTATATCCAACATTGAAGTCAGGATGTGGAGCGTCCTCTGGTTTCACCTTACAATCAAAGGGCAATGCAGGGAGCCCTGTCCTGTAAGCAAATCGTTGTTGTTGTTAAGTCTTCTCAGTGTTAATGGAAGTCTCTTTTGAGCAGGACAATGTCTGAGCAGTGTAGAGTCTTCCTTGGTAGAGGATTGCTTCCAGGTGATGCTATAGACCAGCCTGGATGTTTTGTGGATGGCTTCCCTGGTTCAGGGGAATGCCCTTTCTTCTGAGGTCTGTGCCAGGTCGTTATGTCAATGTTCAGGGTGTAAGGTCCCTTTGCACTATAAGATTAGTCTGTACCAATCTCTATTAGATAGGATCTTATTTATATGTATAGTATTTTCCCATTTTAATGTGCCTATGCAAAAAAGGAGCAATGCCACGTGGTGTTCTTGGCCCATAAGGGGGTGATAAGAACAATTATGGTTCAATCATAAGCATTAATCTGGGGGACTCTTTCTCTAAGATTCCTTGTTAAACAGCTCAAAAAGAGAAGAAGAAAAGCGGTTAGAATCGTCACTATATAAGACAACATTTAGTAAGAATTATAGCTGTCAGAGAAAAAAAACCAAAATATTCTAAAGAAATACGTGTCCATTTTATGTATCTTGAAACAGTTTGGGGTTGTTACACACAATGCACGGCTTTGGTCTGTGATAACGCTTGTACACTACTGATTAAAAAGAGTAATGTAGATTAGAGATGTTTGGGGGGGATAGAGAGTAAAGGAATAAAAAAGAGCTTTGTAGGGATGTGGGAAAGGGCACGATACATAATAAAGATTCTGGATACGTAAAAAGTAACATAACAGTAGGAATACACTTAATATATGAAGTACGCGCGGGGGCACTAGCCCCCGCGCGGTTCTGCAGTTTTGGGATGCAAAGGGCGGGATTTCTCCCCCGCCTCCCCCCAGGGCCCGATTAACCAGGCGTGGCCCTGAAGACCCACCAGGTTTGGGGGGATCTTGGCCCCCTGGACTAGGAGTTCAGCCCAGGGGACCTGTGGCTAGCTGTCCTGCCCAGAGCCCCCCACATACCAGTCAAACACCCAGAAATCCTGGCATGTGGAGTGGTCTGAGCCCAGCCGTGCCTCTGCAGTTTTGGGATGCAAAGGGCGGGATTTCTCCCCCGCCTCCCCCCAGGGCCCGATTAACCAGGCGTGGCCCTGAAGACCCACCAGGTTTGGGGGGATCTTGGCCCCCTGGACTAGGAGTTCAGCCCAGGGGACCTGTGGCTAGCTATCCTGCCCAGAGCCCCCCACATACCAGTCAAACACCCAGAAATCCTGGCATGTGGAGTGGTCTGAGCCCAGCCGTGCCTCTGCAGTTTTGGGATGCAAAGGGCGGGATTTCTCCCCCGCCTCACCCCAGGGCCCGATTAACCAGGCGTGGCCCTGAAGACCCACCAGGTTTGGGGGGATCTTGGCCCCCTGGACTAGGAGTTCAGCCCAGGGGACCTGTGGCTAGCTGTCCTGCCCAGAGCCCCCCACATACCAGTCAAACACCCAGAAATCCTGGCATGTGGAGTGGTCTGAGCCCAGCCGTGCCTCTGCAGTTTTGGGATGCAAAGGGCGGGATTTCTCCCCCGCCTCCCCCCAGGGCCCGAAAAAAAATTTTTTATAATTTCAACCCAGGTTCAATACTGGCATCCCATATGATACTCCTAAGCATTGCAGGAATGACCCCTGAGTACAGAGCCAGGAGTAACCCCTGAACACAACCAGGTCAGGCCCAAACATCAAAACAAAGATTATAATAAAGTATATAAACGTCTTAAGATATATACTGACTTAATAGTGATTAGTAGATAAAAGATATAGTCAAAATGTAAGGTTAGAAGCATAAAGCTCATTGATGTGGCTTCAGATACTATTTGATATTATAATAAACCATACTCTTAAATCAGGGTAGAGCTAAGGAACAATACCTACAAATATGATAAGATTTAATCAACTACATTTTAAATCTAATCACCTTTTTGTTTTATTTACAATTTTTTTCATTAAAGAACTGGGATTCTTCCAGTGTTCTATGCTCCCTCTTACTTCTCCTAGTTCCCCAACCTCCCACCTGCCACCTTGACAGGCACATTTGAAAGATCAGTGGTTGTAGTTTGGATCTCATGTTTTCAGTGTTGTCAAGTTTGTGCTTGGGATATACAGCTATGCCACTTCCATACATCATTGATATATCCAATACCTTTGACCCATGTTTTCCCTCATTATTTCCCTTTCTCCTTCATTGATTCCTTCTCTGCCCTTCTCTCTATACTCTGAGGTCAAGGGTGATTTAGGCATCCCCTTTTTTACTACATTATATTTTATCCACTTACTTTATATACTAAAATATGATAAGTGAGATCACTTATTCTGTTTGTCTTTCTTCTGGCTTACTTCACTCAATATGATACCTTCCAGTTCCAAGTAGGTTACAACAAATTGCATGATTTCATCATCCTTGTAGTTGTAATATATTCCATTGTCTATTTTATATATATATATATATATATATTATATATATATTATATATATATACACACACAAGCTCATATTCCATTCATCTACCATTGGGCACTAAGGTTGATTTCATATCTTAGCTATTAATGAATAATGGTGTGAATATTTCTTTCGAATCAATGACTTTTTTGTCTTTTGGGTAGATGAGTGGGGTTGCTGGGTCACATGGCAGCTCAAATGAGTTTACTGAAAACTCTTCCATACTCTTTCATACAACATTCCCACCAGCAGTGAATGAGGGTTCCTTTTTCACCATATCCCACCAACATATAACCATATTTTAATTATCTTAGGTATTTTGTACTTTAAAATAAATTATAAGATACAAAGTCTTAAAATAAACAAGGTAATTTATTTTCTATTAAACTAATCATAAAAAGAAACTTAAGAGTTATAAAATAATGCTTACATCTCTAAAGTTTTGTTATTCTGGAACATTTTTTATGAGAGTAAAAATATTTTAATAACTAATGGATTTATTCTTGATAGTTTAAATTAATTGTTCTTTGAGATCCATAGGCAGTCAAACATTTTCTTTACAACAAAGTTTGTTAGAAATTAAATGAATAATTAATCAAGATAGAATCTTAATTTTTCTTTTTTTCCCCTTTTTTTTTGTATGTTTAATTTGGTTTTTGGGTGGTTTTGGGTGGAGCGACGCCCGGTGGCTCTCAGAAATCACTTCTGGCAGGCTGTGGGGATCATATGGGATACCAGGAATTGAACCCAGATCTGTCCCAGGTTAGCTGCATGCAAACGCCCCACCGCTGTGCTATCGCTCTGGCCCCAGAAACTTAATATTAATAAAGAAATTACAGAGACATTTCACATTTGCTCAAGTTACCAATATGTCTTTATAGCTACTATTATCTGGCCTTGTTAGCGGAAACTATTGTCCAGATTTCTTTGATATATTAAGCTGCATTTATTTACATTTAAATCAAAATAAAGCTTTTCTCAAAGATTATTCCCACATACTTATTAGTTTATATTGCTTGATATAAGCCTATCTATTCTACTGCCTTACTGCTTTTGATTGATTGTAGTGAAACAGCAGTAAATCTACAGGAAAATCAATGTTCTTTTAGGAAGAGGAATTAAGGTTTATGTTATCATATAATCAAATATCAATGTGTCCATCTTTCTCTTTTTTGATGGTGTATTGAGTATGCCAGACAATATCTGAGCTTTGTCCAGACTTCTAAGTTAATTTCTTTTATAGTTTTCAAAGATACTGATCTTGGGGCCGGAGTGATGGCACAAGCAGTAGGGCGTTTGCCTTGCTATATGCTAACCTAGGACAAACTGTGGTTCGATTCCCCAGCGTCCCACGTGTTCCGCAAGCCAGGAGTGATTTCTGAGCGTATAGCCAGGAGTAACCCCTGAGCATTGCCGGGTGTGTGTGGCCCAAAAACCAAAACAAAAAGGTTACTAGTCTTGATTAGATTCTGTGCTATGCTGATTCTCTGCCTTCATTACTCTCCCATGACTCACCACCATACTTGCTTCATTTTGTAGTTCAAATTGAATTCCTGTGTGTGGGGAAACCTGTTCAATCTGTGGTTCGATCCCCCGGCATCCCATATGGTCCCCCCAAGCCAGGGGCAATTTCTGAGTGCTTCGCCAGGACTAACCCCTGAGCATCAAATGGGTGTGGCCCAAAAACAAAAACAAAAAAAAAGTTCATAGAGACAGACTTATTTGAATTATTATAAATTTTAACACTTATTTAAATTCTAATGTATGCAATAAATGTATCTATAATAAATGTATGCAATAAATTAATTTTAATGTTTAGAGTTTCTCAAACTGTAATGGACATACGAATTTTTCTTATTAAAATACAGCTTTTTATTTTGGTTCTCGAGGTTTGAGTTGAGGTCAGAGGTTTAATACAGATAAATACAGTGTATATTGCTTTTAGAAAACAATGATGGTTTAAAGGTTTATATTGGGTATAAAAACAAATGACCATAAGGGTAATTTATAAAAGTAATGCTGTTATAGGATTTTTTTTGGTGGCTATACACAAGTGTAACTCCTGACTCTATGCTCAGGAATCATTCCTGACAGGCTTAGGGCCATGTGGAATGCTGGTGATCAAACCCTGTTTAACTGCATAAAGGCAAGTGCCCTTCCTGCTATACTATCCCTAACTCCCTTTTATAAAGGTTCTTTTTTAAGTTTGATAAAAGAATATTGTATAATTATATAGCACATATAATTACATGTGTATGTGACATAACTGCTTTAAACTTGTACATCTGAATATTTCCCTTGCCTTTTTTTCTCTATCAAAATAAATGTGAAAATGTTACCTTCTTTAATCTTGTCTTCCTAAGGACTTTAAGGACTTTAGTTTTTCCTAAATTTGATTAGCCTAGTAAAAATCAGCTTATCCACAATTTTATATTTTGAAAAATTTAAACTCAGAATTGTTGAGAGTTGTCTAGTGAGTGCACACATTTTTACCTAGATTTGACATCTAATGTTTCACTGCCTTTGCTCTACTCTGCCTGTTTTTTTTTCCTTTGATATTTGTTTTGTTTTGTTTTAGGCCAACCCAAAGGTACACAGGAACTAAATCTTGCTCTAAGCTTAGCAGCATATCCTAGCAATTGCACCTGGGCTTCCCACATGTAGAGAGCACCTGCTCTTGTCCTTGGAGCTATTTCCCTAGCCTCTTCCCTTTGGTTAAAAAAAATTCTGTAGACATGCTGCTAGGAAAGTGCATTTAATCAAAATGTTACGTACAATAGTTGTATTATTTTATAAAGGAAGTTAATAATGTGATTCAAAAATTCAGTATTCAGTATTCAGTATTCAGTAGCTTGAGGGGAAGACAGTGAATGCTTTAAAGTATTCAGTTCTATTGCATGCTCTAAATGAAGTATAATAAATACTGCTAATAATAATTTGAATTTTTTTCTCCTAATAACTTGGTACTAGTTTGGTATATTTTGATAAGAGAAGAAATTTGAATTTTAGTATGCATTAGCTAAGTAAAATAGAGTCAGCATGAAGGTTTTAATGAATCTGTGCAAGCAATGCTGAATGAATTATAGTTACACAAGATTATGTTTTTGGATCAAGATCTTCTGTTTTCCAGATGATTGAAAAGGCACTGCCACTAGTCTTGGTTAGGTATAAGGGCCAGTGAGGCCCTTTTCCTGTTGGATAAGATTTTTGACAATCTGTGAGGTTATTGACCATATCACTATGTCTTCTGTGTTTGATAACACAGGTCTAAGTGAGCTCTCCTCTAAACTTTTTAGTTGATCAGTCTTACAGTCTTTTTTTTTTTAAACTGTTCTTGCCTGAACTATAAATATTGGTGAATGTTTTATAATATCAGTAATATATATAGTGCCTTTAAGTATTGACATTTGATCTTACAATTTCTGGGGCTTATGCCTCCCTGGATCCTCTGCTTAAAGTCTCACAAAAAGCTTTAATCAGGTTATTTACTGAGAATTCAGGTTGTTAACTAAGTCATTGTTTTTTGTTTGTTTGTTTTAAATATGGAACACTTCACGAATTTGCGTGTCATCCTTGCACAAGGTCCATGCTAATCTTCTCTGTATTGTTTCAATTTTAGAATATGTGCTGCCGAAGCGAACACCTGAGTCATTGTTTTTGTAGTTTTAACACTGCAGACCTTGTCTTCTTATAGGCTCTCATCTAGAACTCACACACAGCACCTAATGGCTCCTTGAATTGTCTTGTCACTCTGTCTTCCCCAACAATTCAGCACTATTCATTGAGTCAATAAGAAACCTCTAGTGCTAGTGTTTTAACAAGAGAAGTGTTTTATATAGCATTCCTGGATTACACCAGGAATATTCCATTACCATTGCCATATTCTTTTGATTAAATTCAGTCATTATTATCCACATTTTATGGGAAGTGATTACAGAAAGGTATGAATATGAACTTCAGGAGGTACACATAATGGAATGTCACATATACCTAAAATTTTGAAATAAGGTTTGTTTAGTCACTTATTCATCAAAAATACATTAAAGTTAACATGTTTTATTTAGGCTATGCCACAGTAACTACATTGGATTTTTCCTCTAGCTATAAACAGTTCTAAATTTGAACAAAATATATTTTCTGGTACTGGCTATTAGAGAGAAAGAGAGCATACAAGGTAAGCCCCACATTTAGGTTATCTTTGTATATTTCAGGGTGATTTTCTGCCTAGAATATTGGGAGCAGAATTCAAGCAAAGCAAAGAAATTTTGCTGAGGGTGTAAGGTTTGACATTTTAAGCTACTGCACCATCTCAAACTTGAAAGGCCAGGGTATTAGGGAACAGAGATTTAAAGATTGAGTCCCCAGAGCACATGGAGAAAGGATGAGCTGTTCATGCATAGTGATATGTTTCAAGGGTTAAGGAAAGTGCCTATGGTAGCATGTTAGAGATCCCATGGTGCCTAAATTATGTCGTATTTTAGCTTATCCAGAGTGCATATACTCAGTTCATATACTAAATGTTTATCTGCAATTTAAGAAAGTGGGGCCGGAGAGGTGGCGCTAGAGGTAAGGCATCTGCCTTGCAAGCGCTAGCCTAGGACGGACCGAGTTTCAATTCCCTGGCATTCCATATACTGTATTTGCCGGCGTATAAGACGATCCTTCAACCCATGAAAAACTTCCTAAAAGTTTTAAAAGTAAGTTACTTCTTAAAAGTAAGAGGGGTGCGGATCACTCCTCCCTGAAGCTGGAACAAGTTTCAGCATGCTGTGTACCAGCATATAATATGACTCCCGACTTTTAGGAAGTTTTTCATGGGTTGAAGGGTCGTCTTATACACTGGCAAATACGGTAGTTCCTCCCAAGCCAGGAGTGATTTCTGAGCACATAGCGAGGAGTAACCCCTTATCGTCAAATGCATGTGGCCCCCAAAACAAAAACAAACAAACAAAAAGGCCATGAAATAAGAATCATAGCTCAGAGAAAGGGGTAGGCAAATTATAAACTGTGTGTCAAATCTGGTCCACTGGCTTATTTTTGTATGGTGCATTTGCTTTTTCTAGTTGTTAACCTTTTTTTAATTTTTTTTTTTAACATTTTATGAGGCATGAGTTTATGTAAAATTTAAATTCTTCTGACCATAAAAATAAAATGTATTGGAAATGTAGTCATCCATATTGATTCATTTGCATGATATCTTTTGGGCTAAAACATCAGAATTGCTCCCTTGATCCAAAAAGCTAACACAGTTATGATCTAGCCCTTATGGAAAAAGTGCCAATTCCTATTACAGAGTAAGGATTGCTCTCAGCTGCCCAAATGAAACTAGCAGTTAAGCCATTTAGAATTTAGGATGGCCAGCAGGCAGAACAAAGCTCAAAAAATAATGTAATCTACTTGTTTGGCCTATTTTCTTTTCAGAAAGAACAACAACAAAAATAATTACTCAGTACTCCTCTGGAAATTACCTTCTTTAAGCAGGAAAACAGAAGATATTCCCCTCCTTCTTACTCCAGAGTCAACATCTCCCCCATGCCCTGTCCACCCCCCATAATTCTAACACCAACTAGGCATAGTATTGTCCACAGTGGGAAACACTGTTATAGAGCACTGCACCAAAATCACAGTCACAAACATCACAATCAATTGTTACTAGAAACATGGAGAGTAGGAAAAGTTTAACCACATTTGGAGGGAAAAATGCATTCAGTATAAATTGGTGCTGAGATAACCCAAATTTCACATTAAGAAAAATAAGGGCAACAGTTAAAACAGATTAAAAAAATTAATTAAAAAAAAAACCCACCATTAACAGATACTATAGAACCAGAAAGAGCAATATGTAAAGTGATTTTTTTTTTTTTTACTAGATGGGGGCAGAGTGATCATATAGCAGGTAAGGACCTTGCCTTGCACAAGGCTGACTCATGTTACATCATCTGTACCACACATGATCCTGAGCCCCACCAGGAGTGATCCCTGAGTGTGGAACCAGGATTAAGTCCTGAGCACAGCCTTGTGTGACTCTTTCCACCCTTCCTTCCAAAGGAAAAAAAAGATAAATTTTAATGCAAAGACTTAAACTGTAGTGAGATTTTGAAGACATACTAATTGAATTTTTCAATGTGATAGTGAAAAAGAAATTGGAGGATAGTACAGTCCTATGATATCTAGGATAATAGTGGAATCTCAGCACATGTAATTGGAATCCCTGAAGAAAAGGAGAAAGAATGGTAAAAGTGGTAAGAAGCATTCATTCCTTCATCGTACCCACAGTGGTTTGTTCCCTGCCCCCAGATGGTTCTGCCCAGTTCACCTAGTTATTACCTGGCACCCCAATGCCCAGACAACACTGGCTATTCAGGCCCTCACTTTGAACTGCTGCCCACTTGACTTAAATTCATTAGGAAGCTCTTTGGGTCTCCTCAGCCCCTACTTGGGCCTCCCCAGTGTCCCAAAAGAAAAGTGATACTTAGGCACCAGGGATATAACTGATAGGTCTTTTGCTTTTCATGTGTGAGGTTCTAGGTTCAATCCTTCATCCTTCCCTCCCCCTCTCTCTTTCTCTCTCTCCCTTTTCTTTCTCACTTCTAGGGTTAGTTCTTCCCCCACCTCCCTACAATTTTATTTTTTATTTTTTTATTTTCAAAGTTAGAGTAATCCAGACTGTTTACCAGCATAAGGATAAGGACCAATATATAAAACAATGGATTGAAAATGAGAGGGCAGATACAAACACAGACATTTATGATCAGTTAATTTTCTTTGTGAATGCCAAAATAATTTGGTGAGACAGAATCGTTTTTCAACAGATGTTCAGGGACAACTAGATATTCACATGCAAAAGAATCTAATTGAATCCTATAAAAAAAAATAGGTAGGTTGCCAGGATATAACTCAGTAGTAGAGCACATGTCTTGCATGTTTAAGACCCTGGGCTCCATCCTCAGGGATGGAACTCTGGTGCAGTCCTTGAGTGGTACAAGGTACAAAGTAGGACTGGATCAAGAGATTCAGGTAGAAGAACTTAATGTGGTCAGAGAAAGTCCAAATGGCCTTTGCTCATGCTCTGCAAACCAGAGTCCTGGGTGTGATTCCAGGCACAGTATGGTTCCTATGTAGACCCTGAGTATGCTACCTAAATTCTTAAATGGTACCTAATTATGGTACCTAAATTCTGTAATAAAAAGACAACCCAAGTAAAAATGAACAAGAGGTTAAGGTGATAGATAGCTTAAGTGGAAGAGCCAAATTTGCTTTCTCACACCACATGCCCTCCTTCCATTGCCGTGACACCTGGCCCAGCACCAAACTTTCCAGCCTGCATCATTGGGCTGCTGAGCATTGCTGGAGTTAATCATATAAAAAGTAAGTGGGGAGAGGGTTTAAGTAGCTATTCTAATTAAATAAATAGGCACTAAACACATGAAAAGACACTCAGCATAATTACTCATCAAGGAATTGGAAAGAAAAACTCCAGTGAGTTACCCCTTCACTGTTACTAAGCAGCTCGACAGGAACTGATTATTTGAATAGTTCCTTGTGCTCTAGGCAATTGTGACCAGCGGGTAGGTAGGTAGTGATTAGTGACTAACTCTTTAATCAATAGAAACAATTTGGACGCCATTAGAATCATTCTTCTAATGACTTGACAAAGGTCTGACTATACTCTTAAAATGTATTTTAGGAAGGAGATATAGGATGCATGCTGGGAACAGGGGTGGAGGGAGGACAACACTGGTGGTGGGAATGCCCCTGATTCATTGTCACTATGTACCTTAAATATTACTGTGAAAGAAAGAATTGTAATTTACTGTTCACAACAAAAAAATTTTTTAAAAAGTACTTTAGGAAATACATAATTTAAGTTTTCTTTTTTCTTTTTTATTCCTTTCTTTTTTCGTAGGAGGGCATCTGTTATAATTTTCTTAGTCATCAGGAGCTTTCTATTACTTGTCTAAGTAAATATACTACTTAAGTTACCATATTGTCTATTAACATGGTAACCTAAGTAGTATATAACAAATGCTATTGTCTAGCATTGCTGCTTGACTAATTATTTTTTTCACCGAAGAACTTGGTCATTTTTGGGTTAAAATTGTGTCTGAATCGAATGATTATGTCCCATGTTAGATCCTGTGGAAGACGGGCTCTTGCAGAGTGATAAAGCATCATTTCAGGTGCTCTTGCTCCAGCACTTGGGAGCTTTATGAATCTCTGGACTCTGTTCACTCATCAAGCTTTAAAAATTTTAACCTATATCACTTGTATAAAGGATAAAGAACACAATGTCATATACTAAGTATATAATTAGTTTTAGCTATTTGGTTTTTCAGTGAAAAGTCATCTCATTTGTATTATATTCAATGACCATAGATAGCTTCAAATTTCAAAAAGCTAGTTAAGTTGTATTATTTATGGTTGTTTAAGCAAAAAAAAAAAAAAAAGCCTACATTTTTGGGGTGGCATCTTTAAGGTCTGACTGATTTACAACAAACTATATTAAACCATATTAAAACTTCTAATGTTAAGTTTATCATACATTTTATGTATTCTGCTGGGAAGAATTCATATTTAGCTGGAGAATAGAAGAATCCACCCACTACTTAACTGTTGATTACTCGCTCTGTATATGTGAAGTTTTAGGTTCGATTCTCAGTTTTGTCACCCCAAAATAGTGGTTGGTCATGAATGTTTATTTACTTATTGACCTTTTATTTGACAGTTTCCTGGTGTTTTGTTTGTTACCAATAAACGTTTTAAATTTTATTTAGTTGCTACATTTTACTTTTTAAGCTTTTTCTTTTTCTTTTTCTTTTTTTTTTTGTTGTTGTTGTTGTTTTTTGTTTTTTTGGGTCACACCTGGAGGTGCTCAGGGTTTACTCCTGGGTCTGTTCAGAAATTGCTCCTGGCAGGCACAGGAGACCATATGGGATGCCGGAATATGGGCCATCAATGGTCCTGGGTCGGCTGCTTGTGAGGCAAATGCCCTATCTCTCAGGCCCCAAGCTTTTTCTTTTGACTAACTTATTAATTGAGGTAGCATTGGTGTAGTGTAGATGGTTGTATGTTTTAGGGTATCCAGTAACCATGCCATTTTTACTTACCACATACAAATGCAATCATTCAGTTTGTGCTGTGGCATCTGCTATACATTCACTAGGGAATCATATTTGAAGTTAATCTTTTTTCAAGTCAGCCAGCTGTATGCACTGTGCTATTCTTTTGATGCCGGGCAGCGGTAGTGAGCTCCCCTGCCCCACCAGCAGCACAATCACTGGATCACATTCTGAAACTCTACATGCAGAAGTCTCAAACTTTCTAAACAGCGGGCCAGTTCACTGTCCCTCAGACAGTTGGAGGGCCAGACTATAGTAAAAACAAAAATTATGAACAAATTCCTATGCCTGCTGCATATATCTTATTTTGAAGTGAAGAAACAAAATGGGAAAAAATATAGTATGTGGCCCATGGCCATAGTTTGAGGACCACTGCCCAGCAATGCTTCCTAAAGTGGGCAATACTGCCACGTGGATGTGCATGTAATTGTTCCTGTTTGTTCACTTAAAGGTATATTTTACAGAGGGGTGCTGAATGATTATTTTTGTCTGAAAGGGGGTAGTAGGCTTAATAAGCCTGGAAACCTGTTCAGTAGACTTTTACTTTCAATACACTCTTTAATAAATTATATGAGATAATCAGTACTTTATTAAAACTTGGTTTGTGTTAGGCAGCTTCTAAGCTGTTACAGGGAGGCTAGGCCAGCGTAAGATGTTTGGTAGGTTAGGCAGACTTCAAGTATTTTTTTACTTAGAATGTTTTTAACTTTCATGGGTTTCTCAGAATGTAACTCCATTGTAAGTAGAGGAAGATCCATAAAGCTGCTATAATCATATATGTTAAGAGTTTTTGTATCAGACTTATCCTTTTATTTCGTCTCTTAGCTAAATATCTAGTTGTAGAATGACTGTATCAGGTGGTAGGTATATTATTATTTTTCAAAGAAACTACCAAACTTTCCATAACTGTGTGTCTTACATTCCCACCAATAATATGAGAGTTCTGTTTTATAATCTTGCTAGCAACGTGAGTAATCAGAGCTAATTTTTAAATCACTGCCTTTTCACACCTTTTTATGTTTTTATAGACATGTTATAAACTGATTATTTGTGAATAATTATTTGTAAAAACTTATATTAAAACATGTACAGAATAAGTTACTTATAAAAACAAAAATGTCTGATGTCTGTAGATATACAACTTTATTTTTAATATTTAGGATTGTACTGAACTCTTATTGAAATGGTAAAAGATAGTTTGGTAAAAACAAATACTGAAAAACTGGAAGCAGTACAGTTCTGTAAGAACTAATTTAAAAAATATTTGTACCTGTTTTATATTTTTGTGTTTTTCTTTGATAGAGTTTCCCTGAAAAGGATCTTCTGCATTGTCCATCAAAGGATGCAATTGAAGCTCATTTTATGTCATGTGTGAAAGAAGCTGACGCTCTAAAGCATAAAAGTCAAGTAATCAATGAAATGCAGAAAAAAGATCACAAGCAACTCTGGATGGGATTACAAAATGGCAAGTGTAGCAGAGTTTAATTTCTTTGTTTTGTGAGACTAGAGTGAGTAAGACCACATCAATGTTGTTTAGAAGTGGCTTTTGGCAATACTTTGGGGAACCTGTGGTGCTGGGCATTAAGTCAGAGTCAGCTGGTTGCAAGATAAGCAACTTGACCCCAGTACTATCTAGCCAACAGTGTTTAATTTCTAACTAAACTGATACAAAGTATGAAGGAACTATCATTTTTTGAGTAATAAATTTTAGGTTGATTTATAGTCTGTAATTTTTATTAAGCTCTCATACAAATTCAGTACACTGGTTTCAGTAGCACAAGAAACACATTTTATGAATAGGTAGTTATATTTCATGTACTTCATATAAGATTTTCTGATTTCTTTTTAGGGTTGGACCTAAGTCATAAATTTGCTTATTATTTTTATAGTAAGCTCATTAGTTTCATCTTGGTATTTCTGAGCTAGATTCTAAGTTTTGGAAAGGTGGACCCTGGATCTTCAAATTGCTGAGTATTCAAATTCTTGTTAAGTGATTAAAATGTAGTGATACTGTAAGAGACTTCTGTATAGAGAGTTATAGAAAGTTAAATTTTAAAGACGAGGACAGAAATTTTCTAAAGGGAGAAAGGATCTGAAAATAATTTAACTTTAAAATAAAAATAAATAAATGCATGTCTAAGGAAATATTCTTGAACTGTTATTCAGATGATTCCATATGATTCCAAAACTGATTAAAATGTTTCACTTGGGGTATTAGAAAATTGTGTCTAGTAGATAATGGCCAAGAATTGTGAAATAAGTGAAGGACTGACTTAGTTCTATAGGACAAATTACTCAAAACATTTGAATTTCAGTTTCTCATTCATTAAAACTAGAGAATGTCTCATAATGGTCTATTACAATGTTATTAGCATCTTTAATAAAGCAGTAGTATAATTTATGTAAAAAATATTTTAAAAGAAGGAAAGCTGTAAAAAAAATTTAAAAAAAGAAGGAAAGCTGTGATTCAAGTAAAAGTAGAGGTGTTTGCCTATGTGGCCAACCAAAATTCAATCCTCATTGCCACATATAGTTCCCTGAGCCTGCAGGAGTATTCCCTGAGCATTACCTGATGTGGCCCCCAAATTAAAAAAGAGAGGAAAGCTGACTTGATAAAAAGAATTATTGTGAATTATTGGGACTCTGGAACAAGAGTTGGCATGCTGATCATGGGCTTGTTGTAAATAATGATTGACTAGAGAGATAGATAGCTTTTGCATGTGAATGTTTGCTTTGCAAATAAACGTAAGACAACAGGTTTAGTCCCTGGTGGCACCATTTATGATGAGCGTACTATAAGATTCTGTGTGGCAGGCAATTTTCGGTTGCACTGAACCAGCTGTGTGACCATCACACAGAAGGGGTGCATTGTGGGTGGTCACTGCTAAAGCATTTATAAGCACCATGGCCAAGAAGTATAACTACTGGCAAGCTCTATTACTAGAATGTGCTTGAGCACCACTGCTAACATATGCAACTCCTAGCAAGCACCACATCTGAATGCACAAAGCTTCATAACCAGGTATATAGGTTACTGTGACTCCTGATTATCTTAACAACTATAATGAAGGAAAGGGGAAAATAAATGGCTTTTCATTAAAAATTATTAAAATTTGATATATGGTTATTTTTATCTTGTCTGATTGCTTTCATACACTGACACTGTGTTAAATATCTGACAGCAACCATCAACCCATAAAGTGAAATGTTTGCTCTCATTTGTCAACCCATAGAAAATAACCAAACCTACAGTTACTATTTATCATAGATATATAGAATGAATCAAACAGCACATGTTCAAAACTTAGTATAATTTTTTTGTTTGTTTTTTGGGCCACACTTGGCAGCACTCCTGGCTCTGCACTCAGAAATCGTTCCTGGCAGGCTCAGGGGACTCTATGGGATGCCAGGGATCGAACCAGGGTTAGTCCTGGGTTGGCCACATGTAAGGCAAACAACCTACCATTAGGCTATCGCTCTAGCCCCAAAACTTGGTATAATTTAATTTAGCAGACTTAGTCCAGTTACTAGTTCCATTGATATTTTTGCCACAAAATTCCTTTTTTGGCCTTAGCTCATTTTCTTTCTTGGACATATGACTTTTTAGGTTAATTCTCATTCTATTAAGTTTGGGTTTTGGTTCTCCCATGGTCATGTTAAGGGATCATGCATTGCCAGGGATTGAGCCCAGTTCTTGGTGTTTTTTTTTTTGTTGTTGTTGTTGTTGTTGATTTTTTGTTTATTTTCTAATGATGAAATAGTAATTAACTCTAGCCCCTTGAGTCATCTCCCCAGTGCAATACATTTTTTAAATTGTAGAACTTGCCATGGCTCAAGGATGCAACTTTTATGGTATTTACACATACCAATGCGCAGATCTGTGGAAAATTGCTTGTGGAGAGTTGTCAGGGTCGCACTCTGCATGAGGAGAACGTCACTTCAAGACCTACACTTGCAAAGCAGACACTTTTGCTATTGAGCTGTCTTTTTGTCTTTACTTATATTTTGATGCTCATTTCTGTTATAATTTTTTTTAATATTTTTTATTTAAACACCTTGGTTACAGACATAATTGTGGTTGGGTTTCAGTCATATCAGATGACACCTCCACCACCACCAGTGCAACATTCCCATCACTAATGACCCAAATATCTTTATGTACACTACTTTATGTAGTTTTTAATCTTAAGATCTGGTTCAGCTGACTAAAGGGCCCTGTCTACCCTTTTGGAGAAACAAGTGCATAGGTGTGAATTGGAATTTGAGGGTTTCTACTTCCCAGTTTACCAGGTGTGACTGCAGAAATGTAGGTGAGAGGGTCTCGGCTAAAATGTGCCAGGGCACAGGCCTAGCTAGGGAGAGGGAGGGAGCTCAGGTTCTTTGGGAAAGAGGGGGGCTTCGTTTGTAGGAAGAGGAGGAGAGAGTGTTCAGTGCTGACTAGCTGCATAGTGCAGGCAAGTGGAAATGGATAGGGAGGGGCTGCTGGAAAAATGCCTCGGCAACTTCTGTCTTAAGCTTCTCTCAGGGAAAAACATGCAGTCCTTCAGTGTTGTGAGTCCGTGTGCGTCCTTCCCGTGAACATCGTAGTTCTGGTTAAATGTTGTTGACACTTATGCCAGGAAGGGTTAGGACCAACTACAAACTCATGTGGGCTGTAAAATGTAGTGTTTCCCTAACTTCCTGTTTTTTCCTGAGAAGAAATAATAAATCTTTTATTCAAATGCAAAAAAAAAGTTATAATTTATTTTGTGATGTCCTTCCCCTTTTATTTTTTAGCCAAAAATTAATTTTTGAATCCTCAGCTTGTACTGCAGTACTGTAGTAGGAACTAGTATTCATCTGGCAGTAGTAGAACATACATGGGCCCTATATGCAGGGGGTTTATAGCCAAGTTGAAGCAGAGCACTATTTTTTTCATGTCCTCATGGCTTTTTGTACATATTTATCTAATTTTGTCACTGTGGTATGATTAATGGTTATGTTCTGCTAGAATATAAAATTTTTCTGGCTAGAGTATATTATGTATTCCTAAGAATAATTTTGGGATAGAAGAGATAAAATGAATACTTACTGAAATAGTTTTCTTTCTCTTTACAACTATAAGGGAATATTGTATGGGCCCGGAGAGATAGCACAGAGGCGCTTGCCTTGCAAGCAGCCGATCCAGGATCAAAGGTGGTTGGTTCGAATCCCGGTGTCCCATATGGTTCCCCCCCCCCCCCCTTAATGCCAGGAGCTATTTCTGAGCAGACAGCCAGGAGTAACCCCTGAGCATCACCGGGTGTGGCCAAAAAAAACAACAAACAACTATAAGGGAATATTGTGAACAGCCTATTCTAAGCAGTTTAATAGTACTATAAGTAGAAGAAAGACTTTTTTTGGACTGTATTTGTGGAAAACATGCTTTAACTTTGACTAACATAATCCTGAATTTGTCAAAATTGAGATGTAGCAGGTGGTATTCTTTTCATTCAGAGCTGCACCTGTCGAGCATAGCAACTAATAACAGTTTAGACACTTCTGAATACTCTTAAATGCTAATTTTAATTTTTCAGATCTCTATGAAAGAAATAAAAAACTTCTGAAACCAAGAAAACTCATTTAAAGCATATTGTGCCTTTCAATGTGTTTTATGGGTTTTAATTTTCCGTACAAAAGCATTTAACCTCCCGTGGAAAAAATTAGTGACCACAAGAAAAGAAAGTAGCATTTTTATTATTTATGAGGTGGTTATTGCTGTATATGCAAGCTGTTTTCTATTACATGTCAATGGTTTTTAAAAATAGCACCAATATTATTATTTTATGCTTGCTGTGAAGCTATTTTTCCTATAAGCTAGAGATTTGAGAGAATCTCTAAATATATTCTGAGCACGATTTATGACTGTTTTTAGCCCTGCTGTTCTGAGTATACTAAAAATGGATGACATTAAATCAGTCTATATAGCTATAAATAAAATGTAAATGTTGACTGTTAAATAAGTTGAAAATTTATATTATTTCTAATTGTGGCTAATCTTTCTGAACTAAAACTTCTTTAGAGAAATTTTTATGTTTGTGTATTATTTTAACTCAAAATTGCTTTATATAGAGAAATAATAAGCTATAGGGGATTTTTATTATAAATCATAATGTTTAAAAATTCCTTTAAGAGATAGATTGGAGGTAAGGCATTTGCCTTGCATGTAGAAGGTTGGTGGTTTGAATCGGCATCCCATATGGTCCCCTGAGCCTGCTAGGAGTGATTCTGAGCGTAAAATCAGGAGTAACCCCTGAGCACTGCCAGGTATGACCCCCCCCAAAAAAAATTCCTTTGGTAGGTATTATAAAAAATAAGCACAATATAGCTCTTTGGTAGTTTGTACAATATAGATAGCTGCATTTTGATTGCATAGGTTTCTTATCTGTTACGTCTGGTAGAATGGTAGAATGAGTATTGAATTGATAATTTATTTTTCTAGATGAATCATGAAACTGATCTTTACGCTCAGAAGTTACTGTTGGCAGGCTCAGGGGACCATATGGGATGCCAGGGATCAAGGCAAACGCCCTACCCACTGTGCTATTGCTCCAGCCCTAAGTTTTTTGGTTTTTTTTGTTTTTGTTTGTTTGTTTGTTATATGTTTGTTATATGTTGTTATATGGCCTTGGTAGATCACTTTTCTCTATGAGTACTTGCTTTGCTTGTGGCTAACCCAGGTTTGATCCCCAAGCACTGCCAAGAGTAATTCCAGACTAGAGCCAAGAATAATGATCCCTGAGCATTGCTGGATTTGGCTCAAAAACCAAAAAGGAGGGGGGGGGGGCGGAGTGCTGCTTTAGTGTATACTTGTGTTTCCCCTTTACTTTGATAAAACGTAGTTGCTACTTCCATAGTCTTAGCAGTTATTGGCACTTGTCTAAAGCTAGTTCTTCTCACAATTCTTGTGGAGCACAAACTGTTCTTTTGGCTTTGCTTTTATAGCTTTCTGAAAGCAATAAAGTACCAAGAATATAGTCTAGAATAAAGACTAAAGATAGTTAGAGAAGACCTCTTTATAAGGAGATGATATTTAACATAAAATCATAAGAGAGAACTACTTACACTAGGTGAATGCTTTAAAGAGATGAGGCAAAATTAAATTAAAAATTGGAGATTTGAAAGAAAGCCAGTATCTTCTGGGTAAAGTAGTAAAGGAACAGAGGTGACCTGACATGACATGTTAGATAGATGGGGAAGAATAGATGCTGTGTGTAGGCATTTATAGCCAAAGGAAAATATGTAGGTTTGAGTTCAGTAGGAAACTGTTGGGGGATTTTAAACAGGGGAGTCAGCTACATAATGCAAATGAAAAACTTTCTGGCCATTAAATGGGGAATGAAATAGACGAGCCAGGAGAAGAATTGAGAAGGCTGTTGTGGTAGATCTAGACGTAAGATGATGGTGCCTTTTATAGTGTTGATAGAGATGGAGGAAAATTAACTTGGTGTGTATTTCAGAGGTAGAATTGAAGGATCTATCAGATAAAAAAGGTAAGAACCCGAGAGAGTTATGCCAAATTAAGGAGGTGAGCTTTGAAGCCCAAAGTTTGATACTGTATCTGAAGCAGTCCATGTGGAGGTGTATTGAATTCGTTTTTGATATTTAAGTATTTTGAAGATGTATTAAAAGGCAGTGTAGACTTAAGAGATTTGAATTGAATGATACAGGTTCTAAGTTCATGCTCATTCAATAAATGTTGAAGTTCCCAGTGATGGCAGTGAACTAAGGAAACAATCCTTTGTAATTTTGATGTTTGTTAATTCATTTTATTCGCTATCATGTTTACTTTACAAAGCTGAATCAATCTATGACTGTTTTACATGCAGTACAGTTTAGTTTGAAATTGTATGTGTGTCTTTCAGGAATCCACACCTTTGTGAGAAGGTGGCATAAAGCAAAGCATACAAAAATATGTAACCTATTTAGGCATTCAATTTAATTGTATTATGAAACAAACAGTCATTTTACTAAAGTACGTGTTTTAAGTCAGCCACTTGGTATATTCTACTTTACATTGTTAGAAATAAGGCTAGAAAATTTAAGAAGAGTAATAGATTTTTAATATAAGTTTGTAGATACTTTGCTAGACTTCTGTAGTAAAGTACTTTTGAAATTATATGGTTTAAATGAATAAGTAATTTGGTAGTAATTTGGATTACAACTTTCTACAGTACTTTGGGTAGATTGGCTGCAAACAGCATGATTAAAACTTGACAAAACCATTTAGACAGCTATTTCATAACATACTACAAATTATTCTACTAAGTTTCTTTGAAAGTTTTCATTAATGGTGAATGGTCACATGTCCCAGAGTTCAATAGCAATTTTGAGGAGGAGGGAGTTTGGGTCATCCTTGGCAGTACTGAGGGTTCATTCCTGGCTAGACTCCTGGCTGGCGTGGGGGACTAAATGGGATGCCAGGGTATGAACCCAGGTCAGCTACCCACATTCATGTCAAATGCCTTAACCATTGTATAAGTTTTATAAAAAGTGTTTGTAGGGGCCAAAGCAATAGCACAGCGGGTACAGCTTTTGCCTTGCACGGTGGCAACCCAGATTCAGTCCCTGACATATGGAAATATGATCCCTGCTATGAGTATTTTCTGAGTGCAGAGTCCAGAGTAACTCTTGAGCATCACTAAGGGTGCACACACATCTCCCCTTCCCACACACACACCATAAAATAAAGTGTTTGTAATATTTTTTAAGGACTTTTTAACTTTTATTTTGTCCAGTGGGCACACTTTCCAGTGCTCGGTTCTCACTCCTGACTGTCTTCAGAGGTCACTTCTTGTGGGACTTGGTAGCCATATGAGGTGCCGGGAATCAAATTTGGGTCAGCTGCATGCATTGCAAACACCCAGTCCACATTATACATTCTCTTTGACCCCCAAATTATACCTTCTAGTATTTTGTCATTGTTTTTATAAATTCAAGAATTTTTCCCTTGTGAATACTGACACTTTATAAACACTTTTCTTTTCTTTCTTTCTTTTTTTTGTTTTTTATTTTTGGTTTTTGGATCACACACACAGAGGGTCTCACTCCTGGCTCTGTGCTCAGAAATCGCTCCTGGCAGGCACGGGGGAGCATAAGGAATGCCAATGTTCAAACTACGGTCTGTCCTGGATCGGCTGCATGCAAGGCAGATGCCTTACCGCTGTTTCCATCTCTCTGGCCCCCGTATATGCACAATTTCTGATAAGTGATACTCATGAAACATGACATCATTACTTTTAAGTTTATATCATGATTCTTCTTTAAAAAATATTATACATGGGCATTGTATGCATATGTAGATTAATTTTTATATAACTTGTTTTGAAACAAGAATTTCATGTTTTTTAGGAGACTAGAAAACTCTCAAAAGTACTTAAGTTTCCTAATATTTTTATTTAGTCCACTAGATCATCTGTTTTCTCTAAAGCAGTATCTTCTTCTTCTTTTTTTTTTTTTTTTTCCGGTTATTCGGGCCACACCCGTTTGATGCTCAGGGGTTACTCCTGGCTAAGGGCTCAGAAATTGCCCCTGGCTTGGGGGGACCATATGGGACGCCGGGGTCCTTCCTTGGCTAGTGCTTGCAAGGCAGACACCTTACCTCTAGCGCCACCTCGCCGGCCCCAAGAGCAGTATCTTCTTAAAGTGTTAACAGTGGATAAGAAGCATCAGCATCTGAATTTAGATAAGTGATAAGGTATAACTTAGTTTGAGAAAAAATGTTTTTTCAATAAGCAGTCGTTTTGAAAGTTAGTGAATTTGATTATTGATTATAAGGCTCTTGGTGTTTTAGAGGGACATATACATAGTCTTTGTACCACAGCTTCACAAATCTCTTTTTGGGAAAGAAGCCACTTTAAAGATTGCCTTTGATTAAATAAAAACTTGTATGTAATTGAAATATTTTTCCTTTTTTTTATAGCTTACTTGAACATGAGCATATAGAATAAACTGGATTTTTTACATTGTGAAATAAATGAATTTTGAATTTCTTTTAAGTTGTTACTGGGCCAGTTTCAAAATAAAATATGAAAGAAATTTTTCTCAATTGTTTGGAATACAATAATTAAATTCTCTCTGTTTTAAAACAAAACCAATTACTGGTATTGGCTCTTGGAATACATTAAAGATGTTAAAACTTTGCATTTATGGTTTATTGATCTGTGATGTTGAAATTGAAATTTGTAGCCTGCTGCTTTGGATCTTAGTAAAATATAGTTTTTAAATTTTCAACAATATTCTAACCATTTATAAACTATAATCATTTTTCACTTAACATAAATCACTAGCTCTGTCCATGGGTTTTTTTTTTCACCATGCTTGCCCCCTTTCCCTTATGTTTTAAGATATGTTAAGGAAGGGAATGGGTAAGAAGAAATGATTATTAGAGTTTAAAAATAATAGAATTAGACCTCATACTAGTCTGTCAAGACTGGGTGGCTTTTCAGAAATTGACCTATGTTCTTGGACCACTATTCCTACTCTACCACCATTTCAAGATAAGGAAATGGAAAGTAATACTGTTGAAATTGCTGGAAGTTAAAGGGCAACTAAATTGTTTCCATCCAAGTGAAATGAGAAGGCCTTTTATGGTAGTTGAAAGTACTAGGAAAGGGGGATCATAAGAAAAAATGGTTTTTACAAAGTGTAGCTGAATTGTATTTATATCTTACTATTTTCCCACAAAGGCTATCAAAGGCCACTCAATTGCCTAGCTCCAGGGGGCAGCATTCACTTAGATTTGACTGAGTGACTCAGACTCTGGCTCTGAGCCACACCAAATGCTCCAGCCATCTCCTGATGTTGGGGTTTTGGCGGAACTATGTTCCCATACTGGTTTGGACACTTGACTTACAGGTAGCTGAAGCCAGATGTTTACTGTCCTCTCACTGAACCTGCAGTAGCCTGAGTGAGAATTAAGTGTATAGAGCTGGAGTTTGTGCAAGGCACTGTTACATTTTGTAGCTATTAGTTTATCGAGCTTTTCCACAACTATGAATGTATAATAGTCATAACTTCATTTCACAGATGAAGAAATCAGAACATAAAGTTTCCTGCTGAAACTCACCCAGCCATTAACTGGCAAATCTAGGAAGCAAACCCCGGCAAGTAAAACTTTAGAGTGTCCTTGCTTTTCCCACTATGTTGTGTGCCACATTTAGGATTTTTTCCCAAGGATTGTTTTTCTTTTTCTTGTATGAGTTATTTAGTTATTTAGTCTTTTACCAAACAATCGTGTATTTTGTACTAGGGACCGTACTAGGACTGAAGATGAAGGCCTTGCCTTCAGAGAGTTTACATTTTAGTTAGGAAAGAGACAAGTAATTAAGCATGTAGGGTAAGTATAGTATAGTAAATTCTTAGTTAACATTGTTGATAGGTTTTTGGAAGTCACTTTAAGAGAAACTGTGGACTAAAACAGTTATACTATAGACTGGAGGCATTTAAGTTCCTATAGCATATTTCTGATCACAGAAAAACAAGTTGTAACAGTGATCCACAGCACTTCTGTTAAACAGTGATTTGTATTCATTCATCCAGTTTTCAATTTGTTTATCACAATTTAGAGTCACAGGTAACAGGAAGCTCTCCCAGTAACTCAGAGTACAACAAGAACTGGCCATCATGGGCAGTCTTTCAATTGCAGAGTGAATTCACACTCACCCTCACTCAGACAGGGACAATTCTGACAAGCCAATCAGATGGATTTGGGAGGAAACTAGACTACCTGAAGGAAGGAAGCCCATACTAAAAGACAGCACCAAACTGGCCAAGCAGCATTTTAAACAGCGTTGCTTGAAATGGTATCATTTAAAGATATGCTGTAATTTCAAATGGAGGTGGGGGATACGATGATTGCTTACCTGAAATTTCGAGCAAACTCTGAGCAGCTAAGTGATACTTCTGTTGAGGCTTGAATGGTGTGAGACAGGTTATAGTGAGAAGAGTAGAAACACAGAGATTCTAAGATACTAAAACTGTGATGTGGAAATCAACCTGTTTTCTAAGACAGACAAGAAAAATACCATTATATGGAGTTAATTAAGTACAATGGTAGGCAGTGAGATCCCAGAAGAACACAGGAATCAATGGATCCCAAGAGGTTGCAGGAGCTGAAAGGAGCTATTTCACAGGAGGGATACTTTTTTATATATGGTTGCTTGTGTGTATAGGTTGAACATGTTCTACTCACAGGGAAGAAGGGGTTACAATTGCTTATCCCCAAATAATGAATTTAGTACTTAATTAGAAAGTAAACCATATTATTAAAAGTGCTTTAAAGGACCAGAATGGTGACGCAAGTGGTAGAGTGTTTGCCTTGCATACGGCTAACCTAGGACAGACCCCGGTTCGATCGTCTGATGTCCTATATGGCCCCCCAAGCCAGGAGCAATTTCAGAGTGCAGAGCCAGGAGTAACCCCTGAGCGTCACCGGGTGTGGCCCAAAAACCATAAAGAAAAGGTGCTTTATGAATGATTATAACCTTATAACCTATTAGAAAAGTGCTTGGGTCTGGAGAAAGAGCTCAGAGGTCTAGGCATGTGGAAAGCCACATTCCTACATTTTTTTGAGGTGGGGGAGGTTACCTGGCAGCACTCAGGGGTTACTCCTGGCTCTGTGCTTAGAAATCACTTCTGACAGGCACAGGGGATGCCGGGGTTCAAACCACTTGTCCTGGGTTGGCTGCATGCAAGGCAAATAAATGCCCTGCTGCTGTGCTATCTCTCTGGCCCCACATTCCTACATTCTTAGCATGTGAAGAAGTCCAGTCCTTTAACTCCCCTTCTCACTGCTGATAGCAACCCCTGACCACAGAACCAAGACTAACCTCAAACAAAGAACCTCAAAACAAAGAAAAATGTTAGGAAATTTATTTATTAATTCTATAATTTGATTAATATTTAAAAGGAGCATTCTAGATATGTAAGGACATTCTAGTTGGGGGACAAACTAGGAGTGTGTTGCATTGTAATTTGTTTTTGTTTTTTTGTTTTTTCAGTCACACCCATTTGATGCTCAGGGGTTACTCCTGGCTAAGCACTCAGAAATTGCCCCTGGCTTGGGGAGACCATATGGGATGCTGGGGGATCGAACCGTGGTCCTTCCTTGGCCAGCGCTTGCAAAGCAGAACCTTACGTAGCACCATCTCACCAGCCCCTGCATTGTAATTTTGATCATTGCCTTTGATGCCAATTTTCTAAACTGCAGCAACTTTTCAGAGTAAAGGAATAAATGTTTTCTTTCTGTTTATTCTAAAACCATCACAACCTTAGTCAAAATTGTCCTTGGATCTAGATTTTATTATTCCTTTGATTTAGTCACACAACAAATTTCCCCAGGGCACCAACCTACTGTCTAGATGAGTGTTTATGTGCAGGATTAAGGACTAAGCTTCTCCAGAATTGGCACTCTTAGCTTTAATGCAGAAGTCCACCTTGTATCTGATCCTGTGTACTTTCTCTTTTAACTACGAATTTTCAGAGAGCTTGAGGTTTCTTTCAAGGCTGCTTTGCTTTGGTTAGGGCCTCCTTGCCAGATACATCTCAGTAATTCTCAGCCTCAGTTAGGTTCATAGAAACGTGTGGGTGCAATTCTGTTGAGCAGCACTATAGCCCCAGTGGATGCAGCAGAGTGAATGCTTCCTGTCATAGCAAAGCTGAAGTGCCGCATGATATGTGTGTCTTTAAATTTGACTCAACTCGGAAGACAAGTGAGTTTGAAGATAGGTCACTTAGTTTGTACACCTGCATTTGTACTCATCAGTAATTTCTATTTGCTTTTTTTTTTCCTCCTATTTTGCTTTAGAACACATTACATATGAAGAACTTAACTCAGATAGGCTTATACTTGGATATGTTTTCATTTATCTACTTTGAAAGCCTCTAGTTAAAGTGCTTCATGTATTTCATGGTCATACCTAGCAGTTTTGGGGGGGCTTCTCCAGCTTAATGGTCAGGACTTGCTCCCGGCAGTGCTTAGAGAGCCACTTTGTGCAGAGGATCAAACCAAATCATGCACTCTATGCCTGTGAGCTATTTACTTTTGTGTGTGTGTGTGTGTGTGTGTGTGTGTGTGTTGTACAGAATTGAATCAAGAGCCCTATACATTCTTCCACTAAGTCCCATCCCATCCCTAATAATTGTAGTGTTAAAAGAATAGCTAATGACCATTTTGTGCTCTTTTTATTTGTTAGTACTATATTCACAGTTAATGAAACAAGTAGTAGCATAGTTCCAATATTTAAAAAGTATAACTTGGAAACAGGTCAATGCATTATTTATTAATGTGGAGGAAGGTAGCACAATATCCTTGTTCAAGTTTCAGCACTGGATTATCTTTTATTTTTCTCAATTTGTCTTTTTTGGCAACAACTTTGACTTGCAGTTGTTAGCTTACTCTTGGTTAGCTTATTTAGTATTTTTAATATTATTGAGAAATGTCTGCTTTACCTAAGAAAATAATCTTATGAATAGAGATTTTTATGAATACACATATTTTGTTTTTTCTCTTTTATCATTCTGGGTCTGCTTAGGAGATTGAAACTATACCAAGGGTTAATCATGTTAAGCCTTATGTAAGAAATTAAACTTATGATAAAGAATGACAAGTGTAAGAGAGCCATAGGGCCCCTAGGATTGAAGAAACACACATACACTGAGGCATCCTTTCTAAGAGGGGGTTTAGAACTTGCTAGAGAAAGCATTATTCAGCTTGCAGGATTAGAGAAATTCACTGGATTTTGGGGGGCTTTTTTTGTGTGGTTTTGTTCTGTTTTGGTCATTTGGTTGTACTACTTGCCAGGGTTGGACATCATGTTGTGAATACCATTTAGGTCTGGTGATTGTCCACACTTTGTGACAGTTACCAAGGCTCTCGGTGATGTTCACATGTGTGATTGTTGGAAGTCACACTCCCATTTGGGATGCTTGCACACTGTCTTTAGTTGCACTGTTTGCTGGGGTTTGCATTTTTGTTTGTTTGTTTCAGTGCAACTATGATACAGTGAGAATTAACAGTCAACAAAGCTCACAAGATTGTATTCTGTGTAGATGGTAGTAATGGGGCTCAAACTTGTTGGCTGTATGTAAGGCAGGTATTTTAAGCCACTGATTATATAAATACACACACACACACACACACACACACACACACACACACTAACTGGACCTTCTTAACTTTAAACAAAATTCTGCTTTAAAATTTAAATTGCTCAAACCTGCACATTTGTGGTAGAAATAAGACCAAGAGAATCAAGACATTCATTCATTCTCAGGGTTTTTTTTTTTTTTGGGGGGTGGGTCGGGAGGCTTACACAAGTACTCACAATCTTTTGGGTTTCTCCTATGAAAAAAACAAAATTACCTATACAGATATTCCAAAAGAGTGAAAAGTAATGCTGGGGGAAGGGAATGTATATCATTTCTTCATAAGATTTGCATATTCATTTTAAATAACAATTAAATTTAACATTACAGATAGATTTGACCAGTTTTGGGCCATCAATCGGAAACTCATGGAATATCCTGCAGAAGAAAATGGATTTCGATACATCCCTTTTAGAATATATCAGGTAAGAAGTAACATTGTTTTATATTATCACTTGCAGAAAGCTTCTTGAAACACTTAGTTCCAAACTCTTTTTTTTTTGGGGGGGGGGCCACACCCGGCGGTGCTCAAGGGTTACTCCTGGCTGTCTGCTCAGAAATAGCTCCTGGAAGGCACGGGGGACCATATGGGACACCGGGATTCAAACCAACCACCTTTGGTTCTGGATCGGCTGCTTACAAAGCAAATACCGCTGTGCTATCTCTCCGGGCCCTTAGTTCCAAACTCTTAAATGTATATAGTTACAGGCTGCTAGAGGAATCTAATAAGAGTATACATTCAGGCTAGAAGAGGTTGTGACAAAGCTACCTTCTGTTTGCTTTTGCTTTTGCTATTTGGGCCACATTTGGTGGTACTTGGGAAACACTCCAGGTTTTGTTCAGGGGACCATATGTTGTACTGTCTGTTGGGTCAGCTGAATGCAGAGCAGGCACCTTAACCCCTGTACACTCTTCTGCTCCTGCCCTATAAATATATTTTGTAACTGTTTTTAGTATCACAATCTTGATTCAGTTATTTCTGTAATTACTGATTTTTTAAATAGAGCCCTTATATTGATGTTTTTAGAAATAAACAATAGGGGGCTGGGCGGTGGCGCTAGAGGTAAGGTGCCTGCCTTGCCTGCGCTAGCCTAGGACGGACCGCGGTTCAATCCCCCGGCGTCCCATATGGTCCCCCAAGCCAGGAGCGACTTCTGAGCGCATAGCCAGGAGTAACATCTGAGCATCACCCGGTGTGGCCCAAAAACCAAAAAAAAAAAAAAAAAAAAAGAAATAAACAATAGACAGCATGAAAGGTCAGTGCTGGTGGGGATGTGGAGAGAAAGGAACTCTTATTCACTGCTGGTGGGAATGTCGTCTAGTCAAGCCTTTATGGAAAACAATATGGAGATTTCTCCAAAAACTGGAAAGTGAGCTCCCATTTGATTCAGCTTTTTCATTTCTAGGGATACATGCCCTAGGAAAACAAAAATACAATACAACAATCCCTTCCTCACACCTATATTCATTGCAGCATTATTTATAATAGCCAGGCTCTGGAAGCAACCAAGATGCCCATCAACAGATGAATGGCTAAAGAAACTGTGGTACATATACATGATGGAATATTATGTAGCCGTCAGGAAAGATGAAATCATGAAATTTTTCTATACATGGATGTACATGAAATCTATTATTCTGAGTGAAATGAGTCAGAGAGAGATAGACACAGAATAATCTCACTCATCTATGGGTTTTAACAGAAATTAAAGACATTACTGTAATAAGGCCCAGAGACAATAGAGTTAAGGGCTGGAAGGGCCAGAAGGACTGGCTCACAATTTGAAGCTCACCACAAAGAGTGGTGAGTGCAATTAGGGAAATAACTACACTAACAACTAGCATGACAATGTTAAAGAATGAGAGGAGTAGAATGACTGCCTCTAATACAGGCGGGTGGGGGGGATTGGTGGTGGGAATGTTGCAACTGGTGGAGGGGGGGGTGTTCTGTTTATGACTGAAACCCAACTACCATCATGCTTGTAATCGTGGTGCTTAAATAAAGATTTATATATTTAAAATAGGTCTTTTATATATTTTATATATTTAAAAAAGGTCTTTTTCTAAATAAGGTTGCTTTTCATTGAGTTCATTGAGATAAGGACATATAGACTATATATATATATATATATATATATTGTTTTTTTTGTTTTTGGGCTACACCTGGCAGTGCTCAGGGATTACTCCTGGCTGTCTGCTCAGAAATAACTCCTGGCAGGCATGGGGGACCATATGGGACACTGGGATTCGAACCAACCACCTTTGGTCCTGGATCGGCTGCTTGCAAGGCAAATACCGCTGTGCTATCTCTCCGGGCCCTAGACTATATTTCAATCACAAATTCTCAGTAGGTAAAATAGAAATGAGAAAAATGTCTACGAGACTAAGGTCCAGTGATCTAGTTTAGTTTTTAAATAGGTAAATAAATTTAATTCCACAAATAATTTTAAAGCAAAAATAATTAAAGTAGCTTTAAAGTGTCATTGTTTATATTTATTTTGTATTCTAAAAAATCTGAAGTGATTTGTGACTATATAATCATAAAAGAAAAAACTAAAATCAAACCACTAAAATCAAAATTGGAAACTCAAGATAAATTACATAAGCTATAAATAAGTAGGATTCAGTTTTACTGAGATTGACCTAAAACTCAGAGCATGGAGGGAGGGGGTGAAGGAATGTGATGAAATACAAGTTTTTCTCATTATGTATAAAATAAAAACTTTAGGTCTTTAGGGAAAGCTAAACCTTTGGATAAAGGAAAGAAATTTTTTTGTTGTTGTTTTTTGGGGGTAATACCTCGTGGCACTCGGGTTACTCCTGGCTCTGCACTCAGAAGTCATTCCTGGCAGGTTCATTGAGCCATATGGAATGCCAGATTCAAACCGGGTCCATCCTGTGTTGGCCACGTGCAAGGCAAACACCTTATGGCTGTGCTATCACTCTGGCCCCCCAGGAGAGAAATATCTTATATGGCTTCCTTTAGGCGGGATGGGCCAATATTACTTATAATTTTTCTAAGTAAAGCTATGTTAGTCATGGCAATTAAGGTAGTTTTTACATTGGCAGTGATAGCCAATAGCCATAAGCTATTGATCTTCTACAGTTAATTGTATAAAGTAATCAGAATACTAATGCTGAGAAGATTTTTAGGTTATTTTATGGAAGAATGTTTGTCATATAAGAGTTGATGGAGAAAGGCAGTTGGAATTAGAATTAATTGCAGAGATTAATCCAAGAGGACTAGGGAAATATGTAATTCAGCAATAGAAATCTTAGCTTGCATGTTGTGAAACCCAGAATTTGATCCATGGCAGTGGGGCAAAAGCATAAGAGAGGAGAGGTCGACAGAGCAATATTAAGGAAGAGGAGAACAAAACTGTTGCTACTTTTATGGGAAAACCTTGGGAGTCTTGTAGACTGAAGTCTAAAGCCTTCTACTGGAACAGGTCAGTTTTGGTGGCTGGTTCTGTTTGATAGCAGACAAATAAAACAGTTCGTGTTTAGTGTAAAACAAAATATAGGAAAGATGACAGAAAGCTAGTAGTTTTAACTATATATATAGTTATATATATGTGTATATAGTAGGAAGATTTAGCACATTGTTTCATATACTGTAATTTCTTCTTTAGCACCAAAATAGTTCCAAATATAACAAATTTAAAACTAATAAAAGAAATACTTTGTCATCCAAATAGCATCAAACCAAAGATGCTTTATTTATTTTATATTAGATTTAGTTATTCAATTGAATGAATTCTTGGGCCCATACCTGTCATGGTGCTCTGGGAATCTTCATGCAGTTTGTGCTGCAGCCCCCTGAACCCCCACACTTACACACCCTTCCCCCCCTTTCCTTTATTTTAGATCTGTAGTAGCTTTAGTAAGGAGAATTTTATTGCAAAGTAGCTAAAAAAAAAGCATTTTAAAAAGTAAATAATGATGAAAGAACAAGCACAAGTTGAAAAGTGACAGAAAAGTACTACACAGTAAAATCAAGACCAAAATCTTATCCCATTCACTTGTAAAAAGTGATCTTTTACTTCTTTTGTACTGATTTGTTTTATGCCTTGCTAACCTCAGACTATTTTAAGAAATGTTTGAGCTATGAAGTTTGGAGTATTGGACTTTGGAAAGGTCTTTTATTTCCTAGGAAGAGCTTGTACTAGAAGGTAATTCCTCAGGTTCTGTGGGAGGGCGATCCTAACTATCTCATGTCCCTGGGTAGACACTCAGCCTTGCCAGAGGGCCTTCCTGTCCTCATCCAGAATAAGAAAGGGGGCAGATTGATGAATATATTCAGACCTGCTGTGGAAACTGGCCTTTAAGGAAGCTTTATCATAGGTTTTTTTTTATTATATCTGCTTGTGAATTTATACAACGTTCTCAAAAAGCTCCATACTTTAGAGCAAATTTGTTGTTTTTACAACAAGCATTCCCTTTTCTTTATGGTGCTGTATGACTTTTAGTCATTTCTAAAAGTGAAAATGATACTTTTCTAGTTTCTCTTTTTCATGAAGAATATTGCTCTTTTTTCTTGATGTTTGTCCAGAGTCTGGCATGTAACAGGAATTTTTTACTATTTGTTAATTTATTAAATCATTCACCACCAATAGTTGTAATATATCATGTAATGTTTCTTCAAAGCCCAGAAATTATCTGATTTGTGAATTTAGTAGACTAGCATTTCATTTAATAAAATTCCTAAAATTTTACTCAACTAATTTGAGATATATACCTCTTAGGCATTTATTTGAATATCAGATACTGGCATGTATATGTTTAACTATGCTATATTTTCTATATTACAGAAACTTTATAATAATTTAAGTACTGTTATAATTACTTTAATTAGATATTATAATTCGTAAGTAACAAGATAAACCTGAGGGGACTTTTTTTAATTCATTGTTCAATCCTGGGGAATATGTCAGATATGTTCATACCTCTTATTGTGGCATCAAAACTTAAAAAGGTCAAACTAGGAGAGAAATGTGTGTGTGTGTGTGTGTGTGTGTGTGAGAGAGAGAGAGAGAGAGAGAGAGAGAGAGAGAGAGAGAGAGAGAGAGAGAGGGAGAGAGGGAGAGAGAGAGAGATGGAGAGAGTTATTAAAGAACTCTAGTTAGAAAGTGGAAAGACAGAATCTCTAGGTTTGTTAGGTTTGCTTTATAGTCAGTACCTAGTTATCTGGTGGGGTCTCTTAGGATTGCTACTTGATCTTTCCAGTGTCAGGAAGTTGGCAGTTTTTCATCAACCTGAAGATGTTTCCATTCCTTTCCAATTTGGTATTTGATTTGATTGAAGTTTTATTACTTACAGATGTAAGTAAATTCTAAACATTTAGGAGTATTCATTTTTGTTAATTGCTTGTTTTTCTTACTTTACCCATTTCATTTTTTGTATTTTTCCATTTTCATACATCTACCAGAGCAAGATAGATTCTTCTTTCCACTTTATTGATAATTTAAAAAGTAAAACCAGATTCCCATTGATTATCTCTGTAGCTGAATAGATGGTTGTAATACTCTATTGTTATAGTATAGATTTTACTTATGTACCATTTTGACTAATCAAAATTTAGTAAACTTGAAGATATAAATCCCTGTACTACTTGAAATTTTAAATTAGAATGTAAATTTAGGGGCCAGAGCATTGGCATAGCGGTAGGGCGTTCACCTTGCATGCAGCTAACCTAGGACAGACTGAGGTTTGATCCCCTGGTGTCCCACCTGGTCCCCCTAAGTCAGGAGTGTTTCTGAGCGTGTAGCCAGGAGTAACCCCTGAGTGTTACCGGGTGTGGCCCAAAAACCAAAAAAAAAAAAAAATGTAAATTTAAATAAAACTTGAAATTTTAGATTTGTTAATATGATAATAAAGGATAGCAATTTTTATTAAAACATTTTTAACTTTTTAAATTTCTAATATAATTCTTAAGAGAGGAAGACTCTTTTTCTTAATTTTTGGGCCATACTTCACTGTTTCTTGTCAAAGACCATATGGTGTCAGGGATTTAACCCAGACCTCCTATACAAAGAGCCCGTGGTGCCATCATCTCCTAAATCTCTTATTTCATCTTTTATTTTTTTATTTTTAATTAAAATCATTGTGATTTACAAAGTTCTTCATAGGATTCAATCTTTCAGAAGCAAGCATAAAATTGTAAGAACTGGAACTCGGGCCCGGAGAGATAGCAGCGTTTGCCTTGCAAACGGCCGATCCAGGACCAAAGGTGATTGGTTCGAATCCCGGTGTCCCATATGGTCCCCCGTGCCTGCCAGGAGCTATTTCTGAGCAGACAGCCAGGAGTAACCCCTGAGCAATGCCGGGTGTGACCCAAAAACCAAAAAAAAAAAAAAGAACTGGAACTCAGAACTAGCTAGGTAAGACTTACAAAGTATGATTTTACTTAGAAAAATTAATTTGAAGGATATCAGGATTATATTGCATGTATTTGAATCCCACTTCACCAATAAACTGATAAAAACCTAGAAAACCTGTACTGATGATATTGAAGATGGCAGTGTTTAAAGAACTGGATTTGTGTATAGATGTTGAAAAACTGAAATTCTTTTTCATCTGTATTTCAATTACCATGGGCACAAAATGATTATAAAATAGTTCTAAAGTGTGTAGTGGTAAAAAGTAAAACAGGTCCAAAAGTAGTCAAGAGGTACATAATAGACTAAAATGTGTCATATCTTATCATTTACATAACAGTCTAGTTTGGTGTGAGAGTTTCAGGTCTCTGTTCTTGAAATCCAGGTGCTTTATATTAGCCAGTATTCTAGAAGTGAGGTCAAGGGTAGGAAATGTTTCAGAAACATAACTAAAATGTTACTAGAATAGCACATGTAAACAGATGGTTTTTAATGAGATTTATAAAATGACCGAAAAAGACTAAGATTGGTGTTTAGACTGTATGATGAAAATTAGACGCATTAAAGCAGTATACTTATAAATGTTATCCTGCCAGAATACATTGTGCAAGAAACATTTGTGTTAGCCATTCACAGCATGCTTATTAACTTAGATATTTATATGCCATCCTCTGTGCTATGAATATGGGATACAATTGCTGGCTAATACTGTCTATATGAAGCTACAGAGGTGAAAAGAAACAAATCAAACCAAGTATACAAATAGATGTAAAACCACAACTGTGATGGTTCCTGTTAGTTTTCTAGTTTTGGGAAGAGTTTAAGATTTGTTCAGATTTGATTGTTTTTTTTTCTTATGCCAGTGTTTTTTTGCCAGTTGCTTTTACAGAAAAATAGATGAGAAATGTTATTGTGACATTACATTTGCTATTTTTCTTACCTTCAAGTTTCAAAGGGCAACTTTTCATAGACATGTGAGGCAGAGAATAATTTTATACCTTTAAAAATATTTTTTGTCTTGTTTTTGTTCTTTGGGGGGGCACACCCGATGATGCTCAGGGATTACTCCTGGCTCTGCAGTCAAAAATCGCTCCTGACTCTTGGAACCATATGAGATGCCGGTAGAACCCAGGTTCGTCCTAGGTTAGTCACGTGCAAGGCAAAAGCCCTACTGCTGTTTTATTGCTTGGACCCCTAAAATATTTTTCTAATTGTTTCTATGTTTAGAAGCTTTAACTCAGTATAGTGCTTAAAATATTGATATTGATGTAGGTGGTACCTGCTTGCTTTTTGTGAAACTAATATTCTTATTTGGGGACAAATACCTTGCCTGTTGGACTATATCTCTCTGGCTCTTTTTATTTTGAATATTTTTTCACTACAGATTCTTTGAAAGAGATTTGGAAAAATTAAATCTTTTATTAAAATGGCAAGTAGTTAATAAGGTCTTTTAATTTAGGTAGTTTTAAATTTATATCTCAACTACCTGTGCAGTTTTTGGGATTCATTTTAAATTTCTGAGCCCTTATCATATCATCTGTAAGGTAGATATTTCAGAAGCTTCTTATAGTGATTAAATTAATACTTCTATTAAGTATTAAACCTGGTACAGATTAGATTATTTCAAGTTATTTGCCTTACTATTATCAGATGCTGTTGAGTTAAGTCATTATGATTTTGATGTCAAATATTTTGTTGACAATAATGATAGTCTACTATGGTGTTAGTGTTCATTTATTTGCATAACTAACCTAAAAAATAGCTCATTCTTTTTTATTAGTGAATTGCTGCTTTCAGGAATACATAGCTTTTTCTATGAAGAAAAGCATATAACTTTCTATAATATGTTTTTCTTCATTTGATCCTAACTGTAGGTCCTAAAACTGTTTCTTTGTTCAGACAACTTACTCTTCGTTTCAGTTGTTTCTTTACCACTTTTCTTCAAGACCTTAGCCTTCATGCCTTGAAATCACTTTAATCAATTTATTAGAATTTTATGTTGCGATATACCAGAAACATTTGCGTTTTTAGTTCCTATTAATTTAGTTTATAAAACATAACAATATTCCATCCAAATGGTATCTTGTGTTGTACCAAAGAATATACTTGAGACTTTATTTTCTTCATTCATTCCTTCTAAGAATGACACCTACTTCCAGAATGTTTCTAAAGTCACTTTTCCCAAGAAGTCTTTCTTGTATTTTCCACACATACCCCAACTCTTCATGTGCTGTAAAAATTATTTCTACCTAGGAACTTCATTTTAAAGCATTTTCTTGTACTTTTTATTATGACATATTTCTAAAATATTCAAGGTATAATAATTGCTAGTAATCCTGTATCTAATCCAACCCTTGGGTTTTAGCAATAAGCCAATTTGACAAAACTTTTGACCCATGTCCAGTTGGCTATTTGATAGCAGGACCAGGAGTAGAACTTGGGTCTTGCATTTCTAACCTAATTATTATTTTTTTAAATTTTTATTTTGATCATAATGGCTTACATATCTTTCACAGTAGTATTTTAGGTACATATTAACATTGAATCAGGGGAATACCCATCACCAAATTTGTCCTCCCCCATCCCACTTCCCTTTCTGCAACCCATATACCCCGCCATCACCCCCCGGGCTGCTAGAGTAGGTAGTCTCCTTTTTGTCTAGCTTACTATTAGTGATCATACATCTGTTTGGTCCTGGTACCCTCCCTTGTTTCCCCCTCTATTTAAGAGGCAGAGCTAGATAAATCAAGTTATGTCTAACCTAATTATTTTTTCTATATGCAGCCTTAAAATATAATAGGGATTTTCTTAACCAATATTTCAACATGATTCTGTAGAAGCCGAAATAGTTCTATATGGCAAGGAATTGTTCCATTTTTGTTTTTATGGCAATTTCTCAGGGACTTTTCTTTTAGAATTATGAGTAATAATTTATTTTGGTGTTAATATTCTTAATATAAAATGCAAATAAATGGTAATCCCAGGTTATCTCTAAAGAAATAGGTAGTTTAAGACCTGTAGGTGGCAGTCCAACACAGCAAGTTCCAGTGCCCTTTCTTGGGCTAGCCGCTGTTTTCTGAGATTGTTTTAGACTAGGTAGATTTCTGAAAAATGAAACTAGCTATTAACTACAGACTTATTTGGCGGATGTTTTTTAAGACAATAGTTATGTGTCAAAATGGGAGCTTTTTGGTATATATGACTTGCTATTTAAGTATTTGATGAGAGCAGATATTTATAAGAGCTTTCAAGTTTATTACCATATTTCAAAATAATACAGATAATTTCATGATAGATAAACCTGATATGTTTTTAGTCATCGAAATATCAAAGTGGTATCATTAACAAAAGTCTAAAGTTATTGGAGGAAATCAAGTATTTTCTCATATTGCACTAAATTAGGTTGTTTACTTTATTTGATATTTTCAAAAGTTTTGCTAGTCGTTAAGCTATAAATAAATAATAGCCAGCATTTATTGAGGATTTTGTGTGCCAGATACTATTCTAAATATTTTGCAAGTGTTAATTCCTTTAATCTTCACTGTAGTCCTCTGAGATTTGTGCTGGTATTATTCCCATTGTCTGGTAAAGTAGTTGAGATGGTAAATGTTGATGACTGAAACTTACCCAGGTCACTCCGTTTAATAAGTGGAAGAACTGGGATTTGAAACCAGACTCTTTGGCTCCAGTACCTATACTCTTAATCTCTAAATATATACTCTTAATCTTAATATTGTTAAATTCATTTTATTTTCTATTCCTTTCTATTACAACTTTACATTTGAGACAGATTTCTAGATTTACACAAATCGGGCTTCTTTTTACTCCACTTTCTGTTGCTTCCTGTATTCAATCCTTTTTCCCATCTAATGGAGAAAAAAATACATGGACAGAGTTTTAAAAAAAAGTGGCACCTCCCTTAAGTGTGGAGAGATTGAAATGGATAACTAAAATGGGGGGGGGTAATTTACAAAATATTCTTCTTACATTACCAATTAACTAGTTTTTTTAAGTGATCTTATTAAAGCATGAGTTTTTGAATTTAGGAATAGAATGACTTGCATTCCTCATACTCAAGCATTTAGTACTAGAGGGTGATTTTAGAAGTCAACGTTGAATTAAATACCACACATTAAGAGAGAGACATTGTGATAAGATGGTCTTAATTATTTCACTAGAAAGGAATTTTATTTTAGCTCCCTTCGCACACAAATGGATTTAGTATATGGTTAGTATCTTACTGTATTCTGACACATAAAAATTAATCTTGTTCTCAGTTAATCTCAGTTAATGGTATGTTTTTTTCTCATTCTCTCCTTTTGATAATTTCACCACCCTATACTGCTTTGAAAATATGTGATAGAACAAAAGTAAATTAGGTTCCAAGTGAATTCATTGGATATTTCACAAAGCATAGGTTAAATTTGAATGAGACAGCTTAAAAATTAGAAATATTAGCTAAAAAGAAAAAGAGCTATTTTATACCTAAATATTCAGTGGTATTTTTATTACAAGATGAAATCTTTCTATATAGATCTTTCTTTCCGTCTTAAAATATTCAAAAATTTTCTTCATCTCATTACCCTTAAATATGTTTAAATTAAATGTAATACTTGGTTTACTATTATTTATCAGGATACCTCAATTACAGTTTATGTTTGGGTTTCTTAGAGGAATTATTAGCCTGATAATACACACCAGAAATAATCTGTATTGTGAGACTGTCAACCCACGTCTTGATGCTGCCTTAATGATTAACTTAGTCTTTCTCTCTTTCCCTAACTGATGGCGATTTTAGTTTCCTGATTTATTGCTTAACTAACAAAAGTGACTGTGTAACCCTTAATTTTATATCCAAGAATGTTTTTTCTTTTATATTCAAATTTATTTTTGTGTCATTCATATTTCTCTTACCTTTTCTTTTTATCCTAGAGATTGCAGCACTTAGTAGTAGTGCCTCTGAGGGTGATCATTTAATCTGTTGACATTTCATGGTGTAAAAAAATTTGCTTAATCACTTGTTTATTCCAATAGTGAAAACTACCTTAAGATTTTTTTTCTGTTCTTCTCATAAATGATTTTCATATAACATGCCAGAACACACAACACCTGTCTCTTAAGAACAGAATTACTAGGCTTTGATTCTTAGTAGTGGTTCCTTCTTTTGGGTAACTATGAGAGTTAGCTTTTGGTCTAATTACTCATACTTTTAAAATAACTACTATAACTGCTTACAAATAATTTTAAGTCAATAGCATAAGAGTTTATTATTCAAGAGTGGAAGAAGGATAACCCATGATGAAAAACAAAACCAATTATCTGCTTCTTTATTATTGAGCCTGGAAAATTATGTTTGACAGTTCATATTCCTAGTACATTCTTTTTAATGGTTTATGACTTTTGTATCACACTTGGTTTTTTTATTGTTGTTTTAAATTAGGTATTTTAAAATTCTCATGTCTCATTTTTGCTGATGTATAGCTGACAAACTATTTTGAGTTTCAATTGTACAAACATAATGAATCTGTATTGATATATTTTGAGAAATGACAGTAAGTCAATCCCTACACAAAATTAGAGCCTTTTTGTCCAGTGTGAAGACTTAAAATTTACTACCTTAATGACTTGAAATTTGCTAAATAACAGATTTTCATAGCTATTTTTTTTAATCTTCAAGTTTTGTGAAGGTTTGTGTATTTTGATTCACAATCCATTCAATTTTGGGGGGTGGATCACACCTGGTAGTGCTCAGGGGTTACTCCTGGCCATATGCTCAAAAATCACTCCTGGCAGACTCGGGGGACCATATGGGATGCCAGAACTCGAAGCACTGTCCTTCTGCATGCAAGGCAAGTGCCCTACCTCCATGCTATCTCTCCGGCCCCATGCAAATTTTTATAGTAATAAAACAAGTACAGCTATACTCATGTGTTTTAAATTTTATTGATATTGATAGATATACAGCAGTATATGCATGTTCTAACAACTTTTACTTTTCATGTTGATTGTAATATATTAAAATGTTAATTTTCACTTAAAACCTAATATAAATTTCCAATTGAAGTTTCTCACTTTGATACCTTAAGAACATTTTACAAAACATCTCATCTTAAAGAGGAAGTACTCAAAGGTCTGTCTCACAAAAGGCTGAGACTGTGTATGAGGGTCAGCTTTTGTTCATAAGAATCTCTATTTGAATGTATTGCTTAGAAGAATTTGAAGGTAGAAAGAGGCCTTTATCAATGGAATGCTGAGTCAGATTATAGTTAAATTCAGAATTGAATCTACTTTTGGAAGTCATTTGAGTAGATCACTTCTCTTCCGTGGATGTGATTTATTTTTCAGGAAAATCTCTCTGTATACATGTATACATCAATTAGTTAAAATTGTACTAAGTTGTGAAATATTTATAAGCTGGGGATTTCAAATGACTATTAAGTTTACTAATGAGTGATTTGCATTTTAGGTATGTGACTAAGTAAATGTGCCAGAACTTTAAGAAGTCAAACTAATATGCTACTTATTATTGAACTTCATTTAACTGTGGGTTTATTTTTTATCATATTAAACTTGTCTGTGTAACCTCATTATAAATGAAAATGACAGTTTTGAACTATAGAAAATTAACATGCCAAGAAAACATGTTTACAGAGGTAAAGACTTAAAAATCCAGGTGTGATTTATTCTTAACATTTTATCCCTTTTTTTATGCGTTGATAAGATGAACTTAAATTATTGCTTAGACATAACAGGAAAGAATTTCTTCTGCCAAGTTAAAATCAAAAGAAAGAACCGAGAGATAGACCAAGGGTTAAAGCACTTGCCTTCCCTACTGCTAACCAAGGTTTGATCTTTAGCACCACATCTGGTTCCCTGAGCACTGCCAGTAAAGATCCCTTAACACAGAGCTAGGATTAAGCCCTGAGCACCAGTGGGTGTGACCCCAAAACAAAAATAAATAAAATTGGACAAAAATACAGTTGAGTAGCCTTTCCTTTTAGTCTTACCTTTCTCTACCTTTCTGCCTTCCTTTTTCTTCATCTTTATATTCTTCTTTTTTCTCTGCTTCATTAACCTGAAGTGTTTTTATTACATAGTAAAGTTGTTCCTATTTTAATTAAAGTTTTTAAGATTACTTTTAAAAGCAGAGCTTTGCTAAAGGAAAAATAACTCTATTAGCATATATTTAAATTCCTTTTCAACACAATGAGGATAATTATCTGTTACTTTTAAGAAGTAAGCCATAGCTAATTTCTGACTCTATGCTCATGTTTAAAGTAACTTAGAGTCAGCTTGGGTCGGTTCTGACGTCTGCTTATGCAGCATTCATACTCTTCACTAAGTGTTCATTTTAGCGACAGATGCTTCATATAAAACAGGGCAGAGTAGCTTTCAAAAGGACCTGCACTTCAAAGTAAACTTCAGTTCTTTCGATTGCGTAAAGAATCCTTAATAGAGCAAAAATAACACATTTTCTTCTCCAATACATTTGTTTAAAGTTTGAAAACCTTTTGACATGTATGCTTTCCTTAGATATAATACATATAATCAAATTGTTTTGTAGCTTTGGAATGTTTTAATATGGTCTATATTAAATACCATTATAATCCACTTTCTGTACAGTACAGAAGGTTTCTCTTCATTAAAATTGATTCTAGAGGACTGGAGCAATAATTCAACAGGTAGAACATTTGTGTTGCAAGTGGCCAACGTGGGTTTGATCCCTGGCATCCTATATAGTCCCCTGAGCATCACCATGGGTAATTCCTGAGTGTAGTAAGCCTTAAGTATCACTGGGTGTGCCTTACCCCTTCAAAAACTTGTTTCTAGGAAATGATGCTGCTTTGAGATCTCTTATCTGTGGTATATAGAATGACAGGAAAATGAATGTAAGTTATTTAAGGGGATACCTAGATACACTATATATATACACTATATGTATATGTGTATATATATATATATATAGAGAGAGAGATTGTATGTAGGGAAAATGAATGTAAGGTATTTAAAGGGAATACCTAGATACACTAGGGGGGGGGAGAGAGAGAGAGGAGAGAGAGAGAGAGAGAGAGAGAGAGAGAGAGAGAGAGAGAGAGAGAGAGAGAGAGAGAGAGAGAGAGAGAGAGAGAGAGAACCACAGAACCAATAAAACTAAAAGCATGAGATTCAAACTATAACAATCAAACTAAAAATGTGCCTGTCAGTGAGGGAGGCTAGGGGTGTGGGAAGTAAACCAAAGATCTTATTGGAGGAAAGATGATAGTGATGGGATTAGGGGATTAGTGTTGGAACATTGTATGCCTGAAATTCAACTTTGTAAATCATGGTGCTTTAACAGAAACTTTATTTAATTGAAGAAAATTTCTTATTGTACTTTGAGGTTGGAACCTATATTCCTTTACCTATTTTGTTGATTAACTGATAACTAACTCTTCATGAGGCCAAGTCTATCATCTGTTAAGACCTGGTTCCTAAAAGGGTTTGGGAAAATAAGTGCAATAATTATAGTGCTTAGCCACAATTCATTGCTTTTTTTTTTTTTCCCCAGCCACACCCGGTGACATTCAGGGGTTACTCCTGGCTCAATTCATTGTCTTTTGCTAGTGAATTCTTTGAAACAGTGTGACTTGTTCAATTCCTCACCACAGTCTTTATTCCACTTCTTAGACAAATTGATGAAAATAAGAGTAATATTTGATTCATATGATTTTCTCAGGACCCTATTTAAGTTACTGTTTAAGTGTGCTAAATAACAAAAATGTTTACATGATTCGTAACTTGTGAAGCAGAACCCATCATTTTACTTGCTAAATATTAGGAATTGGATTATTACTCTCCTGAAATAAGATACTACTGGGAGTAAGCTAGACAAAGAGGGGACCACCTACTCTAGCAGCCCAGGGGATGATGGTGGGGGATATGGGTTGCAGAAAGGGAACGGGGAAGAGGGGAGGACAAATTTGGTGTTGGGTATTCCCCTGATTCAATGTTAATATGTACCTAAAACACTAATGTGAAAGATATGTAAGCCACTATGATCAAAAAAAAAAAAATAAGATACTACTGGGATACATCAGCTTTTTGTGGATTCTGTAGATAACGCTTTCTATATATTGCATTCCAAAACTGGAAAATTTTATGAAAATGAGAATTTGTATTACAAATGTTAAAATTCCTGGGATAAGTCATGTAATGATGAAATTTATTTTTGGTATCAGGACTGAAAACCCTAATCTTCATTTAGAGTATTATTCCTTTATCATTCTAGATCCTGACTCAATATCTGCAAGAGAAATAGTTCCCTTTTTATAGTAGTCCCTTTCATCCCTTTCCAGGCACATAATAGTGGTGGAGTTTAGTTGGTTCCAAACTAATAAGGATGGAATAGGAAGATAAGAATTCCTTGGCTGTCCGACGTATGAAGAAACTTCTGAGCTTTTGTAGAACATTCAGAAACAATAAACATAATGGCTCCTGATGCAATTTATCAATGAGAACTTCTTTTATCATCTAGATATTATGTTTAGTAAGAGATTATTCTCATGTAGCCCCTTATTTTTTAATTTTTTGGTAAACATTTGTAATTTCAAAAGTGGGGGACCTTGTTTAAATATCAGAATATAAATTGTAAATGAGTTTAGTAAGCATTTAGTTACCCTAAAGGCAACTTTAATATTGCCATGTTGATACATAACTTATTAAGAAAAACCTGTAGCTTTCCCAAATCATTGGGAGCAGCAATATTTTGTTAATACATGTTTTCGGAGAGGAAGCTCTTTATCTTTTAGATTTGGGGGAATCTAGAGGACTATAGGTCACTGGTTTTTATTTTCATCTCATGAAGTAAACATACAATGCAATGAATCATTATAAACCAAACTGTGATGAATCATTACTATCACCTGAGAAGGGCTCCTCCTGTGCTATATGAGGACTTTGTAATATTACTTTCCATTTCTTTCTCCTTTCCTCCCTCCTTCCTTTCTTTTCTTTATTTCATTCCAAGGACTTAACCCAGTGTGTCATAGAGGTAAAGGCTGTGCTTTGTCACATCCCTGCTTTTGTTATTTGTTTTCTTCTTATTTTAGTGCTGTTGTAGGGGCCACACTGAGTGTGGGTAGGGGAGGTTGGGGACATGTGGTGAAGGTGATTGGGGTCAGAACATTGAACAAGAAAGGCATGTGCTTTTCTACCATTTGAGCCACAGCCTTGGACCCTTTTCTATATTTATTATTTTTAATAGCTTGATGGCAATGTTATTTGGAAACCAAACTGTTTGCCCTTTTTAAATTTTACTATTTATTAGATTTTTTTTTTTGGTGGTGGTGGTGGTGGTGGTGGTGGTGGGTGGTGGGTGGCGGTGGCGGCGGCGGCGGTGCAGTGGTAGGGCATTTGTCTTGCATGCGGCTGACCTAGGATGGGCCACGGTTCGATCCCCGAGGTCCCATATGGTCCCCCTAGCCAGGAGCGACTTCTGAGTGCGTAGCCAGGAGTAACAACACCTGAGTGTCACCTGGTGTGGCCAATAAATAAATAAATAAATAAATAAATAAATAAATAAATAAATAAATAAATAAATTAGGGTCTATATAGCTACCACAGCTGTCATAATAGCATACTTACTGCTCTGTCCCCAGAGAAACCCCATACTGTGTCCATGGTTTTGTCAGTTCTAAACATGTCATGTAAATGGAATTTTATATGGCTTTTGCTATCTGGCTTTTGTTTTATCTATACTGTACTTATGTGATCTTTCAATATTGTGCCATGTTTCACTACATTCCTTTTTATGGCTAAGTGGTAATCTCTTGATGGAAAAATTACATTTTGCTTATCCTGCCACCAAATAATGAACATTTGAAATTTTTTCTACTTTTTTGGCTATTATAAAAACTTCATGCATATTAAATACAGATTTTTGTAGAGATATACAGTTTGATTATCATTGATAGATTTTAGGGCTGGTTTTGTTTGGCTGATTTAAATGATGATATTGTGTTTACTTGGTGACTAGGAAGGGGAACTTCTAGACAGTTTTCCAAAGCATTTGTATAATTTATATTCTCACTAAGCAATGTGTATGTGTTCCAATAATTTGTCCAAATATATGCCAGCACTTACTATATTCTTTTATTTTATAGCTGTCTTAGTGGACATGAGGAACAATATTATTTTCTTTTAATTGCATTTACTGTTTACTGATTATAACATACATTAAGGTTCTTTACATGCTTATTCTGCATTTTCTTGGAAATATATTCAAATCTTTTGCCCATTTTAAAATTATTTTTTCTTTTTACTATTGCAATGGAAAGTTTAAAATATTTTCTTTATATTAGTCCCTTATCAGTGGCTTAATTTGCAGATATTTGCTTCTATACTGTGGTATTTTTGTTTTTCATTTTCTTCCTCTGCCTGCTGAGGATGCCAAACCATGGAGTTAGTGTTAAATTGTGCATGCTGGACACTGGAGAGTAAGCTTGTGGTTTCACACTTGCTGTGGTGCTTCCTAAACCACAGATCCATTCTTCAGGCCCTTTCTTTCTGGGGATCCTGAGAGTGGAGACTTGCCACTTGCAGGCTTGCCTAATTAATTGTTTGTGAGTAGCTGGTTGTGAAGCCAGTCAAGAGCCTTATGACATGAGCATCCTTTGTGCATCTCTTCATTTTCTTGTTGGTGTGCTTTGAAGTACATTTTTAATTTTTATCACCATTTTTTTCTTGAGTTACTTTTGTTTTTAAGTTATCAGACCTTTGCCTAACTCTACTTCCTCTTTTACTTCTTCTAGAAATTTATTACTATATTGCTTTTTAGTTTACTCCTTGGAATTGTTACATACTAAGCTTTTTCATTCTTAGATTGGCAGTATGATCTGTAAAATATTTTTATTTCATGTCTGAAAACAAATGAATTCATGAAATCAGTTTTAGTGAGTTGAATTTGTTTTTTTTTGGGGGGGGGGACACACCTATTTGATGCTCAGCGGTTACTCCTGGCTAAGCACTCAGAAATTGCCCCTGGCTTGGGAGGACCATATGGGACACCGGGGGATTGAACCGTGGTCCTTGCTTGGCTAGCGCCACCTCACTGGCTCCTAGTGAGTTGAATTTTTTAAAAAACATTTCTATTAGAAATAAACTACCATATATCTGAGCATTCACTATAGAGCCCACAGACCATCCTCAGAGTTGAGACTCTTTGTGAAGCTTTTTAGTTCCTAGCTTAGATACAGAAACATTTTTCTAGAGGAGGCACTTCACATTGATCATTAGAAGAATAAAATCTTTAGTTTTGAGATCAGTACAATTTCTTTACTCAGATCTTTCTTTTTAATTTCTTTGGACAAATAAATGTTACTTAATATCAATCATACCATAAGGATTGTGATCCACATGTAAATGTGTCCTTTGATTCTAATAAACTATAAAAAGCAATTTTTAATGAATTGTAAAAAAGAAATTTACTAATCCCTTGCCTTTGTATAAATCCTACCTTTTTTGGTTTGGCTTTAGATAAAGTGAACAAAGATATTTAAAAGTTATAGAAGAAAATTAAATTTCAACTATGATTTCCTTTGGTATGGTTTTGAAATCTTTAGGGAGTAACCTGTACAAAGTGGTTAACTATTACCAAAACCACTATTTTAGCACTTCAATCAGAAGATTCTCATTTCGTTACCCAATTGATAATTTTAGAAAAAAAAGTTTTAAAATATATTATGTATTTTATAAATTGGCTCATAAATGGCATCAAGTTGCTCTCAACGTTGAGTAAGAGGATTCCCTGTATTCAGTAAAACATTACAAAGAAGGACAAATGGTGGCCTAGATTTAAAGAAACTTTGCCTTAACTATTTATGTGTCAAAATAGATTTCACATTGTCTAGACAGAATTATAATAAATATAACAATTTAAATAAGACAAAATATAAACTTCAAACCAGATGTGTGGATATAATTCTGATGGAAGCTTCCATTTAATCATAGTCTCAATTAAGACATTGCTGCTTTGAGGATTAAGTGTCCCTGACTGTAATAATGATGGCTTTTCAAATGTTAATTATTATTTTTTAGTTTTGTTGAGAATATTAAAAGTGGACTTCAGACTCTTGTAGCATAACTTCAGAAAGTGCTTATTTTCAGGTCTCCTATTTCCCTACATAAAGGATAAAAGTAGTCTGATTAAGAGGTGCAGACTTCCCCTTCCCACTCCCCTCTCAGGACTCACCTCCCACCACCAAAAGGACTATTTACTGTAAAGATCTAAAAGCATTCATTTGAAAATGATCTGTTCTTTTTACTTAATGAGGTATTGTAATTGTGTATATTCTTAAGCTAATTTTAATAGGAGGCATCTTTTGAAAGGCGGTGATACAAAATTTGACATGCATGAATATATATTAGGCAAACTTTGCATGTGACAGTTTGAAGCACATATCATGTGCCATCTTGGTAAAGTCTGGCAGTGTATCCTGTATAACCCCCTGTTTTCTTTTTTATATGCCACAATATTTATTCTAATCTGAAAGAGTTCCAAAGGAGTTGGCTGTTGAATGCCAATTATTTTTAAGATTCTCTGTAATTGGTTCTATAAAGACTAAATAGTACAACCTTTCTTTGGTTCTACATTTAACTATGGGTTAAAAGGTGGAATTGCGGAAAAATAATCATTGGTGAGCACCTTTTGCCTCTGGTGCTTGTGTATCTTATTTAATTATCACTGTAGTCATTTTGAAGATACATTATTACCATTCTCACACACAAACATGCATGTGTATACACACACACAACACACTCAGCTCTTTGGTTTTGCTCTAGCTTCCATAAAGTTGAGTTTCTTTGTGTTTGGTTTTTTTATGGGTTTTATTATTTGTTTTTATGGTAGGGGAAAGCTTCCAAAGGACTACTTGGTGCCCAGGGGCCCACTCCTTGTGATGCTCTGCTGAATGGAGCAGGATGGATGGTTCAATGCTTGGTCCCAATGGTGCTTCAGAGACCACAAGTTTTAGGCCTCTAGCTCAAAGCTTCAAGTCCTTTGATTAGCTCAGGGTAACATTTTTTTCTTGTGTTATATGTATTTCTGTTATCACTTTACGTAACTACAGAAAATATTTGTTTATGTGCTTTTTGTTCTATTTTTCCTTGTCCTTAAAAACAGTGATATCCTAGCAAGTACTCATTAACTCTTTAATTAATGAAATATTCTGATATAATTTAACTCTGCCTTCTGGGTCATTGGGTGTTACTATTGGGTTAGCTATTCAACCTACATATGTGTTCGTGGATTTTATTCTTATAGGACTACTTTTCTTAAAAGCAATCTCAAATGTTTTAACCTTTTTTTAGCCATTAAGTTACTGGGTCTTAGAATATTGTTAATTATACTTTTTATATATGGTATATATATATATATACCACTTCCATCACCAGAGTGCCAACTTTCCTTTACCAGTTTCCCAAGTGTCCCTTTGAGCCACCTCTCCCCAAAACTCAGTTTTATAGGCAAAGCCTACTTCCTATGAATTTGACCACTTGCTCCCTTACTGTTTCTTTAGTCCCATATATGAGAGATATAATTTTTAAATTATTGTAGAAGAGGTGACACCTACACATAAAAAGATGAATAAAACCAAATTCCCCAAACTCTAGAAAGTAGCAGATTAATAACTGTAAATTTTTTCTTCACAGGTTAAAGTTAAAAAATTAATAATATTAATAACTCTATGGTAATACACTTAAATATGCAACTTAGTAAAAATGAGAGTAGAATTAGGGAAAATGATTAAGGAAAATCTCTATAGGCCTATAAAAGTATAGAAGTATATTTTATCCTAAAAAGGTAATATTGACCATGTTAGAAAATACTATAGTGCTTAAATATGTGCATGGATAAGTTAAAATTTATATAGGTATAAAATCTTACCTAAGAGACATATCCCATGGTCAGCTAGTTTAAGTGGAAAATTAATTGATTATTGAAAGAATATTGGAAAATCTCTATTGAAATCCATTGGAAGAATAGGAATAAATAGACCTTTCTCAGTCTGATAGAGGACAGTCATAAGCAACATAAGTGAATGCCATTCTGAGAAGTTTATCTTTTTAAAGACATTTCCTTAACTTGCAAAACTGATTTCAAGGCTATGAATTCCCTAAACTGTTGCCTGTCTTTGAAGCCTTGTATCATTCCTTTGTATATGAATGATAATCTAGCTGGATAGAATATTTATGGTGAGGTGTTCATTTTGTTGAGTTTTTTAAAAATGTTATCCCACCATTCTTTTCTGACTCTGAGGATCTCATTTGATAGATCTGCTATTAATCTTACAGGCTTTCCTTTGTACATAAGTCGCTTTTTTTTTATTTTGCTGCTTTCAATAGTTTGACTATCTTTGCCTTTGGTCATTCTGATTATAATGTGTCTTAGAGTTTTTCTTTTGGGTCTATTTTTGCTAGGAAATTTTAAGCTTCATGGAGCTCCTGTAATTCTGTTGCTCAGACCTTCTTTTAAGTTTTTTGTGTTACCTATCGTACTTTTCTGTCACAATTATAGTTTAATCAGTTTTGCTCTCATAATTTCTTTGCTGACTATCTGTTCCATCATTTTTTTTTAATTCATTGAACATTCTCAACATGGTGTCACTAAATTAAACTCTCAAGAGTTTACAGAACTGGTTGGCATTGGTAGGACCTTTCATATTATTTTCACTCATTGAACTTGGTGGGCTTCTAAAGTGTCTTCCCTATTGTGTTTGCTGTAATCCTGCTGCACTGAGAGTGAATCTTTATAGTTAGCTTCATAAAAAGTCTCTGGAAGATTTATCTGGGTGTTACCTTTTTCTCTCCATCTCTACCTAGTGAAAGGTAGAGGTGAGAAGAGCATGAAGTGTGATTAAGGAGATCAGTTACAGTGCTAAATATACATGGTTTTGGAGATTAACCTCATCTGGAAAGGTGGGAGAGCAAGCAGAGGGTTTGAGATGTGGAGGTGGGTCTGCTAGAAGGGTGGAGGAACCAGCCACAGGGTTGTGCAGGATGGAAGAGCAAGCCAGATCTGAGATGTGGTGGCATACCCGCAGAGAAGGCCGATAGATAGCAAGCTGGTTGCTGCTGGGATCCACCTGGGAAGGGAATCTGCTTCACATTCCAAAAAGGTCCTGGATGTCAGCCTGATGATTAACCTTTCCTGGAACAGTGTCCGAGCAAGAAGATGGTCTGAAATGTGAAGGTGCCTATTGGAAGGGTGGAGGAACAAACATCAATTTTTAAATGTAGGCAAGAAATTAATACAATTTATTGTAATTGAGATTTTATAATGCCTGTCAGCATTATTGAGAAAATAATAACTTGGTGTTTTTCTTAAGTACTATCTTTTTTGGGGGGGTGGACACATCTAGTGACACTCAGGGGTTCTCCTAGCTCTGTGCTGAGAAATGGCTCCTGGCTTTGGGGGGGACCCTATGGGACGCCAGAGATCGAACCCAGGTCTGTCCTGGGTCAGCTGCGTACAAGGCAAATGCCCTACCGCTGTGCTATCACTCTGGCCCCTGTACAATCATTTTTTTAAATCAAATGCTTGTAAGAAATATTTGTCATTATTACCATTTGGGTAGGATTGAAGTTTTTACTACTCTAAAGGCTTGTTTTTAATGATTCTTTTATTATAATAGTGATTTTTCAAATTATTATGAACATAATACAATTGTTTCGAGCATTAACTGTTCCAATACCAATCCTACCACCAGTATGACCTGCCTTCTGCTACTGTCTCCTCTTGTCCACACCCACTTCCAACCAGCCCCCTTGTAGCACAAACTACTTCATTTTGTTTGGTACAACACAAAGGCAATAGAATTATCAAAACTTAGAACAGTGAGTGTCAATTTGTAATAATTGATAAATCACTCAATTGTTATTAAGTCAATGTCTAAGGGTTTACTGGGTTTTGGTTGGTGCTAGATGAAATTTTGAGGTGTCAACCCAGGATCTTTAGATCTAGAACAGTTTGGTGGCTTGGCAATGATGGTGAAATTATGGAGCTGAGCTATTTCTGTACCTTCAGGCAGAAAGAGGAATCTGCCCACTTTCATTCAAGAAAGCCCCCAGAAATATCAGCTCAGACCACTCTCTTTGGGAAGATTTAACAGCCATCTTTTGGAAATTAGTTGTGGAGCTGAGCTTTTTTTTTTTTTTTTCTGTCAGCACGATGGCCTCTGTAAAGGTATTAAAATAGCAAATACTTTCAAATACATGTCAAATGAAATATACTTTTTACTGGCCCTAGAAATTTTTGGTGGCATTTTTAATATAACTTTTGTACATGAGTGTTTATTAGCATTGTAAATTATAAAATGCTTTTGCATACTCTTTCGTTTATTTTATTCTCCTTATATAGGAAGAGAATATGTAAAAATTAGTATTTTCATTTGATACTTTTAGCATTTATCCCTTTTCCAGATTAGTTCTTCTAAAACTCATAGTATTCTCTATGAGATCAATTAATATATTATCTTAATTAATGAGTAACTCAAGTTATAAATCAGTACAGCTGTTTCTTAAAGCACCTCCAAAACTAACCAGAAATCTGTTGGGTTTTTATTTTGTTTGGGTTGCACCTCCTAGTGCTGGGGATCGCTCCTGGCTTACTGCCACAGGTTGTTCAAAGTGGAGCCTGGAAGGCTATGCAGTTTTGGGAAGTAGGCATGGGTCTCCTGCCTGCACAGCATGTGCTTCAGTCCTTTTTCTGTCTCAGGAAAATCTTTGAAATAATTCCCCACCATCTCTTTGTCTCTGTTGATGTTGCTATGACTGAGGGCTACTCAAGCTCCACTGCTATGCTCCCCATGTATCCTACTCCTTCTTTTGTAGTGCTTGCACACGTGCTGCTGGGGGAGAAAGACCCGCATTCCAGATGTTGCTTAAACTTCATCTTTTAGTGTGTTTCTCACCCTGTGTCTCACTCTTCAGTAACAGTACTCACACATACCAGGCCACAGCACAACCAAAAATTGTTTTGGTGTCAGAGATCATCATGCTCAGTGCATATAGTAGCATGAGGGATTGAACCCTCAGCTTAACACTTGCAAAGCAAGTGCATTAGCTACTGAACCATCTCCTCTCCCACCCTGCTGGTATACTTCAACAGCTTTTGTAAATCAAATAAATTTTATTTATACATGTAGTAAGTTAATCACTATATTTCACAGGACTTAAAAGTAAAATACCCAGAGGCTAAAGCAATAAATTCAATGAGCTATTGTGCATTCCGGAAGCCCTGAGGACATCACATCCAGGATTTGCTCTCCAAAGCATTAGCAGACATGATCTCCCGCAAAACCAAAAAAGTAAAAGACAAAATTGCTAATGTCAAAACTTACTTTTATGCCTAAAAAGTACAACATATATAGATGATCAGTATTGTATTTGTTTCCTTGGCCCAACAAAAATAAAGGAATGTCAACTTAAGTAAGACTCAGTTAAACAATGATATAGACAGAGGATCGAGGATTCAGATAGTTGGTCAGAGATCTTGAACCTATTACTATTATCTTTATTCTTTCCAAGCTTTCCCACTGACAAAGCAGTCAGAATCTGATAATGATATCATCATCATAGTGAGAAAGCTCCATTCGAATCTTTTTATTAAGATCATTAGAACTTAATGAGCTTAATTGAATCATGTATTTCATTTTATCAAATAAAAAAATTTTTTTTGTTTGTTTGTTTTTTGGGCCACACCCGGTGATGCTCAGGGGTTGCTCCTGGCTATGCACTCAGAAATTGCTCCTGGCTTGGGGGACCATATGGGTGGGACTCTGGGGGTTTGAACCTGCAGTCTGTCCTAGGTTATCATGTGCACTGGCAAAATGGCCCTACCGCTTGCACAATTGCTCCAGCTCCTAAACTAAAAATGTTTTAAACCCACAAAGAAGTGCATATTTTTTATTGTAACACTTTAAATAGTATACAATTTGGAAATAAACTGGTTGGCCAACAATAATGAACTCATCCTATAAAACTAGAATATTCATGATGTAATATAATATAATTGGAAACATTCATTAGAAAAATAAAATGTATGATTCCATTTTGATTCGGAAATGATGTGGGCATTAGGCTGAGTGGATGCTAAAGTAAATAGTAGATGCAACAAAATACTGATTAAAATTGATGTTTATTTTACACACATACCATTATAGCATACAATACTAAGTGTAAAAAAGAACCTGTTTTTTAGTAGTGAATCATGCCATTCCACTATAGAATACAATACTAATTGTGAACAGGAACTTTTTTTTAAAATAGTAAATCAGATATTTAATTGGACATCTTTTACATTGTATCTTTTATTTTTAATTTGCAAGCATGAATTCTACAACTGAGCTTAGTCTTCGCCTCATATTTCATTCTTAAGTTTTTTATTTTACTTTGCTTATGGCCACACCCACCTGTGCTTAGGGCTTAATTTTTTGGGGGGCACTGAACTACCATATAGGGTTTCGAGGATCAATCTTGGGGTTAGCTGCATGCAAGACAGTAATATCTTTAGAAGCTTCATCTTTTATAACTTTTAATCATTCTGTTTTATGACTAGAACTTTTTTGTTTTTACTATCAAATGGGGATTCTTCCTCTTATGATCATTTACTATTCTGTTGTCATAGAACCAAATAAGTGTCCTGGTAGCTGTAAATTGTCGTCTTAACAGCACTTCTAGTTCATATTATGTATCAAAACACTGACAAAAAAAATTAGTACTGCTGCTATGTAGTGACAGAATCACTACAAGTACATTTGTTATAATTTTTCTTGGTTTATGTCACAATTCTATAAAGCATACATTAATGTTCAATAAATACTGAATTTTACTTACATGTGATAATATAAGTACTTTTCTTTTTTTTTTTTTTTTTTTTTTTTTTGGTGTTTGAGGTGGGGACATACCCAGCAGGGTTCAGGGAACCATATGTGGTGTTGGGGATTGAATTCTGATTTGGTACATACAGGGCAAACTCCTTACCTGTTGTATACTATTGCTCTGGCCCAATGCTTTTCATCATTCACTACATTTTGGGCATTATTTTAAATGAACTAATGTTATCATCTTCATATCATAAAAAATAATATTGAACAGTTGGTCCTGTCTTATAGATTTCCTGTCACGTGATACTTTAAATTTTCTATATATTCAGGTATATACTAAGCATATTAATGTTAGCCAAACGAATTGCTTTAATTTTGTATTTTTAATAAACACAATAAATGCTTGATAGGCCTTAATATAAATTTAAATAGGCGTATTATTTTTCAGATAATGCACACCCCTCCCACATAGCAATTTCAAAAAAAAACTTCAAATTTAATTTGTGAATCTTGGAACTAAATTCATAGAATTAATGGAAGTACTCAGAATGTCAAAATGTATATTTTGAATGTGATTTAGAATATAACTAAAAATATTACACTTATAAAAATTGCATAATGTGTATTGCCTATGAATTACATTCAATCTGAGGAAAGAAATGGTATCCCCAATCTGTTAATATTTAAGAAATCGCTGAATAGCTTTAAACTTGCTTTACAATAAAATAGGAAATACTTCTTTTAAGTCTTTTACACGAGTCATCTAAAAACTTAGATTCAAAGTTTTGTTTTCTTTTATTATAAATGAGCTTGTTCATTAATCTGCTTATGTTATGATGTATTGAGCACAGTAGTTTATCTAACCTCAAACAAACAAACAAAAAACCTCTTGTCATTCAGAGAACATTTAAAGTTAAAAATATTAGATCTATATTTTTTATGTAGAATTGGGTATAAAATCATTCTGAACCAAATACAATTGACTTTGTATTTTTACAAACGACTTTTTAAATGTTAAAGTAGACTCAGTAATTAAAACTTTTCTAAACCTGTTTTTATATTTTCAAACCATAATGGTTGTTACAATGTTATATGAATATAGAATTTTTTAGCTTCAAATCAAGATCATTGGTGACATAGAAAACTGACTTTTTTTTTTTTTTTTTGGTTTTTGGGCCACACCCGATGATGCTCAGGGGTTACTCCTGGCTATGCGCTCAGAAGTCGCTCCTGGCTTGGGGGACCATATGGGACACCAGGGGATTGAACCGCGGTCCATCCAAGGCTAGCGCAGGCAAGGCAGCACCTTACCTCTAGCGCCACCGCCCCGCCCCTGAAGACTGACTTTTGCCAAATCATTTGGTTGTTGTTGCTAACATTTAAGTAAGAAAACTACGCCAGTACATCTACTGGCACGGCTGCCCAAAATGATATAATTAGGTTGCAGAAGAGATCTGGCCTGGTCCCCTCATTCTATGGTATTTCCACCTCCAGCCTCATTTTCTAAAAATAGCTTATACAAAATTATGTTATTCGCTTGCTAACACAAAACCCATAAGGTATAAAACCGGAGTGCTATCTAACTTTAATGTATTTATTAATGTACATTATTAACAAAAGAATTGTGTTGTGCTTTCACTTCTCCTGGTGTCCAATATTTTAATTTCTTGGTTTCCTTAGCAAGGAAGAGAAGAATAAGAAAAGAGGTACATCAGAAAGTTAGACAGTAATGTAAACATTACACACACAACTAGTCAAATTTCTCTTTAATTCCAAAGATACTATCATCAAAAGAGTAATATGTAAAACAAAGTATACATCCCTAAGAATCCATAGTTACCCTATATATATTTTCACAGCAACTAAGATCCATAGTTTACCCTAATATATATTTTCACAGCAACTAGTGATACAGGTCCATCCATTTTCTACAGTTAGGTCAGTTTGCATTGAGTATGCTTTGAGAATCATGTCATTTTACTGTAGTAGACTAAAACCTTGCACTATCAGAGAAATGTACTTAGAAATGTTTGATGATGGGGCCAGTGAGGTAGCGGCTAGAGGTAAGGGTGTCAGCCTTGCAAGTGCTAGCCAAGGAAGGACCCGCAGTTTGATCCCTGGCGTCCCATATGGTCCCCCCCAAGCCAGGGGCAATTTCTGAGGCACTTAGTCTGGAGTAACCCCTGAGCCATCAAATGGGTGTGGCCAAAAAACAAAACAAAAAAAAGAAATGTTTTTGATGATGTGTTCATTTTAACACCTGTATACAAAGATATCTATTTATGTTAGGCAATGAAATAATTCCTATTATCAAAAGACAATATGTTCGTGCACACAAGGTGGCTGCATGGTCTTAAAATATTTACACAGTTTATCATTGATCAAAGTGCAGATTCTTCCATTTTCTCCACATCAGTCTTGCTTCTTAGAGATGCATCCTTCCATTTCTACAACTTTTAGGACCATCCCTTATATTTTTTTTTGTGTCCTTATTGTTCTTTATGCTCTGTTCAGAAAGGGCTTTTGGTCTAAATTCCTTTCCCACCACAGAAGATTCAGTATTCTCTGAATCCAAGACTAGATATAGATGTACTCCCAATTCAGCCATGAGTTGTGGAGCCCTCGTCATTGAGTTTGGTTGCTCCCATCATCATATGTTTCCATTAAGACCTTGTACCTAAAAATACACAGTTCATGGTATTTATATATATTTAAAACAACAAGAAGAAGGAAGGAAGGAAGGAAAGGAAGGAAGGAAGGGAAGGAAGGAAGAAGAAGAAGAAGAAGAAGAAGAAGAAAGAAAGAAAGAAAAGAAAGAAAGAAAAGAAAGAAAGAAGAAGAAAGAAAGAAAGAAAGAAGAAAGAAAGAAAGAAAGAAAGAAAGAAAAGAAAAAAGAAAGAAAGAAAGAAAGAAAGAAAAAAAGAAAAGAAAGAAAAGAAAGAAAGAAAGAAGAAGAAAGAAAGAAAGGAGAGAGAGAGAGAGGGGGGAGGGAGGGAGGGAGGGAGGGAGGGAGGGAGGAAAGTAAATGAACAATAGAGTTATTTTAACAAAGAGTCATCAGCTTGTTGCACCTCAGTTTGAGAGGCCAGAGAGCACAGCGGAAGGGCATTTGCTTTGCATACAGCCAACCTTGGGCTGATGGTGGTTCAAATCCCAGCATCCCATATGGTCCCCTGAGCCTGCCAGGAGCGATTTCTGCGCACAGAGCCAGGAGTAACCCCTGAACACCGCTGGGTGTGACCCAAAAAAACAAAAACAAAAAAAGACTTCTGGGTTTATAAGAGAGTTTCTTGGAAATCACTCAGTTTGCACATTTGCAAATAAGTAGCTAGATTAAATATTGAACTGTATTCCTTTAAAGCAACCTTTCTGAGAGGCTAAGATTCATATTACCATGAAAATTGTTAGTGTTATCTGGTTTCATGTATACTAAATCAAAAGTCATGGTGTTCATGGAGCTTTTTGTATGTATTTAAAATTCTGATTATTTTAAAGGGAGGGTAGCCTTTAATGTTCAGTACTACTTAATATAATGTAATATATAATAATCTAGCCTTCAATTTTTTCACTCCAGTGTAATGAGGTGTATGTGTTTTTAAAAGACACTCCAGGGGCTGGAGAGATAGCATGGAGGTAGGGTAGGGCATTGCCTTGCTTGCAGAAGGACAGTTGGTCAAATCCGGCATCCCATATGGTCCCCAAACCTGCCAGGAGTGATTTCTGTGCGGAAAGCCTGGAGTAACTCCTGAGTGCTGCCGGGTGTGACCCAAAAACCAAAAAAATAAAATAAAAATAAATAAAAGACACTCCAAATATTAAAATATTTTTAGATGTGAATTGGGGTAGTTGATGTCTTCATCTTTAGAATAAGTTTTTTGTATATGAGGAACAACACTCTTTGCTTAACAGGGGTCTCAAACTCGCGGCCCCCGGGCACAAACGGCCCTCCGTACAACATTCTGTGGCCCTGCCCTATAGGAATCTTTTTTTGTTTTGTTTTAGTTGTTTGGGTCACACCCCCATTGTTCAAGGCTTTCTACTGACTTTGCACTCAAGGATCACCCCGACTTTGCCTCCTGCGGCCCCCAGATAAAGTGAGTTTGAGACCACTGGCTTAGAGTTTTCTGTTATCATTCTAAAGAATTTACCTTAAATATATTTGTAATGCTAAGGTTTTGATTAAAAATATAAAATATAGGGCCGGTGCAATAGCACAGCGGTAGGGCACTTGCTTTGCACGCAGCTACCCAGGATGGACCTGGGTTTAATCCCCGGTATCCCATATGGTCCCCCAAGCCAAGAGCGATTTCTGTGTACATAGCCAGGAGTAACCCCTGAGCATCACCTAGAGTGGCCCCCAAAAACAAAAATAAATAAAAATATAAAATATAAAGAGAGATCCACAAGTTGGGTGAGGCAGCCCCAGGCGCCATGTTTCTAACCCCTCAGGCAGACGGATCTGATGAAGGGTGGTAGTGGAGAAATAATTCACAAGCAGTCAGATAGTTTCATCAGAGTCAGCTCGCTTCATTCTCTCATGGCTTTTCTCTGCCATGAGTCTAAGTGCCATGTCTGCCTAACTCATGTTTTTTTCCTTAGGAGCTCTCTCTTGCTGCTTTTTCTTTCTCTTTTTCTTTCTTTTTCTTTTGGCTTTTCTTCCCAAGCCAGCACCTTTTATTCTTTATTTAAAACAAGTTGTCCTATATACTTACCTGGCAGGGGAGATACCATGATCACGAAGGTGGTTTCCCCAGGGCGAGGTTTATCCATTGCACTCCGGATGTGCTGACCCATGCGATTTCCCCAAATGTGGGAAACTCGACTGCATGATTTGTGGAAGTGGTGGACTGCGTTCGTGCTCTCCCCTGAAAAAATAAAAATAAAAAAAAAAACTTGTCCTATTCCCAGGTGTGGGTGGGTCTGATCATCCCAGTGGGATTAACATCTCAAATGGGTGTGTGGGAAGTATTGCCTTACTCTGACCTGCCTTACTCCCCTCCCAATTTACCTTTATTTTGCTCAGAATGGGGAGTATAGAGAAAAAGAAGGCATAGAAATTTTAAATTTTTTCTAGAAATGAATAGAGAAGTGTTGGTTTTTAATACTAAGACAACTTGGCCTTTTTTTATTTAGCGTAGTTTTAGGTAATTATAATAATACTTTATAATAATAATGCACAGATATATCAATTAAGTGGGGATAAGTGAATCTTAAAAAGAATTCTTTGCTGAAAATCTTTACATTTTTCAGATTGAACCGTGAAGGATTATCATTTTAAGGTATTTGCTTATAATTAATTGGGAGTGGAGCACTGCCTGTTCAGTCCCAGATGTCATCACATTGCATTATTCAGGCAGCTCTCACCAACAATTCCAAAGATTCCTTCTTAGCCAATGTCTCAGGCACAGTGCTACTTTCCATTAACTTCAGAAAAAAACTCCTTTATTGTGTCACTTCTTGCTAAAATGTCTTAAATGCTTCTTCATTGCCTGGAAGATAGAAACCTGTAAATGGATGGTACTGATTTTATATTATGACAGTAGTTTCTTACTCGATTCCTCTCTGTACTCCCCTAATCTTCATTATCTCACATAGTTAATGCCTGATTGTGCATGTTATTTTTCTCAGTTTCATCTTCTTTGAAACATCTTGTATCCTAAATCATAGGATATTGATCATACTTTCTAAAAGTTCCTAAAATTTTTAAAGTGCATTGCATTATTCAGTGCATTTTATCAGTATATTTTTATATTCTTTCATATTTGTCACATTCATCTGTACATTTATTATGGGAATATCACTCCTGTATCAATGATTATGTATTCATTGAATATAGAATGCAAAACATCTTGGGACAGAGCGGTAGCACAACGGGTAGGGTGTTTGCCTTACATTGCCTGACCCAGGACAGACCTGGATTTGATCCCTGGCATCCCATATGGTCCCTCAAGCCAGGAGCGATTTCTGAGCACATAGCCAGGAGTAACCCCTGAACGTCACCAGGTGTGACCTAAAAACAAACAAAAAAGTTTAAAAATATAATGCGACCAGAGAGATAACACAGCAGTAGGTTATTTGCCTTGCATGCAGCCAATCCAGGATATATGGTGGTGCATCCATATGGTCCTCCGGGCCTGCCAGGAGCAATTTCTGAGCACAGAGCCAGGAGTAATCCCTGAGCATCGCCAGTTGAGATCCAAAAACAAACAAATAAAAAAATGTAAAACATCTTTTTTATTTCCTTTATGCTTACCCTTTTTTTTGAGAGGCAGAAATTATTTATTAAGTGAAAACACCTTAGCCTTATAAATAACAGCTTAAATGGAACTGCAGTATATATATATATTTTTTTTTTAATTTTTATTGTGACCAAAGTGCATTACAGATCTTTCACTGCATCATTTATGGTACATAGTGAAAATGAATGAGGGGCATTCCCACCACCAGTGCTGTCCTTCCTCCACCCCTGTTCCCAACAAGCTTTTTAAAACAGATCCTTAACAGGTCTGTCAAAGAAATTAGAGAAGAAAAACTTGTTTTTAATGTTACCTTGGTATTTTCATATTACCCCATTCTTGTTAATATTTTTAACTCAAAATAAACATTTATTGGCATCTTTAAAATGATAATTATGTAGCCAGAACTATAGTACAGTGGATAGAGCAATTGCCTTGCATGTGGCCAACCCAGTTCTGATCCCTGGTACCTCATATAGTCCCCCAGGACCCTGAGCGCAAACCCCTAAGAGTAAGCCCTGTGTACTGACAGGTGTGGCCTACAAAAAAATATTGAGAGAAAAAGAAATAAAAAGTTTTTTCTTAGCACTCATTCATGTATTCATCCATGAACTCATTTCCTCATATCTTCGGTCTGTCCTTGGCATAGTTCTTCAGTAGTTCCCTCAAGAAATTTCAGAGACAAGGGCTGTTTCATACTCCAAGAGAAACTAGATATGGATTAAATGGCTCATCCTAGTACTGCTGTTCTCAGATTGCTGGTTTCAGAGCTGTGCTCTCTGTTGTCAAGAGGCCCATCTCATTCTTGTTTTTACAGAGGTACTGCTTGCTATCACCCTTGTCAGAGGAGTTGCTGCATTTAGTTTAGTATTTTGAAGCTTTCCAAACATAGAAAAGCAATAATCGTAAAGACCACGTTCCCTTTTTTTAGGTACCAGTAAAAGTTTTGCCTCGTTGTTTTCCTTCTTGTACTCACTTTGGGGGGGGGGGGTTGGGTAGGGATGGAAGGAACCACACCCAGCTGTGATCAAGGCTTATTCCTAGCTGCTGGGCTTGAACCTGGATCAGCTATGTGCGAGGCAAGCACTCTTCTCGCTATACAGTCACCCCAGCCCCACTTACAGTTTTTTGTTTTGTTTTGTTTTGTTTTGCGGGTCACACCCGTTTGATGCTCAGGGGTTACTCCTGGCTAAGGGCTCAGAAATTTCCCCTGGCTTGGGGGGACCATATGGGATGAGGGGGGATCGAACCATGGTCCTTCCTTGGCTAGTGCTTGCAAGGCAGACACCTTACCTCTAGCGCCACCTCGCCTGCCCCCCACTTATAGTTTTTAAACCACTTGAAGATGAGTGTCAGCCTACATGGTACCTACTCACCCCAGAACATTTAAGAATGAATTTTGTGTGTATGTGGCACCAGTAATTATATTTCACTAGGCAACCAACATAATGTGCTCAGTACACACTGGACTCTTGGATTTGAACATAGGACCATATGTTTATAAGGTTGCTATGCAGATGCTCTAAGCCACTATCCTATACTTTCAGGGCAAAGAATGAAGTTTTTTTTAACAGTAAGGATATTTTCAGTATTATCATACACTTAGAACCTCTATTATTCGAGTAATACTATCTAATCATCGTTCTTGTAGTTTCATTATTCTTACGTGTCTTTCCTAGCCTTTTTTTCCCTTTTTTTAATTGATTTTTGTTTATAGGCTTATTTCATATATGTAGTAGTTTTAGTATTTATTTTTTTCTAACACATTTCTTTTTGGATTTCAAATACCATTGACTTTTAGATTATGCCTATTTCCGTTAGATTTCCTTAATTTATGTTAAGTGTGTGATCATAATCTGTTTATGGGGGTTGTCTTGGGCTGCAGTATATCAGAAGGCATCTAATGCTGATCTTAAATTTCTGATTTGTAATTCTCTGCAACAAAGACTTAATTTTTTTCGTTTTTAAATAGATGACAACAGAACGGCCTTTTATTCAGAAGCTTTTTCGTCCTGTGGCTACAGATGGACAATTAACCACACTAGGTGATCTCCTGAAAGAAGTTTGTCCTTCTGCAATTACTTCTGAAGGTAATATGATCAACAATGTTTAAAGATTCCTTGTACATCTTTTTGTGAGATGGCACAAACATTCTGTATTTATAAATAGTAGTTATTGGTTAGGTTCCTCTGGGAAAATATTTTTATTTCCTTGTGGAGAAAACCAGAATACTTTACCATTTTATAAATTTACCATTTTATAAATGAATACTTTATCAATTTATAAATTATGGACACTAGTAAATAAAAAATTGATTTTCTTTGGCAAAATAAAATACATTTTGGGGGCCAGAGTGGTGGTGCAGCAGTAGGGCGTTTGTTTGCCTTGCACATGGCTGACCTAGGATGGACCACGGTTTGATCCCCCCCTGGTGTCCCATATGGTCCCCCAAAACCAGAGGCGATTTCTGAGCGCAAAGCCACGAAGTAACCCCTGAGTATCATCGAGTGTGGCCCAAAAATCAAAATAAAATAAAATATATTCTTAAAATTAATTTTTTTCTTTTGGTTTTTGGCCACTTCCGGTGGTGCGCAGGGGTTAATCCTGGCACTGTGCTCAAAAATCGCTCTTGGCAGGTTCATGGGATCATCTGGGATGTCAGGGATCAAACCGGGTTCATCCTGGGTCTGCCACGCACAAGGCAAAAGCATTACCACTGTGCTATCGCTCCAGCCCTTAAAATTAATTTTTTTTAAATCAAATCTCTGTGGGGCTGGAGCAGTAGCACAAGCTGTAAGGCATCTGCCTTGCATGCGCTAGCCTAGGGCAGACCGTGGTTCTAACCGCGGCATCCTATTTGGTCCCCCAAGCCAGGAGCGATTTCTGAGCACATAGCCAGGAATAACCCCAGAGCGTCACGGATGTGGCACAAAAAAAACAAAAATAAATAAATAAATAAAATAAAATCTCTGGGTTTTTATTTTTGCAATCAGTTATGGTCAGTATTTTTTTGTTTGGGGTTGGTTTTGGTTTTGGTTTTGGGGCCTCACCGGATAAAGCTCAGGGATCACTCCTGGCTATGACTCAGAAATTGCTTGGGGGACAATATGGGATGCCAGGAGATCAAACCGAGGTCCATCCTGGGTTAGCACATGCAAGGCAGATGCCCTACCATTTGTGCCACCGCTCTGGCCCCTGGTCAGTATTTTTAATCTTGCACTATTTTTACATCCTGTAAAAATATTTTTAACTTAAAAATATTTTCTTGCATTTAGTTGATTTTTTTTTTTTTTTTTTGGTTTTTGGGCCACACCCGGCGCTGCTCAGGGGTTACTCCTGGCTGTCTGCTCAGAAACAGCTCCTGGCAGGCACGGGGGACCATATGGGACACCAGGATTCGAACCAACCACCTTTGGTCCTGGATCGGCTATTTGCAGGGCAAACGCCGCTGTGCTATCTCTCCGGGCCCTGATATTTTAACGTTTAAAATATTCAGTTATAGGACCTGAGAGAGAGTACAGTGGGGTAGGGTGCTTAGCTTGCATGGTTTCCCCAAGCCCACCAAGAATGATCCATAAATAGATCTAAGCACTGTTGGGTGTGGTTCAAAATTCCAGATTTCCCCCATCAAAATATATTGAGAAATGGATATGTATCTTGATGCATTTTCTACTACATTCTAATTTTATCTTATGCTATGGCACTGAATTAGTCTACTCAAGAACTTGTCTTATTTCTTCTCATTTTAGGTTAAAATTGTTTTCTGTAGGCAAAGAAATTTTATTTATATATATAAAAAATATATACATATACATACAGCTTTTATTTTCTTAATTGCAACATAAGGGATACTAAGAACATGGAGAGAACATAGAAAAAAACTCACATAACTCAGCAGAGGCCAATAATATATACAAATATATACATTTGAATGTTTCAGAGGAATGTGTTTATGTGTATTTTCAAAGCTGTGGTTTGGTTTGGTTTTGCAGGTCACACTTAGCCATATTCAGGGCTTACTCCTGTCTCAGGAATTGAACTAGTTGGCCATATGCAAGGGAAGTATCTTTATCTCTCTAACTCTAAAGCTTTCTTTAAAAAATAGTAATACTGGGCCAGAGAGATAGCACAAGCCTTGCATGCAGTCAATCCAGGATGGACGGTGAAATGGTGGTTGAAATTCCGGCATCCCATGTGGTCCCGCGCCTGCCAGGAGCGATTTATGAGTGCAGAGCCAGGAATAATCCCTGAACACTGCCAGGTGTGACCCAAAAATCAAAAAAATAAATAAAAAATAGTAATACTCTGGCCTTCATGATTATATTAACTATACTCTGATCTTCAATATATTACTGAGTAATCAATAATTATAGTTAATTGATCAATTACCCTAGTCCTATTATTACTATAGTGAAAATTATAGTGCATATTACTGTATTTTTAATATAATGTGGAATCTTATATGCATTATATAGAAAAATGTTTCAGTTCGACTTATTTTCAAAAAAAGTATTTAAAAATAAATATATATGACTAGGTGTTTCGTATTAGCATGTTGTCAGTTGTGGTATTGCAGTATTGTGCAGCTTGAATCTCTACTTAGTTCAAGTGTCTTGTTTCTAAAGATGTTGTAGCTTGCCTTAAATAATATAGCTTGCCTAATAAAAAGAAGTTTAAACAGTGGAATGGGGGTTGGGGATGAATGGTGATATTCCAATGTTTCAATGACTGATGGAGTTGAGAATATGTATTATATTTTAAAAGATCTTACTCTATCATTAATTATCACTAATTAATTATCGCTGAGGTAGACTACAGGTTAGTGTTTTTTAAATGGTTTCTAACATATCTTCATATCACTAGTGCTAGGATAAATGTTTACTTACTGTTACAATCAATTTTTGGTATATTCACTCTGATACATTTTGATCCACAAATTTTGACTTAAGTATGGCATTAAATTGATTATAATACTGTCAAAGAATTCTAGTTTGTCTTCCTTGATTTTGAAATTTGTGTTTGGTAAGTCTTTTGTTTCCAACTGATCTCTTCCTACTCTAGATTGCCACTAACAAGTTTTCTGTCTTTGTAATTTACTTCGTATGGCTATTTCACATAAAGTCATACAGAAGCTTATGTTTCTGTCTAGTTAGCATTATGTTTTGGGATTTTATTCACTTTGTAGACTATTAATCAATAGGCTTTTATCCTTCCATTGCTAAATAGTATTCCATTGGGGATACTGTGGATATCCTACTGTGTTCATTTACCAGTGGACATTTGGATGTCTTCAACTTTTCACTTTATAACTAATACTGCTATGAATTTTCATATATAGGCTGTTTTTGTTGTGTAGTCCCTAACTTCTTTTTTGTTTTAATTAAACACCTTGATTACAAATATGATTGTACTTGGGTTTCAGTCATGTAAAAAACACCCCCCTTGGGGCCGGGCGGTGGCGCTGGAGGTAAGGTGCCTGCCTTACCTGCGCTAGCCTAGGGCGGACCGCGGTTCGATCCCCCGGCGTCCCATATGGTCCCCCAAGAAGCCAGGAGCAACTTCTGAGCGCATAGCCAGGAGTAACCCCTGAGCATCACAGGGTGTGGCCCAAAAAACCAAAAAAAAAAAAAAAAAAAAAAGAACACCCCCCTTCACCAGTGCAACTTTCCCATCATCAATGTCTCAAATCTTCCTCCTCCCCACCCCACCCCCGCCTGTACTCTAGACAGGCTTTCTACTTCTTTCATTCATTCACATTGTTAGGATAGTTCTCAATGTAGTTATTTCACTAACTTCACTCATCATTCTTGTGTTGAGCTTCATGTCGTGAGCTGGACCTTCCAGCCCTCTTCAGTCCCTAACTTTTTAAGTTGTTGGAAGTCAAATAGTTTTTTTTAATTTTGCGTTAAAATAGATTTTTCATGGTTTATTTAAAGTTTGATTTGCCTACCTATTTTAATATCTGTATGCCCAGAGATGCATTAAAAATTGCGTACACCAAGATTATAAATTTCAGTGCCACTGTAAACACATTAGTGTAATAAAATTTTAAATAAAATACAGAGGAAAATGTAAATATTTAAACATTTAAAATTTTCTGGATCAGAGCAGTAGTACAGTGGGTAGGGTGCTTGCCTTGCATGCAGCTGGTCTGGGTTGAATCCCTGGCATTCCATACAGTCCCCTAAACCCACCAGGAATAATTATTGAATACACAGACAGGAGAAAGCCCTGAGTATATCCAAGTGTGACTCAAAAACTTAAAAAAAAAAATTGAACACATGCTTTGAGATGGCACACTTTTTCAGAATGCACATTCATGCCCTGTCGCCGCATTCCAGATCCTAATATGTATAAGATTGATGCCACTCTGCACAAGAATTGACACTGAGATTTTGGAGGCTTAATACTTTTAAGACTGGGTCATATTCTAGCCTAAGATTACAAAAACATCCATTTAAAAAATATTTGCAATCTGTATTCATTACAGCACTTAGTACAATAAGCAGGACAAAGAAACAAGCCAAATGTCCAGTGACTAATGAACGGAGAAAGAAGTTCTAGTATAGATACACAATGGAATACTATGCAGCTATAAGAAACAATGAAATCATGCAGTTTGCTACAGTGTGGATGAACCTGGTAGGTATCATGTTAAACAAAATAAGTCAAAAGGAGAAAGACAAATACCAAATGATCTTATATATCTGTAGTACTTAGAGAAATAAAACAAGAGAATAGGCAGTAATAACTGATGACAAACACTCTGCCCTGGATTACAAAACAGATTACAGAGGTCGAGAGGGTGGGGAGGAATGAAGAGGTCAAGGTGAAGTAGCATAAGAAGAGTAGTAGAAGTATTGAGTATTGTACTGTGGTGTCAGTGGGTACAGTAATTACATGAAAACCATAAAAGTTGACACTAATGTAAACATGTTACCTTAAATACAGCAATTAAAAACAAACTAGCCTAGGCCAGGGCTGCCTGTCACTCTTTGGTAGAGCATGTATGAGACTCAGAGTTCAATGACACCCACCCTTCCAAGGAAAGAATGAGAAAAGATTCTGATCTACATGTGTCTCCTACTGTGCTTGCTCTTTTCTTGAAGATGTTGCGTGTCTTCCCTTCCGTTTTAGCTTGTTCGTTTTGAAGAGGTGATCAGTGAGAACACCACTGTCCACTTAGACCCACAAACCTGACTCTGGGCCATTTTAGATGCTCGTGGATATCTTTGTATATCAGACTTCTTCCTAATAGAACTGCCTTTTTTATATTAATAAGGGAACATGCATCTTTAATTGGAATGATACAAGTAGCATCTGTAACTTGGAACTGCTAGTAGATGCTACTAGGAGGTTACATTTCTAATATCATTATCTTATCTTTGAAGACATTATTACTTTCTTTTAAAGTAACTTTATAATAGGAAAAAAATTCTCATTTCAAGACTTGTGGAGAGTATTCAAAACACCTAGTCACTGTTTTAGTAAAGAATTGTTTACTATGTACTTTGGTACACCTGGGTATTGTCACAGGTGAAGCATTTTGAAACACCTGTACCGACTTCTGTTGAAAGCGAAAGACTTTAAAACTGGGTGTGTATGAATGAGAAACTGGCTGTCATCACATGGTAAAAAGAGAAAGTACTTCATAAAAGTTTTGTGGTACCATTGTCTCCTCTTTACAAGTGATTCATGCAGGAAGGAATTTTGTTTCATTTCATCATATGAAGTAGAATGTACTTATATTTATGAAGACTTGCTTTAGGTCATTGTTCTTGTGGAGCAACTAATGATGAGTTGCTTTGTGTGTTTCTTTTTTCTTTTGTAAGTAGCTAAAGAAGTTAGCCAAGGTAGAGGTAACAGGAAATAACAAAAGGTGAGCTCAGGTAACTTGTTTTTGTGGTGTCAGCTGTAGTTAAAATGACTCAGAGGTAGACTGAATCAGACTTGATGTGAAATAGTACTTTTGTTCATTAAAAACAACTCACAAAAAAAATTAAAAGCCATCGTTATTATTCATTTGCTTTGAGAATACAAAACCACTAGTAAACTGGGCCTATAAGAATAAAAATGCCCATTTTTGGTTTATAAACTTTCAAGGTTTATAACTTTGTTCATTGGACTGTTGTATTTTTGTTTGGTTTGGTTTGGTTTTGGTTTTGGTTTTGGTTTTGGTTTCTGGGCCATATCTGGTGACGCTCAGGGGTTGCTCCTGACTATGCGCTCAGAAATCGCTCCTGGCTTGGGGAACCATATGAGATGTCAGGGTATCGAAGCGCGGGCAAGGCAGATGCTTTACCCCTTGTGCCACCACTCTGGCCCCTTGGACTGTTGTAACAGTTGGGCTCTTTTATCCTAAATTTATATTTGAAATTATACTAGCGGAGCATGTTTATATGGAAACAAATTTACTTCTTGTAACCCAGTAGTAAAGGTTATGTGTATCTTTCTTTCCTAAATAGGTTTTATTCACCATTGTCTTCTTTCCATTTCTATATCAGCTTTGCTTCCTGGAGTTTATTCATTGAGATCTTTCCCCTGAAAATGTAATTCTGCTTTTTTCACATTTAATTTTTATTTTTGGTATGCTTCTATACCTTTATCCTGTTTGGGTTAGATAATTTTTTTTCTTTCCTTTTTTTAAGATGTGGGTTGGGGAGAACGGTTTAGGAATACACTTGACAATATTCAAAGAGCTACTCCTATAATTCTTGTCTTTTCCTACAGTGCTTGGGCCCCATTGGGTGCAAGGGATCAAACCATGAGCATCCTGACGCAAGCACCTTAATGTTAACCTGTACTCTCTCTCCAACCCCAAATTGATTCAGGTTATTTATTATATAAAATAAGGATGTTTTCTACTACCAGTCTTATAGGATAGTTGTTTATAGTGTGTTGGATCTCAAACCCAGGTTCTATGGCACCTATATTTTACCACTAAGCCCCAGGGCTTAATTGAACCAAAAGTTTGTGATGTTCCATTGTATTTTTCTAAAATCGCTCATAACGTATTTCTTTTTATAGTTTTGTTAGTATTTACAAATGACGGCTCATAAGAAATTTAAAGTAGTTAGAAACAGGTTTTCTTTTTTTCTTGTTCGTTCATAATCTACTCCACAGAGACCAAGTTTGTTTAGAACTTTGGTGATCTGCCTATAAGTAGAATGTAAATGAACTCAAGTGTGGTCAGATACTGTAACTGCTTATACCTCAGCTTATGGCAAGAGTTCATGTCACTGATTTTTACTTTTTGTCAGAAGTTGACTTCTGGAGTGCGGCTTTGGTAAAAAAGTAAATGAATTTATGTTGATATAGTCACTGTAGTCAGCTTGCTTACATACTTGGTATATAAGAATAAAAACCTAAAGTGAAGGGCTGGCGTGATGGTGCAGTGGGAAGGCTCTTGCCTTGTATGCAGCTAACCAGGGTTCGGTCTTTGGCATCCCTTATGGCTCCCTGATTTTCATCAGGAGTAATTCCTGAGCACAGAGCCAGAAGAAACCCATGAGCACTCTCGGTGTGATAACAAAACTTAAGTGAAGAGGTTAGATTCTAAAGCATTGCTGCTAGTGAAAGTTTTTACTGGAGACTATAAGCAACTGATCACACATTTATTTAAAGAATCAATAATCCACAAGCAACTGTGGCTATTGGGCCAGGCAATACCAGAATCAATCTTACCCGTCAGTCATTCCACACATTCTGCTCTTAATTTGTCTATTTCTCACTGGATATGTATGCAGTGAGGGGAAACCACATGGTAGCATTCACAGTGGAATACAAAAAGTTGGTCAGATGAGTAAGATCTACTACAGTTATGTTGGACAGAGACTATTAGGCTCAGCTTAAATTTAGTAGTTATTAAAGAATTTTCCTTTCTCAAATTGATCATTATACCATCAAATTTTAAACTAAAGTGTGTCCAATTTTTTGCCTTGATTATTTTTCTTCCCTGTCTTTTTTTTTTTTTTTTTTTTTGGTTTTTGGGCCACACCCGTTTGACGCTCAAGGGTTACCCCTGGCTATGTGCTCAGAAATCGCCCCTGGCTTGGGGGGACCATATGGGACGCCGGGGGATTGAACCGCGGTCCTTCCTTGGCTAGCGCTTGCAAGGCAGACACCTTACCTCCAGCGCCACCTACCCGGCCCCTTCTTCCCTGTCTTGTGCTTTGTTCTAACTCACAAATCTTGGGAGAGAAGCCTCTTAATAACTTTAATCCACTGGCAGAAGTCTCCAGAAATCAAAGTAATCGAAGATGTTTGTTTTCAGTATTCTCCATTAATACAGATGATCAGGCTACTGTCAGAATGCTGCTGGCTTCCTAGTTATTACTCTTTATCTAAATCTCAAAAAGTTAAGTGAAATAGCCTGGCTTTTTAAAAAGCAGGAATAGAAATTTGCAGTTCATATTTCATCTTTACCCTTAGAAGCAAAAATCTCTTTCTAAAATACTAGCACTTGCAGGCACTTAAAAGCTAGTGATCTCTTCATTGAACAAATTCTGTGACACTCTGTCTGCTCAGATATTAGCAGTATGTTAATCATCTTATCCCCTATATTTTAAGTAAGACAAACATACCATTGGAGTAGACTGATCTGTGAACAAGGATTAAAAAATATTTCAATTTATGTTTTCAGGTTTTGGGATAGGAGGAGAAGGGCTGGGGACCACACTCATCTGTGCTCATGGGCTTACTCCATATGCTATTCTGGGGATCAAATCTAGGTCACTAATGTGTAAGTCAGGGCTCTACACACTGTTCTATCTCTATCCCTGTTTTGTTGTTTTTATTGTTGTTTTTTAATGAGCGAGATGGGGTTATTTTTACAGATTTCTCCTATTACTTATTTATTTTTTAATAATATCTTTAAGCATAATTACAAACATGTTTGTAGTTGGGTTTCAGTCATATAAAAGAACACACACCCCTCTTCACCACTGTAACATTCCCACCACCAATGCCCCAATCTTGCTACTCCCCCATTTACTCCCTGTCTGTATTTGTGACAGGCATTCTATTTCTGTCACTTACTACCATTTCTCCCCATTTTTATCTTGAAACAGGTGGCTTTTAGTTTTCTAAGTGGCCTTACACTCAATTTGATATAAATTTCTTTTTATTATTTTCTCAATTACATGGTATTTGTTAGCTTAAATTTTTTCTTTAAAATGGACGCGGTTTTTAAATTTTGAGGCAAATTTCTGGAGATAATAAGTTGGGCAGAAATAATATATCGTATTTATAGATAAAATATATGTGGCATGTATTAATTGATATTATATGTTTATTAAGAATTGTACTGTTAAGAGAGTATAGATCTGGGAGAAATTAATACACAACACTCTCCTTCTGTTTGTGATCATAGGATAAAAGCTCTGTGAGCTTGTATATGTTCATTTTTACTGCTACATCATGTAGGCTGCTCTTAAGATTGAGATCTCATTCTCCAGGAAGCATTTCTGTCTTAAGATCAATTGCCCTTTTAAAATCAGCGTTTGATGTATTCCTTTGGCTATATCCTGGCTTGGTTAACCCTCTTTGACCTGACCTCACTGAACATTGCTGCTGAGGCTGAGTCAGAATCCTTCAGCATGATGTATGTACTTCAGATCTCAGCCTGTGGCCTTTTCTTGTCGATGGATTCAATTAGTTGCATTTTACTAATGAACCTATCAGAGGCTCAAGAATTTGTCAGGCAGAACAAAACTCTTCAGACTAGTAGTAGTAATCAAAAAGCTCATCTTTTTGTTTAGAACTTTTCCAGAAGTATGGGTACTTTCTGAAACTTTTACCTTCAGTATCAGACATTCCAAGAATAGGAAATGAAGTCATTTTCTGCTGAATTAATAATATAAATGTGAAGCCACAAAGCTAAACACAATGTTGACCTTAATTTTCTGTCATTCCATAGTCATAGGTATGAATTAAAAAAAGAGTAGTTACTTAAACTGAAATTTTCTGATTAAAAGCATTTTCCCTTGAACATACACCCTCCATTTCTTCCTTGAAAAGAGATTTACCTGCTGTAGTAAGAATGAAACATATCTTATTAGAATCAAGTAACCAGTTTTTCAAAGACAAGTCAGGTATTATAGAAAAGTGGATGACAAATAAGGACCGAAATGCAAATTCAGATGGGAAATAAAAACCTCTAACGTGCAGATTCACCACTGCTGTGAGTTTTCCAATGATGATGTATTTTTAGTGGTTCGGTAGAGGGTTTGGAAATGCCTCTCACCTCCCCCCATCTGAATGGTCATGTATAGATCTTAAAAACAAAACAAAAAGAGAACCTTACTTAAAGTCTTTTAAGCTGTATAAACAGTAGGGTTCATTTGACATTCAAATGATGTGCTGATTTAATATACACATTAAGGATACCAGTAATTTATCCATGGGGCTTATAAGTACTTAGGGATAGGGCTGGAACGATAACAGAGTGGTAGGGCGTTTGCCTTGCACTCTTTTGACCTGGGACGAACCCGGGTTTGATCCCCGGCATCCCACATAGTTCCCTGAGCTTGCCAGGAGTGATTTCTAAGCACATAAATACTTAGGGATTTTTTTTTTTAGATTATTCATTTAGTTGTTTGCACAATTGAGTCTAGGTTTGCGTTGTTGTCTTCCCTTTTTTTATTAGCACATTCTAAATTTGTATATATTACTCTGCATAATAGGACACTGAGTAATTCAAAGTATAAAACAGGAAGCTAAATTCCCATATAACTTTATATGCCAGTCCCCTAATTAAATCTATGATCTTTGTATTTTTAGTCTTAAGTACTAAGAGAACTGCCTTATTCATGTAACTTTGTATGCAGGGAGTGGACTGAAATGAATATTATTTGCCTTCTGAATATAAGTTTTTAGAAACTGTTCTGCTAGAGCTGGAGAATAGGCATAATGGGCTGGAGTACATGCTTTTCATTGTAAGAGACCAGAGTTTGATTCCCAGCACATGTTCTCCCCCCACCACACACACACACACACACACACACACACACACCCAACACCTACCCTGAAATCTGATGGGTATGATCCAGAAAAAAAAAATTCCATAAAAGCTGGTCTTCTGTCTATACCTAATCTATAAAGAACATATTTGAACTGAGCCAATAAATAAGAGTGCAAAATTAGAGAATGGAATCACGATGAACCAACTCTATGCAGGGTTTTGTGCTAAGCTCTCGTACCTGGATATCTCACGCAAAAGCTAAAGTTTTTTTTTTTTTTAATAAAATCTTTATTTAAGCACCATGATTACAAGCATGATTGTAGTTGGGTTTCAGTCGTAAACAGAACACACACCCCTTAGCCACCATGTAAGAAGGAAATGGGGGCTCAGACTCAGTTTAAAGTTAAGTCATTTTCATGTGATTGCAAAGAAGTGAATTATGCTGATTTGAACTCAGCACTATTTTGCTCGTTTGTCATAAAAGTCTGATCTAGAACTGAAAGGCACTAGAGATTCCTTTTAGACCAGTGACTTACAAGATGACCCATGAAATTCTGTTAGAAAGCACCAGGGTGTGTCAGAAAGCCACAGTCTCAGACCACAGGAACAAAATCTTCCCCACCTTCACCTGGGTTAGACATTGGTTTTCTGCATAAAATTTATTCAAGAGAATATTTAAAAGAAAGTTTTTAAGACTTTATCCAAAGATTGATTCAAATGATTTAGAGAAAGTCCCATATCTTAAACACTTCTCCAACAGATTAGACACCTTCATTTAATTAAAAAAAAAAAAAGAAAAAGAAAAAGGAAATACCCTAAAAAGGATATGAAGCCTGCCCTGAATCCTTCATTACCAGAACTGGAATTCAAGTTACTTCCCAATTTCTCTTTGAGTAGCATTGTAATTATCTGTTCCCAGGCCCTTTTCTCTTTTAGCTATCTTTTATATGGTTGCATATTATACATTCATGTATCTCTGTTATAAACATCATTTTTATGCACATATTATAAATTACTATCATTTTAGATGCATGACTTGAGTAGCTTATGTTTTGGATGGGGGAGGCACACTGGCCATGCTTAGTTACTTCTGGCTCTACATTTTAGAGTTATACCTGATGGTGCTTATATGAGAGATCAGGGATCAAACTCAGGTCAACTGCATTCAAGTGCCCTACCCACTAACCAGTCCCACTAATCATAGAGATTAAAGTATCTTTTTCTTAAAATGTAACACTTCAACTGTAGGGAGAGGTCTCAGATGCCTGAATGTATGGCTTGCATGTAGGAGACTCAGGCTCCATGCCTGGCATCATGAGGAGCCATCCCCAGCACTAGACTAGGAGTAGCACCTAAGTGAATACTGCTAGGTGCAGCTCTAAATAGGCAAAGAAAAGTAACACTTTAACTCCCAGAGACTAAAACTGCTCACTTTAATTGCTAGATAAAAGTAAAGTTTAGTAGGTTATTGGTGATAAAAAAAATAAGTAGATGATACCTTTTACTACTTAGGCATGTAAGTAAAGATAATTGAAATTAGATTGTACTATGCTCTGTATTGATGTACTTTGAGAGTTATTATCTAACTCAAAGTAAATTACTTCTGTCCCTAAAGAAGATACAGGTCTCTTGGCTGGTTTTGACTTTTCCCTTCAATCTCAAGTATTTATCTATGAGCATACTTATATTTACTGGTTGAGTTAAAATAATTCTGCTTTAAAATTGCTACCTGGCAATAATACAGAATAATGTCATACATAATTCAAAGTGGTCAAGATAAGAAATGCCGTGAGATCTAAAAATTATGAAGAATTGTGTTTTTAATTTAGGTGTGACATAGAGAGACATGAAAGTATGGGATTTTGGGGGGAATCACACACCTGACAGAACTGAAAACTTATTCCTGACTATTCTCAGGGGTCACTTCTGGTAAGCTTAGGGGACCATACAGGGTTTCAGGGATTGAACCCACCTCAGCTACATGTAAGGTAACACCCTACCTGCTGTACTATCTATCACTCTAGCCCCCTAAGACATAAAAAATACCCTGGAGACGATTCTAGATTGAGAAAAAAAAAGGGGGGGGGATAGTTAATAAAGTCTAAATTATTACAACAGTGTTTTGTTAATGACCATGTTATGTAAAAGAATATTTTTATTAGAAAGTCCACAGTGAAATATTTAGGGGTAAAGAGCTCAGTGTTTCTTTTTGACTCTAAGATGATTCAGAAAAGAATATATATATACAGAATGATAAAGCAAATGGAAGAAAATATAAACAGTTGATGAGTCTAGGTGTAGGGGAATTCCTGGTACTATTTTTATAACCTTTCTATAAGTGTGAATGAAATGACATGAAAATAAAAGTTACCCTTTCATGTATCCTGTTGTAAAAGAATTGAACTGAACTAATTTACTAGAATACTGTCTTAATTGTTTTCCTGCTTTAAAATATTAGACAAATAGAAAACATCCTGAGAAGGTGAAATATGAAATAACATTTTCCCCCGAGTCATTTGCTTTGTAAATTTCTTATTCCCAAGTACTGAAATATAGATTCCCATTTGAAACACAAAGACATACTTACTAAAAACATGACTTACCATCAAGTGTTTCCTTTCTCCTGTTTAAGAAACAGATACAGATACCTATTATTTTTTCATTGCTTCATTTTGTTAGTTTTGATATTGACAAAATGTCTTGTCATGTTTTCTTGAAAATCATCATAGCATGAATTTTGAAGAGCACAAATATACTTATTGGTCTATCCAGAAACGTTTTGACTTTGTTAACCAAAAGCCCTTTACAGGTAGAACGGTTCTTCTGACACAACTTGCCATCATAAACTATTATCAAAATGTTTGTTTTCACAGTGTATCTTGTCAGCAACAAAGTCATCCAGGTTCTGAAAGCATTTACTGATTAATTTGCTCAGTCAGGTACCACTCTTGGCACTGTGGTTATGGTGATAAGACAGAAATCTATAGATGATGATGCATGCAATCCCATTCTCAGAATCCTTCTGGTAATAGTTGTGTTTATTGAGTGAAGTTGGGAGGGGGATCAATATGCACTGGTGAAATATTTGGATAAATGTAGATGCTGACTAAATATAATATTTTATCTCTTAAGCTATTATGTTGTGGAGTATGACAGACCCACTTCCTTAGTTGTCTAGTTAGAGATATTCTCTAGCCATCTTATTTCCATGAACCAGCCCCTGTCCTGCATGCAAGTCCATGAACAAGCAGTTAAGAACAAAGTAGTAGACAGGTTTTTAGCTTTTTACTCTGTAGACTGGCACAGTTCTTGGACTAGTGGTTGAAGACCACTGACAAGGTAAGTTCTAGATTGAACGAACAGTGGCTCCCAGTTCAACTGTTGAATCAGTATTGCTTATTCAGGTTTCTGATAACAGGACTTAACTGGGTTTGTTATACAACGTGTTCAAATGGTGCTTATGTTCTCCAGCTTCAACCTTTATACAACTCATAAACTACCCTTTTATGTAGTAGGGTTGGTCTTTCATCTTTTAAACAAGCTATACATTAGTAGATTTATGTTATACCTTTCAAATGTAGCTCCCTTATTTTGGTTTTAAGTTTTGAATTGTGACTTCTACCCTAGTTTAGAGTATCCAAAGTTACTGGTTGGTTTAGGAAAATCTGTACATGAGGAACTTTTACTCTTACCCCATGTTCTTTCATTTTTTGACTCAGTGCTAGTAGGAGGAAGATTCTGAGAATACTAAAATATTTCAAAGAAGTATAAATTAAAATATAAAGAGAATTATACCGGAAATGTTTTTACATATTCTAAGAAAAATTCAATATAGTAAAACCTTGGCAACGTATAACTTTCAAGAAGTGAATCATTTTATATATCGTGGGTTTATCCATTTAAATTTTTTAACTTCTAAAAGCAATTAGATATGCTTTGTATAGCTCAGTCTTTTATTTATAGATGATCACATCATATGAAGAACCAGTCATTGTACTGCCAATGTAATCACAGCTCTAAAAGGTAGGAATGGAGTAAACAGGATTGGCAGAAATTTTTTTTTCTTTTTTTTTAATTGCCTCCCACCACCCTCTATTGGCAGAAATTTTAAAACAATGAAAGTACTTTTAAATTAGAAGTATTCTCAGGTGGATCCTTTTTCCCAAAAGCATTTTTGAGGCGAGAGAAAGATAGTACAGCAGTTCAGTCGCTTACCCTGCCTGCAGTTGGCTTGGATTCAGTCTCCACATGTGTTCTCTGAACCCAGAGCCAGGAGTAAGCCCTACGTACAGCCAGGTATGTCTCTAAAATGGGACTTGGGGTAGCAAAAGTAAAAATATAATAAATGTTTTAAAAGTATTGTCATCAAGACCAATGATTCAGAGACTGATTTGGAACTTTATCTTTGGAATCCATAGTATTTTGTTAGGTGTTTTTTGTTTTGTTTTTAACTTGGACATTCTTTATCAATTCTCGGATGTTTTTATGTCCTTTTTTTTTTTGGTTTTTGGGCCACACCCGGTAACGCTCAGGGGTTACTCCTGGCTATGTGCTCAGAAGTTGCTCCTGGCTTGGGGGACCATAGGGGACACCGGGGGATCAAACCACGGTCCATCCAAGGCTAGCACAGGCAAGGCAGGCACCTTACCTTTAGCGCCACCGCCCGGCCCCTTTATGTCCTTTCTTATTGTCAAACTCTTGTCACTTCCCAGAGTGTGCTGCCTCTAAAAGGAAAAAGTGTAAATACTACTTTGAGTGTCTCTTTTTTTTTTTTTTGGTTTTTGGGCCACACCCGGTGACGCTCAGGGGTTACTCCTGGCTATGCGCTCAGAAGTCGCTCCTGGCTTGGGGGACCATATGGGAAACCAGGGGATCGAACCGCGGTCCATCCAAGGCTAGCGCAGGCAAGGCAGGCACCTTACCTTTAGCGCCACCGCCCGGCCCCGAGTGTCTCAATCTCAGGTTATCACCATACATCATCCACCTATCCCACCAGACTTCAGAGTTCAAAGAAAGCAAAAGTCATTATGAATAAAGGGAAAAGTAGAACGTTTTCTCTCTATTATAGTTCCATGAATGCCATATTTCCCTGTACTTCTTTCTCCAGGAAGCAGAGGGGATTAAATATTGTAGTTTGAAGATGCTAAAAGAAACAAGAATGACACATAAGCCTATTCCAAAGGGGGTTTGGTTTTGCTTTCTTTGTTTTTCTTTAACAGCCAAGGATGTTTCTGTTTAAAGAGTGTCAGTATAAAAATATCATATGAAATTAATAAAAGACAAAACACTAACCTAAAATGTGTAAAAAAGTTTGAATTTAAAAGAAAAATGCACTACTTCTCCCTTTTAATTCATGAATGGGTGGTAACAAAAATCAACCAGGTTTCATGACTAAAACTAGAATCCCTGAGTCAGACTTGTAGTTCCTTCTCAATAAAACTTTAACTCTTCTAAGTGTGTCTCTAAACTTTTGAATATATATATCTGTATGTATGTTTGAACTTTACTAAGCAACCTATACCTCTTCTATCTTATTAAACAGTCTTCCTAAGTAGTGGTCTTATTCTTGTTTTGTTTTGTTTTGTTTTTGTTTTTGGGTCACACCCAGCGGTGCTCAGGGGTTACTCCTGGCTGTCTGCTCAGGAATAGCTCCTGGCAGGCATAGGGGACCATATGGGACACCAGGATTCGAACCAACCACCTTTGGTCCTGGATCGGCTCCTTGCAAGGCAAACACCGCTGTGCTATCTCTCCGGGCCCTTATTCTTGGTTTCTAATCATTCTTCTATCTCACATATTTTAAGTATGAGCTGACCTATTTTGTGTACTGGTCGTTTTTTATAGCCCATTAGTACAGTTTTTAATGTGTAGCTAAAATAAATTTTGGTCAGTGGGTACATTGGGCTGTTTTCTCCCCTATGGTTTCATTAACGTCAATCGTAGGTATGCACAGTAATTAAGAAAGATTGAATACTTTCACATAGAGCAACAGAATTTTTTTTATCAGAATTCATTGTAACCCTCAGGTTTCTGTTTTGGGTGAGACATACTGCAACACTTGAACTTTCTCCATGTCCACATTTCCTGCTCTGGAGACGTCTAGGTTTGACCTGTTAAAGCTCTAAAATCTGCTTAATTTGCTAAGAAGTCTCAAAAGGCAACCAATTACCTTTCTCTGGTTGTTTTGATTTATTGATAATTGTTGGATTTCTTTCTTGGACTAGATGGGGAAAAAAGGAATCAAGTGATGATTCATGGCATTGAGCCAATGTTGGAAACACCTCTGCAGTGGCTGAGCGAACACCTGAGCTACCCAGATAATTTTCTTCATATTAGTATCATCCCTCAACCGACAGATTGAAGGCTCAACTCATTGCCTTGGCAGAATCACCTTGACACAGGACTTACCCAAGCATGTCATTTTTCTGCTTCAGTCAGGTTTAGTGGAAGCACCCTGAACCAGAAACACTGCTGCAGACCAAGCAGAAGAAAGATTCCACGGGAGATAAGGCCTTGAGCTGGTCTGCCTGTGCATCACCACTGCTCCCCTCCACTGCCGTCATTCAGCCTCCTCTACAACAGGACAGACTTGGCAGGACCACTCTCAAGTCTTCTATTTTCTTGTAAGATACAATGAAGCTGAAACCTGTGGCCTAAGAAGAAGATGGAAATATATGCCACTCGATTTGTACTTCTGATTAACAAATAAACAGGGGTATTTCCTAAGGTGACCATGGTTGAACTTTAGTTCAAGGGAGTGGAAACATTGGTTTAATTTTCAAGAGAATTAGACTTAAGAAAGTAAAAGAGAAATTCTGTTATCAATAACTTGCAGTAAATTTTTGTAACAGATCAAATTACAGTAACCCATCTTTCCTTAATGAAAATTTCCTATGTTTACAGTCTGTTGGTATGCAAACAATCTTGTAACTTTGATAATGAATAGTAAGAGATTTTTAAATAAAGCTTCTAAATATGTTTTGTCATTTAATCACATGCATTTTGGTCACTTTTCCAGTACTTTCTGATTCTCAGTAGATCACTGTTTTTACTCTGTTATCATTCAGGCTGGTCATCACTGGCTGGGATGGGGTGCAGAATAACTTCTCAGGAGCTGGCATAGAATTTCTTGTGGCCTGTTTTCAAATGTGTTCTTTACATTTACATGATAAAGGTATTAGTATATTACCATATATATCTGTTGATGTATCAGTGTAGATCTGTTAAATCATAGTTTGCTAAACATCTGTAGTTGAATTTTTGGAAAAAGTTGTCCCTTTCCAAGTTAATGTTTCTCATTGGCTCCAGATCCAATGTGGTGTTCCCTGGAAGCCAGTCTTTGAAGTCTCAAGATTGCCAATCTCTAGACTACAGTAGCTTTTCCTTAGCTTTACCAAAAATATTTAGAGCTTACAAGAGTTCTTACTCAATAATATAAGGAAATATTTGTTGCACTTTATTACCATGCTGCTGGAACTCTTACCAGCTGACTGTATTTGTGCATTACACTTTGTTTCTTGTAAGCTAGCTTACTTTCCATATTGAACCAACCCGTTTGAGTATGCAAACAAACATAGTCATCATACAGTAATGGTTTAGGTTTCCTAATAAAAATGAATGTTTTTCTTATAAAAATTTGTATGAATCTTGAAGTAAGATCTTGTTAGTACTGACTGCTTCCTTTTCCCTTTTGTGACTTTTCACTGATTAATACCAGATTTACTCACTGAACAAGGTTGAAATTAGGGATCAAATGATTTGGAAAGGAAAGTATAAAGATCAGTCAAAAAGAAAAAAGTACTAAATATAATCAGAAAAACAGGAGCAGGTAGCTGTCACCCCCTCCCATATTTAATTGACTTAATCTTAATAAAATGAAAACTACTACTTAGTAAAAGAAGAATAAAAACATTATTTGAATTAGTTGAGAATAAGAACCACTATTTATAGTTTTTCAGAAGAAGTTGATCTAAATTGATTGTTCACATTAAAAGTATTTATTCAGGGGCCCAGAGAGATAGCACAGTGGCGTTTGCCTTGCAAGCAGCCAATCCAGGACCAAAGGTGGTTGGTTCGAATCCTGGTGTCCCATATGGTCCCCCGTGCCTGCCAGGAGCTATTTCTGAGCAGACAGCCAGGAGTAACCCCTGAGCAACGCCGGGTGTGGCCCAAAAACAAAAACAAAAAAAAAAAGTATTTATTCATTTGTTCTGTCTCGGGATTTTCCCCCTGATGTTTTGACAGACTGAAAGATTCTGTAAGCAAAAGGATCTAAATGCCAGGGTGTGTTATGATGTGAGGAAGAAACTTTGATGAGAACAGTAAGTGAAGACACTGTGAGGTCTCAATGATTGGTTCAAGTGAGCTTCAGATCTTTGTTACAGGATTGGAAAGTAAATTTTTCAAGCCATTGCCCAATTTTACTTACTCGTTCATTATTACACCAGCATCCTCGCTGTATTGCTCAATTCCAGTCCCCAGGTAGTCAAGCCTCCAGTACCCACGAGGAAAGAAAGGCAAATCAGTGCTAGTTTAAATATCTATCTTGTTTCTTTTTGTTTGAACATTTAAATTTTATGGTTTATTAAAAAAATGACTAAAAGTTTGGGTTGTTGTTTTTTTCAGGGGCGGGGTGTTGGCGGGTGTACCACACCTGGCAGTGCTCAGGGTTACTCCTGGCTCTGCACTCAAGCGTCATTCCTGACAGTGCTTAGGAGTACCACATACTATGCCAGAGATCAAAACTGGGTTGCCATGTGCAAAGCAAACACCCTTCCCACTGTGCTATCCCTCTGGCCTCATTTATAGGAGTTGAAAATAAAAACATATAAAATATGTTACTTATTGGGGAAATATCTAAGACTAGTATATTAGTCTTATACCATTCATAAAAGTTACTAAGAAAAAATTGCAATTTGCAACAATATAGATGGAACTAGAAAATATGTTGAGTGAAAGGGACTTATACAGAACAATCTCATATGTGGAACTTACAGATACACAGCAAGGTAGCAAAAAATATTTCAACATAAGAGGAGGATTGATCCATATAATTGAGTTGGGGAAGGTGAGAGTAATAGAGAAGGAGGCTGGGATCTTTGAGAGAAGGAGATGGATACACTGGTTATGAGTGTACTGTTAGAATTATGTCCATGAGAAACTACTTAATATATAGTAAACCAAAAAATATTCTAAGACTTAATTTTTTAAAAAAGTGATAGCACAGCAGGTAGGGCATTTTCCTTGCATGCAGCTGGCCCAACTTCAATCTCCAGCATTTCATATGGTCCCTTGAGCTTGCCAGGAGTAACCCCTGAGCACTGCCAGATATGCCCCCCCCAAACAAAGGAAAAGAGGGTAAAATATGTCTGAATAAAAGTTATTGGTACAAATTTTAATATACTTAGCTCATCCTTGGTAATCACCACACACACAACCCCCTAAGAAAGTGAAAGTAGTTTGTCAAATTGTTCATTTTGTTAACTAGGAAGGAATAATTTCAACATGGATAGAAATTGTATAACCTTCATGGTTTACATTGAATGGCCTAAGTTCTGCCATGGATGGAGTTGAATTGACAAGCACCTTATATATCCAGTGCCTTATGTTAAAGCTGACCTCTGTCAGGCTATATAGCATGGCAGTGTAAAGGCCACATTTCAACGAGTATCAAGTGTGATGATGTGTACAGGTTGAAAAACTTAGAAAATAGAGCATTTTTATGCTCTACTAGGATATTTTGAGGGTCAGAATGCTCTCAAATTATATCATGTATATTCATGATTACATTGTTCGAAAACAACCTTAGAATCATACCAAATGGAAATGCTCTACTTTCAGGGAACAGGAAAGGCTGTTAATGCCGTTCCATTCATTCTGAATGAATGGAATGAACTCAGTGAAAATACTTGAGTCTTTAGCTATCATTCTCTTGTTTTCTAAGTATATTCATTGTCTTAGTCTGAAATGATTAAGACAAGAGGTGTTTAGGAAGGATAAGAGAGAGGCATTTTTTCAGAGATTTATTATGTAATTATAAAAATAGACTTAGCCGGGGCTGGAGCAATAGCACAGCGGAAAGGCATTTGCCTTGCATGCAGCCAACACAGGACAGACTCCGGTTTGAATCCTGGCATTCCATATGGTCCCCCAATCCTGCCAGGAGTGACCCCTGTCCCCCAATCCTGCCAGGAGTGACCCCTGAGCGCTGCTGGGTGTGACCCAAAGAACCAAAAAAAAAAAAAATAGACTTAACCGTGTAGCTTTGGCAAAAGAATACTTTGAATTCTCCCCAATTTTTTCATTAATCGTAGCAATACAGCAATAGTATTGAATCTAGACATAATACAGTAGCCAGAAAGTCAGAAAGGGTCTGTTTTTATATCCTTATAAGTAGGTCCTATTAGTGTTCTGGTTGTTTCTGAGTTTTTAATGTTTCCCCTATTTACAATAGAATGATCAATAATGAGATGAAGAAAAATGAAAGATTTAGGTGTGTCTGTCTGCTTTGACATATCCATTGAGTCTTCTGAAAGTGATGTTTAGTGTTAACCTCTGCAACTTCCCTTGCCCAAATATTGCAAGGACAAATAAAGCATCATCATTCATTTTTCTCTTTGTTTCTCCTTGTACTTAGTGGAATATATTGAATATTATGCTTTGCAAATGTGTAAAGAAGGGGAAAAAGTGATGCTTTAAAATGCTAGTAAATGATTCCATTAAAAATACCAGCTATAAGGGACAGGCGAGGTGGCGCTAGAGGTAAGGTATCTGCCTTGCAAGTGCTAGCCAAGGATGGACCGTGGTTCAATCCCCCGGCGTCCCATATGGTCCCTCCAAGCCAGGGGCAATTTCTGAGCGCTTAGCCAGGAGTAACCCCTGAGCATCAAATGGGTGTGGCCCGAAAAACCAAAAAAAAAAAAAAATACCAGCTATAAAAAAATAGGAACAACTTTGTCGTTTAGAAATTAATATATGAGGGGCCGGGCGGTGGCGCTAAAGGTAAGGTGCCTGCCTTACCTGCGCTAGCCTAGGACGGACCTCGGTTCGATCCCCCGGCGTCCCATATGGTCCCCCAAGAAGCCAGGAGCAACTTCTGAGCGCATAGCCAGGAGTAACCCCTGAGCGTCACAGGGTGTGGCCCAAAAACCAAAAAAAAAAAAAAAAAAAAAAAAAAAAAAAAAAAAAAAAAAAAAGAAATTAATATATGAAGTACCATTGTTCAGATGTGCATTACCAGTAAAGAATTGCTTACTCAAATAGGCTATTTTCAGTAGGAACCACTATGGCTCAATGCACTTTCATTCAGGTTGTGGGGCCAAGATATACCTCTACTTCAACATCACTCTAATTTCAGCAACCTCTAAAATTGAAGCTATTCTCAACAAGCATCTGGAGGTTTTTGTTTCTGACCTACACAAATTAGTGTTTTGCTTTTGCCTCTTTCTTAGTCTTCACTCCTGTAAACGTCATAACTAAAGCAAGGGAATTATGGTAGACCTATGAGCAGTTACTTAACCTGAGTTATCAATCTATTGGAATCCTGTTCATGAAAAACTTGGAGAAATATTTAACTTTCAATAAAGTGGTGCATCTTATTTATTAGAAAATGTTGGCGACTCTTCACAGCAAGGAATATAATAACGTGTATGGTATTGATTATTACATTTAAGTTTTCTAAGAACAGAATCCTGATCTGCTTAGCTCAGGAACATGTGCTCCTTGCACTGTGTGGAATATATTGTATATTGTATTGAATACTTGAATAAAAATTGCAGAGAAGTTATAAAGTATAGCTCCCTTTTAAGAAGCCAAAATATGACGTGTTAATGGCTTTAAGAAATTCTAAGATTTTTACTGTAGCATTCAGCCCAACCGCAGTATCACATGTTGGTCACTTTGAGAAGTACTATATTGAGTCCATAAATCCTAATCACCTAGAGTTTGTTGGTTTGGGGGACAGTCCCTGACTGTGCACTCAGGGACCACTTCTGGCCGTGCTCAGGGAATCGAGTAAGGTTGGAGTCCAGGTCAGTTGCTGGCAAGGCAAACACCTTAACCACGGTACCATCTGGCCACGTGCTCTAGATTTTATAGTATAAGACAGCCCTCTTGTTCTGACAATTCTTTCAAAGAAGCTGTCGAACTTTGACTCCAAAACATTTCATACCTGTTTATTCCTCCAAATGTGTTCCTTTTAGTCAGTATCACTTGAAAAACATTTACCAACTGTCGAGTGACTAATGTATGCCAAAGGGTGTGCTATGTACAAGGTGTAGTCATTTAGATTTTATGACCACGTTGGCTAGGCTGGCTATTCTGCAGAGCTTTAATTTGAACAGGCACATTCAGTGTAAGATGGAACTACAAGTAATCTTTACAAAGCATTTGTCCAAACATTAAAAAAAAAAAAAAAAAGGCAAGTGGTCAATGTATTAAGGAGGAGGTAGTGTCTTCTCACATTTTGGAATGGGAATAAATAGGAATCTGATTAATCACTGGATTCAGGGATTTACCATTAAATTTGTCCAAGAGCCAGAAGGCTACCATTTGGATTCTCAAATAATCATGGATGTCCCCTATGAATGCCTGATGTAAGCTTTCTTTACAAGCAGTTTTCTGTTTTACAGGCAGACTTTTTTTTTTATCTCTAGTGTGAAATCATACCTATTTGGTCTGTTATGATTGTCTTATTTAGTGTCTGTATGTTTTAGTGTAAAATAAGATACAATAAAAATTACCTTTATTTTTCTAAATATGTGTACATACTAAGAAAAATATATTGGTACTAAGAAGAGCACATTTAAATGGGTAAAGGCAAACAGTATGTTTTCAAACTATTCAAAGAAACAAGTATTTGGGGCCAGAGCGATAGCAGTGGTAGGGCATTTGCCTTGCACATGGCTGACCTAGGATAGACCATAGTTTGATCCCCAGCATCCCATATGGTTCCCCAAGCCAGGAGCAATTTCTGAGTGCTGAGCCAGGAGTAACCCCTGAGTATCACTGGGTGTGGCCCCAAAAACAAAACAAAGTAACAAGTATTTCTATTCAAATCAAACTTAGTTGGATATTTCTGATAGTATGCTTTTCTAGCACTTTATCAAAAGCATAAAGATTAATTTTTAATGGAAAAATTTGCCAGACTACCATGGCCAAAATATAGAAGTAGCATTTACTATATTTAAAACTGTATTTGTGCTCTTCATAAATATTCTAGCAAATTTAACAATTGTGTATACAACTTGTCACATTTACATTATAAACATATATTTTGGAATATGTAGAAAATATCTTTTTTTTTTTTTTTTTTTTGGTTTTTGGGCTACACCTGGTGACACTCAGGTTACTCTTGGCTATGTGCTCAGAAATCTCTCCTGTCTTAGGGGATCATGAGACTCAGTGTGGGATTGAACCACAGTCTGTCCTAGGTTAGCGCATGCAAGGCAGATGCCTACCGCTTGCACCACTGCTCCAGCCCCAGAAAATATCTTTTTGAGCTCATATGAGACAAATATTTATCACATGGATTACAGACCTTGAATCTATCCATAAGGTACATAGAGGAAAACATAGGTGAATCGCTCTATTACATCGAAACTTGAGGCATCTTTAAAGATAAAATACCACTGACAAAGTGAAAGCAAATGTGAATACGGAGCTACATTAAATTAAGAAGCTTCTGTACCTTAAAGGAAATTAAGACCAGAATACAAAGACAAACCACAAATTTGGATAAATTTGACCCCACACTTCCAGTAAAGGATTTATATGTGTGTATATATAAATAAGTATATATTATGTATAAATATTGTATTAAACATATGTAAATATATAAAGCACTGGTAGAACTTTAAAATGAAAAAACCCAACCCCATCAAACAAAAAACAACAACAAAAATATGCTCTGTATACTAATCAGGGAAATGAAATTAAACAACAGTGAAATGCCACTTTACACCAAAGAAACTGCCACTTAACACAAAAAGGAAAATTAACAGTGTTGGTGTGGAGGTGGGAAAAGAGTGACCTTCATTTACTGCTGGTGGGAATGTCGACTGGTTCAGCCATTTTAGAAAACAATACAGTTATTTCTGAAAAAACTAGGAATTGAGTTTCCATACAAACCAGCAATTCCCCTCCTTGGAATATACCCCAGAGGCCAAAGCAATACAGAAAAGGTATCTCTCCTATGTTCACTGCAGCACTATTTACAATCATCAAAAATCTGGAAACAACCCCAGTGCACAAGAATGAGTAGATAAAGACATTGTGGTACATCTGCACTATGGAATACTATACAACCATTTAGGAAAAATGAAGTCATGAATTTTGCTGATATATATGGATGTACACGAGGAATATCATGCTGAGTCTGGAAATGGGACAGACATGGAATGATCACATTAATTTGTGGGATATAATTATATATAGAAGATAATATCTAAAGACAGTAGAAACAAAATTCATGAAGACTATTCCTTAGTGAAAGTTTGCCACAGTGGAGTATAGGTGAGACCAAGAAGGATCCATGATGGCAATGATCATGGAAATTAATAATTCTGGGGGAAAAACTGGGTACTGACTTCCAGGAGATAACATGATATGCATGATAATCTTTTAGTAAACCCTTTAGTAAACCACATTGCCTAAAAGGATTTAAAAAAAAAAAAAGTGCCATAGAGGAAGGCTGGGGATGGGGTGGGGCAAGGGATGCATGCTTGAACACTACAGAAACTCGGCTGTGAAAAACTTTGTATCTCATAGTTATTCAATGATTTAAAAATACATTTATCAGTGGCCGGAGAGATAGCACAGCAGCGTTTGCCTTGTAAGCAGCCGATCCAGGACCGAAGGTGGTTGGTTCGAATCCCGGCATCCCATATGGTCCCCCATGCCTGCCAGGAGCTATTTCTTAGCAGATAGCCAGGAGTAACCTCTGAGCACTGCCGGGTGTGGCCCAAAAATATATTTATTGGCCGGAGAGATAGCATGGAGGTAAGGTGTTTGCCTAGCATGCAGAAGAACATGGTTCGAATCCCAGCATCCCAATATGGTCCCCCTGAGCCTGCCCAGAGTGATTTCTAAGCATAGAGCCAGGAGTAACCCCTGAGTGTTGCCAGATGCGACCCCCCAAAAAACAAATATATATGATGTTTGAGAAAACAACAGTATTTTCTCAAATGATGGCTGTCCTTGGTTATCTGGTAATGGTATTACAGCAGATTACCAGATAACCAAGGACAGCCATCATTTGAGAAAATACTGTTGTTTTCTCAAACATCAGAATACAGGGCTAAAGCTGAAGAAGGCTTTGGGAGACAGATCTTGGGGGGTGGGAAGGATAACAATTGTGCTGTTTTTGGAAAATTAATGATGTTTAGAGGCTACCACAAGTTTACTGCTCTTGGACCTCTCCCAATGGTACTTGTAGGTTCACCTGGTGAAAAGATTCATCCAGACCTCTTGCATGAAAAAGCATACACAGGGCCTGGGCAATGGCACAGTGGTAGGGTGTTTGCCTTGCACGAGGCTGACTCAGGACGAACCTGGGTTCGATCTCCAGTATACCATCTGGTCCCCAAGCCAGGAGCTATTTCTGAGTGCATAGCTAGCAGTAACCCCTGAGTGTCACCAGGTATGGCCCAAAAATCCAAAATAAATAAATGAAAAGGCATACACATTAGTACTTTGAATTATCTGGTCTGCAATGACAGTATTTGATATCAGGCCATTCAGTAATCCTCTCAGATGGTTTTGATGCGGCAAATATCCAGTTCTCATTTGATAATGCTTTTTATTAGAGGGGGTGTGGTTTGGACCACACCCAGCAACTCAGGGGATATTCCTGGCTCTGCATTCACAAATCGTTCCTGTGGCCAGAGAGATAGCATGGAGGTAAGGCATTTACCTTGCATGCAGGACGATGGTTTGAATCCTGGCATTCCATATGGTACCCCCGAGCCTGCCAGGAGCGATTTCTGAGCACAGAGCCAGGATTAATTCCTGAGTGCTGCCGAATGTGACCCAAAAACCAAAAAAATAAGAAAAGAAAAATCATTCCTGGCATGTCCAGGGACCATATGGGATGCCAGAGATTGAATCCGGGTTGGCCATGTGAAAGGCAAATGCCCTACCACTCTGGACTCCTTAAGAATGCTTTTTTCTCTCCCTCAAATCTGAATAACATCCTAACAGAGTAAAGAACTCTCAGTTGAAGGGTTTCCTTTACTCAATACTTAGAATATTATATTTCCACTTTCTTCTTGCCTTGTGGTTTCATTTATGAGATTTGTTGTGAATTTTGTTTTGTTTCCCTTGTACTTGAGGTTTGTTTCTCTTGTCATTTAAATAATTCTTCTCTTTAGTTCTTGCCACTTTGATATATGTGTCTTGGTGGTCTGTTTGATTTTACTTTGCTTGACACTCTATGGACTCCCTGGATCTCTGCACAAGTCTCCCTCCTCAGACTCAGGAAGTTCTTATCTTTTTCACTTGTCGTTCTTCGCTTTTTCCTTTCTTAGCAGTGTTCCTATGATTCAGAAATCATTCCTCTTGCTATTGTTCATTAAATGATCTATATTTTTTTTCAAATTTGTTTATGTCTCCTTTCTGATTCTCCTTCTGTTTTGAAGATCTATCTCCAAGTGACTGATTTGGTTTTCAACATTTTCAGATCTGCTACTGTGACTCTATATTGTGTTCCCTAACTCAAAGAATTCTAACTGAATAAATTCTTTACTGTTTTTCATTAATGTTTCTTTGAACTTAGTAAATCTCTGATCCAACTGTTTCCTCATTTCAGTTACTTCTGAGGAAACTATTCTAAGGTCCTCCTTAGGAGTGTCTTGAGTTTCTATAAACTTGAGACAGCTGAACTTAAATCTGCTAAAACTGCTGAATTCCTTTGTTTTTCATTTTTCCCAATGATTTGTGGTGTGATGGGTGAAATCACGAAGTCTAGCTGGTCTGAGAAGTAATCCAGTACGTTGTTCACTACATCAGAATACTGCTTATGTCAATTGAATTCTGATCAGTGTCACTGGCAGAAAAAATGGATGCAGAGTTAGGTTGCAATTTCCAATAGGGGTTGAAGTGGGGACATTGGTTCTATAGTGGAACTCTGAGTTCACAGCAGGAGGTTCAAGTATGTAATATGGGTGAAGCAGAACAATGTGGCTGCAGAAGTGGTCATGCCCATGCAGTATGAAGTGAGGACGTGGGCCTGCAGAAACAGTGGGAATGTTGTTTACATTCTTTTTGTTGTTTTATAATGGGGGGTGTTAAAACAAAATATTTTAATTGAAATTTATTTAGAAAGATATGAGTGGATAAAAAAGAGAGAAGTATATGCTTGACAGAGAACACAGGCTTTTTGGAAATAGGCAAGCATAGAAACAGACAAGTTAGTGAAATATGTATGGGCTTAAAGAGCAAAAATACATTTGTTTTGCTTCTTGTTTTGGGGTTACACTGAATTGTGTTTGGGATTGCTGTTGACTTTGCATTTAGGAATCAATCTAGACAGGCTTGTGGGGTTATATGGGATTCTGGGGATTGAACCCAGGTCAGCTGCATACATACATAGAAGGCTGTACTATTCTCTGCCCTGCCTAGTGAACAGTCTTTAAAATAATAAGTTATGTTGCTGAAATCTTACACCTCTAACTTATCTATTGATATTATTCAAAAATATTGGCTTAAGCTTTCTTTTCTTTTTCTTTTGTTTGTTGTTTTTATTTTATTTTTTAAATTTTTTTATTTTTAATTATGAGAACAGAGATACAAAGAAAGAGGACAAGGTAAAATTACAGTGGAAGGACAATCACCCATCACATAATTCTCAGAAGTTCCCTTGCTGATATCTTAACTTTGAACTTTCAGCCAAAGAACATTAAGATAAATAAAACAGAATCCATGTACAATTACTTTGTCCCTCAAGTCCCCAGATTGTAACACATTATAATATTTCTTAACAGTACACAAGGCAATCTAAAGCCATAAAACTTACGTAACTTCTTAAACATTAGAGGCATAGTGTTTTTTACATTTCCATGTACATGCATATTAGCTTAAGTTAACCTCAAATTTTAAGTGTTTTTTTTTAAGGATTAGAGTCAAAGGAGCACAGTAAAAACGGTGTTAGAGTGGCAATTGTTGTTTGCATAGGCCCACCAAAATATGAGAGGCATGGAAAGGAATAACCTTGGCTTAAATACAAAGAGACCCTACCCCTGAAGTTTCCTGGCATAAGACCAACTCTAGGCTCCAGGCAAGTTAGATCGTCCAATCCAAGACATTGTCCATAGTGCCAACACACTTTTCACACAGTCTCTGTTGTTGGTATCATGTTTCTGTATTAAAGATCCTGGAATCTGCATATCCTACATTGAAGTCAGGATGTGGAGCGTCCTCTCATTTCACCTCACCATTAAAGGGCAATGCAGGAAGCCCTGTCCTGTAAGCAGGTCGTTGTTGTCTTCTCAGTGTTAAGGGAAGTCTCTTTTGAGCAGGTCGATGTCTGAGCAGTGGTAGGGCCTTCTGTGGTAGAGGATTGCTTCCAGGTGATGTTATAGATAAACCTTGATTTTTTATGGATGGCTTCTCTGGTTCAGGGGTGAATGGAAAATGCCCTTTCTTCTGAGGCCTATGCCAGGTCATTATGTCAATGTTCAGGGTGTTAAGGTCCCTTTGCACTACAAGATTTGTGTATTCCAATCTCTATTAGATAGGATCTTATTTGTATGTATAGTATTTTCCCATTTTAATGTGCCTATGCAAAAAGGAGCAATGCCACGTGGCGTTATTGGTGCATATGGGGGGCCATAAGAACAAGTCCAACAATCCCCATGACATTAAACTGGGGGACTCTTTCACCAAAATTCCTTGTTGAACAGCTCATAAAGAGAAGATAAAAAGTGGTTAGAATCGTCACTGTATACAAGAATATTTAGTAAGACTTAGAGTTGTCAGAGAAAAAACACAAAATATTCTAAAGAAATACGTCTCCATTTTATTTCTTTTGAAACAGTTTGGGGTTGTTACACACAATGCACAGCTTTGGTCTGTGATTAGGATTGTGCAATACTGAAGTTAAAAAGAGTAATGTGGGTTAGTGATGTTTGGGGGGGATGAGAGAGTTAAGGAGTAAAAATGAGCTTTGTAGGGGTGTGGGAAAGGGCAGAATACAAAATGGACATTCTGGATACACAAAACATAACATAAAGATAAGGAATACTCTTAATACATGCAGAGTGGTCAGAAATTGCCAATGACAAACCTAGCCAACCGAGCAAATCTCAGCACACCCCAAGTTAGGACCAACCATTTCTGGCCGCCTGGGCTGCCACCCCAGAAGGCCTGGAGACCGGAGGCAGAAGAGGGGAAGGCTGGGAGCCTATCAAGGCTCCCAGCGCACCCAAGTTAGGGAGAAGGCCTTCCACATGGTGTCTCCCCCAACCCCATGCCGGCTAGAGCTAGCCTCCAGCTCAAGAGAGGACTTAAGCTTTCTTTTCCAGAAGAAACTCCCAAGATTTATGAATGGTATCTGGCTTGGTTTGTGTGGCCTGGGATAATGTTTTTATCTCCTGACTTTTAGTCATTTTTAGGATGTGTATCACAACCATACTTCCCTTACAATTTGCTCATTCCTAGTACCTATGCTTCTTTCTTTTATTTATTTATTTAGGTTCTTGGGCCACATTCGGTGATGCTCAGGGGTTACTCTTGCCTTTGCGCTCGGATATCGCTCCTGGCTTGGATGGACATATGGGAGGCTGGGGATCGAACTGAGGTCCGTCCTGGATCAGCCATGTGCAATCATCCTAACACTGCTATTGCTCCGGCCACTAGTACCTATATTTCTATAATTCCTTTTATCATATTTTAAGATTATTTTTTATATAATAGGAAATGCCAGCATATATTCATATATGGTATATATACCATTATGATACTAATAGTGAAGTATGACAAGCTACTAAAGACTGCTGGAATTTATCAACTAGAATTAATTTTAGATTAAGAATAGTCAGGCTGAGATTATGTGTAGCGATTTGTGTGTATGTGTATATATATAAATTATATATGTATACACTTACATTTAGTGTGGGAAATAGATAAAAGCTGTTACTTTGGCACTGTGTATGAAATCTTACCATAAATGAATAGAAAGCCAGAACAATAGTAAGGTGCTTTCCTTGTACATGGACAGCCTGGGTTAAATCCCCAGCACCGTAAATAGTTCTTTGCACCATGAAAAGTAATCCCTGATCACAGAGTCAGGAATAATCCCTGAGCACTGCCAGGTACCCTTCCTCTAGCAGGCGCGCGTGCGCGCGCACACACACACACACACACACACACACACACACACACACACACATGCATGCACACAAAGAGACAGAGAGAGAGAATAAGAATAAGAATGGGGGGGGGAGAATAATAATGGAGCTTCATATCTTGAGCTGAACCTTCCAGCCCTCCTCTCTTTGTCTCTGAGGATTATTGCAAAAATGTCTTTTATTTTTCTTAAAACCCATAGATGAGTGAGACTATTCTTCATCTATCTCTCTCCCTCTGACTTATTTCACTCAGCATAGTAGATTCCATGTACATCCATGTATAGGAAAATTTCATGACTTCATCTCTCCTGACAGCTGCATAATATTCTATTGTGTATATGTACCACAATTTCTTTAGCCTATCATCTGTTGAAGAGCATCTTGGTTGTTTCCAGAGTCTGGCTATTGTAAATAGTGCTGCAATGAATATAGGTGTGAGGAAGGGATTTTTGTATTGTATTCTTGTGTTCCTAGGGTATATTCCTAGGAGTGGTATAGCTGGATCATATGGGAGCTCAATATCCAGGTTTTCCATAAAGGTTGGACTAGATGGCATTCCTACCAGCAGTTGTTAAGAGTTTCTTTCTCTCCACATCATGAAGTTCATCACAAAGAGTTGTGAGTGCAGTTAGAGAAATAACTACACTGAGAACTATCATAACAATGTGAATGAATGAGGGAAGTGGAAAGTCTGTCTAGAGTACAGGTGGGGATGGGGTGGGGAGGAGGGAGATTTGGGACATTGGTGATGAGAATGTTGCACTGATAAAGGGGCCTGTTCTTTACATGACTGAAACCCAACTACAATCATATTTGTAATCAAGGTGTTTAAATAAAGATATTAATAAAAAAAAGAATAAGAATAGAAAGGCCAGGTGATGGTATTTTTGATGTAGTATTTCAGATGTATATTGGATATTTTTCCTTCTAGACAGAAAATACCTATATTTTAGTCTTAAGATATTTAGAATATCTCAGTAAAACCCCACTCTGATTTGTAATCCTGTGTTAGATGTATTTACTAGATTTTATGGAATTTCATGATTTACCTTTTCAAACATTTATCTAAAAAGTAATGGACATTGTAGAAAGAAGAAATGGTCTTTGATCATACAGAAACTCAATAAAAAGGAAAGAGAACAATCAAATTAACTTTGACTTTGATAGTTGAAACTTGCAAAGTAAGAGGTATGATGAAGCATCATGAGAATTTAGAATGGGGGAAATGTACTCAGAGTGAACTAGATGGTATCTTGCTTTCTTCTTAGAAACTTTTGACAGTTGGTCACACCTTCATTCTTGTAGCACTTTCTTCAATAGACACCACACCCTCTTGGTTTTCCTCTTTCCTCAGTCTCTTTCTCAGTTTCCTTCAATGATCATTGTTTTTTTCTTCTTTTGACCCCTAAACATTATAATGCCCCTCAGACTCCAGCTTTGGTCATCATCCCTAGCTACACTCAACATGTCAACTCATTACATAGCTTTGAACATTCAGTAACATCCAACATTAACCTCTGTAGTCTCAGCTCACACCAGCCACCGCCATTTTAAAATCTAATATAGATTGGATCCAGTTAAGCAGCGCTCTTAACTTTCCCTTAAATTGTACCTTCCAGCACTCTTCCAGCTTCATTAATTTCTACCCAATCCCAAAGCCTCATATTGTCAATGCCTGACCTTTCATTCCAAGTGTCTCATCCATATGTAATCTGTGCACAACTCTTAATGAGGCTATCTTATTACATACCATAATTCTACCAACCACTTTACTACTTCTGCTACACAAATCTAAGTAACTGTCCTCTCATCTGTACTAAGACATAAATGTCATTATGGAAGTTCCATGATCAATATGTTCTAGTATCCATCTGGAATTGTAGTTTAGCAGCAGAGCACTAACCTTACCTATGTGGAAATTTGATCCTCATCCCCAACACAGCAGTGGGAGAGGGAAATATATCTAGCCACCCTTAAGCTGGAGAACATGACTCACAGAATTGGAGTATATGTGTTGAGATCCAGAGCACCTGGTTCAATCCCAAGCACCACATAGTCCCCTGACTACCAATGGACAAACAAATCCAAATTAGGGTCAGAGAGATGGTGCAGCAGGTAAGGCATTTGCCTTGCACACAGCTGACATATGTTCAATTCCCAGTACCACATATGATCCCCTCAGCCTTTCAAGAGTGATCCTGAGCATCACCAGATATAATTAAAAAACAAACCCAAAAAAGTTAATTTTAGCTAGCATCTTTTCATCCCACTTCTTTTTATTGGGGAGGGGGTTGTTTTTGGGTCACACCTGGTGACACTCAGGGGTTACTCCTAGCTCTGTGCTCAGAAAATGTTTCTGGCTTGGAGGACCATATGGGATGCCAGGGGATCGAACTGCAATCTGTCCTAGGTTATGCCCTATCACTACACCACCGCTCTGATCCTGTCATCCCACTTCTTTACCATTATCAACTTGATCTGTTCCCTGCTTCCAACCACATCATGCCTGAATTTGAAGAGGACCAGGTTTTTTATGCTTTAGCAGGTAGAGGAGTCCCCATGTGGGGCTCTTAGTGAAGGAAGATGGGACAGAGCCAGAGTCCCTGCATATCCAGCAAACATCCAAGGATACTGTAGCTGCTGGTGTGAGATCTTTCATCCTTGACTCTGTGGTATTTTATTTCTTTTCTTTCTAAAAAATAATGGTTGGGAGGTTGCACCTATCTATACTCAGGCTTGCTCTTGACACTAAACAGGGATCACACCTGGAGTGCCTGGGGGACCATATGTGGTGCTGGGGATCAAACCTGGATTGGTTAAGACAAATGCCTTACCCTCTGTGTTGTCTCTCCAGCCCCTTTTTTCTTTTTCTTAAGTGACAACCAAAGGTTAATATTTTATATTTTACATAGTAAAGTGTATAGTTAAATCTATGTTAGAATTAATCTTTTTTCCTGAAGTTTGCTGTAATGTGATTGGAATATGTCTTCCCATAAATGTTTCCAGTGTTAAAGAATTTAAAATGCTCATAGTTCAAACATTAGTTTTTTTTCAGTCCTGAGTAAAGGGTTATCATTAAAATATAAAATCATATAACTTTGCAATGTGAGAAAACAGAAAGTTATTTAAAAGCACAATGTGATGATCTTAATGAAGTATTTATGGTGAATTACTGACTGGTTATTTATTTGAGGGATATACTGTTATTGAATCAGTCACTTGAGAAATATTTTGTGTTTTTCATATTATCATGATTCGTTGCTAATGATCTACAGATGAATGTGTAATTTTGCATTTACCAAAATAATTCATTTTTAACATAGAATCATATGTTAGCATGATATTAATCCCCAGTTTAGAATAAACTATGACTAATGGCTTCCATTTCAAATTCAATTATGCATGTCTGTCATTTCACCTTAAGCTTCATTTGGAGATGATGCTAAAAGCAGGGCCTTGACAGCACAGTAGCTGACCTGTTTATCACCTGACATCATAAATTCTGCAGAAAGCAAACAGTTCTAAGCATAATTCAGGAAAAGAGATGATGATACCCCAAATCCAAATTTTTCTCTGCTACAATGATGTCTTCAACTTTTTGTTTTAATATATTTTATAAACACAAAAATGTTTTAACTTCCAAAATTGCAAGTTATACTCTGTCTCTTTTTCTGTCTCTGACAGCTCTGTCTCTGTCCCTCTGTCTCCCTCATAGTCTTCATAAAACTCTTCCTGCTAGTCAGTATTTTCTATATATTTCAGAGTTGCTAGTCATTTCAAGTGCAATATATGTATCTATCAAATGTAATTTACTCATTTTTTATTTTCATGAATTTTAGGGGTTATTTTACCTTAATATACATGGTGTGGCCTTTTATTAATAGACACATTCTTGGATACAATTTTCATATTTTCTCAAATGTATAATTTTTCATAAACATGATCATATGAAAGTGAATATACTGAGCATTTAGGATATTAAGGAAAAATGTCAGGAGATGCCTATAGGGAAATTCAATAATCACTATAAACTTTCTCATTACATGTTACAAGAGCTTACTTGAGCATACTATATCTATTCCAAGTATGCCCCTAATCCCTGCAGGGTTGCATGAGATGTTAGTCCAGAGCCAGAGTGGTCATTTCCTACTGCTGTCAGCAAAACTACTTAATACCAATTATAAATTCTTGGAGATAGAGAGAATGTATGTAGGTCTAAAGTGTTTGACCCTGGTTTTAAACCCAGCATTACATATGTCCCCAGGAATAATCCCTGAGCATAGAGCCAGTAGTATGCCCAGTACACTGATGGGTATGGCCCAAAAACAAACAACAAAAAATAAATGCTTCAAGGAATTGGCAAGCGAATGTCCTAGCATTTCCTTGACTGTGTATGAACAGTAGAACCATTCAAAACCAAAACTAACATCTGCAAGCTTTCCAGAAAACCTCTGACCATATAGACACAATTAGCACCCTGTGAAAAATGCAAATCTAGGAGGTACCCAGGAGACCTCAGGTGACAACAAAGGTTCAGGAGTTCAAGGGGGATAGCATGACAACCTGGACCCTTATCATGTTTGACATTCATTACTTACTTGTTTGACACCCTGTCCTATGTCACAGTTCTTGGTATAAGAGGATGAGAAGGCAAACAAGATTTCTGTTTTCAGGAAGCTTGCTTTCCAAGTATAGAATAGCTGAGTCCACCTTACCAAAGGCAACCAGTCCTTAATTTTCTTACTTTCTCATCCTTGCTGGTACTTTCATTACCAACCCACCTTCCCCAAACCTCTCTCCCCTCCAGTCAATCTGTAAACATCTCTGCTTCGCTCAGGGGTTTCATTACCCCAGAGCTTTGTCGTGTCTAAATTTCTCTACTCATCTTGGGCTGGAGGCCATGTGCTTTGCATTTGGTAGCCCCTGGTTCAATTCCAGCACCACATGTTCCCTGAGCACTGCTGAGAGAAGCCCCTGAGCACCTCTCAGTATGACCCAAAAAATTAAAAGATCTATTCATGTCTAAGTATGAACATGTGTTATATATATTTATGTATATTATGATGTCAGAGATGGAACCCAGATCCTCACATATGTAACATACATCCCCAGCTCCCTTCCAATGTTCAGTGCTTTATAAATATGACAGTCTCAAAAAATTAAAAATTGACCAAAAAAAAAAGATGGGATCAGAGCAGTGGTGCTAAAGGTAAGGCATCTGTCTTGCACGTGCTAGAGTAGGATGGACCATGGTTCAATACCCCAGTGTCCCATATGGTCCCCCAAGCCAGGAGCGATTTCTGAGTGCATAGCCAGGAGTAACCCCTGAGTGTCACCGGGTGTGGCCAAAAAAATAATTAGAAATTGAGCTTCCAGCAATTTCGGCATATAAATATATCAATATTGGTTGTATATGACCCAGCATCACCATTCAAAATAGCCAGAATCTGAAAACAACCCAAGTGCCTAAGAACAGATAAGTGGACAAAAAAAAAAAAAAAAAAAAACCTACTATACATTTACAAAATGGAATTCTATGCAGTTGTTAGGAAACTGAAGTAATAAAATTTGCTTATAAGTGGATGGATATGGAGAATATTATGCTGAGTGAAATGAGTCAAAAGAAGAGCGATATACATAGAATGATTGCACTCATGTGTGAGATTTAAAAAATAAAAACCACAGGATAGTGTGGTAATAATTCCCAAAAAAAAATGAGGATCAGAAGGACTGGTCGATGGTACAAATCTTGCCACAAAGAACGATGCAGGGAGAGTTCAGTTAGGACAGAGAAAGAACCATTATGACAATGGTAGTTGGAAATAATAGCTCTGTACAAGAACTGCGTTCTGCAAAAAGGTAAAATGATAATGCATGATAGACTTTCAGTAACAGCAAACCACTGTGCCTAAAAGAAAAATAAATGGGAGGGAGAGAGAGAGAGAGAGAGAAATAAAAAGTGTTTGCCATATAGACAGGCTTGGGTGGGGCAGGAGGGAAAATAAGGGACAATGGTGGTAGGAAATGTGCACTTGTAAAGGGATGGGTGTTGGAATGCTCTATGACTGAAACTCAACCACCTATAACTTTTTAATTCTATTTCATGGTGATTCAATTAAAAATAAAATACAATGAAATGTTGTGTTGGTGCTTGTGGAAATATGGATGAAATTTTTATTTAACCTTCCAATATTAGGTCAATTTTACATTCACAGCAAAGGTTTTTGTTTGGTTTGGTTTGGTTTGGTTTTGGGGTCACACCCAGCAGCACTCATGGTTAATCCTTGCTCTACGCTCAGAAATTGCTCCTGACAGGCTCAGGGGACCATATGGGATGCCGGATTCAAACCACAGTCCTTCTGCATGCAAGGTAAATGCCCTACCTCCATGCTAATTCTCCAGCCCTACAGCAAAGTTTTGAAGCTAGTATAGTGAGTGCCCACAGGCTTTACCCAGTACATCCCATTGTTGGTCTTGACATTGTGATACTTAGCATATTCGTGGCACTCTTCATACACTTCTATTAATAAGAGCCCATACTTTATTTCCTTTTCCTTCATTTTCCTGTCTGTTTCTTTGTTCAGTATTATTCATTTAAGAACCTGGATGGCTTGTGAGTTACCCTCTCCTACTTCACTTATATGAATCTCCAGTGTTAGGTTTCTTGGACTCTGCCAGACTGAAGAACACTCACTGCTCAGGTAGGTTTTTTTGTTTTTTGTTTTTTGCTTTTTGCTTTTTAGCATGTCCTTCAATGGGTCCCTCTTGGGATCTGGTTTATGAGAAGCCCACAGAGGTGAGGGTCATTTATTTGACTTGATGACATCAGCACAGAGAACTAGCTATCCTGATTGTGAAACCACCTTGCCATGTGGCCAAGATATTGTAGTCAAGTTTTCCCACTGCCAACTCTCCTTGCCCACTTTTTCTCTGCTCTGTTGGGAAGTAAATTATCAAAGCTACTTAAGAAGAGGGTGAAGTGATAGATTTAGGTGCCACCTTCTTGGAGAGAAGCCACAAAAATGACTTGAAATGCTTCTGTGAGTAAAATTCCCACTTGTGGCTTTAGTCTTCCATTATTTATATGAATATGAACTTTTATGGACACTTCATGTGATCTTAACTTCTTAAACTTTTGAGAGGGAAACTAGGGGTTCAGAGTATAAGTGGAGGCGCTCAGGGGCCACCCACAGTTGACTGTGTTCAGGAAACTATATGAGGTGCCAGGATCAAAACATTGCCACACCATAATTGCATGTAAGATAGAAGCCTTAACCTCTGTTGTACTATCGCTCTGACTCTGCAACTGTAACTTTTAAAACATTTGTTTTATTTTAAAATAAATTTGCTTCTGATTGCATGGTCCTTAACTCATTGAAGACATGTCTGGAGTCATTATCATGAAGTGTATCCCTATTTTCTCCTATATAATTTATGGATTCAAGTAAAAATAAAAATCCTTTTTGAATTTTTTTTGTGACATAGGATGGAGGAATTGTACTGAGTGAAGTAGGTCAGAGGGGGAATGACAAATAAATAATGATCTCATGTAGGCAATAGTAACTGACCCGAGAGTCAGCCTACAGAGCTGAGTTCACCAGGAGAGTGGGTGGAATTGCTGGAGGGGACCTTGAGACACTGGGGGCAGGACACAGAAACTCTGTTGTGGGTATGGTATTAATCATATGCCTGAAACTTGATTATCAACAGTTTTGTAAAACACAATACCTAAATAAAAGTTGATAAGTCTCTTCCCTCCCCTCCCTTCCTTTCCTTTTCTTTTTCTCCTCTCCCTTTCCCTTCCCTTTTACTCCCACCCTGCCCTGCATCTCCCCTCTTCTTCCCTTTTGCTCCCTGCCCCTCCCATCCTTTCCACTTCTTGCCCCTTCCCTCCCCTTACTTTTGATTTCCTTCCCTTCTCTTCCCTCTTTTGCCCTCCCTTCCCCTCCCACTGCACTCTCTCCAACCAGTTTGGACTTTCTTTTTTTCTAATATACATGCAAGGAAAAGGCAAATTGTCACCTCTTAGGACCTAAGAAAGGACTCCAAATGCATTTATCCAGAAGCCCTTGAAAATGGTCTTCAAACTACATTGGCCTGAATCAGGCTCTATGCCCAACCCTGAACTAAGTAAAGGTGGTGGTGCCTACTACTCCCAGGAACTGGATAGATTTCCAGATAGAAAGGAAAAGTAAAGGAGAAGTTCTTCCCAGAAGAATGAAGGTGCCATAGCAGAAGAAGCGGGGAAACAACAATGCAAAAACCCACAAACCAGTCTCCTCTCCTCATTGTTGTGATGGGGCAATTAAGAAATGGGGTATCTCAGAAGCGCAGCACATGCAGCCAGAGTGATATGATAGCACAGCAGGTAGGGTGTTTGCCTTACAGCAGACCAGGGACCAACTCAGGTTTGATCCCTAGCATCCTATATGGTCCCCTGAGCCTGCCAGGAGCAATTTCTGAGCACTGCCAGGTGTGGCCCAAAAATCCAAAAACAAAACAAAAGTACAGCACATGTAGTGCATGCAAGGCCTGGGCTTGATTCTTGCCTCCACAATAAAATGTTGTGGGATTTTTTTGGGGGGTGGGGGGGAGTGTTTGTGTTTGGTACACACCCAGTGAGTGGTACTCAGAGAATATTCCTGACTCTATAGTCAAGCAATATTCCTGGTGGTACTCAAAGGACCTCTGTGGCACTGTTATGCCCAAGTTTTTCATAACACAACAAGATAGCTAAGTAATGGAAGGAGAGTAGGACATAAGCTTATTTCATCACAGTGGGCTGAGGGATCCTGGTGAGTCATGGGACTTTAACCCAGTTGACAAATCTCAAAACCTGAGATTGCATTTATACTCTGAAACTACATTCCAAAGTATCAATAGTAGTGCTGAGGATCAAACCTGGAGTTGGCCACACCTAAGGCAAGTGTCTCAACACACGTACTATTTCTGTGACCCCCATAAAATGGAGAGATGGTTTAAGGACTCAAGGACATGATTTGCTTGTAGGTACTCTGGCCTCAATCCTGGACCACCATGGTTCCCTGAGTACTATTGGCAACATGGCTCCCTGAGTACTATTGGGATATAGGTTTTTACTCATACACACAGAAAAGGTCAAATGTGGATAAAGACAAGAGACCTTTGTTCTGAACTCCAGCTCTGTTTTCAGGTTAAGTCACTTATCTTGTTCAAATCTCATTTTCTTTATCGGAAAACATGCATGATCATCCTTTAGTGAAGGGTCAAGTTCTTCTATCTATATAAATGGTTACATGTTTGGGAACAAATAAGGAATTTCATGCCATGAACCTTAAGTCTTGCCACAACTGACCAAGGCCATGTTTTTATCTAGCAGAGTGTTGGATGGAAGACAAGTTTGTGGCCATCGTGGATTCTGGCAAGTCAGGGCCCATCTCATGTTTTCATCGCAAAAATGAAGTTTCACTGGTTCAGAACCAAACTGAGACAGCAGCTGTGAGTTCAGGGTGTACGTACTGCAGTTTCAGCTCTGATTTTTCTATGAAATTGTTCAGCTTATTAAAATGTCGGCCCCGTTCTGTTGAACAACTGGTTTCATTTCTAATGACACAGCACCCTCATGCCTTTCCTTGATTTAGTCACGAGAACCAAAACTAATATATGGCTAGTTTCAAGTCGTTTTTATAGCAGTTAGTACAGAGAACAACAGGCCCTTGTGAAAACAGATGTATTGGTTATCTGTTTTTCTCTCTGCTACTCAGAACCAAACCCACTTTATGAGCAGGCTCAGTCCTCTGGTGTGGTCCTGGTGGATCCTTTGGTGAGGGTAAAAATGTCTTCTCAGAGGGAAACCTGCCATATGAAAGATCTGTCCCCCAACCTGAGAGAGTTGTAAAGGGTGTCAGAAAAGACCTATCTTAAGAGGATTTCCTTGGCATTCAGATTGAATGTGAACTCAGAGGAGGATCCCTGCTTTGATGAGCTTCTTTCAACTGCTTAAAAGCCTTGTGGTATCGCAAGAGAAAGTGAGCATTGCAGGGACTAGCCTGACCTGAATAATAATGACAATCTATCATCTACTGTCTCTATAAACAGGCTGGATAGCAATTGTTGACAGAAGAGGAAATGGAGACACTGAATTTTCCATGGCCTCAGAGAGAGAGAGAGACAGAGACAGAGAGACAGAGAGAGAGAAAGAATACGTGTCATAGAACTTAATGAGAGCTCTAGATTCTACTGTGTAACTGCTCAATCTCTCTGCATTTCCACATGTATAAATTTCAAATACTTAATAATAATAATATTACATACCATATGGGGTGGAATGGAAACTATATAAAATGCTCAGGACAACACCTAGGAAACAGTTTATGCACATACATGTTAGTTGTAATTACTGTCACTTTCATGATCATTTTTCTCTATTATAAGCTAAATGACTCACATGTACAACTAACTTCCTTCCAATCTCAGTTATTCTGATTTTGTTTTATTTGGGCAGAGGCAGGCCTGAGTGTAATCACTCTTGCCTCTGTGCTCAGGGATCACTTTTGGCAATGCTCAGGAAACTCCATGCAGCGTGTGAATCAAATCCAGGTTGTTCATATACAGTCAAGCACATGATGTATTATCTCTTTAGCCCTGTTTCTCTGATTTTTTTTTGTTTGTTTCTCTGATTTTTGATTGAAAGTTGCCTTCCATCATTTTTCAGACTAAGGCAAGTCTTACTTCAGTTCTAGCAAGCTGATATTCTCTTGAGCGTCATCTCACCAATCTATCCATTTTGCCGCCTTTTTTTTTTTATTTGTTTGGTTGTTTTTTGAATGGACCACACCTGATGGTACTCAGGCATTATTCCAAGCTCTGGACACAGGGGTTGTTTCTATCAGTTTTTATGGGATCTTGTCCTAACATGGATCAAGCTCTTCAGAACTTCCTTTCATCTTCTAGTGCTAAGTATGATTCTTAGAAGCACCAGTTTATAAAATAGATGTTAATCCTCAACTTATGATGGGACTGTAAATCAGTTCAGCCTCTATGGAAGCCAGTATGGAGATTGCTCAAGAAATTAAAAAACAGGATTTGAGAGATAGCTCAACAGATTAGAAATTACACTTTGCATGCAAAAGAACCAGGTTTGACTTTCAGCAGCATGGGGTTTTCTAGCATATCTAGGATCAACCTCTAAGCAACAGGTTGAGAATAGCCCCTAAGCACCTCAGGGCATGACTCCCAAACAAACAGAAGTAAAAATATAACTATAATGACCCAAAATTTCACTGCTCATTATCTATATCAAAAACACAAAAGGAGGGGCTGGAGCCTTGCCCACACTAGCCTAGAATGGACTGCGGTTCAATCCCCCAGTGTCCCATATGGTCCCCCAAGCCAGGAGCGATTTCTGAGTGCCTAGCCTGGAGTAACCCCTGAGCATCACCGAGTGTGGCCAAAAACAAAAAACAAAAAATACTGATTTGAAAAGATATGTATATACCTATATCCATTGCCATTTCTACCTGCAATAGGAAACCACCCAATTACTTAATGATATATTTTCTTTGATTGGACCTAGAGGGGAGTCAAGCCAAGAGAATTAGTCAGAAGGAGAATGAGAAATATAGAATGATTTTACTCATATGTGGTATAAAAGGAAACAAACCAAGAGAGAAAATGCCCACTGAATGCCCCTTGAAACAAGACCCCGGAACTGAAATGATCAACACAAGGGGGAGTGAGCTGAAGGTTCTAGTGGACCATGGTGGAAGGATATTGGCATGTTTGTGGTGGCCATGGTATCCCTTAAACATTGTAAACCAATGTTACAAATTTTTAAATGGATTTCTTTAAAAAATGTTAAATACTTAATGGAACATCATGTTTGTCTAAAAATAAAAATTCTATTGATTTGGAATACAAAGCCAGGCATTTATGTCCCTGTGTCTTGCTTAAATTCAAAACCTGTTATACTCAAACCCAGGTAACCTTGGCCCAGTCTTAAAATTCTACTAATACTATATTATTTAATTCTTATTGGGGTTGGAGTGGGAAAGACATACTTGGTTGAGCTCAGGGCTTACTTCTCAAAAGGATCACTCATTGGGGATCATCTGTAGTGCTGGGGATCAAACCCGGGGAGGCTCAGACCAACAAGACAAGGTAAGTGCCTTAACCTCTAGACTGTTTCTCTCTCTCTCTCTGGTCATTTTTAAATTTCCAGAAATTTCCAAGAAAGCCTTTGTGTATTTCACTTCTGTGCTAACCCTCCTCCTCATTTCTCAGAAGCAGTGCTCACTTTCTGAGTTCATCCGAGAAATCCAGTGATATTGTTGCCACTGATTGCTGTGTTCCCGTGTACCAATGTCTTATCCTGGAGCCTTGTGGGCTTGAATACCATGAGCTCCTTCCCATCCCCGAAGACCATGTCAGGTCCATAGTAAGGGGTCACTTAAGGAAAGATAGAGCCTGCATTTGTGAGGCTACTTGATTTTTCCCCTCAGTTTAGATTTCCCTTTTTTACCTCTGGAGAGTTTTATAGGCCCTTTCTGTGTGGCCAGACATAGAGATGACAACATAGAATCTACTCTGTAATGGGGACTAGGTAGGGAAGATGTGTTACTAGACCTAGCTTCCAGAGCTAGCTGTTGCTGTATGCATTGATGGATTACCAATGACTGTATCTGGGTGATTGTACAGAGGGTAGGGCACTTGCCTTGCATACAACTGGCCTAAGCTCTGTCTGGCACCTCATTGTGATTTCCCAAGTCCCACTGGGAATGATCCCTGACTGCAGAGTCAGGAATAAGCCCTTAGCACAGCTGGGTGTGGCTCCAAAACAAACATGAAACACAAAAAACAAATGACCACGTCTTTTCTTTCTTTCAAAATCCTCCCTTGCCAAGTTTCTCTAGGCTGGACTCGCTGGCCAGCCTCCTTTCTTCAGACGTTGGCAGTTACTCTCCCCGAGCCTCATGTGTGCCTCACTCTGGTTTCTGTTCCCCCTCTTCTTTTTCTTTCACTTTCCCCCGCCCACCACCCTTTAACAGAGTCATCGTGCCTGACAGTGTGGGAACATGGCCCTCACCTTATCCCACATGTACAGCTGCCCCTGACTTGCCTGTCAGTCGTCAGTCACCCACATTCCTTTCCGAAACCACTCAGGCAGGACAGAAGCTCTTCCAGGCCTAACACCAGAGCCCAGCATCTCAGGATCTCAGCTCCCTGAATCCCACTGCAAACGGAACAGAGAAGGGGGGGTCTTGAGGAAGTCCCCACAACCCTCTTCTTAGGCAGCTTGAACTGGGTATGACCCTTGAAGCCAAGAGCTTCCCTCTGTGAACAAGAGAAGGGAAGCATCCCTGAAAGAAAGGCAGTAGCTCTGGGAAAAGAATCAGGGAGCACTTTTGAGAGAGGGCAGTTTGGGGCCTTCATGACTTGGCCTCCAAATCCACAAAACTCAGCTGAGATGACCGAGTCCCAGTTACAGTAACTGCTTCTTTTTCTTCCTGTAGCCTGGCATAGGCAGGCACGGGTCATCCACTTTTAGTCAGAGGCTCCGCAAAGAGCCAGCACTGAATAAAGCCAGGGAGAGGGCTGTGAACCCCTGGGCTTCATGGGCTGGGAGGAGAGGGCTCAAAGGCAGCTGAAACAGGATGAAAAGAGAGCTCCTGGCTATACTCATAATGGGACCTACTAGAGTTCAGTCTCAGAAATCAAAAATATTCTAGGGGCCAGAGGGATAATACAGCAGGTACATGTCACCAAACTGAGGCCAATCTCTGGCACAACGTATGGTCCCCTGAACACTGCCAGGAGTGCTTCCTGAGCACAGAGCTAAGAGTTACCCCTGAGAATCACCAGGGTTCCAAAACAATACAAAAACAAGACTATTCTTTTCAGAGCCACAGCAATAGGACTGCAGGAAAAATGTCTTGCATGCACCTGAACTGGGTTTAATCCCAGAAACTCCATATGGATCCCCATACCTGCTAGGAGTAGTCCCTGAGCTGAGCATAGAGCCAGGAGTAAGCACTGAATACACCAAGATATGGCCCCCAAACAAAACAAAACAAAAAGAATGTTCCTCTCACGTGAGTCATGCAAACTGGGGATGCACCTACCCTTTTTTAAAAATTAAATTTATAAAATTAAATTTAAATTTATAAAATAAATTCTTAAATTGAATCGCCATAAGATACAGTTACAAAGTTGTTCATAATTGAGTTTCAGTCATACTATACATTAATGCACTATACCCTTCACCAGTGCACCAAGTTTCCCTTCCCCTTAATTACTTTCTTCCTTGCCCTTTCCTCAGCTTTCCTCTGTGGCAGACCTTTTTCTTCTCTCTCTCTCTCTCTCTCACTCACTCTCGCTCTCTCTCTCTCTCTCTCTCTCGCTCTCTGTCTGTCTGTCTGTCTGTCTCTCTCTGCCTCCCTCTCTCTTTCTATCTCTCTTCCTCTTTATCTTTTAGACATGTGGTTTGCAATATTGTTACTGAAGACATGTCATGCATATCACTTTACCTCCCTCAGAACCAGTTTCTGTTCAGAGTGATCATTTTTAATTATCATTATGATAATGGTTCTTTCTCTGCCCTAACTGCACTTTTCCACTCTTTGTGGGAAGCTTCCTACCACAGACTGGTCCTTCTGGCCCCTGTCATACTATCTGATTTTTAAGCTCTTGTTGTTAGTTGACCATTTTGTTATTTCATTTGTTTCCAAACATTAAATTACTTCATCTACACATTACCATATAAATTGGTGTGCTTCTATAGGAATGACAGCATCAAAAATTGAAGTTGTCCAGGAATTTAAAGCGCTATTATTGATATTGCAGCATTTGTTCGGCATGTTCTCAGATGCTAGGTCTCCTGGAAGTAGAAGAATGCAAAAAAGTCCTGGTGATATCAGCCCAAATACAGGTATACCTGAAGTTTGGTCAAATGGATGTCTCTGCAAAGAACAGAGGAGGAGTGGTGAGGAAAGCAGTGATTATGGGTCATGGATGCAGAAGCTGTTGCATAGTTGGTGGTGCCTGTCAAAGCAGATGCTGGGCTGGCCCTCTTCTCCTGAGATTATTAGCTTTCAGCTGTGTGGAAGGTGTACCCATGATTTTTCACAACTTGGTTTATATTTTCTTCCGAGGAAATGAGTCTATGGAGCTAGCCTGGTGCAAACATGACTATCTTTTTTTTTAATATCTGACAAATGAATGTAATCATTCTATGTATATTCTTCCTCCTCTGACTCATTTTGCTCAGCATAATCCATCCATGTATAAGAAAATTTCATGACTTGATTTTTTCCTAATAGCTATGTAGTGTTCCATTGTCTAAATGTACTACAAGTTTCTTATCTAATCACTGCCCTTTGATGCCGTGTCTCTCCTGAGAAAGAGAAGAGAGTTTCCTTTCTCTGGTGCTCCTATCTTTGGCCAATCAGTTTGCTGCATAGACCAGACCCTCTAGTATCAACTTTGAATGGGATTGGGGGGTGCTGCACCAGCCCCAGCAGCAGCAACTATGAAAGTCCTGAGGCCTCTGAGCTCTCTGCCTGCTCTAGGCTCTGAATGCTCCTTTCTATCCAGCTCATTCCACTAATTTCCACTAATTCCACTGACTACATGGAGGGGGGGGAGTGGAGTGGAGCTCCAGGTAGAAACTGTACTACAAAACAATAGTTATCAAAACAGCATGGTATTGGAATAGACAGGCCCTCAGATCTGTGGAATAGGCTTGAATACTCAGAGAATGTTCCCCAGACATACAATCACCTAATTTTTGATAAAGGAGCAAGAAATCCTAAATGGATCAAAGAAAGCCTCTTCAACAAGTGGTGTTGGCACAACTGGCTAGCCACTTGCAAAAAATTGAACTTAGACCCTCAGCTAACATCATGTACGAAGGTTAAATTCAAATGGATGAATGACCTTGATATCAGACCCGAAACCATAAGATAGAACATAAGATAGAACAACACATAGGTAAAACACTCCAGGACATTGAGACTAAAGGCATCTTCAAGGAGGAAACTGCGCTCTCCAAGCAAGTGAAAGCAGAGATTAACAGATGGGAATATATTAAACTGAGAAGCTTCTGCACCTCAAAAGAAATAGCACCCAGGATACAAGAGCCCCCCACTGAGTGGGAGAAACTATTCACCCAATACCCATCAGATAAGGGGCTAATCTCCAAAATATACAAGGCACTGACAGAACTTTACAAGAAAAAAACATCTAATCCCATCAAAAAATGGGTAGAAGAAATGGACAGACACTTTGATAAAGAAGAAATACAAATGGCCAAAAGACACATGAATTAATGCTCCTTGTCACTAATCATCAGGGAGATGCAAATCAAAACAACTATGAGGCACCACCTCACACTCCAGAGATTGGCACACATCACAAGAATGAGAATAAGCAGTGTTGGCAGGGATGTGGAGAGAAAGGAACTCTTATCCACTGCTGGTAGGAATGCCATCTAGTTCAACCTTTATGGAAAGCAATATAGAGATTCCTCCAAAAACTGGAAATTGAGCTCCCATATGACCCAGCTATACCACTACTAGGAATATACCCTAGGAACACAAAAATACAATACAAAATTCCCTTCTTTACACCTATATTCATTGCAGCACTATTTACCATAGCAAGGCTCTGGAAACAGCCAAGATATCTTTCAACACATGAATGGCTAAAGAAACTGTGGTACATATACACAATGGAATATTATGCAGCTGTCAGGAGAGATGAAGTCATGAAATTTTCCTAATCATGGATGTACATGGAATCTATTATGCTGAGTGAAATAAGTCAGAGAGAGAGAGAGAAAGATGCAGAATGGTCTCACTCATCTATGGGTTTTAAGAAAAAATGAAAGACATTCTTGCAATAATAACTTTCAGACACGAAAGACAAAAGAGCTGGGAGTTACAGCTCACCTCATGAAGCTCACCACAAAAAGGGATGAGTTTAGTTAGAGAAATAACTACATTTTGAATTACCCCAATATTGAGAATGTATGAGGGAAATAGAAAGCCTGTCTAAAGTACAGGCAGGGTTGGGTGGGGAGGAGGGAGATTTGGGACATTGGTGATGGGAATGTTGCACTGGTGATGGATTGTGTTCTGACTGAAACCCAAACACAATCATGTATGTAATAAAATTGTTTAAATAAAAATAAGAATAAAAAAGAAGTTGACTGTAGGGAGGAGAATGAGTCAGCAGCCAGCACCCCAGCTCTTTCTCCATTCCCAGAATACACTGTCTGCATCCCAATTTAGAAACTCCACACATTGTTTATCTAACTCAAGGCACATATGGAAAACTGATGGGGGCTAACCTTAGACAGAGATCTTCTGCACACTTTATTTTACCTGGTGTGTTTCTGAGAATGCATTTAATACCTCCTTGGGACCCTTCATCTGTTAGGTCTGGCCAAACAGAGGAATAACCAAACAGGATTAAGGGACACGATTTTTTGGAACCCTGTTTGGGTGAAGGGAACATAGCCAGCTGCTCAGCAATTACTCCTGACTCTGCTCAAGGATATTTCCTGACTGTGTTCAGGACTATGGAGATGCAAAACAAGTGCCCAACCCACTATACTGTCACTCTGCCCCTGAACTCATTTTCAAAGAATGATTTATATAAAAATAGCATTTTGGTTTATCACAACTTATCAATTCCCTATGTCTGTCTTATTTTAGAACTAAATGTCTCACTACTTACACCAGATGTCTTACTTAGATATTTCCTCAGTAGATTTGTAAAGTTCACAAACCTGCTCTTCCTGGGATCTTCATCTCTGGACAATGGTGGGCATGGATGAGCCCATAAAGTGCACATAGATAACATCTTCATTCCTCATTAAACTTGTATTTTCATCTATATAAAAAGAAAAGAAGTTGAAATATAATATTAGAAATATTAAAACATAATAGATAGTAATAAGTATGCCTAATTACATGTTCACATGTATATATGTGTAAAATTTATTAATATAAATACTAGGATCCAGGTTTAGTTTGGGTTGGATTATATCATCAGAGTTGTTTTGTGGAAGTTCTGCTGCTCTTTAGGGGTGTGTGTTTGCTTTTTGATATTTGGATCCCACCGGGTGGAGCTCAGAGGCTGCTCCCAGTTCTTTGGGGATGGTTCCTGGTTCACTAGAGCAGTGTTTTTCACCACTGTGCCACGGCACACTAGTGTGCCATGAAATATTGTCTGGTGTGCCGTAGAAAAAATTCCAATTTCATCCATAACATGCAGCTTCGACTCACAAATAGACCAATAGTTTCTAATGATTGGTCTATTTGTGAGCTGAAATGCATGTTACAGACTATAAATGGCTCTGGTGTCACTATCACACTGACAGAAGGAGACATTGCAGTAGGTCACCGATGTGCAGAAGAGCGCAGATAGATCTGGACTCTGGAGGATTATCACACACAGTAGAGAAGAGCACTGAGTGATGGATCTGGAGGAGACATGAGCAGAAAAGCACTGACTGATGGATCTAGATAAAGACATGCGAAGAAGAGTGCTGAGTGTGACAGACAGTGGCTATCTGGAGGAGACAAGTGCAGTAAGTACTCAGTAACAGTGAGACAAGACCAGATATGCAGTGATGAATAAGTTTTTGAAAAGGAAAAAACTGGACTCTGAACAAAATTTGGAGCCAGATGAGAGCCCAAGTATGAGTGGGGAATCAAAAGAAAGCAAAGGTGGTTAGCTCAAGCAAATTCTCTGGCACAAGGCAATATAGCGAAAGCTATATTTCATTTGGATTTACTTTCACTGGAGATGCAAAGAAACCAACTCCACTGTGCGTGGTGTGCGGGGAAAAGCTAGCTAACAGTGCTATGGTCCCAAGTAAACTTAAACACCATCTCCAAATGAAACACCCTTCGCTTCAAAACAAGAATGCAGACTTTTTTGTTTGCCTGTGTGAAAACACGGAGAAACAGGCAACTTTCATGAGAAAAACCACAAAGGTAAATGAAAGAGCTCTTAAAGCTAGCTATCAAGTTGCTGAACTAATAGCCAAGTCAAAAAAGTCGCATACTATGACAGAGACATTAATATTTCCTACCTGCAAAGCTATTGTAGAGGAGATGCTCAGACCTGACGCAGCTAAGAAAATAGCCAAAGTCCCTCTCTCAGACAACACAATTTCCAGATGTATTAATGACATGTCTGCAAACATTGAAAGTATGGTTTTGGAAAAAATCCATATCAGTGAGAGATTTGCATTGCAACTTGACGAGTCTGCTGATATCAGTGGACATGCTCAACCCTTGGCCAATGTGCATTTTATAGATGGTGATGCAATTAGAGAAAGCTTCTTTTTTTGCAAGGCATTGCCAGCAAAAACAACAGGAGAAAAAAAATTTTGGGTCACATCAGAATACCTTGAACAAGGAGGACTTAATTGGGAAAACTGCACAAGTGTCTGCACTGATGGAGTTGCAGCCATGGTTGGGCGCACCAAAGGTTTTGTAAGCAGAGTGAAGGAAAGAAATCCATATATGATTGTTACACGTTGTTTTTACACCGTGAGGCCCTCATAGGAAGACTTTACCAGCAGACCTAGTTCCTGTGTTGGATGATGTTATACGCATGGTAAACTTTGTAAAGTCACAAACTGTGAAAAGTTGCATATTTGCAGCTTTGTGTGAGGAGATGGAAGCGAAGCATAAAACCTTGCTGTTTCACTGGAGGTCCGGTGGTTGTTGCGTGGCAAGGTCTTGGGTCATGCGCATGAGCTGTTTCTGACAAATGAGAGGTCAGATTAGGCAAAGCTGCTTGCAAGTGATGAGTGGTGTGCAAGGCTGGCATACCTGGCAGATATTTTTTCATCATCTGAATGAACTGAACACATGAATGCAAGGCAGAAATGAAAACCTGCTTACAAGTACAGATCAAATAAACGGTTTCCATTCAAAGGTGCAACGCTGGCATCAACACGTGGAAAGTGGCCATCTTGAAATGTTCACATTCACCAAGCAATGGCAAGGTGTTCACACTGCTGCACTGTGTGAGATAATAGTTAAACATTTAAAAATTCTTGAGGAGAAGTTGTCATTTATTTCTCTTCAGTCTCCACTGAATGCCTTATCTGGGTTAGGGACTCTTATAGCTCAGCATCAGTTGGTGGATAGGACATGACTTTACAGGAGCAGGAGGAACTAACTGAACTGAGACAAAATTGTGATTTCAAGCTAAGATTTGCTGATCTACCTTTGGACAGTTTTTGGTTGGATACTGCCAAGGAGTTCCCCGTTCTGGCAAACAAACCTATTTTGGCATTTTCCACTACATATCTGTGTGGGATGAACTTTTCAAGCCTGATTGCTATAAAAACTAAAGACAGAGAGAGACTAAGAGCTGTTGACGAAGAGCTACATGTGTGTCTTTCTTCAATTCCTGCCAGAATATTAGCTTTGTGCTCAGCCAAATCGGCCCAGGTTTCGCACTGAGTAAATGAACAGAAATATGAACAATTACAAAATAATTTATTATTTCATAATAAATTATAAAATAATTTATTTGTATTTATTTGATTTGTATTAAAGAGAATTACTTTATATATAAATATAATATACTATATATTATATTTATATAGTCAATATAGGCACAGAGTTAAATTTTTTAACATTTTCTAATGGTGGTGAACTTGTGATATTTTCTCATGGAAAAAGTGTACCTTTGCACAAAAATGGTTGAAAAACACAGCACTAGGAGGACCATGCAGTGAAACTGATTGAACAAAAACCTTCCTCATATACTCTAGTTCTTTGAGCTCATTAGTAATGAAACATGATTTTGGACAATCTGGAGTGTCAGAGACTACATTTATCCTTTGATCTGAAACAAGGTACACAAGAAAACAGATCAACTATGGAAAAACAGTAGTTTGCAGGATGCCAGAGTAGCCTCAAGAAATGCAGGTAGTCTAGAGAGAAGGGAGACAAGGGGCCCAGGATGGCCTTGGATTAGTCCATGGAGTTTCTTATTGTAAAAACAGTTCCTCAGCAAGACTTCCTTGTGTCATCAATAAATTCTTGGAAACTGCAGCTTCAAGTAAAACCATGTATACTGAAACCACATATACCATCAGTAGCCAACCAGAGTTTAGTTCTTATGGCATATTTCTCATCATAAAGACATTTCCAAACTCCTAAATAAAGATGTAAATCGTTTCAATTTTTAAATGTGAATTTGTATTTACTTATTTATTCCAATATGCTTATCAATTCAAGGTCACAGTGACCAGAGATGATACCAAGGTAGTCACTACTTGGCATGATGTGCTTCCTTCCTTCCTTCTTTCCTCCCTTCCTCCATCCCTCCCTTCCTTCCTTCTTTTTTCCTCCCTCCTTCCTTCCCTCCCTCCCTTCTCTCTCCCTCCCTCCCTCCCTCCCTCCCTCCCTTCCTTCCTTCCTTCCCTCCTTCCCTCCCTCCCTTCTTTCCTTCCTTCCTTCCTTCCTTCCTTCCTTCCTTCCTTCCTTCCTTCCTTCCTTATTTTCTTCCTTCCTCCCTCCCTCCCTCCTTTCCTTCCTTCCTTCCTTATTTTCTTCCTTCATTCCTCCCTCCCTCCTTCCCTCCCTCCCTCCCTCCCTCCCTTCCTTCCTTCCTTCCTTCCTTCCTTCCTTCCTTCCTTCCTTCCTTCCTTCCTTCCTTCCTTCCATCTGAAAAGTACTTTCATTTCTGTGTTCAGGAGGTTCTTCCAGTGGTACTTGATGACCATGCAGTGCCATGGATTGAGCCCAGGCCCCTGACATGCAAAGCTGTGCTCATCCCAATGAGATCTCTTCAACCCAGGATGCCCTTTCTTGGCAGACACACTCACACACCCATAGTTACTTAGACGGGGCAGTTTTAGGACATGACCAGACAAGCTTATGAGTTCATTCAGGAGGATCCCAGAGCACCCAGAGAAAATCACATGTGCATGAGAGAGCATACAGAAATCCAGTTAAGAACTAGTGTTTTTTCACCTTCCCTTCAAGAGATGACAAAATGACATTGAATAAGGCTCTGTGGTGTACATATCCTGCAGTAATGACATCCTGGGCTTTATTTCTGCAATCATCTGCTCCAGCACTCATCTACCTCTCCTAGCACTACTAGGAGATGTCCTTTCCCCTTTCTCAAATGAAATTAAATGAGACACTATCATTCTAGGATCAACTAGACAGGTTTATTTAAAAAAAAAAAAAAGTTCAGGGGCCGGAACAGTGGTGCAAGCGGTAAGGCATCTGCCTTGCCCGTGCTAGCCTAGGACGAACCATGGCTCAATCCCCCAGCGTCCCATATGGCCCCCCCAAGCCAGGAGCAATTTCTGAGCGCATAGCCAGGAGTAACCCCTGAGTGTCACCAGATGTGCCCCCCCCCCAAAAAATGTTCTGTGATTCTTTTCCTAGGACTGTAGGACAGTGGTCATGTCATTTTCATACATCAACCCCCACACCCAAGACCTAAGACAAAAGTTATCACACAAGAGTTTTTAAATGATCGTTTGCTGTAATTGTAGCTCTCCACAAAAGTTCCAGAATAACAGAGTGGTTCCAACTGGGTGGCTGGGTGGTTGTGGGTCCCAGAGAGATGGTTGAGTGCTCTCACGCTCAAGGACAGACAGGGCCATAGAAGGGCCAGACTAAGCCAGGCTGTGGCTCCAGTGGCATTTTAAGGCCTCCCAGTGTGTGGCCTTAGTGTCATTACTGACACATACACACACACACACACACACACACACACACACACACACACCATCACCATCACCATCACCATCACCATCCCAGAGCCACTCAGAGTACCTACTCTGAAAGAAAGCAGAGGGCCACTGCAATAGTACAGAAGATTGGGCACTTGGCTTACATGTGGCTGACCCAAGATTGATCCCCAGCATCACCTACACTTCCTCATCACAGCCAAGAGGAATTCCTGAGTGCAGAACTAGGAGCAGCCCCTGAAAATCACTAGGGGTGGCCCCAAAACCTAATAAATAAAACTTAAAAAGAAAGCAGAGTAGTGAGTAGCTGTTCAGAGCCTCTCAGCTCTATGGTAACAGAAGCCTGGGAATATTCTCTCCTAAAATCTCACGCTAGAGTGAGGCCACAGGAACTCAGACTGCAGAGAGGCATTTCTTCAAAGACCCCACTGCTTCCTGAGCAGCCCCATGCAGCCTTCTAGATGTTGAAGGCACCGTGGCAAAGCTTCTCGAGACTGAAGACATGGCCAGATAGGCAGGGCTCCATTCTAGAGAAGGAAAGAGTTCATCCTGGGGCGAACAGAATTATTTTTGTTTTTGTTTTTGTTTTTTTTGGGGGGCATCACACCTGGAAGCTCTCAGGGATTACTCCTGGCTCTGCACTCAGAAATCTCTCCCAGCAGGCACAGGGGACCATATGGGATGCCAGGATTCCACTCTTCATCTGGATTTGGCTGCATGCAAGGCAAATGCCCTACCACTGTGCTATCTCTCTGGCCCCCAGAATTCTTTCTTTTTTTTATCATTCTTTTTTTTTAATTTTTTTATTTAAACAACTTTATTACATACATGATTGTGTTTGAGTTTCAGTCATGTAAAGAACACCACCCATCACCAGTGCAACATTCCCATCACCAATGTCCCAAATCTCCCTCCTCCCCACCCAACCCCCGCCTGTACTCTAGACAGGCTTTCCATTTCCCGAGTACATTCTCATTATTAGGATAGTTCAAAACGTAGTTAATTCTCTAACTAAACTCATCCCTGTTTGTGGTGAGCTTCATGCCAAAATTATTTCTTAAACCTGTAAGACTCGGGCTTTTCCTGGATCTGTGCTCAAGGGTCACTCCTGATGGTGTCCTGGAGATCTTCTGCAAGCTGGGTCAGATTGGCCTCAAATAACCCTTCCTTCCTGTACCAGTGTTCCAGCCAAGGATAATATTTTTTTTTTGACAGACTCTAGCCATTATCAGAGATGCCTTAAGATTCTATAGGATGGGGCCAGAGCAGTGGCGCTAGAGGTAAGGTTTCTGCCTTGCAAGCGCTAGCCTAGAACAGACTGGGGTTCCATCCCCCAGCGTTCCATTTGGTCCCCTCAAGCTAGGAGCGATTTCTGAACGCATAGCCAGGAGTAACCCCTGAGCGTCAACAGGTGTGACCCCCCCCAAATAAAGATTCTGTAGGATGGCACAGTGATAGGGCGTTTGCCTTGTATGCGGCCAACCTGGGATGGACCCCCATTCGATCCCTGGCATGGTACCCCGAAACTGCCAGGAACAATTTCTGAGTGTAGAGCCAGGAGTAACCCCTGAGCATTGCCAGATGTGATATCCCAAAAAATACTCTGTAGGAGATCTCTGTTTCTGGATCAAAACAAAGCTGTCTACCTAACAACTCCAGAAAACCTTAGACTTGATCTAGGAAATCAAGGGTTGTCACAGATTTAGAGTCTGGGAAAGCCTTGCAGCCCCAGGGTCTTCCCAGAAAAGTGGGGAGAGTGTGGATCCATTTTCTTACTTGAACCCCTCCCCAAGTACTTCTTGGCCTGACTGTTCTGGCACCCCTGGGGGCAAGACCCAAACTTTAAAAGATGTTGGCACTCAGGAGAGCAAATTTGGGGCATAAGAAATATTCTTTACAGAAGGACTGAGGAAGGACCTAACATGGGGCACTAACCAGCTTAGGACAGTGCCATAGGTGCTACTTTGTTCTCCCTCTTCTCCCCTTCTGTTTCTTCATTGTTGTCACCAACCCCAGTATCATTGTCTCTACTGTAGTGCCTGTTGCGGGTCATATACTTGATTGTGGCACTTAGACACTAGTTTGCTGGCCTTACTAGGTGTTATACATTTATTTTGTTTGTTTTGGGATCACATTGTTCCTAGAGTAGCTCGGGGGACCACATGGGGTTGGAGATGGAACCAAACAGGACTTTCCCATGAGACTGCACTGAGTCTCTCCAGCTTAAGAGGTTGTTTTCAATTGCTCTGTTCATACACGTAGTTGCACTGCTGGAGATCCCAGGAAGCTGGACTGTTTAGATTTCAGTTGTCATGTAAGGTGATGCTAGAGTTCAAACTTGGGTCTTGGATCTGCCATCTCTGGGTCACTAGGGGGTTAGTTTTACATTTTGAAGTCTGGTGTATCTCAGGCCACCCTGGCTATTCACCAGGGTTGTATCTTCCATGTCTGTCCTGCTGCAAAATACCCATTGTTGGGGCTGGAGAGATAGCACAGAGGTACGGTGTTTGCCTTGCACATGGCTGATCCAGGACTGATGGTGGCTCAAAATCTGGCATCCCATATGGTCCCCTAAACCTGCCAGGAGCACTTTCTGAGAGAAGAGCCAGGAGTAATCCCTGAATGCCACTGAGTATGACCCAAAACAACAATAACAACAACAACAACAACAACAACAAAATACCCATTGTTGTCCAACCCAAACCCTTTCCCTTTGAATAAAGCACAGGCTTAACTCTGGTTTCACAAACTTAACAGCAGCTTCTCCAGGTGGCTCAGATCTCATAAAACATGAGGGAATGAGACAGGAAGTGATGGACTGGAAGTGAATGGTGGGATGAAGGTGGTTTATGGAGATTTCTTCATTCTGAATCCCTCAAAGGAATGTTCCAAAAAGGATTCTAGAAAGTCACTGAGTTTAGAGAAAGACTCCAGAGTAATATTGCTGATGTATACTCTGGTTGTTTGGGTTTTTTTTTTTGTTGTTGTTGAAATGTCATTATCTTTAACTTTCGTATTCACGCTGAAAGTAAAATATTATTAATTCAATCTTATGATGGGAGAAATAAAGTCTCAAACAAATCAGTCAAAATGTGCATAACTTTTTAGAATGAAGATAAAAATCAAAGTTGATTAAAAAAACTTGAGTTTCTGTGATTTACATTACTGCTATAGATGTTTTCCTGTGTGTATGGTTCCAGCATGACACCCATCAGTAGTGTGCCCTCCTCCCTCTCCCAAGGATCCTAGCACTACCCTGCCATATAAAAGTGGTTATGTGGACCTGGAGAGATAGCATGGAGGTAAGGTGTTTGCCTTGTATGTGGAAGGATGGTGGTTCGAATCCCAGCATCCCATATGGTCCCCTGAGCCTGCCAGGAGTGATTTCTGAGCCTAGAGCCAGGAGTAAGCTCTGAGCGCTGCCCATTGAGATCCAAAAACCAAAAAAAAAAAATTTTTTTTAGTTATGTGTATTAATTTTCCTGTTGCATTGCTTTCACTTTTGTTGCCACCTTGCTGTGTATCTTTAAGTTTCACATATGAGAGAGATCATTGTATATCTATTCCTTTTTTTTTTTCTGACTTCACTCAGCAGAATATTCTCTAGATCCATTCACATGATGGCAAATTGAATGTTTTGTTCTTTCTTAATGCTGTATTTCATTGTGTATATATACCACAACTTCTTGGCCATTTGTAGTCAGGCATTTGGATATTTTAGCAATTTTACTAAATGTAATGAATATAGGTGTGAATATATTATTTCAAATTAATGCTTTGGGGGATAGATGTCAAGAAGTTGATTTACACCTCTAAAGGATGCTCCTCTCAGGCCCTGCAAGGGGAAAGGAAGGTCTCTCTGAACAAGCCTGACCCAGGGATGACTTTTAGAGCCTAAGCCATATCTTTTGTTTTGCTTTGTCTTTTTTGAGGGTGTGAGTCATGTCTGTGATGCTCAGGGGTTGCTCCTCATTTGTATGCTTGGGGGTCACTCCCACCCATGTTGTACCAGGGATCCAATCTGCAGCTCCCACATGCAAAGCATGTGCTCCAACCCTTTAGGACTTCTCTCTGGCTTCTAAACATCCTTGTTTTGTGCTCCTCTTCAAAACAGACTAGGTTCTATCTCTAACAGAAGCCCAGGAAAAGAGAGAGTCGGCTTCCTGACCCACTGACTGATATAGTCAGGAACAACATCAAGTCTTTTCTCCAAAGGCATGAAACCCAGTCTTTATTAATTCATACATAGGAAAATTATAACAGGGGCCACAGTGAGTAGGGCATTTGCCTTGCATGCAGCTGACCCAGGTGTAATACTTGGCCTCCCAATGGCAATGAAAGATGCCCCCTGTTACAAGTGAGTCAACAGTGATCTGGACCAGGGCTCTGGGGTGGGGACTAGAGAAGGGAATAATATGCATGCTCAGTCCCGGGGAAGATGAAATGCTTGCTTCTGGGGTCACACACTGTCCAGCATAGTCCATCAGCCAATTGCACCTTCTACCATTCATCCTAATATTCAAGGCATTTAATAAAATATGTATCATAACCATCCGTACCCCAGGATACTAAGAGAACAGAATGTCCTCACATCTGAGGAGCTAGTATGACTGTAATAGCAGTAGATTGATGGTGAGTACTAGAGAAGCCAGGGCAGAGAACCTCTGTTTGGGAGAAGGAGTCTGCATGAAGAATGCCAGGAATCACTGCTTGCTAATAGGAAGCCAATTTAAAAGGAGAGAAAGGAGGAAAGGTGTTCTTTCCCGCTCTAACTATGAAGAAAACTTTGTGCACGCGCACACACGGCATGCACATGCACACATACGCACATATGCACATGCGGATGGAGGCTGCTGACTCATGCCTGTGTTCTTTTCACAATGACAAACACAGAGAGTGTTATTTCTGCAAAGGTGACCTTGGGCTGCTCTGGTTGCTTCCCTGAGACCCTGTCTTCCTTCCCCAACTTGCTGATCAGTGACCTAAGCCACTGTGGTTACCAGGATGATGGATAGAGCATGGGACAGATATTGGGGTTGTGGGGGAGGTTGTACTGACACCCCCAGCCTGGCCAAGGGCAGCCTAGGCCAACAGGGTTCTTTTCCTTCCCCTGGACTCTGGTAAGTACACATCTTCCACCCTCACTTTAAAGGCAGACAATTTGTTTTTATCATTTGCCAACACAGCTGAGGATGATTATTAATTAATCAAAAACACTGACTTTTAACTTCCCACGCTCTCTCCAGAGATGTTCCAGTGACAGCTTGCATCTGGACTTCAGAGCTGTTCAGATAGAAGTGGGCACCATGCAGCAAAAACTTGTTCCAACCCCCAGCCCCCAAAACCCCCCACTCACCATTTATTCATTTTAAAACACAGCTCTAGCCAAAACCCACTTAGCCCAGGAACTTGATTTTTAAGGTGGTCTTATTTTGTGGAGTTTCTGGTTGGTCTTTGTTTAAACAACTTCCTTTGAATCCAGAAATGCTGTGTCAGGATTTCACCAAAAGAAAAGAAGTTCAAAACACATTTTCTGTTCATCAAAAGCTCCCAGTGAAGCAACCAGCCGCCTGTTTCCATGAATAATGAAGCATCGTTGTCAGCCTGTGCTGTGCTCCTCAGTCAGAACTCTTCTGTGCGTGTCTTTGAGACGTTCCCTTTGACACAGCCCAGCAAAGGTGTCTGAGGCCAAAGCTATTCAATTCCTCACCCCTGCTCTGAGATGGTGCTCCAAACGCAAGGGTGTTCCTCTCCCCTGTGCCCAAGTCTTGCAGCCCTGTGGTGATTTTCAGTGGAAAAAAAAAAAAGGTGGGGAGAGAGGCAACTTGCCTCAAATGACACATCAAAGCCAAAGGGAGCCGGAGATGGGCTGGACTTGCAAGGCCTTAGCTTTACCACTTGGCAGAGGCCAGAATAAAAATTGATGCCTTGGGGCCGCACAGATAGTACTGTGGTCAGGTGCCCCACCTTGATTCCATCCATGATCCCCTGTTCCCCTCTAGGAGTGAATCCAGAACACCTAGAATAATCTCTAAGAACTGCCTCCTGTCCCTTCTTGCAAAACCAAAAAACAAACAAACAAACAACTGATACCTTTAGGGTCTGTGGTAGACAAATAAAATATTTTATTTTTTATTTTATTGTTCTGAGCTTGAGTTCACCACTGCTCAGAGAACTATCAGGTGACAGGAGAGCAAAGCAGAGAAACAATGGCATGGCTGGCCAGAGAACTCTGGAGATATTTTTTCACAGGCATCCTCAAACAGCTGAGACATGAGGAATCAGATGTCATGGAAGATGGGGAAGGAGAAATGGAATTCAGAGTGTGATCAGGCCTCAAAGCCTTGCTCCACACTCCTTCAACACAATCCAACTGAAGTTTCCTACATGCTTGCAGCCCCGTGAGCTACTTGCTCTCTGGGCCTGCTAAAACATTTTATGTGTGTTTGTTTTGTTATTATTTTGGGGCCCCACTCGGCAATGCTCAGGCTCTGCTCTTTGAAATCACTGCTGGTGGTCTTGGAGGACCTTATGAGATGCCAAGGATCAAGTCCGAGTTGGCCATGGGCTGCATGCAAGGAACATGCCCTATCCACTATGCTATTGTTTTGGCCCCTGATTTAAGTAAGGTTTTAAAGCAAAACCATGTAAGAGGAAAGGGTGTTTCACTTCACTTAATGAGGACCTTCAGAATCTAAGACACCTGGAAGGAGTGTGTTGGAGCAAGGCTTTGAGGTCTGATTCCATTTCTTCTTCCCCATCTTCCATGACATCTGATCCCTCAGGCCTCTGCTGTGTGAGGATGCCTGTGGGGAAATGTCTTCCTAGTGCTCAGGCCAACCAGGCTATTGTTTGTCTGCTTTGCCCTCCTGCCACCTGTCTTTTTCCTCCTGTCACTGTCCATTTGCATCTCCACTGGAGGTGTGTAAAGGAAATAAAAACAGATAAAAACTTGTCTCAGTCCATTTGCTTCTTGTCAACACTCTGCTAAAAGGCACAAGAGGAAGCTATAGGGCAAGATAAGAGTTTAGATAAGGTTTCGGGAATTATCTGTACATTTCATTTATTTACAGTTCCCCTTCCCCCTTCACTTCACATTACCTTAGGAATATCTATATTTAAAAAATGTTTTTGCAATTTTAGAGCTAAATTCTTTAGGACTTCCTAAGAGCTTGTCAAAATGTCTTGAACTATATTACATGTAGCTCCTTTATACCTTGGTAATCTAACCTTAGTCTTGTAGCTAAATATCCACTCCATTGTTTCAGATACCCAGTGCCCGGAAATTGGAGAATTTCCTATGGCTAGTTTGGCAGCAAAAGAATTTCTTTCATACTCCAGTTAATAGGGGCTCCTGGACAGCAATGCTGCTCTTTAGAATGGATGGAAAGAAGTAAATGGAATAGATAAATTACGGTCTTTACAAAGTCTAATTTAGAAAACAAGGAAACAACTGAGACCAATTTTTTGAGGGGCTGGGAGGTCTCCCACGAAGTATCCATGGCGCCTGAGGTCACTCTAAGTGATCTTTTGACCAGTCGGCTTGTGACTCAAATGCAGGGCCATACATGCTAGGTTTGCATTCCAATCCTTTGAACTAGCTTCCTGGTCAACATGGGAAGTAAATATAAGCCCCAAAGGTCCATTTATTATAGGGACTTTGCAGGGGATATATCACAGAATGAAAGACCTAGGCCTTTTTGTTCAAAAGCTGGGGATTGGGAGAAGTTTTAGAATTCTTGACCAATCTTCCTTTTTCAAAAAGTTCACCATCAACCTCTAACCTTCATTTATACCTTACCATGTCCTTCCTTTCCTCTTCACGATGAGAGAAAACACAGCTGAATTCCTGAACTCCCAGCTTCACAAAACCAATCATAAAGAAGCAGAGACAGCTCACTTTTAAGTCTTCTCTCTTTTAGAGGGGGGATGGATGAGGATGTCTTTTGAGCTACACTGGCAGTGTTTAGTTGCTATTCCTGGCTCTGTATTCAGAAATGCCCCTGGTGATACTCAGGGAACCATATAGGATACTGGTAGGCAGGATGCAAGGTATGTGCCTTAACCCATGTGCAGTCTTTCAGCTCACAACTCTTTGAGGAGGATGGCATAAATAGAGCTATGGATTCAGAGAGCACAATGGCCAGGAAAGGGTGTGGATTTTGGAGTGGATAATCATCCACTCTATCCAGGAGAAGGAAAGGAAAAGAACACCTGCCCTCTTTGTGCACACGATTCAAGGACAAAAGTGAGGTAGGAAGACAGTTTATTTATGTGCCAATTAATGTGAGAATACCCCTGGTTCAAATGAACTCTTGGGAAATACCATACCAGCCTGTCTGCTGAGAGTAAAACTATATGTGAAAATTGTGCCTGAAGCAGAACCCACAATACAGGGGGGGAAATTAATGGGTTACAAGGATGAGTCTCAAAAGTACAATGATGCATGAAGAAAAGCAAGTCATGGGAAATTACTCACCAGATGATTTTGCTTAAATCAAACATGCAGAATGGGACAATATACTATGTAGGGTTACACATGTATAGTCATCTTCCATATAGTATAGTATCTAAGAGGACCTCCCCCCAATACCAGAATTAGAGAATATACAAGTTCCTTATGTAAACTGGGACAGTAATCACAAATCCTCTGATATACTCATTTCTCATCTACTTAAACACGCTGTAAATGATTTGTAAATCCCAATCATCTTTACTCAAAGTAACTACTGAACTGAGCTCCTCTAGCACAATTACCAATTCTTTCTTTTTTTACTTTTTTTTTTTTTGGGGGGGGGGTGTTATTGGGCCACACCCGGCGGTGCTCAGGAGCCACTCCTGGCTATCTGCTCAGAAATAGCTCCTGACAGGCACAAGGGACCACATGGGATACCAGGATTTGAACCAACCACTTTAGGGCCTGGGTCAGCTGCTTGCAAGGCAAACACTGCTGTGCTATCTCTCCGGCCCCAATTACCAATTCTTTTGGGGGCATATCAAGTGGTGTTCAGGGGTACTGGTGTGCCTGAGGGACTTTGTGGTAATAGGGCCTACTGCATGCAAAACAAGTCTGCCAGTCCCCCATACTTTCTCACTGGTCCAAAATCCTTGGTTTCTTAACACAATAGACATAGAACTGGCTGCCATATGACCTAGCAGTTTATCCTAATGAGTCCATCCAAAATGGCTGATACCATATTGTGTAGGAAAGAATGTCAAGAAAAAAAAAAGAACCAAAGGGTTCAGAGCAGACACATCCATCATAGGATTAATAGAATATCTTCAATCCCAGATTGATGGAACCCAATAATATAAACTCCACATCAATGGGGAGTTGATAACCATAGTAAACTAAACAGCAAGAAAAGGAAATGATAAAGCAAACTTAGGCCAGTTGTTCCCATGAGGTAGAGAAGGAATAGGACCTGGAGAGATTCTACAGTTGATAAGATGCTGCCTTGCATGCAACCTACCCAGGTTAGATCCCTAACATCTCATCATGCACATGGTCTCCTAAGTACTGAAAGGAGTGATTCCTCAGTGCAGAGGCAGGAGTAATCCCTGAACATTGCCAGGCAAAATGGGTCCCCACTCCCCAAAATGGAAGAGATAAATAAATTCACATAGGTTGGTATTGTTTCATTTCTTCAGCCACGGATTTACTGGCATGCTTGTATTGTTGGTAATTTATACTTTTGTATCTATTAATTTTATGATATATTTTGTAATTTAAAATATAAACAAAGGGCCAGAGAGATAGAACAGGAGTTAAGGTCCTTGTCCTGCATGTGACTGACATGGGTTTAAATCTCCAGCACTACATATGATCTCCTGGACACTGCTAGAAATGATTCCTCAGCACAGAGCCAGGAATGAGCCCTGAGCTGTGTATCCCCAATCCCAGGAGAAAAGTAAAGAGAAAAAAATAAGAGTGTCTAAAAAGTAAAGAGAAAAAAAATAATAGTGTGTTTAATGAGCTATTTCCCTGAAATTGGTCATGATCAGCAGTATGGCACACTCTGGCTTAAGGAGGACAATGTGGATTCTACTTGTTCTTCTGGTTTCTGTCCATGTGACAACCCTAAGACAAAAGAAGTGCTTGGGGTAGGAACTGGTTGAGCCCTGGATACAGCCAGAACTTCCAGGGTGTTTTATCCTGTAGAGTGTAGACCTCGGATCCATAACCTCAAGCCTCTGGAGGAGCCAGAGACACTCTTCTGAACAGGAAAACTGGATTTGCTTCCATATCCAGCAGGTGGGGTGACCCTTAGCAATAGTACTGGAGGGCCTGACTAGGGTTTTTTGAGTGGCAATAGAACTAACTAGCCTTTAGAAGAAAATTCTTTAAGTGCTTATGAACATGTCAGTTTTTACTTTTCTTTTATGGGTGGCACACCCAGCAGTGTTCAGGAGTGATTCCTGACTCTGTGATCGGGAGTGACTCTGGCAGAGTGCTCAGAGAACTCTGTCTAGTGCTGAGGATCTAACCAGGATGGGCTACATGCGAGACAGTCAATGTGAGCCCTGCTCTATCTCTCCAGCACCTCTACGTTAGTTTAGATGCAGTCTCTATCATTAACAACTAAGAGGTCAGAATAAAATTCTTCCTTTTATATTTGGGGAGGGGGGAATTGGTGGGAGCCACAACTGGCAGTGCTCAGGGCTTACTCTGGGCTGTGGACTCTGGAATCACTCCTAGCAAGGCTCAGAGAACTTTATGGGGTGCTGGAGAAATCAAACTGGGGACAACTGCATGCTAGACAATGCTACCCATTATATTATCTCTCCCTCTCCAAGGTTCTATTTTTTTTGTTTGTTTGTTTGTTTTGGGCCACACCCGGCGGTGCTCAGGGGTTACTCCTGGCTGTCTGCTCAGAAATAGCTCCTGGCAGGCATGGGGTACCATATGGGACACCAGGATTCGAACCAACCATCTTTGGTCCTGGATCGCATGCTTGCAAGGCAAACACAACTGTGCTATCTCCGGGCCCTCCAAGGTTCTATTTTTAACTACAGAACAGTAGGTTATCTTCCTGGTAATAAAATCAGCTGGTCAGTTATATTTTGTTTATTACACCTCAAATTCACTCTCTGAGCAATATATAAATGTAGGAGATGAGTACTTCCAAAGGAGATGGTTGAGCATCATTGTACAGCACTATTTAGAGTTTTTAAATGAGCACAAGTTTTAGAATATGCAGGTCACAAATAGGTAATTGGGAAAATTTCCACATAATATCTAAAAGGTGGGAAAACCTCTTAAATTCACTCTGTATCAGGCTGAGAAAATGAACCATCGGCTTAGATCAAACTACAAAAACGAAGACTGCAAAGCAAGGAAGCAACACGGAGGAGAGGCAACTCCCTACAATGGCTGCAGGTGTGTATGGGGGTTCCCCTTAGCCTAGACAGGTCAGTGCCAACTCCAGGTCCCAGTTTCCCAGAGACTGCCCCTCGAAGCCCCTGATGGACTTGGTCTGGACTGGACTGAATGACCTGTGACACTCTTGTCCTTCACCCAATTCCCTCAACTGCTGGAGAAATGCCTTTTTCAGCTGCATATATATATATATTTGCTGCTGCTCTTAAGTCTTTGTTGATGAACTAGTGTGAGCCAAGTCTCAGATAAGAAAACAGGGAAGCCCATTGCTTAATTTCAGATGTGACACTGAGTCCCTGTGTGGCCTTGAAAAGCCTCTTAACCTCCTGGCCTCAGTTTCCCTGTCTGCAAAATAAGACTCATAATCCAAACTCAGAGGCCTTACTGTGCTACTGCAGTGCATTAATTACTGTTTATAGCGCAAGTGGAAGTTGAGCTGTGTTAATTATTATTATCATTTCTGGGTCTTCCAGCCAAGTTTAAGCCAAGCCCTCCCCTTTCTTTTAGTTCCTGAGATCTGACAAGCTCCAGCCCCAGGGCATGAGGAGGGCCATAAATCAGGGCTAATCAGCAGATTATGCATATCTCACCACAAGGGACTGGCCCCAGAAGCCTCTGCCAGCCACAGGCCTCTCTGCTTCTGGGGTTCCAGGATTCCAGGGCAGTCCAGGCACCCACAGGCTTTATTAGAAACTCGGGCTAATACAGCAAGAGTTGTGAAGTGGCTGCCACATGTCTGTTCCTCGACTCTTTGTGTACCTGCCATTTAATTTACTAAGAAGTCTGGAGATCAATAAGAGACACTCACCCTGTCATTAGACAAGGCCCTAAATTGCAAGTTACAGGTGGAGAAGCTTCAGAAGTATTGTGATCACTCATGAAGAAAGATGACTAATCGCTTTCTTCTGGTCACTTATTTGGCTTATGACTTTGGTTTCTACTCTCTAAGTATAACAGTTATCAGATTTCCCTGTTAAGTAGGAGATGAGAATGGGCCTGTCCAGCTTCATTGATAACTTCTGCCACTTCTGCTCCTCTCATTTGCTCTCTTCTACACTTCCCTCTTGGTCCTGCAAAGTTCAGGAGACATTGCAGAGAAAACTCAGCCTGCCTTACTTGCCTGTCTCCATCTCCATTTTCATCTCTGTTGGTGCTGAGCGACACCTATGTTTAGTCCTTACTGGGAGGTTTATTTGTGAAAAGCCAGTGCAAGTTGGATAAACACTTTTTGCAGGTTTGGATTTCAGTCCTGTGCATATCTGGAGTTTCAGAAAGCCAAGCCTGCATCCCTCAACCTTCTCAAACACAGGGGAAGGTAGGTTTTATAAAAGTTCTGAAGTCGATTGAGTACAAGAGCAATCTCCTTTTTCATTTTTTAGTTTGGGGACCATACTCCATAATACTCAGGGCTTACTCCTAGCTCTGTACTTAGGTATTTCTTCTGATTGTACTTGGGGAACTACATGGGATGCAGGAGATCAACTCTGGGTTGGTCACATACAAGGCACTAACCCCCTGTGCACCCACTACACTAACACTCCCTTCCTCCTTTCTTTTAAAATATTTACTTGGACACACACACACACACAAAATATATACACATAGACAGTAAACAGACATTCCAATTCAATCTCTGGTACTGCATTTGATCTACTGAGTATCATCAGGAATGGTTCCTGAACACAGAATCAGGAGAAACCACTGGGTGTGGCCCAATTCACAGTAGCCAAAATCTAAAGATAACCTGAGTGTCCAAAAACAGATGACTGGATAAAGAAACCGTGGAATAGGTTTATAATGTAACACTACTTGCCTATAAGATAAGACACAAGCATGTAATTTGCTGCTATGTGTTTGGAAAACATCATAATGATTAAAGTTAGTCAAAATGAGTTACAACCCAATAACTGATCAATAGAACTGACTTTACCTGGGGAACAAAGTGAGGTGGGGGCACTGAGACAGTGGTGAAGAGAAGCAGACATTCTGATGGAGAATGTGGTGTTAGGACACTGTGTACATAAAAATATGAATAGTTCTTCAAATCATGGTGTCCTGAATACAAAAATTTCTTTTTTTTTTTTTTTTTTTTTGGTTTTTGGTTTTTGGGCCACACTCTGTGGCACTCAAGGGTTACTCCTGTATATGTGCTCAGAAATCGCTCCTGGCTTGGGGGACCATATGGGATGCTTGGGGATCAAAATGTGGTCCATCCTAGGCTAGCACGGGCAAGGCAGATGCCTTACTGCTGTGCCACCACTCCTCTGGCCCACAAAAATTTCTAAACAGAATTTTTGGGGGGGCTTGGGGACATGATGCTCAGGCTCAGTGCTCAGGTGTGGTGTCTGGTGGTGATTGAATGACTACATGCAGTGTCTGGTATAGATGAACCAGGTATGATAAGCATCTTACCCCCTATGCTGCCTCTCTGGCTCTACCTCCTTCCTCTCTTAGCTCAGAGCAGCAGCTGGAGCAATAATTCTAGGGGGAAATTCTAAGTTCTTTATAATGCACCATTCCCAGACTTCCCCACACACACAGACACACACATGCACACACATCCACTAGGTGTGATTAAGGGCAGATTATGGCCAGCCTGTGTGTTCAGCAGCTTTGTCCAGAACATACCACATCTATTTGCACTGATTCATAACTGTCTCCTTGCAGATTGACTCCTTAATGTTCAGACTCACCCCCACACACACACTTCACCCCACGTGCCCTGGGCCCTCACTTTCCCCAGCTTTGCAATCCTTTGGCAAACAGGCAGGATCCGCCTGTCTCTTTTGTCTGCTCAGCACGGCAGGCAGACGTCGGGGTGGTGGTGAGTGCTAGTTAACTAATTAATGATTATAAAACACTTTGAAAACATAAAGCAGCAGCTAAATGCCAAGTGTGATTGTTATTAATGATGAGGAGGCTGTTTAATCATCCTCAGCCATGAACCCGACTCTCTGCCCCCACTGTGGCCGCAGGCTGCTGTGTGAACGAGAATGAGACTTCTACTCCCTGCAGCACTGTTTCACACTGACTCAGTGATGGGCAGGGGCCAGGAAACCTCCTCTCCCCACCTGCTCTTAAAGCAATGCCTGCTCTGTGGCTGTCATGCTTCCATTTACCGAAAGCCTGGGGCTGAAAGTGCCTCTCTGCTTCCCATTCACCTGTTTGGTACATTGGCTGATGCTCACTGGAGCTCATCCATTGGGCAGTTGTATTCTCTGAGCCACACTAGCCTGCTGTTGGCATTATATTTTATGCCACCTCCCTTTTGAAATGCAGCTGAGTGCCTATGCTGGTGTGATGTAGTGACTTTGTAGGCAACAGCAAGAAGCTCTTCTTTCCTCCTATTTCAGGTGGGGATCCCAAGGCTCAGGGATGAGAGAAGCCTTGCATGAGGCTCCAGGGCATCAAAACTTTGGTGCCAGATTCACCCAGCATTTCTGAGCTGAGTGGTGCCCTCTGATACCTGGGATAATTACCACAAACTCCAAACATCTGGCAGCATGTGCAGTGATGTTGGGGTATGCTCAAGAGAAGCAAAGACTCTTGGGGGTGGGGTTGGAGGTTGGAGGGGGCACCTGGTTTCTGCACTGCCACCTAACAAGAAGTCTGGGCCCCAGGCAAGAAGTGAGAAGTTCTCTGCAAGACATCCTGGACTGTCAGGGTCGGGAGTGGGGGGTTGGGAGCCTCAGACGCCCATTGTATTATGCCTTCCTTCCACAGATGATGAAACAGAGGTCCAGAGAAGATCCATGCCAGTCAGTTAAAGCAGGATATAGTGGGGGATGAGGCAGTTATGCTCGGGGCTTCTTCTTGGCTCTGCTCATGAGTGACCTCTGGTGGTTCTCAGGTGACCATATGTGGTGACAATATTGAACCGGGGTCAGCAGTGTACAAGAAAGTATCTAAAACCCTGCACCGTCAATTGCAGTAAATATAACATTTCCTCAGACTGCTAAAAATCATGTTATGTAATTGTAGGCCATTAAGTTGTTTACATTAAATGGACACTAAAATTTTTTTAAAAGGGGAGTTGTTAAGAAATAAAATCTATTGTATCCCTAATCATTACTATTAACACTAAAAAAATAAAATAAAATAAAATAAACCCTGCATCATCTCTCAATGTAGAAGGCTTTTTTTTTTTAAATAGTTTTACCCACATGAGGTCTCCCTCTGTAACCATCACCATCCCAGCTCTCTGCTGCCTGGTAAGACAGATCAGTGGTCTATGTTCTTTTCTCATATTTTTTCTGTCTGACCCAAATTCTCTTCCAAATAAAGGATAATAATAATAATAATAATAATAATAATAATAAAAAGAACAAAAGATAATCATTACTTTTCTTTAAATAGCACATAAGGATGAAGTTTTCATTCCTCTCCTCAAACACAGAACTCTTCCTTATATTGCTAGATTTTTCTCAGAGAACCTGCCTACAAATTTAATGATGCTGTTTGTCGTGGCTATTCCATCAGTAGCAAGAGTGTGGCATGGCTTAGGGACTACAAAATAACAGGGTTTTGTTCTGGAGGTTGGAACTTGGGTTGCCAGCAAAATCCAAAGAGGGCATTTGGGGGTAATAGTTGAAGAAGCAGGAAAACCTTAGGGGGCTCATTCTCTCTTAACAACAAGAATTCCATTTCTGTGGTTCAGAGAGGTATTGGGCACTTGCCTTGCACATGAACAACCCAGGTTCAATCCCTGGCATCTCATTATGATTTCCCGAGCCTGCCAGGAATGATTCCTGAGTGCAGAGCAGAAGTAGTCCTTTAGCATCTCTGGGTATAGTCCCAAAACAAAATAAAAAAGAATTCCATTTCTGGAGGACTTCACCCCTATGACCTAAGTGCTTCCCTCTGATACCATCACACTATGCACAGAATTTCAGTAGATGAATGTGGGGAACACAAATATTTAAACCAAAATTCAAAGCATACAAATATGCTTCTCTCTTTCTAGTTTTAGAAACTAAGGGAGGAAATTTCCACTGACTCGCAGTATAGGTCTAGGTCTAAGCTGCCAAAAGGGACCACTGGGGTCTTAGGTGAGACAGTGACTGAATTTGAACCTAAAGCCAGCCAATTCTGCTGCCGGATAGCAGGATCACTGCCTCAGAAGCCACTTCAAGGGCTTTGCAGTGACCATGAGGCCCAGACCAGCCATATCCTGCACACTCTTTGAGGGTGGGAAACACACCTGGCATTGCTCATTACTCCTGGCTCTGCACTCAGGAGTCACTACTGCCAGTTCTTGAGTGACCACATGGGATACCAGGGATCAAACTGGGTTGTTTATGTGCAAGGTAAGCACCTTACCTGCTGTACTATCTCTCTGGTCCCATCCTGCACTCTCAACCAAGGTCTGTGACCTGGTGCTTGTGGAGTGCTGTTTTCAAATATTGGTTTATGTGGTAGCTCTGTTTTTGAAAATGGCAACTTCCAAATACACCCAAAGTGAATCAGTAGTGCAGTCTTGCTGGAATAGAGCTAGAAAGGCACATTTCTGGCCTGGAGTCTGCCTTTTGGCCACAGATGAGCCATTTATGGATCTACCTTCAAGTGGAGAAAGCTCAGCTTTGCATGAGATTTTGGAGGTGGAGGTGAGGTTTTGAGGGCCAGAGATCTCTCTGCTCAGAGATCTCTGCTCTCTGCTCAGAGATCACTCCTGGCAGTGTTCAGGGGACAATATTTGGTGCTGGCAATCCAAGCAGGGCTAGATGCATGCAAGTCAAGTGTCATTACTACTGTACTCTCCTCTATCAGATGATTTCCCCCGCCCCCCTGACATTATGAGATATGGCCAAGAACACCAACCAGGAAGTGGTAGAACTGGGATTTGAATCTGCCATCATGGCTCTGGTATCTCTGCTCTTCATCATCTAGGTACTTAGACCCCATAATACCATCAAAAGCTCTTGGTCTGAGAGTTGAATGGAAATGGAAAATATTTGGGATTTCTTGTAATCCTAGCAAAATTAGCAGAGGTGCTGTGTGAGTCACCTGCTGGGGGATTTCTTACCAATGACGTGCTCTTCGTAAGGCAAGGACAACCATGGGGAGTGTGGCTGCTTGGAGAGCAGGAGTTGAGGTTGGAGGGGACATATGTGTCTAGTCCTCTGTTCAGGAATGAAGAAGCCAGGCTTCCTCTGCAAGTAGAGAAACTTTAGAATTATTTTAACAGTCCATGGTGTGACTAGCTCAACAGGATTTTCATCAAAACCCACAAGTGGCCACTGCTTTCAGCTGTCTATCTTCACAAGCCTAAAGGGGGAATGAGGGTGACCTGAAACTGCGCCTACACATTTGAAAGGTTTTGTATAGCTTGCTGTGTCTCTGGCTTTACTGGGCAGCACCTACAAGTGGCCAAATACCACCCAAATTCACATTTAGTATGATAAATTCACATTTAGTATGATTAACAAACATGTACTTTTGCTTAACAGAAAACATAGTTAATCTCTATGAGGAATTTTGGACTCTGGAGGTCAGAGAAATCATATAGGAATAATCACATTTAACTTGCATGAGGCTGCATTTTGAAGCCCTGCCATAGCCTATTGTCCCCTGAGCACCACTAGGAGTAGTACTCTGGGACCACTGGGTGTGATCCTAATCCTAAAAAAGGGAAAAAAAATACTTTCAGGGGCTAGAGCCATAGTCCATTTGCCTTGCATGCAGCCAGCCCTAGGTTCCATCTCCAGCACTCCTTAAGTCTGCCAGGAGTGATCCCTGAACATAGAGCCAGGAAAAACCTATGAGGACAGCCATGTGTGGCCCCAAAACAAAACATAGAAAAAGCTTTTAATTGATGTGACCTCGATACTGGTCCCAGGTCACATTTACTCCATCTCTGAGATGTCATTTTTTTTTTTCCCATGTGAGAAGTGGCTTTTGGTGGAGTAGAATAGCTACAAGTCAAGAGAGAAAACTAAAACTGTGAGATTTCTGCTTGTTCCTAAGCACCTACAGATACTAATTTGCTCTCTGAACCAGACTTGGAAGTGAGCTTGATGAGCTCCTTTTACAGAAATATTTTTTCCAGGTCCTCTCTGGAAAATCTAAGACTGGATACCAGAGAGATGAGACCTCTACTCTGGAGAACAGCCAAGAGTGTGACCAGGCTCAGCCCTCATTTGTGGGTCACCTTTTGCATCCCATTAAACATTCTTTAGACATTTCCTAGGACATGTTAGAGGTGCTTCTTGCAGGGAGAGAGATTTTGTGAGAATCTCAAAGACTTGAGAAACCCAAGGGAGGTAAGATATAGAAGAGAAAGAAAATGAAAGGTAATAAATAGTACAAGTGGAGGTTAGAGGTTCACTCCGATTTCCTGGAAGTATAATGATATTACTAGCCACGTGTGAGGGAAACCAAATGTCATCAAAGCAGTGAAATTGTCACCCTTGGGGGGGTGGGGCCTGGGAGACAAAAGGTCAGAATGATCCCTTGACTAGCAAAGAAAGTTCTAGCACTATTTTTAGAAAGAGCCAGAACTCACCATGCCAATGCACTATGTATGAGAAGAGACAAATAATGACATCTGACCATCCTGGAATGTGGTGTTATACCACTTCCCCCACCTTAGGCTTCTGAGAAGTGTCTAGAGTACAGATATTAGCAGTGTGAATCATATCTTGGATATACCAAAGCTTCAATGGTTCAAGGGCTTGGGTGGAGAAGGAGGCTAACCAACATTACCCCACACAAATGGCTTGCCTTGGCTAGTGGTTAGAATGTAGGCTTTGAAGGCCCGTAGAACTCCTGCCAGCCCCACCCTCCTAGCTTTGCTGAGTTATTAGGTGAGCCTCAGTTTCCTCATCTGTTAATGAGGGCTTGTAATGCCCTTCTTCCTGGGGTGGAAGTAAGAGCTAGTTGTGTAAAACCTAGTTCCTAATAAGACTGGCCAACCAGTAGCTACAATTTTATCCTTAAATCTTATATCTGGTGTTTTCTGAACTAAGATGATGTTCTTTCTAGATGCTGTGGATAGTAACCAAGTGTTCTGTGTCCATAGGGGGCTAAGCCTTGACTTTACTCCACATGGGTTAGGTGCCCTCTAAACCCAAATGCATGTGATTTGCTTGCTTTAATTTGACCTAGAAGACTTGTACTTTATGTCCTTGGGACAAGCACATATCAAGGTGTGGTAACCAGCATTTTCTTAGAATTTAGTCAGTCAGACATAAAGATCACTCTCTCAACTTTTTAAAATATAACTTTTTTTTGTTTTGGGGTCACACCCAGCAGCGCTCAGGGGTTACTCCTGGCTCTATGCTCAGAAATCGCTCCTGGCAGGCTCAGGGGACCATATGGGATGCCAGGATTTGAACCACTGACCTTCTGCATGAAAGGCAAACGCCTTACCTCCATTCTATCTCTCTGGCCCTCAAAATATAACTTTTATGGATTAATTTTTGGGTCACACCTAGTGATGTTCAGGGGCTACTTACTATTCTCAATTCTGTGTTCACAAGTAACCCTTGCAAGTACTCAGAAAACCAGGTTGTGAACATTACTAGCATGTCATCAGGAGTTGCCAAGAAAGAGGCAACTCAACATCTTGTGATTTTGTGAAAACTGCAAAGAAAAAGGTCCATAGAAATTCCAACTGGAGTCCAAAGTGGCCTCTTGAGATAGCAATCCACAACTTACAACCTTTGAGCACTGACTCTGATGCAATTTATGGTCAAAATGCCTTAGTAAGAATTTCTCCTGAAGATCAGAGCAATAAGCCAATCCAAGTTTTATGGAGCACTTGTTATATGCCAGACTTATCCACATGTAGCAAGAAACAGAAAAATGAGACCCACTCTTTGGACTCAAATCTAGGAAGAAACCATTGGTTTTTTGTTTGTTTGTTTGTTTGCTTGTTTGTTTTTTTTTAAACTGTGCTTTCAAGTCAGAATACAACTCCAAATTTTTTCAGTGTCATGGCATAGTTTAAACACTGGAGCCACTCTAATAAGAGAGAGTCCCCTGCAGGGGTGAGAATTCTAGTAAAGAAACCAATAATACACTGGAAAGAAATGAAATAAATGAGATGTTTCAGAGAAAAGATGAAGAATTATAAAGAGAGCAAATGGAAGCATCATGAGGAAATATCTTTAAAAAGATAGCATTTGCTCATTGGGTGAGGGAAAGTGAAACAGCTGTGACAATATCTGAGGGGTGATTTCTATTGGCAGAGGTTATGAGTAAGTATATCAGGAGACAAGTTCAAAGAGAAAGAACCACCTAAAGGCCCAGGAGATAGCTCAAAGGGCCAGAGCACATTGCATTAATGCATGCCCACTGCCAGCACTGTAGATTTTAGCACTGGTGAACCCAAACACTGAACTTCTAAGCTGGAACAGCAAAGCAAGGTATCACTGAGTATCACTAGGAGTGGCCCCTGAGCATTGCTGAAATTGCCCTCAAAGAGAAAGAAAGAAAAGGAAGGAAGGAGGGAAGGAAGGAGGAAAGGAAGGAAGGAAGGGAGGAAGGGAGGGAGGAAGGGAGGGAGGGAAGAGAAAAGGACAATAATAAATACAGCACAGGGTGTAAGACTTGTGTGTGAACTAGTTCAACACCCAACACTGCATAGGGTTCCCTGAGTACAGCCAGGAGTGACCCCTTAACACAGAGCCAGGAGTAAACCCAGAGCAATGAAGTCATTGCTAATTGCATGATTGAGCACTAATACTTGGTCAAGCAGCAGGAATTGGGAGTAAAAGTTTTAACAAAAGTGAGAAACAGAAAGGAAAAATTAATGCGAGTTAATGACTAATTGAGAAGGCTAAGATAAAATAAAAATACCAACTATAACCAAAAAATGCATCTTGTTTATATAGAAAAAAATGACTTAAATGGTATTAATCAGGCTATAAACAGTGGTTGTTTCTGAGTTGGATTGAAAGTCGAGGGTTACAATTGGGGGGACTACCAAGCAGCACAGGGGCCACATAGACCACTCAGAATCCTGGTGACTCAGTACTAATGCTGAGGATCATCATGGCACCTCAATAGTGCTTAGGGGCTTTCAGGGCTACTTTTGGAAGTGTTTGGAAGCCATTCAATGCTAAGGATCAAACTGATGCCACCTGACCCCAATTCTCTCTCCTAGCTCCAACTCACAGCACATTTTTGCTTTTACTTTATATTATTTATATATTATTTATATATTAGGTGATGGTGTTTGGGAGGATGGGGATCATCAATGTATTTCTATGGTCTCAAAAATTACTCTTAAAAAATTGTCAGTATTTTTCCTCTTGATGACTGATTGAGAGGTGCTGCTAATAGAATCCAGGAGTCACAAAGTTTGGGCATTGAGTAAAGAAAGTGCACTGTGTTTAGATGTACTGGAGAGGAGCTGGTGGGACAGTGGCCTGTATATTACTGTTCCACTTTAGGGCTCATTGACAGAGTTTCTAAGCTCTGTCTTTATTTTGGGATACAGTTAACCAAACCATTCTGTTTGCCTTTATTTTGAATATCTTTCTCTGAGCCAAAAGCACAAGGCCAGAGAGTGCACAACATAATATATCCAAGACCTTGAATGTTGGATGGGCAGAGGTACACTGCATAACACTTCACCTAAGTACTGCTAGTTATGGTCCTTGTGCCCCCCAGCATGATGTGAAGAATCTCTCCTCCCAGCTCTTTTAAAAAGTTGCACTAAGGTCAAAAGCACACCAAAACTTTTGGTAAAGTTCTATACTTAGCACATAGAACCAGGCTTGGTATACCATTCCCAGTGTCCAAGTCTGGTCAAGGAAAGGTGGTTAGGGAGATGGAGGGGTACCACACTCCCTCTGAAATCCCTGGCCACTGGCAAAATGTCATCACTGTCGTCTTGAATATGAGCTCTTGGCAGGAGAGAACTTCTTTTATAGGTGTTTGACCTCTCTGTGCCCTGTATGAGCATTACTCCATATCTGTTTACCTCCAAACAATGGAGCTGTGAGCAATGGCTAATAAAAAGAACTGTTTGACAATTGGCCGTTGACATAATCACCACCATCAGAAAACGATAATAATAAGTCCAGGAAAAATATCAGTTCCCTGAACATTTGAGAGTAGATTCCTGAGGCAGAAGTCAAATGTCCCCATAATCATCTTGCTCGAGATGCTTTTTTAATAGCAGGTCATCACCAGAAATGGAACCATCAACATAATGCACGCCTTGTCATAAAATGTAATTGTTAGTTGAGCCTGCTGCCAAGTTGCCAGCCACTGAGCTCTCGCCTCACCTTCCACCTTCCCTGAGCAGAGACTTTCGAAAGTGATACAGAGACTTCTCAGTCCAGACAGATCTTGAGCTTTGGGGCCCTTGAATGGCTTTGAATTTGGGGACTGCCCTCTTCCTCTGTGGAAGAGAGAGAGGAATAGAGGAGAATTGCATGCAGCTTTTGCATTGGGTGTTCAATGTCTGAATGACTCACAGCTTTTGTGCAAAAAAGGGGTACAGCGTCTGGCCTAGGTGGGCTCTGTGGGGAATTTTCAGTACTATCTGAATAGACTGTCCCTTGAGCTCTCCATAGTCAGACCAACCTCAAATCCTAGCCAGGTGTCATTTCTTCATAAGTTTTTTATAAATTGTGGATCAGAGATACAGCAGGGAAGGCAGCAGCTAACCTGGGTTCTATCACAGGCACTTCATAGATTCCCTGATCTCTGCCAGGAGTGATCTCCGAAAACATAGCCAAGATTAAGCCCTGAGCACCCCCCCCCCCTAAGAAAAACGCACAAATAAGACAAGAAATAGAGCTGAAAACAAACAACTCCCTAAATGTACCTAAGGTCCTCGCTCATTCGAGGGTTCAGCTGTCTTTGGGGGGAGCAGAATGAGTGAGTCATGGCCTGCCAGGTCTGCTCTCGTCTTCCTGGGATGGAATCTAGACTTACACTTGACCCCAAGTCTCTTTGTCCCTGTGGCCAACGCCCTATGATGCTGGAGCCCTACTTTCACTTTTAGAGGCATCATCGTTGAGCCCCACACTTCACACATGTGGCCTTCGATGGGGAAATTCCTCCCCAGCAGGAGGAAGCAAATTTTGTGGTTGCTGGGCATGAGGCAGCATTTTCACCTCACTCTCGAGCCTCTGCTGGGGCTGGGGAATTTGGGAAAGGTCCCAGTTCTCTTTAGGAAGCTGCAGGCGGAGTGTGGCTGCCCTACCCTGCATGACTCACAGTCTCGGCGCTGATTCACCGCCACACTATAGGGAACGGGGAACCGGGCAGCCACCGGGCGTCACATACCTCGCTGTCATGTCTAATCATTTACTATTCCTGTGCATCAAGTGGCTGCATCTACACAGCATGCTTTCCAGGGTTGTCTGTGAAAACTGGAGGAAAGCCTTGTTTCCCCTACTCCCCACTTCCTCCACTCTGAGGCCTTGCAGGAACAGAGTACTTGGGCTTCCTGTACTTGTGGTCTCCTGGAAGCCCTTCTCTTCTCCAAATTGCTCAGTGGTATTCCTTTCACCCCTCAGTGAGCCTCCGGGGTACTCCCTGGTTCCTTTCTCCCCTGGCTGTTTCATGAGCCCAAGGTAGACAGCCCTTGGCAGATTCAAGGCATAGCAGATCTCCTGCCTGCCTACCTGCCTCATTACTTCTTTCTCACTCTATCTGGGCCTGCCACCCTCTGTCTCAATGGCACAAGCACAAGCAGCTGGAAGCCTCAGAACAGAGGAGGACTCTCACCTCATCCCTACCCTTCTCTACCTCTGCTCCTCTTCCATCCTTTCGCCTTCCATCTGCTCTGCTTGACTGGCAAGAGGAACCGATCATCGGAGTGTCCCTTCTCTCTCTCTCTCCCCATGACTAAGCCCCTGTGGTTCATGCAGGATAGGGACTTCTCTATGCAGCTGGTTTGCCTGGTCACTGCTGAATGATACTCCTGAGTTATGCCATATGCTGTGATGCCAGTGACCCTAATTCCAAAATGACTGGTTCGGAGATGTGCTGTCAGGATCACATCTGTACAAGCTTTCCAACCTGTAGAATAACCACAGAAGAATCGCAAGTATCAGAGCTGGAGCCATAGGACAGCGGGGATGCTACTTACCTTGCATGTAGCTGATCGGATTCGACCCCAGTAGTACATTTGGTATTCTGAGCTTTTCTAGGAATAGTGATTCCTGAGTACAGAGCAGGAGTAAGCCCTGAGCACCACCTGCTGTGGCCCCACCACAATAAAATAAATCACACATATCTAGTGACAATGTTCATGATGATGTTCTGTTAAAAGGCAGTTTTTTATACATGATGTTAAATGAAACATAAAACTGTTGCCTAGGTTTTTTTTTTTTACTGTTATTTTATTTAGCCTGGCAGCTAGAAAAGTTGGACTTTATATAATAAACTGTAAGTAGTTTTCAGCAAAAATCTAATATAATAATGACTTGTGTTGTACTTCTGCTCTACAGCATTGGACTAGGGTGAGCTTGAGCCCATCTCTTCTCAGGGTTCCTGGAACCAGAATATAGATCAAACCTTTTGGAACTAGTTCCAGAACATGAAGCTGATGGCTGATGCCTATACCATGAAGAATGAAACCTGAGTTAGTAAGGTACAGGGTATATGAGCTGCTCACTGTACAATTGCTTTGGTCCTCACTGTAAAATAGTCTTCCTGAAAAAGAGGTGCTTCCTTGTTTTGAAACTTTCAGAACCCCTCTGGTGTCTGATAAGTATGAACCCCCAACTCTGTAAAACTCCAGTGCGTCCCCTTCCTCCTGATCTTTTCCACACCTCCACACACAATTCTCCAGGTAGGTCCCCTATCTCCCACTGACACAGGCTGACTAATAGCAGAAATGGGGCTTACATTCTTGGGATACCTTCTGGCTCTCAAGTCCCTCTGGAAGAGACAATCAGTTTCTATAGTGCCAGAAGGTAGGCTTGACTCAGTCTTGGAGTCCCTTTTCACCATCTCTTCCCCTTAAGACCTCAATACACAGCTCAGAAAGCTGAAAGGGCTCAGAAAATTGCCAGCAGAGTCCATTGATAAAGAAACAACAAATGTGGAGGGGCTCCTCCAAGCCACAGACCACTGTGTCCTGTGCCCACTCAGATGTGGCTGTCAGAGCAGGGCAGTGGCAGTGAGGATTAGGCTGAACCTATCTTTGGTTGGACTTTGAGCATGTCATTCAAGGACAGTGAAAGCTTTACTCTGTAGGAACAGTACCCTGAAAACAATAATAATAGCATCATCATCTTCCAGCAAAAGGGCCAGAACCGCATGATATGTGCGAGTCCCTTCATTTAAATCTGCCACTGTGTAGCTCCCTGAGCTTGACTCAGTCCTATTTGACCAAGTATTACTGGGAGTGGACCCTAGGTCTCCTGAGCACTACTTGGAGGTCAAAATAAATCTTCCAGCAGGGCCGGAGCAATAGCACAGAAGATAGGGCTTTTTTACTTTGCATGCCTTTTTTTTACTTTGCCTACCAAATTTCAATCCCCAGCATCCCTTATGGTTCCCTGAGCCTGCCAGGAGTGATTTCTGAGTGCAGAGCCAGGAGTAACCCTGAATGTCTCCAGGTGTGACCAAAAAATATCTTCCAGAAAAAGCCTCCCTCCAAGAAGATGCATTGAAAGAGAAATAGGGCACAGACCTCACCCAGAAAGTGCCTGATAGTAAGCACATCACCAGTCCTTGGTGATGCCTGGTCTAGTCATGTTGCCCCACCCTCAGCTTGTCAACCAAGGAGCAGGTGAAGCAGGAGTCGACAGGGCCTTGTCATCCATGGAGAAATGGTCTTACGCCATCCATATCCACGTGGAGTTTCTGTGAAATCATAATACATGATTTTTCACTGGCAGCCATGAGGTGTGGGGTGAGGCAGAGGGAATTCCTAATTTGTTTTCTTCCTCACGAGAGAATCACTGGGCCAGACAAAAGACTTGAAAGAGATGTCTCCAGGCTCCTTTCCAAACAGAATGATGGGATCCTGGGCTTCACCCCTAAACTCAGGGTCTGCACAGTGACTGAGTGTCTCAGGGGTTTTTGTGAGACCCACATTGGGAGCAGTTAAGAAGGGACTAGTCCAGCCATGTCCTGGGAGAAGGAGCTGTGGTCTTCCTGGGCTCCATCCACTCTTCACTGCCCATCCTATTGTCCTTAAACCTTGTAGAGTTGTTAGTCAGTGCTGAATTCCATTTTAGGTGGCAATCACACTGATATGGTCATGGATGGAGGGCAAAGAAGGTGCAGGGGTGTGGTGGGAGAGGTGAATTCAACTATAGCTAGATTTGGGAGTTAAAAAAAAAACACAAAAAAATGCTATTTTTTTTATAATATAAAGCGTAAAAAAAGACTATAAAAAGAATAAGAAAACAAACATGGATAGCCCAGGTAGACATAATAATTTGGGGGTAGATATACCTTTTTATTATTTTTTAAATATAATCAGTTTTCCATGACTTTCTTTTCTTTCTTTTTTTTTTTGTTTTTTTTGTTTTTTTGTTTTTTGGGCCACACCCAGTGACGCTCAGGGGTTACTCCTGGCTATGCGCTCAGAAGTAGCTCCTGGCTTGGGGGACCATATGGATGCTGGGGGACTAAACCACATTTCGTCCTAAGTTAGTGCGTGCAAAGCAAACACCCTACCGCATGTGTCACTGCTCCAGCCCTCTTTTTTTTTTCTTTTATTTTATTTAAACTCTATGGTTACAAAGTTGTTCATGATTGAGTTTCAGTCTTCCAATGTACACAACCACTTTTCACCCATGAACATTTCCCACCAGTAATGTCTCCAGTTTCCCAGTTTCCTTCCCACCTTCCCCCTGCCTGCCTCAGAGGCAGACATTTAACCTCTCTCTCTCTCTCTCTCTCTCTCTCTCTCTCTCTCTCTCTCTCTCTCTCTCTCTCTCTCTCTCTCTCTCTCTCACACACACATTTCTTCTTAGATACTGAAGTTTGGCACTGTTGCTCAAGAAGGGATACCGTGCATATCACTTAATCTCTGCTTGTCTAGAGTGTTCATTTCCAACTATCATTGTCATAGTGGTCCCTTATCTATCCTAACTGCACTATTCTACTTTTTGTGGCAAGCTTCCAACTACGGACTGGTCCTCTTGGCCCTTATCTCTATTGTGTATGGATACTATTACTCTACTATATATTTTTCTTAAATCCCACATCAATTTGTGAAATTATTCCATGCCTATCCCCCTCCCTCTGACTCATTTCATTAAGCATAATAATCACCATAGCCATCCATGTATAAGCAAATTTCATGACTTCATTTTTCCCAATGGCTGCATAGAATTCCCTTGTGTAGATGTACCACTGTTTCTTTATCCTTTCATCTGTTCTTGAACACTTGGGTGTTTCCAGCTTTTTGATATTACAAATAGTGCTGCAATGAACATAGGAAAGCAAAGGGATTTTCTATATTCTGTTTTATTGGTTCCTAGGATATATCCCTTGGAATGCATGGAAACTCTATTTCTAGTTTTTGAGGAATATTCATATTGTTTTCTCTTGGAGTAACCAGTTTTCACTCTAGGATAATTCTTCTTTGATTATGCTTGTCACTCATGGGCTCGAAGTATCTCTGGATTGACCCCCTACCCCTATCTATTCTCCACTGATGGGGTAAACCTTCTCTTCCCAATAAAGATCTCAGGTCATAGGGAGAAGCTGCTTGTGGTTTTGGTTCCACAGCTGGTCTATCTGCCTGTTAGTATCTTTTGCCAGCTAGCAAAAAGCTTATGGTGGAAGTTTCCTGAACCTGTTTTATTCTCTTAATCTTTGTGTGGATTAATTGCTGTGTCACTTCTGCTTCCAGATCCATGCTTTCCAATTCCCACAGGATGGGGAGGATAAGATTTCCATTACAGTTTTCCAGAAAAACTACATTCCCATCAGCAGTGAATGAGACTCCCTTTCTCCCTGCGTCCGGACCAGCACTGGTTGTTATTTCTCTTTGTGATGTGTTCCAGTCTCTGTGGTGTGAGATGATATCTCATTATTGTTTTGATATGCATCTCCTTGATGATTAGTGATGTGAAGCAATTTTTTCATGCGCCTTTTGTACATCTGTACTTCTTCTTTGAGAAAATGTCTTTTTATTTCTTCTTCCAGCCTTTGAATGGGGCTAGATTTTTTTTTCTTGCAGAGTTCTACCAGTGCCTTATATATCAGATGGGTATTGGGTTAATTTTAATACCACATCACTGTTTCCTTTGAGGTGCAGAAGCATATCAATTTATAATATAGTACCATTTGTTTTTCTCTGCTTCCACTTGTTTGGACAGTGGTGTTTATCCTTAAAGATACCTTTAGCTTCAATATCATTCTGACTACATTTTTCTTTATGTACTTTATAGTTTCATATATTTTATTTATATTTTGATATAAAGATCTTTAATCCATTTGAACTTGACCTATGTGCATGGCATTAAATAAAGACCTGAGTTTATGTTTTTGCATGTAATTGATTAGTTTTCCCAACACCACTTGTTGAAGAGGTTTTCCTTGCTCCATCTTGTATTTGTTGCCCCTTTATCAAAGATTAATTGGTTGTATACCTGGGGTTCAGTCTCAGAATATTCAAATCTATTCCATTGATCTGAGGGTCTGTCTTCATTCCAACAGCATGCTGTTTTAATGACTACTGCTTTATATTACAATTTAAAGTTGGAAAAAGTGATGCCTCCCATCTTTTTTCTAAAGGCTTGCTTTATTGCTCCAGCCCCCTGATGCCTTCTTTTTTTTTTTTTTTTTTTTGACTAATTGTTATGGCAAGTATTTCCAGTACTATATTGAATAGAAGTGGTGAGAGGAGAAAACTTGTCTTATACCAGAACCTTAGAGGAAAGGTCTTTAGTTTTTCCTCATTGAGCGTAATGTTTGTTATGAGCTTGTGGTCAATGGCTTTGACTTTACTGAGGAAAACTTTTTTAATTCCCATATTATTGAGAGTTTTTATCATGAATGGGTTCTGGACTTTGTCAAATGCTCTATCTGCATCTATTGATATGATTATATGATTTTTGGGTTTTTTATTTATTGATATGGTATATTATAATGATTGACTTGTATATATTAAACCATCCTGGCATCTCTGGAATGATTCCAGAGACTGGTCAGAGTATACATATATATAACATTTTTGATGAGTTGTTAGATTCTATTTGCTAGTATTTTGTATCTGAGTACAAAATTGGGGAGCTAGTATTTGTGTTTGAGGATCTTTCTATATATTCATTAAGGATATTGGCCTATAATATCTCCTTTTTTTGGTGACATCTCTGTCTGCTTTTAGTATCAGGGTGATGATAGTTTCATAGAAACTGTTTGTGACTGTTCCTTCAATTCCTTGAAAGAGTCCAAAGGATTGGCAGTGGGTCCTCCTTAAAGGGTTATTTTGTTTGGTTTTGGTTTGGTTTGGTTTGATTTTGGGGCTACACCTGGTGATGCTCAGGGGTTACTCCTGGCTATGGACTCAGAAATTACTCCTGGCTCGAGGGACCATATGGGATGACAGGGATTGAATTTAGGTCTGTCCTGGGTCTGCCGTGTGCAAGGCAAATGTCCTATAGCTGTGCTATTGCTCCGGCCCCTTTCTTAAAGGTTTGAAAGAATTCACTAGTGAATCTATCTGAGTCTGGGCTTTTGTTTTTGAGAAGCCTTTTTATTGCCATTTCAATTTTGTCAATTGTGGTAGATCTGTTTAGGTATTCAAGATTTTGCGAAGTTACAGGAATACAAAAATTTATACATTAGGGGCTATACCATTGGTAGTACAGCAGTAGGGTGTTTGCCTTGCACTTGGCAGACCTGGGACCAATCTACACTTGGTCTCTAGCTACCATATGGTTCCTGCACCTGCAGGGGTGATTTCTGAATGCAGAGCTGGGAATCGAACCCATGTCCATCCCAGGTTGGCTGCGTGCAAGGCAAATGCCTTACCACTGTTCTATCTCTTCGGCCCCTTGCTTGTTGATTCTTATTAGAGGTTTTATGCTGTCTCACTGGGACCCCAATGATTCTTATGTTGTTGCTGTTTAATTTATCCCATAGGTCTATCTATTGTCATCTGTTCACTTACTTTGAGAATTTTTTCATCTTCTGTTCACTTTAAGGTTCCTTTACAATTTCTTTTATTGTATGGAGGTGTTATGCAGCTCGTCTTCCAGCTCACTGATTTTGTCCTCAACATCTGTTACTCTGCTGGTTAGGCTTTCCAGTGAGATTTTGATTTTGTCTATTAACTATTTCAGTCCTATTGTTTTTCCATTTGAAGGTTTCTCATTTTTACTCTCGTATGCTCTTAATTCTTATTGGCTGCTCATTCCAGTTTCTTTGAGTTCTTGAACGTTCTTCACATTTCCTCTCTAAAGTCTTTATTAGAGAGGGTATATATGGTTGATGATAGTTGTGTCCTCACTAAGTGTGCTGGGATTCTTCATTGTCTTCTCATTGTGACAAGCAGAGCAGCTCCCCGGCCTACATGGAATCTATTATGCTGAGTGAAATAAGTCAGAAGGAGAGAGATAGACACAGAATAGTCATCTCACTCATTTATGGGTTTTAGAAAAAATAAAAGACATTCTTGCAATCATTTTCAGAGACAAAAGAGAGGAGGGCTGGAAGTTTCAGCTCGCTACATGAAGCTCACCACAAAGAGTGATGAGTGCAGATAGAGAAATGACTACATTGAGAACTATCCTAGCAATGTGAATGAATGAGGGAAGTAGAAAGCCTGTCTAGATTACAGGTGGGGGAGGGGTGGGGAGGAAGGAGATTTGGGAAATTGGTGATGGGAATGTCACACTGGTGAAGGGGGGTGTTCTTTACATGACTGAAACCCAACTACACTCATGTTTGTAATCAAGGTGTTCAAATAAAGATATTAATTTAAAAAAAAGTGACCTAGAATGTTTTTTTTCTTTTCATGTTTTGGTTTTTCTGTTCTGCCTTACCAATATGAGCTCAGTGATTGCAGACTTTCTAACATTAGAGTTAATAATATTTTAGCCCACATCTTGCCAATGAAGGACTCTTTTTTTTTCCACCTATAGGATGTCTTTTGCTGTTCGAGAAATCTTATTTGGTTCAAACACCATGACTCTGGCCTTTTTGTTTCCTGCAGAGCCATTGACATGTGTGTGGCTGTATGTGAGGCTCATCAATTTAGAAGGTGGAGGTTGCAATTCAGTGGTAGAGCACAGGTCTATATGTATGTGTGAGCCTTGGTGTTAGATACTGACACCCTTTCTTTCCTTGCTATAACTGGAGTCCAGAGTATCTCCTAATACATGCCCTTACATAGAGATCTAAATGTAGGGTCACCTATTACTTACTGTAATCCTACTGCTTTCTCTCACACAAAGACACACAGACATACATAGGGCATACACAGATACACACACAGCACATATAGACATGCATCAAATATTACTTCCCCTCGTCCTAGGGTTCTGATGATAGGTTTATTATTTCCAAATACAGTGGACAAAATTTCTCCCCCAAATACACTGGCTCTGAGTCTAAGTCAGCAAGTCCTCACTTATGGTTAGGTCTCATGGTCAAAAGGTGAATGTGGGACAGAATGTTCAAATCATTTGATTCATTGATCTTTAACTTTCATCTACCCAGGACAGATGTCCTTAGACCATTGACCTCAGAAATAACTGTCAAGAAATCAGTCCCTCTTCTACTTGGCATTTCCAACGATGTATTTACAAACTACTGAAAGATGTCCAAAACACAGGCAGAGACCACAGTTGTCAAGCCAAAAATAATACAGTTAAAAGTCCTGTCCACCACTGTTTTTAAAACCTAAGTGAATAAGTACTCTGAAAAAATCTTCCTAAAGGCACCCAGCTTGAGAATCTGGAAACAACTCAGATACCCGACAACAGATGAGTGGCTAAAGAAACTGTGTACAGATACTCAATGGAATACTATGCAGTTTTTCAGGGTAACTATAATTAATTCTGTATTACAGGGTCCCAGGAATGACTCAATTAAAAGTGCTGCCTATCCTAGGCAAATTCACTAGAGAATTCTTTCTACTGCCACTCCTTTTCAGGCTCTTCCAAAATTGAAGAAACAGAAACACTTCCAAATAGTTTTTAGGAAACTAAAGTTATCCTGATACCCAAAACTGACAGAGATGTCACAAAAAGAGAACTACAGACTAATATCCTTGATGAACACAGATGCAAAAATTCTCAACAAAATAGATTCCAATGGCTCATCAAGATGGTCATATACCATGACCAAGTAGGATTCATTACAGAAATACAAGGGTGGGTTAATATACTCAAGCCAATCAATGTAATACACCATATCAACAAAAGGAAAAGTAAACATCATATGATCACATCAATAGATGCAGAAAAAGCCTCTGATAAAGTTCAGAACCCATTCATAATAAAAACTCTCAATGAGATGGGAATTAGAGAAGTTTTCTCAGTATAATCAAGGCCATTATACCACAAGCCCACAGTAAATATTATACTCAAGAGGAAAAACTAAAAGCCTTTTCTCTAAGATAGGGCACAAAACAAGGCTTCTCCCTCTTTTTTAAAAATAATTTATTTAGACACCATGATTACAAACATTATTGTAGTTGGGTTTTAGTCATAACAAGAACACCCTCCTTTACCCTGCAACCTTCCCATCACCAAATCCCCCATCTCTTGCCTCCCCACCCCCGACCTGTATTCAAGACAGGCTTTCTACATCCCTCACTCACTGACATTGTTGTGGCTTCTCCCTTTTGCCACTTCTATTCAACAGAGTACTGGAAGTACTTGCCATAGCAATCAGGCTAGGAAAATATATCAAGAGTATTCATATAGGAAAGGAAGAAGTCAAGCACACACTGTTTACAGATAATATGATACTATATTTAGAAAGTTCTAAAGACTCTACCAAAATCTTCTAGAAACAATAAATTTGTAAGGTAAAGTGGTAGGCTACAAAATTAACACTAAAAAATCCATGGAATTTTTATATACAAACAATGGAAGAGAAGAAAGAGGCATTACAAAACAATCCCATTCACAGTAGTGCCTCAAAAAATCAAGTGCCTTGGGCCAGAGAGATAGCATGGAGGTAAGGCGTTTGCCTTTCATGCATGGTTTGAATCCGGCATTCCATATGGTCCCCGTGCCTGCCAGGGGAGATTTCTGAGCATAGAGCCAGGAGTAACCCCTGAGCACTGTCGGGTGCGACCCAAAAACCAAAAACCAAAAAAAAAAAAAAAAAATCAAGTGCCTTAAAGTCAACTTAACTAAAGAGGTAAAAAACCTTACAAAGAAAACTATAAAACACTGCTTCAAGAAATAAAAAAGAAAATGGAAACAAGGAAATGGAAATATATACCCTGCTCATGAATTGGGAGGATTAGCATCATTAAAATGGCAATACTGTCCAAAGCATTGTATACCTTTAATGCAATCCCTCTAAGGAGACCCATGACATTTTTTAAAGAAGCGGATAACACACACCTGAAATTTATTTAGAACAATAAATTCCCATGAGTAGTGAAAGCACTTTTTCCATGAATAGAGAAAGATGAAAAGTATCATTTTCCCCAACTTTAAATTGTACTACAAAGCAATAGTCATTAAAAGAGCCTGGTATTGGAATAAAGACAGACCCTCAAATCAATGGAATAGACTTGAATATTCTGATACTGATCCCCAGGTATACAACCAATTAATTTTTGATAACGGGGCAACAAATACAAGATGGATCAAGGGAAGCCTCTTCAATAAGTGGTGTTGGGAAAACTGGTCAATTACATGCAAAAACATAAACGCAGGCCTTTATTTAATGTCATTCACAAAGGTCAAATCAAAATGGATTAAAGACCTTGGTATCAGACCTTAAATCATAAGGTACATAGAGGAAAACATAGGCAAAATACTACATGATATTAAAACTAAAGGCATCTTCAAGGAGGTAACACCACTGTCCAAACAAGTGGAAGCAGAGATAAACAAATGGGACTACATTAAACTGAAAAGCTTCTGCACTTCAAAGGGAATAGTAACTAGAATACAAAGGCTACCCACAGAACAGAAGAAACTACTCACCCAATACCCATCTGCTAAAGGGCTAATATCTAAGATATAAAAAGTACTGGCAGAACTAAACAAGAAAAAAATCTAATCCCATCAGAAAATGGGGAGAAGTTGTGAACAGAAAGAAGAAATAAAAATATCCAAAAGGCATATGAAAAAATATTCTACATCACTAATGCTCAGGGAGATGCAAATCAAAACAACAGTGAGGTATCATCTCACAGCAGAGAGAATGGAATTCATCACAAAAGACAAGAAAAAGCAGTGCTGGTGTGGATGTGGAGAAAGGATGTGAGCTTATTTACTGCTGGTAGAAATGCCATCTATCCTAGAATTTCTGAAAATTAATATGGATACTCCTTTAAAAACAGAAAACGAGGGGCAGGAGCAGTGGTGCAAGCAGTAGGACACTTGCCTTGCATGTGCTAACCTAGGACAGACCAGTATCCCATATCGTCCCCCAAGCCAGGAGTGATTTCTGAGGAGTAACTCCTGAGCATCACTGGGTGTAGCCCCCAAACAAAACAAAACAAAACAAAACAAAAAAAAGGGGCCGGAGAGATGGCATAGAGGGAGTGCGTTTGCCTTGCTTGCAGAAAGATGGTGGCTTGAATCCTGGCATCCTATATGTCCCTTTCAATTTCATCAGCAGTAGCGCAAACCACAATGTCAAAAAAGAAAAGAGAGTAAATGAAGTTAAATCCCTGCCCCAGAGGCAATGGGAGAGGGTGGGTATGAAGAAAAAGGGTATCAAGAAGGATAAGAGGGAAGGATGAGAGGAAGGATGATGTTGGTGGAGGAAAATGCACATTGGTGGAGGTTGTTATGCATGGTATTAATATAACTCAATCATGAACAACTATGTCTGTGAAAAAACTGTAATATGAACAACCTTGTTAAAAAAAATGTATTGTCAGGGCCAGAGAAATAGCATGGAGGTAGGGCATTTGCCTCACATGCAGAATGATGGTGGTTCGAATCCCAGCATCCCATGTGGTCCCCTAGGCTGCCAGGAGCAATTTCTGAATGTAGAGCTAGGAGTAACCCCTGAGCACTACCAGGTGTGACCCAAAAACAAACAAACAAAAAAAAGTATTGTCTAGCAAGCATGAGGTTGTGAGTTTGCCCATGTGCCAAGTGCATACCCTTTATTGTGCTGTTGCAACTCCTAGCACTAAGTGGATCTTCAGCTTACGGTATGTATATGCAGTGATACTAAAAAATATCTTCCCCTGCCCCCTCCAAAACTCTGTGACAAGAGATGTATGAGCACCATATTCACCATATTTACACACACCATATATGTGTATAAATACACACACATACACACTACATGCAAATATATGTACAAGTATCACAATTTAAATTGTGTCACTTCCCCAGTGAGCCAGTATGCAAGCACCATGACAAAGGTTTCAAGGGACTGGTCATTACAAGAATAATTTTATGGAGAAAAATTATTCTGTATTATATATTTGAAAATGGTTAAGAGCTCAATATAGAACATTTTCATCAAAATGATCAAAAAAAAGTGTAACTGTGTGGTGATGAAGGTAATCAAGCTCTTTGAAGTGATCATTTTTACAATATGAGTAAATATTTACTCAGTATGTTATACACTGATCAATTATATCTTAATACAATTTTTTGGGGGGGGTCACACCCGGCAGTGCTCAGGGGTTACTCCTGGCTCTATGCTCAGAAATCGCTCCTGGCAGGCTTGGGGGACCATATGGGATGCCGGGATTTGAACCACCATCCTTCTGCATGCAAGGCAAACACCCTACCTCCATGCTATCTCTCCGGCCCCTTAATACAATATTTTTAAAAAGAAATAAGCTGGCTCCAAAAAGAAAAAAAAGAAATAAGCTTAAGTGATAGAGTACTTAAACATGTTGATGGTGATTTATTTCTGGAATAGCTTGCACATGAGGCAATGTAGCCATTCAGAAATCATAGAAACTGAGTCATATTGCTATTCTGTTTAGGTCTCTAAAATTATTGTAAAGTCATTCTATCATGGTATCTGATGCCTATGTCAGGGAAAAGTTACCAATGTCTTTCTCTGTCCCTGCTTTCTGATGTACTAATTCTACTGTTTCATAGGAGCCAGAGAAATAGTACAAGTAGAAATGTCTAAGTCCCTGGTCATTTTAGAAAGGCATGGAAAATAAGAGTAATGCTCATCTAAATGATTCTAAATAAGGGACTCAGCCAATTAGTCATGTATCAGATCTTACTCTGAAACACTTTCTAATAAATCAAAGGTCAATTTTCTGAATGGATAAAGCCTCTTAATGAATAATTATTATCAAAATATTTTGATCTTGTTCAGCCCTTGTTGCTACTTCACTCACATTGTAGTAGTTTTTGTACCACTACCTACTAATGTCAACTCTTTTTTTTTTTTTTTTTTTTTTTTTTGGTTTTTGGGTCACACCCGGCAGCACTCAGGGATTACTCCTGGCTCTATGCTCAGAAATCACTCCTGGCAGGCTTGGGGGACCATATGGGTGTCAGGATTCGAACCGATGACCTTCTGCATGAAAAGCAAACGCCTTACCTCCATGCTATCTCTCCGGCCCCACTAATGTCAACTCTATCCAACTCTAAGATATGGACTAATTAAAGAGGGTTAATATCTATGGCAATGCAAGGTACATGCATGGGGGAGGGAATGAGAGAGAGAGAGAGAGAGAGAGAGAGAGAGAGAGAGAGAGAGAGAGAGAGAAAGAGAGAGAGAGAGAGAGAGAGACTGGCCGAGTTCTTAGGATGTAAATAAAGTGGTGAGAGGCAGAATAACAGTATTAAAAGTCAGATGGGACAGAGAGATAGATATTTCAGATGTTAAAGTTCTTGCTTCACATACAGCTGACCTGGGTTTGATCCTTAACACCGCATATAAATCCCTGATCACCCTCTAGGGGTGATCCCTGAGCACAGAGCCAGGAAGCTCTGAGCACAGCAGGGTATGTCCCTTTCTACTTCATAACAAAAACCAGGCTATTATCTTCATAATAAACTAGAGACAAGAAAGCAGTTGAGTATTTTGGAAGTTGGGATCTGCCATAAGTTGGCATAAATTCCTATTTTAATAAGTGAGAAAAATGAGCCAGGACTAAAAGCTGGATCTGGATTAGAATGAGAATAAGTGTTCTTCCATTCTTTCCCACCACCACCACCCCCCACCCCCCCACCCCACCCCACCCCACCCCCGCTTCAGGGAAAGAGAGAAACAGAAAGGGAGACAATCAACATGGCGAAGGAAGAAAGAAGTCCTGGGTGCCCTGTGACTTCTCATGCCTTTTTGTGGGAAGAACATTCCCTAAATCAGAACTTCGTTACTACTGCTGGCAAGTCAGTGACTGGTTCACATCTGGCAAATAAATGTAGAGAGCATATCATGGAAGAGTAAGAGATTAGAGCAAATCACTAAGGGAATATAGCTAACAAGGAAGGTGCTCCATAGGTACTTCAGTGGGGGGTGAGAATGCCTGTCCCTTCTGGTAGGCCTCTCAATCGAGGAGGGAATTTCTGTAGAAGAGTCAGAAATGAAAGTCATCTTGGCTGAACCAGGGAGAAGAGTGCCAGGATGGAGTTTACAATTGGGCAGACCTTTTAAGGTCTCATGAAACACCGACTGATCTATAAGGAAGTAGAGTCTTGAGTTGTTGTTACTTAAATATTGATTCAGTCTATCAAAGGACAAGACTTAAATGATGTTGCATAATTAATCCATAGCCCCCCCCATCTATTATTTGGGTCATCATTTTCAAAGATAGACAAAATCATTAAATACAAAATGAAGATTAGGTTTTGTGAGGACCACTTTTTATACCTACATATCTGAGGTAGTTAGCATAAGTTAGAACTTTCTTTCTTGTTGCTTTGAGGCTACACCTGGCAGGACCAAGGTACCTCCCATCTTCTGTAGAATGGAGCAGCCTTATGCTGATGTTAAATTTCTAGGTTATCAAAACATGGAAAAACAAGATGGTTGGTGGTTTTCATTGTAAACATCTTGTTCCAAACAAATACCTTCCTGAACAGAGCAGTCAGATGAGGAGGATGACCCATTTTGACTCATCTTGCCTAGGTGGCGGAAGTTCCACTGAAAACAGCAGGAGGGAATTAGCTGAGACTAAATTAACTCAGGTGTCTGTGAGAATGGGTGGGAAGAAGCAGTGATTCATGGACAGGATGAAGATAAGTTCATTCTTGTCCTTATAAACTCCAAGTCCAGAGTCTATTTTCTGAAAGCATTATAAAAGAGGAAACTCATTTTAGTAAATAGAAAGTAAAAGGTGTCAGCATTACACAGGACTGATGAGACATTTGCCATCCTGACCTAGGAGCTCTGAGGCTCTTGGAGACTTGACTCCTCCATAGATAGAGTGTAATCACATGAACAACACAGAGAAACATGCTGTCAAAATGAAGGGGTCATTTGGGCCTTAGGATATTTTAACTTTTTAATTTATATTTTTAAATCGAGGTATAATCATAATGTTGATCATTATTAACAATAATAAAGTCATTTCATTGTTACAGCATCCTACATAAATCTTTTTATCAGTGTTTAGAGACCTTATGACTTTTTTTCTTTTTAAAATGTGTTTTGGGGGCTGGAGAGATAGCATGGAGGTAAAGCATTTGCCTTGCATGCAGAAGGACAGTGGTTCAAATCCCGGCATCCCATATGGTCCCCGAGCCTAACAGGAGCAATTTCTGAGCATAGTAGCCAGGAGTAACCCTTGAGCGCTGCTGGGTATGACCTAAAAACCAAACTAAAATAAAATAATATGTGTTTTGGGTCACAATCAGCAGTGCTAAGTGGTGACTTCCAGCTCTCCACTCAGGAATTACTCCTGGTTGTGCCCATATGACCAGGTCAATCTGGTGCAAGGCTGTTTTACTATTGTACTATTGCCTGTTGTATGATCTCTCTGGCCTCTCATGGTATTTCTTTTTTTGTTTTGATTTTGGTATTGGTTTTTGATTCACACCCTGTAGTGCTCAAGGGTTGCTCCTGGCTCTGAATCAGGAATTACTATTGGTGGGCTCAGGGACCATATCAAATGCCAGAGATTAAACCCAGGTCTGCTATATACAAGGCAAGTGCCTTAACTGCTGTACTATCTCTCTAGCCTCTGTTATGGAATTAAAAAATTAGTAAGAATCTATATATTTTCCTTCTCACAGAAAATAAAGTTGCCAATTTTCCTAACTGCTTTACTTCTAGATTATGGTTTCCAGACAGGACACTTTCTGTACCCTATTACTGATTAAAAATTTGATAGAGTTTGGAGGTAAATTTTTTTATTTACAGTAGCTACAAGGTTGTTTGTTATACAGGTTCCCCTCCACAGATAAAGTTGTTCACGATTGAATTACATACAATGTACAACAACCTTCACCAGTATACATTTCCTGCCACCAATGTCTCTAGTTTCCCTCTCACCTTCCTGATTCCCTCGCTCCTGCTTGTCTCTGTGGCATACATTTTTCTTCTCTCTCCCTCTCTCTTTCTCTCTCTCTATATATATCCCTTCCTTTTTTGTTTCCTTTTAAACAGTTTAGTTTGCAATACAGTACACTTTTCCCACCACCAATGTCTCCAGTTTCCCTACCCTTTTCTGCCTGCCTCTAGCACATTTTTCTCTTCTTCTTCTTCTTCTTCTTCTTCTTCTTCTTCTTCTTCTTCTTCTTCTTCTTCTTCTTCTTCTTCTTCGTCTTCTTCTTCTTTTCTTCTTCTTCTTTTCTTCTTCTTCTTTTCTTCTTCTTTTCTTCTTCTTCTTCTTCTTCGTCTTCTTCTTCTTTTCTTCTTCTTCTTCTTCTTCTTCTTCGTCTTCCTCTTCTTCTTTTCTTCTTCTTCTTCTTCTTCTTCTTCTTCTTCTTCTTCTCCTCCTCCTCCTTTCTTCCTCTCTCTCCTTTATTGACATGTGGTTTGCACTATTGTTAGTAAGGGGTACCTTGCATATCACTTTATTGGGACTAAGTATTTTTGATGCTGAAACTTCTTGGTTGGTTTTGGTATAGCTCAAGGAGGTGGTTGGGTAACCTGAAGACATTATGTCCTGGGAATATGTTCTGGATGGACTGTGTGCTAACTCATTGACCTTTTCTCCATCAGCAAGAGGGAACAGCTTACCTCAAACCCTGCCTTAAAAAGCCTTGCTCCTAATGTAGAGAGTTGTTTACCCTCAGCTCAACTGGTTTCATTGGAATAGCTGTGATGATGGCCTAACATGGCCTCTACTGGGAATCTCAGGGTATCATCACTATAGGGAGTAGCTATAAAGAGAGTACAGGACTCGGAAATTAAGACTGAGGTCACAAGTCCAGTTTCTTGCTCATGCTTCAAACAGTAAGTCACTCTTCTCTAAAAGCTGGAGGAGTTGGAGATAACTTCCAGAGTTCCTTCTACCACTGAGATTCTAATAGTCTATGAAGTGTTATCATCAATGGTGACAAAGGTCTGACAAACTACCATAGGCTCTGGGAAAGTGCCAGGAAGAACTTGGCATGAAGCCATTGACCTCCTTAAGCACAGGTTCGAGAGCTGTTTGTTTCATTTATTTGTTGTTGTTTTCTTTTCTTCTTTTTTTTCTTTTACTTTTGGGCCACACTCAGTAGTACTAAGGGTCTTTTCCTGGCAATTCTTGGGATACTATCTGCTTGGGATACTATATGTGGTTCTGAAGATATAACTGAGGTCTTATGCATGCAAAGCAAGCACCTTCCTCTCAGTACTATCTTTCTAGTCATATTTTCTTCATTGTTTCTTGGGTTTTGTGAGAGGGGGATGCTTGCAAATATTGGATAAAAAAAGAAATATCTTCAATAGTACTTCAGAGATACTTTGAAGCTGTTTTAAAGACAAGTAAATGACAGCTCATTGGTTACATATCTTGTCTAAAATCACAGCGAACCAAACAGGCAGCAATACTATTAATAACAATAAAATAAAATTATTAAAAAATAAAGGAAGACACTTAGACTATATTCTCAAAACTGAATGTTTCCAATTTTCCAGAGAAAAATAGCTACAGGCTGGCTAACTTTCAAAAAAGTGAGTAACCAACTCTTGAAAAATGGATCATCTTGGGATAGAGCAGATGACCCCAACTACTAGAATGCCATTTGGTAAGTGGTGACTCCAGTTCAAAAAACGGTGTCCCAGTGACCTGGAAAAGTCAAGTATCGCCCAAGGTGCTTGATGGATCAATAGAGAGACATTTCCTCACAAGAGGAAATCTACTTCAACCCAGATAAGGATTTTTCTTTAAGTAGAAGGACAAGAAAAAGGAAGAGAAACTTTCAGGAGGAGGAAAATTGTTTATTGGCCCCATGACAGCTATGAAACAAATCAGGAAAAAGAGAATGAGTAGAAGATTTTAATTGTCTGGCCTTGGCTGTCAGCAATGATACACGAGGAGAATGCCCCTTTGTTAACAAACTAGGAGGGTGTTGTTATCGTGATGTTTAATGAACACTCATTATAACCTGGTAATATGAAATGTACGATCTGATTGGTGGATCTCTAAACAATTATGTCGACATCTCATAACTTCAAGATCACACAGCTTTTTATTTCACAATGTATTGTCCTCTAAAAATGAAAATTGTTTTTCATCCAAATGAGTGTGGTATGAATCTTCATGAAACTTTTCCAACCCTTCCAAGACTGCTTCCTAACTAGCATGTTGACACTCATGCTTCTGGAGTGATCTATTTCCTTTGCTATTACATTGGAAAGCACGTTCTCTTGCTTCTTTTTGTTGTTGTTGTTGTTGTTCTTTTGCTTTTCGCTCCAGTGTCCCCAAAAAGCAGACCCATTTGTTCTAAAGAGACCATCTTCATTCACCACATTCCCAACCAACCCAAGTCAGTCATGAGGCGGATATGTTGGAAGTCAACAAGCAGCTACTCAACACTAGGAGATAGAAAATGTGACGGCCACATTGTGCTGAAATGCAAAAATGATTTGAGGAGCACAATTATCTAATGTTACTGAAGGGATGGAGGGTGACACTCCTAGGTTTGAGTAAAGTGCCCTGGAATCCAAGTGGTTACAAACAGTCTGCATTTCAGGTTCCTGCATCACCCTGGTGTGATGGCAGTACCTTCATAACAAGGCCCACCTGGGTACCAGCAGTCCTGATCACAGGGCAGAGTACCACATGCTGAGTCATATGTCCTCCCAAAACTCTGAGGCAATATCATCTGTTTTTCTCTTCCACCTTGAGGAAAATACTGAGCTGGGCAGAGCCATGAGAGTGCTCCCTGGGGATGCTTCAACAAGACGTCTTCAGGTCAACACAGCTTTATGAAAACGAGTAACAAGCTTTGGCATTCAGCAATTTGTAGAAATGGATTCAGGGTCAGCTGGTTTAACTGCTGCCTTTTATACATGTGCACAGTCCTAGAAAGGTCTAAAGCAGAAATGGGACAGAGCGTCTTGATAACTTGTTTCCCCATTGCTCCCCCAAAGTATGTGATTTTCATTTTTATAATGCCAACAACCCTCAAACTGGCTCTTGTTCTGAAATGCACTTTTTAAATAAAATAAATAACAACATGATTATATGAACCCTTATGAGATCCACAAATAGTTCTCATAAGAAACAAAGTTTTTTTTTTATTGCAGTATCAGGAGAAGAACCAGAGTGTTTATGTCAAGAAGAAGAAGAAGAAGAAGAAGAAGAAGAAGAAGAAGAAGAAGAAGAAGAAGAAGAAGAAGAAGAAGAAGAAGAAGAAGAAGAAGAAGAAGAAGAAGAAGAAGAAGAAGAAGAAGAAGAAGAAGAAGAAGAAGAAGAAGAAGAAGAAGAAGAAGAAGAAGAAGAAGAAGAAGAAGAAGAAGAAGAAGAACATTTTGGGTGCTAGAGATATAGTATAAAAGGCAAGGCATGTGCCTTGCGTGTGGCTGTGACAGTAACAACCCTGGCTTATTTTTCCACCAGGGACCATTCCTGAGCACAGAGCCAGGAATAGCTCTTGAGTGTGGCAGGGTATGAACCATGCTCTCTTCCAAAAGATTCCCCAAACTTAGAGCGTTTTGTTTATGTTTTTACCAGAAACACTCATTTTTAAAACTCAATATAGGAAGGGTACGGTAGTCCAGTCTCAATGAACTAATTACCTACTTCTAAATCATACTGATTTATAACAAAAGTAACTTAAATTAATTTAAATAAAAATGAAAATATTGTAATATTATTAAAATGATAAAATAATTTTCCTTGCAGATATAACCATATTTAACAGTTTGATTTTCATAAGTGACTATTCTGTGTTAGTTTTGTGCTATGGGGACTAGTGTAGATGTAAAAAGTAGAATTTTACATTTCTTTCCATGGAATGTTGGAGAGATAGCAAGGTGAGTAGGATGTTTGCCTGCATACAGCTGACCCAGGATTCAATCCTGGGCATCCCATATGATCCCCTGAGCTCCACCAGGAGTGACTTTTGAGCACAAAGCCAAGAGTAAGTCCTGAGCATCATCAGGTGTGCCCCTTCCAAAAAACAAACAAACAAAAAAAAACCAGTGTAATGTGGGATTTTCTAGTGGTCATCCAAATCCAAATTTAGCCAAAACTTAGATTGTTCTTAATCTCTTTGAGTCAAAAATTAATTACAGGTAGAAGATACCCCCAAAACATGTATAAAGTAAAGTTAAAAATATATATTAGGGTTTCTTAGGCAATAACCTATTTTAATCCTTTTTAACAGAACTAATAAAATGAATTCATTTAAAAGAGGCAAATAGCTTAAATCAAATTGTACATAGCATTTTGTCATAAGAGGAAAGGAATTCTTTAAGGTTGGGAGCACAGTTTTTATTGTAGTTATTTTTTAAATTTTGGTTTTGTGACTACACCTGGCAATCTAGAGTCTGTGCTAGTGGTCTGCTCCTGGCACTCAGGGGACCATGTGGCATGGGGAATCACATCCTGAACACAAAGAATGTGCTCAGACAATTAAGCTATCTCTCAGACTTCTGGGGGTTTCCATTTTATTCACACCAGTCTCACTCCTAGACTAGTCTGATATTTGAAGTATAATAGACAAATAATATATATTTAGTCAATGAACACATGAGTGACTGTTGGTGTAAAATGCTAGATTTATTTTTCATTATTGGAATTAAAATTTCACAATTGGAGAGCAATTTAATAAATATTTCAGGATTCATATTGTTGGATCAACTTATCTGATGGATTAAAAATAAGCAGGGAAGATTTTCTCTGTATTTTTCCTTGGGGGTAAAGTTCAAAAGAACACCATTTTCTGTATTATATTTAATGAATCCTCAAACTCATGATTTCTCTCAAAGTCCAGATTGGAGGGAAGTTTCAGAGTATGTTTAAATTTCTTTAACTATTTAGATAGCTTTGTATTTTGTGGACTGTGGCTGCAATGTTGAGATGGAGAAAGAAATTAGGATCATATCTTAAGAAGTTATTAGTAGGGGCCGGGAAGGTGGCGCTAGAGCTAAGGTGTCTGCCTTACAAGCGCTAGCGTAGGACGGACCTCGGTTCGATCCCCCGGCGTCCCATATGGTCTCCCCAAGCCAGGGGCGATTTCTGAGCTCATAGCCAGGAGTAACCCCTGAGCGTCAAACGGGTGTGGCCCAAAAACAAAAAAAAAAAAAAAAAAAAAAAAGAAGTTATTAGTAGGGGCTGGAGATATAGCATGGAGGTAAGGCATTTGCCTTGTATGCAGAAGGACAGTGGTTCAAATCCCGGCATCCCATATGGTTCCCCTAGCCTGCCAGGAGCGATTTCTGAGCGTAAAGCCAGGAGTAACCCCTAAGCGCTGCCGGGTGTGACCCAAAAACCAAAAAAAAAAAAAAAAAAGAAGAAGTTATTAGTAGTTAGAACTAATACACTTATTAGTTGGGTAACAGTAAATAAGTCACTTATTATAAATAAGTAAGTATAGTTACTGGGGACCAGAGTGATAGTACAGCAGATAGGTTGTTCACGGTGCACATAGCCAAAACGGGTTCAATTCCTGGTATCCCATATGGTCCCCTGTGCACCACCAGGAGTAATTCTTGAGTACAGAGACAGGAGTAACCCCTGACTGAGCACTCTGGGTATGGCCCCAAAACAAACAAGCAAAAACAGAAGTTATTGGGTTGGAAATATAGCACAGTGAGTGGCTAAGATACCCAGTACTCCATATGGTTTCCCAAGCAGGCCAGGAGTAATCCCTTAGCACAGAGCCAGGAGTAAGGTCTGAGCACAAATTAAAAAAAAAAATCTTTAAAAGAATAATTATTATTTGTGGGACTTTGTATGCACTAGGTTTAATTTTTTTCTGTGTCATCTAATTTAATTCATTTCTCTGGGCCAGAGAGTTTTCGTAAGGATAAAAAGGAATACCATGATGGAGGCTGGAGAGATAACACAATGGTAGGGCATTTGCCTTACACTCAGCCAACACAGGACAGACGCTGGTTCAATTTCCGGCATCCTATATGGTCCCCCAAACCCGCCAGGGGGGATTTTAAGCATAGAGCCAAGAGTAACCCCTGATCGGGTGTGGCCTAAACAAAAAACAAAATTATTTTTTAAAAAAGGGAATACAATGAAACCATTACAGTGACAAACCAGCATAATTTACACAGCAAATAACAAATGCCAACGTTACTTTTCCATAATTATTCTTGTATTATGAAGCACAAAATCAGTACATCAGGTACATGTTTACTTTCTGTTTCTTCTCCTGGAACAGTGCCATTTACAATGAATACTGGGGGGAAAAATGTAGACACAAACATGAATCATTTGTTCTTTGGAACCTTAATCCTTTGCCCTCTTCCTTTATCTCAAGGAGGAAATGAACCAAAGAAGGAAAAAGGGAAGAGTTGAGAGACGATGAAAAGTTAGACATTAAGAAGCACCCAGCTAATTTCTAGAAAGCTTATCTGCAAATAGTCTATTCAAATTGTTGTGTGTATCTTGAAGGCGTCTGGCCATCAAAACATTTTTGCAATTGAGTCTTATATTTAATTTTTGCTGTATTTCCATTTTTTGTTGCGTCTTGGCATGCTAAGGACATGGTAATAATCTGGCAGCTTTGTTCAAGGAGGGAGAAAATGGGCAACTGAAAAACAAGCCAGCCTCATTGTGGGCCTTGAAGCTTCCCAGTGTCATTTACAGAGTTGACAGTCACTTCGTAAATGACCAGAGACATTCCAGAGTTCATGACTGTTGGGTAACATCACTTCAAGGGTGGCTGTGGGCACGAGGCGTGCCACGCCCCCTGGAATGTGGCTTTGCTCCAAGGCTGGCCTTCCTCCCCGCTGCCACCTCCCAGTGCTGGGGGCGGGAACTGGACAGACTGGAGGGGCGACTCTATTTTCAGGGAATGACAAATTGGTGGCATTCATTGGGCGAGAGTCCTTATGGGCCTTCTGCTCAGGTTTGAACAACAGGGAGGATGATTTTGTCTGGAAGGAACTTGTATGAGGAGCCGGCCAAAGCACCTGCTGCCATCAAAGACCCCTGCCACCCGAGTCCTATTAGAAATTTGGAAGGCCTCACTTCCCCATGTTCCTACAGCTAACAAATTGCTGGAGAGGACATTCCATTCTCCTGAGAGACAGAAGTAGACAAGATGGCAGCTCTAAATTACATGTGCAATAGCCCAAGAAGCTTGTAAACATTTAAGGAGTTGATTGTTATTTTCATTCCTGACTGGTTTAGTGGTACAAATAACAACTCCATAAACTGCCCAAGCCCAGCTGGAGTGCTGAGGACCAGTATTAGCTTAGAGACTCCCTCCCTATCCTGTAATGAATATTCATGGCCAGAGTAAAAATCTCAAAACTGCTCCCCAAACAGGTCAGCTGGTGCATGAACTTGAGACAGGTAGGTCTTGGCATAGAAAACAAGTTGATTTATCTGACCAGAGAAAAGGACTCACAATTAGTTATAGGATCAAGAAAGATACTTTCACAGGGGCTGAGGGAAAAGAGGAGACTTGATTACACAGGGCTCTGGTTACAGCTTTGCCAGAAAGTGTACCAATACGCTACATTTGAAATGGTGAAGATATAGCATTTTCTGTGAGTTGCTTTATTTACTTTTTAAAACACACACACACACACACAACTTAAAGACTGAAGGTTAGAGAAATTAGTACAAAGGTTAAGGCTCTTCCTTTGGACACTGTTGACTCCCCGTACCACACATGGTCCCTGAGCCCCAACAGGAGTGACCCCTTAGTGCAGAACCAGGATTAAGTCCTGAGCACAATCAGGTGTGGCCCAAGACAAACAAAAATGGAGCTAAGGGGGAGTGCTTTGGTAGTAGAGACTGGTTCCAGCAGGAGAACCCATCCATGCCTGCTAGGTGAGGCTTTGGGTTCAAACCTCACTCAGCTTCTGCTCCGGGACATCCCACCTCCACCCTCCACTTTAACAACAGTAAATTTAAAGGGAAACAAATGTAACTTAAAACATTGCCTTAAAACAGCTCTAACTAAATGTGCAGTCTAGTCCTGACCTCTGACCTTAGCCTGCCTACCCCATTGCACATACTTCAAGAGGGAGGAACAGTCTCTTCTTGGCTCTGCAGAGGTCAATGTTGGCCACCCTGTCCAAGACCTTATCACTTCCCCAAACCATGTGGCTCTGCCCCGTGTAATGATCACCTCTATCACCTCCAAATGAGCAGGGCCAGGAAAAGATAGGTTTGGCTGCTTTGGAGTTTGGATCATTAGCCCGAGTGGGTACTACCACAGCCCAAACCAGGGAGGAAACCTTAATGATCTCCCTTTCCCTTCTCCCCAAGAGCCCCCCACTTCCTGGCATGGCCCCCAGCACCTTCTACCCCCCATATATACCATTGAAAGGGACTTTCCCTCTTTAACCACCAGGGTCTCCAGTGGTGAGCACAAAAGGTGACAAAAGACATGATGTGGTTTCTGCTCAGTTAGAAGAACAGGAAAAACTTTCAAACACCCCTCAGATGGGAGAAAAACCAAGCACGGAAGTCTGAACCTTCAGCACAAGATTTACCATGTTCCCCACCTCCACTTTTACTTTTTTTTCTTCCAGAAATCTATGCCTCTTCACCTGTCATTTGGAGAAGTTCAGTAAGAACTCAAAGGTGCTGAGCAGATCTTAGAGTTGGGCCTCCTGAGTACGCAGGTCCTTGCTTCTTGCTCTCTCTCTCTCTCTCTCTCTCTCTCTCTCTCTCTCTCTCTCTCTCTCTCTCTCTTTCTCCTTTCTTTCCTCTCTCTATGTCTTTCTCTGTCTCACCTCCTCTGCCCTTATTGATTTTGGGGCCATACTTAGTGCCTGGTGTTGCTCAGGACTTACTTTAGGCTCAGTACTTAGGGTTCACTCCTGGTGGGATTATAAGTCATACAGCTAGTTTTAATGACCTTCCTTCCCTCCCTTTCTTTCCCTTTCCTTTCTCTTTTATTCTTTCTTTTTTCTTTCTCTTTTTTTCCTTCCTTCCTTCCTTTCCTTCCCTCCTTCCTTCCTTCCTTCTTTCTTTCTTTCTTCCTTTCTTTCCTTCCTTCCTTCCTTCCTTCCCTCCCTCCCTCCCTCCCTCCTTCCTTCCTTCCTTCCTTCCTTCCTTCCTTCCTTCCTTCCTTCCTTCCTTCCTTCCTTCCTTCCTTCCTTCCTTCCTTCCTTCCTTTCTTTCTTTCTTTCTTTCTTTCTTTCTTTCTTTCTTTCTTTCTTTCTTTCTTTCTCTTTTCTTTTTTTCCCTTAGTCAATCCTCTTAAAACTATAATATATTATATGTTATTGCACCCAACTTGGAGAGGGGGTTGAAACAGCTGTAACCTATCTTAGATGGGCTGGATGGTTTGCTTCAGATAATGTCATTTTAGTCTGGATTCCACGTGAAGATCAAAACTAGAGAACACAAAAACTACCAGTTTGAAAAGACTGGCTGTAAATCTTGGAGAATTACTGTGGGTTGCAAAAGCTGTCTAACAGCTGGGCATACTGAAGGTCTCCTGATAATTCTTTGACAAAACATGCCTTTTGGGATTACACCGCCAGGAAACAAAAATGTTGAGCAGACTGCTCTTTCTCAGTCTTCAGCTCGGCCTCTGTGTATGTTGGTTAACTATCCCTGAGCAATGCTTAAAACAAAGCATACCTTCTAAACACTCAAACAACCAAATATTTTTATGTGCACTCAGAACAGAAAATATGTCCATCTATATGCTTCCTTCCCTTTGTAAAAAACACACATTTCATACTTTAAAGCGAAATGAACTCACCTACTTTATCCATAAGAACAGCTCATATTTGGTCAGGTGAGGGAGAGGTTTGAGCAACTCTCAGAAGTGCTCAGGGCTTACTCCTGGCTCTATACAAAGGAATCAGTCCTGGTGAAGCTTGGTGATTATATTTGGTGCAGGGAACTGAGCCAGATCAGCCACATGCAAAGCAAGCACCTTACCCACAACACTATCACTGGTTCAAGAACATTTGAGTTCTTGCAATTGCTTAATGTCTCCTATCTGAGAATGTTGTGTTCTGCAGCTGCCTTGCCAGGTGTCAGAGGCAGGATCTCTGATAGGGTGGAGTAAGTGTCCTGCCTCAGTTTCCCCTGTGGAATATTGTTGGCCTGAGGCAAACATAGAACTTCTCTAGCTGGATCTTCATTCTTCACGGATGCACATGGGAATGCCAACATGGACTGATACAGAGATATTAGCTACCGCCAAAGAACTTATAACCTTTCAGAACAGAGGCCCCTATAACAAGCTCAGCTTCAGAGTTCTGAATGGTTGTGGACATGGAGGAGGAAGGATTAAAAATTATGGCCAGCCTGTCACTCCTAACTCTCCTTCTTGTTTTATCTTTCTTTTGCAGATCTAGCTAGGAGTCAAGCTTCTGAGAAGGCAAAAAATATAATTTGATGCAATAAAATGCAAATGTTAAGGCAAATGTGTCCTAAACCCAAATACCACCCAGATCCTGCCCAGCTCAGGATCAGTGCATGTCCAATATTCTTTTTTTGTTGTAGTTTGTTTTGTTTTGGTTTTGGGTCACACCCAGCGGTGCTCAGGGGTTATTTCTGGCTCTATGCTTAGAAATCGATTCGAACCACCGTCCTTCTGCATGCAAGGCAAACACCCCACCTCCATGCTATTTCTCCAGCCCCGCATGTCCGATATTCTAAGGCTAGAAGCATTCAGGAAACTGGACCATGTAATGCCGGCCCTCTTCTCTGTTCTTCCCAGTTTTGACAGTTCCATTCCAAGAGGCTGCCATGCCAAATACAACCCCTTCTCCACCTCCTTTATGAAAATAACTTCGGGAGAGAAAGCACACTGCCTCTAATTGGACACTTTGCTGCTGTTCTCACTTAATACCGGCATGAGCTCCTCATGTAGAGACAGCATGAGCAGATATCAAACTCTATGCAGGCCTTGGAGGAAAACCTCATTCTCCCTTGGCCAGATGTAGAGATCTATGGTCTTAGCTGGGTTATTAAAATGAGACATTTATTAAAATGAGTCTGTAGCCTTTCTTTGTCCAACCAGTTATGTGAAGGATTTCAGTGCTGCCACTTAGCTCGGGATATTCTCAAAGGTTGTCTTACTCCAAACAAGCAGGACTCCCTTCACCCTTCAAGAGGGCACGAGAGGAAAGTGTATGCAGAGAGGAGAGTGCTCAATATGTAATGCTCCCATTCAAGCTTCCTTGGAATCTGTGACTGTGTTTCCCACCCCCCGCCCCCACCGGAAGCAGGGAACCCACTTTGGCTGTGTGCAGACAGATGGAAATGCATATACACTTGGAACAAAAGGAAGTGAGTATCTCTGGGCCTGAGATGTTCCTCGGGAGGCTTGGCCAGTCTTCTGCTGGGTCCTGATCACTTCTGCTTCTCTGTCCTCTTCCTGAAGGCTGGGCAGCAGGTCAGACTGGAAGAACAAGCTGGTTTCTTTGTATCAGGCTGGGCTCGCCCTGGAGCTTGCTCGGTTGAGGGCAGCTCTGCTCCAGTGATTGACATGCCATTGGCCGGCCCAATTGTCCCTGCCATGTCTCTGAGATAGGTCAATCTTCCTGAGCCTTGGCCTATGGGAATATACCACCACAAATAACAGAGCACTCCACTCAGCAAAAACCTGGGTTCATTTTCCCCAAATGTCAAAGGAAGCCTGAAGCTTTCTGCCTCATCCCTTTTTATGTTCTTTCTATTTGAGATTACAGGTGTCTGGTCCCCTTCCCTTGCAATCTCCCTTCCTAGTGCTGTGTGTCCTGGATGTGCTTTGAGGCTTCTGTGCTTTGTGGTGTCAGCAAGTGAGAGACACCCCTTCCTCACACACATTTGTTGGAGGGGCTGCAAGGGCCCACCCGTGTGTGTGTGTGTGTCTGCAATGGTGAGTTGTCACAATGAAACTTACACTCAAGTAGAAAGCAGGGTCCGCCCACAGGAACTCCCCTGCCCACCACTGCTACAAAGGTTAAGGGGGCCCAACCCCCTGCCCTGAAGCCTCAGCGCAATGGAGCCTGTGATTCAGTAATAACTGGAAGCACAAATGTTTCTTCATTCGCCGTTTTTTAACGGTTTATTCATAAAGCGATTTTTCACTTTTCACTTATTTTCAGCCCCTTTCACACTATCTACTCACGGTTTCCGTCTTCACTTGACCTGGTCCCCACTTATCCTCCATCTTACTACTTCATTTCTCTTATTCCTTTTTTTAAAGTTTGAAAGATTAGAGCCACCTGGTTTTTAAAACTTTTGTTCACCAAAGTGTTTCCTTTCAGCAGCTTCTTCTCTCCTTTACTGATCTTTAGCTGATCAGAATCACCCCCTTCTTTTATGACAATAAAGGTAAATCTTTTCCAGTCTTCATACAAGCATGTCTTTGCACACACAAACCCCAAAGAAGGATGAAGATGGAATGCAGAAACTTACTAAATTAAATATCCTGAATTCATAGCACTTTAGCAGAAGTTTGATTTAAGTACAGCAGTTATTTCCATTAAAAGCATCTTGATTCCTTTCAGATAAACATATTAATTTCTGGGGAAATTTCATGGTTCTTACAAATTAGCAGGACCTCTTTTTTTGAGTCCTGACTCTTTTGCCGAAAGAAGCCACAAGACTTATTTCCATTCAAGCCTGCCCTTCATATCCACTTTGTCTGGCATCTGCTCTCTAAATTACAAGTATCTGCCTATAGCAACAATCAGAGGTCCAAGGAAAACAAACCAAGAGGAAATAAGTAAAATGATGGAATCTTAGCATATTAAGAGACGTAATACTTCTGAAGTGAGGGTAGAGGCAGAGAGAGAGAGAGAGAGAGAGAGAGAGAGAGAGAGAGAGAGAGAGAGAGAGAGAGAGAGAGAGAGAGAGAGAGAGAGAGAGAGAGAGAGAGGAGAACACAAGAGGGGAGAAAGAAGGAGGGAAGCGATATGGAGATTCCTCCAAAAACTGGAAATCGAGCTCCCATACGATCCAGCTATACCACTCCTAGCAAGACTCTGGAAACAACCAAGATGCCCTTCAACAGACGAATGGCTAAAGAAACTGTGGTACATATACACAATGGAATATTATGCAGCTGTCAGGAGAGATGAAGTCATGAAATTTTCCTATACATGGATGTACATGGAATCTATTATGCTGAGTGAAATAAGTCAGAGAGAGAGAGAAAAACGCAGAATGGTCTCACTCATCTATGGGTTTTAAGAAAAATGAAAGACACCCTTGTAATAATAATTTTCAGACACAAAAGAGAAAAGAGCTGGAAGTTCCAGCTCACCTCAGGAAGCTCACCACAAAGAGTGATGAGTTTAGTTAGGGAAATAACTACATTTTGAACTGTCCTAATAACGAGAATGTATGAGGAAAATGGAGAGCCTGTCTAGAGTACAGGCGGGGGACGGGTGGGGAGAAGGGAGACTTGGGACATTGGTGATGGGAATGTTGCACTGGTGATGGGTGGTGTTCTTTACATGACTGAAACCCAAACACAATCATGTATGTAATTAAGGTGTTTAAATAAATTTAAAAAAATAAAATCAGTCTCAGCAATAAAAACAAAAAAACAAAAAAAAAAGGAGGGAAGGAGGGACAAAGAAGATTCTTTCATTTTAAGGGTTAGAAGTTTCAGAGTTATTTTTTTTGGAGAGAGATTTCTTCATTTTAAGCCTAGGACTCTAGAATTATTTTTGGTGGGGGCTGATGGTTGGACCATCCCCATTGGTGCTCTTAGTACTTACACCTGGCTCTGTAGTTTGGTGGTCACTTCTAGAGGCACTCATATGCAGTGTCAGGATTTGAACCAAGGTAGGTCGTGTGCAAGGCAAGTGCCATAGCCCCTATGCTATCTCTCCACCCTCTCAAAACTTTCTTGAATGCACTAAGAGGTGAATCAGGAATAGAACTAAATACCTGACTCTAAAGATCACTGATCTTCTCAGAAAAGTAGGCACTCATCACCCCAGAGCCTGCTTGAGTGATTTTTTGTCTTAGACTCCATCATGGAACCAAAATTACTGTCTTTAAATCACTGATCAGCTTTAATTGCTTGGTCTTAGACCAATTTCTTTCAGGTTCCTTGAACTGAAACTGGGAGGCCACAATATAAAGGAATAGGGAGGATTGCACAGAAGTGGGCCTGAGTATACATACTCCCACTTTCTTGTCCTGTGTGGATAGGAAATTGTACTCTGGGTAGTAGAGTTGGTTTAGAGAAAGGAAGTGCCAACTCAAGGGAAAAACAGGCTGTCAGGTTGCTCCAGAAAGAGGGAGGGGCTCTGCAGAGCCAAAGCCAGGACAGGTGGGTGTGACACCATGTTCCCACCCTCTTTAATAGAGCTTTGGGAAGAACTTAAATGGGAAATTTATTTTCAAATTTTGAGTTATTGTTTGTTTGTTTGTTTGTTGTTGTTGTTGTTGTTGGGTTATACAGAGCTTACTTCTGGCTTTGTGCTCAGAATCACTCTTGGAGGACTCTGGGAACATATCGGGAACCAGGGACTGAACCGAGGTCTGCTGCGTACAAGGCAAGCATGCTATTTGCTGTACTACCTCTTTGTTGATAAAAAGATAAAGCACCTGGGCCGGGAGAGATAGCACAGCGGTGTTTGCCTTGCAAGCAGCCAATCCAGGACCAAAGGTGGTTGGTTCGAATCCCGGTGTCCCATATGTTCCCCCGTGCCTGCCAGGAGCTATTTCTGAGCAGACAGCCAGGAGTAACCCCTGAGCACCGCCAGGTGTGACCCAAAAACAAAAACCAAAACAAAAAAAGATAAAGCACTCTTCCTCTTAAGGTATCGTGGACAGTTCAGAACGAGATGAGCTCTCCAGATACAGCTTCCATATCTAGATATAGAGATAGAGCCTAATTGAGGAAAGAAGCTTCATTATTTCAGTGATTATATGGAATTTTAGACAAGTGGATGGACATTTTTTAATTATAGGTGGACATCTTGTACTTCCAAACAAATGGACTGACTCTTCTAGTCTGTTCCCTTCCTTCCATGAAAAGAAAGCCATGGTATTATAGTTCCTCAAGTGCAGTGTTCATCTTTGTGTATGTGATTTAAACCAAAGTCCCTTCTGTTTTGATCTCACTTAATTTCCTTTACTCTGTTCTTTATCTCCTGGAGCATAGCTGGTGTTTTGTGATCTATAAATAAATCTTTCAGATCTCCAAAATGATTTTTGTCACAATTCCATGAGAAAAATCCCTTTCATTAACACCCTGGAGATTTTTGTCTGTTTGTTTTTGTATTTTGGGCCACACCTTGCTGTACTAAGTAAGGGCTTACTCCTGGCTCTGCTCTCAGTAATCACTCTTGGTTGAGCTGAAGGACCTATGCAGGGTGTGTGTGTTGGGGGTGTGTGTGTTTGAACCCAGGTTGACTGTATACAAGGCAAGTGTCCTACATGTGTGATTGTTGCAGCTTAGACCCTGGGTAATTTCTTGGGTTTTGTGTGTGTGTGTGTGTGTGTGTGTGTGTGTGTGTGTGTGGTTTTTGGGTCACACCCAGCAGTGCTCAGGGGTTATTCCTGGCTCCAGGCTCAGAAATTGCTCCTGGCAGGCACGGGGGACCATATGGGACTCCAGGATTCGAACCGATGACTTCCTGCATGAAAGGCAAATGCCTTACCTCCATGCTATCTCTCCGGCCTCAGACCCTGGATAATATCTAACCAGAATTTCCTATAGGTAAAATAGCCTTTTCAATCTTGTCCCCTTTTCCAACTTGACAGGGGTAGAAAAGAACTATAAAGACATTCCCATTGATGCAAAAGAAGTTTCTAAAAGTGAAAAAGAAGGAAATGTGTGTAGGCCATGTCTGTTTCATTACCAAACCTGGAAGGCAGAACGAACTAGGAAATTGTTTATAGTACGAAACTGGGTGCATTTGCATAAGTCTGGTTAAAAGAACTTTTGGAATCTTACTGTGCTTTTTGCCTAAATGACATGATTAGGACTGTATTTAAATTAAAATCATTCTCACTTATTTCAGAAGCAGCTGTCAGCAGCGTTTTGAGCAAATGGACTTGAGAAGTCTGAAGACTTGGAACTTGAAAAAGAGCTATGATGGGGATGAGGCACAGAGGCATGGGTTTGAAACGTTTCTGGCAGCTGCTATAACCCAAGAACTCTTTTTTTGTTTTTGTTTGGTATTTTGTTTGTTTGTTTTTGGGCCCACTTGGCAGCGTGGCTCAGAGCTTTTAGGTCTGTGCTTGGAATCATTCCTGAGCCTGGTGAAGCTCAGAGGACCTTAAGTGGTGCCGAGTTGGCCTCACGCAAGGTAATCACTCTACCCATTATGCAGTCTCTCTGGCCCCCTTCCCAGATCTCTACACCAAAGAGATAGACACATTCAGGAGAATTTGAAGTCTTCTGATGAGATATGGACAGTAAAATTTGAACAAATTATGAACAAATAGCTCCATAATTTAGAAGTAAAAACCTCTTCTCAATTGATTCAACACTTACATGCTATCTTTTTTGTCAGTCATTATTCTATTTTGCTGTTTTCTTCTGTGTACAGGCTTTCCTGGCCAGATTATACTTAGAAGCCTTGTTTTGCATTAGAAACCCTCCCCAAGAGGCAGGCCAAGTTCCAACTCGGCCAAAGCCACACCAGCTGCACCCTTCATCCAGTCTCTGCTTTGTCATGGCTCAAATTCAACACTCAAATATGGAGCTCTGTAGACATCAACCTAACCAAAACTCCAGGTATGCCAGTATTTAGGGTGACATCACCAGTGTGGGCACCCTCGGCTCAACCTTCTTGTGCTTCCAGAAGGCCTGGCAGCCAAAAACATGCTTCACAAAAGTTGCAAATTTATCCATAATGCTTGGAATTTCTGAACCACTTGGCTGCATATGCAGCCACACAACAACTCCAAATTTTTTTTTTTTTTTGGTTTTTGGGCCACACCCGGCGGTGCTCAGGGGTTACTCCTGGCTGTCTGCTCAGAAATAGCACCTGGCAGGCATGGGGGACCATATGGGACACCGGGATTCGAACCAACCACCTTTGGTCCTGGATCGGCTGCTTGCAAGGCAAACGCTACTGTGCTATCTCTCCGGGCCCAACTCCAAATTTTTTAATACTGTAATCACAGTAGAAATACATCATGTATTTGAAGCTACCTAAAGTTAAGAAACAAACAAAAATAACAGAAAGGTCAACTAGAATCAAGAGTAAAACTTCTGTCAATAACTTAATGACCTCCTTGAGAGATACAATTATTTTCACAAAATTTTTGTTGCTGTACTTTTTCTTTTTTCTTTATGTTATTTTTTTAAAAATTATTTTACTTCAACTTAGCTGGAAACAAATGTATTATGATTAACTATGTAATCCATGGTCTTTAAAAAGTAATTTATAATAATTTATAATTAAAAACTAGTTCTCCCCAATCGCCTCTAATGACTTTAATTTCTCTGCTCTGTGATATATATGTTGTGCTGAGGGTCATGCAGAGCTCAAGACTGAACTCGGAGATTCATACTTGCTAGGCTTAGGTTCTCCCACTAGAGCTACATTCCTGCCCTTCTATTTATTATCTCCTAATAAATAAGGCAACTATCTCATCCACTTATTCAAATTTTTTTTTTTTTTTTTTTTTTTTTTTGGTTTTTGGGCCACACCCGGTAACGCTCAGGGGTTACTCCTGGCTATGCGCTCAGAAGTCGCTCCTGGCTTGGGGGACCATATGGGACGCCGGGGGATCGAACCGCGGTCCGTCTCCTAGGCTAGCGCAGGTAAGGCAGGCACCTTACCTCCAGCGCCACCGCCCGGCCCCTCAAATTTATATTTTTAATTGTTTACCTGTACCTCAAAGGGAAAAACTTCCAGAAATAGGCCCTTAAATCTGTGGAACCATGTATTCTGTATATTGCTATATGAAGGGGAAATTACATGCATCCTTTTTTGAATAAAGCTTTTGTTGCAACAAGAGACTCATTCAAAGATAAACTCTTCAGTCTCGTCATATAAACAGCTGCATGAAGCCTCTATCCAATAGTGTGGCTGTAGGTTTGGTGGACTCAAGCTCCCAGTGGAGTGGACATTATCTTTTCATGTAATGTTTCATTAAACAGCTAACTCCACAAGTGTTCCCAAGATATATAGCTTTAAAGGAAAAAGATACATGCTCTGCCAAGGAAAAAACTATGATTTACGGTAGTAACTGCTACACTCGATCTTATTGGTCTGAATTGCAAAATTATTAACATGATGGTTCTGTAGAATTTAGTAGTGCAACCAGCACTGTTTGGCACGTTTATGACAACAGGGTTCTGGTTTACTTAACTCCACAGTTACACATTGGCAGCATTTCAAATTCTAGGCACAGATGTTTAAATGAATATAAAGAAGCATTAAAAAATAAAGGATAGCTTTGAGTGTCCACATGGAAGAACAACATTCTTTTCTTAATATGCCTTTGGGTGGGCATGACCTTTGTCAAGGGTGATTTGGCAAGTATGAGAACATATACAAAGCACTTCTTGATCTTTTGTTTTCTTGGGATATACCCAGTTGTGTTCAGGACTTAACTCCTGGTTCTGAGCTAAGGGATCACGACTGGCAGTACTCAAATATGGGCAGCCATATCTGAGTGTGTTGGCAGGTGTGCGTGTGTTGTGTGTGCTAAATATTTGAGCCCAGGACAGCTGTGTACAAGACAAACACCCTACTCACTATAACATCTGGCCCCACTTCTTGTTCTTAAATCGAGATCGCTAGCATTTTTGTAGAAGCATTTTCTATGTGCAGTTCAAATTTTATATTTAATTGGTGCCTGGAGATGGATTATTTCTGGAGCATTAGTACACAAGCAAGGTGTCTAGCTTTCTCATCTCAGCCTTGCTTGGTATTGTATGGGGAGTAAAAATAGATTTACATAAAATTTTTATTTGGTGGTGGTGGCAGGTGGTGGCAGGATTTGGGCCAGTCAGTATTACATAGGGCTTACTACTGGCAGTGTTCATGAGACCGTAAGTGGTGCTGGAGATCAAAACTAGGTTGGTTGCATGCAAGGCAAGAACCCTACACCTGTATTATATATTCAGGACCTCAAAATTTTACTTAAAATGAACAAGTCTAGTTCTCTGGATAAATGGGATATAGGATGGGAAGACTGCAGAAACATTATTCTGCACTCCTTGCAATGTGCTCAGTGCTGCCTAAAATGTTTCTAATAGGCAGTGTTACACACAACACACACACACACACACACACAAAACTTAGAAAGGCATTTTTGGAATGAATCCAATTTCCTTCTCACTGCCCCTTACCACCCCATACACAAATCTAAGTCCCACAAAGGCAAGTATGCAAATCTCCCATAATTGGTTTGGAAGACTTTTCTTAGAAAACACTTTCTAGATCCTAAAGAGAAATATTACACTGCTGATGAAGGTAGTGACATCACTCATATTCTTCCTGAAGAGAGGTGAGATTAGGGAATCATGAAATCGCCCCTGCTTCGGGGGCAGGAGACACAAATCAGTTCCCATTCAGGATATTTTAAATACCACCCTTTCCCTTTGATGTCCTTTATGTGCCTTTCACACAAGACCCAAGAGAGGCATTGGTAAAGCATGAACATTTAATTTACATTTTGACAATTTGCACATAAATAACAATGTAAACCAATACGTAAACATAATATAGCCTGTTGTTCTAGCAAAGTAAAAAGCCAGTAACTTTGGTCAGTTTTAACTTTTAAGAGAAGAAAGAAAATATAAAACCACTGCTGATTGTGGGCTCAACATTCACATGTAAGAGAAGTTTAAAATCACTGTACACATAGGTCTCTAAAAACCCACAACTGTAAGAAAGCAGGCAGAAACAAAGAATAAGCATTTGGGAATGGAAAGAACTTGGTGTCAATGTCCGTGAGATGGGTTTGGTTTGCTGCAATTAAGGAGCTTGTGTAACACTGATGTTTTACCGTTTATAGGAACACATTAGTAAGGCTCTTAGGCTTCCCTGGATTATCCCACAGTTCTTTTCTGCAGTTTGATATTGGTTGTCAGGACACACTGTGGACTCAGAACCACTTTGACCAGCAATCACTTTTGATCAATTACTTAGGACGGAGGAAGAGAGAGAGAAATAAGTTATGGGGAGCAGAAAGTCGTATTGGAAGTTTTGTTTTTGTGATTTGGCATGACCACGTAATTATGTGGCCTAACAAAATTAAAGCCCTTGTTCTTAGCCGTTTAAAATAATGATCTTTCTCCCTGCTTATGCCTCCTACCTTACCAAGAGTTTGGGGTCATTTACAATAGCTAGGTGTCAGTGTGAGGTCAGGAAGTACTGAGCAATTTCAGAAAAGATGTGTTTTTATTTTCTTGCTTTAGGAAAAGCAGGTTCTTTTACATGGTTTGGCTCACAACTTAAGTGGTTATAAATATATATACACATGGTATAGTGGTATAAATAGACTTATAAATATACACTTTTGCTACACCTTGAATGCTGACACGTAATCTTTGGGCTTATCAGAGTAGAAGATAGAATGGCACATCTACCTTCCTGGAGCATCCTTGGTTTCTCCGCAAGAGTAGCAAATCATCCCATATGACACCAATTCCTGCACAACTGGACACTCAATGAGGTAATTGTTGAACAACTTTGTAATGCCCTTTCATCTTCCATTAAGTTAACCACAAAATGTAAAAACACAAATACTGAGAAAAATCTTGAGTTTTACAAAAAAAAATACAATTGATGTGTTGGGGATAGGAATGTTCATTACCCGCTTTTACCCAAAGACACTAAGAATACCCGTTTTTTCACTTATTTGCTGCTCAAGAGTAGCCTGAGCCTCATCTACTTCAAATCCTTCCTGGCAGAGCACCATTTTTTTGTGCAATTTGGACAAAACAACAACAAAAAAACCAACAACAAAAACAACATGCGGACTCATGCCCTTAAATCTCAAACACACAAAGCCACCAGTGCTTAAGGCAACATTTGGAGTGGCTTCAAACATGACATTTCTTCTTCACATTTTCAGATAATACAATGGGATGCAAATATCACACAACTTTTTTGGGGGCGGCCCTGTTTTGGGAGGAGGAAGACAAATGGCAATGTTTTTGTCTTCTTTCTGGTAAATTGGGACTGGGAGAGGTGTGGGAATTGAACTATCTACAAAAATAATCACAATTTTCTTGTATCTTCTACATAAGTTATTATTGGGTAATTCTGCACACATACCCCCAAGTTATTACGCATTCTGTTCAAATGATATGAGTCCAAGATGAACACATCAATTGTCTGACTTTGGCAAAACCAAAACCTCATTTTAAAAACATTATTATAGAGGGAAATCAACTGAAATAATTGTACTTGTTTACTAAATAATACTAACATTGTAGATATGAAAACAGATGTGCAGAAATTATCTACAAAGAATGGCCACAAGACAATATATATATATATATAACATTTATACTCAAATTAGAAAGGAATTTTCCCAGTCATTGTAAACTCTTTAATTATTGCTTTCTGAATGATAAATTGTATAATAAATTATGAAGGATTACCACTGAAAAATAATTATGTCTAGGCAATAGTCTTACTAATGGGAAGGCTATGCAAACATATCCACACAAAATATTCCAAATACACAGGTTCAAATATATAGATTGGGTGTAAATAAGTGTGTATGTATATATATATATAAAATATGTATGTATATTGTCTTTGCCTTATGTATGCCCTGAGATTTCAGTAACTTTGGAGTTCCTTCTTTAATTCCAGCGAAGTAAAGGGAAGCCACGAGAGCTCTGCAAAACTGGAATTATGTACAAGCCACATTACCTGGCTTGCCAAGTCATAAGCTATGAAACAAAACACAATATTTGAGTCTTCTGAAAATCTTAAGGATCCATCGGTTCAACTGTTTCTTGTTTGACCTTTACAGGTAGAAGAGGTAGTGGGTTGCTGTGAGGCAACTTGATGAGGGAGGGGTCCGAGGATTCATAGAGACTGCACCCGGAGAGAAGTCCGGTGCCCAGGTTTCTCTGCAAAGACACTTTCAGGCCCGTTTCTTCCTTCTCCTTCCGGACCACAGCCAAGATTTCCTTCTCCACCACTGAGATCACGTCAACATTGTCGTCCACATCCTCCAGCCGATCAGCGTTATCACTGATGTCAAACTTCTCGATCTCCTCGTTGATGCGGCTCAGGTCCTCTAGCGTCAACGCTGGGGCAGGGGCAGCTGGACAGTTCCCCTTCAGGTGAACCTGGAGGCTGCAGAGATGGATGTAGCTCTTGTGGCAGTGCATGCACTTGTGGGGCCGCTCCCGGGTATGCAGGCGCTTGTGGAGCTTCAGGTGCACGAACTGGGTGAACTTGGCAGGGCAGACCTTGCACTGGTAGGGCTTCTCGCCCGAGTGTAGGCGCAGGTGGGTCTTAAGATTGCTGGTGCTGCTGAAGCGTTTGTGGCAAACCTGCGGGGAGGAGATGGAAGGTGACCAGGTGGCCCGTGGGCGGCACCGGATGACCTCCCAAACGGTGTCTCCTACCTCTGCCATGGCTTTAAACCAGCCAGGCGACCTGGGCTCACTAGATGGTGTTTACTTCCCCAACCTCTTTCCCACCCTCTGGAAGCTGCAGTGCCAGGGTCTCTGCTCCAAAGTAGTAGCAGAGCAGTCAGCCTGTGGGATGGTGGCACTTGAGTTGGGGCTCGTAGGAACAAAGGGTTGACCTAGGAGGGTCTTTTCTACTAAGGAGTCATTAGTTCTACCCAAAAATCCTGCCCACCTGGCATTCATGTGGCTTCTCTCCCGTGTGTACCAGGTAGTGTTTCTGCAGGTGGGCCAGCTGAGTGAATCCCTTGTTGCAGGTCTGACATTTAAAAGGCCGTTCTCCGCTGTGAACTCTGAGGTGGACCTGGGAAGAAGAAACCACATGTGTTAGCTCGGGTCTCAGATGGCCAAAGAACCAACCTTTCTGCTCATAATACCAGGCTACTGATGATGTTGACACCGTTAAGGGATCAAGGGCTGGAGAGATGTCCCAATGGTCTGAGACGATGCTCTGCCCAGAATTAGTGACCAGTACTCAATCAAGCTCTTCCAGGAATGAGTTTCCAAAATCATCAAAGCTGGGAGAGAGACCCTGAACACTGGGCACTACCCCAACCCCAAGAACTAACAACAAAAATAAACCAGAAAAAAAGAGTAAAGTATCAAGGGAAGAAGTACTCAGGGCACTGCAAATGGTCTCCCCAACACCACTGGGAGTAACCCCCAGAGCACAGAATCAGAAATATAAGAAGCCCAAGAACACCAGGTGTAGTGTTTCCTATCCACATGTCCCCCCACCACAAAAAAAAAAAAAGGAAAGCATGAAGAGGAAACCTTGAACATAACTAAGCCCTGGCATTTTTAGAATGCTTGATATTGTTTGTGTGAAAGGAACAAAACAAACCAGCTTAACTGGGGCTTTAAATTGAGCTTCTGACCCTCTGGTTTTTGCTCTCTCAAACAAGCCAGGTGCAGGGAAGTAATTTGTCTGAAGTCACATTACTTTTGTTGGAAGTGACAAAGGCAGTTCAGCCCAAAGCAAGTGCCCTCGGCTGGGTGTCAGCCCATGAAGATGGCAGTTCTCCCTCACATTTTCTGCTTCCAGCAGGCCAACTCAGAGCTGAAATGGGCAAAGCACCTCAGCCTTCACTACTGAACCACAGCCTTGGTCCCAGGAAGGCATTTCTGCCTACTGGAACTGAACCCTACCCGAACAGACCAAGGCAGGGCTAGAGACAGACAGCTCAGTGAGGCTGAATGCCTTATTTGCCTATGAGAAGACATGGTTCAATCCTTGACTGCATAGTCCCCAAGCATCTACAGGGGAGGCTTGATACAAAAATGACTACCCTAGGACCAGAGTGGTAGCTCAGTGGTAGGGCTTGCATGCGGCTGACCCAGGACGGACCCAGGTTTGATTCCTGGCATCCCATATGGTCCCCTGAGCCAAGAGCGATTTCTGAGCTCAGAGCCAAGGTAACTTTACCCCTTAGCGCCACCAGGTATGACCCCCCCCCCAAAAAAAAACAATAAAAAAGACTGCCAGGCCTTGGCACCTATTGATTAGCTTGAGCTTTTGAGTCTCACCTTTAGATTTGAGAGCTGGCCGAAGGTCTTGGCACACACATTGCATTCATACTTGATCTTGCCATTCTGCTTCTTTAGTGGGTAGGGCAGAGTCTTGTAGCCGGTCACGTTCCTCTTGTTCTTGATGAGATTCATGGCCTCATCGCTGCTTGGGGCTGCTGAGGTAGCTTTGGGTTGCACCACGTGTTCAGAGGTGGCCGCTGTGCCCGCAGTGGGAGACCCACTGGTGGGGCTACCCCCCTTGTCCTTCATGCTGGGAGCAGCAGCCGCCCCAGGGAGGGAGAAGGCACTGTGGGGTGCTGGGACAATTACTTCCCGAGGATGCTCAGGCTGGAGCAATCTCCGGGCCCCATCAGAAGGTAGCGAGTTGGGGAGAGTGGTTGGAGCGAGCATGGGGTGAGGCAGGCTGCCCCCGCCGAGGAGGTTGCTGTAGACGGGGTAGAGCCGTGGGAAGAGGCTGAAGTTGTTGAGGCTGTTGATGTTGCCCATGGAGCTGAGGCTGTTACAATTCATACTGTAGGAGGGCAATAGGAACTTGGGGTAGTGAGGGGTATAGGAGGGGAGGAAGGCAGGGGGCAGGTGAGGGGTAGGCGGATAGCCTGGATAGGAGCTCAAGCCTTCGGTGCCATAGGGCCCATTCAAGTAGGTGTACGAGTCCCGGGGTTCATGAGGGCCCGGAGCCAGGGGTGACACATTGTTCCCCGGGCTGCTATGAGGACTGGAGCTTCTGAAGCTTTGGTCAGGGCTACTTCTGGCAGAGGGACTTGGTGTGGTGGAGGATGGAATAGGTGAATGGGGGATGTAGGTGGGCCTCTCCATGCTGTAGGCCAGAGAAGCTTTCAGAAAGTCTTCTGAGAGAGGGGGTCTGATGGGGTAAACCACCCGAGGGTAGAAGGGCATTTCGGGGCTTCCATTTTTCCTGAAGTCATCAGCGTCCTTTTCTGAAGTGAGGGGTGAAATGTTGGAATGGTACAGGTCCTTTCCTTTGTTTGGGTACGAGTCCAGCTTGAGGATCTCTTTCACACTATGCTCTCTCTTGGGCAGGGTCTTGGGGCAAAGGTCGTTCTTCTCCATACTCTGCAGCTTTGGATTGTTCTGAGTTTGTGCTGAAGGGAAGAAGAAAAGGAGAAGAGTCATATGGAGGGAAGGAGACAACTTTGTAAAACTGCCACAGCGGTCACTTTCTGGAGAAAACCTGACACAATATCTGGGCTCCTCATGGTTTCAGACCACTCAAAACCCCTCGCGCAAGGAGGCAGCAAATAAGCACCGTGGCAGCACTCATTCAGCTAGGAAGAGCTGCATGATATAACTTCCACTGGTAGAAGCTTTATGCTAGAGAAGGACTATGCTGGTGAGAACTGAGGAGATTCCGTGAAAATGGGGTGCAGGGCCGAGACAGCTCAAGGAACTGAAAACATGCTTATGCAAGAGGCCTGGGTTTAACCTCCTGGTACTACAAACACAAGCACTTCCACGAATAACACCAGACCAGAGAGCTTTGAGTAGCTCCTCACTCAGTGTTGCTGGGAATGGCCTCTATCCCCACAAAAAGAAACAGCGAAGAAAAAAATTAGAAGGGGCATCAGGTTATTCAAAAGCATTGTAATGTTAACTAAGTTAGGAGAAAAAAAGAAATCAACACATCCTCTGAATAAGAGGTGAAAGATTTAATCATTTCAAGAGGTTGGGAATAGTGCAGCAGCAGGTAAGGGGCTTGCAGCTGACCCAGGTTTCATCCCTGACACCACATCTAGTCCTTTGAGCACAGTCAAGTGGCACATCCAGTCCACTGAGTTCCACCAGGTGTGGTCCCAAATAAAACAAAAATAAAAGGCTCATTTCATTTCCTCATTTCAAGCCCTAAGTAGTCATGCATTGCCGCCTGCATTTGTTGCCCTGTTCAAACAGACAAGGCCTACTGGACAGGTGAGCATGGCGGGTGCCACCCCTGCTCCTTGATTTGCTGACCACAGTAATTTCACTCAGGCTTTCTGCCCCATCTGACCAGGCTCCCTGTCGCATTACCCTGAAATCAAGAGGTGTGATACAACAACCCACAACAGATACCTCCCGAGCCAGTTCAGTTACTTAGAGCACCAAAGCAATCAGGCAGTGGAGATGAAAGCCTTGCAACCAGAAGATGGCCTGGCATGGAAGGGCAACAGGCTCGAGAGAAGACAGCTCATGATGCTGGTGACGTGGCTAGCTAGCTAGCTGGGCCCCTCTACTGAACCAAAGCAGGAGTGTCCTTCAGAAAAAGCTCCCATCTCCAGCTCAGCTGCCCAAGGAATCAAAGCAACACTGTGGGCAGGGCAGGTGTGTGGGACCCACTTAACACTTGCCCTTAAAGCAAGGATCAGGAACAGGAGGTTTGTGCTGATAGTTCAAGAGGCCCTAGAGTGCCTGGCTTTAAGCTCCTAGGGCAGTTTGGAGATGATGCTGGAGCCAGGGTTTTTTTTTTGTTTTTTTTTTTTTAAGTCTCATTTGTCATCAAAAGCCCCTGTCAGATTTAAATGAGAAAGCACCCCAGGCCTTGTTATCTGATAGGTTTAGAAATGCACTCTGCGGAACTCCATATTCTCAACTCTTTAAATGCATTCTCTCCGTTGACAGGCTTGAGGGATCTGATGCCAGGAGCAGCCCTCAAGAGAATGTTATCTCTGGAGAGGTGTTATCAGTAACTCCCGGGTGAGCCAGCAGCTCCAGAATAAACACTGCCAAGAAGCAGCTATCAGGGAAGATGCTGATGCGGCCAGTGATGGAAAGCTTGTGGAGGGAGAGGGATTTCTGAAGTCACTAAACCAAAATAAATACCCCCTTATCAGACCAATATCAGTCTTTCAATGAGGCCCAGCAGGCAGGAAGTTCAAATTGTCACTTTTGTTTTTTAAAGCTGAAATGGTCAACTCACTTGGGAGGTTGTAAGGCAGAGCATCTCAGACACAGAAAGGCGGAAAAGGAATGATTTGGAGGATCCACACAGATCCTGCACCTAATTCACAAGATAGATACCACATCTCAATGAAGACCCGCTCCAAAAAAGGGGGAGTCTTCACTGTCACCACTTTCTATAATTTTCTGTGGCAAATTATCTAAGTCTCATGACTTTTACAGTGGTGTTTTGGTTCTTTTCGACAGATTCAAGCCTGCAGAAAAATATGCCTCTATTCCTAACGTGACACCAGACTTAGGAGCTCTTATCAAGAACCTCAATAATACAATCACTGAACTGAAACCAAGCTGATGACAAGAAACACAAACAGAAAGTTGGAATTTGTATTCTCTATGTACAAAAGCGGTGCCTGGCATGTAACCTATCCACACTGTTTGCTCTTGCTATGTCTTCACAAAATAAATGCTTATCTTACTCCAAAAGCAACATCCACAGACATTAGCTACCCCACACTGCCGCCTTCTAAGTTGTAAATTATGTAGTCCTATGAAAGTCCATTTCAAAAAAAAATCATCCTTCAGCAGCTGAGTAATCAGTGGAGTTAGTGTCATTTCTGACTCTCCCACTCAGCAGCAGCTTGAGTTAACATGAAAAAGAAAATCAAGATCTGTTTTTGTTCTTAAATCTTAAATGGCTGTAGGCGGACGGAGTCATTTCAAGAGTGAACTGCTTCTGAAGGCTTTGAATGGCTTAATTATGCCGACTCACATTTTCGATCTATAATAAGAACCCCCAAAGACTACAAGAAAGAACCTAGAAGTTCTGCAGTAGGCAAAACAAAGTCTGTTTTCAACTGAAACTGAGAAAGCAGATTAACATTTAGAAGTCTGTAACTTGGTCAACTGTTTTCTAGATGGATTTGTAAAATACATGGGGGAGGGGAAGAGACCAACAAAACTTGGGGTAGGTTGGAGAGGATCTTATTACTTCTTCTTCCTTTTGTTTTATTAAAATAATGCATATTTGTAATTTCTATTTTTTTTCCTTTGGTCACACCTGGTGAGGCTCAGGGGTTACTCCTGGCTATGTGCTCAGAAATCGGCCCTGGCTTTGGGGGACCATATGGGACGGGTATTGAACCAAGGTCTGTCCTAGGTCAGCTGTGTGCAAGGCAAATGGCCTACTGTGTGCTATCGCTCCGGCCCCATATTTGTAATTTATAACTACTCATTTTTTTTTATATTTTTTCCCTGTCATCTCTTCTCAAAACTACTCATTAAGCCACCAATGCCACCGGAAATCCACACTCTGATTCCAACACAGATCTCTATTATGCTTGAAGCATGGAAACCCAACACGACTCATTTAAAGACACCATCTACCTATTAGGACTGATGAAATAGTGGAAAATTTCCTGATCAGAGTCTCAATCATCAGTCACCACACCTAAGACAACTAGTTTCACAACAGCAGCAGGAGTCTTGGCTTAAAATGGCTGGTTATTCATTCTCATCCTTCACACTTAATACTGGACGGTGAAAGACTAATCAGAAAATGTGCCCATTTCGGAAAAGAGTTTGCAACATTTAAAAGAAACATTTGAGGCAATCAAGACATCAATTCACAAGGCACATAAAAGTCACTTCTGAACTAAAAAAAATAAAAATAAAAATGAAAAAGTTCTGGAATGGTTAATGCAAAACTCATGGAGAGGGATCATGTCAAGTAAGGTTACTATATTTTGTTTGAATATCAAAAGTTTTCCCCATAGCCCATAAACTAATTGAGATTAAGGAATAAGAGATTCTGGAGGGAGTAACTTGCTATGCTGACTAAATTAGAAGAATGAGCACATTTTCCGTGAGATGTCTTGCAGGAATAGAAACTTTTTCACAGGCCCTGTTCAAAAAGTCCTGCAGGCAGAGGCTGAAACAATGAAACTGGAACGGATCTCCAGGATATCTGGACTTAGAAAGGACAGAGGTCTTTTGGATTGCAGAAAAGGAAGGCAAATTACAACCTTTGGGTCACCAATTGTACTCATATTGCTCACAATGAAGGTCAATTTGTTCCTAAATATTCCAAGATTTCTTCCTGAAGGACCAGAAATGGGGTTCCTTAAGCTTATATATTCTTAAATTTCCAGAACACAAGTACAGTCTTGAGATCACTGGAAAATGAGCAGCATCAAATAACTAGAGCTGGATTTTGCCAAACAAGGAAATGTAGTTGTGTTTTGGTAACTGCCTCTAAATTAAAGTTCAGATCAAAATTTTAATTTATGATAGGGTTACCATTTATCCCATATAATCTCAAAAGGAAAAATGTGAATTTAAACTACATTTAACTCTCAAACAAAGCAAATGGATTAGCCATCAATGATTAGTGAAGTTGAATAAAGGGTGGGTATCTAGAAATTCTTACAAGACCCTAACAACTTCTCAGATCTGAAATTTTATCAAAAGAAAAAGCTACAACCATATTACAACCTATATACAGAAAGTTTTAAACCAAAAGGAGAATTTTAATACCTGCTCAATCCCTGGCAAAATCCATATAGTCCCTTGAGCCCATCAGGAGTGATCTGAGCTGAGACAGAAGTAAGCCCCCAGCACCACTGGGTGTGGCCCAAAGTCAAAACCAAAGACAACCCCAAAAAGTAAAAGCTTATAGATGTAAGGAACTGAGAATTTGTTAAGATAAAGTGATAGGTGGCTACTACAGTAATACTGATCAGGAGATCAGATAGGTTTTTACCATAAGGAAGGAAAAGAAATCTTTTTATCTTTTCAGTTGTTCCTTTCGAATATTTGAAAATTCGTAGCTTTGTTTTTCTAGAAATAATCTGATAATGTTTCACATCAGTCCCAAACTTGGCCAAATGCCCCAAATATACCAATACACATTTTAAGCAAGTCAGAGGTACCAGGCCTGGCATATCTGGCACATCAGAGCCAATTCTAATCCTCTCTAGAAATGAATATATCTCTATCTTCCTGTACCTTTCTGAACAATCTACTCAAAGGCATGCTCAATACTTTTAAAAATGATTCTATTCCAAAAAAAAGAAATAGGACTAACTTTTCTCCCCTTTCCTAGTCCCTAGTTTTAAGTCACATACTTGGCCCAACAGATGAAGCCATATAATTAAACAACATGTTATTAGCTCATAGGGGCAGAACTGACATTACTGGCATTTTTTGTTATTGTTGTTGTTCTTTAATCCACTTACTGAGATTCATCATTGTCAGCTCTCCAGGATAAGGATAGTGAAGCCTTTCTGCAAAGTCCCGACAATACCACACAAGAAGCTCCTGGTTGGCAGGGATGGGCTTAATGGTGTAGAAGTAGATGTTCATCCCGTTCTGACATGCAGCCAGGTTTTGCTCCCGGGCAGAGTGTGCAGGATTCACATAGCGCATCCAGTTGCTTTTCTCCTCATTAAAGCCATCGATGAAGTGGTGGAGCTCCCCTCTGGAATAGATCTGTCCAAAGAGAAGACAGATGTGTAAAAAAAAAAAAAAAGTCCGTCCCCAAGCAATGTAAAGCTTTCCCAGCACCTCCAAGAAGATGTACAAATTCCAGACCTTCTGGGATTTCTAGCCTCCAGTTACCCAGTTAGAAGAAAAAGAATGGAACTCATTTATAATTGATGGGAGCCTTGAATCAACAAACATAAAAAAAAAAAAGACCCAATTCTCTTCCCCTAATTGTCAGTTACTCTTTCTATTTCACATTCTTTTCACCTTGGAGTTGGGGGTGGGGGGTGTAGCATAGCATGAAACACAAAATCTCACATGAAGTGCTGCCTTAGTCTCACTGCACTGCCAGTGAGTGGCAAACGAAGAATGCTAAACTTCAGTTCTGATTTTGCTGACTTGAATGCTTTGAGTCACTGGTAGAAGACCAAGCCAACTAAATGCGTCAAACTGAGTCTCAACTTTTTCTATGGCCTCTGTACTTGCCATTTCCTACACCCCCGCCCAAGGCTTTTAAAACTATGCAAACATCCTCCACCCCCAATCCTCCAAGTCCTAAAAGTCACTCTAACTAGATCATATGAATACTTGGAACCCAGTCTTTTTGTGGAAACAGTGGGTGGGACAAAGGTGAACTTTACCTGCCATAACAAAGTGAACGCAGGGACAGAAGTCAGAATTTTACTGTCTACTGAGAAGTCACTTTTCCTTCTTGATAAAACATGTCTAGCCTTGCTCTTTTCCTTCACGTTAAAAAGGAGGGGAGAGGGAACCCTCTTATCTGTGAGGAGCTTGTCTAAAACATCATTCAGAGAGCCATAGGCATGTGTTTTTGGAAAAAGACTAGGAAGAAGCTATCCCAGTTCTCTAAAGGTAAAAGCTCAATGAAGAATTCAGTAGTAATAAAAACACAGCCACCAGTGTACGCACATCATTCAGATAAAAGGCAGACTGTGAAAAGAGTAAAAACTTAACACACTTACTGATACTACCTTACCAATTCCTGATCCTTCTCCTGTCTTAAAGTACCCCTTTTCTTCAGACAAGAAATCTTACACACCTATAATCAATACCGGTGTATCTGCAATAGGGAGCCTCCAAGTTGCAGGGTCTACGGTCCGCAGAAGGCTATTTTAGCCCTGACTGAACAGCAAGTTACTATAGCTTGGTTCACAGCCATATGCTGACCTGTCAGCTTGCAAGGTATTTCTATAGTTCACACAAGCTTTATCAGAGGCAAAAAGGAACTCTGTCCCTTTAACACAGGCAGTAAACACCAGAATCACTTTCTTTAAGAGTAACTTCCTGTAAATTGTGAAGGGGGAAATACATGTGGCTTCATCAAAGCAGCTTGTGAGAGCTTTTGCGGTGTGTTTTGTTAAGAGAAAATGGAACAAGGCTGGTTGAATTCTGCTATCAAGAGGGGTTTTCAAGTTTGTTTACTCTGATGTGCAAACTTCCAGGAACATGGGGTGCCATCGATGCTCACTGCACTGTTCATAGGGCGGAAACTGCTTTCTAAAGCTAAGGGTATGCTGATTCCACGCAGCTTTCCAGACTGTAGCCTCATTTAGAAACAGAAATGTCCATGCCATGAAGTCACACGCATAAGACACACATTCCCATGAGCAAATGAAATAATGCCTACGTCCAATGAACACTGCGCCCTGCCACCTCGCGACATTTCCATGCATTATCACGAAGATTAAAAATGTGCTGACTCATCAGCACAGTTACAAGAAATGTCACTGATTTCTCAATTTACACATCCCTTCTCTCCTTTCAATGTGTAATTTGCATTAAACTGCCTTCACAACCAATGTTAATATTTCTGCCAGCAAAAATCAGGATGCTTTTTGACTGTGTGCAACATGTTCTCCTGTAATAACCTTTTCATATGGAAATGAAATGGTCTAGTAAGACCCATCCAAAAAAGTAATTCAATTAAGAGTAAATCTTGAATGAACGGGAGGAATGGAACTGAGAGGATGTCCTTAGGTTTCTTTATTAAAAAAAGAAATTACTAAGTGACTGCGAATGCAGCTTGGCAGCATACCTGCTCTGTATGTGAGGCTCTGGATTTGATCCCTGAAACCATGTAAGAAATAATTTAGGACCAGAACAGCAGCACAGCAGGTACGGTGCTTGCCTTGCACATGGCTAACCCAGTTTTGATATGCAGCGTCCCATAAGACCCCCTGAACCTGCCAGGATTTCTGAACGCAGAGCTAGGAATAACCCCAAGTGTCACCAGGTATGGCCCAAAAACAAAATTTAAAAAAATATATATAAACAGTGGAGAGATAGTACAGAAAGTAGGGTGCAACCCAGGTTCAATCCCTGAACATCATAGATTGTGGCCTCCCCCCCAAAACCAAGAAACAAAAAGAAAAATAACAAAAAATAAAAATGACCATGTTAATGAGACTATCTGGATCTATTTCATATATACACATACTCTTTGATATCGATACACTCCCTCTTCTAAAATTATTGGTAACGCAAACTATGAATTACCAAGTTTTGTCCATTGTAAGTTATGAAGCAAATATAAATTAAGAATGAATAATTCTTTCTTTTTTTTTTTGGTTTTTTGGGTCACACCCAGCAGTGCTTGGGTTACTCCTGGTTCTATGCTCAGAAATCGCTCCTGGCAGGCTCAGGGGACCAGGGGATGAGGGATTCAAACCACTGTCCTTCTGCATGCAAGGCAAATGTCTTACTTCCATGCTCTCTCTCCGGCCCCAAGAATGAATAATTTTTAAATCAAGATTTTAAATATACAAATGTTTAACTCTGGTTTCTCTTCAGATCGCATAAATCTTTTGCCTTTTAAATATACAAATGTTTGTGGACAATTATTGATCTCTTTATAGCTTAGAAAATGGTAAAAAAAAAAACCATCTCATTTTTATGGAGAAACAAATAAAAGGGTTTTTTCTTTGTTGTTTTTATTTTTTAAAACAAAAGGGCTGCAGAGTTGGGGAGGGAAAGGATGGAAAAACTGAACTCAGGGCTTCAAGCATGCTCTGCATTTACTCTATTGCTTCAACTATTCCCTACCATTAGAACATATTCTTTACACTTTTGACCCAGAAGATTTGTGTGCTGGCGAAAGTAAAGCATAATTCAATTTTTGTTATCTTCCTGGATGATGAGAAGCATTTTTCTTATTTATGGGACAATCTATGTATTGTCAAATCCAGTAGTTTTCATATTGCCGATGCATTTAGATCAGGACTAGTTAGAATAGCTTCCATTTTTCATCTCCATTCCTCCAACACTAACTTCTACTCATCCTTCCATAATATCATTTCTTTTTTCTTTTTTTTTGTGTGTGTGTTTTTTCTGGGCCACACATGTTTGATGCTCAGGGGTTATCACTGGCTATGTGCTCAGAAATTGCCCGACTTGGGGGGACCATATGAGATGCAGGGGAAGGGGGGAGGTGTGCTTCAAACCACGGTCGTCCTAGGCTAGCGATTGCAAGGTAGATGCCTTACTTCTTGCGCCACCTCTCCAGCCCCAATATCATTTCTTTTGATTAATTCATTTGTGAGTGAACTCAGCAAGAAAACAAGGGGTGGAAATCTAAAATGTGGTGATTCATTATTACTTCCTTGCAGAGATATGCAAACGAAGTTACCCTTAAAACACAAAGTAGCAAACTATTTCCTTTACTACAAAACTCCAATTAATTACAAAGATTGATTCATATATAGTTCATATCTCCATCTCTACTACCTATCTATAGGCTGTGTTTCCAGGTTCAAACACATAGCCAGTTTCATCATACTTGGTCCCCTGTATGTATCCCGGGGCCTAGGGAACCCAGATAACTTGTGGTTGAGCCCAATACAGGTCCAAAAGGAGTCTGGAAAATTTTCCTTACTTACCCGCCAAAAATATTTCCTGCTGGTGTTCTTAGGAACTGTATCAGTGGTGTAGATTTCACCTATTAGAGGCCCAAAACGTGTTCCTTTTGGTATGTACTCCTTACTCACTACTCCAATAACCTAAAGAGGGTCAACCATATGAAACAATTACTTTGATGGCAAAAAATTAACATCATTTACATTTAAATGAATTATCAAGCGGTAATATAACCAAAATTATTTATGGAGAGCAGGAAGCCCTGGTGCTGCATAATTAAAAATAAGTTTCATCTGAAACAAGACCATTCTTTTTAATTCTGAGATAGATCATAAACAAACACTTGCACAAGCCCCCAAATCTAGAGAATTATTATACAGTAATTGAGAATCCCTTATGTTGTGTCTTTTTATGCAAGAACAGAATAATCATTCTATTCATACAGATTTAAATGAAAATTCTATCATTTCGAGTCTACTCCTATTTTTCTATTTTTCCTTCTCAAACCATAAACATAGAGTGTTTGAGGTAAAGAGAATCATTTTAACCTCAGAAACTAAAATAATACTCTTTGGTTGTGCCACAAGGCCCCAGGAACCAGAAACCAAACGCATCAGACACATTTTTCATTTCAGATAAGTTCTTTTTTGTTTGTATTCTCACCATAGGTTTTAAGTTCTTTATAATGGAAGTTTTTCAAGAAACGTCATTCTTTACCATCTTTTACTCAATCATGTTCTACATCTTCCTTTGAAATGGAATTTTATAGAATAGAGCTGTGGGTTCTGAGATCCAAGGAAATGACCTTCTCAGACGGATGTATCACTACTTTGTAGGGCCTGCTTTGCTAAAGAAACATGTTAACTATGCCAGTTCCTCCTTGACTGTAAATTTCTTTAAGGTGGGAGGGATGAAGATAAAAAAAAAAAAAAAACACCAACCGCAAATCAGGAAGCAATTCATCACTATTCAAAAGATCTCCTATGTAAGTAGTTCTCTTCAATTTACAGTTAAGTTTTGTTTTGGTTTTGATTTACACATTTTTCTCATTTTTATTTTCTTCATGTTAAAAGGGGCTACAGATTATTACTGAGAGGAGGTAAATATGATATTTATTTTATTTTACTTAGCTATTATTCTATTATCATTAGTGATGCCCGTGTAAGTGTGTGCCGGAAATAGTAGCCCCTAAATTAAAAATTAGTAACAGCTCATGGTGGCACCTAAGATTTTGGCAATACTGTCATTTTAACATGTCAGTGTATATAATGTATAGTATACATATGGGTAGCTCAATTTAATATCAAGAAAATGTGGATCTTTGTTGAAATCAATATAGAACAAGCACATCTACGTGTTTGTGACAGTTCAAGTAGATTTCTTAATCAGTGATTTTTTAAAATCGGGTATTCTATATTTAAGCATACCCAGAATGGAAAGAGAGAAAAAAAATGTCCTAAACCTAACACAACTTGAAACCACGTTCTAAGCCAGTGTTATTTTGGGTCCTTTAGAATCTATAGAAGAGCTGAAAAAAGCAGATGTTCATTTCATTTTCTTCTCTGCCCCTGCCTTCATTTACATCTATCTGCCCTTTCCACTGCAGTTCATTGTTATTTATCTTTGTTAGCAGTGTAGCTGCTATAGGGCACAGGATCCTGTCAGCAGTATTCAGATAAAAATATATACTACAGCTTAATTATACATACTGATTCAGAGGCTCATTGTTTATGATACACTATTAAACCTAATTAATTTGAAAAATTCACGGACTGAGTTCTATGACACGCAAACCATTCGGCATTCATATTTGAGTGATTATTCTATAATATTAAAATGACAAGCAGGAAAAACAAATAATGTCATTTGTTGGTGAGCCAATAATTAGTAGTTGATATTTTCAACATATCCACTTTAAAGCAGTAATTTTAAGAAAGGCACTCAACTGGTTCATCAACTTTGTTTTAAATTATAGTCTCCTGCAGACAGTGTCTTAGGAGTCAGAGCTTGATTACCAACAGGTAGCATTACATTGAGGTCAGAGTTTTTCTTCAGAATTGTCATTCTGTTAACCAATGGCTTGATGCTATCACTCTTACACTAAGACAACAGACAGGGTTTTCTTCTGGGCAAAAGAAACCCAGAAAAATCTTGAAAGTACTAACTAATTTAGGGAATACACAATCAACCCCATGCCCCTTTGTCCTTCTGGTAAGTGATATTCAGAGGAAAGACATAAGGAAAGCAGAGAGGATCTTTGATGGAACAGAGATCTATGGAAACTTTCAAAATCCCTTAAACAAATCACAATCTTAATATCAGATCTTCAGTAAGAGTGAAACAGAACCCTAACATTTAAAGATCTTAATATACACAGAGCTAGAGTGCACATAAATATACACACAGGAGGGGCCGGAGAAATAGCACAGTGGTGTTTGCCTTGCAAGCAGAAGATCCAGGACCTAAGGTGGTTGGTTCGAATCCTGGTGTCCCATATGGTCCCCCGTGCCTGCCAGGAGCTATTTCTGAACACATAGCCAGGAGTAAACCCTGAGCACTGCCGGGTGTGGCCCAAAAACCAATATATATACATACATACATACATACATACATACATACATACACACACACATACACACACACACACACACAGGATAGAAACATAAAATTGTAGAATACCGTTGTTGGAAGAAATCCTGCCAATATATACATACATACATACATACATACATACATACATACACACACACACACACAGGATAGAAACATAAAATTGTAGAATACCGTTGTTGGAAGAAATCCTGCCACCTACATATCTATATCCATTCTCAGGCCTACCTTCTAATATACAGTAAATACTTTGAAAGCAAGAAGGCATTAGAACCACAACTATCAGATTTTGCCAACTGGAAGATTGGAGGGAAGAACCAGTGATTTTTTGGAGGGAGCACACCCAGCAATACTCAGGGATTACTCCTAGATCTGCTCTCAGAAATCACTCCTGGCAGGCTCAGGGTCAGCTGTGTGCAAGGCCAATGTTCTATTTTGGTGCTATCGTTCCGGCCTCAGGAACAAAGTGTTTTTAAAGCAATATTAAAGACCAAGTCCTAGCTCTTCCTCTAGCCCTAAAAAAGGTCTAGACATGAATCTTAGCTGACCACATTCTATCATTGGAACAAACACATGATGCCGAGAAATGTGGTGTGGTATGGCCTTTAATCTCACTGTGGAACAAACCTCACTAACAATGTGTGCACCTAGCTCAGGAAGGAACCTTCATTGGAACTGACCAGGGTCCTAAAGAATTTCCATGAAGGACAGGCTGTTGTGTGCCACACGTAAGCCGCAGGATACTGGCCTAGAATCTCTGGCCTGCTTATCCACACTATGCATGAGATACAGAACAGACTCCTGGGTTGATCAGCATCAATGGCATCAGTTCTGTAGCATATGCAGATGTTCAGGGCTCCCAGGCCAAAACAGGTCTCCCCCCCAAAAAAAAAAAATCACAACTTTGAGGATGGGTGAGTGGGGATCTCAATGAAAATCTGGCAAAATAGATACTTTTTTCCCCCCTCCCCCCATACTTTTTCTTTTAAGTCAATTCCTACTTCGAAGGACCAAACAGTCCCCAAACAGGGGGTTTTGAGCAGTATTTAGGAGTGAATGAGATGTGCACATCCTCACGCCAAATCACATTAAGATCATTTTAATTACCAGCTGGCTCTTCCCTCCCTGAATCCCACCATAAAAAAAAAAATGACTCACTGGTTTAAAGTCCTATTTTGAATATAAGGACATTTGCATTGAGATGACTAGAACTTTTAAAGGAGTCCAAGTCTTTTAGCCTGTAAATCATGTCATTTTTTTTTAAGGGGTGGAGTGAATGGAGATGTTTTTAGAAAGTTTCCTCCTTAATTATCTTTATATTAAAGGAAACATGGTAATGCCTCAGTATACTGTCTCCTAAATAAAAGGCAGTGTGAAGAAGAGGGAATTGCACGTTGTGGAGAGATACTTGTTTCGGATGGCTTGAGTTAATAATGCACTTCAATTAAAAAGGACACCGAAGGAGTCCCCATTATCTATTTGATGTTTATCAACCCATGATTCTGGCAGGTCAGACCCATAGGGCCAAAGTACCTTTGAAATTTCAGTACAAGCCACTAATTTTACTACAAACATTTAAATTGATCTGTGTTCAAATATTAATATTATTTCTAGATACAAGGGGAAATCCCCTCCCAAGAATAACCTATCTGTTAAAAATGTTTTAAATTTGTTTTACTAGTATGTATATATTTGGTTTGAGTTCTGGAAATAGGAAGTCAGAGCAGGCTCATTAAAAGTGTGGAATAGTACTAAATCCAACCTAAAAACGAGGGTCACAACCAGAAATAGTATGTTTTGGTTTTAAACCAAAAAAAAAAACAAAAAACGGTGCTGACACATAGCACAAATTCATAATGAAAAATAGTCTTGTATAAAAAAAACTTCCCCAGTATGTCACGACAGCAGTACAAAATATAAAATTTCCTGCTTCTTAAATGAGAAAGGAAAAAAAAAACTTAAGAGGACAAGTTAAATCAGTTGGGGAAAAAACCATACGTGCATAAGCACTCCTGTCCACCCTCACACACTATTTCCACAGCTCTGAATCAGCTAACATTTCATCAATCCTGAAGGATAGACTCTAGACTCTATTCTAGAATTGGTTTGCAGCTTTTATTTCCCGGGTGGTTTGATTCCACAATCCTCTTTCCAACTGAAGGGAGCTGTCCTTCCGAATGTTCAAAAAAAGTAAAGACAGAAACTGAGGCACAGTTTCTATAGTAAGTCTAAGACACTAAAGTACATTTACATTGGTTTCCTGGTTTTAGTAGGACTAAGGACTGAGACTATTACTTTTCAAGTGTTTCAGAGAAATAAAACATGAGAAAATAGAGAAACTGATCTGAGCTCCCAGGATAGTTTGGAAAAGACCCTCTTTAAAGAATATAGGCACTATATTTATTTTGGAGGTGCTATACTGAAACAGGGAGTTCTAAGTTCAGAAGGAAACCACCATACATGTTTAATAAAGGATCAAGTCTGAAGTAAGTTGAGACGATAAATAAAACCACAGTGACACCAAGAGGGGCCAGTGTAGCACAATCAGCAGCAGTGGCTGAGGAAGTAAGTAGAACTCCTTTCGGGGCCTGTCTCACTACACACTTTGGGGTAAATGTCTCTGAACTTTGCACAGCTTCATCTGAAAGCACTCAGGGCCTTATTTAGCTTGACTTTAAGTAAAACGGTGGAATATGAAAAGTTCAACAAAGTTGAATTGCAGATAAGAACAGAGCCAAGAGCAGCCACCAAAGGGAGATCTGTATTTCAATCCAAATAGACTGGACGGTCACAGAACAAATGAACCCTAGACGTAGACCAATGTTTGGTTGAATCTGATACGAAGGATGGTTGGGGGAGACCATTACCTTTTAAAGCTACCACTAAGCCTTAAATACCGAACAAATTCTATATTGATTTCCATGGACCATACATGTTGAGAGACTATACTACAGAGTGTTACTTTCAGGAAGAGGTATAATTAAGGCTGACCTCTAGGGTTAATGTTTTGGTAATACCCATGCACAACTACTATTTCAATTTTGCTTTTTATAAAATCTGCCTCTCCTGTCTCAGCAGAGAAAACCAACAACAACAAAAAATACCGACATACACACAAAGGTTGAGCTTTAATGAAACTCAAAACAGAGGCACTCTTATTTAATTTTAGACAGCTGTGTCTCTCTCCCTCACCAAAAAAACATTGAACTCAGACACACAAACAGGAAAGAGATAAAATATTTCCCAAACACGCTTCCCGATTCCATCAAATGCTGTTTCTTGGGGGAAAGTAAGAAAGTGATTTAACTACTAGGTCATATGAATCCTGTATTAAGTTATAGATTCCTACAGCTTAGATCTCCTTTTCACCCCTTTCTCAAGGCACTCACAGAACTGACAGTGGCTTGTGGTTAATGGTAAAGTCTTAATTCAAGGGCCATTCCTTCCACTCAACTCCATCTCCACAGCAGACTAGCCTGAGCAGCTCAAATAGCTGAAGTCTCCAAACCAGAGGTGGCTCTACAGGTTATTTCTCAGCTAAACATCAAGCCTACCTATAAGAGTTCTATAAAAGGGTAAACACGATTCCTTTGCTCCTTCTAAGTTTGGGTTTTCAGCCCCTTTGAAATACCAAAGTGTGTACCCACTTCAGAGGCCAAAAAGGAATTGACCTGCCAGTCCAGCCAGAGCAAAGAAGCTGCACAGATAAACAGTGGTTAGCGCTGAAGTCATCGGACAGAGGACACTACACGAACCTCTGTGCGCTTTATACCGTGTCTTCAGTTCATAAACACATCAAGGTTTTTAAAATCATTTTAGAAACCCAGCTAATAAAGTCAGCTCGTTAAAAAGTGTAAAGCCACCTCCTGACCAAAAGGAGACAAAAGAAACAGGAAAACCTTTTTTTTTTTTTTAATAATAAGAAAAGATTTTCTCTTTTCAAAGGCTTACTGATTAAGGGCACTTGGGCCAGGGTGTACAGTGGCCATAAGCTTTCTCAGCGTCTCCTGATAATTCTAAGCGGCAAGTGGACTTTTCCAAAACAAATCAACTTGTGCCCCAATCAAGCCACTGTGGCCCAAATTGGGGGAATATTACGAGAAGCACTGGGGTTGGCTGACTAAAGAAGACAGGAGAAATTTAGGGAAGAAGTGAATGAAGCAATCCACGACTGGAGAATCCTTAAGTCTCCCAGATCTCTGAGGCCTCAAAGCAAGGAGGAAGATGAGGGCATCCTTCTGTTCAGCCATAAACAGGGAGACTCACCTCTTGGCTGTTGGTGGAATATTTGAAAAGCAGGTTCCTGGGTAAGGATGCCTCGGCCTGCACCGAGGTGCCTCCATCAGCGTGAGAATCCCACTGGTGGTCATTCACAATGTATGTACACTTCTCTTCAAACTCAAGCTCTGTCCACAGAGTCATATCCGCGTCCTCCATGTCCATTTTCATGGTCCCCTGGGCCAAGGCTTGCGACCTCACAATGCTGGAGCTACACTTCGGGGCAGCCTGGAAGAGAAGGAAGGGAAAGGCCTTTAATCCCCATTGTCCTGTGCTCCCTCTGAGAGAGCAGATGACTAATAAAGGAGTCGGAGGACTTTCAAAGCAGATGCCCGGAGTACTTGGGACAGTTGAGTAAGCGCCAGAAAGCCAGAGAAGGAGGTGTCTTCCAGAAGCAGGGGTTTTAAATGCTACTTAGCTAAAAAAAAAATAAAAAAATTAAAGTCTGGCAACCTCATGGGGTGAGAGGGAAAAAAAAAAAGCACACATCTCTGAACAATCCCAGACTTTTTACCTCTTAGCAGAAAGGCGTTGTGGGGCGCTCAGGCCTGGGTCTCAGAGCGCCCGGGGTCATGGCCACCAGACCCTCAGCGCTGGTGGAAAAGCTGCCTCAGAAAAGTGTCACAAACAAGGAGAGGAAGAGGAAGGAGGTCTGTCTGCTCTGAATGAAGCTAAAAATGGAAAGCGCGTGTGGTGCAGGAGCGGAACCCAGCCTGCATTTTCCAAATGGGGAAGACTGAACTTTCCCACCAGCTCCCGACGCAAAACAACTTTCAAAACAACTCGCCGCCCCCCACTCGCTCTGTCGTGCGCTTCCATCCTCACATGCAAGGACTTTTCGAAAAGGGGCGCATCCTGCCAGCATCACTGAGCTGCACGCAGCCCTTCAGAAACTGTTGGGACCACAGGAAAAGAGGAAGAAAAAAAATGGGAGGGGGTGGAAGAAACGACAGTTCCCGCCGGTTTTTGCTTCTGATGGGGGGGATGTCTAATGCCAAATTGGTGTGTGTGTGTGGGGGGGGGGGGGAAGCGCAGAAACAAAACGTGAAGTTGTTGAATAGAATTCCCTGAAGAGCATTCCATTCGGAACCCTCAGCTACAAATAGCACTTTCCATTTAAATCTGAAAGTGTCCCAATTCCCAGAAGTCACTGATGGGCTAAGTTTTACTGTAACTAAAGTGACGACAAATTTTGGAGAGATCCAGAGGGCAAGTTCCCGACCCAGCCACTGAGTATATTGGTACGAATATTCCCATAACTCCAACCCAGCGCCCCAATTTGGAAAAAGTGCGTCCCAAAGGAGGAAGAAAAAAAAAAAAGGTAAAACAACATTCCCCCCCCCAACCCCCCAGACAGTCACGTTTGATCCAAAAGTTGGGACACTGGGGCATCATTTCCCAGGAAGACGTCGTCCTCCTCCTTCGGATGTAAACACAACCCCGTGAAAATCCTTCCAGGGCAGCGGCGAGTCTTCGATTTCTTCCCGAGAAAGATGCTCTCTGCCCCTCTTTTTCATCTTTTCATCAAAAGGTCAGATGCGAAAGTTGTCCCTTCCCCCCTTTCACGATTTAAACCAACTTACTTGGGTTTTATTTTTTCTTGACTTGAAACATGCAAGTCCAAAAGCCAGAAGAAAAAAAAAAAAACACTAAAAAAAAAAAAAAGCCAACAAAATCCGGATCCGTTTCCCCCGTGCGATATTAGATAGGCAATTAGTTAGTTGGGCAGAGGAGCCACGGATGAAATTTCAATGAATTGTCCAATCACGCCTAGGACTACTGAAAGAAAGGGTTTCGTGATTCCTAAAGGGAGAGATTTATGAATTGGAAGAAAAAAAACTTATCATCAAATAGTCTTGACAGTGCTCGGTGCCTTAAAAGCAGACGCTTTTCTGCTTTTTTGGGCTAATAGACGTGAGCTCCAAAAAAAAGGGGGGGGGAGGAAAAAAAAGTTTTGAAATCCAATATTCAAAATGCAAAAAAAAAAAAAAAAAGTTCCTTACCGAGGTCGTACCCACGCGTCTTTCCAAGCAAATATCCAACATCGGAGAGGAGTGCGGCTCATGGCTCTACACAGTCCGCATTGCGAGACTTTCCCCGGCGTAGCTGCTGCTGGTGCTTATTCTGCTGGCGCTGCTGTCGTCGCTGCGGCGCGGCCGCCAAAGCGCCCGGCTCCCGGCTCCCGGCTCCCGGGCGCGGACAGGTGCTGCGCGCTGCGCTGCCTCGCCGCGACACTGGAGGGCCGAGCGAGGCCGCGGCACTTTCAGTCTGCGCTGACTCCAACCCCGGGCGCCGCCGCTCCTTTCCCCTCCCTCCCCGCCGCAGCTGCCGAGGTAGGGGGCGTGGCCACACCTGGACCGGCGGAGCGGGGCCGCGGCTCGCCTGGGCTCGGCGCGGCTCAGCCCAGGGCTTTCCCCCTCCCCAAGGCTGGGCGCGCGCAGCCCCGGAGCTTCCTGCGCGCGTCTGTGAATTGCAACATTGCCCCCGGAATCTCCCGCTTCCCTGACAAGGCGCTGGCGGGGACCTCGGCGTGGACTCGGCCTGCATTGTATTCGAAGTGCTCCCGACCGCCCTCCTTCCTGCTGCGGCTTCTGGAGAACAGGGGGTGTGTGTATGGGGGGTTGCATATTCCCAGGCGGGGGAAGGAAAGCCTCCGAGTTACCTAAAATTGGTGCGCCCTTGCCCACGCTTGAAATCCGCACTTGAAAAACGCATGCAAGAAAAAACCCCCAAAACGCAGCACCTTAGACGATTTTTATTTCATTTCTTTCTTTATTTGGGCGTCTTAGATTTACAGGGATTTAGACGGAGCAGTCTTAAGTTCATCGAGCTATTATTGCCTGTGAAATATGTCTGTTTCCCCCCCCCTCCCCATAGCCCCCCTTTGGAAAGCTTCCGTTTCTCCTGCGAAGTCAAATACCTTCACATTTGGCACAAGTTGACTTCCCTCTTTCCACTATTTAGTAAATAGGGAAATAGGAAAAATGATAATCCTACAGATTAGATTTTTCTTGCCCGGGCGTCCCCTCCCCCCCCGCCCCCCCCCCGCAGCCCTTAGCCAGACTTCCTCGGAGAGTGTAAGCAAAGTGTAAAAAGAGAACTTTGAATCCAGGACTGCAAGTGGAAGGCAGACAGGCAGTAATTAACTGGGGCCCTTTCGGAGCCCTGTCCGGCTTTTCCTCCAGCCCCAGTCAGTGCTCTGTTGAAGGAAGGACATCCTGTGATGATGGCATACAATGTCCTGTTTGTTTATTATTAAGAGCGTGGACCTTGCATTCCTGCTTCTCATTACAAAACAAACCAGATGCTTACTTCCTTCAATGGTCTTGTGCCTTCAGCAAGGAATCCTCTAATTCAGAGAAACAATGATGCAAAGGGTCCGTTTATAGCGAGCACCCCATTACAATTACTGTTTAGATCACTGAAACGCAAGCCCCTCCACTTCCCTGGAGCTTGCCTCACGTAGGTGGTGGTTTTAAAACTCATCTCTCCTTAAACCTAAGGTTGCAATGTCATTTCTAATATTCTAAGTACACATGTGCGCACACACCCACATCTCGACACACACCCCCACGTCCCCACACACCCAGTCCCAACCTAATGATACCAACTTAGTCATAGCACGAGTGGACATTTGAGTATTTGTTTACAGGAAGAGACAAAGCAAAACAAAAGTTCAACTCAATCATAAAAATATGTCTGTTGATCTTTAAAAGATCTTTTCTCTTTTTTGGAGGGGGCAGGATGGGAGTGGGTGGGAGGCAAAAGAGGGTTTTGTTTTGTTTTGGTTTGTTTTTGATTTTTTTTTTTTTGACCAGGAAATGATCTTTGTGTCTAAAGTCCTTCACAATCTGTATGGTCCAGCACAACGACGTTGCCCACAAGAAAACATCAGAAACACATGCTGCCTACCTACTGCTGGTGACTTGCCAGTGCCAGTGATGCCAGAGGGGACGCTAGCACCAAGAGGGAAAAAAGGACTTTGAGCGAGCAGCTGTGCTCTGGGCGTAAAATTGAATGAACCATTCTTCCAAGAGTTCTCAGAAAGCTCTGAGATGATAATTAAACAAGAGAAATCCAGGCTCCTCAAGAGGGTTTATTAAGTGATGCTGACTCAGCGCCACCATGGACAGAAAAACAACATAGTCATCCTGAAGGCCGGCCTGCTGCTCAACTGTCTCGCCTGCAGATGTTAGACCTGAGTTCACGTCCTTCTCAGCATCAAACTTTGCTCCTAGACCACAGCCATCAGCATGGTGTGGCTGAGTCAACCGCCATGGTGTAAGGGACCAAACAGCATGTTGGGGATTTGAGGTGGGAAGAGCCTATTTGAAGCTAAATATTTACTTTAATGACTGGAAGATGCCAGTGAATCAACTCACTGTTAATTAATATCAGCCTGCACTCACCTTCAGAGGTGGTGAAATGGGCTTGAGTCTGGAGAGGACGCAAACTTCAAATACCAGTGTGGGGCTTACCAGGCAACCCTAAAATTAGTTCCAGGTGTTCCAGCCCAGCTGGGCAAGGCCACGAGTGGAACTTTTAAGAAAGTAAATTTGAAGACAGTGTTGGAAGATAAAATCTTCCCAATGTATGCTTCTTGTCTCAAAACAGTCCCCTATCTCCACCCCAAACAATACACCAAAACCTCTTTCTTGCAATGATGGCAGTCAAGAAAAGGCAGGAATATAATTAAATATTTTGCATTAAAGGCACAGACACCAAAGTATGAATGGGCCTGGGGATGTTGCTCAAATGGTAGAAAAGCACATGAGAGATGAGAGGCACTGGGTGGGTTTAGATTTGACCACTCAGTGTCCTTAGCACCCTTAGGAGTGCCCCGTGCATGAGGCCGGAGTCGTGGCTCAAGCAGTAAGGCATCTGCCTTGCCCGAGCTAGCCTAGGACGGACTGCGGATCGATCCCCCAGCATCCCATATGCTCCCCCAAGCCAAGAGCGATTTCTGAGCGCATAGCCAGGAATAACCCCTGAGCGTCACCGGGTGCGGCCTAAAAACCAAAAAAAGGCGTGCCCCCTGCAACTAGTGTGGTATACGCTCCCCCCCCCAATAGGAAGCATACATCATCAAAAGGACAAATATACCATGTAGTTATAATTAGTATTCTCTGGCACAACAAAGGTGAAGAGAAGGAAAATGAAATCTTTCTGATTTTCCCTTGTACAAGGCCTAAGCATGGCATTTAGAATGCTGACTCAAGTCTGCGTGTTGACATTTGTCCCTGAGTGCACATACAACTTCTAGAGACTGGTAACCCAGGTCAAAAATGTGCACTTTCAGTCACTCTATTATTTTCTCTTCCCTCCAAATAAATAACCCACTTCTGTTATCCTTGTTAATCATCATTTTCCAGGTAGGGTTTATCTCACTGAGAGTGTTCACAAAGCAAGTCATGAATGAATGACCCAGATACTTGCCTCTGCCCCTTCTGATCAACACGATTCTTCAATCCCTTGGACTGATGGTTCAGTCTGTGTCCCGGTGCCCCTCCTCAGCCCCCCTATTTGTGAACTTTAATCTAGGCAGCCGATGACCACGTAGGAAAGATGATGCTATAGTAAAGAGTTGTTGAATTCTCAGTGAAAAATACCCAATCTGGAGATCTCATTCTATTTAGGAGAAATAAATGATTTTTTTCTAAAGAAAGTTTAAAGGAAAATAAAGGAATGAAATGCTCCTTAGATGAAACGTGTTTTCATTTTCTAATTTAACGTCTGCTCTACCCAAACAAGGTCAATGACAGACTAACCACATCAAGAGAATACCCCCCCACCCTCTTCTCCCCATTCCCCACCCACCCACTCACCCTCACCCCCCACACCCATTTCCCACTTCCTGTAAGTTAGGCATCTTCATGCTGGTAAACATTTGGGGACCAACTGCAAGCCTGAGCTCTAAAAGAGGGGCACCAAGGCTTTGAAGCCCTCCCACATGTCTCAAAGGCTGAGAACCAAAGGGACACTTGCTTTTTAAACTTTAGCAGTCTTTTCAACTCTGATCCAGGGACTCAGCTTTCTGGCTGCCTTCTTTCTCTAAAGCTGGACAAGAACAACAAGTATGTGTGAGTGAGAGAGAATGTATGTATGACACATGCCATGTTACAATGCAGCCTGTGTGTCATTGGTCTGTGTCTGATATGTTTCGATGATGTGTTGCAGCAATTTAAAAATAGCACTGCTCCCTTCCAGTGACACAACTCACTACTCCAACTCTGAGGGTTTGGATCTAAACTCTGTCATGATGATCCTAGAGGGCTGTGGGTGTTTGGATATGAGATCAGAGTTTGGGCTTTTTAAGTAAGAGAAACAAAATTTTCATAAATAGAAAAACCTGAGAGAGATCCCTCCAGGAAAACTCCAGAGGCCCCTTTTAAAACCACTGAATGTCTGAAATTTCCATTTTTATGAAATTTTCTGGATAGCAATTCATCTCAGAATCTCTTGTCCTTATTAAACCATCAGTATTCCATGAGTAAGGTTGATCTACATCTGACAGTGCTTAGGGCTTACTCCTGGCTCTGTGCTTAGGGTTTAGTTTTGGAGAGGCTTGAGATCTGTAGGCTGAGGAATAGAACCAGGATAGGAGTGCAAAGCAAGTTCTTTATCTCCTGTATTATCTTTCTGGACCTTCCACCTATTTTTTTAAGTTATGTATTAGGTTTGACAATAACCAATTTAAGAATCAATATCAAAAAATGAAATAATTTCCATATAATTTGCAAAGAAACTACAGTGGTCTTTCAGTGTTTGGTTTTGTTCCTAATAATATTTCTTTAGTGACCCTTTACACAACAAGGAATTTGTGTTTCTGAAAAGCCTGTGAAGGACAGGAGAAGGAAGACTTGAACCCAGAAACCATTTACCAATCTTATAGTTGGAGGGAAAGGTAATATACAATGGAATAAATAGAAGCTCAAGAATGTACTGTCAGTAAAGATGGAGACAGAAAAAGGGTAACAGACTGAAAAAGCAGCTTTCTCTTGCTTCTTAGTATTTGCAAGAGGAAAAACAACTTCTACACAAAAGAAGGATGTGAGAAGACCTTGGAGTCACATAGAAAGAAAGGGAATTTTAAGGAGACTGTATATTAAAAAAAAAAAAAAAGAAAGAAAGTTGCAGATAGAAGTGTTTCATTAGAGTAAGAGGAAAGGTGTGTTTGGTGGTAATAAGGGGGAGAACTGACTTTAAATCAAGGTAAAAGGGAAAGGAAAAACAGGCTCCAGAAGAGCATCTGTGAGGTTTAGTGGTCAGTCAGGTAAGCCAATGTGGCAGGCACAGTTCCACTGAAGAAGAAAAAAGTATACACCCCATCAAATTGGGCCTAACATCTGTGCTCCCCTAAAAGTCCCAGGATGTTAAACAGTGATTAAGGAAAAATTATTTATTAATAGTGGGGCCCACAATTCCTCCTTTCACTTAAAAATATTTGTTTTTGGGGGCACATTTGATGAGTGTAAGAGGCTAAATATTGACTTTGTAATTCAGGGGATCAAACTCAGGTCTCTGGCATACCAAGCATATATATTATTCTTTTGAACTAGCTCCTTGACTCTTTCCTCCTTTCTCAGAGGAGATTCAAGATGTACAGGCTGAATCTTTCTGTGCCAGGACAATGGAGAAGAGACATAACTGTAAAGGTTCATTGTGAAATAATTTGAACTACTTGCCAAAAAGGGAGAAGGGGAAAATAATATATTTAATTCATCCGTCTAAAGACACCAAATATCGCCCAAGTCCATGGTTCTGCACCAAAGGGAATTCATGCAGCCTGTGTTGAACATCAAAGATCCAGCCCAACACTTCACTTTCTTTTTTTTTTTTTTTTTTTGGTTTTTGGGCCACGCCCGGCGGTGCTCAGGGGTTACTCCTGGCTGTCTGCTCAGAAATAGCTCCTGGCAGGCACGGGGGACCATATGGGACATCAGGATTCGAACCAACCACCTTTGGTCCTGGATGGGCTGCTTGCAAGGCAAACGCAGCTGTGCTATCTCTCCGGGCCCCAACACTTCATTTTCTTGAGAGAACTGAGGGCCAGAGGTCAGGAGGTAGAAAGGTCATAACTGCTGGGCTTCCTTTTGATACTTGGATCTTACATCCCATGGTGAACCTGGCAGATGGCAGTCTATAGACACACCACTGCTCACAGCACAGAGCAGAACCAGAACTTGTTTCTCTGATTTCCAGTTGAGAGACCTAAGTTCTATACTGAATTCTCAGTGCATATTTTTTAAAACACCGACAAGCCCAGGAGTACAGGGGGGAGGGTTAGGAAAGTAGGTAAGAGCTAAGCACCTATTGAAAAACTTTTACATGTTGGTGTTGACCAAAGGGAATTCAATGCCCCAACTGGAGTTGCTGAAGGGAGTCCCTTAAAATCCTTCCGTTCCACCTGAAGGGTTGAGAGGTGAGGAAGAAAAGACAAGCCAGTCTTAACACAATGACAACCCTCATTTAAATACACATTATCTTTCAAAAAACTCTCTCATGTTGACTAAGAATAAACCAGGAAACCTTTTAACAAGAAGATAGTGTGGAGATTCTGAGGCCAACAGCCAGGCTTATCTGGTCTCCATCGACAGCCCATTGTTCCAGGGGCAGTACACATTAGGGAAGCTGGGCCAGAGGGGTTAATATTCAATAGGCATCTTCCCCTTTCAGGGGTGCCCCAAGCAGAAGGGCAATTCTGAATTACCCTAGAATCTCACCAATCACAGGGAAAGCAACAGTTCAATGTTTTTCAGGCCAGCTTCCCAATAGCTCCTTTTAAAAGTAGAGGACAGGGTCTTTAGAGGGAGATAATCCTACAATGGAGGTCCATTAAAAGTATTAGCATGTAGACTGCCACCATGATCCTCAGGAGGTGAGCTGGGCTTGACAATAGACAATTAAAGCTGATAAATCCAAGCTCCTTGTTGCTGTTCTAATTCCTCCTAATTGAATGCTACTTGTCCCGGGCTCCTGCATCCGTGGATGAAACATGCTTGTCTAATCTCCAAGACACCTGACCTACTTCCTACTGAACCTTTTCAGCTTCCTTGTCATCCCATCTGGACCCCCTTTCCTCCACTGCTTCTTGGCTCTTTGTTTGAGGAAAGAAGAAAAGATGTCATTGGGGAAGTAAGTGGTGGAACTGAAATCTTCACTCAACTCAACTCTGGGGCTTAGGGATAGTCAAGCTCCTGGGCACAGGGCAAAACAAAACAGCACATTGTGTTGGGCTCAACAAGTACTCCAGGTATGCTTAGGATTCACTGTCAGATCATTGCTAGCTGCCAAGTCTGCCTGTGTTCATGAGGAACGAATACATCTCAGCAAGTCAATTAATTTGCATAAGATGCTCACTAAGGACACTGCAGTTGTGTGAAGATTTAGGATTCCAAATCCTTGTGTTGAGAGCTTGTCTGGGACTGAGTTGTTTCTGGCTTGAACTACTGAAAACATTGTGGGTTTTTTTTCCTCCATTTTTGTTTTTTTTTGGGCCACACCCAGTGACCTTCAGGGGTTACTCCTGGCTCTGCACTCAGAAATTGATCTGAGGGACCATACGGGATGCTCTGGGGACCATATGAGATGCCAAGGATTGAACCCAGGTCCGTCTTGGGCAGCCACGTGCAAGGCAAACACCCTATCACTGTGCTATTTTGCTCTGACCCCAGAAAACTTTGTTTTAATGAAATTGTTTCGAAGCTGGACATTAGAACTTTCTTATCCACATGAATATGAAGAGGATGAAGCCACCAACATTGTGATCTGGAGTGCTCATCAATATGAACTCATGAAAGAGAACTAAGACACATGGGACACATGAAAAATAAGGTCTAAGTATCAAGCATTTTTGACGACTTACAGAATGTTTGGGCAAGGTTACTTTAAAATAACCCAAACATTTACCCTCGAACCTCAGGGTATTAGCTCCAGCAGAGGGAAGGCCCCAAGCAGCAGTCTGTGTAGGCAACTGGCTTGCCCACCAATGGCCCTGGAACCTTCTTTGTGCCTTGCTTCTGCAGCAGGCATGCACTACACTTTGGAAGCTGGACAACAACTTGGTGAAGTCAACTCTGAAAAACAGCCGGTAAGATTAACCTCACTAAATCTGAACTTCTGTTTCTTAATTTCCCCATTGCCTTAACCCACCATCCCTGCTTTGGATACATCATTTTCGTATGAAATTGTCAGAGACATTATCCAGTGGGCTTTTGTTGTAGTATAAATGGTAATTACTGTCTTATACCTGTGTTAATAAATTAAGGCTAAAGACTAACAGCACTGAGAATAACTAACTGTAAACAAATCAGCTACCAACAACAGCTACTTAGAGTAAAACCTTTCTTCTCAACCTATACCCCAAAGGACATATATCTCTCTAAACAACAGCTTTAAAGGTTGATTTGGTGCTTGCCTCCATGGGCATTCTCCCTTCAGCAAGGTCATCTTTGCAATTCAATTTTTGCCTCTCGCATAGTATTTTTACTGCTAAAACAAAAACAAAAACAAAAAAAAAACACCTGCCTTAGAGCCATTTCTTCAAAGCCTGGCTGACTCCACAGATTAAAGAACATGTAATAATCTGTCCTTTAAGTAATATATGGGACTGGAGAAAAAGAATGACAGGTAAGAAACTTGCTCTACATGCAGCCAAATGGTGTTCAGTTTCCAGTACCACACAGTTACCTAAGTTATTTAAGTAAAAATAACTTAATTTTTTTTAAAGATACAGGCAAGGAGTCAGGGATGTAATCCAACATTACAGTACTTGCCTTGCATGTGTGAGGTCCTTGGCTCCAACCCTGGCACAGTAAAATAAATAATAAGTAAATACAAGCTTGAAATTGATCCTAATTTCAATGATAAATCACAATATGCTGTGAGTTGTTTTAAAAAGAAAGCTTTAGGGGTTGTTTTTATTGTTGTTGTTGTTAGTTTTGCTTTGTTCTGTTTTGTTATTTTGGGCCACATCTGACAATGCTCAGGATTTACTCCAGGCTCTGCACTTAGAAATTAACTCCTGAGCCCGGAGAGATAGCACAGCGGCGTTTGCCTTGCAAGCAGCCGATCCAGGACCAAAGGTGGTTGGTTCAAATCCTGGTGTCCCATATGGTCCCCTGTGCCTGCCAGGGGCTATTTCTGAGCGGATAGCCAGGAGTCACCCCTGAGCAACGCCGGGTGTGTCCCAAAAACCAAAAAAAAAAAAAAAAAAAAAAGAAAAAAAAAAAGAAAAAAGAAATTAACTCCTGGGGCCAGAGAGATAGCATGAAGGTAGGGTGTTTGTCTTGTATGCAGAAGGACGGTGGTTCGTATCCCAGCATCCCATATGGTTCCCTGAGCCTGCCAGGAGTGATTTCTGAAGGTAGAGCCAGGAGTAACCCCTGAGTGCTGCCGGGTGTGACCCCCCCCCAAAAAAAAAAGAAAAAAAATTAACTCCTGGCAGTGCTTGGGGCAGGCCATATGGTATATTGGAGATCTAACTCATGTCAGCTGTGTGCAAGACAAGCACCCTACCCACTGTATTATCTTTCCACTTCCAGAAAGTATTGTATATATTTAAATATTTTAAAGGTCATGAATAATTTTTTATTACTATTCTAATTGTTTTTTTTTTTCTTTTGGGGCCACATTCTCAGATTACACCTGGCTCTGTGATCAGATCAATCCTGGTGGTGCTAAGGGAATTGAAGTACAAGGAAAGCACCTTACCCACTGTACTATCACTCCAGTCCCATTCAGAAATGTTTCTCAATGAGAAAAGATGCTTTCTGGAATCTGTTTCAAAATATCTGGAATAGAATTTGAGGTATAGACAAAACCTCAGCTTTGAGCAATAGTGGATATAATGCTATCCTTTTTATTTGAAAAATACTGTGAAATATGATAAAAACATATTTGAAAAACATTTTAATCCGTCTGAGGCACAATACAAGGGTGATTGCCTTGTACATACATGGCCAATCCTGGTTTGATCCCTAGTATATGTTTCCCAAGTACCCCAGGGAGTGATCTCTGAGCACAGAGCTATGGTATCATAAGCAAAAAATAAACCAATATACATGTTCATAAACAGGCAAAGACATATCAAATTTTCCCTAACCTACTCAAGTTCCTCCCTGTTCAGTGTGAATGGAATATTAAATTGAGAAGCATTTAAATAAAATGGAAAAGTCTTATCTCTCACCTGTAATCTTCACAAGAAACAACCTCTAATATTTAATAATTAGGTGACCGTAGTTTTTCAGCATATATTAAAAGTAAGGCATTTTAGTGTTCTTCAGCTATGATAAACAACCACCCAAGATGTTTAATCTTGTCCTGACAAAACTGACAGTGTGTGTCCTATGATTCTACCAAAAAAAGGATTAGAAATGGCTCTATGGCAGGTGTTTTTAGCATTGAAAATACTATGCAAGAGGCAAAAATTGAATTGCAAAGATGACTTTGCTACACACCTACAGTCCTCCTGCTCTACCAACTGAGCTATCGAAGGAGTGCAAAGATGACTTTGCTGAAGGGAGGATGCCCATGGAGGCAGGCAGGCACCATTTCAGGCACATATTTCAGCTTGCAAAAATTCCAGGGCAGGAAACACGTATGCAAATCCTCAAAAATCATGAGAATCTAGCTCCTTAGAGATTGAGTCTCTTCTAGGGAAAGGAGCTAGAAACAAAATGTAGGAGACAATTCTCTTTTTTTTCTACAGTCCTCTGAGAGGGAGGCTGGTAGCACCCAGCAGGGACTTAACAGATAAACTGTCAAATGCAAACCATTTGTCATATCTAAAGACAAGAGAACAAGCTGAAAGATGGACTCAGGAAGTAGATTTATCTAGTGCAACACATTAACTAGTATAAATACCAGTAGAAAAAAGTAAACATATTCCTCAGCCAGAAAGGTCCAATCACAGGTGCTTCACCGCTTGATTCAATGTTCTCTCAAAAGCTTTTCACTCATCAGACAAATGACACTAATTCATCTTGATTTTCTACACCCGCAGATGTATTTAAACAAATCAAAGGTTTATTTCCTATTGACCCCTAGTTCATTAACAACTAATTTCACTAATATGAAAGGAATTTCCCAGATTGAAGAAAATGTTTCTCTATTCATCAAGTTGCTCTATTCCTTAGCAGAGATTTTTCCAAAGTCCCATGACAAATGTAAAGTCTGTGAGAAAGTATTCTTCAAAATGTTTGAGCATCCCTGTTTGAATGATCCAGTCTTTGAAATAAACATTTATTTTAGAAGTTTCAACCAGCAAAGACTGAGGTAACCCACGCTTTCTACTGGGTTTTCTAGGTGTCTGAACTTCGAAGGAGTTGCCTGATACAGGCAATTTTGTGCTCAGCGCAGCTACTGACACTTGGCTTCCTCCCAGTCCAGATGGGGCCTCTGGGATCCATTTCCTTGGGCATCACATTTTTTGTTCACGCTCTACCAATAAACCCATCACACTGAACAAGGACCTCTCTCTGAGGTCTTTTCCTTACTGGACTGTGAGCAACCGCAGGCATCTCTGAAAATCCAGAACTTAGCACAGTTGGCCTGGTGTGCATTAATGTTAATTAACATGTGATGAATGAGTAGATTAAAAATTATTCTGACCTGTAAACGTAGCATTGTGGGAGACCTAGGAGATGCTTTCTCTTTTTCTACAGAAAAGACACTGGTGTTCTGTCCTTGTTCATGGCAATTAGAAAAAAAAATTTCAGGATCAGGGCCAGAGATAGAGTGCAGGGGTTAAGTTATTCGACTTGCTCATGGCTAACTGGTGTAGATCCCTGGCACTACATAAGATCTATGAGCGCTGCCAGGAGCTATAAATAAAAATTGAAAAGAGGATGAATTTAAAAAAAATTCCCAGATTAGATGCCAGAGACATAAAAAGGAAGGAAACTGCATTTGACAATAACACCTGGAAGTAAGTTCGTCCACCAAAACTAACAGTTTTCTAAGCAGAAGTGATTTATATAGTTCAGGTAGGGTCTACTTTAATCTTCTTACACACACTCACAGATCCTAGTACTGGACCTCTTGCTAAAAATTTGGCCTTCCTCCTCTTTTACAGCACTCCACCCCACCCCACCCCACAGCAATTAGGTTTAACTAGAGCAATTAACAAAACAAACTCCTTGCTGCTTAGTGAGCTGATAATTCTGATTGCAAAATTGTTTTAGGATGTGCAAGGCAGTTTAAAAGGGAGATAAATAAGTTATGCAACTATTTTGCATATAATCCATTTGTGCATGGAAACGGCTTTAGTCCTAAATAATGCACCTAATTCACCAATATATTTCAGCTACACTGCACTAATGTTTCATATACTAATTTGGATCATTTATCCAGTGTTAGTTTTAATTCAGTGATGAATGCTTTATTTTCCCCCCTTATGTGTTTTTTTTTTTTTCAAAATTTCTTCCTCCTCCTCCTTCTCCTCCTCCTCCTCCTTCTCCTCCTCCCCCTCCTCCTCCCTCCCCCTCCCCCTCCTCCCCCTCCCCCTCCTCCCCCTCCTCCTTCTCCTCTTCCTCCTCCTCCTCCTCCTCCTCCTCCTCCTCCTCCTCCTTCTTCTTCTTTAAATAATGCCAGAGATAGGACCCAGGAACTGATGAGCTAACATTCCCAGATATGTGTTTTTTCAAATGTAAGATTGATGTAGACACAATCAACATATCTAATATTCCAAATGCCTCTACATAAAAGTCTGTCAAGTCACTATCACTGGATATTTTTTGTACAACAAAAACAACACAGTTCTAATGTCTTTATTATTTTAATATAAGTAAAATTCATATAAAATCTTAAAATATATTTGAATTTTTTTATCTTGATTTTATCTGAAGTGATTTGTATGTTAATCTGAAGAGAGCTTCATTGATTGACTATACTAATAGCATGGTGATAAAGAAAATAAAGAAATTTTCTGTAACTATAACTAAAAAGGGGAAGTCTACATTCAATTAAAAGTAGTCTTTTTGGGGCCGAAGAGACAGCATGAAGGTAGGGCATTTGCCTTGCATGCAGAAGGGTGGTGGTTCGAATCCGGGCATCCCATGTGGTCCTCCAAGCCTGCCAGCGATTTCTGAGCATAGAGCCAGGAGTAACCTCTGAGCGCTGCTGGGTGTGGCCTCCAAAAAAACAAAACATACAAACAAACAAAAAGTAGTCTTCTTCTGAAACCAGAGTGATAGTACAGTGGGTAGGGCATTTGCCTTGCATGCAGCTTACCTGGATTCAATGTGTGACAATCCCATATGAACCCTATAGCACTTCCAGGAATAATTCCTGAGTGCAGAGCTAGGAGGGACCCTAGTGTGGCCCCAAAACCAAAACAAACTAAAAAAGGAGTCTCTCTCTATTGAAAGTGCTGATGAACATCTGACAGTAATAAAATTCTCAGTGTGTTAAAACTGGGTTAATCCAACAAGAAAACAAACACACTAGCCTCTGAAGTTGAGGAAAAGACTTATCAGAACTAGTGACATTCACTAGTTAAATAAGGCCACGTAAAGCGTTTTTTTTTTTTTTTTTTTTTTTTTTTATCTCTCGGATTTCCCCAAAAGCCATTGTTGCTAAGTATTATGTCTCCATTCTCAATAGCACAGATCACTGGAAATAAAAATCTAATTGCCTCAAAGATTTAGCAAAAGCTGCGGCTAAAACCACAGCTGGAATATTACTGTTTCAAGAATCTACTTTAGTACACAAAATGAGAAATTTGAAAACTGCTTACTTCAGAGAAGATGCCACTAAAGGATTTCTTTAAATAGCAAAATGTCCCTGCTTTAAAAATATAAAGAGGGCCAGAGAGAAAGTATTGGGGTTATAGCACACAACGTGCATGTTGTTTACTCAGATTCTATTCTTACTACTGAGTCCAGCTGGGGTGCCCTGCATATACTAGCAGCATCATATCCTGGGGACCTAACACTGAACTGCCACCCAGTTGACTAAAAATTACCAGGTATGATTGGGTATATGTGAACACTGCTTGTGACCCCACCTCCCTTCTCATTCCCTGCCAATCAAAATAAAAGTGGTTTCCTTTATAAAAATTTGATTTTTCAGATTATCTTGTTGTGTGTGATGCTCAAGGGTTACTCCTGGCTATGTGCACAGAAAACGCTCCTGGGTCTAGGAAAAATATGGGATTCCAGAGATTGAACCCAGGTCTTTCCTGGGTCAACTGTGCGAGACAAATGCCCTACCTTTGCGCTATGGCTCCGCCACTCCCCCCACTTTTTTTTTTTTTTTTTTTGGTTTTTGAATCACACCCCGCATCACTCAGGGGTTACTCCTGGCTCTGAGCTCAGAAATTGCTCCTGGCTTGGGGGACTATATGGGATGCTGGGAATCGTACCAGGGTTTGTCCAGGTTGGCCACATACAAGGAAATGCCCTACCGCTGTGCTCCAGCCCCTTTGCAGATTATCTTATTGATGAATACTAATTTAAACAAACCAAGTTCTGTTAAGCTAGGAAGTACTACCTTCTCTCCATTTATAAATAATCAATATAATTGATGTTTTCTCATTGAATATTATTGAGATCAACATTTTATTTTATCATTAGGGGCTTCCAAGCAATGCTCAGGGGATCTGGGGTCCAGTCCTGAGGATACCTAACCAAGGCCTGACAGTTCACTGTTCAAGTAGCAGCTCTGGGGGCCACTTGGAAAGCCTCAGTGGTATTTGGGGTGCTACCAGAACAACATTCAGTGAGTAGTGCTGAAAGGGCTAGAGTTTGAACCAGGGTCTCTCTACGTGCAAGGCATGTATCCCTGACTGCTGAATATCTCCCTAGATCAGGATTAATCAGTTTAATCACAGATGTGTTAAGTGGTGAGCACTAATCTTAAACACTTGAAACTTAAAAAATAATATCTATAAAGGCCAGTTTCTCTGTATTGAATGAAGAAGCAAGGCCTGTTTGGAAAATAACCTCTTTCTTCTACAGTCCACAATGTTTCATCCTTCTTAAACCCTTCCATAATCCATTATATTTAGCCCAAGACACTAAGTCCCCAAATCCTAGATTTCTATCACTACCTCCAATATTTTAGAATTGTTTAATCCACACCTATCTCAATTACAGGATTTTCAACTAGAATTTATCAAGTCTTTACAAAGAGTTCTACTTGGTAGAACAACTCTTAGTACTGATATTTCACTAGTTTACATAATATTTGATTAAATTACATAATTACAACTAATGTACAAGTTTAAAAACAAATAAATAAGTTTTGGTAAGCATCTGGATCAAAGAAAAATGCAGGAATATTAAAAAGGAATCAACTAGAGAGATATGGGTAAAAGGCTAAGGTCTTATGCAAAGGGCAGAATATAGGAAAAAACAGAGCAAGTGGTTATGTAGAGGTGAGGAAAAATCACTTCAAGGTAATCAGCCAATAACTTAAGTATAAAGCACCCCATTGGGTTAACACATTGTCTTCAGGACAGAGATAGTACAAAGATGAAGGTGCTTGCTTAGCATGAGGCTGCAGACCCCAGCCCTGGTCAAATGCTGGCATCACCTATGATTCCTAAGCACAGAGCCAACTGTGGTCCCTGAGCACCACTGGGTGTGAACCAAGTTTTGTTTAAAAAAAAAAAAAGTCAGCTGAAGTGATATTACAGTGCATAAGGAATTTACCATGTATGCACTTGACCTAGATTAAGTTTCTGGCAACCCTGAGCTCACCAGGAGTGAAACCTGAGCACTACTGGGTGTGGTTCCAAAACAATAAAGGACAAAAATTCCAATAATATTAGTTTCAAGTATCTGATAGTATATGAAACCAAGAAAAAGTTGTACGTAGTTTTTTGTTGTTTTGGGGCCACATCGAGTGGTGTTCAGAAATTACTCCTGACAGATGTGGGGGCATATAGGTAGCCAGGGATCCAACCTGGGTTGGCTGCATACAAGGCAAATGCCCTACTTGTGTTACTGCTCTGGCTCCAAAAGCTGTAATTTTTTAATGTTATTTTTTCTCATTGTTCTTCTACACCATTAAAATTATTGTTTTAATGAAACCCGGAAGGATTTAGTGAAACCTTGAAGGATTCACCCCTTAAAATAAACATTTTGACCAAAAGGTAATTGGAGAGAATCAAAACTATAAAACCTATGTTTAAAAAGAAAAGATAAGGGCCTGGAGAGATAGCACAGTGGCGTTTGCCTTGCAAGCAGCCAATCCAGGACCAAAGGTGGTTGGCTCGAATCCCGGTGTCCCATATGGTCCCCCTGCCAGGAGCTATTTCTGAGCAGACAGCCAGGAGTAACCCCTGAGCACCGCCAGGTGTGGCCCAAAAAACAAAAAACAAAAAAAAAGAAGAAAAGATACATCCTTTTTTTCCACGAGCTGTTTTTTTCTGTGATGCATTCATTCAATTTAGCTTTAGTTACCAGCAGAATTCAAGCCAGAAGAAAGATGTTTTTATTAAGTTCTCTGTTAAACGTATTCAGTAGTAAGAGTGATAAAAGAAGTGTGTATCTGAAAGTTATTGGTTTCCAAAAAGTCCATTAACAGTGATAATGTATGGGTATGTGCTAGCCTTGCCTGTGGCAGACGGGTTGCCCAGAGGTGCTCAGGGGTTGGCCTAGTGCAAGGCAAACCTTGTCCATTGTAATAAAGCTCTAGTCCCTTACTTTTAAAAACTGCTCCTGTTGCTGGAGCAGCAGAACAAAGAATGGGACATTTGTCTGGCATGTGGCTGACTTGGGTTTGATACCTGGTACCTCATACAGTTCCCTGATGAGTGCAGAGCTAGGAATAACCCCTGAGCACCACCAAGTGTGACCCAAAAGCAAAAACAACCCAAAAAATTACTCTTGTTTTAAGACATAATTAATTACTTTTCATGGCATAATTTCTGTAAATCTAAGTACTCAAAAAGATTATCTCTACTAGAGTTTAAATGGTGTTATAATTCCTTGGTATGAAATAAACCACCAAGAAAACAACCATTGTTAACCATTTGGTATCCAGACTTTTTATGTTGTTGTTTTTGTTTTTGGGCCACACCCATGATTCTGAGGAGTTACTTCTGGCTATGCGCTCAGAAATCACTGGGCTTGGGGGACCCTGGGGATGAAACCAAGGCTTGTCCTGTTCAGTTGCGTGCAAGGCAAACACCATACCACTGTGTTATCACTCTGGCCTCTTTATACATACTTTTTAAAATCTATCCAAGTATCATTTTTCAAAGCGGAGTCTTTACATATTGTATCTTATATATAAGCACTTCTATCCACATAAGGTTTAATTGCTCTAGCGTTTTTCAAAGAATACATGTATGTCATATCATGTTTTATCAATATCCAATGCACATTAAATACAGATTCCTAGTGTCTTTTTTAAACTTACTTTCCCTTTGTTTTATGAGGTCAAATCTGGTGATCTTAAATATGTACTTCTGACTCTGTGCTCAGGAATCATACCTGGTGGTTTTGGGGAGCATACATGGTACACTGGATCAATCTGGGTCTGACATGTCTTACCCCCATATTCTCTCCCAGCCCTTTTAAAATTATTATAAAGATCTGTGAATAATTGACAACTGAAGTTACAATCCTTAGAAATCTTCTCTGACTTAATAATCTCATAGGGAAAAAATTAATTCCCAGACTGATAAAAGTAATTTTGGGGAATCATCTAGTTTACAATATTATTTTCTATAACCCCCAAATCATCTAACTTACAATATTATTTTCTGTAACCCCAAATCCAAAAAGCTCTGAAAGTGAAAAGCTGTTTTGCATTTTTATTCCCAATACCATAGATCAATTTTCATCACTAAAGTATGAACAATTAAAGGCTAATTGTTCTTCTCCCCAGGTTCAGTTTCACTCTTTTGCAATTTTCATGCCCAGTATTACTATATTCTTTGTTGCAAATTACAGGCTTCCCAGGGCCTTCCCTCCTCTACAACCTAGCTCTGCTCTCAGCATCATTTACTGACAATCTTCTCATATTTCTTTCAATGAATGTAAGACTTTTTTTTTTTACAGAAACTCATGTGTTTGCATAGGAACACCTCCATACGTGCAAATGCTTCAATATTATCTCTCAATAATCTAAAATATTCTGAAATCTAGGTCATAAATGACTAAAGGGTCACAGACTGGGGAATGGGCCTTTGTCTAGGTCAATTCTATCCTATGTGCAATGACTAACAAATGAATCTGTTGAAATCATTTACAAGGCTTAACGATTTCTCTTCTCACAAAAACTTAGCCATCACCATTAATTTTTTTTTTGAGAGGGTCACACTTGGCAGTGCTCAGGCTTACTCTTGCCTTTGTACTCAGAGGCCCATTTCTGGTTATGCTCAGGAAATACGTGGTGTGAGGAATTGAATTTGGGATAGTCATGTGCTAGAATAATGAGAGAGGTCAAAATTATCTACACCAAACAATAAACGTATAGTTTCTTATTATTATTCATCTGACTAGAAGATGGCTTTATCTTCTAAAGGCCTAATCATTTTCCAGATTGAAGAATTATAATGCCATAATAATGCCTCAGAGCAGATTAACCTACCTTACCAGCTAACGACAAGACACAACCAGAAGTCTCGGCACCCTTTGGTAGGTCCAAAAGCCAAGATCGTGATTTATAGTTGACTGGCTGCTAGAACTACGACCAGACGGTATACATCTTGGGACCAAAAAAAAAAAAAAGCCCTAGTTTAGGGTTTGAACTATGACCTGCACAATAACCAGGATCCCCAGTCCCAAAGGTCCGGCAGAGAAAATTGTAACGGAACAGGGCTTTTGGAAGCACAAAGAAAGATGCTATCCTAGGTGCCACCCTAGGATCAGGGCAAAGACCAAGATCACCAACCACAGAAGATGGTTTAAAATGATACGGAGGTAACAGAACCTCTAGAACCACAAAGACTGACTTCATCATAAGTCCCACCTCAGGAGCTGTGCAGATACTGAGACCTCTAAACACAGAACAGAAGTCTTCCACACACCAAAAAAAAAAATAAAAAAAACCACCACCGGGAGAGTAAAGGCTCCTGAGCAAAGTCTAGTGTTGATCCCATGACAGTATGCTCCAAGGACGGAGAAACCCCATATCTCTTAGGCCAAGTGAATTCCTTTTCGAATGACCCCAATATTTACTGTGCCAGGGCAGGAGGGAAAAAATAAAAATACAAAAAGCACAAAACCTTGGTTATTATCTATATATTTTTTACCTCCATTTATTATTGTTGTTATTATTTTTATTCACCTATCTATTTTGGTCGATTTCTCTGTTTGGGAGTGATTATTGAAACTGTCCCCAACCATACTTATATTTTCTCTTCCTTTCTTTTCTTTCGTTATGTGCTATGCCATGTTTCTCATTTCAAGACCATGGTGTGTTTTTTTTGTTTGTTTGTTTTTGCTTGTTTTGCTTTTTGTTGTTTGTTTGTTTGCCTGTTTTTTTTTTTTTTTTGTGGTGCTTATCGATACAGCTCAAGCCCTCACTAGATATTTGACACTTCTTTTGGTACTGGTGGAGTGTTTCACCTTCTTTTTCTCCATCTCTCAAATCGATGATGAGAGCCTCTAGAAGGATTCCGCCCAGTTTCGGGGTATTAGATCCTTACCCCAGTTTATTACTTTTCTCTTTTTCAAACAAAACCACGCAACTTGAACTAGCTAGTCCTGCCTCCAGTTAGAGGGGGAACTAAGGGAGGCATCAAGACCAAACAGGTGCAAGACTACTAAGTTGTGGGTTAGATAAAGAGGGGACCACATATTCAAGCCAACCTGGGATGAGGGAAGAGGAAATGGGAGGTAGGACAGAAATGGAGGTGTAGGGAGGACAATTTGGTGATGGGAATCCCCCCTGATTTTATGTAAATGTGTACCTAAAATATTATTGTCAACACTATGTAAACCATTATGATCAAAATAAAAAAAAAATCGATACAAAAAAAAAATATGTACCACCCACAGAAACCTAGACATAGTAAGGATTTAGAACAGGAGTCTCAAACTCAATTTACCTGAGGGCCGCAGGAGGCAAAGTCGGGGTGAGGCAGGGCCGCATAAGAGATTTCGCTTACCGAATATTCGCAATAAAAAATCGCATTAGTAAGAAAAAATCGCATTAAACATTTGCATACCCCGAACGGAACTGCTCAGGGTATACGAATGTTTAATGCGATTTTTTTTACTAATGCGAGTTTTTGTTTGTTTGTTTGTTTTGGTTTTTGGGCCACACCCGGCGGTGCTCAGGGGTTACTCCTGGCTGTCTGCTCAGAAATAGCTCCTGGCAGGCACGGGGGACCATATGGGACACCGGGATTGATTCGAACCAACCACCTTTGGTCCTGGATCAACTGCTTGCAAGGCAAACGCCTTTGTACTATCTCTCCGGGCCCCTACTAATGCGATTTTTATTGCGATTATTCTGGAAGCGAATAATCGCGAATACTGTGATATTTGAAGGCCGGTCGCGGGCCACAAAATGTTGTACGGAGGGCTACAAATAGCCCGTGGGCCGCGAGTTTGAGACCCCTGATTTAGAATGATATAGATGAATCAATGCATACAAATGACTGGGCTCTGGAGGGGAGGTAGCAGGCCACAGCTGGTGGTGCTTGGGTATTGCTTGCAGTAATGCTTGGAAACCATGTGGTGTTGGGCAGTGAACTTGGGTCAGCTGCTGGATAGAGAAGCACCTTAACTTTTGTATTCTTTTTGGCCCCTTTTTTATGGTTTATTTTTGGCAGGGGAGTTGACTTGGGTCACACCCAACAGTAATCTGGGCTTACTCCTTGGTACCGTGCTCAGAGATCACTGCTGGTGGCAATTGAGGGACCATATGCAGTGCCAGGGATCAAACCCACATACAAAGCAAGTGCCCTGCCTGCTGTCCTATCTCTCTGGTCCCATCACAAGGCCCCATCACAAAGACTTTTTGATATTTGCTCTTGTTGGTGGCTTTGGTGCAGGGAACCACCAGCAGACAGTTCTCGTCCCAGGACAACGCCCTATAGCATCACAACTTCCCCTTCCGGCTTCTCTGGAATAAATCTGTGCACAATACTAGCTGCTTCTTCCGGGAAAGCACAAAGGCCTGCTGGTATAATGTTCTCTTCAAAGCATCCCCTGGAAGTCTGTGTGGGATGAGGAGTATTGAAACCATCCAAGAGAGAAATCTGCCCCACCACCACGTTTCTGTTCTCGTTTACTCAGGGCTCATGACATGAATAGCTAGAAGGTTGTCCCGCAACTCCCCCACACAGACAGCAGAAGCCACACACACGTCTGGCTGAGGCTTCCAAATGGGGCCTGCAGAAATCTGGTTACTTAGTCTTGTTTTATTAGAGCTGAGTTACAGAGAAAGGACTGACTGTGGGACTAATTACAGGAAGAGAACTTTCTCGTTCGACTTCCCTCCATTTCTCCATGCTCTGGAGCAATATTTTACAACTATAACAATGAACATGAGGCTTGTGGGTGGAAAATCTGAAATACCTTCAGGTGGACACACCCTATTGTGCATTTCAGAGTTGAGAGAATCAAGGTCACAATTCCTGAAATAACCTGCTTGAGACCTATATGCTGTGTGTGTGTGTGTGTGTGTGTGTGTGTGTGTGTGTGTGTGTGTTGGTCTGAATATAGTGGCAGAGTGCGAGCCTGAGCATCAACCAATGAAACACACTGATCACTAATATACATGTCAGAAAGTGTTCAGTGTTATTCAAACTTTGCTGCTTACAAGAACAGTTTGTGTACCTTTACTATGTCCTGATGCCTAAGTACAAAGTTAAAGCAATTAAATCAGTATGGTAGCAAGCATGGAAGCCCGCGTACAACTAATTTTTAACGATTCTCAGGTCATTTCACTTGTTGCCAAGTTTGAGGACCAAATGCTTTGCTTCATAGACACACACCTTTTAGATGTTCTCTACATTTAAATAGCATCTTCCTGGGCTGGAAAGATGGAGGTTAGTAGGTTTGTCTTGTATGCAGCTCACCCTAGGTCTATCCCAGTGCTGTAGGGTTGCCTCAGCACCACCAGGAGTATCCCTTAAACATAGAGCCCTCAACACATTTGGGTGTGATGCCTCAAATAAGTTATATATAAATATATTCATATATAATCTTCCCCAATGATTGTGGTTATAGCATATTAATTGAATTTATGCAGTTATAGCATATTTACAGTTTCAACATTAGATAATCAGTCTCTGAGTTTAGCCAGGAACTAGGGCAATGAAATCAAGACTGACCATGAGTTCTGTATTTAGAGGTGTCTGTGCTCAGAGATCATTTCCAGGGGTGATCAGTACTGAGGATCACAGGGGTTGGACAACTTGAAACACTGGAGGGTGAAAAGAGTTGAGAGGTTGTTTGTTTTGCACATAGCTAGCCTGGTCGGCACACTATATGGTTCCCTAAGCACTGTTAGAGTAATTCCTGAGTGCAGAGTCAGGAGTAACCCTTTAGCACCACTAGGTAAAGCTCAAAATAGAAAAAAAAAAAAAAGACAAAAAATAAAAGAAAGATAAGCACCTTGCCTGAGTACTATGTCTCTAGTCCAAAAATACATTATTTTTTAAAATATCTTTATTTATGCACCATGATTACAAACATGTTTGTAGTTGGGTTTCAGTCATAAGAAGAACACCCCCCTTTACCAGTGCAACATTCCCACCACCAATGCCCCCCAGCCCCTGCCTGTATTTAAGACAGGCATTCTACTTCTCTCACTTTTTTATTTTTTTGTTTTGTTTTGTTTTGTTTTGGGGTCACACCTGGCAGTGCTCAGGGGTTACTCCTGGCTCTATGCTCAGAAATTGCTCCTAGCAGGCTTGGTGGACCATATGGGATGCCGGGATTTGAACGACCGTCCTTCTGCACGCATAGCACATGCCCTACCTCCATGCTATCTCTCCAGCCCCTTCTCTTACTTATTAACATTGTCATGATAGTTGATAATATAGTTATTTATCTAACTGCACTCACTACTCTTTGTGGTGATCTTCATATCACGAGTCAGTCCTTCTAGCCCTCAACTCTATTGTCTCTTGGCATTATTACAATAATGTCTTTTTAAAAATTACATTCTTAATGTAGATTTATTATTACAAATTATGTTCAAGTATTGTTCAAAAAGACATTCTGATAGTTTGAATTCAGTTGAGGTGTGTGAGAGCAGAAGGAGCATCTGTAAGCAACAGCCAGGGATTGGATTTAAAAAACACCAAATAGAATATAACCTCTGGTATGGGAGCCCAGACACAGCTGTCTGCTTTTGGTATCAGGGTGATGTTAGCTTCATAGAAACTATTTGGGAGTGTTTCTGTTTCTTTAATTTCCTGGAAAAGCCTGAAAAAGATTGGCAGTAGGTCCTCTTTAAAAGTTTGAAAGAATTTCCTATGAATGCATTTGGGCTTGGGTTTTGTTTGGGGGAAGCCTTTTGATTACCATTTCAATTTTCTCAATAGTGATAAGTCTGTTTGGATTTGTAAACTTTGTGGGGGTCTGAGCCATAGTAAAGTGGATCCCCCAAGCACCAGTAGGAATAATTCCTGAGTGTAGAGCTAGGAGTGACTCCTGAGCATTACCAAGTATGCCCCCAAACCACATATATATGTATTGTATATTAATATGCATATACAGACATACATATATACTATATATGTGTATATATAAAGATTTTTAAAGTTTGGGACCAGAGGATGTAGCACAGCTGTAAAGCTCATATATTGAATGTATGAGGCACAATCCCTGGTATCCTCTTCCCAAAGACTCATAACTTGATTGAATGTTTATCCTTATGGGAATAGACAACACAAAACAACCTAGTCAAAGTTATATAAATGTAATAATTTCAATGCTATGAATAATTATTACAAAAGGAAATGGCCTGAATTTTTAAATTGAAATGAGTTGTAAGTACATAATATATAAATAGCATGTGGTCATTAAAAGGGTTTTAAATAAATACAATATGTGGGCAGGAGCGATGGCACAGCAGTAGGGTGTTTGCCTTGCACATGGCTGACCCAGGGCAAATCACGGTTTGATTCCCCCGCGTCCCATATGGTCCCCCAAGACATGAGAAATTTCTGAGCGCATAGCCAAGAGTAACTCCTGAGCATCATTGGGTGTGGCCCAACAAATAAAAATAATACGATATGAGGGAATGCTCCTGATATATTACTAGATAAGAAAAAAAGGCATGATATACAACTATACTATCATATGATTACATTTATATTCTTTTTACAACCAATAAAAAAAATCCTGTCACTTAGGTAAAAGAAAAACATGAAACTGAGAAGAAGGTATCTGAATGTTGATTCCCAATTCAATTCCTCTTATTCAACTTAATGAAGTCAGCAGTTTTGACATAAATTAATATGAACTATAACCCCATCTGATATATATCCTCTGGTCCATATACTAAGTAAGTCTCTTAATCACCCAATATAACAGTCTCTGGAAACTGATTCAGCTGAAAAACACACAACAGACCTGAAATGATAACACCGAAGAAATCTGAATCAAAGACAATCATTAAAACCAAATTAAAGTAGGGCATGGGAAAATTGCCTTACATCTATTTTCTCCACTTTTTCTCCTTTTAGCATAAATCAAGTCAAATCACAGTTCGTACACAGCTTAAGAATAACTTAAAGGGACAAAAACCAGACAGGATATTTGGGAACCAACTTCTAATTCTTATTCTCTTCACCAAGGCAACCCCTTCCACTGAAAGCAGGCAACCAGTTCAGTGTGGGGAGCACAAGAGTGCATTTTTTATCCAGCAGAAATATTTAGCTTGGCTGTCTGCCAGGGAATGCTGGAAGAACGGACTGAATTAGGGGATTTACCTTCCACGTGTTTGGCACGCGTCATTTAGAGTCTCTGAGCAGTGCCTCTCTTTCACCGTGGCATTTGAGCAGTGAAGAAGGCCAAGTAATTAGGAGGAGTAATGTCAGTCACAGCTCAAGCTACATTCATTGTGGTCTGAACTTACAGATCGAACACTTTATTCGGGTTCCAGTTTGTTTTCCTTGTAAGACTAACACAAGTGCAAAAGGACATTCTCAATACTTACCCTTGCTAGAAAAAAGCTTATAATATATTTTCTCTAAATTCTGAAATTCTTCATTTTAACTGTAAAAGTATAACAATTTTGGTTATCTTTTTTGTTTATTTGTTTTTGTTTTGGGGTCACACTCGGCAGCACTCAGGGATCACTCCTGGCTCTACGCTCAGAAATTGCTCCTGGCAGGCATGGGGGACCCCATGGGATGCCGGGATTCGAACCACCATCCTTCTGCATGCAAGGCAAACGCCCTACCTTCATGCTATCTCTCTGGCCCCAATTTTGGTTATCTTAATGTTTTTTCCTTAAAGACTCTGGAGTAAGAAAGAGGCTACAACAAGGTGAACATTTGCCTTCTTTAGGGGCCACCCAGGTTCGATCCCTGGCATTGCAGTCTTCAGGAGTGATCCCTGAGCACTGGGGATGTGACACCCACAAACAAACAAATAAACAAAATGGCTCTCCCATAAAGCAGTTTTAGTATCTTTACTTACCAGGGGTCTCAAACTCACGGCCTGCGGGCTGTTTGCGGCCCTCTGTGCAATATTTTGTGGCCCTGCCCTAGAGGAATCTTTTTTTGTTTTGTTTTGTTTTAGTTGTTTGAGTCAAACCCCTCCCCCCAATGTTCAAGGCTTACTACTGACTTTGCATTCAAGGATCACCCCGACTTTGCCTCCTGCAGCCCCAGGTAAATTGAGTTTGAGACCCCTGACTTAGGCATTATGAAGAATAGTCATTTACTTTTGATACTTACTGATTAGGAGTTCTATATAATCAAATCACTGAATTTATTGGAAGTTGTACATGTTTTAAAATCTTTATTAAATTTTGTGCTACACTAATATTTGGTAGACTAGAGGTCAGAAAATTCTACAGATCATTTCCTTCATTTTGTGGGAGAGTCTTTGTGATGAGCCTTCGCTATTGAGAGTGGAAGTGCCTCCTACTCTGTGGTCTTGACTTCACTTGCCTATGTTGTCTGTAATCCCAGCACCCATGGGCACAAAGATCAGTGAGTGATGGGAAGTTGCCAGCAACAGTGGAAGACCCTGTCTAAGTTGATAAACAATGGCCAGAGATGGGGAACAGTCTCCAAACAGCAAAAGCTGGTTAAGAACAAACACCTCAAGAAATGGCCAGTGTTTGTCAGTGAAACAAAGACACCAGAGACAATAACTTTTGGCAGTGGAGCCTAGCATGTATGATTGGCATCTTCACTGTGCAGGAGGTGACATGTCTGTCATTCTATCCAGAGTTGGGAAAGCCACCCTAAGATTGCTCTGTATATCCAGGCCAGGAGGTCTATCTCTGGGCCAAACCCCAACTCATTATAATCCATTTAACAACATACAATTGTATGACCATGGATGGGAGAAAGAAATTTTAATTAGGCCTTAAAGGCTCATGAAGCAGGAGAGGTTTCTATAAATAAAAACTGGAATGAATGCTTTATGATACACTATTTATGTGAAAAGGAAGGCAGCACAACTGCATATACATACACTCCAGATGGAAGGCTAGAGAAGTTGAGAGCAGTTCTGCCTCTGTAGGAGGGAACAGGGTTGCTGGGAATGTGCTAAATGTATAGAGTCTGAATTGTCCAACAGTGGCATTGTTTGCTTTCAAACTAGGAGGATTTATTTGCCAATGTAAAAGAAATTATATAGCTGGAGCGATAGTACCATGTTAAGATGGTTTAACTTGCATGTTGCCAACCCCAGTTCAATTCCCAGCATCACATATGGCCCTCCAAGTACTGCCAGGACGAGCTTTAAGCACAGAGCCAGATGTAAGTCTTGGGAACCAGTAGAAATGGTCCAAATCTCTTAATACATACATATTTTTATTGTGGCAAAATATATCTCATATAAAACTTGGCATTTTAATTGTTTTTTTTTTGGGGGGGTAGGGGTCACACCTGACTATGCTCAGGGACTACTTTTGACTCTGCACTCAGAAATTGTTTCTGGCTGGCTCGGGGGACCATATGGGATGCCGGGAAACACCATGAGTCCTGGATCAGCTGCCTGCAAGGCAAACGTCTACCACTATACTATCTCTCTGGCCCCTTTTTTGATTGTTTTTAAGTGTACAATTACTTGGCGTGAATTACATTCACATGATCAAAAAACTATTCCCACTATCTATTTCTAAATGATTTTAAATCTTGACAGAAAACTTGATTCTATCAAACAATAATTACCCATTTCCATATCCTAGTCCTCGTCCTAATGCCCGATACCCATAGCCTGGCTCTTCAGATTTGCTTATTTTAGGTGGCTCATGAAGTAGAAACACAGAATTTGTTTTTCTGTATGTCTTATTTCACTTACAAGTTTTTATGGTTTATCCATATGTACCATATCAGAGATTCATTCCTTTTTGTGACAGAGTAATATTTTAGGGCAGTCATATTTTGTTTGTCCATCTCCAGATACGCCTGTACACTATAGGATGTGCTGATGGCACTTTGGTTGTCTCCGATACTGGTCTCTCATGAATAATGCTGCTATGATTGTTGGTATATACGTGTCTGAGTTCTTGTTTTCAATTATTTGGAGTATATGTCTAGGAGTAGAATTTTACTGTTTTGCTTTTTTGAGGAACTTAACAAGAATTACAATTTGAAAAATCTATCTTTGTGGGTGCCCTCAGATCATTATATACTAAGTTATAAGCACTGGTTATAATATTAAAAATTAGAACCAATTCAAGTGATATCGGACAGAATAACTATTTATGCCAGAAAATGAGGTTTGGTGAGGTAGTAAGTATAAGTATTATCTCATTCTGCCTGGTTTTAAGTCTTGTCTCTACTGCTTACATGTGAATTTGGGCAAATTATCACCTTCTTTAATTCTCATTACTCACCAGCAAAATGGTCACAACAATTGTATTAAGTTCATTGAGAAGCTGTTAAGCCTAAATTAGTTTATGCACATGAATTATCTAGAAGAGGGCCAGACACATAGGCACATAGACTACTCCTGGTAACTACTGTTCATGTGAATTTTTAGGATACTTTCTAATAGAGCAGGGGTGGCGAACAGGATTTTGACCCTCACTCAAAATGGCAAAATGCAATATGTGTTTCATAGATTATTGTTAAAATTAGATGCTTTTGTGTGTTTGTTTTGGCAGGTCACTGCATGGTGTGGCTCTCTGACTCTCACAGTTTAAAATTTTGGCTTTTTGTGTGGAACTTGTTCGCCACCCCTGGAATAGAGTCTCAGGAGGGCTTAGCCCCAAAAAGCACCTGTCTTGAAGTGCGAACCTTTGAGTTCAATTCTCCGTGCTGCCAATATAACAATCACCATCCTGGCAGCTCTATTGCTGGAGATCCTAGATGCTGCAGCAAAGTGTACGATCTGCACAAAACCAGGTGTATGTGCAAGCACTGGGACTTAATGTGTGCAATGAAAAATGTATAAACATAGAGGCTAAGAGTGTGAAATCTCCTTCACTGACTAAGCATGTGTGTGAACGTTAGAGTGATCCTGGTGAGCACTGCAATCATAATGTAAAGAGCACAACTGACTGACCCCTGGTAAGCACTGCAATCAAGTGTTTGACCCGCATCATCTTAACAATCGTGGTAGAAAGAGATTGGAATGGGAAAAGAAAATACTTCATTATGAGCATGCCCTACCTAATTTTATTTTATTTAATGTTTTCAGGGTATGTGGGCCATACTTACCTGTCCTGGCTCTTGGACTTAAGGTCCTTATGGGGTACTGGGGATCAGCTGCATACAACGCAAGCACACAACTTTTTGTACTATTTCTCTAGTCCAGTATGTTCTAATTTTATGGTAACAGTGTTACAGAAGAGACAGAAGAAGAAAATCCAAGATAGGAGTTATAGCTGACATTTTTGTAATAATTTTTGATAGAAATATATATTTAAATAACTGGATCTTTAAAGGAAAAAATTAGAAATACATGTAAAAAGGCATTATGACTAGATGTAATAATATGTATTTTTTCTAGATCTTTAATTACAAACAGTACCTTTATCATCAGAAAAACTGGAGGAGCAAAAAATTCCGTTTTTTTTTTTATTATTGTTGTTTTTGTTTTTGGGCCACACCCAACAGCACTCCGGGGTTACTCCTGGCTCTGCACTCAGATATTGCTCCTGGCAGGCTTGGGGGACCATATAGGATGTCAGAAATTGAACCCAGGTCTGTCTTGTGTCAGCTGCATGCAAGGCAAATGCTCTACCACTGTGCTATTTCTCCAGCCCCCCAAAATGCTGTTTCTTTAATACCCATGACATGTCTGACATGGATTCCTAAAACTAAACAGATTACTTTGGTTTTTTAAACATGCCAGATTTTAAAATCTAACCTAGACTAAATAAGAATCATGAAGGCTGAAAATTCTCCACAAAACTCCAAATTTCATTAAAAATTGTATTGAAAACTTAAATCTAGTAATCATATTTGAGGGTCAATTCTAAGAATGTACTGATCAGGTCCCCCTTCTTATTCCCTTTCAACATGATCCGCTCACTCCTATCTAATAACATGATGAATTAAATGTATGACAGCTATGACAGGTGAGGAGTGCATGGAGGGGCTTAACCAGCAGGGATAAATAAGACAAAGCCCCCATTTAAGACAAAAGCCCCCACCAATGCTTGCCCACTAATGAACACAGGCAGAATCTCTCCACTTGCTCCCTTTGCGAGGAGCAGCAGGAGTCACAGATGACAGTGTGGAAGGCCAGGCGGCTGCTTCTCCAAGGAGTCTCTGAATCAACTAATTGAAAATCCTTGATTTTCGGTTCAGCACATCTAAAAGAAGGCTCAGCTTCAATAGACACAAGTGAGGCTGCCTTTCAATATTGTAGTAATACAATAGACTTAAATTTATAGCTGAGCTAAGTGGAATTACTGTATATAAATCATAATATCTATCTGCAGGGATCCAGCTAAGCCCCAGAGAGACAAGTCCAGCAGGGCAAATCCAAGGAATTTTGGAAGTCAATCCATTAGGATTACCAGGCAACCCCTGCTTTTGGAAGTCATAGGCTCAATCTATGGAAGCAAAGACGTCTCAATCTTCTTTTATCCTAACCTCTTATCTGGAAGTCTATTGACCCAGTTTTTATTTAAAATAAACAGCTAAGCTACAGATGACATTATAATGATAGTCTATAATACCAACATGATTTTGTCAGGCTGGCAACCTAGTCGCATAGAAACTCTTGTGCAGTGATTAAAGAATACATTTTTTGGAGAATTTGAAAGTGTAACCCTCTTAATACTTTATTATAATAATCTTAGCATTATCAATGTTCAGTACATGAATCAAAAAAACTGAACTGGGGCCAGAGCAATAGCACAGCGTGTAGGGCACTTTGCCTTGCACTCAGCTGACTCAGGTTTGATCCACAGCATCCCATATGATCCCCCACATGAGCCTGCCAGGAATGATTTCTGAGTGCAGAGCCAGGAATAAACCATGAGCACATCCAGGTGTGGCCCCAAAACCAAAAATTACTACCTACCTACCTACCTACCTACCTACCTAATTAAATGAAAAATGGAACTACTGGTTCTGATCTCCTTCCTGCATTTTAGCCACTGTTCATTTCCACTTGTTAATAACAGTACAAGGCATTTGAGAGGGTATTCTCCAAGAATGCACAGTCTTCCTTAGCAGTCAGCTCTTGGGGCCTGATTCTTGTGGCATTAGGTCTAAGTGTAATAGATATTCAAGATATAATTCTGAAGAAATAATACATAAGAGCAAAGCCATCGACAGCTTAAAAATATTCTGGTATTTTTGAATTGTTTTGTGCCACATTCAGTGATGCTCAAGGGTACTCTTGGCTCTGTTCTCAGGAATTACTCCTTGGTGGAGTTGGGAGATGACAGGGGGTGCAGGGGCCTGAACCAAGGGCAGTCATGTACAAGCTCAGCACTCAACCCGCTATACTATGACTCCAGCCCCAGATTCAGGTATTGTGAAGATGAAAGTTCTATGGGTTGCTCAGTTATTCCCACAGGCTGCAAAGGTAAGTTCCATTAAGAATAGCAGTGACTGGCTTAAAGCCCCAGGTAGACTTTCCCATGGGAAGCATCTCTCCTCCCCCAGCTCAGGAAATGGTGACTGAGTGTGGCAATGAACTGGCCTGATTTCAAAGAACAATTCGGTGGCAGGGCTGAGAACTCTATCCCATCTGTGGGGCACCAAAAGCTCTTGCTCTTTGCTGGGCTCCTAAGCTCCACCCCAGTGGAAAGTTTCCTGGTCAATGTTAGCTTTAATTCTGCATCTGTGAGAACTTTGCTGAAGTGTGCATTCTTTCCTTCTCACTAAGGAGAACCAGCTCTGGAAACATCTGAAACATCAGAACTCAACTTATGCTTACACTGCCAGGAAAACTCGAGAATGCCTTTTCCTCCAGAGAAAGGTCAAGATACACTGGCGCTGCCTCCACGCTCTCAGAAGACAAGCACGCGTTCTTGCAAGGCTCCTTCTCCAGAGTTACAGAGCAGAGTTACAGAGCAAGAGACAGATGTTGCTTAAAACATCAGACTCAAGTCATTTGGCAAATACTCTTAAAGGTTCTGGTCTTGGACCTCTCTTGAAAAAAGAAACACAAAAGGAAAATATCCTAACCCCCACCTGTATTTTAGGAGGACAGCTTCCTGGCTACCTAAACAACTTCATCAAGAACTCTGGGGTGGGGGGAGATGAAGACAAAAAATACAGTGAATAAGGCTCTTGACTTGTATGCAGCCAACCCGGGTTCAATTCCAGCACCACATATGGTCCCCAGAGCCTCACCAAAAGTGAACCCTGAGCGAAAAGCCATGAGTAAGGCCTGAGTACAGCCGGTGTGATACTAAAACAAACAAAAAATGTTTTTTAAGGTAAAAGGAGGAGGGCTTATGGCAGGCCATGGCTGGGGCTGTCTGGGAAAAGGCCTGGATCTTGTCTGTCCGCAGTTCAGTACTCTAAGGGAACGTTGTGCAGAAGTACAATGACAATGAGGCAAACTCTTTTTGGGTCTTATCTGCATGGCAATACTTAACTTTTGCCACCTGGGTTAGCCTTGTGGAAGAAAGAGTCACATTCAATTACTGTCTCTTGCCTAGACAACTACTGCTTAATCCCACCTCCAGCTGATATTAACTGGTGGAAAACACGACTATTTTTAGATGGGACTGTGATTTCTCTTTTTCATCTATGAAAAATGCACTTCCATTCCCAGTATGGTCCATGCCAGATGCAAGATTTGATACAAAATTTTAATACAAGGCCATAATTACCCTTTTTAAAAGCATTAAATTCTGTTATATATTCAGAATGTAGGCTAAATCCTTACAAACAACACTCTTGACATAATGACAAAAGGTGATTTACTTTACAAAATAACTAGTTTAGGGGCGTCATAGGGTGTAGCCCCACTCACCCCCCCAAACAAAAAACCTAGTTTAAATGGAGGATTTAACCAAATAAAACTAAAAAAGTTCTTGACCTATTTTTCCTCCCACTCTATCTTCCTCAGCTGTTACCTTCACTCCCATCTTTTTCATCTCAAATTTACAAATTATTTAATCAAAAACTTAATTTGGCCTATAATAAACTTCAGATGGGATTTCCAGAATTGACTAACACATAATTTTAGGATTGATCATATGCCTTTCATATATTTTTAGAAATTATTTTTCGAGGAATAGTGAATTGCTAAATTATTTATATGTCAAGTTAAGACTAAGGGGGAAATGCCACACAGCAATATCTGAAAATGTGGAAAAACTCACAACTGCCAAATTAATAATTCATGCTCTTGCTTCAAAATATGATTGCTCACTTTGTGGGGAGGAATGGTGGGAGAACATATATAGGCAGAATCTGGATGAAAATCAGGAAAATATCAACTTCAGGTCATAGTAGTAGGTGCCAAGATTACCAGCTCTTGTTGGCAAGATGTGGAAATGTCGGAGGTGCAAATACTGATATACAAGGCAGCTTTTGAAAATCTAAGCACATTATTTCCCCTGGTAGTTTTTGCCATTTGAAGAATGATGTGGAAAGGAGGTGTTGAGCTAGTTTCCACTGACCTCAGCCTGACCTGGAGGTAGAGGTTTTAAGGCTGCTCAGCGACCACAGCCAGGAAGCTCTAGGAAAATGGCATGAAGAAAGACTGCATTTGTGGGATCCCAAGAGTCACCTCACCATTCTTAAAGCAGACGCCGGGCATCCTCTTCACCCTTTGGGGGGAGGAAATTCATCCATCTTCATTAAGCTTTTTTGGGGAGGGTAGAAGGAGAAGGGCTTGCCATTTCCTCTAGTTCTTAAGACAGAAGCAAGGGGTGATTATTCATTTCAAATTCAATGTGCCTTACTAGCTGGCTGCTTCTGAGAAGAAATGACATGATCTAACACATTGGCAGCCCTTCTAGCAAGCTAAGTTACATACAAGCTGAGCAGCAAGGAACAACTTAATCAAAATCTACAATTTGAAAAGGTTTGTGTGCTGGGGAGGAAAGGTATAAAAGGTTTTGACAGTTATCGCATACGTTTTCCTATACAGAAATAGTCCCATTTGAGCACTTCCATATCAAGGCTAATTTACTCTTAGAAATGGCTGCGGCAGTCAATGTTATTTGCTTACACCACACAGCAGTTTGCTCAGTATCTCTCTTCAAACTCTCCAGAGCGACTGTGCTAACAGTGGTCTCTAGAGTGGTGGAAATGCTCATATTGTTTTGCAGTATACATGGGCGGAGATTTTGGTTTCAAGATATAAACTTCTATGTTAAAGTTTAACCCTGAAGAAATAAAAAAAGAGAATCACACATTTTTTTCCTGATAAGAAGAAAATTAAAGATTGCAAACAATCTCCATAGGACAAAAAAATGAGCAAGTTGCTCTTGGTACTTAGGTCTTAGGTCTTAAGGTTAAAATGGAGAATACTGTCTCAATATAGATGAGATGTTTCAATATAGATGCCAAAAAGTATTTTAAAGGTTCTATAGGGAATTCAGGTTTGAAATGATCAAAACTCTTTACAAATATAGTAGAAAATTATAGAAAACAAGCTATGTAGACGTGAAGGCTAAGATATTGTTTCCTGGGGCCGGAGAGATAGCATGGAGGTAGGGCGTTTGCCTTTCATGCAGAAGGTCATCGGTTCGAATCCCGGCGTCCCATATGGTCCCCTGTGCCTGCCAGGAGCAATTTCTGAGCATGGAGCCAGGAGTAACCCCTGAGCACTGCCGGGTGTGACCCAAAAACCACAAAAAAAAAAAAAAAAAAAAAAAAAGATATTGTTTCCTTTGAACAGATATTGCTTATTTTCTCTTCTTTGCTCCTGGATGCATTCATAATTTCATTGAATCCACCCTTGTCTGTTCTGACATTTCCCAGTCATGTCTACCTTTGCTACTTCAATAAGCAAAATGGAATGTGACTATCAGTAGCTTTATATCAGGATAGAATCTCTCTTGAATATCTCTTGTAACTAACTGAGCTTTTTAGAGCTTTTCAGGTTATGACAGTTCTAAATTCCAAGTAAATTCTCTAAAGTGGAAACTTATCGTGAGGGACCAAGCTGAATTTGCCTGTTGGTTATCATTAAAATCACTGAATGCCTCTGAAATGCATGAAGACCTCTGCCCCTAATTAGCTGAAAGCTTTGAGCCCATCATTCAATGTCTCTGAGCCTCAATTTCCTTATTAAGACCCCCAACTCAAACCAGAAATGCTGTTTCTTTATACTTTGGTATTTGTAATAGATGACTAAAATTAAGTAGAGAAATTCCAAGTCGAACTGCATTCTGGAAAATATACTTAAAATCACAGTTACTTATAGGATGTAGCTACCATGTTCCAACTCAGATGAACTACAAGGAAAGTCATAAACAAGCTGACTTGGGTGGTAACCCCTGGGTAAGGTGTTGAATGACAGGGCAGGTATATATTGGTAAAAAGCAGTCTGGGGGCTAGATGGTACAGTTTTTGGTTGCATTTAGTCAACCCAAATTGGATTCCTGGTCTCTCATAAGGTTCCCTGAATCCACTAGGAGTGATTCCTAAGTGCAGTGTCAGGAGTAACCCCTGAGCATTCTGATGTGGCCTCAAAACCAAACAACAACAACAACTAATAATAATAATAATAATAATAATAATAATAATAATAATATAATAATGAATAGTATTCTGTTCATTTTACATTCTGAAGAAAAGAAGGGTTGAAGGTGGTATTGGACTAGGCTCTCTTTGCATCTAGTTATTATTTCAAGATCATTTCTCCCCAATACCAACTCTTTAAGTAGATGACATCAGGCATTAGCTGTACCTCTCTATGTGGCGTCCATAGACTCCCTTACTGACTGAAAAAGGCCCTCCTTCCTCGAAGCTGTTATTTGTTGCCTCTAACATCATCTGAACTTTTTTTTTTTCTCCCAAACCAGCCTCTGGGACTTAGTAGTCCTTATACCATGTTTCCTATAAAACCACAATCTCTAACTCCAGTACGGGTAGTGCTCTCTAAAAGGCGAGGTTGGGAAGGGCACTGTATTTCCTGTAGAAATGGCCTGCTCTACCCCAATTTATTTTGCGCTTGCCTCTGTACTGCATAGGCCTCAATAATATTAAAGCATGCTTGATGTCTAATTGAACCAATATATCGACAGGCTGTTAGGTATCCCATCAACTAACTCTCTCTCTCTCTCTCTCTCTCTCTCTCTCTCTCTCTCTCTCTCTCTCTCTCTCTCTCTCTCTCTCTCTCTCTCTTTCATAGGGTGCAAGATCGCCTAATAATATTCATTGGCATTCTCAAAAGCTAATTGTTTTAGAGATAGCATGGAGGTAGGGTGCTTGCCTTGGATGCAGAAGGACGGTGGTTCAAATCCCGACATCCCATATGGTCCCCTGAGCCTGCCAGGTGTGATTTCTGAGCGTAGAGCCAGGAGTAACCCCTGAGCGCTCCTTGGTGTGACTCCTCCCCAAAAAAAGCTAATTGTCTTGATAAGTGTTGCTGAGTTTCTTTATCTTTAACCTGTCTCTGAATTGCATCTGTCAATTTCTTCAGAAATTCTGCATATGGCTTGAAAATTCCCTAAAAAATCTTTGTATAGCTTCCTTTAAATTCAGCATCTTGCATCAATCTTTCCCCAAGCCCATAAATAGCTGCCTCATGGACCTGCGCTAAAATAGTATGAGGCAGGGAAGCTGTTTTCTTACTTCTGTCCACTGTCCTTCACATATCCACATCTCAAAGGTCAATCGAACCCCTGAAATATTCTTCTTAGAATGACCTAGGGTGTGGAGTTTTGTTTTGGCCTCATTACTAACCCACATTTTCCACTGCATATATTGAGAAGGACTTAGGCAGGTTTTAGAAACCACATGAAAATCCTGAGGAGTCCAAAGTGCATCTACATTTCAGCCTGTAAGGTATTTATTACAGTTTGGGGACATTGGTATTTACAAGGCACAGGCTTTACTATACTATTTTTTAAAAAAATTTTATGGAGACCATTGTGAATTACAAATCTTTTATAGTTGTATTTCAGGCATATAGTGACAGTGAATTAGGGTCATTCCCACCTCCAGTATTGACCTTCCTTCACCAGAGTTCCCAGCATGCATCCCATACCTCCACCCACAGCATCCTGGTGTAATAGGATCTATCAGTATAAGAGGTCCATTTTGTGTTTAGCTTGCTATAGTTTGGATCTATTTATTCTATTGTTGTTGAATTTGGCTTGGGTATTTAGTTCTGACCATTTTTTTCCACCCAGTGCACCTGAGACCACTTGGCCCCTGGGCACCCACTTCCCCCCCCCCAATTTGTAGAAAGATGGTAAAACAAAGTTATTCGTGTTCCAAAATGCTATGAAAAAGGTGGAAGTCTCCCTATCTAGAAGATATAAATAAAATTTAAAAAAGGGGACAGGTGTGGAAGTTTGTTTTGTTTTGCAGTGGGGAAATTAGACAGGAAATACCCTTGGCCTAAAAGAAACAGGGTGTCTCTACCCATGAAGCATACTGTAATAAGACTGAGTACAGGCTCCAGGCACGTTACTTGTCCAACCCCAAGGTCTTTCTTTATTGCCCCAGGAAATGTTCTATTCAGTAGCAGTTGCAGTAGTCAGTCTTCTGTAATTAGAGATCTTGCTTTTTTTTTTGCACAGCTCCTAATTCGATGCTGAGGTGTCATGGAGCATCTTCTGATTTCATCTCACCATTAGGTGGTGAGGTAGAAAATCCTGCTTTTAGAGCAATTTGTTGCTGTCTCCTCCTCATCAGGGTGTCATATGAACCAACCCTGGTTCAAGTTGGTGCCAGGGTGGCACTAGGGCCTCCCCTGGGGTAGGGTGGGGGGTGTTTCATTCCTGGTGCTGGTGCAGAAAACTGAAGACACAGTCCTTTCTAAACTGGCTGAGTGTGTCCATTTTCAAGACCTCATAAGATTGAGGCTAATTAGTCTCCAAATGGTCAGGGGAGGAATGATGAAGCTCATTGGGCCTAGGTCCTAATAATGGTGAGCTTTTCCTGGAACTACACCTAGAATAATCTCTATGAAGGAGTGGTGAAGGAAGAGTGGATCCTTTCTACTGAGTCACTTTTAGGCTCTGAGTCTAAAGAGGTAGAGGCTGGCTCATCATATGCCTCTTCACACTCTAATATACTGGCCCTGGCAGATAGATACCTTTTCTCAATTCTGGTTTCTCTGGTTTTATATCAGTAGTGGATATAAATTATTGGCCTTGGGTAAACCTCTAGCTCGAGAGTGTATTACCACTAGTAAGGGACCTCTACCTTCTTGGGGCATGTATGCAGAAGAAATTCTATATGCATGACATGCATAGTCTGGAGTGAGAGATGCATGTGAATGCACCAGAGTAACATAAAGCTGCCCAGCATGTATATCACCATTTTAGTAAAGGATACAGTAAAAGGCTCAGTAAAGGGAATAGTACTTTCAGTCCAAAACAAAGATTCAGACCATCATGGTCTGAATCCACCAGGGAATCATATCAGCCACCATTTTGTTGAGGTTTTTTCAGGTCTCTGTTTGGAAGCCAGATGTAGATGTCACTCGTGAGGTCAGACCCCAAATTGCAGAAGTAGCTGGTTAAGTTGGAGCCCAGACAGGTAGAGCACTCACAAAGAAGCATCCACGATCCACTTAGGGATCACTTTTTTATTTTAGGTGGGAAAGGAATATTTATATTGGGAAAAGTAGGGTGTGAACTCTGTCAACCAATCAGATAGAGTGTGAGAGGGGATTAAAACAGTGTGCGATTCTGTGTTTAGAAAAAACAGCATAGGGGATTAGGGAAAGCAGAATGTGAGCTCTGTGTGTTTAAACAGAGTGTATGTTAATGTATTTAGCTACAGTACTCCAATCAGGAACTCATGTAGTACTTCAAACTCAGGAGCCATCAATTGTCTATAACTTTTTCTCTCCCACATCCCAGGGGATTAAAAATGTATCAGCAATGTTATTGACTCTAAAATTTCAAAAATATCCCCCAAATTTCTCCAGTCAGAACTTGTCATCTCTGCCACTCTAATCCTGGCCTAAGGTACTTATCTCAGTGTCTGAACAATATCCTAAATCATTAAGAGTTTAGTAGGCCTTCCTCTGCATGTCTTTTCCTCTACTCTCAATTCTTCACTAAGAATCCAGAGATACTTTCAAAAAATACATCGGGGTTTGGAGGGTTAAAAACACTTGCCTTGCAAGACCATAATCACAAATTCGAATTTCCAGCACTGCCGTGTGCACTGAGCATGACCCTCAAAGTTCAAATCAGTCCCTGGCACCAGCATGGTAAGAGATTTCTAGTTACACTCCATCAGATGTACAGGAGATCCCTAGTTATTTCCACAACAACAATGAAGGTAAGTGGGAGGAGAGAGGGAACAGAACAAACATAAAAGACCAATCTGAATATTTAATTCCAGTGATAAAATCTGAAGAGCTTTCCATCATCTTTAGTATAAAATTATACTCCTTTCTTACTATGATATAAAGACCTTCCATGTTCTTTCTCTTGAATCTCTCCTTTATCTTTTCTGCTGGTTCTTTAGGTTTCCAACCAGTATTTTGGCTGTTTTTCTTTTAAACAAGTTTATTCTTCCATTCCCACCTTTGAATACCCTTCTCCCTTCTTATCAGATATTGGTATGGAATAAAATAGGAACTAGCAAAGGAAGAAGCACAAGCACTTCAAGGATGGACTCAAATTAGGGGACCAGAAGATGGCTGTGTCTATTGTGTCTGTCTTGTAGACATGAAGCTGTGGGTTCTAGCCCGGGTTCTAGCCCAGGTTCTAGCCAACAGCATGCACTGAGTATAATCTCGGCAGCTTGACAGCTCCATTTTCTAGATTCTGCAACACTGCAAGAAATTTTGACCTATATATGCAAGCACTACTTCTAAAAGGATCTGACAGAAATCCCAGCAAGCACCCTGATTAGCTGTGCATCCCTCTGTGAGCACATGTTTAAGAAGCATAACTGAAAGTGTGAGATTCCTGGTGAACACTACATCCAGAATGTACCTGAGCATTACAAGTGAAGCAGGTAACTACCTCAGGGAGCCTGGTTTGAAGCACAATGTCCTAAGGATTATGAACCCCAGGGAATTCAACACCACAAGCCAACTATGGAGCAACATGACCAAGCATGCATGCAAGGTGGATCTTCACAGAAACATCAACAGGGAAAGGCCGTGGAAGGAGGAGGAATAGTGAACCTCAACAATCTAAAGATTCTTTTAGTCAGACAGCAAAATTAGAACTGGCATAGAGGCTAGAGAGAGAGTACAGTGGGTAGGGGACTTACCTTGAATGTGGCCATATATACATGTATATATATATATATATACATGCTTATATATACAAGGTCATACATATACATATATATATACAAGGTCAACTCCTATCATATTATACGACCCCCAAGTATCACCAGTATCATACCCCAAGTATCACATTCCTTAGTGCAGAGCCAAAAGTAACTCTGGAGCACTGCAGGGTGTGGCCCACAAACAACAACAATGAAAAGAAGGAAAGGCATGAAGGAGAAAAGACGGCTATAAGTTAGTATACATTTGCATCATGTTCTACTGTTATAGCAATTAGTTGGAAGGTAAATTTCATAATATCTAACATATTTTTTATTTTTTGACTTAACTATATTCATGTTTTTTTGTTTGTTTGTTTTGGTTTTTGGGTCACACCCAGCAGCGCTCAGGAGTCACTCTTGCTCTATGCTCAGAAATCGCTCCTGGCAGGCTCGGGGGACCATATGGGATGCCGGGATTCGAACCACCATGTTAATGCATGCAAGGCAAATGCCTTACCTCCATGCTATCTCTCTGGCCCCAATATTCATGTATTTTAAAAGAAAAAGAAATTCTTGGGGCCGGAGTGGTGGCACAAGAGGTAAGGCATCTGCCTTACGTGTGCCAGCCTAGGATGGACTACTGTTCGATCCCCCAGTGTCCCATATGGTCCCCCAAGCCAGGAGCGATTTCTGAGTGCATAGCCAGGAGTAACCCCTGAGTGTCATTGGGTGTGGGCCCATAACCAAAAACCAAAAAAAAAAAAAAAAGAGAGAGAGAGAGAGAAATTCTTTAATGTTTAAGAAACATTTTCTTTACTTTTCTGATTTTTTTTTTCCATACTTCAAAGTAAATCTGTCTGTGCTTAGAGATTACTCTTGGTTCTGGGCTCAGGGATCAATCCTGACAGTACTCAGGGAACCATACATGATGTCAGTGATTTGGATTGGTTGTAGGCAAAGCAAAAAGCGCCTTCACTCCTGTAACTCTTCACCCTCAAGGCACATGTTTTTAGAATAAGGGTCGTGACTAATTATTGTATCCAATATGATTTTGTTTAGGATAATTAATTAAATTGTACTTGTATGGTTGGTGGCCATTCCCTGTGATATTTGGCCAATCTGACAAGACAATTCAATGCTCCAGGCCTGAAGATGCAGTTCTCAGACCATCAGGGTATCTGTGATAGTATTTGGGGGCCATGTCATATCCTGAATGGCACTCAAGTTCTTGCTAATGCTAGACATGTGTCCCTGACGACTGAGCCCCAGCCCCTCCACAATATTTTAAAAGATGATATGAAGTTTGTTAAGAATTTCATCATTCTAAATAACATTTTTCAGTGGCAGAGGGACTCTGCCCTGTGATCTGGAGACCAAACCTAAGGCCATGCACATGCATTCCAGTCCTTTGATCTATCTCCTGGGCTCATTTGTTGTTGTTGTATTTGTGATTCCTTTTTTACATCAACATGATTTCCTTTACTTTCTCTGGTTAAGGGGCATAACCCATGATATCAGGGGCTGATCTGTGCTCAGGGTCATGCCTGATTGCTCTGGAAACCATGTGGTGCCAGGGATTGAACATAGGATGCCTAAATATGATGTACTCTAGCCCTTTAATTCCATAATCCCATGATATCTTTGAATCCCATGATACTTCTAAAAAATAGTAAAATTTGCATATATATATAAAGTTGATTTATTGAGAAACAAAATGAAATAATATGTAATAATCTGATAAGAATACTCCAAATTTAGAACACACATACATAAACATATTCTTATCCAATTAAACTCTACACAGTTTGCACCCCAAGCCAACAATTGTGTAGAGAAAAAAGGAATACTGTTTCCTCTGAAAATATACAAGGAAAAACTGTTTTCATGGAAATATGTCTGGCAGGTGTATGAGGCAAAAAGTTTTTCTTTACCTTTCTGTACAAATATAACATTCACAAGAGTGCTTGGACATGCTTTTCTCTAAACCACTCATAAAAATTCTTGAGGTTCTTAACCTTACTGGAAAAGAAAACCTCAGATGACTATAAAGTAAATACACAGCCTATTCTCAATATCATGGCCATCTTCAAGCAATTTCTCACACTTATAATGCATTTATTTTTATATAAAGCAGATGTGTGTCTTTGGGGCAAACCGTGCCTTTTATTCTTATGTTGTGAAAGTCCCTTCTAATTAAAACAGGAAATACAAATTTCCTTGTCTAGTTCTAAGGATAAATCCTACTTAGCACAAGCAGCTGTCTGCAATTTCTGATGAACCGTTTCTGGCTAGTCGAAATGTGCAAGGCTGCATTCAGAGTTCGTGGGCATGTTTGAATCCCAGGCCCAGAAAAAAAAAGATACACCCAGCACCCAGGCACGCTCACCCACCAGCAGAAGGCCCACGGGGATCCATTGCAAGTTGAAAAGCAAACTAGCAGTGGCTTTAGAAATTGGGTTCAGAATTGCGGAGGACGTGGGAGAGGGTTAAGTTAAAATGTGTTAAGTGTAAACTGAGAAGCCATTAAATAAAAAGGATGGGGACTAAACGAAGGAGAGATCATAAGTGAATTTCTTTTTAAAAAATCATTCTTTTTTTTTAAATACTTTACTTTATAATTCAATTTGCAATAAGAAGACTTTGGTCCCACCCTTCTAATTAAAAAGCACAAGTAGTTCCTTTACTGACCACAACAAAGAGCAAATAGACTCAAACCCACTTCCTGTGCAGGAGCTTCTCTTGTTGCTTCTGAGCGGTTTGTGTGCGGCTGATAAAACAGGCGATTGGGTCGGGGAATTAAAGAGCACACAACTTTACCCACTTTGCTGTGGATAAAGTAAGGTATTGGGTGAGTGGGACAGTTTTCCATTCTTGTCAGGTTTAGATTAATAGTTCTACTAATTGCATTTTAGAAATAGCCATATCATTCATGTCAAATCATCTGTCCAGCAGACGAGGGCAGCCAGCAAGGGCCTATTCCCCTAGAGAAATCTGGGGGTTCCAGTCCAACCTCTTGTGCTTCCTCTTCTCACCGCTGAGGGCTCACTCACTGGACACCAGAGTAGAAGGCCAATCGCCTAAGTCCTGCTGGGCCATAACAACAAAGAGTTGGTGATGGAAGTTTGTGCTGAACTAATGAAATAAAACTGCTTTGTAGTTTCATCTGCAAAAAATTATGATATGGAAATTCTTAACTTGAAAGGGGTTTCTTTTAATCTTAAAAACCCCTCAATTTCTACCTTTATATCAGAAATGATGTGGGGTTTTTTTTCTTCCGTAAAAAATGTGAAGTTTGTTCTTAAGAAGAAATGAGCCTTCCTCCCAGCCTCTCTTCCATAGACAAAATTCTCATTTGTTTGGCCTCACAGAGGGCCAAGAGTCTTATGATTAAATACAAACTCACATAGTCAGCAATTACTAGTTGTGCCTTGAAATTATAACAGGCGTGCCAGCAACACAAGTGTCAGTAATGCATAAGAGTCCTTTAAGAATGTAGTCAGGGGCCTGGTGCTCGATTCACCATTCTTCATAAACGTGGCAAGAAAGTTAATAAACACCAACTTAACTTTTTTAAACAGCAGCAATAAATTGTTCAATTGGTGAAATGTCTACAAGTTCTGCTCAAAACACCTTGTGTATTGTTTAATTAGCAAACTCTTGCAACACTCAACAAATAGAAATTGGCAAGTAAGAGAGACACAAGGTCCCTCAAGTATTAACTGTGCCGATTATCTAATCTTCAGGCTTTCCAAAGAAGCAAAAGTATATATTCCATTCTTCTTTTTCTTAGTCTCCTTCTGTTTTTATTTTTAATATTGCTGGCACTCAAATGACAAATGCTTTTATTTACAATTTTCTAACAAGGTCCAGAGAGATAACATAAAGAGCTTGAACACACACTGAATGCAGGAGGCCCAAATTCAACCCCTGGCACAACACGGTTCCCTCAGCGCTGCCGGGTTTAAGCCCCAAATCAAACGAAAGAATAAATTAAATTCTAACCCATAATAAAAGCATCAGAGACATACAGATATTGAAGTACAACCGTGGACTAGGCTACTAACTACATACTAGGCCCCAACCACATTATTAACATGTCTCATGTATATAATAATGAAGAATATGTGAATCTTCCCAATATAGCAGCATTAAGTTTACACAAATATAACTAAACCAAAGGAAAAATATTCTTATCAAAACTAAGTCTTTTGTTCACTGACTAAATTGCAAAGTAGACTATTATGTTCATATATATATATGGTTTTTGGGCCACACCGGGCAGCACTCAGGGGCTACTCCTGGCTCTATGCTCAGAAATTGTCCCTGGCAAGTACAGGGGACCATATGGGATGCTGGGATTTGAACCACCATCCTTCTGCATGAAAGGCAAACAGCTTACCTCCATGCTATCTCTCCGGCCCCAAGATATACATATATTTAAAACCCCACACATTGTCCACAAGACAAAGGACTAGAAAAGGTATAGTGGACAGTAATGAACAATGCTTTTTTTTCATTATCAGTTTTGGGTTTGCAAGGCCTATTTTTGTTTTTTGTTTTGGGGCCATATCCAGCAATGCTCAGTAATACTCCTGACTCTGTGCTCAGAAATCACTCCTGGCAGTGCTTAGGGAATCATATGGGATGCCAGGGATAGGATCAAATCCAGGGCAAACTCCAGTGAGGCAAATACCCTTTCTGCTATGCTATCTCTCTAGCCCTGCATGGCATGTTTTAAACCAAGAAGTGCTGAATAGGAAGGGTCATTCTTAAAAACAAACAAAAACCCTTCTAGAAAAAACACCAAAACACTCAGGGTAAGTGAGCAGTTTGAGGTGGGGAGTGGAAATGCTAGGAATGAGAAGGTGGAGACAGGCTTTGTGAGGGTGGTTTCCCCTTGTATTAGGTCATCTAGGACAATTGAACCTAAGAATTCCTAGGTAGCTGTGTAGACTCCTGGGTCACAGAATGGAGCATTTCAATACTTTTTATTCCAGAAGTATAAGTCAAGTGCTAACATTCATGGTAGTAATAACTTGAATAAAATGTTGTATAAGAAAATATTAAAGCCCTATCAAAGTAAGGAATTAAAAATATATATATATGCATTTTTTTCCCTTTTGGGTGATCAGGTACAAGCTTAGCTATTCTATCTCCTAATCACTAGTAGTATCTTATTCCTTTCTTCCTTCCCTCCCTCCCTTCCTCTCTCCCAACCTCCCTTTCTTCCCTCCCTCTCTCCCTTTCTTCCTTCCCTCCCTCCCTCCTTCTCTTCCTCCCTTCCTTCCATTCCTCCCTTACTTCCTTTTTTTTCTTCTTTTTTTCCTTTTCTCCCTCCCTCCTTCCTTCCCTCCCTCCCTTCCTCCCTTTCACCATCCCTTCCTCCTTCCTTTCCCATTTTCTCTCTTTTTTTCTTTGTTTGTTTGTTTGTTTTTTTGCCTTTATGTCATATGGTAAAAGAAATGTTTACTTTTTCTTGTACTAGAAAAACTTGAAAATCATTAAATGACGTATTTCTTTCTCCTAAAAATATATAGCTATGGTTCACTACAATCTCCACAAAATGATTGATTAAGCAGCTTGTGAGTTTTGCCTGAGAAGTAAAATTGCATATGCTCTCTATCTTTTGGAGTGTGGGGAGTTAGCCATATTCAGTGAGTGATGCATAAGACTTACCCCTAGTTATGTTCTTAGAGTCCACTGTGCTCAAAGACCATATGCAGTTTTTAGTGGCCAGGATAAACTGGGGCTGCCCATATATAAAGCAATTACCTTATTCCCTATTCTATATCTGACCTGGTCTCTATTTTATTTTTATTTTTTAGGTTTTTGGGCCACACCAGCAGTGCTCAGGGCTTACTCCTGGCCTTTTGTTCAGGTATCATTTCTGGCAGGACTCAAGGAACCATATGGGGCATGGAAGATAGAATATGTGGTGAGTATAGTTAGAGAAGCAACTACACTGACAACTATCATAACATTGTGAATGAAGGGGGGAAGTAGAAAGCCTGTCTCAAATACAGGTGGGGGTGGGGTGGGGAGGAGGGAGATTTAGGGCACTGGTGTTGGGAATGTTGCACTGGGTAAAGGTGGGTGTTTTTTTATGACTGAAACCCAACTACAATCATGTTTGTAATCAAGGTGTTTAAATAAAAATATTTTTTAAAAAAAGTTCCTGTTATGATGGCAGGCTGAGGTGGGATGGTAGGATGGGATAGACTCTGGGAATGTTGGTGGAGGGAAAATGATGCTGGTGGTGATATTGAAGCTAAAACATTGCATGTCTAAAACTTAATTATGAATAACTCTGTAAATCACAATGCTTTAAAAATTAAAAAAATGTTTAAAAAAGGCAAGAGAAATGGAAATAAAGAGTATTGAAACCAAAATAAATAAATAAATAAAGAATATGTTAGGCAAATGTCCTACCCACTTTTTCTATCCCCCTTATCCTATTCTCCATCTTAAAGTGTTTGCATTTATCTGATGATGAGCTTAAGTTGAAATGCCCAAGTATTTCATATTAGTTAGCAATGCTCAAAAGAAAACACAGAGACTTTATTGTTTTAGCTTAAGGGCAATACTTTTTAATCCATCTAATGGTCTTTTAAATTCTCGTCACACAGACAATTCAGAATTAGTTTTAAATGAGACACAGATAGAAAGGAACAAATAGCAATTTGATTTTCAATTCAGAACAGAAGTATGACCAAGCTCTCACACAAAAGATTTAAAAATACTTTCAAGGATTAAAAGGTGAATAATATATACAAAGCCAACATACATTTCACAATCTTTCTGTAAAGTATCTGAGTTTGTTTCTCGCTTCAGTTTTCTTTATAGATATCTGTTTGTGTAAAAACTTTTAAATGATCTTCTCTATGAGTCTGCTTTGATCAAACAATGACAGCAACCTCAAGACACCATTAGTCTTAGGTGAACCACTTCACCAAGCAGTGGGCAGATGGATGCTACAAGTGGGTGACCTCTGATCCGAGAATTTAGTCTCCATGAGAAAATAAAAAAGACCAGCCCAATGATCACGGTCTATGGTGAAACCCAGAGGGGCTTTTATTCTGGAAGTTGTTACAAGTAGTTCATAACCTTTGTACTCTAGACACTCACTCAAATTCCCTCACCACTCTCTATCCCAGAGGTTAAGGATGCTTGAAGGCATGAACTTTCTACCCAAACAGAGTACTGTAAACATTTGAGGGAGGATTGGTGCTACTGCTAAAATAAACCATAAAAAAGGAACATTAACCAAGACACTTTTATTCAGGGAGCTTCTTTTAGTTCAGGGAACCCAATTTCAACCTCAACCCTTTTCTCTAAAGTTAGGGCTCCATAAGAAGTAGCAAGCCTCTTTATTTTCAAATTTTCTAAATAAACTTAGGTGCTAATAAAAAATATATTTAAGAGAAGTAAAGTATCAAAAACAATAGAATTGCAGATTTGGTTTTTCTAATTTGGCTTTCAATGGCTTTCTTCCTTACTAAATTATAAATAAACTACAGAAAAAATTTTCTTTTGAGAGAATGCTTTTCAGAAGAGACAATTTACTACTTGCATTCATGTTTTATGCTAGTTTCATTGTTCTCATTTTCAACTGAATTTTAGTTTTTATGAAGAATTTTTAACTGTCAATTATAAAGACTACAAATTTAGGTTAAAAATTGCATCACAGGGCCCAGAGAGATAGCACAGCGATGTTTGCCTTGCAAGCAGCCGATCCAGGACCAAAGGTGGTTGGTTCGAATCCCGGTGTCCCATATGGTCCCCCGTGTCTGCCAGGAGCTATTTCTGAGCATGGAGCCAGGAGTAACCCCTGAGAACCGCCGGGTGTGGCCCAAATACCAAAAAAAAAAAAATTGCATCACAGACTGTAAATAAGTATTTCCTCTCTGGGGGAAATGGAAAATCAAGAAAGGGGTGGCTGGTGCAAAAAGCTCATTGATATTGCTCCTAAAACTGGTATAAATCAAATAATCAGATGAGAGGCCTAAGCTATAGTACAGCAGATAGAGTCTTTTTGCCTTGCTAAAGGTTGATCTGGTTTCTGTCCCAGGCACCACATATTCCTCAAGCACACCAGGAGTGATCCCTGGGTAAAGAGCCAGGAGTAAGCCCTGAGCACAGCTGAGTACAACCCAAAAGACAAGCAAGCAATCAAATAAACAAAAACTCAAATCATCAGATAAAGCTGCTGGTGAAATTGGTCCAAGTTTGCCTAAGTTGAATAAAATAGTCACTTACTCAAAAATGTAAATTTGAAATAAAACATGTAAACTAAAATTACATTAAATCAAGGAATGAGGCTATAAAAATAGTAACATATTATAGTTTAGGTTTCAGTAACCTCTAGATGGTGGCTCAATTTTAAAAGTTATATTTTAACACACAGTAAATACTGTTGAGGTATCTGCCATTCCACTAATTGCATCTTCAAGTTGCCAATTTCTCTGCCAGTAGAGGATCCAAAATAATTTAACATGTGAGACACTTTACTTTGTTACAATATGATGAGCTAATAATATTAATATCAAGTTGATAATGACTTCCAGAATGTTAGATGTTAAGAACATAAAGCATAGAAGACGTATTAATTAGGAATTCTAGAAGGTATACCTTTCATACATGAGATATAGGAAATTTGTCGAGTGAAAAATATCCCAAAACACTCAGTTTGATAAAAAATAAAAACCAACTTGCTGTGTCATAATCATCATAATGTTTAACTCACCAAACCAAGTTTTTACTTTACTCCAGAGGTTTCTTTGGGCATAACTTTAATGAATAAATATTTGAATAATATTTATAGTAGCCAATTTTTTAAGTGGAAAGCTATCAATAGCAAAAGATTTACTGTTTAAATGCAGCATTAATACATCTACAGAGTGTCACCCACAGTTATCTTCAGAACTTTATGTGGTCTCAAACCCACCAAACAACTAACTCATTTTATTCTTCTTCTAGTCCTTTGTAACCTACTCTCTCGGTAATGTCTCTATGACTTCAACTATGCCAGGCACGTCAGATAGGTGGATTCTTACAGGATTGGGCATTTGCGTCTTGCTTAATATGTTTAAGTATATGTTTATTTTCCATATAAATCATAATTATCTAATTTATATGTAAAAAAGGAGAAAAACAGGCATATTAATTAGAAAATAGACAAGCAACACCATTTCCAACATAGAGCATATCTATGGGATATCTATCCCCCTTTTCAAAAATAAATTTCGCCTATCAAGAAAACCTCAGCTTTCAGAATTCTTTCTCTCTTCAAGAGCTCAGCCTCCAAGATCATCCTGAACAAGTCTTGCTCTGGCTTTCCTCTACTCCCAGCCCAGAAAAGAAAGTTATGCCAGCTATCTATCCTAAGCAACCCTTTACTGTACCACACACCTGTTCAGACAACGGGTCAGTTAGACAAGCAAAATAACAGCTGAGAAAGCCAGGTCAGCCACCCTAAGATCTGAAGACATTGACAAAACCAGTTCCCCTTCTCTGAGCTTCTTGATGTGAAAATAGCAGTTGAAGTAACTTGATTCCTTCCCTTCCTGTTTGAAGAAACAGTGAAAGCCCTCCTGCTGGGAGTCCACTCTCTATGGGGAAGAGGCCACCTCAATCCTTCAGTTTAGTTCCTAAGCCTAGTTCTATGGGAAAAAAGCCCCTTCCCATTGCATTTATGTTTGTTTAAGAAGCTGGTCCAACTCAGGGTTAATTATTAACAAGGACCATGTTCCATGTCACATTTTCTAGTTGTCATGCATTTTAATTTCGGATACTTTGCACTCTCTGGTCTTTTCTAAGTGTCTCTTCAGTTGGGCCCAAAGGTTTTGAAACAAATGAAATAGATAACATTGTGAATAGTCTAGAAAAATTATTAGGTAAAAATGATATAAACATTACACGTAGCCAGACCAGAATGATAGTACAGCAGGTAGGGCACTTGCCTTGCATAGGTTGACCTAAGTTCTATCCACAGCACCCCATATTATCTCCTGAGCCTACCAGGTGTGGTCCCTGAACACAGAGCCATGAGTAAGTCCTGAAAACTGCCAGGTGTGCTCCCACCAAAAGCAAAATATAAACATTAATATTACATATAGAGAAACAAAATTAACCAATGAGGTGTTAAGATTTTATGAGTATGTCTTTTTCAAATGTAATTTTCCCCTCCCATCACACTATAGCTTATCACTAAATTATAAATACAAGCAGCACACACTTCTTTTTTAAATTTAAGTATATGAGGCTTTAAATTTTTTCCTTATTTCAAAAAGTTATCCTTGTCTGTAATTTTTTGAATAGTGCTTCTCACAGTTCCTTTGGCATGAACATACTTTTTATTACTTTAAGGAAGGAAAGGTAAAGAACAAGTGGCTAAATGCATTTATGTACTAATGCATAAAATGCATCTAATGTTTAATTCTGCAAGACACCTGGCACACTAGCAGGCACACGTAGACTCTCTGTAGAGAGTTTCTCTTGGTCAGTAGATTAGATCAATGGAAAGAGTCTAGCAGACCTAGAAAGCTTACAGTTTAAGAAAATATGATTCTGAAATAATCTCATCTGTTTTTTGCAAAAAATTCAAAATGATAAAAACCCACATTAATTTTAAAAGACTATAACAAACTGGTTAAACACATATACTGCCTTTGTATGACAATTCTCTTTGGGATTTTTATTTTAATTTTAGCAATTTTTTTCACTGCATTATTTAAATAACACAGTTGTAAATTTTTTATTTTTATTTTTTACACAGTTGTAAATTTTTATAAAAAAACATTAGAGAAGGGCCAGAGCAATAGCACAGCAGGTGAGAAGGGTCTTTGCTTTGCACTCAGTCAACTGGGTTCAACCTAGCAACTTATATGGCCCATGAGCCTGCCAGGAGTGATTTCTGAGCGCGCAGCCAGGCGTGGCCCCAATACAAAACAAACAAACAAAATGTTAAGACATAGCACAAGGCAAGAATATAAACGTGTGTATTTGAATTTTGATCACTCAAATGTGGGCTATCAAAAACGGAAAGACAAAAGAAAGGGAAAAGGAGGGAAAGGAGGCTGGGGGTAGCATCTGCCATCTGTTTCTGACTCTAGCTCAGTGTTTACTGAGTTAAGGAACATGAATACAGGCATGGTGCAGGACACTGAATCAAATGCTGGACATAAGCTTTCAGATTGGCAGGGTGTGTGCAGGTATGTGTGTTCTGGGCCGGACAAGAAGATACCACAAAAGCAACATGGGAGCAGCAAGAGAGAGGAAAGAGTATCTGATTTAGGATGAGGGAGGTTTATCTGGCTGAGCTGACAAGATAAATCCTGGGAGCAGGCATCACCAGCAGCCAGCAAGGAAGGAGCAAAAAGTGATAGTGAGAACTCAAGCCTTTTTTCTTCCATAATAGTTGAACCTATGCGGAAGGCCTCCTGGATAATAGTGGGTGCCTCTGTGGCTCTGCTGAGTGGAGGGATGTTTGCTTGTTTATTTTCTTTTGTTTTATATTAAAGGAAAGTATGACAAAACTCATCCATCTAGAAATATAGAAATAGGTCAGCCACCTAAGAGTTGTGCCTGTAAGCAGTTTGTTTTCTATAATCTGCATCTGTCTAGCTCACCCCTCGCTCTATCATCTCCAAAAGCTTGAATATAAAAGGAGCCAGCCTTGGGGCTGGAGAGAGAGCTCAAGTGGTTGGAACACAACTTTAATTGCAGGAGGCCTGGATTAAATCCCCAGGACCCAGTGTCACTCCACCCTCTCCCAAACTAAAACAAATTAGAAAGCATTCTCCTGGATTTGGGGGAAAGAAACTCCAAGATATTAAGGAATGGAAACAGTTAAGTCTTTAGCAAGACTGAAATAACTCGGAAAAGAGAAAAGCCTTCTCCTACCTTTCTGGCCTTTAGAATTCCATAAAACACATTTCTCTCCTGATAAGACCCTGTGCTGACCAGGCAACCACACTTTACTGCAGGCTACTAACTGAACTAAGCTGCTTTTTTCAAGGATATCACTGCAACCAGAAGAGTCATAAAATTGTGAAATTGTGTGAAAAGGGGGCTAAGTCAAACAGAGGCTTGGCTTAGCCTGATCTGCACAGGTGTGGACAGAGCTAAACTGCTGGCGCTCTGACATGCTGTGTGGTCAGTTCTGCATGCCAAGCCTAAACCCTTCCACTTCAGAGATGTGGTGTTTGAGAGCTGGGAAACCCAGGCCAGCAGAAGTCTGGAAAAAGGGAAAAAAGTCTCTCCAAATTCTAATAATTGCTCAGACTAAATAACATAGAAACAAAAGTATAAAACTCATAATTTATCACTTCAGTTAAGACTTTCTGCATATGTTGTTCAAGAAGTGTTAAATCTTGCCTAGATTGGGGTGAAGTTTTGAATTCTGGATACAACCAACTCTGGTTTCATCCCTGGCACAACATAATTCCTTGATCTTCTCTTGGTATAGCCCTACATGTCCCTGAGCTCCATTGGGTGTGGCCTGGAGGTTTTGCTTGAGTATTTAGGGCTCAGAGTTCCACATCCTCCAGGCCTCATATTGAATCATTATTCTGGTTGGGTGAGAATTGCCTGAAGAGGGCCCCTACACACCACGTGGGGTCCCTCTAAAAATGAAGTGCCAAATGGGAAGTTCTTGTACAGTTGAAAGAAAAAGATTGTCCTCTGCTTTGAATATATTTATGGAAAGGCCTTTGTCTTTTAGAATGACACAGTTTTTATAGGCATGCCTGAATTTCAGTTCTGAGGTAACCAAGTGTCAGAGAAGTATGAGACTTGACTTCATGTGACTAACCAGCAGTGGAAAAACAAATAAGAATTCAGGCTTCTCAAATTCTGGCTCTTAACATGGCATATGTCAACATGGTTTTCTAGTTAATCTAAATTTTTAATGAAATTTCTTTTAATTCTTATTTCTTTATCATTTAATCATTATCAAACAATAGAGCAAAATATATTTCCAAAGATAAGGAAAACAAACAGAAGAAGGCTTTTCATTGGTGCTTCTGACACTTTTCCACTCACTGATTTAGAACCTAGGCCCTTATATGATTAGTTAAGTCACACACTACAAAAATAGGATAATGAATTCTCAATATTTCTTTTGACCCAACTAGCATATATCAGTCTCTCTATTGACCTTTCCTCCAGGGGCCCTTAAAAGCTGAAGCCCTTTTAAAAGATGTGCTAAGCCAGGACCAGGAACATAGCTGAGCAGTAAAGCCCTTCCTTGCATTGCAGATATGAGATGGTGTATTTCATCCACAGAAGTTTTTAAAAACAAATAGCAATATGCCATTAAGACCTAAATGAACTACTACTTCTTTCACTGAACTTAAAAGCTAAAGAAATGGTGTCCACTTAAATCATCTAGCAGTGAGGAGTACACTATATATCACACGTGAAGATTCTTCCTTCACGTGAGTTGTTCTTTTTAACCTTTCCTGGCATTTCTGAAATCGATGCCAGCAAAGAAAACACAATAGAATGTGTTCAAAGCACATACAGCCCTAGGACACCTGAACACATTTATTAGTCTGTTCCTCAAAGCAGAAGAGATCTTTAAAGTCACTTTATATTGGGAATTATCAATCTTTGAAGCAATTTGCTTTTCAAATTTTAATATTAACTGCAAATTACTTGTTATTATGGTCTTTTTTGAGGCTTCCAAGTAATTGTTATGGAAAGGAAGGGTATTTCCCCTGTGTAAAGAACAATGTCCTCTCAGGAGACAGAGCTTAGATAACGTTTACCCCTGAATACGCTGGTTGCTCATTTAGTCTTTAATTTGGCCAGCACCAAAGACTCTCCCATCCTGAGTGAAATACTCACTTTTACTCTCAGGCAGCTTGAACTTCTCCTGGGACTCCTGCAAGGGATCTGGGCAAGGTGAGACCTATCCTCCCTCCCAATATACTCTGGCCCTACAAAGTGGACCTGCACGGGGGTGGGAGGAAGGGAGTGCTCTCAATGGCCCTATCCAGATGATCACGTGACATGGCTTCTGTCTCTTTCCTGCCAGTATGTCAGTGGGCTCAGCCAAAGACTGCAAATGGGGATTGCCAGAGGATGAAAAATGCCTCATCTGCATTCCAACTGTCAAAGGGGCAGACAAGTGGCCTCTTCCACAACCTTCCATCACAGCCCAGGGAGGACCTACCCTCCCAGCCAAAGCGCCCTGAATGGGTCAGGAACTAGAGATGCCAGAAACCAGATCTTCCGGTAGGAGCCCACTGGCCCATGGTCCACGGAAATGAAAGACAGGCAGCTTTGATCACCTGGGAGACCGAGCACCTTGCTCTGCTGAAAGCCAACTCACCTTGGCTCTCCCTGGCTTCCTTCCCGCTCCCTAGGAGCCTCAGAGACTTGAGTATCAGCTAATCAGTTTGATCTGACAGATTTTAATTACATTAATTAGGGCTCCTCTGAATAGACCTGATTAGCATCCTACCAATGATGTGTTTTCTTCTTTAAAGCAGCTCTGCTAAAATCAAGACTAATACTTTTCTCTCCAGAACAATAGTGAAATTTTGTGTTTGTGTTTGGTTCAAGATAACAAAGCAGACATTTGGGGTGCTAGAGCCAGAGTGAACTTTATGAGATACCTATGAGGATCTGGTGTAGGCTTTGCCTCTATCTTGTGAGTCTTGGTTGGGGTGAAGTGATTGCTATTGAGAACCTTTTTCCAGAACATAAATATTGGTTTTGTTTAGCCGTTGCCTAGTAAACACTGCTTTAAGCTTGAAAAATCCAACTTCTTGGGAAGGAGAGATAGCTTGAGGGCCTGAGAGCATTCAAAGCATGCTTTGCCTGTGGGAGGCCCAGGCTCAATCATTGCTTGGTTCCCTAAGAACCTCAAAGAGTGACCCCTGAACACAGAGCTAAGAGTAACAGCACTCCTGAATGTAGCCAAAAAAATTTTTTTCAACTTCTTTTAAATCTTCTCATTTACCCTCTCAAAATGAAATACCTCTTTCAATAATTTTATCCATCATGTTTTAGAGAGAATCTGATAGCCACACAAAAAGGCCATGGAGATTTAACCTTTGTTCCTCCCTTGTCTCTTAGAATAAAAATACCTTGAATGTCAACAAAGTACTTTGAAACTACTTTCAGCCACTCATAAAATAGAACAACATCGATTTCTCAGAACATGGTACAAAAGATTAGCAGGACACATATATTTAGTCTTGTTGAGCATCTGCACTATAATTATTGCTTTAAAACATGCTGTTTTGAATAAGCCACAATAAATGAGGGCATAGTACCAGATAACCAGGAAGAAAATCCACTAAACTAAATAAAGATTGTTTGCTTTTCTAAATAGCCTAATATGAAACTAATTTTTTTTAACCACATATCTTAAGGAAAGCAGTAAAAGCATGGACTTGTGACCCTAATCCAAGTGTTGAATCCTATTGACTGACACCCCTATCTCCCTTTTGTAACTTATGCAATTACCACTTCCCTGGGGATTATGCTGCTATTCTCACTTACCTGAGCAATGTCTTAATTATGATGGTGTATGTCTGGAATAGTTCCTGGAGCAACTAGAAGCTTGATAAGACAGTAGAGAAATCACAATATCTGACTATGGAGTCTTAACTAAAAAGATAAAAGTAAAAGTTTTTTAAAACTCAAAAATATATTCTAATCCCATATATTTTATTTGCCATGTAGCCAATTCTTATCTCTAAGGGCCAACTTGGATTTAATATTTCTGGTTTCTGAAGTGAAAGTGAAGTTTCTAAAGTTGCTTATATGAATTCATCATTTTTCCTGGTTTTGTTTTTTTTATTTTTTTATTTAAACAACTTTATTACATACATGATTGTGTTTGGGTTTCAGTATGTAAAGAACACCACCCATCACCAGTGCAACATTCCCATCACCAATGTCCCAAATTTCCCTCCTCCCCACCCAACCCCCATCTGTATTGTAGACAGGCTTTCTATTTCACTAGTACATTCTCATTATTAGGATAGTTCAAAACGTAGTTATTTCTCTAACTAAACTCATCCTGTTTGTGGTGAGCTTCATGAGGTGAGCTGTAACTCCCAGCTCTTTTCTCTTTTGTGTCTGAAAGTTATTATTGCAAGAATGTCTTTCATTTTTCTTAAAACCCATAGATGAGTGAGACCATTCTGCATCTTTCTCTCTCTCTCTGATTTATTTCACTCAGCATAATAGATTCCATGTACATCCATGTATAGGAAAATTTCATGGCTTCATCTCTCCTGACAGCTGCATAATATTCCATTGTGTTTATGTACCACAGTTTCTTTAGCCATTCATCTGTTGAAGGGTATCTTGGCTGTTTCCAGAGTCTTGCTATGGTAAATAGTGCTGCAATGAATATAGGTGTAAGGAAGGGGTTTTTGTATTGTATTTTTGTATTCCTACGGTATATTCCTAGGAGTAGTATAGCTGGGTCATATGGGAGCTTGATTTCCAGTTTTTGGAGGAATCTCCATATTGCTTTCCATAAAGGTTGAACTAGACGGCATTCCCACCAGCAGTGGATAAGAGTTCCTTTCTCTCCACATCCCCACCAACACTGTTTGTTCTCATTCTTTGTGATGTGTGCCAATCTCTGGGGTGTGAGGTGGTACCTCATAGTTGTTTTGATTTGCATCTCCCTGATGATTAGTTATGTGGAGCATTTTCTCATGTGTCTTTTGGCCATTTGTATTTCTTCTTTGTCAAAGTGTCTGTCCATTTCTTCTACTCATTTTTTGATGGGATTAGATTTTTTTTTCTTGTAAATTTCTGTCAGTGCCTTGTATATTTTGGAGATTAGCCCCTTATCTGATGGATATTGGGTGAATAGTTTCTCCCACTCAGTGGGTGGCTCTTGTATCCTGGGTGCTATTTCCTTTGAGGTGCAGAAGCTTCTCAGCTTAATATATTCCCATCTGTTAATCTCTGCTTTCACTTGCTTGGTGAGGACAGTTTCCTCTTTGAAGATGCCTTTAGTCTCAATGTCCTGGAGTGTTTTACTTACGTGTTGTTCTATATATTTATGGTTTTGGGTCTGATATCGAGGTCTTTCATCCATTTGGATTTAACCTTCGTACATTATATTAGCTGGGGGTCTAAGTTCAATTTTTTGCAAGTGGCTAACCAGTTATGCCAACACCACTTGTTGAAGAGGCTTTCTTTGCTCCATTTAGTATTTCTTGCTCCTTTATCAAAAATTAGGTGATTGTATGTCTGGGGAACATTCTCTGAGTATTCAAGCCTATTCCACTGATCTGAGGGCCTGTCTTTATTCCAATACCATGCTGTTTTGATAACTATTGCTTTGTAGTACAGTTTAAAGTTGGGGAAAGTTATTCCTCCCTGTGTTCATAGATCACTCATGGACAGCTTAAAGGACCATATAAGGTGCCAGGACTTGAACCTGGGTCAGGCAAGTGCAAGTATTAAAAAATATATTAAACACAAACAGGGGCCGGGCGGTGGCACTGGAGGTAAGGTGCCTGCCTTGCCTGCGCTAGCCTAGGATGGACCGAGGTTCGATCCCCCGGCGTCCCATATGGTCCCCCAAGAAGCCAGGAGCAACTTCTGAGCGCATAGCCAGGAGTAACCCCTGAGCGTCACAGGGTGTGGCCCAAAAACCAAAAAAAAAAAAAAAATTAAAAAAAAAACAAAACACAAACAAACAGGGCCACACACTGTAAGAAATATATCCTCTGCATTTATATGCACTGATGGTTCTGTACTCACATACAGACACACAAAGTCAATTGCAAATGTTTTCCACTGCTTCAAAAACATTTATAGCTATCAAGATAGCATGAAAAGTAGATTCAAGACACACTTCTTTTGAATGTATTAAGCAGAAATACATATTTCTTTGAAGCTGAATTAAAATAGGGCATTTTCTTTTTTCTTTTTCTTTTTTGGGCCACACCCAGTCACGATCAGATGTTATTCCTGGATATGCACTCAGAAATCGCTCCTGGCTCGGGGAATCATATGGGATCGACCCAAGGTGTGTCCTGGATAAGCTGTGTGCAAGGCTAAAACCCTATCTCTGTCCTATTACTCTGGCCCCTAAAATAGGTCATTTTCTTACGGAAGAGGTTGGCTTACAGTATTCCTGTTTCCCTTGTCTTTCAATTAAAACTGAAGTGGAACATAACCACAGGAATGAACAGGCCTAACGAGTGAGAGGCAGGTTTTAAGTTCTGCCTGTATGAAGGGCCTGGAAAGATAGGGCCAGCAAAAATACCTGCACATGTCAGACTCAGGTTCAGTCCATAGCACTGCACCTGGTTCCCTGACCATCTCCAGGAGTGAGCTCAGGATGCCACCAGGTATATCTCCCCAAAAATGAGTGGGGGTGGGGTGGGGAATGATATGAATGGCGAGTAGAAAACCCTCCTAGCCCCAAATAGGATCTATGCATTACTACATCCCATCCCATCTCCAATCTTTCTACTGCACCCCCAAAGAACTCAGCATGAACGTCAACCTTGGGTTTTTCTTCTAATAATAGTGATCAAGAAGTGAGCTAAGATAGTTTTCTCTATGTTGAGGCAAATTCTTGATTTCACAGCCAAGTAGTCATGATAGATAAATACTTTCATTGTCTTCATTTTCAGAGGTGGTAAATGAGGCTGGGAGTTTCTAAATAACTTGCCAGAGGCCTAAAAGTTAAGGACTAAAAGGGATGGAGCAATAGTACTTGGTAAGGGACCTTTTCCTTGAACATGGTAGACCAGGGTTTGATCCCCAGCATCCCATATGATCCCCTGAGCCTGGAGTGCAGAGTCAGAAGTAACCCCTGAGCACCACTGTGAGTGGCCCCAAAACAAGTGGGAAATGAAAAAGAAAAAGAAAGTTAATGTCTTATATTTCATAATCTATTCCTTGAAGTTCAAATTCAGAATCCATGCTACTGTCACCTCTCCTAGAATGTTGTGCTTTTTAGTGGGGAGACACAAAATGAACATAATTTTCACTTATAGAGAACAGTGGAAAGAAGTGCAGTACAGGCCTGTGAATACCAAGCACAAAGTGAATAGAAGAAATGGAATTTAGAATTGTGGTCTGAAGAGGATTTCGATCATCCATTTACTGAAAGGAGCAAGATATTTATTTTTTTGAGTGCTCAAGAGGTCTTGGGGATCCACTGGAAATTCCCAGCTAACTGCAAGGGCCCACAGAGTTAGTGCTGCCCTGGTTCTGCTGTGTAGGGTATCACCAGGGAACCTTGTATGCAACCTAACTGCTGTGTGATCACATCTGTTAAATGACAGAAAGTACTATGCGTCTTATGGACACTACAATTATATGAGCATGGTAAAGTTACCAAAGAACATACACCATGTTCATATTGGCAATAGTGTTTTCTTTCTTTGGTGGGGTGGGGGGGTGGTCACACCTGGCAGTGGTCAAGGATTACTCCTGGCTCTATGCTCAGAAATCGCTCCCGGCAGGTTAAGGGGACCATATGAGATGCCGGGATTCGAACCACCATCCTTCTGCGTCTAAGGCAAACGCCTTACCGCTGTGCTATCTCTCCGCCCCCGGCAATAGTGTTTTTAATCTTAGTTCACAAAATGCAAGATAATAAATAATTATAAACTATTTTTATAAAACATAATTCATAATGCTAGTCAGGTATGTATTCAGAAAACATCTGAGCCTGGAGGATATAGGTTTGAACTGGAAAGTCTGCTTTCCTCAGAGAAACTGCAATTCTGCTGAAAGGATTCTTAGCAAACCAGAAAGTACAAAAACTAGGTATCTAGTTCTTGGGCAGATTCTCTACAATTCCCTTGGGTCCTTTAGTTCAAGGTGAAAGACACCTATTAAAGGCTTCAGTGTGGATGGATTTCATGTGCCTAATCTGTGTGTGAGCAAGTGTGCACATATGCATTTGCTTTAACCTTACCACATATTCCCTTTGCTCCCAGTTGGAAAAGTCCTGCAAAGGTGGGGGACAAGCAGATCAAGCCAGCTGATCATGCTTAGTCACCTCAGAGAACCCTGCTGGTAGTCCTGAGGGTACATCGGTGGTGGGAAGATCCCACTGGTAACGGGTGGTGTACATCCTATGACTGAAACCCAAGTATGAAAATGTTTGTAGGCATGGTGTTTAAATAAAGAAATTTTAAAATTGTTAAGAAAAGAAAAAAATGAGTCCCAGCCATTAAGCCCCTTGCTGATCAAGATAAGAAAGTTAAACATGATAATCCTGCATTTAGCTGAGTTTCACCATCGGACTGCTTAATCATTTCTTTCTGGGTCTGCCCTGCCCAGAAACATGGGGTGTGTTTGCAAAGCTTGGTGTTAGGAATGGAGAAAGGAAACAGATTTCTAGAGTGATGAAGGGAGGGAAGGGAGAGAGAACAGAGACAATCCACTGAGTTGACATATCAAGATTTCCCAGGCAAACCATACTAGGAAATGAAAACATTTCTTAATTGCTATTCGGGAAACAGGCTAAACACAAGGCTAACTGATTAAGGCAGGATGACAGTAAGAAATACTTTTTTCTAATATTCTATGACAATATATTTGTAATTAATCTATTGCTTTTCAAACCACTGCTCCAGCCCCTGCTTTTCAAAATAGTGTATTTTCATTTTAAATTTGTTTTATAAAACATACTATACATACGAACTTAATGATAAGAGTAATAGAAGAAAGTAAATTTCAAATGACATACTTCAATCAATAATATAAAAAGGCAGTAATAATGAGGCTTGAGAGATAGTACAGTAGATAGGGCATTTACTTTACACATCACCAACCTAGGTTTAATCTCCAGCACTAAATAATGGTCACCTGATCTTTACAGCAGTGCAGAACCAGATGTATGCTCTGAATACTGCTATATTTGGTCCCAAACTAAAAAGTAAAACAACGGAAAAAAATAAAGAGTAAAAAAGAAAAATATAACTCTAGTTGTTTCCTAAAATGATCAAGTTTACAAATATAATTTGATAAGTTGGCACAGTGTTTTAGAAATACTTAAGAATATCCACGTTAGGGCCCGGAGAGATAGCACAGCGGTGTTTGCCTTGCAAGCAGCTGATCCAGGACCAAAGGTGGTTGGTTTGAATCCTGGTGTCCCATATGGTCCCCCGTGCCTGCCAGGAGCTATTTCTGAGCAGACAGCCAGGAGTAACCCCTGAGCACTGCCGGGTGTGACCCAAAAACCAAAAAAAAAAAAAAAAAAAAAAAAAAAAGAGCCTCAAAAAAAAAAAAAAAAAGAATATCCAAGTTAACATCATTCTAAAATCAATGTACTGATAATACAAAAACTTATAAAACTATAACAGGTATTAAATCTCAGAAAAAACTCAAGATATACTTGAAGAAATTCAAGGCCTAAGTATAGTATTACATTTATTTTTAAATTTTAATTTGAGTAACATGTCCAGCAGTAGGTAGCATCAAGGTTATTAGAGGTGAACAGGGGGGGTCTGTGGTGCTGGTAATTGAACTTGGTGCATCCCAAAGCATATGCTTTACTACTTTAGCCACATAACTGGTTATATTTTATATTCTTAGTAATTCAACTCGTTTCACAGCCAAATTGATAGGAGGGGATAAGACACTTGCCTTACACAAAGCCAACTATGGTTTAATCCCCAGCATCTCATATGATCTCATGATTTCCCATCATGCCCATGAGGGACCTTGAGTACAGAGCCAGGAGTAACCCCAAATATTCTAAGGTATGACCCCAAACCCCTCATTCCTTCCCTCATTTAATTTTTATCTTAACACAAAGAATATAACTATATATTTTTAAAAGAAAAGAGATTTAAAATATAGTTCCAGAGAAAATATGTTTTAAATTAAAAAAAGATTTTAGAGACAAAGGAAGGAATTATATATTAACAAATATTCAATATAGATTCAGAGTGATAGCACAAGGAGTAAGGGCACTTGTTCTGCATGTGGCCAACTTGAATTCAATCCTGCCTGACATTTCATATGGTCCCCCAAGCACTACCAGGAGTAGTTCCTGAGTGCAGCGTCAGGAGTAATGCCTGAGCATCTTTCTCTGTGAGTTAGTAATGGAGACTCAAAACTAAATACTGAATGTAGTAAGAAATGTAACAATAAAAACATTGCACTTAATAATATAACACCAAATATATTAAGTAAGGAGATGAACAAAAAGTAAACTGAACCAGGTAGGTAATTTAGTGAGAGCATGCATACTTTGCATCCGAGAATTCCTGGGGTACATCAGCTCTAAATATACACAAAACTGAAAGCAAAATAGACGATTCTGTAATTGTTGATCAGTTCAATATCTCATCCTCAACCTTGTATAGAATAGCCATATAGAAGGATAGTAAGGAAGGAGAGAACTTGAACACAATAGATAAACATATTTAAGAGATATACACAGAACATGCTACCTGATAATGGAATGTACATTTTTCTCAAACATGGGTGGAATATTCTCCCATCTAGAAGATAAGTTAGGCTATAAACCAAATCCCAAGATTTTTAAAAACAAATAGAATATGGATTGGATAGCAGATATAGAGGGTAGGGCACTTGCTTTGCATGCAGCTAACACTGGTTCAAACCACATAGAGTTCCCTGAGCCTGCCAGAAGTGATTCCTGAACATAGAGCCAGGAAAAAGCCCGAAGTACAGCTGTGTGTAGCCCAGAAACAAACAACAAAAAATAAAAGTCAATATAATACAGCGTTTCTTCTCTAACCATAACAGGATAAAGCTAGCAGAGGAAAGGAAATAATAAAGATTAGACCCAGAGATAAAGCAAAAAATTTAAAAAGTGGAGAAAACCAATGAAACCAAAAGTTGTTTTCTCAAGAAGAGGAACAACATTGGATAAAAGAAGACTCAGATAATAAAAACAGGAAATAGGGGCTGGAGAGATGGCACAGTGATAGGGTGTTTGCCTTGCATACAGAAGAATGGTGGTTCAAATCCCGGCATCCCATAAGGTCCCCTGAGCCTGCCAGGGGCGATTTCTCAGTGTAGAGCCAGGAGTAGCCCTTGAGTGCTGCTGGGTGTGACCCCCCAAAACAAATCGGAAATAAAAGTGGGAACAATACTATTATTTTTAGGCAAATGTGAACTATTAAAGAGAATCATGAATGACTATATACTAATAAAAATTGTTTAAAAACCTACATAACAAGTAAAGCTCCTAGAAACAAAAAGCCTACCAAAACTGTTTTACAAAGAAATAAAATTCTAAGTATACCTATAAATAGTAAAGATAATAATTTTTAAGAATCTGACCAAAAAAATCCATGAACTTCATGGCTTCACTGGTGAGTTTTGCCCAATATTTATTTGTTTGCTTTGTTTTTGTCTTTTATTGTTTGGGGGCCATACCATACGCTCAGCACATTCTCCTAGCTCTGTGCTCAGGATTAACTCCTGCAGTACTCAGGGAACCAGATTCAGTGCCAGAGATCAAACTGAGATCAGTCACATGCAATAAAGTCTGTCTGGCTCTCTACCAAACATTTAAAGCAAATTAGCACCAAACCTTGAAAAAAAGGTGAAACATCTTAAATAATTCTATGAGGCCAACCATTACCTTAATATCAAAGTCTCAAAAAGACAGAAGAAAAGTATAGATTAGTATTCCTCTGAGCACTGATGTAAAACTCCTCAACAAAATAGTAGTAAAACACATTCAACAGCCATTCAACACAGTAAACACCAAGGCCACAGAGAATGTAAGGGATTAAGGGTGCTTGCTTGGCTGACCCTGCAAATCACAGACAAACGTAATTTCAGTGAAAGGCTAAATGTAATCCCTGGCATTATATATGTCCCCTAAATCTCACCAAGAATAATCCCTGAGCATTGCCAGGTGTGAGCACTCACAAACAAAACAAAGATAATATACCCTAACCAAGTGGCTTTCTTTTCAGTGTTGGGGAGACTTGAATCCAGGATTCACATATTCAAGTCATGCACTCTACTACTACAAAGCAACATCTGGGACCTGACCAGGTCAGAAACATGCTTGGAATGCAGGATGGTTCAATATGTGAAAATCAGTACTCATACTGTTAAAATTATATACTTATGCTAAGAAAAAAGCAGTTAATGATCTATAAAGTCACTTCACTTGGAGTTAGAGCGATAGCATAGCAGGTAGGGCATTAGCCTTGCATGTGGCCTACCCAGGTTTTATCCTCGGCATCCTGTAAGGCCCCACAGCCTTCCAGGAGTAATTTCCGAATACAGATCCAGGAGTAACTCCTGAACACTGCCAAACAAAAAAGGATAAAGACTTATTATTAAATGTGTATGTATATACATACATACACACACACATATATACATATATGAGTCACTTCTCTTGCCTTTTGGAAAACTCATTAAGAGAGTTTATAGAAATAAATCTATGCACATTACTGATCAGAATCACAAATTAATACATGTCAATTTATATTTTCAATCGCAAGTAACTGAAACTAAGCTAATTATTCAAATACAGGACCCAAGTGTTTGCATATACAGGATAAACTTCACAGAACTATGGGCCCTGAGAGATGGAAAACTTGACCATCTCCTTAGTAAAGGTGAGCTTTACCATCACCTTGCTTCCTATCTCAGAAAACTTCCAGAGATCAGCAAAGGTAGGAAATCCAAAAAAATGGTCTCATCACCGGCCAAATCCAAAGAACAAAGATGCAGAAGTGGCTGGAATTTGCATGACAAAGAACCAAATAGAAAGGGGTGATGCAGGCAAAGAGATATATAAATCTGCACTAGTGTCCCTCAATCTCTAGGCTATTCAGCTGTGTTTGGGGATTAGTTCTGGTTCTGTACTGAGGAATCTTTCTTGGCAGATTTGGGGGACTGTATGGGATGGATTGAACTTAGAGGGTCAACTGCAGGCAAGGCAAACCCATCATTCCAGTCATCTATGCTGAATATTCATATGGTGAAGTTCCATACATTCAGAAACAAAGGAAAAAAATATCAGGGATCTATAAATCGAAGAATGTCTGATGACACAACAGATTATTGCATAATAACAATATAAAGAAAGGGACTTTTAATACTTAAACTAAAATGGGTGATTTTTAAAATGATGCGAGCAAGAGAGACAAAAACAGCAAAATGCAATTAGTCCATAGTGCATGATTTTATTTATATAAAATTCTAGGAAAAGTAACCTAATTTAGAGTGACGAGGTCACTGTCTGTGAATGGAGGTAGAAAGTCAGAGATTCACAAGAGGCATAAGGAAATTTTATGGAGAGGACTGATGGAATGTTTATTATTTGATTGTAGGGATGATTTCATAAGTGTCTGCAGATGTCAAAACTTATTAAATTGTATCATTTAACTATGAGTAGCTTAGTTTAACTCAATTGTATCTCTGAACACTGAACAAATAGAAAGAGACCTTAATATTTAACTTTGCAGGATGATTTGAGTACAACTATATTAATATATACTTTATTGTGCTGTGTTTTAATATTCTTTATGAAAATATATTCTAATTTATTTAATCAGACTCTTATTGGATGTTAAAGTTGCAGTCAACTGTTCATATTGCAAATCACAGACAAATGTAATTTCAGTGAAAGGCTAAATGTTACATTACATCAGTTTGAAAACTTCCCTCAGGAAGCAAGGTCCAACATTAAAATTCTGTTTCATAGCCATGAACTTGCACTTAACCTTAGTCTTAGCCTGCTGTGCTAAAAATACACAAAACTGGACCAACAGACACTAGACTGGTACAATATGCAGAAAACAAAACAAATCTAGTCCACTAGCAGAGAAAGAAGCAAATACTAAATAGAAGTTCAATAACTGGAGACTCAGCCATCCTTCCATTATCCCTACCTTCCCACTTTCCTTTCTTTCTTTTCAATCTTCACCTCCTTCCTTCCCTCCTCCCTTCCTTTTCTCCCTCCTTCCCTCCCTCCCTCCCTCCTCCTTCTCCTTCCTTCCTTCCTTCCTTCCTTCCTTCCTTCCTTCCTTCCTTCCTTCCTTCCTTCCTTCCTTCCTTCCTTCCTTCCTTCCTTCCTTCCTTCCTTCCTTCCTTCCTTCCTTCCTTCCTTCCTTCCCTCCCTCCCTCCCTCCCTCCCTCCATCTCTCCCTTCCTTCCTTCCTTCCTTCCTTCCTTTCTCTTTCTTTCTTTCTTTCTTTCTTTCTTTCTTTCTTTCTTTCTTTCTTTCTTTCTTTCTTTCTTTCTTTCTTTCTTTCTTTCTTTCTTTCTTTCTTTCTTTCTTTCTTTCTTCTTTCTTTTTCTTTCTTTCTTTCTTTCTTTCTTTCTTTCTTTCTTTCTTTCTTTCTTTCTTTCTTTCTTTCTGTCTTTCTTTCTTTCTTTCTTTCTTTCTTTCTTTCTTTCTTTCTCTTTCTTTCTCTCTCTCTTTCTTTCTCTCTCTTTTTCTTTCTTTCTTTCTTTCTTTCTTTCTTTCTTTCTTTCTTTCTTTCTTTCTTTCTTTCTTTCTCTCTCTCTTTCTTTCTCTCTCTTTCTTTCTCTCTCTTTTTCTTTCTTTCTTTCTTTCTTTCTTTCTTTCTTTCTTTCTTTCTTTCTTTCTTTCTTTCTTTCTTTCTTTCTTTCTTTCTTCTTTCTTTCTTTCTTTCTTTCTTTCTTTCTTTCTTTCTTTCTTTCTTTCTTTCTTTCTTTCTTTCTTTCTTTCTTTCTTTCTTTCTTTCTTTCTTTCTTTCTTTCTTTCTTTCTTTCTTTCTTTCTTTCTTTCTTTCTTTCTTTCTTTCTTTCTTTCTTTCTTTCTTTCTTTCTTTCTTTCTTTCTTTCTTTCTTCTTTCCTTCCTTCCTTCCTTTCTCTTTCTTTCTTTCTTTCTTTCTTTCTTTCTTTCCTCTTTCTTTCTTTCTTTCTTTCTTTCTTTCTTTCTTTCTTTCTTTCTTTCTTTCTTTCTTTCTTTCTTTCTTTCTTTCTTTCTTTCTTTCTTTCTTTCTTTCTTTCTTTCTTTCTTTCTTTCTTTCTTTCTTTCTTTCTTTCAGGGCCACACCTGGTGCTTCCCAGTGATGCTGGAAGATCATGAGGTCACAGGGGTGGGAGCCTGGCCTCATGTCTACACAGCATTGCACTATCCCTCCAGTCCCTCAATCCAAGTTTTACTTAATTTCTCTTTTTCCCGCTAGGTTTTAGGTGAAAGAAAGAAAGAAAAAAGAAAAAGTTCAATAACATTATTTCTGAATACAAAACTATGTTCAATTAGTCTTAGAAATAGAATAAAATAAAAAATATGGGGCCAAAGAGATAGCACAGAGAGTAGGACATTTATCTTTCAATCGGCTGACCTGGGTTCAATCCCTGACTTCCGAGTTTATCAGGAGTAATTTCTGAGCACAGAGCCAGGAGTAACCACAGGGTGCCACCGGGTGTAGCCCAAAAACTGGTGGTGGGGGGTGTCAAGAAAAGAGGAAAAAAAAGTATGTGTTAGAGGTATTTAGTATATATTGTGGGGGAGAAGAGGAATGTTGAAGAGTGGTCTAAAAAAAGTAATACTGTCTCAGCTCAAGGAATGCTGAAGCTGAGGCGCAGGAGGAGAAAGTGAATTAAGTAGGCAAATTCACTATTTGCAAATAGACTCCAGGGAATGTATGCTATGAGCTAGCTACCACTTGTTAGAGTGGCCTGCAGCCAGCAAGAAGATATGGAAAAGGCGCAATGAAGAAGCCCAAAGTCATTTTCCAATTTTTTTTATTTTAAAAAAAGGAAGAAACTGCAATACTTTCCTCTCCTCCAAATGGAGTGGTGTGTGATTTGTTGTTCAATCGAAATATATTTCCCCCAAATGAAATCAAACCATTATTTTAGGATTCAAGAAGCATACCTTCTTTAATACCTCACTGGTACTTTCTATGAAAACACAAAGTCTGCACAAGCAAATGCACGCTCATTCTCTCTCCCCTCCCTCTATCCCCCACCACCTCTTTTCCATGCAGCCAGTACTTTACAACTCTTCCCCCTCTGCTGCTGGAGCAGACCTCTCATTCATGCCAAAGCTTCGCTTTGAAGTCTGCCCTCCCATTAGTGCTTTGGTGTAGGTATTCAGACTGATCACACAAGCCGAGCAGAACTCCCGGACCATCCACGTTCTGTCGTATACAGTTGTTTCATGTGGCCTGTGATTTACAGTCTTAATTAATGCTCAAAAGAAGAAGAGCACATCTTTGGTGGAGTTTTTCCCCCCTTCTTTCTACAAAACAGAACTCTTGGGGTTTCTGTGGACATTGTGCAGGATGGCTTTGCCAAATGGAATGAAGCACACTTAATACTTTTCCTTTATAACCTTTGCCATAAATCAGCTGGCACTCCGTTTGCACAAGTGCAGTGAATCCCCCATCCCTCCCCCAGCACTTCCCGAATTTTAAACAAAGTGGGAATAAATTGAGGGTGAGCAGAGCCAGTGGGCCCAGTAAATCAGTTTAATGAGATTCAAAGCGATCGCATAGAATATATTGTGGAAAAATAAGGTGGGTGGTGGGGAATCTGAATTTCAGCAATGTTGGGGGGGCAGGGAGAGGGAAGATAGGAGTTGCAGTAGGCAGTCTCAAATGCTGACACATGTCTTTGGTAAAAACAGCACATCTTATATTCTCTTTCCCATTTACTGAAACATTGCTGTGACGCTTTCAGATTTAGCACTGTTTCCTGTCTGTGGTTTTGCTGTTCCATGTTTTCCCACAGATGGGGAGTTGTCTGTTAGCCTCTTCTCTGCCATGACTGTTGTGATCAGCTTACATTCTTAGTCTAAGACTAAGATGCAAATAATGCATCCCTCCTACAAGTAAAGCATCTTGTATGTACCAGTACCTCTCACTCCCCATCTAGGAAACATTCCTAAGGGCTGAACCACACAGGAAGTAAGAAACTAATTACTTGGTTATATCCATCTGGGACTGGACAGCCAGATACAGCTCAAAAGCTCAAAACTCTCTTCCCTTACTGTCACTAACAGCAGGAAATTTATGCTCCTCCTCCCCTTCATTGCATCAGAGAGACATATTGTTCCGTTTTCTGCCCTTTAAATCAAATACACCGATAGGATTCCTCCTGTATTGAAAACTATATTACAATGAAAAAAAACCAATTTTTTTTCAAACTTGTCTAGGTATATATTTCTTGTCACTTACAAATAAACTATGGGAACCTCTGTTTATAAAGTCTCCTGTGTTAGAATTTGAGGGATGATACTCTAAAAGAAATAAAGTCAAGTGAAAATAAAAGAATGCCTTTGTAATGCTTCACTCACTTTGTGAGTTTTGTTTTAAAACTTGAGTTCCTGTACATATGGCCAACTTTTCATCATGTTTATTGTTATGATCACTCTATAATTAAATCCCAGAAAGGTATTAATTGATGTATTTTAAGGCCAATTAATTTGGCAGAAAACTGTTCAAACTATTACTAACTCCTTAAAGAGTACTTATTTGATAATAAGAAGATGCATATTAATCTGTATTTTCACAGCTTTAAAGCTTTAGCTATGGGAGTAGAGACATAATTTTTTTTTCATTTTCCTAATAGAGACATGAAATTCAGTTGTAAAACTATCCTCTCAATTAAGCTTGAACATGTTAAGCATACTGAAGCATTTCTTATTCTCATACTGAAACATTTCTTCTAGGAAATAGTTGGGTGCACCCAATTTTGAATTTGAAATTGAAATCCACTTTTCAGCTGAAAAGCAATTCAAAAAAAAAAAAGCAAAGTCCTTAATAAGCATCACTCTGGGTAATAAATACAAATGAAAATTTTTTTTAAGCTTAAAAAAAATACCAGCTGACTCAATCGAAGAAATGTCAGTAAGCTGAAAGTTTTGTGTAGTCTATGGCAAATTCAAATCCCTGGTGCTTTTGGATTTTTTTTTTTTTGGTCTATGTCAGGCATATGGCATACTAGTTAATGAATGCAATAACATAAAGACATACAGCTGTAAAAGAACCTACATTATACAATAACAGTTTTGCATTTTAATATTTAGGCCTTTAAAGCTTTTCAAACTTAACATAAGGTCTCCATCTCCACTGTTCTTCTTTTCTCCTTTCAAACATGAAATAATTGATTGTTAACGTATTTCAACTTTCCCAGATAGCTCAGACATGGCATGTTTGGGGGTTTTTGTTGGTTTTTGGGGACACAACCAGCTGTGCTAAGGACCTCTGACTCTGCTCAGTTATTACTCCTGGCAGACTCAGGAGACCATATGTGGTATTGGGGATGGAACCTGGGTAAGCAGCATGCAAGGCAAGCATCCTAACTGCTATACTATCACTCTAGCCCTGGTGTGCTTGTTTTATTTATTTATTTGGTTTTTGGGCCACACCTGCTAACACTCCTGGCTATGCGCTCAAAAATCACTCCTGGCTTGGGGGGACCATATGGGGCATGAGGGGAACAAACCGTGGTTCGTCCTAGGTTAGCGTATGCAAGGCAAATGCCCTACTGCTTGCGCCACTGCTCCAGCCCCTAGTATGCTTGTTTTAAAAAGATATTCACTGCTGTATTAGAACTTTTGAAAAATCCTCCTTTTTCTTCTGCCTCACAAAGGTCAAAGATGCTCTACCCAGTAGAGGTAATAAACAGAATATGTGGCAGACAGGACAGGATACAGTGGGCTTCTTTTACAAGCTCTGGTGGTCATAAGGCCAACTTCTGCATATAACCAGTTCAACTTCAGTATTTTGGTTTTTTTCAGCATATATTATTTGACATATATTTTTACTACAAATCTGATGGCTAAGGAGAAAGTGTGATCTGCTACCACACCTCCTGAATATGGCAATTTAAGTTTTGGGAGGCCAGACTCCTATCTTGTGTGTCACTCTTTGTGGTGCTGAGGGGACCGACCATATGCCATGTATTACACCATGGTCAGCCACATAAAAGCAAACACTTTATTATCTTTTGGGCCCAGTAGTAGCCATACATACACAAATTCTTATATTAAATTTGAGTGCCCCTGCCCCACACTGTGCTCTTTACCTTGCTATTGTGGCCAACTTAAATCAATCACACAAGTCATGTTTCACTCAGGCAAATGGTCCACTAAGCAGGAAAGGAGTTAAACAGTCTTTGGGGGATCTTTCATATGAACAGCAGGCATCTGGCTTGATTTTTCTGGATTTTTTTTTCAGTGAAAAGTAAGGTTTCAGATCACTGTTTAGATGTGGTAAAACAACAACAACAACAACAACAACAACTTGGGGAGTTAAAAATACAGTACAAAAATTAAGGCACTTGCCAAGCAGGCAGCTGTGACAGTGAGTCTGGTTCAAATTCAGGTACCACATATTGTCATGAGCACCATCAGTCATGATGGAGAGTACTCCCTGGTGTCCCCTATAAAAAAACAACTTGGAATAAAATGGTGACAGAATGGTCAAAACACTACAAAAAATAGTAGAGAAGAGAAAGCCAAGGTAAAAAAAAAAAAAAAAAAAAAAAAAAGAAAATCAAACTCCTACTATCCATGCTACCAAAATGACCAGATAACCAAGAGAGAGGCAGCAAATACCATGCTCATAAATTATGGCAATTCCCATGTGCTTGGCATTTAGTTTTACATTAAAAAGTGATGTTAATGAATTAATGATCCTATTTCCAAGCATCAAAGCGGAAAATCAGAAAAGGCAATTAGAATGAATGAAGAAAACCATATTAATTGCATAAGAAAGGCAACTGACAGCCTTTCAATAAGAAATACATGGAAAAACAGAAGACAACTAAGAACTAAAAACAATCACTGCAGACTACATTCTACTTAATGGCTAAAAACCTTTAATCAACATTCATGATGATGATCTTGAATTTTTATGTTCAATGGTCTATTTTTGTGCTTAGATTTATATGTTGTGCATGGAATGCTTTATTTATTTATTTAGAATTACAAGTCTTTCACAGTTGTATTTCAGTTACATAATGACAGTGTTCCCACCACCAGTGTTGACCTCCCTCCACCATAGTTCCCAGCAAGCATCCTATACCTCCACCCTTAATCCCCTTAAACTGCTAGTGTAACAGGTCCATTTTATGTATAGCTTGTTATAGTTTGGGTATTTAGGGCTAACCATTTTTATTATGGAATGCTTTATTTCTAATTCTTCAAGAATAGTTTACTCTTTTATTGGTGGAGGATACACTGGTGAGGCCAAATGAAGTGGGACTTAGGGGTTACTTTAGCCCTGGACTCAGGAGTCACCCTGGCAATGTTAGAACTGAATTGGGGTTGTACACATGCAAGGCAAGCACCTTACCTTCTGCACTACCATCTCTCTGGCTCACATAAGCACTTGCTTGCTATTTAAATCAAATTACACAGCTTCTTGGACAATTTGACTTCTCATGTTATTTCTCAGATTTTCTTTTTTTGGTCTTTTATGCTCATTTTGAGTCAAAGAAGGCAAGTATTACAAATTGCATTTTAATAAGAAAATTCTGAATCATGGGACTTGGGCTGTCTTTCTCAGAATCCTCAATCTCCTTACTGAGTAACAATCTCTTGATTATTGGTGTGCTCTTGAAGAAATAAACATCTCATTTTGGGGGATGGTGGAAGAACGGAATGCTTCAATGGAATGCTTCTTTTGCTTCTGAATAAACAGCAAGGACATTGTTATTTTTTCCCCTTTGGTAGCATTTAAGAAAGCTTCCTGTTGTCCCAATTAAAGGAGAAGAAGCTTTTTAGGTAGTCAGAGAAAACCCAACCAGGTCTTGCCGTACTCCTCTCAATGATAGGGTCTTAGTCATAAATTTCAATCTTAGAGGATTTGAGTCTTGCATTGCCACTGACCCCCAACATAGTATTTGTCCACTTTTTCTCTGTACTCTTCATCTTCTACTGAAACTGGAATGGGAGTAGGGCAAGAGGTCAAGGAGGAAAGTCACCCAAATATAGAAAACTGGAAGTACTTCAAAAACTAAAGCATCATCAAAAAATCTGATATCAATAAGACTGAAGTTTGTTCAGTTTATGCATCAGATTATACACTCTTGCTAATTTGATTTAGTGTTCATGCTTGTGTTTTTCTTGTATTATTTAAAAACAAATAAAACTATCTTTAATAAATTATTGTTATAGATGGCCTATTTTTCCACATATTAATGCCGGAAAATCTTTTAAAAGAAACCACACACATACCAACATCCTCAGAGAAGAATGGAGAAGTCAGAACAGGACACAGGTGTGCTGGTTGGAAACACTCTTGAATGACCTTCTCAAAGTTCTCTTTTGACCATTTGGAAATGGAGATCCAGGCATGAAGACAAGCCATTAATATATGACCAACATTAATGTATAAGTTATGTGCATCATAAAAATGTGGTTCTGTATGGAATGCCTGAATAGTGCTTTAGAATATTCTCTGAAATAATGCAAATGCAACCGTCTGTCTCCTAGATCATGAAGGTTATAGTTATAGCAACATGAAAGATAGCAGATGAAAGCACTCAAGGGTTTTGCAGACATAGATCCAGAGTCATCCAAATAAACTTAGAGCAAGATGCTAAATTTCTTCGTCTCCTTGTCTGAAAATGGAGGAAAATATGCTTCATCATCTTCTCTGAGATTCTGTGCAAAAAGTATAAATGTAAACAACCCACTATAAAAGCAGTACTAAGTAAATGTTGATTTTCTCTCATTAAATTAAGTAACATTTAAAAAATAAAAAATGAGACCCAGAGAGAAAAAATAAATTAAGCAAGGCAATAACAAACGCAATGAATCATTTACTATTCAAGGGCTGTGTAGTCACATCTATTTTTCCAAACACTGTTCTATTTTTAGCCTACTTACTCCTGCCACAGGAAAAAAAAGTACATTTGCCAAGTTTTTCATTAAAATTTTGTAAATATAGGGAGAAATTAAAATCTATAAATTAATATATTACTTAATAATATTTAAATTTTCTTGTTATTTTGATATGCCACTGGATAAATTCACAGATAAAATTACATATAAAATATTACTTAGAATACAAAAACCTCGCTGGTGAGGTGGCGCTAGAGGTAAGGTGTCTGCCTTGCCAGCACTAGCCAAGGAAGGACCTCGGTTTGATCCCCCGGCGTCCCATATGGTCCCCCCAAGCCAGGGGCAATTTCTGAGCGCTTAGCCAGGAGTAACCCCTGAGCATCAAGAAGGAATGGGTTGGAGTACAGCTCCATGGAAGAACATATGCTTTGGATGTGTGGAATCCTAGGCTCCATTCCCAGTAGTGGGGTTAAGGGGAGTGTTTTGTTGTTGAAACAGCCAGCATTGGGAAACCAACTTTTCTTCCTAACAAGCAGTTAATCTCAAGCAGGAGCTCTCATCTCAATCAGGAAAATGTCTTGGTCTATGCCAGCTTGACCTCAGTGTAACATAATCACTGTAAAGACCTAACATCCTCATCTGTGTTAAGAACATCTAAGAAGCTGTAGTGTAATTTGCACCTTGATATGTCCACCAGTCAATATTATTTCTCTAAAAGTCAGGGCACATACTCAAAATAAATCCCAGTCCCAGCTGCCCACTGTTGTTTTATTTCTTATTCCAAAGTTGGCTCTGGTCTTTAATCTCTCCCACTCCACACCATCTCTATGACTGACAGAGTCAACCAGGAGGAGCTGTACTAAATCAATATCCCTGCAAAGTTGGCAGCTGGCCTTGAAACCAGGACTATTCAGCTTTGTCAAAGCAATGGCACCATCCATCATTTAAGATGAGGGGACATTTGCCCAGGGTCACATTGGCCAAGCAACTGCATGAACTTACCCCCTAAAGTTTTTCTGTTTCCCTTTGCTGGAGTCTAAATTTAGTCACTTTATTCTTAACCTGATGCCCTCCAGCAGGGGTTGGGTAGAGGTACATGGGTCACACTCCATGGTCGGTTCAGAGCGGAGTCACATATCCTAACTCAGCCCAATGATTAGCCTGCAATTACTAATACTGCCTTCTAGCTGCCATGTTGTGTTTGGAAAATGGCTATATTTTAGCAGCTACTTCCTATCAACTCAATGTGCCTAAACTTAAAACTAATTCCAAGTAAACAAGGTCATTGCTTCAAAGAGACAGAGCTAAACAAATACTTGGGGGGGGGGGGACTGTGAGGTTAGGAGAAGTTCCCAAGCAATAGTCAGGAGTTCTGGGGGTTTCTTCTAACTATATGTGGCTGGATTGCTTGGATCGGACAGTTCAGAACTGACCCAGTGATGCAGGGGATAGAATTCAGGGTCTCCACATGCAAAGCCAACTCTTCAGCAATTTAAGCCATCACCCCAACCACTGAACAAATGCTTTTGAACTCTTTCAACCTCTGTAAAATAAACTCAAAATATATTTTTTGTTTAGTGAATCAAAGTAGTTTACTGAAAGAAATTGAAAGAGATGAGAGGCAGAGAGGGGGTAGGGATAAAAGGCAGAGGAAAGAGAAAAATGTGTTCAAGAGAGAACACAGGCTTGGAAGGAAAAGCGAGCAAGCTTCAAAACTTAATTTTAACCTAGAAGTTAGTTATTTGATGCTGGCTAATAAAATACATACTTGCTGCTCTATCAAGATACATAAGGAATGTCTTTACAACAAAGCTCCTGATTCTTGAAGTAGAGAAAGATAAATGCAAATAATTATAATCTTTAAGTATACTATAGCATTAAGAAAACAATATGAGTCATAATAGTCAAAAGGTGAAAACAACCCAGCCATCTATCAGTGAATAAATGCATACATGACATAAAGAATACAGACAAAATGAAATGGTGGTCATTGAAAAAAAGTCAATGCTATTCATCCAGGAATTTCTATACATGCTACAACGTATGTGAACCTTTAAGACATGCTAAACAGAATAGACCATCCTCTAAAAGACAAATATTGTGTAATTATATTTAAATCAGTTATTAGAACAGTTAAATTCATAGAAACAGCAAGTAGAATAGCAATGACCAAGGACTGTGAAAAGAGAGCTAGAGTTTAAGGCATACTAAGCTTCTATTAAGGGTTCCGGATTCACTTTCAACAAATCTGGGGCTCCCACATGTTTGTAGTCCTTTGAGTTATCTGACCCTATAAATGTCTAAAAACCACTTAATTGCACTATCTAAAATTACTTAAATGGTGAATTTCATATTATTTATTTGCTGTCATTTTATTTATTATTTTAACCATATTATTATTTTTATATTATTTAACCATATAAAATAACCATATTATTTTACCATGATTGTTTTTATAAGGAGTGTAGGACAGAAGGAAGGTTGGAAGGGCTACAACTTTAAGTACCAAGAATAAAAGTAAGAGAGTAGGTGCAGTATTTTGGAAAATGTCATTCAAGTTGATATTCTGCCCTGGTTCTGTCTCCAGCCTGTCTTTTTCACCAATCACTCACATCTTACCAGCCCAAGGGTTATACTGCTTCCTTCACATTTGTTCAGGACTTCTTTAGCAAATAGAAGCAATGACAAAACAAGTAAGCATTCTCATCTTCTTTCTAACAGAGAAGTTGGCATATTATAATTGTTGTTTAACACCTTTACCTTGGCGAAAGGCTACAGGCATCTTTTCTTTACCCAAAGTAGCATTTTTTAATGAGTAGAGTAACTGAGACAGAATGAGAGATTTAACTTTAAGCAGCATTAAGGATGGTTAAAGAGAGAGAAAGTGAGAGGAGAGAAGAGAGGAAAAAGACTGTGTATGCGTGTATGCGTGCGCGCGCGCGCGCGTGTGTGTGTGTGTGTGTGTGTGTGTGAGGAGTGAGAGAGATTGAGATTTAACTTTAAGCAGCATTAAGGATAACTAATAAAACAGAGAGAGAGGAGAGGAGAGACAGAAAAGAGAGAGGTAAGAGAAGAGAAAGAGGAGAGAGGTGAGAAGAGAGGAGAAAAGAAGAGAGAGAAAAAGAGAGGGAGGGAGGGAGAGAGATTTAACTTTAAGCAGCATTAAGGATGGCTGAGTTGCCCTGGGGGAAAAGTTTACAATGTGCAAAGCTCCTCTTTCAAAGCAGCCTTATTTCCATAGGCAGCTAAGAGATTACCACCTTGTAAAAGAAAGGAAGAAATGAAACCTCTCCTCCTTTGAGTTTTAGAAAAGAGAATACTTGGGGTTGGATAGGGGTGGCCTCTAGATGACCATTTCTCAGACTCCTGGGGGAGGGTTCTGGGTTCTGTTCTTTAAACTTAAGGAAATTCAGTGGGCTGGAGTCTTGGACTTAATGAACCTCTTATGTCTCTGGGCACTCTCTCTTTCCAAGCTCATATCACAAAAAGACACAGAAACAAGTAAAACCTAGCTTATCATCTTCCCAAGCTATTTAGGTCTTTATACTTTACAATGCAGGCTATTAAAAGAAACAGAGGAAAAGACACCTGTCACCAAAAACCAACTGCTGCCTTTTATGTTTCTACTTAAAGAAAAATGAAACAAATAACTTTCTATTTTCTCGGGATGCATTTTAACTTGGGAAATATTACAATGGCAAATCTGATCAGCAAAGGTATCTGAATGGACCTTTAGCTCATCTCCGTTAGGCCACAGAGAAAGCTGCGACAAATCCTGATACCGAAAGGCCTGTTGTGAAGCCAGGTTCACTGGGTTCTGCAGTAGTAAGCTCTAGGTCTAGCACCATCTGTCTAAGTGTCCTCGTCTTAAAATTAGAAATAAAAAAGGAAGACATTTTAAAGATGATTTGACGATAGATATCACAAAGTCTTAAGGTAAAATGAACGGAACCAGGCAATTCTTTGATGAAATGGATGATCTGATACAAATAAACAGAAAACGATATGCAGTCATCAGTTAGATACCTAGGCTGATGAAAGTGCCCTGCTTCCTAGCTTTCATTCACAGCTACAGATTTCATGTTTGGGGGTTCATCTTAAGTTAAACAGATCCATCACATAGTAAAGAAATAAGGAAATTTAACATATTGTTAAAGAAATAAGGAAATTTAACATATTGTTTAAGTAGAAAAATACACTTGGTTTTAAACTTAAGTACAGGGGCCTGAAGGAACAGTAGTACAGTGGCTTAGAGATCCTGGCTTGCAAGTTCACAGTTCTGAGTTCAAATCCCCAGTGTCCACTCCACTCTGTATTGGAGCTCTGCCTACCCTCTCCTGTCTCTATACTATTTCTCTGGCTCTTATTTGCAGTTTTAAGCCATTGTAAATATTTCATTTTTTGAGATTGAATAACTTTTCTTGAAAATAAAGATTCTGTTAAAGAAAAACAAGAACAAAAATAAAACCAAGGGACTGGAAGGCCTGCCCAGTTATATCTCAATTAGCTTGCAGAGGTCCTAACTCAGCTCTGCTTCCTCCATGGAGGGAGGATACTAAGTACACTTGAGGACCCATTTCCAAGGGGTCTTTTGGGTTTCAGCTGCCTCTTGTCTACATTAGGGTGACTCAGTCAAAAAGAAGATCACGACCCTCACCTCCTTTCACTCTCTCAAAACTTGCCCTGCCTTCCATCCCATTTTGTGAACTGTCCTTAATTTCTAGGTTGTCTCATTCATTGAATTCATTGATTCCTTTATTCTCCCCATCTATATGTAGAGTTTCCTTTCTGCCTCAAATATATCTCTGAGTAAGTTTCTTCCATCCTCTACCTTCATTCCTGCAGCCCAGGATGTGTATGAATCTTTGAAATAAGTAGGATTAACCAAAAAAATCAAAAATCATGACTCAAGGGGAATGATTTGCCTAAAGAATGTTAATTATTCACACAAGTCAATTTATAGCTTTTCTACATTTTTTCTTCATCTTAGAGTGATCCAGCTCTCTGAACCAAAAGGAAGAGAAAGTAATCCTAAAAAATCCATGTTAATATTTGCTCCAATTTATCCTGGAACTGGACAAAATTCACTTGGAAGCATAGGGAAACAGCTTAAAATCTGACTGACACATAAATCATTTGTGTATTTCATTCACTTGGAATTTGTCCACTCCCTTTGCTTCAAAGTCTTTTATCAAAGTGAATTTACATTGAGAAGCAAAACCAAGTATGTATATGTCATTATGGGAAGGTTGCTGGGGTTTTTTTGGGGGGGGGCCACAACCAGCAGCACTCAGGGATTACTCCTGACTCTGTGCTCTGAAACTATTACTGAAAGACTTGGGACTATATGAGATGCTGGGGATCAAATCCAGTGTGCAAGGCAAATGCCCTACCTGCTATGCTGTCACTCTGCCAGCATACCCAGTTACTGCATTTTTTTTTTTTTTTGGTTTTTGGGCCACACCCGGCGTTGCTCAGGGGTTACTCCTGGCTGTCTGCTTAGAAATAGCTCTTGGCAGGCATGGGGGACCATATGGGATACCGGGATTCGAACCAACCACCTTTGGTCCTGGATCGGCTGCTTGCAAGGCAAACGCCACTGTACTATCTCTCCGGGCCCCAGTTACTGCATTTTTTAATAAGGTAATCGAGACAGGAAGGGGTAGTAGGGTGATGTGCAGCGTAAAGTGGGATCTCATCAGGGAATGGTTTGGTCTCTGGGGTTTGGAAAGCAAAAGATGACATCTGAACTGACAACCACACTAATTGCTCTGAACATGGGTGAAAGCAGAGTTAAAGGGGAGGAGGTTCGTGGACTAAAGGCCAATAAGAGGGGAAATAGTGACCACATTTATTTGACTAAAAGCATGAGACAGGGCTTAGGAAGATATGGGACTAAATAGGAATCAGGATTTACCCTCTGCCCTACTCTCAGAAAAGAGCATCCTACATGCCCACCTTTCCTTTTACAGTCAGATGTTACCTGACAAAACCATTCCCTTCCCATGGAAAAATTCTAGAAAATGGGGAACTTCTTGGCTTATCTTCTTCTGTCTCCTCTGTATCCACTACACAATAAATATTTAGTAAGTATTCATGAAAGTCATAAGGGGGACTCCTGGGACAAACATGAGTGATTTTGAAAGGGCATGGTTTGGGCCAGAGTGATAGTGCAGGCACTTGCCTTGCATACAGCAAAGTTAAGGCATTTAAGTTAAGGGACTTGCCTTGCACACAGCTAAGCCTGGTTGGATTTGTAGTACCATAAAGGAAGATCCCTGAGTATAGGGCCAGGAGTAAACCCTGAGTACAATTGGATGTGGGGAGGAAAGGAGGGAGAGAGGAAAGGAAGGAAGGAAAGGAGGAAGGAACGAAGGAACGAAGGAAGGAAGGAGAAGGAAGAGAGGGTGGTAGGGAGAAAGGGAGGGGTAGGAGATAGGGAGATAGGAATGGAGGAAGAAAAAAGAAGGTAGAGAGGACAAAAGAAGAATGAAAAGAAAGAAAAAAGACAGAAAGGAAGGAAGGAGGAAAGGAAGGAAGGAAGGAAGGAAGGAAGGAAGGAAGGAAGGAAGGAAGGAAGGAAGGAAGGAAGGAAGGAAAGGTAGGTAGGTAGAAAGGAAAAGAAGGGAAGGAAAAAAGAAGGAAGGGAAGGAGAAAGAAAGTGAGCAAGCATTTAGGGCACAGTCACAGAAAGGCCTTAAGCAGGGCTTAATCCAGTGCTGCACAAGGAGAAGAAGGAAGGTGAGCCTGGTGCGAGCGATAGACTTTCACAAGAATGCAGGATGAGCAGTTTGAAGTTTATTTATGTATAATGGAAAGAGCCAAGAAAGATTCTGGAGATAAAAGGAAATGTCATCAGAATAGTCCAGTTATCACTGGTAACAAAAAGGCAGCAAGGAGAGGCTGGGCTTGCCTTCACTAGAAGCTTCATCTGTCCTGTCACAGGGAAGGTCCGGGTTAGGTTGGACCATGGTGGAGGAGAGCCTAGTGCTGAAGCTGAATGTAGGGAAACATAAAGAAGTGGAGCATAGGGATGTGAGGGATGTGGAAGGAAAGAGCAGGTGAAAGGAGCTAACTTTCTCGGGGATGTCTAAAGGATGTTTCAGGAGTGAAGAAGGGAAATGAGGACTGCAGAGATGCTCACAGAGCTGGTGTGCATTCCAAGCACCACCTGATCCCCCACGAATTATTGGCAGTAGTCTCCACTTCCCACATCCAGAGTAGCCCCCAAGCACTTTAGGGTGTGACCCACCAAAAGTAATAAATGATAATAAATAGGTTTAAATTCAGATAATGTAGAAAATGTATTTTTAATGTCTTAGGTTTAAAAGTTTTAGTGTATTTTTATGCTTTTTTTTCTTTTTGGGCCACACCTGATAGTGTTCAAGGGCAACTCTTGACTCTGCACTCAGGTATTACTCCTGGAGGTTCTTAGAGGTTCTAGGGATCAAACCTAGATTGATTATGTGTAAGGTAAGTACCCTATCCACTGTTCTACCTCTCTGGCCCTGGTAGTGGGTGACAAAGCTAAGAAATGACTACAACGAGAAGGGAACCTGAAGCTGGAAAGGCTTACATGTTAGCCAGGTTAGAAAGGAATTCCAAGACCAGATACCAGAAAGGGGGAATTTGCCTACCACAGTCCAAACCCTGTCTTAGAATTGGTAGCTATTCCCATCCACTGTACATTCTAGAAAGGCCAGTGCAAGAACTAGGATTCAGCAGCAGAATCCAGGGCTAACAAAAACAAAACAAAACAAAACAAAATAAAGTTTTTGCTACCAGCCTCAAACCCATTGAGATAGTACAGGGGTTATAGTATTTGCCTTGTATAAGCTAACTTAGGGTTGGCTTCCCTGTCAGGAAGCACTGCGATGCCTGATCCCTGAGTACTACCAGAGTACAATCAGTTGTGACCCCCCAAACCAAAACCAATTAAATCAAACCAATCCAAATATGTCAGGGCATTGAGGAGAAGAGCAGAACCTGAGTGGTAAAGCTTCACAAAAAGCCTCTCAACTATTCTACTGAAGATGTGCCAGGAAAGTGATTGAGTCACACCTCATAGCAGCACAAACAAAAGCCCTGGGGACAGTGGCTCAAATCAGGGGCACACCCCTTATTATTTGCAAAAGCCTGAGTTTCATCCCTGCTTACCAAAGACCCCAGCACTATCAGGAGTGGCCCTGTTAGCCTCCAATACTACTAAGACCAAGTGGGTTTGCATTATTGGTCTGGCCTGCTTGTCTGGGTGTCCCAGGGAGTCTCTTGGGCACTGCTTGGGAGTTTACCCACCAAATTAAACCAAATCCCAGTGACAAACTTTTCAGTAGTGATGAGAAAGCTATGAGTTCCCATCCCCAGTTCTCCTTTCTGGGAGCCACAGACAGAAAGGGTGGCCTTTTTGAAGTTTGCTACATGTGTGTGTACCTCTAACCCGACTTCAAGTTTCTCTGTGTATAGCACACCATTAATTTCATACCCATTTCATCAAAATGATGTCAGTGATTAAAAAAAATCTCCCAGCTGCAGGCTGGGGAGACAGCACAATAGTTTAAGGATCATGATTGCAAACATGTTTGTAGTTGGGTTTCAGTTACAAAAATGAACACCCGCCCCTTCACCAGTGCAACATCTCCACTACCAATGCCCCCATCTCCCTCATCCCCCATCCCCTGCTTGTATTCAAGACAGGCATTCTATTTCTCTCACTCACTACCATTGACATGATAGTTGTTAGTGTAGTGATTTCTCTAACTGCACTTACCACTCTGTGGTAAGCTTCATATTACGTAGACAGTCCTACCAGCCCTCATCTTCATTGTCTCTGGCTATTATTACAATAATGTCTTATTTTTCTTAAATCCCACAGATGAGTGAGATAATTCTGCATAAATCTCTTTCCTCCTGATTTATTTCACTAAGCATAGTAGTTTCTATGTCCATCCATGTAGGAAAATTTCACGACTTAATTTTTCCTGCATAGTATTCCATTGAGTATATGTATCTCAGTTTCTTTAGCCAGGTACATGCATTTAACTCTGGAACTATGTGTCCTCCTACAAGTATCATCAGTGTGGACTTGCTTATTTTTTGTTTGTTTGTTTATGCTTTGGGGCTGCACCTGGTGGTCCTCGGGGCTTGCTCCTGGCTCTATGCTCAGGGATCACTTTTGGTTCGGCATTGGAGATTGTATGTAGACCATAGATTGGTTGAGTGCAAAGCAAGCACTCTTCCTGCTGTACTATCTTTCTAGCCCTCCTTACCCCCAACTTCAGATACTTTAAACTTTTGGTGACACCTCCTGGGACAGAGACCTCGATGACAGTGCTGGGTTGACCAAGAGGATAAGCCTACAGAGCTCTCCTGCCTCATGATTTAACTCCCCTCCCACAATGATGATGATGCAGAGCCTGCAGAGGAAGCACAAGGGTACAGGTGGGATGGCTGGGCCAGAACTTGATTTCATCTCACAAGACCAGAAAGTAGAGTATTTCCCCCATTAAGAGGGAGCACCCAGGCATTGAGTACACTTTGGTGACAAATGACATCGGTCTTATTTTTGTACCTATTTTTTGGGTGTGTGCGAAGATATGTAAGGAGAATTGGCCAGTGGGAGGAGGCAAATTGAAGGTACCTTCTAAGTACAAATAAACCACAAATTGCTGATGGTAGTTTTGTGACTTTTAAAAAACTCTAGGCTGCATTTTAGTCAGTGGCTTTAGGTTTATGCCACAAGGCAAATTTATTGAATTCTTCTACCTGAATATCTTTAGGGATCCTTAGATAATACAAAACTGCTTTGTCCCCCACCCCCAATCCTCCTTACAGCCTTACCCAAATATGCAAGCCTTGCCTCACATGTTTTATGGCAGGAATCACCAATTAACCATTCAGCTGTTGTGAGGAGAAATCACTCCTACTATCCGTTCAGGGGAAGAAAGGAAAAAAAAGAGAGGCATGGGGTTATTGAGAGAGAATGACGCAGTGGCAAAAGTGTTTACTTTCAAGTATGAGGCCATGAGTTCGATCATTCCCTGGTTCTGTCCACATTTCAAATGCTACCCCATCAACACTGCTGTCTGGGACCCCCAGACCTCCACCAGTGTCAGTCTTGGCAGCACAGTCAATCATGTGGGGACACTCTCACTAAAGAAGTGCTTGCACAACCCCAGGCGTACACTACAACAGAATGTACACAAGCACCACAACTAAAAGAAGTGCGATCCTCTAGTCACATGCATAAATAAGCACAGTGACTCCTGGTAGGCACCACAACCAAAGGTATGAATGTGGGTACTATTACTAAGCATGTTGTGGTGAAAATAAAATAGCAATGTTAGCAAAAGGAAAGGAAGAGGAAAAATTTAAATGTAGGAGGCTTTACAAAAGAAGCCCCTCATTAGATTCTTGGCATCGTATGGCCCCTGGCTATTAGGAGTGACACCCTCTGCTTCCAAAATACAAAGTCATGAGTGTAGCCCAAAAAACCAAAAATTTGAAGAGAAAAAAAAAATCAGTGTTGGTTGCTTCTGAACATACTGATCAGAGAGGCTTAGATTTACCCAACGCATTTTGCTTCAGTCTCAACATGATTCTGATCTCCTGGGAATTTAGCACTTTTCATCCTCAGAGGATGCAAACATCTTCATTAGAAGAAATATATCCTTTAAGGAAGTAATATCATTTTGGAATTGATTTGAAATTTGGAATTTCCAAATATCAATTTGGAAAAGGACTATTGCAACAAATTTAAGAGGTTAGAACTGGTTCATCTGGTTATCACAAAACCTGTTCGTGATTTCATGCCAGAAAGTCTCCAAAAGTCCAAGAAATAACATTTCTGGAGTCCATAGAATTCCATACTTCAAGGGGATCTCAAACTGAAGGATTATCTATTTTACTTTTATTTGAATTTTATTTTATTATTCCCCAGCTCTGCTCCAAGTTACTCAATCTCCGGTAGTGCTTGCTAACCCATGCAATGCTGGGGATAAAATTTGGGGCTACCCAAGCAAAATTTGAATTCCTTTCAGCCCCCACAGAACCATCAACCTGCTCTGGAAAGATATTTATAGCTAAGGTTTTGGTCTGTAACACCAAAATTATGTTGAAGACAATAATAAAATAAAATGTAATGGACTCATCAGAATTTTAATGCACAAAGAGCATACATTTTAGTGGCGAGAATCTTAAATATTTTCTGACAGTAGCATTTTTCTTCCTTCTCACTAAATTTTCCTCCTAAAAAAGGGAAGGTCAGGAAATCCTTAAATTTTATATTTTATTTCTAACCAACATTGCATCCAGTATTTTAACAAAAAAGTTCTAGAGCAGTCTATGAAAAATGGAATGTAATGGTCAAGAATTTAAGCCCATAAATTGAAATTGAAAGATGTTTTCCTTCCCCAGTTTAAAATGTTTTCTGTATCAATTTTCAAGAGTGTCTGTGAACAAACAGAAAATTTCAACCTCACTGATTCTGCAAGTTTCTAGAAGATTTGTACAGAATGAGTTCTCTTGAAATTAAACACCTAGTTTGACAGCTTCTCTAATTACAGTCCACTGGAAAGAGGAAGGCCAAGGCCTGTGGTCAAGCAGACAGATTAGCCACAGTAACTCAATAAAACACCTATTTAGTAGAGACAAACCCAGAGAGAGAAACCTAAGAAGTCATGTGCATATCCAAACAGGCAGCTCAAGTGTAAAGAAATCCCCTTAAGTCACTTTTGGCTTCATTAGCACATGAAAATGGGGTAATTGAACATTCTTCAGCCTTCCATCAAGTGCCAAAATCAATCATTCATGGAAATTAAGTTTTGATAAGAGTTGTTTAAACACTGTCAAAGACTTCTTGAGTGTGTCATTCTTTCAGCTTGGGCTAAGATTCCAGCCTGCACTTAATTGTACAAAGGGACAGTTAAAAGGAATTAAAGGTATCCGTCCTGGTGTAAACTTACATTATTAGAAGGATCCTAAGCTAGAAGAGAAAACCTTGGGAGATGTTCCTGCTTCCATAAAAACATTTATTTGGCAGGAGCTGTTCTCTTTTACTAATATATCAAATATATCATTTGTTTAGCTGCTTTGAAAAACTCTCAAGGATGACATAAATTAAACATATGTTTTACAAAGTATCATGCTGACCAGATATTTTTAATCACTATGCCAAAAAGCATAAATTGAAGTGACCTAATTTTTGATTGACTCAAATATTTTGTCCATTAAAATATATGTTCAATATATTCATAATATCCAAATGTCACTGTAGTGCCACTATAACAATCTCTCTCAAAAAAAAAATTAGCCAGAATTTGTTCCCCTCAGACTTTAAACAACAAAGTAACACAATAAAATCCTTAAAAGAAAAGAGTAAGTTTTAGAAAATTCTATTATAGTCCCACAAGTAAAACCTTCCCTTTCCCCCAGATAAGTTATCTTCTCAACTGAAAGTAAACCACTACAAAATCACTTGGCTTTGTCAAACTATATTCTTTCAATCTGTAAATATTTGCCAAGGGTCAAGGAGTTTCTCAGGTTAGCTTACCTTTGGTGCCACAAATACCAGTGTTTGAAACAATATTCGTCAATGGTTAAACTCACTATTGTTGAAAGAAAGGATTCTAAAGCAGGGGGCTCTGATTAAGGATCAACAATTTGTTTCAGGATCTCTGCAAATGTCTATGTAATTCTCCTTTTCCCCTCTCCAGTAGCTCACCCACAGCAGATCCAGACACAGACATATATATTCCACTTTACAACCACCTGGACAGGTTTTCCCTCAGTGACTCAATCCAGGGGCCTATCAAAAACATGGTGACAATGAGAGAGAGCCCCATTCTAGTCCCTTTCCCTTTTCAAGTAGTTTACCACCCCCTTAACCTTTGATCTGACTATCAGCAAACACACACTCCCATATTTTGGACTTCCAGGTATAGATTTCAGAAAGGGAGGAGGGTCCTAACAAGCAAAACAAAAGGACTCTTTTCCCAATCATTTATCTGTCCATTTTACAAGTCTTGTCTGCTGCCATCTTTCAGGCCTCACTCTTTCTTTGGAGGAAAAGACAACCTGAAAGTCAACCCTGGCATGATCTGCTCAGTTATGGGTCCCTGTGTTTAAAAATTAGTAAGGTACAGACAAGAGGTAGAAATCTGCGTTTCTTCCAGAGTCTCTATAATCCCCAAATCCCCACCTACCAAAACAAACTTGTGGGATTAGACAGGAATAGAAAGCATATGTGCTACTAGGAGGCCTTCTTCTCAAGTGGTCAAAAAAAATAGCTAGCTGATTTTACTTAGAGAATGGCCTGGAAATTTAATTAACCTAACTATAAAGTAAGAAAATGGTAATAAAGAGTAGGACCAGAAGTATGCTACCAGTCCAAAATAAAAGATATGTAGAAGCAAAGGATAATTTCTTGAAAGGTCTCAGGAAAGCAAAGCCAAGTAGAGACACAATTCATAGAATAGCCTGACCCAGACAGGGCTTGCAAATTCAATGAAAGCAGCAGTTATAGCCAGGGCACACTTAGCACCCAATAAACCTGCAGTCTCTGGGTGTTTGTTTTATATTAATAGGTGCAGTGCCTCTACAGAAACTTCCCCCTTTCTTCTAATCAACTCTTTGCCTTCCTTTCCCATCCTGAGAGAGTTAACTAGGTTATTAAAAAACTTCCTGATGGTAGGAAGCATGAATGCAGTCCTCAGGGCCTGATCGCCTGCCAAGGAAACCCTGGCTTGTATTTGAGTCCCTTTCACTCTCAAAGGGCCTAGTTTCAGATAATATATTTTATGGTCAATCTAGTCATAATATTTCTGCATTTGCTGGTGGGAGAAGAAATAAAATGAGCAACTATTTTTAATTCCAATTATATAGTTCTAAATGTAAAGGTAAAAAAATTTATCTGACTAAGCATAACTAAACTTTTTATTAACTTGGATCAAATCATCTAACAAAAAGGAAAAGAATAGCAAAAAATATAGCCACAAACTTAAACCATTGTATTATAATAAAGTAAAAACTCCCAAACACTATAGTGTGTAATCCCACTAACAGTCCCAGAGGAAAACTCTGTTTTTGTTTTGTTTTGTTTTTCTCTGGCCACACACAGCTGAGGAATCTGGCCAAGTGATGATCACAATAGAACATAGTTGAAAAATTGAGAAAGAAAATCAGGATTAGAAACTAAAAACTGCATTCTCTATTGGTACATAGAAAACATAGCAGAGGTTAGTTCATGTAAATTACAGAATAATTGAATGCTGTGAACATCATTTCTCCTTGGAGACAAAGACAAAGAGATAAGGGAAAAACAGACCTTAAAATATTTCTAGGGGCCAGAGAGACAGCACAGCGGTAAGGCACTTACCTTGCAATGCAGAAGGACGGTGGTTCGAGTTGGCATCCCATATGGTCCCCGGAGCCTGCGGGGGGGGGGGGGGGGGCAATTACTGAGCAGAGAGCCAGGAGTAACCCCTGAGCACTGCCGGGTGTGACCCAAAAACCAAAAAAAAAAAAAAAAAGAGAGAAAAAATTCTAAAAGAATTATGATATAGAGGCTGCAGTTCAGTGGTAGAACATGTCCTTGCATATCAGACAGAGGCCCTGGGACTCCTCCACTATAAAGCAAAACAAAAAAATGAAAAATAAAACTATTTATGATGCAAATTCATAAACAATAAGAATAAACAAAATATTTTCTAAGTTTTCATAAAGCAGAATTCACTTTAAAAACCAAAGTCTAATCTTTCTACTTTTTAATATTAAAATACATTACTACTAGTAGATACCATAAGAAATGCAATGTAAATTTCCAGTTCTATAAAACTTGACTATTTTTCACCACTCTAATATAAACATGCACCAATACCAACAACAGAAACCATTGTTTAGCCATTTCTATGTATCCAGATTAGGGAAGTGTTTTAAGCAATACTCTCTATAGTTAAACATTAAATAAAAAAATTGAAACACCACTAAGCAACTTCTGATGACCTAAAGGCATTTTAAGAGCAGCAAAGGTTAGAAGGGCAGCTCTCAAGTAACACCCATTGTTCTGCCTCTATTTAATGACAAAAGGAGAAAAGAAAGCGATTACCTGGCCTTACCTCTGTATGGCAATTCAAAAACTACTTAAGAAAACAAAAACCTTAATTTTAGAATCCAATGCTCTGTTTAGCTGACCTCATTTTTTAAACAAAATTAATTAGTATAGACTACATAATGGTTTTCAAATGATGAGTTAGTCAGGCTTCAAATTCAACAGAAATTTATTTGCATATATTAGCATTCCCCTAAAATTTTATAATGTGTTCTTTCATTTCATAAAAAAAAAAAAAATAAAAAGCTCTATAGGGCAGGGTGGAGGTGGGAGGAAAACTGGGAACATTGATGACAGGAAATACACTCTGGTGAAGAGTGTTGGACATTGTATGACTGAAACTCAATTATAAACTCAATTATGTAACTGTATATCTCTCAGTGATTCAAATAAGAAACTTATTTTTTAAAGCCTTTATATTGACTCTAAAATCCACATGGAAGAGCAAAAGGCCAAGAATCACCAAGGTAATCTTACTTTTATTTATATGGTGGTGAGGGGTTGGGCCTCAGGGTTTATTGAGTGGTGGGACTCAGGATTTAATACTGACTCTGCTCTTAGGCATCTCTCCTCTTTCCTGATGGTGCTCAGAGGATCATATGCAGTGTTAAGGACTGAACCCCGGTGGGTTGCATACAAGAGTAGTACCCATTATACTATCAGTCCAGTCCCTACAGAAGAATTTTTTAAAGTAAGAAACAAAAGTAGAATATTCTAAAGGAAAAGATTCATCTCTTTCACTGACCACTCCAAATAAAAGTCAAAGGATAAGAAGCAATTCATAACAAAAAAAGGCCAGATGTTTAATTGCAAAAAGATGCTCATTTTATCACAGTTAAAGAAATTAATTTACAATAAGGACTCACCATTTTATATAACTTTACAACAGAATTATCAAAATATTTGAAAGATGAATATTATTAAAGGCTGGAGACAATATAGATGCCAAAGAATGCTCAAATTCTGTGAATAACAGTGTAAATTGGTACAACCAATTAGGAAAACAATTTGATATAAATATATATATAGCTCATAACCACATTATTCCATTTCTCTGAGTACTCTAAAGCAATGCTTCTCAGCCAGGGTTATTTGGTTCCTGTGGGTCTACAGGATGTTCCAAAGGAAAATGGTATAAGAGAAAATTGCATGAATGAAGGCTGTGGCATGAGACTGGGGTCCAAGCTATAAGACAAGGAAACCATAAGAATAAAAGAAATTTGGAAGGGCCCATGGACAGAAACAAATTGAGAAACATTGATTAAGAGAAACAGCCTATACACAGAGAGACATGAGTGAGAATTTCATAGCAGCATCACTTGTAACAGTGAGCATTGTAACATCAATTGATGATGGTATGTTTATTATAGTATGGATAATGGAATAGATCAAAGTTATATATGTATATTGGAGGGAATATACTTAAAAATAACATATAGTGAAGGGCTTGGATGATGGCGTAGAGAACCAGAGTACATGCTTTGCATGGTAGAGCCCTGTATGTGATCATATGATACAGCTGAGAGTGAACCATGATATGAATTATTACCATCATTGTAGTTCCTCAAATACAAATGAGCACACATAAATAGACATAGTATGATGTTATTTTTAAAGCTGTAAACAAAACATACTATTAATATATACAAATATATTGTCTAGGGCCGGAGAGATAGCACAACGGTGTTCGCCTTGCAAGCAGCCGATCCAGGACCAAAGGTGGTTGGTTCGAATCCCCGCATCCCATATGGTCCCCCGTGCCTGCCAGGAGCTATTTCTGAGCATAGAGCCAGGAGTAACCTCTGAGCACCGCTGGGTGTGGCCAAAAACAAAACAAAACAAAACAAAAAACAAATATATTGTCTAAAAGCTATGCACTACAATTAGTTTTGTGTAGGAATAGAAAAAGGGATATGGAAAAAGTACATAGGAAGCTTTAATAACAACAAAAGAAAAAAATATATTTGAGGGGGCCTGAGGGCTAAATGGCATTAACATTTACTTTGCAAATGTGAGGCCTGGAATTCAACCTGAAACTGCTCCCACTGCCTTCAGCTAACATTTGTTGAGTGATCCTAGAAGTATTATCCTTTGGGATCCCTGGTGCCACAGCAAAAGCACCAGATCTCCGGCACCACAACCATGTGTGTATGAGCACTATACACCATGATCATCTGAGCTGTAGATAAAAGGACAGGAAGAGATCAGAGGTATATTAAAGTGGGTAAATTGCTTGGTTTACAATGTGACTTTACCTGGGTTTAATCCTTGGCATCCTATATGGCACCTAAGCCTGCTAGGAGTGATCCCTGAGTGCAGAGTCAGGAGAAATTCTTAAGTGTCGCTGAATGTGGCCCCAAAACAAAACCAAAAAAGTACATAGCTTTACTATATATATATATATATATTTTTTTTTTTTTTTTTGGTTTTTGGGTCATACCCGGCCGATGCTCAGGAGTTAATCCTGGCTGTCTGCTCAGAAATAGCTCCTGGCAGGCACAGGGGACCATATGGGACACCGGGATTCGAACCAACCACCTTTGGTCCTGGATCGGCTGCTTGCAAGGCAAACGCCGCTGTGCTATCTCTCCGGGCCCAGCTTTACTATATATTGAGAAGATATTTTAGACTCTGAATCTTTTAGAATAGAGCAAACAGTGCAGAGCAGAGCCCGGGCTCCCAAACCAGGCAACTTTTGACATGCCATTTGGCCATCCCTGTACTTGAGTCACAAATTCTTTCTTGGTTAAGGTACAGTTTTCCATCTAATTACTAACTTGAAACTATGTATATTGTATCTTGCTCTAGCTCAATGAAAAATGGAAGCATTAAATATTACTTTTGTATAGAATTTTGTTATAATGATCAATCTGTTCTGTTTTTTGAACTTGACTGAAAAATATTTCAAATCTCAAGACTGTAGTCAGATTAATTTGTGATAATCCAACAAGGGAAGGTAGATAGTACCACCTACATGAAACAGAATCAAAAATGTTTTAAAAGTTTCTTTTTGAGAGTTGAGTAAAAGTACTTGAGCTGACCCAGATAAAAGTGTGAGAAGGAACAAAGTGTGAGAAAAATTAGTAATCAATCAAAAATTAGTAATCAACATTATCGACATATATTATTATATTTTAACCTTATTGATTGGTTTTTGGGCCACACCTAGCAGTGCTCAGGGGTTACTCTTGGCTCTGCACTCAGAAATCACCCCTGGCAGGCTGGGGAACCATATGGATTGCCGGGATTCAAACCAGGTCCCTCCTGGCTTGGCCCCATGCAAGGCAAGCACTCCACCGCTGTGTTATCTCTCCTCAACATATATCAAACTAAGTGAACAGGCTTCCCTGAATCTGACTTATAAAGAGATTGAAACCAGAATTCCTGGAAGATGTAAAAATCTACAAAAAAGTGTCTACATAAATAGTTTAATTCTAAAGCTAAATAAAATTACCCATTAAAGGGAAAGTGTTACTATTCATGGGTATCTTTACAATCTAAAGGTAAGTAGAACATTACAGCTTTAGTTATTTCTAGAAACAGGAAATACTTATCACTAAATATGAAGTTCTACATTTTAGTGTCTCTAATATTTAAAGTAGTTTCAGTTAAAAGATTAGAAAGAGTTAGAGTATAATAATATTTTGAAACTGATGAACATGAAATACAATTCATGTATTTCAAGTGTGAAATGCTGTGAGAGGCAGTAATGTTAATGTGTAATAAAAACCTTGTTAGAAAACCATAACCAGGGGCCGGGAAGGTGGCGCTAGAGGTAAGATGTCTGCCTTGCAAGCGCTAGTGTAGGACAGACTGCAGTTCAATCCCCTGGTGTCCCATATAGTCCCCCCAAGCCAGGGGGGATTTCTGAGCGCATAGCCAGGAGTAACCCCTAAGCGTCAAATGGGTGTGGCCCAAAAACAAAAACAAAAACAAAAAAAAAAAAGAAAACCATAACCAGGGGCCAAAGAGATAGCATGGAGGTAGGGCATTTGCCTTGCATGCAGAAGGATGGTGGTTCGATTTCCGGCATCCCATATAGCCCCATGAGCTGGCCAGGAGTGATTTCTGAGCATAGAGCCAGGAGTAACGCCTGAGCACTGCCAGGTGTGACATAAAAACCAAAAAAAAAAAGAAAAAAAAAGAAAATCACAACCAGATGCAAATTAAATTTTAATAAAATACTTAAAAGTCACATATTCAAATCCCTTGTGATTTTTTTTGGGGGGCCACACCCGGCGGTGCTCAGGGGTTACTTCTGACTGACTGCTCAGAAATAGCTCCTGGCAGGCACAGGGGACCATATGGGACACCGGGATTCGAACCAACCACCTTTGGTCCTGGATTGGCTGCTTGCAAGGCCTCTGTGCTATCTCTCCGGGCCCAAATCCCTTGTGATTTACAATAATATATATGTAAAATAAAAAGATAAAAGTAGGGGCTGGTGAGGTGGCACTAGAGGCAAGGTGTCTGCCTTGCAAGACCTAGCCAAGGAAGGACCACATTCGATCCCCTGGCGTCCCATATGGTCCCCTCAAGCCAGGGGCGATTTCTGAGCACTAAGCCAGGAGTAACCCCTCAGCATCAAATGGGTGTGCCCCCCCCAAAAAAAAAACCAAAAAAAAAAAGATAAAAGTATAGTTTTCTAATAGATTATATCTAAATTCTATCAATTTACCTTTTAATTCTGCTTGAGCATACAGTATTCTATTTTACTAAGTGAATTAGTTACAACACATTAACTACATTTTTATCATATGTGAATAAATACTGCATGTGGTGATCTTTTCTTTAAAGCAATGATCCTCACCATTACAACAGTTGAAAGTCAAAGAAACAAGTATTTTTCTTCTGTAATGGTAATGTGTAACACACATGCTTTTGTTAATATATTATCCACAGATTGTATTATAATTCAGACCCATATTTAAAATTTCATTAGGGAAAACCCCACACATTTTTTCTTAGGCAATCGTTGAAAGCCATTCAGCTTTGTGTACAAAGTCTTCTAATGCTTACACAAGCAACTTTGTTTACAAAACTATTTTAAAGTTACTAGCAAATGTGGCTAAGGCTAAAATCTTGAAAGAAAAATATCCCTCAAATTAAAGTACTGTTTTGAAGAGCACAGGCCAACACATTTAACTACTAAACAATAAAACACTACTGAAATAGCAATACTGTTTGTCCTTTTTTCAATACATGCTCTGGAAGTTCTCTTCCAAGTACCTTTTACAAAGCCCCAAAAGCTCTCCTTTGAATTATTTTCCAATAACTGCCATAAGTTCATAGTGTTTCTAATTAGGTCACAATAGTCAATAGGTATAGAAATACTATAAAATCTTTAATAAATATAGTGAGTGCAAAGTTCCCTAGGACAATTTCTTCATCAAAGGGATTTATCATGCTTAGGATGAAATAGTATATTTCTTGAATATAAGAGGTCCTGGGTTCATTCCTAGCAACACACACACACACACACACACACACACACACACACACACACACACACACACACACACACACATGTATCTCTCTAAGAAAAGTGTTTGCTATACTGGCAGACTGGGGAGGGGCAGAGTTGGGAGGGAAACAGGAGTTTGGTGTTGTTAAAGAGATGGGTGTTGGAACACTATTTCTAAAACTCAATTAAAAAATAAGCATCTCTCTAAAAAGGTTTATTATGTCAATTGATAAGAACTTTAGACTTAAATTCAGTATTATCAACTTCAATCAATTAAGGCTATAAGACTAGGTTTTTTTTTTTTAATATATGAGGAAACTCAATTAAGAAAATTAAGAAGGGGCCGGAGAGATAGCACAGCAGTAAGGCATTTGCCTTGCATGCAGTCGACCCAGGACTGATGGTGGTTTGAATCCCAGCATCCCATATGGTCCCTTGTGCTCACCAGGAGAGATTTCTGAGTGCAGAGCCAGGAGTAACCCCTGAGTGCCAAAACAAAACAAAACAAAATTAAAAAAAAAAAAGAAAATTGAGAAATGTTATTAGCTTTACAGAACAAGTAGTAATTTTATTTCAAATGGGTGAAAATTGTATCATCAATTAAGCAGATATCATAGTATTAAAATAAAAGAGAACATAGAATTAAAAATAAACTTACCAAACTATATATTCTACTTTATTAATTATTGGAGAGTGAGTCACACCTGGTGATGTTCTGGGCTTATTTTTTTTTTTTTTTGGGTTTTTCAGGCCACACCTGTTTGATGCTCAGGGGTTACTCCTGACTAAGTGCTCAGAAATTACCCCTGGCTTGGGGGGACCATATGGGATGCTAGGGGATCGAACCAAGGTCCTTCCTTGGCTAGCGCTTGCAAGGCAGACACCTTACCTCTAGTGCCACCTCACCGGCCCCCTGGGCTTATTTTTGGCTCTGTGTTAACTCCTGCTGGTGCTTGGGAAACCTTATGTCATACAGGGATCAAACTGGGGCCAGCTGTGTGTACAAAGCAAGTGTCTTAAACACCGTACTGTCTCTCAGAACCAGAGAAATATTTTTTTAATTCCACTCTGCATTTTCTTTTTTTTTTTCTTCTTTTTTTTTTTTTTTTTTGGTTTTTGGGTCACACCTGGCGGTGCTCAGGGGTTATTCCTGGCTGTCTGCTCAGAAATAGCTCCTGGCAGACACAGGGGACCATATGGGACACCGGGATTCGAACCAACCACCTTTGGTTCTGGATCGGCTGCTTGCAAGGCAAATACCGCTGTGCTATCTCTCCGGGCCCTCCACTCTGCATTTTCAGGCTTTCAATAATACATGACAAAACTCAAGAATTTAGACATGGAGAAGTTGCTTAGTACAAATCAAAAACTAATGCCATTGACAAAATTTGAGAAAATGTCAAGTGATCTATCCAAATATCTTCTGTTTATTTACAATGCCCTTTTATTTGTAAACACTAGGTTTTCAATGGTTATCCTACCCTCTCTAGCATGTACTGAATACATGTTTGTTAGTTTCATTAGCTTGCTTATCAAGAAGAGATTTATTGATCAGAACTCTTCAGCTATCTATGAGAGGGACAGTGTGATTCTACATTGTAGGCTGAGTAAAATGATCAGACAATCATAAAAGCTGCCAAGAAATTAGCAGTAGCATATGCCACGATTTGCTTTCTTTTTGCTTTAATGTGGCAACCTAAAATCTTCGGTGATCCCAATCCAGGAGACAGACTATTTAACAGATACATTTACTTTATTAAATTCTAGTCTTGTATTCATCACACCCTCAGTCAAAAGAAAATTATTATATTAACCCTAATTCTTCCTTAGGAATAATGTCAGTATGAAATGAAAGTACTTATAAATCCAAAGAATAAGATATGAATTTTGAAGAAGACGCAGAAATTATTTCACAATGATCTCTGTCCTGATTTTTCTTTTTCTTTTCTTTTTTTGTTTTTTAGGTCACACCCAGCAGCGCTCAGAGGTTACTCCTGGCTCTATGCTCAGAAATCGCTCCTGGCAGGCTCAGGGGACCATATGGGATGCCGGGATTGAACCATCGTCCTGCATGCAAGGCAAACGCCTTACCTCCATGCTATCTCTCTGGCCCCTCTGTCTTGATTTTTAAAATTTTTTAAAAAGCTATAATGATCGGGGCCGGAGAGATAGCATGGAGGTAAGGCGTTTGCCTTTCATGCAGGAGGTCATCGGTTCGAATCCCGGCGCCCCATATGGTCCCCTGTGCCTGCCAGGAGCAATTTCTGAGCCTGGAGCCAGGAATAACCCCTGAGCACTGCCAGGTGTGACCCAAAAACCAAAAAAAAAAAAAAAAAAAAAAAAGCTATAATGATCTACTAAAGAATGAATAAATTGGGGCCGGAGAGATAGCATGGAGGTAAGGCGTTTGCCTCTCATGCAGGAGGTCATCGGTTCGAATCCCGGCGTCCCATATATGGTCCTCCCGTGCCTGCCAGGAGCAATTTCTGAGCCTGGAGCCAGGAATAACCCCTGAGCACTGCCGGGTGTGACCCAAAAACCACAAAAAAAAAAAAAAAAAAAAAAAAAAAAGAATGAATAAATTATTCCTTCACAGAAGATGACACTTTTTCAAAATAAAATAGATTCCACAGCATGGCATACATTAAAATAAATTCAAATCACAGTTAAAATTTTGCTGTTTTTCATCAGGAGAGGTGTTGAATTTAATAGAAAACATATCATCTTTCCAGTGATTAGGAAAGAGATAATTTGTAGAGACAAACTTTTAACAGATTGCATAAAGTATTTCAAAGGCATGATATAAGAAATACTGGCAGGGCTGAAAAGATGGTACAGTAGATAAGCCCTACTTTGCACGTGGCAAACCCAGGCCTGATCCCTTGCACCACATACGGTCCCGAGTTCTGCCAGGAGTGAACCCTGAACAGTCAAAAGTAAACCTTTTGATTGTGAGAAAAGGAAGGAAGGAAAGGAAAGGAGGGAGGGAGGGTAGTGTTGGGAGGGAGAGAAGGAAAGAAAGAAGGGAGGAAGGAAGGAAGGAAGGAAGGAAGGAAGGAAGGAAGGAAGGAAGGAAAGAAGGAAGGAAGGAAGAAGGAAGAGGAGGAGAAGAATAAGTAAAATAAAGAGAAAGAAAGACTGGATATATTTGACACACTTTAATAATTTGTCTTAGTTAAAATTTAAATTTAGAAATAATGAAACAGTCTCATTTCAAGCATCTATAATAAGCACATATATTTGATAATGATTACAGAATATTTTTATCTTTGACCTTATGTTTCAAAGTAGTAGAAATTTGGCAGCATTATTTAGATTAAATTATGCCTATTTTAAAACTATAGATGAATAGCTAGTGCTTATTCATGTTCTTTATGACTTATAATGAGAAAAAAATTGTTATCCTTACAAGAACACGTTTTATTTTAAGGATTCCATCCTATCTTGCTGGTTTGTTTTAAACTATCAGGGACTATTCTAAAAGTAGAACTTCCTTTGATGGCCTTTAATTTGAAAGAAATTAAGTCTAGAGAGGAACTGTAATGAGGAAAGCAAGGAGAGGGGCCATAGTCCATAAAAACTTGTATCAACACAGCAAGAAAATAAAATAGTGATAGTACAAGATTCTGAAACAAATCTTTCCCTGTGTTTTTGGACCGCAATATCTAAAAACATCATATTTTAATTTCAGGCCTTATAAACTAAAGATGTCCCCTAAATTGACTGTGCTTATTATCGTGGCTGACTACAGCTGCAGAAAATTCCTTATGCCTTTTAATAAAGAAACCATGCTTAGTTGATTGATGGGGAAAATAAAAGCGTAATTCAAAGGGAGAGGAAATAGTGTGGACATAACAAATTATTTTCCGCAAGTCGTTCAAAGGAAACAGCACTTCTCAAATCAAATCATCTGTATTACGCATCCACTGTGCATGGTATGCCACTTGTCGCATTTCTATTACGTTTAAGTGAAAGGGTTACTTGAACCAATTTTCTTCTGAAACGCTTTTGCCAGAGTTATCAAGCGATGCTTGTGGGTAACGGCCGCTAAGTAAAAACACATCCAAGCCCAACTGTTCCCTTTGGTCCCCGCACCCCGATTTGAAAGATTTTATTCGTTTCTATATACATAAAATATTAAAATACAATGAAGTACTTCCCTAGGATGTTCCGCTGAAAAAGGAAGTCGTCTCCATCTCTCTTTTTCAGCCCCTCACCCACCTCCAGGGTGCCCAGAGGGTTGAGTTCACCTGCCCAGCGGGTCATCAAGGTGAGAGGCCATTGAGGGTTCATCGACACCCAAGAGATGGAGACCACACCGGGCACCTTCTCAGCCATCCTCTCCCACCCTAATCTATAGCCTAGGAAAAGACCTGGTAAGAATGTGGGGCGAGAAGGTGGGGGGGGGGGCGGAAGCGTGACCCCAGGAGGGCTCGGGGTGGGGTGGGGCTGGCTGATCCCCTCGTCTGATCGCTTTCTTGCTCTGCCTTTGACAGCCAACAATTGCGCTGCGGCAGCGCCGAGTTAGGCTGCAGGCGAGGCGGGAGAGGAAAGCGCGCAGTTTTTGAGAACCCTATTCTCAAGGGCCCTCCTCTCCCCCAGCCTCAACTCTGCAGTTTTGGGTTGAGACGCTGCAGCCACCGGTCTGCAATGTCCCCACCAGGGGTGTCGGGGCAAATGCCACGACTGGCCTTCGCCAAGCAGCCTGGGACACAGCGCGCGCATCGCCACGCATCTTGGAAACTGAACCAGCCCACGGAGCAGCGACAATGACTCGGAGAACCTATTCCTAGAATGGGACAGGACAGGCAGGTCCTAGAATGGGACAGGACAGGCAGGGCTGATGCGGTGAGCTCAGGGCAGGGACATCCCCAGCAGCGGTGCGTTTGTTTGCGCACGTGTGTGCCGTGCCACCCTATTCTTCTGCAGCGCCGCGCGCCCCGAGACTCTAAGTCGTCTAAACCGATCGCGAAAGTCCTCTCGGAGCAGATGTCAAGCTCTCCAATTCTTAACTATGGTCCCAAGGATTCGAGCCCTGCTGGACCCCGCGCCCCTCCCCAGCCTCGCCTGCTTGCTTGCTTGCTTTCCCGCGGCTGAGCTACTTGAATGAAAGGAGCACAAACTCGGAGGAAAAGGTGTGTGATCAGAAGGCTGCTCCTGTTTCCTCTTACGTCCGCATGTTGCAGCACTGTGTGAGTGTATATACATTGTGTGTGTGTGTGTGTGTGTGTGTGTGTGTGTGAATTGCTCAATTGAGGTCAATGTGGTCCACAATCGAAGGAGACCAAATCGCATCTCCGTTGGGTGCAATCCAAAGCAGCAAGGGATCTACCTCTCCTTCCCACCCGGGAGGAGAGCTTGGTGCTAACTCGGATGTCTCTGAGCTGTCCTACCTCTGCCCTCTACATGGTGGCTTCTACCGTGTCTCCCTACGAAGATCTCCTCCGACAGGCGACCCCCACCACGCCACAATCCCGGAGCTTTTTTCAACCCCATTTTTAAGTGACTCGATGACTATGAAAGTCTTATAAAAAATACAAAACGAACGCGTTTTTTTTTAAGTCTCCTATCCTGCTTTGTCTGTACTCGTAACACAGACTGTCACAATCAACTGGAACGTCCCTCGTTCTGCCAAATGACTCATACTATAGAACTCTGGACGAACAATAGCAGAACCTCAGGCGACTAGAACCCGCATGCCAGCGTTGTCCCGCAGAAGTCGAGAGGGTAATTCAGCGATCACCGCGTGGCATCATCTTTGCTCGCCTAAATAAACCCAGAAAACACGCAACATCAATTCAAGCGCAGTGAGAAGGGGCAAAAAGCAGCTCAGCAGTTCTCTGATGATAGAAACAAACCTAAGGAGCAGGTTGTAGTGTGAGGGAGGGAGGGTTTGGGGTGCGAGGTGGGAGGGGTGACTATCTTCAGGCGGCTGAAATCAGTTCTGTGGCTATGGAGTTTAGGGAGACTCGCTTCTGTGTTCGGTGGATATTGGCAAACAAATCTAGATCCATAGTGAAGCCTCCCCAAAGTGTTGGAAAGGACTAAAACCGCATCTCGATTGCGACCAAATGAATCTAGGTTGAATTAAATAAAGACTCCGGGGCAGAGGTCTAAATGTTAGAAATAAGAAAAAGGAAAAGAAGAGGAAAAAGAGCTGTCGTTTTCACTTATGTGCTGTTTGTTTTTTTAGGGGAGGGGGGTTGGGTTGTTCAGTTCACTCATGGTTTTTTACTACCAAATTGGGAAAGGATATTTTGGAACTCCCCCGACCACTTGGGGCCCAGAGAAGTTTCAAACTCCCTTTCCACATCCCTTGGCGCTTCTGCTTTGGAGGAAGAGAGCAAACAGCCTCCTGGTTCCCCCTCCATCAAACAAAAGCAGAACTGGGGGCCTGATCCTTCTCAGGGTCCAACCCAAGAGACTCAACACTTAAGCAAAAGCAAAAATAAAAACAAAACCCTTTTTCTTGCTCCTGAAGTAGGAAGCAGCTGATCAAAGTAATTGTGCACAATAACCAGTCTCTAGGAACTAGAAGAGTATGTTTCTCCAAACATACCTAAAAAAAAAGGGAGAAGGCGCGAACCCCAATCCTTCAGGGCTAGCTGCCCAGTGACAACTTTCTCGGAATGAGCTTCTTCCGCAGGTGAGCGCGGGGGGCGTGGCGCAGCACGTCCGGGATTGGGCGGGATCTGGTCACGTGGCGCTATGGCGGCCCGTGATTGGGTGGAGGAGGATCACGTGACACAGGGGCATTTCTCCCCCCCCCTCCCGGGTTCCCGCCCCTCCTCGGATGTGCTCTGCCTAGGATGGCTGGCGGGCCTTTGCGCTCGCCTTCGCTTTCGCTTTCTCCTCAGAGGAGACCTGAGACCTCGGAAGTGCCTGGGGGACTGTTCTCCCAACTTCCAGGAACTGACTGGATCGCGACTGACTGGAAGGAGAACGCTTTTCCCAGTGCCCCTCGCTGCCTTGATGATTTGGTTTGCGGGAGAAAAGCCCCTCCACGCTCGAATCAATCAATGGTCGCCCCAGTCTATGGAGCAAACGGCAGCCCAGCGGACAACGACCCAGACCAGAAACCGCTTTGAGCGCTTCCCTCTCTCTCACTCATCCGTGAGGAATTGAGTGGAATTCCTTCAGCAAAGGCCGGAGTTGGAGAAAGCTCCGTGCCCGCTCGTGTTGGATGGAACCAGCAAGCTGACTGGCTGTCAGACCCGGCACGGACCTTCCCTGGCAGCTGCTGAGTGATTCTCAAGTCCAGGGGATTCTTCTACCTGCTGATGGGGGGCATTGGTGGGCGGAAGGTTGCACTGGTGAACGGGGTGCACTTCTTTTTTTTTATATATATATATATATATAACTGAAGCCCAACTACAAACATGTTAGTGACCATGGTGCTTAAATAAAGATGTTAATTCAAAAATTAAAACAAGAATTTCTCCCTTCTGTCCTAAGTAAGCTCAGCAGGAGAAAAGTACTTCCAAATCTTGAAAAGTATGTGACTCCAGCCTCTACACCCTCCCTCCCTCCCTCCCTCCCACCCTTCCTTCCTTCCTTCCTTCCTTCCTTCCTTCCTTCCTTCCTTCCTTCCTTCCTTCCTTCCTTCCGTCCTTCCTTCCTTCCTTCCAATACTTATAAATCTTGAAAAATATGTGACTCAGGCTTCTCTTCCTTCCTTCCTCCCCCCTCTCTCCCTTATTTCCTTCCTTCCTCCCTTCCTTTCTTCCTTCCAATACTTCTAAATCTTGAAAAGTATGTGACTCAGGTTTCTCTTCCTTCCTTCCTTCCTTCCTTCCTTCCTTCCTTCCTTCCTTCCTTCCTTCCTTCCTTCCTTCCTTCCTTCCTTCCCCCTCCCTCCCTTTCCTTCCTCCTTCCTCCCCCTCTCCCTCCCTCCCTCCCTCTCTCCCTTTCTTCCTCCCTTCCTCCCCCCTCGCTCCCTCCCTCCCTTCCTTCCTGCTTCCCTTCCTCCCTCCCTCTCTCCCTTCCTTCCTGCTTCCCTTCCTCCCTCCCTCCCTCCCTTCCTTCTTCCCTCCCTCCCTCCCTCTCTCCCTCCCTTTTTCACTCCATTGAACAATTTATTTGCCTTGTCCTGAATTACATCTGAATGGAGATTACCTTATTGTATGCAAAAGCAACCAGCAAGACGCTCACTTTCAGTGCATTCACACCTCAACACAATCTTCCTGAAACTGGTCCGGGCAAGTCTCAGTACATAATTGGATCATTCCCCAATTCCCCTCCCCCCTTAAAAGCTATCACCTCTACTTCATAGCAGAGTGACATTCAGGAAGTTATTTAGCTGTCTAAACTTGTTTTTTGTTATTATTTTATCATCTGTACCTTTCAAAGTATAGGAGGAAGCAGGGTAAAACTTGAACAGTGGCATTAGACAAATGCCTGTCATAGAGTAAGTGCTCAGTCGTTATTGAGGTGAAACAATTTATACCTCTTCCTACCTGTAATTTTCACCAGCAATATGGAACTATCCTCTTCCCTATGCTTTATATAGTTTGATTAGTGAGAAAGGAAAGCTCAATAAAGCAATTTGCTTCAACAGTATGTTGTGATAGTGACTTCTAATTACATGTCATTTTGAAAGTATTTCCTCAAATTTGTTTTGAATATATAATATTGCCTTTGAATTTCCTTAACTTCCCCCTTAGACTTTTACAAAATGAAAGGGTTTGTTCTTTGTACTATACCACTACTTATTACCCAACCAAACATGGTAACTATTGAGAAGGGGAGTGGTGGAGATTATTGTTTTCTCCAGTAAGTTAATAAAAAAAAAATCTGATAATAATGAAAATGGGGGAAAATTCAATAATTTTTTAAAATCACAGTTTTTTCTGCTCTCTATGGGGGAAGAATAGTATATAGCAGTTATATAAAATTTTAATTAACAAACCTAGTTTGAATCCCTGGCATCATATATGTTCCCTGAACCCAACAATGAGTGATCCCTGAGCACTGTGTGGTGTGTCCCAACCCTCCTCCAAATCTTTCTGTGTGTGTGTGTGTGTGTGCGCGCGCGCGCGCATGTTATGGGCCACACCTGACAATGCTTAGGGGCTGGTAACTCCTGGCTCTACACTCAGGAATTACACCTGGCAGTGCTTAAGGACTATACGGGATGCCAGGGATCAAACCAGGGTCAGCCTCCTGCAAAGCAGGCACCCTAAAGCTGTACAGTTGCTCTGGCTGCTCCCCCAAATCTTAATTAAGATCTATGACTGTTTAGTTTATTTTGTCTGTTTTTGTTTTGGAGAGGAATAATTTGTGCTACACCTGGTGGTGCTCAGGGCATACTCCTGACTCTGCTTAGGGATACTTCTGGTGAGAATCATAGGATTCTATTTTAATCCCTGCTGTTTGTGCAAATACATTTGGATTTTTTGCTATAAAAGTTGTTTTCTCTTTAAGATTCTTGTAATTATCAGTAAGCAGAAAGATAGAATATCTCTGATCCAATCTAGTCTCCTGAACTCTACACTTCTTCCACAATTGACATCAGAGCTATTATCATAATATGTGAAGGCCATCACATCACCTTCCCTCTTCTCTCTCACTACATTATAGCTCTCATTTAATTCAAATTTTCAGACACATGTACGAACTGCAACCTTAGGAGACATCTCAAGTCTTCTCTTTCTTCCTGTACTTTGTCAGTTTTCAAGTCCTGCATGATTTAACCTCCTAATTATGCCAAGATAGGACTTCCCTCCCATTCTTATTTCCATTACTCTTATTTAGGCCTTCTCCCTTGCCTTGAACTCAAGCCCTTGAACTGTCGCAGTTTCTTAACTGGAAAATTCTATATATCCTTTTCCTGAGTGACTTATCTAAACAGCACATCTGAACATGCCACTCACCTTTTAGTGGCTTCCCCTTAATTTACCAGATAAAAATCTAAGCTCTTCATCACAATATTCAAAACTGCCATACATATACCCAACTTTACTTCTCATTACCTCCTTCCCAGAATTCACATTTTTGTCACACTTCACACTATGTGTGTCGCACTATGTACCATTCTCCGTCCCAGGTATTAGAATACTTGGGGAACAAAATTAAGATCTCCCTCCTGGAAGGGCATAGTAGCAGTAAATAGAACACAACAAATAACACTGTATAGAATAGTAGGTATAATTTTATAGAGACTAAATTTAGCTTTATTGAAAAGGTGACATTTTTGAAAAGACATGAAAGGAGGGAAGAATTGTAAATTGTGGATAAACAAAGGAAGAAAATCTCTTATCAAAGGAATTTGCAGAACAAATTCCTAAGGTATGAGTATGCTTAGCACATTAAGAGAGAGCAAAAGAAATAGCAGGATATGAGGTCAGAGAGAAAATAGGCTGTTTGAGTGTAAGCTCATTAACCAAGTTGGGGGGAGCTTAATTTGCATTATATGGAACATTAATGTGATCACCCCTACAGAATACAGATCTCAGACATTTTGTTTTCGATCATATGGTTCCTTCTGTTTAGATTGTACCCTACTCTTCCTGCTGAGTTGTTGCTCCCAAGGTGCCTGAGGTTGTTTCTGCTATGGCATTTGCTATGCCACTTACAAGAATCTGGGGGTGGGGGTACTCCTAGCAGTGCTCAGGGATTACTCAAGGTATGGGCTCAAAAAACTCATGGTAGGGGCTGGAGAGATAGCATAGAGGTAGTGCATTTGCCTTGCATGCAGGACAGTGGTTTGAATCCCGGCATCCTATATAGTCCCCTGAGCCTGCCAGGAGCGATTTCTGAGCATAGAGCCAGGAGTAACCCCTGAGCGTTTTTGGGTGTGACCCAAAAACGAAAAACAAAAAAAAAAATCACTCATGGTGGTCTCAGAGGAGCATTTGGTTTGCTGGAGAATGAATCTCTGTCAATCATCATGTGCAAGGCAAGTGCTTTATTCTCTATACTATCTCTCAGCAGCTAGAATTTGGTTTCTTTGTCCTTGGTAGTGGGGATCAGACCCAGGCTCATGACTTAGGTCTGAAGGAAGGGTTCTGGTTTAGCTTATTTATATACCAGTATGAATAGCAAATATATAAAGCATTCGATGAATAAATTATAATTTTTGTTTGTACTTTACCTACATGTCAGAAATTTCCTATGATTATAAACAGTAAAATTGACCCTATAAGATGGAATTTATAATACTTATTAACAGAAGAAGGAATGAGATTCTATGTGTTCAAATTTCAAATCCGAAGTCTCCTAACTACTGTGTCTTAATTGGGTTTCAAATTGTGGCTAGTTGTTGCATTGAACTCCTTTCTCTCATGAGACTTATTCATTAGATCAAATGAAAGAGTAGGAGAGACTTTATCTCTATTTTTGTTACTTGACCTTGACTTTTCCAGGCTTTAAAAAGACATTACAATTTCTATATAAACCATTTGTGTTTTTATTTTTACTTTTTTGCTTTTTTGGAACATATCCGGCTGTGCTCAGGGGTTACTCCTGCCAGGCTCAGGGAACTATATGGGAAACCAGAGATTGAATCCAAGCCCATCTGGGTCATCCGCATGCAAGGCAAACACTCTACGATTGTGCTATCACTCTGGCCCCTACACAAACCATTTATATTTCTACTTATTCAGTAAGTATTTAATCAGCACTCATTTGTATCAATACTTGAAAAACAATACTGAACAAAATAGTTGTAGTACTTTCCCTTGTAGAGTTTTCAGCATAGAAGAAAAAGAAATCACATTTGTATAAGCAAGGATTGTAATGTGCAGTCACTGCTTTGATAGGGGAAGAATAAAATGTCATTATGATGAAGCTGCAGGCTGACAGCATATTTCCTGAAGGAAAATAATTTAAGTAGAAGGTACTATTGGTAGGAACTTTGAAGTTCTGAAAGTGAGGCTAGATGTCTAGCTGTGAATAGAACCTCCTGTAATCCTGAATAAAGTACTAGGTAGTATATAAAAGTATAAGAAATCTTACTATATTATTTTGGCTTATGTTAACGTCCTTTCCCCCACTACATTTGATTTTAGTTTGTACATATAAAAACCAAAAATATAAACTTTTTTGTTTATTTTTGGACCTGGTGGTGCTCAAGACTTAGTCCTAATTTTGTGATCAGGGCTTACTCCGGGATACTCAGGAAAAGTGTAAACATTTTAGCCATAGATTTTTTTCTGTTGTTTTAATTTTATTTTTTGGATTACACCTAGCAGTGGTTAGGGCTTATTTCTGATTTTGTACTCCAAATCACTTCTGGTGGTGTTCTAGGAACTATTGGCTGTACTGGAGGTTAACCAGGGTTATCTATGCACAAGGTAAGAGCCTTAAGTCCTGTACACACTCTCTCTCTTTCTCTCTCTCTTTCTCTCCTCTTCTTAGCCTCTGTTTTAATTTTTATTTGATGAGTATTATATCCTTTCATTTGTGAAGAACGTGATGCAATATGTGATTTAGTTGCTAATAAATTCCAAAACCATGAAATCCGAGGGCTCATTAAAATTATTTTGTTTCACTAGAATTTGATGGTCATCATCACTGGTTGGAGTTTGGTAACTTGTTACAGAATGCAAAATTTTTTATGTTGTAATATTTATAATAAATGTAAATAAGTTCTGGCTTTCAATTAATGTTCAATAGAAGTAGCTTGGGAAATCATGAAAAGTAGAGTGACTGAGAGAGGAAGACATCTAGCTTCCTCTCTTCACCAGAGACCCCACCCATATTCAGAAAGTAGCATTTTAGTGCTTTTGAATTGAGGGTAAATTAATAGCTTGTTCTCTACAGATGTCCCCTGTTTTTCAAATGAGGATATTATATTTGCCATAATAACTCTAACATATGAGTTGGTTTTCAAAATTAAAAATTGAAGGATGAAAATAGTTACTCAGACAACATGAAACTTGTGGTAGTGGCAGCTGAGCAGTTGCTTTTAATAAGAAAATGATGGGGAAGATCAAAGAAGAACAAGGATCAGGATGTGGGAGTGAGTTCTCTTTATTGTAAACTGCTTTGGAGGGAGGTGAGAGATGGAGATTAGAGATGATGAAGACCTTTCCTTTTGGTTTCTCTGATCTAGCTATGGATGATGAGAGTCTCTTTGGATGAGCGTCAAAGAAAAGACATAGTTAAATGGGTAATAAAAGAAAAAGCGATGGCCCATAAATACTAAATGTTTTAAGTTAAGAATTTTCCCTAAACACACGCGTGCACACATACATACACACACATGCACATGCACACACACACACACACACACACAACACAACTGAGCTATTGTAGTTATTCCCTACAGCTTGTAAAACTCAAGTTTCCCTAATGGAGCAGGTCCAGCAACTCTTAGTTGTAGAAAGAGTTAGGAATTATATGAGAATCCAAAGACTCCTGGCAAATATACACTTTGAGGCTTTAAAAAGAGCCCCAGAGGAGGAGAAAATAGGCTTAAAAAATAGTCATAAAATACTTTTTATGTTAAGAACAAAAAGACAGGAAATGTTTTTTCTTTCTTTCAAATATCTTTTCTCCATCTGGTGAAAGAAGGCAGATATGTGTCGTCAACTGTTACACACAGACACCGACAGCAGGCCTATTCCATGTGCGGGGGTGCTGGTCTTGTGGCAGTATGTGGGGCACTCTGAAAGGAAAGAAAGAAAAGACATAAATTAGAAAGAGGAGATCTAGAAAGAATGAACATAAAAAAAGAATAGAAAAGGGAAGAAAGGAAGGAAGGCGGGAGGAAAGAAGGAAGAAAGGAAGGAAAGGAGAAACCAGAATACATACTGCTTGAGATCATAAAAGCAATTGACTTCTAACAAGAAATTTCTTGGTTAATAGAAAATCAAAATTACAGAACTCTCATCATTGCATCTAAGGAAACCTTCCCTGTTTGCTAATTTCCTTCCCCAACATTTTGGCCCTAATTACATTTTTGGTGGTGGTTTGGAGCCGGACAACCCCAGGGATTGATTCCATTCTAATTGCGTCTTTCCTTTCCCATGAGGTCTGTGCCCTTTCATATCCACCAAAAGCCACTTGATCGCTTAATATTGGGCACTTAATATTGAGGAAAACCTCACCACCACCCCAAAACAAGTCCTGTGAAATGAACGGGGTTGTTTTTGTCTACTGCAGAGACTGTGACGCTTGCTTGCTTAGGTGCCTTCTGTTTTATCCAGGGCCGCCTGCAGGAAGGAGAGGAAGGTGTGTGAGCGGGGAGAGGGGCAGGCGTGTGTGTGTGTGTGTGTGTGTGTGTGTGTGTGTGTGTGTGTGTGTGTGTGTGTGTGTGCGCGCGCGCGCGCATCAAAAATAAAAAAGACATGTAAATTTGAGTTTAATAAATTTTTACAACCAGCTGTGAGATCCTCAGCAACAGCTTCAAATCCACACACCAGCGCCAAAAGCTTGTTGACTGGGGCGGTCTCATACAATGTTTGGACTCTCCAAAAATCTTTACCAGGGCGCACCGGCGCGCAACCAGGATTGGCCTCACGCTTCGAGCTGCGGGGCGCCCGGGCTGGTCCTGCCCGCACAGTCTCTCCATATCAAAGCGACCCGCCCAGTCTTCCTCTACGTCCTCTCTACAGGAAACGTGGGCTCCCCTTAACTTAGAAAATTTGAGGGACGGTGGAGGGCGCGCGGCGGGGTGAGGGGACTAAGGGCGAGTGTGCGGTTGGTGTGGGGAGTGACTGCCCAAGCCCGGATGCGTCCACTGGGTTTTCTCGCCTTGGCAGAGAGGGCTTCATACGTTCTTTCCTGCCCCCCCCCCCCCCCCGTGTTGGACTTGCTTGTGACTGTGCCCAGGGAAGGCACAGATAGAACTGGGCATGGGGGGCGGGGGGAATCAGAAAAGCTGGAGAGCCTCCCCTCCCCCCATAACAGGAACCTAGATTCCTTTGTTCTCACATTAAAGCTAGATTACTGGTCCATGTAGGGGGTGTCAGGGGAGTACCCAGAGAAATGAAATGTTTGCTGAATGTCAAACGTATCTCATCACACCTTCCAGTTCCCCATGGGGCAAAGAATCAATTCTCTCAGTAGAGAGTGGGCAGAGGTGTTTTTTTTTTGGGGGGGGGAATGAACCCACCTGGTGGTGTTCAGGGGTCAGTTCAGGGAGTCCTTGAGGGACTTATGGATACCAGGATTCAACCCTAACTTTCTCAGGAGATGATCAGGCCAAAATTATTATGCCATCCTTCTTAAAATGGAGAGTGACAGCAGAAGTTGTGTCTGTCTCTTCCTTGCAGACCTTCCTGATTTTCTGCTATGTCTTTATAAGCTCACATCATCACCCTCTCTCATCTGGGACATTCTGATAACTTTTAACTTGTTTCCAATTTCTTTTCTTTTTTTCTTTTATTTGGTGAAGGAATGGACTACACCCTGTGATGTTCAGGTGTTATTTTTGACAGTGCTTGGCAGACTATATGCCTTGCTGGGAATAGAACCAGGTTTGATTATGTGCAAGCCCCTCTGTTCTCTCCCCTCTTCTTCAAACATGCACACATAAAATCTCTCTGGCTTCTGTTAGATATTTTGTATTGCTGTTCCCTCTGCTGGGAGCTCTTTTCCCTGTTTTAGAAGTCCCCAACTGTTTTTTGCTCAAATGTTACCAACTGGGTAAATTTTCCATGCCCACTTACTGAACTTTGTAGACCCCAGTCTCTTCATTCTTCTTCCCTGCTTTATTTTTTCTCCAGGTACTTAATTTCTAACAGGTAACAGTCCTTATTTAATGTGGTGGGAAAGGTTCTTGGCAACTGTAGCTTTCAGTAAAACAACACAAAGGAAAATGCAAGCCCTTAAGTATGTTATTTTGTTAGGATGATGAGAAAACACAATCTCAACCTGTATTATTATTATTATTTTTTTGGTTTTGGGTCACACTCAGCAGTGCTCGGGGGTTCCTCCTGGTTCTATGCTCAGGAATCGCTCCTGGCAGGCTCAGGGGACCATATGGGATGCTGGGATTCGAACCACCGACCTTCTGCATACAAGGCAAATGCTTTACCTCCATGCTATCTCTCCGGCCCCTCAACCTGTATTGAATGGAATTAAATTTGAGGATCTACTGAACTCTATTTATATTCTCCATTTCCTTATTGCTACTATTTTTTCACCAAAATATAAGAAATTTGGTTCTTAGGTTGTTTCCAGATTCTGTATATTGTAAATAGTGCTACAATAAACATAGAAATACAGAGGGCAATACGAATTTCTTGTGTAGGCAACAGCATGGGTGGATGGGAAGTAGGTGAGCTACCAAGGACTTCGCAGACTGAATGCCTGCTTGGACTTCCCTGGCTGGGGCTTCCTTATATTCTTAGATGCTGAGGGAGAAGCCAGGTTGATAAGTAAACTAGAAAGTTGTAATTAAGACATTGGGAACCTAGACCCTGATTTCCTCTGCACACTGAATAGAGAAGGGAGACTGGGCATGAGTGTTTTCTCATCCTGAGCTCAGGTTAGGTGTGAGGAGCATGTGCAGCAGGTGAGCAAGTGACAGGACCACATGTTACCATGGAAATTATGCTTAAAATAAAAACCAGAGAAAATATTTAGGGATGGGGGAATTCTCTCAGTGATCCTGTTTTTTTTTTTTTTCTCAATCCTTGCTGAAATGGAGCAAACTGAGAAATCAATTTTTCTCGCATATGCCTTGCGGCTGCTGGATTGTGGGCTCTTGCTGGGGCCACTTACTAGTGTCCAGGAATTCCTTCACCCTTCATGCCTTTTCTGAGTTTTGAAACAGTGAGAAGGGATGATCAACAAATGCTTTGTGAATGTCTCCAAATTCCTGGGAGCTTTTGGTTGTTTTGTTTTGTATTTTTTCTATCAGGGGATACTAAAAGTTAAACTACTCATCCTGTGGGTTTCTGGGAAATTTTAATGATCAAAATACCTAAAGATTCTGGTAAACCTGTCCTTGTGAGTCAAACAGTTTGTTTTCCACTGCTCCAGAAAGAATCCTAGGGAAATTACTCAACAAATATGCTTGGCCTCAACTGTTCCCTTTCTAAATTCAAAATGAAGTCCTCGTGTTGTCAGTTGCAAATGAAAGTTCACATAAATGGCCCCCATATGTAACTATTTAATATAGGCAGAACTTTGTTTCTGAACCGATATTTGCTTCATTCTTCCCTAGACTTCTAAACTGCAATCATGAAATTATGAAAACCAAGAAAAAAAACTCCTGCCAATTTATACTTTTCCTTTAGTTATTGATTTTTGTCTTCTTTCTCGATTAAAAAAATACAAGGGAGCCTTTATTTTAAAATGAATCTTGGAGTAAAGACTAATTGAGATATTTGGCAATCACATGGTAAAACACAATAGTGCAGCAAAGATAAAGGCTAGAATTTCCTTCTGTTTCTTGCGCCATCGCTCATGCAGGCACTTGAGCACTCACTTGATGTGGCCCTATAACAAGCCCCTTCACTGTCCAGAGCCTCTGGCTCTTCCCCATCAGTAACCAGAGGCTCATCTGCAACTTCTACCTGCCTTGGGGGTATTGTAAGGGTTAATGAGATATGTGGTGAGGGCTTTGATTCTAGAATGAATGACCTGTACAAATAAAACATGATTACATCTTAGATTCAACTTTGATTCATCTGAATGAATGGGCTTTTCCATTATTAACTCTCCTTGTTAAAATGTTCCAGATTGAGTTATTTGATTTTAAAATTCTATGTTTGGGGGCATTCTATAGCTTAATTCTTTCTGCCAAAATCCTCTCCAGGTTAGATTACCCTGTAAAGGGAGAATGCCTGTTAGTTCAGGACCTGGAATAACTTCTACCACATTATATCATTCAATACATTTATTCAATAAATGTTTATTGGACACAGACTCTACACTTTCAAGTAGATCACAAAATGTTTACCAAAAAAACTATCGTGTGTGTCTGTTTGATGACCCTAAATACTTTGTGTATTTTCTTATTTAATATATAACAATGCCCTGAAATGTAGATTCTATACATTTCTGTATAGAAAACAAGCTGAAAAGCTTCTGTGTATTCACCAAGCAAAAGGTACTGTCAGAAAGATATAATTCTCTAAGTAGCTACAGAAAGGGTCTATGTTTCAAAACTTCTAATGGAAATTTATAGTCACGTATTTATTTCCTTAAGATAAAGGACTTGAAGTGTGGGGATATAGCACAAAGGATTGAATGGGAAACTTCGCATGAGTAGCCCCAGATTTTGTCCTCCACACTGAATAGCCCCCTGAGCAACCACCATGGAGCAATCACTGAGACACCACAAGTGAGAAGCCCCCCACCCCCCAAAAAAAGATTGGGGCTGGAGCAGTGGCACAAGCAGTAGGGTGTTTGTCTTAGCTAGCATGTGGCTAATTTAGGATTGACCGCGGTTTATCCCCTGGCATCTCATATGGTCCCCAAAACCAGGAGTGACTTCTGAGCCCATAGCCAGGATTAATCCCTGAGCGTCACTGGGAGTGGTCCCCAAAAAAAGCAAAAAAAAAAAAAAAAAAGAGGGGGGTTTCAACATGGTCCTAGAAGATTCAGCTGTCTGCAGTGTTTTACATCTTTAGATCAAGGAATTCTATATTTGAAAGAATGAATTAGAAACGATTCTTTTTTGTTTGTTTGTTTTTTGGGCTACACCCAATGGCACTCAGGGATTACACCTGGCTCTGCACTCAGAAATCACTTCTGGGGCCGGGCGGTGGCGCTGGAGGTAAGGTGCCTGCCTTGCCTGCGCTAGCCTAGGACGGACCACGGTTCGATCCCCCGGCATCCCATATGGTCCCCCAAGAAGCCAGGGGCAACTTCTGAGCGCATAGCCAGGAGTAACCCCTGAGCGTCACAGGGTGTGGCCCAAAAACCAAAAAAAAAAAAAAAAAAAAGAAATCACTTCTGGCAGGTTTGAGGAACCATATGAGATGTCAGGGATTGAACCCAGGTTCATTCCAGATCTGCCGTGTGCAAGGCAAACTCCCTACCACTGTGCAATCACTCTGGCCCCATAAACTATTCATTCCTAAGCAACTAATGTTAAAAATGATGGTAGTAGTGGAATTTTCCAAATAACAAAAATTGACAACCACCCCATTCTGGGAAAAAAGGGAAAAGAATAAAAAAAAAAAGTTTGGCAGATGGTTGAAAGGGCTGGAACACATACATGATTTACAGGTAGGACTCCTTGGCACCTCCAGTCCCAAAGCACTTCAAGGTATGTTCTCCACTTACATAAAAAAAGTCAAAGATACCTATTTTACTTGTTTTTTTTTTAAACAAGTTTTCTAAAAGTCCAGACTGGAGGAGTTTACATTCCGCATATAAGAAAGTTAATCAAGTACCCTTGTTTAGTGATGAAAAAATCAAATTGTATGCATCTGACCCATTTGCATGAAACTTTAAGAAAGGTCCTTTGTCCATAGCTGGAAATATGAACCACCCAAATGAGAACTCATATTTGACAGGAGGACAAAAAGCAGATTAAGCCAAAAATACAGGTTTTTATATTCTGTCCATGGACAGTTAGGTCAACTGTGACAGATTTCTGAGAAAGTTTACTATTTATACCTAATATTATGGTGTTATACATTTTCTGCCTGCTGACTATGTGTTATGCGATCAAGATGATTAAAGCAAACACCCATATGCTGGGTTGACAGTGGCCTGGTTTCTAGTCTCAGACATAGAGCATTGGCATATTTATGTAATAGAAGCAAATGTATGTATGGAGCACTACAAGTATTGAATGATTTAGACAGAAATTAGTTGTGATGCTTTCAATGCAAGAGAATAGAAAGTAAGATCTGCAAGTCACATAATAAGAGAAAATAGTCTGAAGATAGTTACTGGAAACTTCTGTCTTGTTCATGGTCTCTTGGCTGGGAAAGTGTCCTGAAAAAAAGAATCAGAAGTGGGGAGTTTCAAAGTAATAGACTCAAAATGTTCTATAATAATATAAAGTCTTACAAGAGACTGTAGTGGTTCAAACCCACCTCTTCTTTATGAACAGAAAACACAAGGGACTGAGTCCTCCTTTGGCTAGTTAGAATATCTGGAACTTTAATGCAGGTGCCAATGCTGTCAGTAGTTCTTCTGAGTGTTAATCAGCTCTCCTTGCTGTTGTTTCTTTTACTTGTTATTATAAACCATTTAAAATATATGCAGAAAATAGAAATAAATGAATCTTATTTTGCTTATGCTACACACATATTGCCTTTTAAAGACATTTTTGTGTGTGTTTTTTTGGGTCACATCCAGCAGCATTAAGGGGTTACTCCTGGCTCTGGGCTCAGAAATTGCTCCTGGCAGGCTCGGGGGACCATATGGGATGCCAGGATTCGAACCACCGTCTTTCTGCATGCAAGGCAAATGCACTACCTTCATGCTATCTCTCCGGCCCCTAAAGACAATTTTTTAGTGCTTCTTGAAATACCATTAAAAGCTATGCATTTCTTAAGTTGTTACATGTCCCTGAAATCTGCTTTGTCAAATTTGAATGATAACCTAGTTGAATATAGTATTCTGTTTTGTGATGGTTCATTTCATTAAGTTTTTGTACTATATTTCTCCATTCACTTCTGTCTCCAAAAATCTCATTCGGTATATCTATTGTGAATCGTAGGGGCTTTCTTTTGTATGTAGCACTTTTTTTTTTATCTTTCTGTATTTATTTATTTATTTATTTATTTTAGATTTGGGCAACGCCTCACTGTGCTGAGGGCTTATTCCTGGCCCTGCACTCAGGGTCTTCCTGGTAGTGCTTCAAGAACACATGGGGTGCCAGGGATCATACCTTATTTGGACACTTGCAAAGCAAATGCCACTGTACTATCACTTTGGACCCTGATCTTGTTATTATTAATATTCTGTCTTTCTTGTTGAGTTTTTCATTATGAACACAGTGTGTCTTGAAATTTTCCTATTTGGATCTGGAGTCTGATCTAGGGCTCACATATGTGCTTCGCATTTTCTGTGATTGTGTTCACTTTGGTCAGCACCATTTTTAATTTTTTTCACTGGTGCTCTCATGCTTAGTAATGGTGCATGCTTGCAATGAGCTGTGGCATTTCAGAAATCATACACACATGGCTGAGTGCTTGGGTTTTGGGGATCACATTTATGGGGATCACATTCACAAGGGAGGAAACTTGTCCCGAGCTAACCCCAGGCTCCCAGAATATGTCTTTAAATAACTCTCTCACATGGTCTTTGGCTTTCTGAATGTTGTAAGCATAAATTAATATAATAGGAAATGCTTAGAATTATAATTTTACAGCTAAAGAAAATGCTTGATTTTTTTCCCTTTTCTTTTCAGAGTTATGTGTAGGGTATATTAGGGACTCTAGAGGTAGAATAATTTTTTTCTGGTAAAATGACCCAAAATATGTAGAAAATGTTGATGATTTTGACAAAGACGTGGAGGAGAAAAAGAATCTTATGGTCTAAATGGCTAGAGGAGCAAAGAGGAGGCTCAAGTTATTAAGCTGTTGTTACTACAGTTCCTGGGGCCATGGAGGTAGCACAAGTAGTAGAGAACATTTGCCAGGCATGTCCTGGATCCAGCATTTGATCTCAGCACCGCAAGGCTCCTGAGCATCACTAGATGGTCTCCAAACACCCATCTGTGTGGTGGGACCCCAATAAAAAGATGTAAAGAACTCCTGATCTATATGGGGAGAGACTTGCTCCCTCAGGGGACTATGACACATTTAAAGAAAGAGGGGTCTTTACCTTTGAAAATGCAGGGCTAAGATAGTTTATAGCTATACAACACAAATTTTTTTTTTTTTTTTTTTTGGTATTTGGGTCACACCCGGCAGTGCTCAGGGGTTATTCCTGGCTCCAGGCTCAGAAATTACTCCTGGCAGGCACGGGGGACCATATGGGACGCCGGGATTCGAACCGATGACCTCCTGCATGAAAGGCAAATGCCTTACCTCCATGCTATCTCTCCGGCCCCACAACACAACATTTTTAAAATAAATTAACTTAATATTTTTAGGGTAGTATATACCATATTGTCTATGGTTGCAGTTGCTTCTTCTTACTATACCAGTTAAAGAACAAAAAGAATACACTATCACTTTTCACAGAAGGAAGAAAAAATCTTAATTCATGTAACAACAGTAGTTTTTGTGGGGTGCACACTTGGTTGTGCTCAGAACTTACTTAGGAAGGAATTTCTTTTCTTTCTATTTAAAAAATTGTTTTGGACTTTACTTGGTATTGATACAAGGCCAGACCTGGCAGTGTGGCCATTAAACCCAAACCTCATTCACACAAGACATGTGAGTCACATTTCCAGCCTGGGAATAACCGTTTTTCTTTCCTTATTTTGGGGGGTGGGATGGGGTGGGGTTGAGGAGGGTTTGGGCTACACCCCAGTGGTTATTAGGGAACCATTTATGTGTCTGGAATTGAACTGGGATCAGTCATGTGCAAACAAGTGTCTTAACTCCTGTACTATTTTTCTGGCCCAGGAAGGGAGTTTCTTAAGTATTTTAGTTCCTGAAAAGAAACACAAATCTCCAGGCTTTGAGGCTGTGAGTGAGTCTTCTTATGACTGTGAGATATGGCTGCCAGCCTGACTGTGAGGTAGGAAGGTGAAATGATCCTGGCCCTTGTCCACATTGCTGAGGCACCAAATTAATCAGGTTTGGAACAGTTCATCATCTGGGCTCTTATTATGTAGGCAAATAGACTCCCTCAGAGTTTAGGGCATATTTAGCTGACTCATTAACAAATTAGTCATTAATTAATCACTAATTAATAAAGCATTCTAATGGAAACAAAGAGTTACTAGCTTTTGTCTATAGCTTTCTTCTTGCCTGGAACTGGTGATGAACAAAGGCACTGACAAATTCGCATTCATCCCTCATGCTAAAGTAGACTTCTTTTAAGTAAATTTCTTCCTATGGCAGGTGTAAAACCAGTAGTAACATTGAGAATCATGCGCCAGATAGACTTTTAGTAGTTATGACTAGCTAGTCTAATACATAGTTTGCTCAAAACATCCTGTTTTAGTTTGTGTTCCTTTCTTTCTTTCTTTCTTTCTTTCTTTCTTTCTTTCTTTCTTTCTTTCTTTCTTTCTTTCTTTCTTTCTTTCTTTCTTTCTTTCTTTCTTTCTTTCTTTCTTTCTTTCTTTCTTTCTTTCTTTCTTTCTTTCTTTCTTTCTTTCTTTCTTTCTTTCTTTCTTTCTTTCTTTCTTTCTTTTTTTTTTGTTGCTGGTTTTGGACCAGATCTGGCTATGTTTAGAGCTTATTCCTGGTTCTGTGCTCAGGGATCACTTCTGCTGTGGTTCTAGGGATATTTTTGATGCCATTATGGAACATAGGTCAGCTGTGTAGAAGGCAAGTTCCCTATCCACTATACTTTATTTCTGGTCCTTGTTGATTTTTCATTTGGGATTGTGGAATTACCCAGTGCTATTCAGACCTTACTCTTGGTTCTGTACTCAGGGATCACTCCTTGCTATATTTAAGTCTGTGTATGATGCTGGGTACTGAAACTGGGTGTGCTAATGCAAAGTAAATAATCCTACCCACTGTCCTAGTTGTTTTGCCAGTTCCTTGTGTTCTTAAAAAATAATACCACACATCTTATACCCTCGATTTGATAATTGCGTGAGAGAAAAGTATTCAGAATTCTTTCTTGTTCTCAGAAAAGCAAAGAAGGAGGAGTCTCCTCCTTCCCCATACTCTGGCCTAAAGTTGTGGAGAAAGTGTAGTCTTGAAGAACAAAGTAATCTGACAGAAAAAGTGACAGAATTGCTGTATTTCTGCCTGACTGTTGTACTTTAGGTCTCCTCGAGTACTAAGCGTTCAACTCTTTGCTGTTTTGGAGAGGCAAACAATTCTCTTATTCATAAGCCTGAACTCCCATAATCATAGTCACTCTCTATGCTGTTTGTATGGCTGTTAATGGGTCCTGGGTCTTAGCATCCTCTGGAGAGGTATGTTCAATTTAGCTTTGTCATATGATATCTCTGAAGATGTAAAGGAGTCTGTTATGGTCTCTTTCTCCATGTGCTGGATTTTTCATTCCTGGCTTATTGCCTGACTCAGATATGCTCATCAAAGACAGATGGAAAAACCTTCTTTTTCACAAAGTTTGTTATTTTCAATATCCTAATAAAGGGAATCCTTAGGTGAAGTGCTATTTTAACTTGCTCATTGTTTTCAGATTTCAGACATAAAACATCAAGAAAAAGAATTGCTTTTTTTTTTTTTTTTTTTTTTTAGAAAAAAGGCAATAGACATCTCTGTGGGTTCATGGGCAAAAAGGTATTACAGTAAATTACAGTAAATGTTTTAGAATAGTAGTTTTCACAGCACATTGAGAGAAAACTGTAGAGTTCCCACATACCCCTTGCTTCCATATCTGCACCACCAGTCCTAATGCCATTCCACGCGTCACTTGAACAACTGACAAATCTGTGTATCAGTATCACCCAGAATTCGGGTGAATATTAGGGCTCATTCTTGGTATAATACATTCTGCGGGTTTGAACAAATATATAGATACATGTCTTTATCATTATAGCAAAAAATCACAACCACACAAAATTAACTCTCTCACTGCCCCCTTCAAAAATAAAACCTACGAACATGCAGGTGACAGAGAGCCTGCAGGGCGAGTTTCATAGGGACCCTCCAAAACCTTGAACAAGAGAACTCTTTTGACATATCCTAACTGGGGAAATAACACAAGAAAAGAAACCTAGGAATATTAGTTCTAGCTTTCCTGGCACCTGAGGTGAACTGGTTGGTATACATGCACAAATGGTCACACAGAGGACTGTCTTTGTAGTACTGGACTCCTAGCTTCTCAGCAGTAAGGAATGTGTTGCTGAAACAGACCAGTTATACAAAACCATTAAAAATAATGGATTCTTTTTTAGGACCATTTTCTTTTTTTGTATATATGTGTTGAGATGATACCTGGTTATGCTCAGGGGCTCCTCTTGACTCTGTTCAGCACTGACTCCTGGCAATGCTTGGGGGACTAACTATACGCAGTGCAAAGAAGGTAATTGAAACCCTATAATATTTCTCCAGTTCCTTAAAAAATCCTCTTAAAAAGAAAGATTTTTGGTACAAAACAAATAGAACTAAAAAAATACAAGGGGAATAAAATACAGGGAGTTTTAGAATGATGAAAATAATACATAGCATTTGAATAATTTTTTTTTGTTTGTTTTTGGATCACACCTGGCAGCGCTTAGGGGTTACTCCTGGCTCTGTGCTCAGAAATCACTCCTGGCAGGCTCTGGGGACCATATGGGATGCCAGGATTCAAACCACCGACCTTCTGCATGCAAGGCAAATGCCTTACCTCCATGCTATCTCTCCGGCCCCAGCATTTGAATAAATTTTAAAAAGTAACAAACCTACCATTATATATTGTTGATTAAAAAAAAGTAGAAGAAAGGTTTTTCCACAAACTTGAATGTATATGTCTGGAAGAATAAGAGAAAGGATTTAGAAACAGTAAGAGATTCAGAACTGCCTTGGGAGATCTACTGGGACCCTTATGTGGGTCCCATGCCTGAGATACATGTGCTCTTCTACTGAGTTATATCTCCTAGAACTTTGTCTCTTGTTCTCTTCCTTTGATTTGGTCATGGTATCTGGGCATTGTGAACTTAGGGGGTGCTCCTTCACATGGTTGTAGAGTTAGGGATTCTAGTGGAAATAGTTGGGATCACACTAGCTAGTATGGGATAATGTTGGGATCCACTTTGTCCTTTTACGGTTTCAGAGGAGGCATTCTGCCACTAAGTCACATTCCAGCATCCCTACAACTGTTTGTTTTATCTTTATTGAAATCCTGATTCACAAAGTTGTTGACAATAGGGTTTCAAGAATACTCCCTTTACCCCCAATTCCACCACCAGTATTCACATTCCTACAAGGGTTTACTCCACCCCAACCTGACTCCTTAACAGACACATTAAAAAGAAATCTTTATTTAAGCACCATGATTACAAACATGTTTGTAGTTGGGACTCGGCCATAAAAAGTACACACCCTTTCATCAGTGCACATTTTTTAATTTAATGCTTGTAGTTTTGACTCATATATATACAGGGATTTTGATTCTAGTGATTTAGACATAGAGAGACACCTTGCTCCCATACCTCAGACTAAATGTACCTACAGACCATCTCTTGTGTCCCTCCTTCAGTTCTCTCCTCTGCATTTTTATTTCTGTCATCAAAAGTTAATAGTTTTCCCACCTTTATTACCTTCCATTCCTTATGACTGTTTTTTTAAACATATGTTGCCCTCTTCCTTTTTAATAAGAAATAATTCTTTAACTATTGCCCTTTAAAAAAGTGATAAATATATGTAACACAATTTAGATATGTGATCTTTATCATTGAAAACTCCTAGGTGATAGCATGGATAATGTGAACATTGGCATGTCCAACTCTGTAGTAAAGAAAAAAGTAGATTGGCAAAGGGGCAAGCAGACATTTGAAGGTAGGGTAGAGATAGAATATATACTGTTTCCCTTTCCCCAGTCTGAAGGGTTTGTAGCTTATATATATTATTTAGGAGTTTGAACCAAACTTTGTGTCATTGTCACTAATTTTCATGAACTGAGTCCTTTAGCCGACAGAACTGGCTTATTTGATTGGTGGTTGCATTTCTACATTAAGTGTGTTGCTAGGTTGAATAAAAGCAGTTCCCTCACATGAATAAGGGAGAGTGTAGGAAAGCAAAGGGTGAATTTGTTCATAATTTGTACTACAATTGTGCCACCCACTTTGCTTTTATTAACCATCGTGATTTGAAAACACATTCAGGAATTCTGTTTGTGGGCTATTGTATTTATTTTAGGAACTTCCTAATCCTGAAGGAGACAGGCCAGATTTTTTTTCTTCATCCAACCAATGGTCACAAAAAGTAGAGAGCAAAGAATTTGACATCAGATAAAAATCTTTTTCTTAAAAGGTAGTTGAGCAGCCAGAGCCAGAGTAAGTACAGCAGGAGTTCAGTAGGGCTCTTGCCTTGCATGCAGCTGACCTGGGTTCAATCCAAGCATCCTATATGGTTCCCTGAGCACAGCCAGGAGTAATTTCTGAATGCAGAACTAGGATTAACTCCTGAACATTGCTGGGTGTGGTCCAGAAGCTAGAAAGAAAAAATAAATAAATAAATAAATAAATAAATAAATATAAAGACTGTTTCCAGCAGTTAAAGTTGTCTGTTTGGGTGAGTAAAGAAAAACAAGGGAACATATTTCAAAGGATGAACACATGATATGTAAGTATTTTCGGGGTAAACTCAATTTTATAAGGTCATCAAGAAGTTTATTCATGTAAAAATGAATTCAATTTATTCCTCTCAACAATTCCCTAGTCATTTTTCTTTACAGTAATAGTATTGCTTTGCAAAATTGCATCATCTCATCTCCTCATCTCCATGTCAGCATTCCTTCTAATTCAATCCTGATTGTTTGACTTTTTAAACTTGTAATAAAGATAATGGCCTTTAAAATTCATCTGGATGTTTGCTTTCTGTCAAAAAAGATGTAGAAACCCTTCCTCTGCTCTGCATTTTACTCCTGCACACTTTCATTCTAGGTCATAAAGATCTTACACTTTCCCCCCATCCTTGTCTGTTTTCTTTGACTAAAGCAATAAACCTTAACTCAGGATTTTTCCTCTTGACAGCAACTAGTGTAAAGTGACTGCTTCTTGGCTGGAGAGATTTAAAAGGGCTGGAGCATACGTTTTGCATACAAGTGGCCTAGTTTTGAGCTCTGGAACCAAATAGTTCTCAGATCATCTGTAGGAGTGACCCTTTGAGCACTGCTGGTAATGATCCCAAATTGGAAAGAAAAAACCAAGCCAAACCAAACCAAAACAAAACAAAATAAAACAATAGAGACTGCTTCCAGGAAAATGTTACTGTATATTGCACAGTGAAGTCTGTGCTCTCCCTTCCTCTTTTTCTCTCTTCCCCTTTCTCTCTATTTCTCCATTTCTTTCTTTGCCTGCCAAAACATAAAAATGTTTGTCATAATTACTTCCCAAACTTTGACACATAAAAAAACCTTGGAGTCCAGAGCTATAGCACAACGGGTAGGGTGCTAGCCTTGCATTTGTCCAACCTGGGTCCTATTCCCGGCATCATATATAATCCCCTGAGCCTGCCAGGAGTTATTCTGAGTGTAGAGATAGTACTAACCCCTGAGCACTGCTGGATGTGGTCCAACCCTCCTTATGCTCCCCCAACCCAACTTGGAGTATTTAGTATTTATTACTTATTTTTTTATTATTTATCACTTATTTTTTATTATTTAGTACTTGGGGTATTTATTGCTCACAATGATTATCCTCTTCAGTCCTGCATTATTATATTATTTAGAATTAATAATTTTAGACTGTGTGAAATATATATATAAATATATATATATATATATATATATAAATATATATAGAAGACCCAGATATACCTCGGTGGAAGAGTTCAATCCTTGCATGAATGATAGACCTACATTCAATATATATTTTATAGAACTTTCAACTATAGGAGAATTGTCACGTTAAATACGAAATTAGTGGGGCCGATGAGGTGGCGCTAGAGGTAAGGTGTCTGCCTTGCAAGCGCTAGCCAAGGAAGGACCAGCATCCCATTTGGTCCCTCCAAGCCAGGGGCAATTTCTGAGCACTTAGCCAGGAGTAACCTCTGAGCATCAAACGGATGTGGCCCAAAAAACCAAAAAAACAAAAACAAAAACAAAACAAAACCAACGAAATTTGTAAGAGCAGAATCAGGCGTGTAAAGGAGCAAATCATTATTCCCCTAAATATATATAAATTTATTTGTTTGTTTGCTGAGTATGCCTGATGATGGTCAGAAGCTGTTTACATCTCTGTGCCCAGAGGTTGCCCCAGAAATGCTCAGGGGACCTTTAGGTTCTGAGGCTTAAACTGGGGTTGGCCACATGCAAGGCAAAGGCCTTAGCTTATGTACTTTGTCTTTGGTTCTTACAGTATATATAGTTTCTTTACGCATCTGCTGTTGGGCTGGTGGATTGTTTCCAGATCCTGTATATTACTGTAAATAGTGTTGTAATGACCACAGGTGTGGAGTTAGGCCACGTTCTTTCTGACTTCATTTTGTTGTTCATACTATGCTGTTTATTTTTCACTTGAAAAGTCATTTCCTCTCCCTATTTCTGCCTCTTACAGATCTTGCTCAGTTTTAAGTGCTAGCTCAAATACACAGGTGAAGCCTGCCATGTCTATGCTGTTCTAGTTCACTCTACCCATTGACAAGTAGCATCACTTGTGTGTAAGCTCCTTGACAGAGGGCAGTACATCTTACTGGGTGCTTGGCCTGCCATGGTTTTCTGAGACTGTCTTCTTTCCCTCCACACTTCCTGCCCTTTATGACCCTGGGGCTCATACACTCCTAATTGTGGTGCTCACACATTTGGATTGTGACTTTTGCATACTGAGCAGTGCTGCTGGCTCAGGGTCACACTTCCTCACTATGGTGCTTGTATACATGCCTAGCTCCTGGCAGTGTGGCTCACAGATTTGTTTTCTTTGTTTCTATGCTAGCTGGGGGAATTTCAGACATTTTTCAGTTGTGGTGCTTACACACCTGACTGTGATGTGGCTGGAAATTACTTGCAAAAGTGGAGAGAGATGACAGATGCTGGTATCATGTCAAGCATGTATATACTGTGGCCCCAAGATGAAACACAACCCTATACTTTCAAAGCAGGTGCTCAAACCACTGAGTTATCCCAGGCCCCTTCTTTTCCTCCTCTTCTTCTTCCTTCTTCTATCCCTTACTACCTATTTCCTGCACATAAGCATCATTTTTATATGGTGGCAGGAAGAGAAAAATCAGTCTCCTGTATTTATTTTGCAACCAAGGTAAGCAAGTATTATACATTTTTATAGTACATTATATACACTATGTATAACGTGCATTATTCTCTTAACCCCATGCATATAAGCAAGTATTATATATTCATATAGTACATTAGACATATTATGTATAACGTACATAATATTCTTAACCCCATGCATATAAGCAAGTATTATATATTCGTATAGTACATTAGACATATTATGTATAACGTACATAACATTCTTAACCCCATGCATATAAACAAGTACATATAAAGCTTAATCTTACATAGTACATTACATCCTTGATTGGACATAGCACATACAGTGAGATATTTCACGTCAACATGCGTATCACCTCCATTAGGTTATCTCTTAATAACCAACTCACGTGAAACCAGCAACCCTTGCGAGACGGATCCCTCTTCTCGCTCCGGGCCCATAAATCGTGGGGGTAGCTATACTCACATTTTACCTGGCATCTGGTTCTTACTTCAGGATCATCTCACCTAGAATCGCCCATTCATTCCTCTTAAATAAGACATCTCGATGGACTAATGACTAATCAGCCCATGCCGACACATAACTGTGGTGCCATACATTTGGTATCTTTTATTTTTTGGGGGGAGAACTTGTTACGACTCCGCTAACATTTAATCTCGCCAATGCAATTGAAGCTGGGCTTATTCTCTATGGGGGCCGAAGTATTGGAGATACTGGTGCAGCTGTTGCTGACTTGACTCTGCAAGGCAAAGGGAAGCAGAAGGAAAGAAGACTGCTCTTCCCAGCACCTGTGGTAAATGTTACATTGTAGTTTCCCCTGTGGGATGACATTTCTAATCACAAATAAAGTGATTGAAGACTGCAAGTAGATTTTTCCCAGACAGCATCAGTATCTTTAAGGATATCATTAGAAGGTACCTTAAAATATCTACATATGTATTAATACACAATGGTTATCAATACATTTATTTTTTTTTCAGTTAGGATCCATAGTCATTTATTTCTTTTAAAATTTTTTAATTATCTTTATTTAAAAACCGTGATTACAAATATAATTGTACTTGTATGATTACAGTCATGTAAAGAACACCCCCCTTCACCAGTGCAGGATTCCCACCACCAATTTCCCAGCTCTACCTACTCCCCACCCCACTCACACCTGTATTCGAGACAGGCTTTCTTTTTCCCTCATTCATTCACATTGTTATGATAGTTTTCAGTGTAGTTATTTCTCTAACTGCACTTATCATTCTATGTGGTGAGCTTCATGTCATTAGCTGCACCTACATGGGAGGATGGGGGAAAGTAAGGGTTGGGACTGAGGCAGTAAAATATTAGAAATGAGCTTTGTAGGGCAGTATCAAGGTCCCAATACAAGATGGATATTATGGATATATAGAATATATGCACACAATAATATCAATATGAAAAAAAAGAGAAAAAGTTTCCACTGACTGTCCCAATATAAACCAGTACTAGAACAGCCTGCCCTCCTCCCAGAGTGCATTCACATTAGTGTAGGGAGAGATAGGGGGAAAGCCTGTTGACCCCTATAAAGTCCACCTAGACCGGTGTCCAGGGAAAGACTGAAGTCCAGGGGAGAAAAACCCTATACCTGGCAAGAGCTGGTCTCCAGAATGAAGGACAAAATTGGAAGCCAGATGTCTGCCCGCCCTCTTCCCCATGCACCTTCCCCCTGGAGTACGGAGGGAGGGGGGAACCTGAGGACCACTAAGAGTCCACCTGAACCCACTTCTGGCCATGTAGGCTGGCACCCAGGGAAGGCCTGGAGTCAGGGGAAAAAGACAAGGACAGCTGGGGGCCTGCCAAGCCTCCCAGCACTCCCCAGGCTAGGGAGAAAAGCTCTGGTATGGGGCTTCCTCAAACCCTATACCTGGCAAGAGCTGGTCTCCAGAATCAAAGAGGAAACTGGAAACCAGATGTCTGCCTGCCCTCCTCCCCATGCACCTCCCACCTGGAGTACGGAGGGAGGGGTGAATCTGAGGACCACTAAGAGTCCTCCTGAACCCAATTCTGGCCATCTGAGCTGGCACCTAAGGAAGGCCTGGAGTCAGGAGAAAAAGACAAGGATGGCTGGGGGCCTGCCAAGCCTCCCAGCACACCCCAGGCTAGGGAGAAAAGCTCTGGTATGGGGCCTCCCCAAACCCCATACCTGGCAAGAGCTGGTCTCCAGAATCAAAGAGGAAACCGGAAGCCAGATATCTGCCCGCCCTCCTCCCCATGTACCTCCCCTCTGGAGTATGGAGGGAGGGGGGAACCTGAGGACCACTAAGAGTCCACCTGAACCCACTTCTGGCCATCTGGGCTGGCACCCAGGGAAGGCCTGAAGTCAGGGGAAAAAGACAAGGATGGCTGGGGGCCTGTCAAGCCTCCCAGCACTCCTCAGGCTAGGAATAAGGGTCCCAGTAAGCTCAGATTTTCATATCTGTTAGTTCAGTGTGAAAATTTTAGTTGACAAAACTTCTTGATGCTTAATTTTGCTCCAGTCAAGTTTATTGATGCTTTTTTTTGAGCTCCCTGAACATTTTCCATAATTCTACTCTAAACTTCTTGAGAGGATACATATTTGTTTCCTAATTTTTAGATTATTAGAGGAGCCATCTTGATTTATGTAAATATGGGGGTGTACTGCAAAATTACTCCATTGGCAAGGCTGTAGATTGCTTCTTAAAATGTACGGAAATGGAATTCAGGGGTTACAAGATAAGTGCGGCCGCTCAGCTTTGCTTCGCAGTCGCGTTTGGGGTGTGGGTCCTGAAGAGGCTGTAGTCCTTGAATGTAGGCTGGCTCAGCAGAGAAAAGGTAGAGAGCAAGGCCGCTGTGGTTTAAAAGTCTCTGGGTACCCAATCACAGCAGGAATTGGCCCCACGTGTGTTGGGTGGGGACATCTTACTGGGATGGGTCCTGAAGAGGCTATAGTCCTTTCACTTGCTTGGAGAGTGCAGTTTTCTCCTTGAATATGCCTGTAGTCTCAATGTCCTATGTGTTGTTCTATATATCTTATGGTTTTGGGTCTGATATCGAGGTCTTTAATCCACTTGGATTTTACCTTCATGCATGATGTTAGCTGGGGGTCTAAGTTCAGTTTTTTGCAAGTGGCTAGCCAGTTGTGCCAATACCACTTGTTGAAGAGGCGTTCTTTGCTCCATTTAGGATTTCTTGCTCCTTTATCAAAAATTAGGTGATTGTATGTCTGGGGAACATTCTTTGAGTATTCAAGCCTATTCCACTGATCTGAGGTCCTGTCCTTATTCCAATACCATGCTGTTTTGATAACTATTGCTTTGTAGTAAAGTTTAAAGTTGGGGAAAGTAATTCCTCCCATATTCTTTTTCCCAATGATTGCTTTAGCTATTCTAGGATGTTTATTGTTCCAAACGAATTTCAAAAGTGGCTGATCCACTCCTTTGAAGAATGTCATGGGTATCTTTAGAGGGATCGCATTAAATCTGTATAATGCCTTGGGGAGTATTGCCATTTTGATGATGTTAATCCTGCCAATCCATGAGCAGGGTATGTGCTTCCATTTTTGCATGTCCTCTCTTATTTCTTGGAGCAGAGTTTTATAGTTTTCTTTGTATAGGTCCTTCCCATTTTTAGTCAAGTTGATTCCAAGATATTTGAGTTTGTGTGGCACTATTGTGAATGGGGTTGTTTTCTTAATGTCCATTTCTTCCTTATTACTCTTGGTGTATAGAAAGGCCATTGATTTTTGTGTGTTAATTTTGTAGCCTGCCACCTTGCTATATGAGTCTATTGTTTCTAGAAGCTTTTTGGTAGAGTCTTTAGGGTTTTCTAAGTAGAGTATCAAGTCATCTGCAAAGAGTGAGAGCTTGACTTCTTCCTTTCCTATCTGGATTCCCTTGATGTCTTTTTCTTGCCTAATCGCTATAGCGAGTACTTCCAGTGCTGTGCTGAATAGGAGTGTGAGAGAGGACAGCCTTGTCTCGTGCCAGAATTTAGAGGGAAGGCTTTTAGTTTTTCTCCATTGAGGATAATATTTGCCACTGGCTTGTGGTAGATGGCCTTAACTATACTGAGAAAGTTTCCTTCCATTCCCATCTTGCTGAGAGTTTTGATCAAGAATGGGTATTGGACCTTATCAAATGCTTTCTCTGCATCTATTGATATGATCATGTGAATTTTATTTTTCTTTTTGTTGATGTTGTGTATTATGTTGATAGATTTACAGATGTTAAACCATCCTTGCATTCCTGGGATGAAACCTACTTGATCGTAGTGGATGATCTTCTTAATGAGGCATTGAATCTATTTGCCAGGATTTTGTTGAGGATCTTTCCATCTGCATTCTTCAGCGATATTGGTAATTTTCTTTTTTCATAGCATATCTGTCTGGTTTAGGTATCAAGGTGATGTTGGTTTCATAAAAGCTATTTGGAAGTGTTTCCGTTTGTTCAATTTCATGAAAGAATCTTGCCAGGATTGGTAATAGTTCCTCTTAAAAAGTTTGAAAGAATTCATTAGTGAATCCATCTGGGCCTGGGCTTTTGTTTTTGGGTAGACATTTGATTACCATTTTAATTTCATCAATAGTGATGGGGCTGTTTAGATATGCTACATCCTCTTCCTTCAACCATGGAAGATTATAAGAGTCCAAGATTTTATCCATTTCTTCCAGGTTCTCATTTTTAGTGGCGTAGAGTTTCTCAAAGTAGTTTCTGATTACCCTTTGAATCTCTGCCATATCAGTAGTGATCTCTCCTTTTTCATTCCTAATATGAGTTATCAAGTTTCTCTCTCTCTCTTTCTTTGTTAGGTTTGCCAGTGGTCTATCAATCTTGTTTATTTTTTCAAAGAACCAACTTCAGCTTTCGTTGATCTTTCAGATTGCTTTTTGAGTTTCCATTTCGTTGATTTCTGCTCTCAGCTTTGTTATTTCCTTCTGTCTCCCTAGTTTTGGGTCCTTCTGTTGAGCACTTTCTAGTTCTATTAGCTGTGTCATTAAGCTACTCAGGTAAGCCCCTTCTTCCTTCCTGATGTGTGCTTGCAAAGCTATAAATTTTCCTCTCAGTACTGTTTTTGCTGTGTCCCATAAGTTCTGATAGTTTGTGTCTTTATTGTCATTTGTTACCAGGAACCTTTTGATTTCCTCCTTGATTTCATCTCAGACCCACTGGTTATTCAGTATGTGGCTGTTTAACTTCCAGGTGTTAAAGTTTTTCTTCTGTGTCCCTTTGGAATTCACAAATAATTTCAGAGCCTTCTGGTCAGAGAAGGTAGTCTGCAAAATTTCTATCTTCTTGATCTTATGGAGGTATGTTTTATGTGCCAGCATGTAGTCTCTCCTGGAGAATGTCCCATGTACATTGGGAGAAGAATGTGTATCCAGGTTTCTGGGGATGGAGTGTCCTATATATATCCACTAGGCCTCTTTCTTCCATTTCTCTCCTCAGGTCTAGTATATTCTTGTTGGGTTTCAGTCTGGTTGACCTATCCAGTGTTGACAAAACCGTGTTGAGGTCCCCCACAATTATTGTGTTGTTATTGATATTATTTTTCAGATTTGTCAACAATTGTATTAAATATTTTGCTGGCCCCTCATTCGGTGCATATATGTTTAGGAGAGTTATTTCTTCCTGTTCTACATACCCCTTGATTAATAGAAAATGTCCATCTTTGTCCCTTACAACCTTCCTGAGTATAAAGTTTGCATTATCTGATATTAGTATGGCCACTCCAGCTTTTTTATGGGTGTTGTTTGCTTGGATAATTTTTCTCCAGCATTTTATTTTGAGTCTATGTTTGTTCTGACTATTCAGGTGCATTTCTTGTAGGCAGCAGAAGTTTGGATTGAGTTTTTGATCCATTTAGCCACTCTGTGTCTCTTAACTGGTGCATTTAGTCCATTGACATTGAGAGAAAGAATTGTCCTGGGATTTAATGCCATCTTTATATCGAAATTTGCTGTGTCTTTTGGTTAGTCTTGTCTTAAATTAGGTCTTTCAGTTTTTCTCTTAAGACTGGTTTTGAGTCTGTAAAATTTCTGAGCCGTTGTTTGTCTGTGAAACCATGTATTCTTCCGTCAAACCAGAAAGTGAGTTTTGCTGGATACAGAATTCTAGGTGAAGCATTCATTTTACTCAGTCTTGTCACAATATCCCACCTCTGCTTTCTGGCCTTGAGTGTTTCTTGTGACAGGTCTGCTGTAACTCTCAAGGATGCTCCCTTGAATGTAATTTCCCTTTTTGATCTTGCTGTTTTCAGAATTTTGTCTCTATCTGTGGGATTTGTCATTGTGACTAGGATGTGTCTTGGGGTATTTTTTCTGGGGTCTCTTTTGGTTGGTACTCTTCGAGCATGCAGGATTTGATCACATATATTCTTTAGCTCTGGAAGTTTCTCTTTAATGATGTTCTTGACTGTTGATTCTTCCTGGAAATTTTCTTCCTGGGTCTCTGGGACTCTAATGATTCTTAAGTTGTTTCTGTTGAGCTTATCATAGACTTCTATTTTCTTCTATTCCCATTCTTTGACTAATTTTTCCACTGTCTGTTCATTTGCTTTAAGTTTTTTTTCCAATCTCTCCCGCTGTATGGAATTGTTATTTATCTCATCTTCCACAGCACCAAGTCTATTCTCAGCTTCTGATACTTTGTCTCAGAGCTTATCCATTTTGTCATTCACTTTGTTTACTGAGTTTTTCAGGCCTGTTAATTGATATGTTATTTCAGTTTGGAGTTTTGTGATTTCTGTCTTCATATTTTCTTGGTTCTTATTAGTGTTCTGTTCATCTCGATCCATGGTTTCTTTGAGTTCTTTGAGTTTCTTCCATATTGCTTGTCTAAAGTCCTTATCTGAGAGGTTAATTAGTTGGTTGGTCATTATCTGGTCATCAAAATTGTGTTCTGTTGCTTGAAGACTGGAAGGGGTAGAAACAGGACAGTTTTTTATTTTTATTTATTTATTTATTTATTTATTTATTTATTTATTTATTTATTTATTTATTTAATGTAAGCACCATGATTACAAACATGATTATAGTTGGTTTACAGTCACAAACAGAACATCCTCCTTCACCAGTGTAACATTCCCCTCTCCCAATACCCCCTCCCCCCTTCCCATCCCCTTCCTGTATTCAAGACAGGCATTCAACTACAGTTATTTGTTTTTAAGTTCAGTAAAATGTTTTTTTTTTTCTTAAAGGATAAGAGTTAAAAAAATACAATAGTAAAGGTGTGAACGTGGCAATAGCTGTTGTTTGCATAGGCCCAGAAAAATATGGGGGAAAACGGGAAAAAAATCCTTGGCCTGATTACAAGTAGGCCTCACCCCAGAAGTTTATTGGCATAATTCCTACTCTGGGCTCCAGGGATACCAGTCTGTCCAACCCGAGTCATTCTCCTTTTTTTCCGGTGAAACTTTTTACACTTTAGCTGTTGTTGGTATCAGGTTCCTATATTTAAAGATTCTGGGTTCTATGCATTTTTTTCATCGAAGTCAGGCTGATGTGGAGCATCCTCTAGTTTCAGCACACCATTAGATGCGGAGCGATTTGCCGTGCAAGCAAGTTATTGCTGAGTCTTCTGGGTGTTGAGAGCACTCTTTGGAGTAGACAGATTTTTATTTATGGTCACATGAAAGGTTTTTAATAGAGCTGAATCTTGTTTAAGTGGATTAGAACTGCAGAGGTGACATGAGATGGATTATTTGCAATCAGGCCATCTGGCAGCTCCTTTGATGGCTCCTGTCTTCTACTCCTCTCCAGAAATTACCTGTCGCTTTTCTTGGCAAAGTCATTTCCCCAGTTGTCCATACAGTCTTCTTGGAAGCTGCTCAGGTTACTTCTCATCCCTCCCTCCTTTCAAGCTGTCATCAAACTATAGCATATAATCCTCTTCATAGTCCTTTATTTTTCTGTTCTCTTTTGCCTGGGGGTGGTGAGGTTTTACAAAGGAGATTCCATCATAGCAGTGCTGGTGGCCACCAGGGCTATTCCCAATGACTTGGGGAGGCCATATAGTACAGGGGGAGTAATCTGGAGCTCTATGCATGCCAGACACGTGCTCCAGCTCTCAGAGTCATCTCCCTTCCTCCTGCTTTTTTTTTTTTTTTTTTTTGGAGTTTTTGCCAACTCAACTATGGTCCATGTTTTTTACCATTTTGGGGGTGCATTTTGGCAACAACTCCAGAATCTGTTCTTTCTAGCTCTTAACTCTCTCCTTTCCAAATTTTTTCATCTCTGGAAAACAGAAAGATAGTACAGCAGGTAGGGCTTGACTTGTATGCAGCCAACCCAGGTTCTATCCTGGGCACACCAAGTCTCTACAGGAGTCACCACTGAAGCCAGAGCCAGAAAATCTTGAGCTGTATGTGACCCAGAAACCAAAACCCCAAACTGAGATCAAACTTATTACCTCTTTTACTTAGTGCTGAGATGATTAGTTTAACAGTCAAATGAATCACATGCATGGCATATAGAACATCACTGTGTCACTTGCAATCCTTTAATTATCTTAAACTCTCAAATGGATAAAGACCTTTAATTATCTTGCCCATGCCTATTTCTCCAGGGCCATCAGGTGACCTTCTCAGTTTGTATAATGCAAGATATAGACCCCTCAACATTTATTCCTGGGATTTGATCTAGCTTTTGACATGACCTTCAGAGGAGTTTGACACAATCACGATGATGGTTTCAGTGGTGCCCAGTGAGGTGAGCTTTCCAATATTGTTCCCTTTTTTACCACATATAGCTAAGTGCCTTTGTTCTCATGGAGAGGCAGGGTAGAAAGTCGCCTTCATTAAGTATATTCTTTTCAGTTTATACAACTCTGAGCAGTAAAAAATCTAGCCAGAGGAAACCTAAACCAATAGTGACTATCTAGGAACAAAGAACAAATGTACTCCCTGGAAGAAAGTTTTTGATCTTACCAACCAAGCTGCTTTTATTCTTTTAGCTTCCAAGTCCATAAAAATGCTTCTAAGCAAAATTAACTTCCAAGTCCATAAATGTGATTTATCATTTAAAGTATGACATTTATAGCAACCCCCCTTTTGCATCCTGGCAAGGGGAAACTAGGAGGAAGGTGTGAAGACCTCCCAGTCCATGATGATGACTATGATGTATGTGTCTTTACTAATGGCCTGAAGTCAAAATCTACTGTTGTAGTCACTCAGAGGTAGCTCAGATAAGCTCAAATATAGTTCAAACTATACTTTAAGTAATAAAATCATTTAAAAGTCAGTAATTAAATGAAATACATGCTATACAAAAGTGAGAAATTGAATTTTACTCTAAAATTTATTCTTGTTAGTTTATTGTCAGTGTTCTAATATGTGTACTATGCCTATAAGTATTGGGAGGTGAATTTTGCAAGCCACTGTGTACTTCTGCAGGCTTCCCAAGCTCTGCTGGGATGGCATGGGTGGTGGTGAGCAGCTGAGTATCCTTGTGCCCTTGCAATGAGCTACAGGCCCATTTTGACTGAGAATCATCAGTGGGACTCTGGGATTCCTGAATACTGCTTAAGAGACCCCCACCCAACTTAAAAAATTTCTATCGTCTAAGGCCATACCACCCTGAATGCGCCTGATCTTGTCTGGTCTCGGAAGCTAATCAGGGTTGGGCCTGGTTAGTACTTGGATGGGAGACCTCCTGGGAATACCAGGTGCTGTAGGCTTTAAAAATTTTTTTTTTCCTATCCTTCTCATGATCAATGTTTTGATGACAAGGGTTACATGCATGCCTGGTTGTGGTGCTTGCCAGGAACCAATTTTTGAGTGAAGTGCTTGTACACATGGCATTGAGCTCAGCAATGATTGTACTCCTTTGCTTGTGGTGCTGGCATACATGTAACTAAAAACTGGTCAAACATTGCTTGCAGTACCAGGGATCACAGTAGAACTTCAAGACATGAACAGCAGAGCTATAGGATCACAATGAGTACATGTGGATGGCCTGAGTTTGAACATGGAATCATAATCTTCCAAGGCAAATGCTCTAAATTCATGCTCTATTCCCTCAGGCCCTGGATTTGTGAGTTTTGTACATCTGTGCACTATCACAAATACATTTTGGGAGTGAGGTGATTATGAGAAAAATATAATGTATATTCTATTTCCAAATCCATATATATATTCATGTTTTGTGAAAATTATTTTGGGTGAAGCAGTGGTCAGGGCTTTCTATTGGTTCTGTGCCTAGGGATATGTGCTTTTGGTGCCAGGATTGAACTAGGGCCAGCTGTATGTAAGGCAAGTGCCTTAACCCCTGTTCTATCTTTTTGTTGTTGTTTTTGGGTCACACCTGGTGGCGGTGCTCAGGGGTTACTCCTAGCTCTGACTCAGAAATTGCTCCTGGCATGCTTGGTAGACCATATTGTATGCCGAGATTTGAACCACCCTCTGTTCTGGGTCAGCATTGTGCAAGGCAAACACCCTACCGCTGTGCTCTCTCTCTGGCCCTTACCCTGTTCTATCTTTCTGACCTCTATGAAAGTGTTTTTTTCTAACACCCCATGATGTGTAGGGCTCTTAACTCAGAAAGAACTCAATACTGGTAGATATCAGGATACTATATGTGATGCCAGGCATCAAACTTGGATTGACTTCATGACAGGCTAGTGTCCTACCTGATGTACTATTGTTCTCATCCCTGTATTTTTGTTGTTCCTCTTAAAATGAAATATAATACAATTACAGACTCTATGTATTCAGTAGAGATAATTATAATTACAAAGAATTTTACTGCTTGTTATTAAAATCTATTAATTTGATTTGTCTTCTATCTATAAAATTAAGATGTCTTTTTCACATTATTTCCTACAGAAAATGGATTTTAAATAATTTATCAGATTTCAAAAGAAAATACTCTTCCGGGCTGGAGAGATAGCATGGAGGTAGGGCATTTGCCTTACATGCAGAAGGACAGTGGTTTAAATCCTGGCATCCCATATGGTTCCCCGACCCTGCCAGGAATGATTTCTGAACATGGATCTAGGAATAACCCATGAGTGCTGCCAGGTATGACCCAAAAACTCAAAAAGAAAAAAGAAAAAACTCTTCAGCATGACTTATTATGTTTGGGCATAATCTTATGCACTAAATTGAAAAACTGTGTTTCTATAGGGTGATATTGATTACTCTGGCTATATGTTGACAAGTAGCTTGTTTAGCTACTTCTACATAAAATTTTTGTGTCTTTGCTTGTCTTTGGACTTTCCTGAATGTGTTTGGGGTTTCTCCTGGTGATGCTTTGGGGGCCATGTGGTACTGGTTTTGAAACCATAGGCTCAGCATGTTCTTCAGTCCTTTGAGTTGTCTTCTTGGGCCCAAAACAAAATCCTTTTACAGAGAGCTAAGTAACAAATTTGTCACTCAAGATAAATGTTGGAAGAATTAAACCTGCTGATTTTGCAAGTTTTATTGTGGGGAAGAAAATGTAGACTGAATAAAATGATCAGATTTTTCTTTTTGTGGCCAGGTAGTTACCCCAACTCTCAATTTTATATGACCTATATTGATACAGATTTTACTAGTGAAAGAGTAAAAGCAAATCAGCAGTTCAATCTACAAAGAAGTGTGGAAGTGCTAAAGGTAGCCTTAAACCTAAAGAGTTGTATAAGGAGTTCAGATATTTACTGGGTGCTGAGGAGTGGAGAAAAGTGTGAGTGATTTCCTTCAGTGGTTTATGTGGGGCAGATAAGCATGTTTCATGTGCAGTAATTAGGGCACAATGTAGGGCAATAAGAAGTTTCATGTAGTGGTGCACGCAAGACTATGAAATGAGTAACTGCAACTCAAAGTTTTGGTACTTGTTGAATTGTTTGGATTTTTTAACTTAAAAGATGATAGGGGGAGTTATCCATAACCTTAGGCTGTTTGAAAAAATTACCTGCATTAGGTCACATTTCCTAAGTCAATTAACACTTATTTTATTCCTTTTTTTCAAAGAGAAGGTGGGGCATGGAAGAGAAAAATTATTAAACCAGTCACTGATTTATGTGTTGCTAAGCCTTAATCATATTATTATGCATGTGTAAAAATGCTAGGAACATATACATATACATATGAAAAATGAGAGAAGTGGGGTATTATTATACTTTCATAATGTATTGAGTATGATTTTGACAAATGGGTTGGCCAGAGAAAGTGGTATAGTTCAGAATATCACCATGTACAAGTACACTTTTTTTCTATTGTATTTTGAGCTTTTGGGCTATACATGAAAATACTCATGAATTACTCCTGGCTCTACACTCAAGATTTACTTCTGGCAATGTTCAGGGGTCCATATGGGAGGCCAGGGATCAAACCCACGTAAGCCACATGCAAGGCAAGCACCCTGTCCACTGTACCATCTCTCCAGCCCCCTGTACAAATAAACTCTGAAGGCATGTAAGGTCAGAAAATTACTTACAAAAATCACTTTCAGTTTAACCTTTCTCAGTCAAGACTCTAGAACAGGGTTTCATGCAGAGTCTTTAAAAGTCTCTTTGTTATACTTACAATACAGAGAAATAGAGAGAAGGTGAAGAAAAATGTTCTTTGAGGGATTGTTTTATTATAAATTTTTAGTGGGGGGCTTCTTAAGCACTACTCAGGATATCTGGGAGCCATTTACTGTGATTCTCAGACAACCAAACTGGACAGTTTAATGCTCAATTGGAGGATAAAGTGCTGCTTGGGTCCTGTGATATTGGAAAGCACTAGGGGCTTCTGAGGATACACTGCTGTGCTCAGGAGGTAGGTCTTGCCAGATAGCAAATCAGATTCCTCCTATTCTATGTGTTTATATTCTCTCTATATATATTCCTCCTATTCTATATATTCCATTCTATTCTATTCTATTCTATTCTAGTATATATCTAATATACTAGATTCTTAATCTAGTAATTATTTTATTTAAAATATATTTTGTTTTACTGCCCAGCTATGCTCAGGACTAACTCCTGGCTCTGTGCTCAGAGATTACTCCTGGTTGCCTCAGGGGACCATATGAGATACCAAGGATTGAACCTGAATTGGCCATTTGTAAGGCAAGTAACTTACCTACCATACTAAGTCTGTGGCCCATTGCTTTATGTATGTATGTATGTATGTATGTATGTGTATATATATATGTGTGTGTGTGTATACACACATTTATTTAATGTAATTAATGTAATTAATGTAATGTAATGCAATGTAATATAATATATATTATATATGTATATATATACACATATTTATTTAAAGACCATGTATCACTATTTTTTTTTGTTTTTTTGGGTCACACCTGAGCAGTGTTCAGGGGTCACTCCTGGCTCTACACTCAGAAATAGCCCCCAGCAGGCTCGGGGGACCATATGGGATGCCGGGATTTGAACCAACATCCTTCTGAATGCAAGGCAAATGCCTTACCACTGTGCTATCTCTCTGGCCTCCATGTATAATATTTTTAACATAGTTGATCATGATACATTTTTTTCCAGGTAACTAGGAGCAAAATTATTAAAAATAAAGAAAAGAAAAAAATAAAATAGAAGGAAAGAATACATCAACAAGAAAATTGTGAAAATTACTATATCTCACAATGAGGTCATTAAGTCATTGTCAGAAGGTTTATTAAGCTCTTGTGACTAGTTAATCATTCTATTACTTCTTTTGTTTCTGAATATTAGGTGGCTTCAAATACATTGGCATCTAAATTGGTGTGTTTCTATAGGAATGAGAGTATTAAATAAAATGGACCACCACTGTGTGATTCAGAAATTCCTAGCACTTGCTGATAGTGTAGTTATTGTGGGGGCATGTTTTAGGCTGCCAGGCTTTCCAGAAGTATAAGAAGGCATGGGGGGTGGGAAGGGTACCTACACTTATTCAAAAAAAAGTCCTGATGGTGTCAGGCTAAAAATATCAGCATATCTGGAGTTTTAGTCAGACTGATGTCTCAGCAGAGAATCATAGATGAGTGGTGAAGCAGAACCATTGACAAAGTGGTGATTGTAGGTGATGGGTGTAGCAGGCATGACTTTGGCAGTGCAGGAACGTGGCTCACTTCTCCTCCTAAGATTGCCAGCTTTCAGCTGCTTGGTCAGGTGCACCCATAATTTTTCATGACTTGGTTTACATCTCTCTAAACTAGATTGAGTCTATAGAGCTGGTCCAGTGCAGACATGGCATTTGTGGGGCATCACTCCTTTTTATTTTTTTTAAAGATGGAGACTTACCAAGTCAGGTGGAGGTTCGGTGGGTTGTCGTACACCTGTAAAGTCATATTTTACTTTTCCATTTAACCTTTTCTGAATTAATTTGCACAAGTACCCTTATTTATGTCAACCCTGACCCTCAGATGATTTATGTTAAACTCTGGCTAATAAAGTGGCAGGGAAAGCAGCAGAAGCTTGCTTGGCTCAGAAAGATCAATATCCCTGACAAAATGCATTTTCTCCCATGACTTTGATTTCAAGTGAGATGGACACCCTTGCTACTGACCTGTCCATTCCAGGGTCAGCATGAATACAAACATGGAAAATACCATGGGCGCAGGTGGCTGAAAGCAACCTGAAGGCAGAAGCCCCCAGAATTGAGGGGGCTGCAAGTCAACCAGCCAGTAAGTCCCAGAATTACCCCACAGGTGGGGAAGGAAGGGCCAGACTAGAAGGGACCCAGGAACAGTAGGTGAGGGAGAGTGACACCTTGAAGGCAGAGGTGGTGCATAAAAATGAACACTGTTCTTCACTAAAATATCTCAATTAACAACAAAAAGATGACACTGTTGAGATGATCTGAAAAAGACCATATCATACTATGTAGATATATACCTTAAAAAAAAAGCATAAGCTTTTTCATTCCTAACAAGAAAATCATTAAGCGAGAAAACAAAATATAGGCAAGAACTTGCTTTAGAGAAGTTAAATTAAAAAAAAAGAAAAGTTAAATAATTTTGATCACACACACACACACACACACACACACACACACACATATATATATATATATATATATATATATATTTTTTTTTTTTTTTTTTTTTTTTTTTTTTGGTTTTTGGGCCACACCCGGCAGTGCTCAGGGGTTACTCCTGGCTGTCTGCTCAGAAATAGCTCCTGGCAGGCACAGGGGACCATATGGGACACCGGGATTTGAACCAACCACCTTTGGTCTTGGATCGGCTGCTTGCAAGGCAAACGCCACTGTGCTATCTCTCCGGGCCCTGATCACTTATATTTTGAGATTAGAAACCATGAACACTTTGTAGCACACTAAGTGATTTCTCACTGGCTATCTTTAAGAACTTGTTCATATAACAACGATATTTAAAATAGGAAAAAAGAATGATTCTCAAAAAATATTAGAGGAAAGTAATTATGGATTTCATTTGCAAAAGTTTGGAAAGGAATAATGCTCTTAATCTGATTGATTTTATCTCTTACTGTGGGAAGGTAATGGATTTGATAGGGTAAAAGAAATCATAGATTTATCTATAGTGAAGCTCTTTCTGGGGGCTGGTGGGCTCCCTAGAAATACCAAGGATATTAGAGGCTCCATCAGAGATTCTATACCATACCATCGTGTTTGCCAGGGGGTGGATGTCGGTAATTGTTATCTCCAGCTCATACACCAGTTCTATTCCTAACACTGCTCAGGAGACCATATGATACTGAGGATTGAACCTAGGACTTCTGCATGCAGAACATTTGCTCCAGCCAATTGATCTATCTCCCTAGCTTAAAAAGGGCTTAGATTTTTTTTTCTTATTTTATTTTAGGCACTGTGATTTAAACTAATGTTAATGATAGGACTTAATACATCAATGTTCCAACACCACACCTTCCACCAGAGACAGAGTGGCCCACCTCAATCACCTCAACCTTTTGCAATAGGCTCAGTCCTATACCTCTGGGATAAGACCAGTACTCAAGCTTTGATGTTTTTAGTCATTTATTATTCCCTTACTATGTTTCTTTATATCCCACATATTAGAGATCATTCAGTATTTGTTCTTCTTTTTCTGACTTCTTTCAGCATGATATGCTCCAGATCCATCCACACAACAGTAAATTGCTTGCTTCTTTTTTTTAAGCTGAGTAATATTCCATATATACCACAGTTTCCTTTTATCTAATTATGTTATTGGACACTTGGGTAGGAAGCAGGTTTCTTCTAAATGGACATTTGAATTATCTTTTTTTTTTTTTGGTTTTTGGGCCACACCCAGTGATGCTCAGAAATTGCTCCTGGCTTGGGGGACTATATGGGATGTCGGGGGATTGAATCGTGATCCATCCTAGGCTAGCTTGGGCAAGGCTGATCGATGCCTTACCACTTGTGCCACCACTCCGGCACCCTCCCAGTAATTGATTTTTGAAATCTAGTCTGACATTTTACTTTTTTGGTATCTATATGGTATAGAGGAAAATTTGTAGCTATAATTTGGTCTCTCTTGGCAGAGAGAATATATTTTGACTTCTAGCAGGTAGTTAACTAAGTAGGCAGTTTAAAAGAATCATATTGGAGATTGGGTTTAAATATTTTTGAAAACTGAGCGTCAAACGGGTGTGGCCCAAAAACCAAAAAAAAAACAAAAATTCTTCCCAAGAACTCATATCTTTAGAGTGATTATGAAACTTGTCTGTGGTTATTAAAACTTTTTCTTCTCTATAAAAATTCAACAAAAATTAGAAATTTTACAGACTTGAGATATAACAAAGAATAAAAATATTGAGCATCTCACTTAGTTTATTGGTTTACCTTCAGCATGTGATTATAATTTTGTACATTTGTCTGTAGTGGAGACAGGGCAGGGTAGAAAATTGAGAACTGCTCTTTGAATATAGATTGTGTCCATATACCTCACATTGCCATTTCTGGGAGTTGGGTTGAACTTTTATATTATATTATATTATGATATGATATGTTATGTTATGTTATGTTATATTATATTACATTACATTATATTAGAGAAGGGTGACATGCTCTATTGACTTGAAGCATTTATATGTCAGCACTTTTCAGGTAGTTAGAAATTGAGTGCTTTATTTTAATGATTATAGTAGTCTGTGATGAAATTGTAATAGTTTGCGATGAAATTCTAAAAATAAAATCTTCTGAAGTGCAAGTCTGGGAATTTCACCACATGAAACGGGTGGTGAAATTCTTTTAACCATTCCTAAGTTCTAGAAGACTCCCATTTTAGCTCTAAGGTAGCAAAGACAGAGAGCAACTTGCAGAACCCCATCAGTGTGAATAAAGGTTCCCTTTTACACGCCACTCAGATTCATCAAAGCTTTTCAGGTTGTCAAGAGATTAAAAAAAAAAAAAAAAGAACACCTTTTTGAAAATGTCCTGGAGGTGACTTCATGGGCCAGTAGATCTCAGAGTAGTCAAAGCAATGTTTGTTTGTATTATTCAGTTATTTTGAAAACTCTTCACCTAATATTTCCATGATAGCAAACAAGTAGATTCTAAGGTCAGTTAGATGTTATTCTTCCTAATGTTAATGTTAATCTTCTTAATGTCAACACTATACTGACTGAGAAAGAAAAATAATCTTTCCCTTCTCCAACTCCACTTTCTCTTTCTTTTTTTTTTGTTAGTCTACATATTATATTTTTTAAAGGAGCATGATCAAAAAATGATTTCAAGGAATAATTTCCTTTTAGATGCCTGGTTCAGATGAACCAGGGGAAATTCTTAATATTTCCTTTTCATCCGTAGATGATTGTTTCTTTTGGAGGTACAATTTTTTGAAGGGAGTAAGATAAAGGAATCTATTTTAAATACATTCAAGTTCATTTTAATTCTTTGAAACCCATTAAAAATTAAGTTACATGTTTAATTTTTAGTTTGTCATCTTGTTTTTCCTTAACTTCAATCTGCTATATATGCATATGTGAAGGTAAACTTAGAAGAGATATAAGGCTAGAACTTTTTTTTAATTAAAAAAATTAAATTCAGTTAATTTGGTATTAATTTTTTAGTTAGTCCATTTATTTAGGAGCCACACTCTGAGTTGGCATAGCTCAAGTGCTTTCCAAAAATAGTGTGAGAAGCTCTCTCTCTAATAACCATACACTTAACAGTGAGCCCCAGCCATAGAGTATATTGCCTTCTTCTCTTCAGGTCAGTTTCCAATTTGAAATGAAGTGAGACTATAACAGTTCATTAAAAATTACTGGAGCCAGGGATATAGTACACAGGGTAAGGTACTTGCCTTACACGCAGTCAACCTGAATTTGATCTATGGTATCCCATATGGTCTCCCTAGCCTACCAGGAGTATTCCTGAGTGCAGAGCTAGAAATACCCCCTAACACCACTGGGTATGGCCCCAATGGAAAAAAGAAATACTAATAATTTGGAAACTTGAAAGAAAACAACGAGGATATGAATTTTTTGTTTTTATGCAAATATATATTTCCATTATCATAAAATTATGACAAGATTATGCAGTATAATCTGAAGACTTTAGCTGCCTGGCTCTCTTCATTTCTGTTTCATCTTCCAGAAGTATTAGCTCCAATTAATTTTTCATTCATAACTCTACTTCTATATTTTCTTCCTGTGAGACCTGCCTGACTCATGACCAGTTGATGTTTTGATTAATTTTCAGTACAATAATCAGTAAGTCTACTGGCTAGTATCCTCCTAAGCTTTGAAGATGCTTATTACTTTCTTTGAGGTTTCAGAAAAGTTAAGCAAAGAAGAGTCAGTCATAGGATGTTACCTGCATCTAGAAACCCAACTAATGACACAGTTCTATACCTTTCTACTGCTTTTATTATTTGGGGGTTTTGCAAAGTAAATTTAACTTCCATAAATGAGAAAGAGTTAACAAAAAGTTCATTAAGTTGAGAAACATCAGAGAATCTGTTTCACAAAAAGAATAAACTCTTTCAGGGATTCTTGGAGATAGGAGCTCATCAATAATTTTAAGGAAGTACCACTATTGGAATAAACAAATTTCATGTCCCTCTGCTGAATTGAAAGCCCCAGAGCAAAATTAATATACTCGTTTGACTTGAGTGAGAATCTCACTAAAATGATATACATTTTGAGTAGATAATTCCTCAAAAGAGAATAGTCATAGTAATTTCAAAAGAAGTATGCTGGTAAGCAACAAAGTGCCCCACTGTTCCTGAAGTCACTCTTTTTTACTCTTTAATTATCTCTAAAGCAAGTAGTGAAATACATATATATTCTTTCAAGATGCCATCTATTCTTCAATTAAAATAATTGGTTGTCTTTATATTGTATTATTTGAGGGTGGAAATGAACCCAGTTGTTAGATGATGGCTGACCTACCTGTAGCAGGCATTTAACAGATAATTACTGGATAAACTTACAGAAACAGAAAATCCAACTATTCAGAGTTTCCTGGGAATTTCCAGTGACATTCTATAGAATAGGTTGTATTTGTGGAAATGTTGCCTTCTTCTTCTCCCTTCTCCTAATCTCTGGGCAAGAACTTCCTAGTCTGTTGGTAAGGGGCTGTTTATAAAGACTAATGAACACAACAACAGGCATGACCTATTTGGTTCCAACATTTTTCTGAGTGAGTAAAGAGATCTCTGTAGTGTCTTGACTTGCTAATTTATTCTATCAGTGGTTACCAAGGCCCTGCTCTCTAGACCAGGGCTAGAAAATGACAATAAAAAAGGCAGATCGAGCCCCAACCCTCACTTAACCTACCTATATACCTTATATCATGTTGGCATGAGAGATTAACCAAAAGCAAATGCTTTTTTCACATTGTAATAAAAATCATGAAGAAACTACACCAAGTTTATGGGTTGAAGAGTGGCTGGGATGATTAGGATTAATGAAGAAACACTCTCTGAAATACAGAATTTTGTGCTGAGATATGAATGACTTGCAAGTATCTGAGGAAGAGAATCCAAGATTAGGAGCTCCTGCTTTCAGGTTCTGGCATGGGAATATGTTGGGTGTGCTAGACGGCAGGAAAAAGTAACAGCTAGTTTTTCAATAGAGTGGCAGAGGGACAGAGAGCTGAAGAGAGGTCAGGAGGCTGATGACAAACATCTATATTAGTGATCAAGACTGATTTAACTGATCAGCACATAGCAGATTCAGTGAGAAAAGCACATGATATTTATATAGAACTCTTGAACATATTTCTCTTAAGATCAGAAAAGGCAAGTGGCATAATAATGAATATTGCCTGAAGTGATCTTTCTACTAATGTATTCATAAAATAATAAACATATAGAAATATATTTACAATATTTTTATGTTTATAGAGGAAGGAAAGAAAACATATAAGGGTCCACACAATTGCAATGGTGAAAATGTGCATAAGAAAATAGAACCAATTGGGCCAAAGTGGTGGCACAGTGGCAGAGCATTTGCCTTGCATGTGGCTGACCTAGGATGGACCACAGTTCAATTCCCCGGCATCCCATATGATCCCCCAAGCCAAGAGCAATTTCTGAGCGCAAAGCCAGAAATTTCTGAGTGCCACCAGGTGTGGCCCCAAAACCAATAAAATAAAATAGAATAAAATAAAATAAAATATAACCAAGACTCAATTGAATGACTAGCATTACCATTCCAGTTATAGAGTTCTCAAGATCTTCAGAAGTCTCATAAGCAATAGGGTATTCTGAAGCACATGAAAATACAGACCCAGAAGCTGAAATTCCAGCTGTTTGTAACAGACTTCAGTCAACAGGATATTGCAATAGTTTGATGACATGTAACAAGTCCTATAAGTTTTAAATCCTGATAAGTCACAGGATATGACTTTACTTGATCTGGCAACTGCAAAGGAATGAGGAATCCTACTTGTGATCTATTTGATTTTTTTAATGGTATAGTCAAATCTAGGGCCTCAACGATGCAAGGCATTTGCTTCACCACTGAACTACATCCCAGTTCACATAAAAACAATTCCCTTTTTAGAGGAAGACCATGTAGTACTAGAGATTGAACTTATACCTCATACCTGCAAAACATATTCTCCATCTCTCTGAGCCATTTTATCATTCCCCAAAATAATTTAAGTAAGTCCAGAGATCCTTATATATGATTTGGGGCTTATAGTTATGTTCTATGCATCTTTGTTGAATGTATCTTCTATTAAAACAAGCTCTTGAAACCTGGTGCTGAGTTTCAGTTCTTAGCACTCAAAACAAGAATTGCAGGCTATTTCTCTCTGTTTATTTCTTCTTATTATACTTTCCTTTTATATATTTGTTTATTTAAGCCTTGAAGCTGGTCCTCTATTATATTTCTCATCTTGGGACCAGAATTCTTTCATCATTGCCAGTATATAGGCATGTATCTGTAAAGAAACAGACTTGTTACTATAAAGACTGGAGAAAGGGCAGGTTTGGCATGTTACTATAAAGACTGGAGAAAGGGCAGGCTTGGCATGAGCCACATAGTCTGTGCAAGGTGAGTATAGAGCTTAATCAATGTTAAAACAAACAAACAAACAAACAAAAAAAGAAGCTTAATGCTCTATGACTGCCTGTAGATCAAAATTGTAATTTTCTCCACGAGGTTTTTGGAGATCAGGTCACTGTGTCTAGTTTCTCAGCTTCGAAGTTCAGAAACCATTTCATGGCTGAAGGATTTTAGATCTCAAGCTAATCTAATGAAATGTATAAATTAAAATATTAATTTGCCAAATTAGTGACTATGATACTAAGCTTACTAATCATGGAAGCAGTGCTTTCTACTAAAGAGAGCTTTCAGGAAAGAATATAGCCAGATTAAAGACAAGAAGATGGAAGGCTCCTGGCCGTATCATTACTGCTATAAAGATTCTCATGAACTCCATTTGTACATAGCAGCATTTTAGCAGAAGTAAACAGATAACACATGCTCCACAGCTCATGTTTTTTCTCTCTCTAGGTGCTGAAATGCAAGACTATGACTTCTTGATTCTGATGTAAGTGGAGAGAATATTAGCAGTACTGACCTCTTAGAGTGTGGTAAGCTTTGTCGATATGTACCAAACACACAATAATGCCTGACCATAGCACTACATACCAACAATGGTTAGCTATTATCACTGTTCTTTAGTGTGGGAGAGTGTTCTTAATTAAAATATTTTAATTAAGCCATTATGATTTACGAAGTTATTCATAGTGGAGTTTTAGACATACAATGTCTCGGGACCAATCTAACCACCAGTGTCAACCTTCCTCCACTAATGTTCCCAGAGAGCATCCCATGCCACTGCCACCTACACCAGCCTGCCAGCATAGCAGGCCCATTTTTAATTTTGGTTGCTAAAGTTTGGGTCTCATGATTTCATTGTTGTTGATTCTGGCTTGGACATTTAGTTCTGTCCTTTCTTAACACCACCATAATTAAAAAAAAAAAATCTCCCTAGACTCTTTGCAGACAAATGCCCTTCTGTAATAGTCTTCCTGTATATTTTCTCAATACCAGTGTTTGGTTTCAGCTTTCTAAATATGGACTTGCATGCTTCTTGAAGGCCCTACCTTAACCACCTTGCTTGTTTGGGATGTCTCACCAATTTTCAGCTAAACATTTTGTTGTCACTCCCAACTCTACATGTTGTGAGTCTCACCACTTTGCATTTTTTCTTTTTTTCTTTTCCTACTTGTATTTAGGGGAATAAGAATATAGGTAAAAATTCTTAAGATAATTTTGTTCTTATACACATAATTCTTAAATCTGATTTCCTAGTCCCATGTAACTCACTGACAAATGAAGATCCAAGAAATCTGAGAATTCTTTCATCATATCCATTTTTTTTATTTTGTTTTTGTTTTGGGGTCACACCCAGTGGTGCTCTGGAGTTAGTTATTCAGGAATTTTTCCTGGCAGGCTCAGGGGACCATATGGGATGCCGGTTATTGAACCCAAGTTGGTCCCAGGTGAACCGTGTGCAAGGCAAACGTCCTCATTGCTGTGCTAGCACTCCGGCCCTCCTTGCTACAGAAATGACAAGTCATAGATCACAATAAATCCGATCACTTAAATCCCAATTCCTCCACCACACATTTAGGGGCATGCTCCGCGCTGCCTCTCTCTACTCTCTTGACTCTCAAGTCAAGCAGCTCTGCTTCCCCTGAAGGTGTGACCCAGGCACCCCTCCCCACTGCCCTGTAGCTCCTTTCCTCACTGCACACCTACCCCATACCCCACCCATGACTTGCTGCCTCCCACCCACCTGCCTTGTCCTCTCCCAGTTGACACTTGCACAAGTGCAGCCTGAGCCTTTTGCTGGCTCTTTGCTCACAGCAAATTGACACACACTTGTGTAGCTAGAATAACTTTCCCCTCCCGATGGACTCATTGTTAGCATGTGACTCGGAGGTAAGGAGAGCAAAGATCTGGGGCAGGTGAGCAAATCATTAGCATCCTGAAACTCCAGTCTGGCAGATTTGAAGTCTCTAAAGCACGAATGAAGTAACTACTAAGAGGCAAGACAATAAAGAGAGAGAGGAAAAAAACCCATTGGGGATGATTAATAAATTGCATACAATAATAGTGTATAGATGAATACTCACAATCTGACATGGTGATATGGAATTTCCTGTTTCCGAAACAAAGTTGTGATGATTGTTTCAGCAGAACCTACAAAACCTGCTTGCTAGTCTTGATTTCACAGCATAAATTTATTATAAAATCGTGTCTGTTGTAAATGATTTAGTGGTTTAATCACTTCTAAAGCACTATAACCAGTTGAGTATGGATACATTATGTGGAAAGAGTTTCTCTAAGTCGCAAGTGATTCTAGGGGAAGGGAAAAAGAGGAGCTACTATTGAGTGAGTGCCAAGTTTCAGTTTTGGAAGAAGAGAAAGTCCTGGCGATAGATAATGGTGATTTCACAACAGTTTGTATGTGTGATTAACAATATGAATGTCACTAGAGTCTAGACTTAGAAATGTTTACAATGAAGTTTTATATCATGAAGTTTTACTATGATGGAAAAAGTTATTCAATTTGTGATCAAAATTTAGGATAAATAGCATAGAACAATAAATAGCATAAAACAATAAACTTAGTTTCATTGACTTTTACCATTAATTTATAATCCCAATGCTCAGAGATAACCAGTGTAGGGCTTTCTTAGAAATGTGTCATATATTAAGTGTATGTATTTATGTTAAATTACTATAATAGATTGTCAAATAGACTATTGTTCTATTCATGTATTATGTAAAAATATGTCATGGATAGGGGCCAGAGTGATAGTACAGCAGTAGGGCATTTGCCTTGCACACAGCCAATCCAAGATGAAAGGTGGTTTGAATCCCAGTGTCTCATATGGTCCCCCAAGCCAGGAGCAATTTTTGAGCTCATAACCAGGAGTAACCCTTGAGCGTCACTGGGTATGGCCCCAAAACCAAAATATATATTATATAAATATATCACTTATATAGTTTTGTGTACATTGTTTGTTTTTCTAGCATGCTGTTAGCCATAATAGCATCAAAATACATATGTTTTTATACCAAGATATATAGAATCTATTTATTTTTTTAAGCAACATAGATTTTTTCCTACTGATTGACATTTACCTGTATGTACAATATAATACAAACATTTCTCAATGAAATGAATATTTTTTTCTTTTCCTGTCATATCTTCTTTTTCTAACTCTATAGTTGTTTCTTGAATTTTTCTTAATTCATTTAGAAAAGGTCCGATATGCTACGGGGATTGTACTTTTAATGACTGAAATCCAGCTACAAACATGGTTGCAATCATGGTGCTTAAAAAAATATATTATAAAAAAAAAAAAAAGATCTGAGGGGCCAGAGCTATAGTGCAGCAGTAGGACGTTTGCCTTGCATGTGGCTGACCCAGGATGGACCTAAGTTCAATCCCTGGCATCCCAGGGTGTGGCCCAAGACTCCAATAAATAAATAAATAAATAAATAGATCTGATATGCTTCCAGTGTGGGTCATGCTAACCTCGGACAATGTATTATTCAGATAATGTATTGTTTGTACTCTGTTGTTAAAGAAGTCACATTGTACTTCAACTATATCTCACCATTCCATTTACTTATGACTCAGGAATATCCAAGATAACTGCTAAATTATAAAGAAAAATTATGGCTTACCTACTTGTTCGGTTTTTGGGTGACCATCTGTGGTACCAAACATTGAACTAAGGTCAACTGTGTGCAAAGCAACAATTAACCCCTGCACTACTTCTCTGTCCTCAAGTCCTTAAATTTTCTTGGAGAGATTAAGGTATGAAGATATTTCTCCTACAGTATATATTGATTAACCTTCCACAGAACTTGAATTTACTTTCCTATAAAAGTAAATTTTCCTAAAAAATACTGCTGATGGGTTAATGGGTATGGCGACTGCCTAGCATGCAGCTGACCCAAGCAGAGCGTGGTTCAAATCCCAACATCCTCTGTGGTGCTCCGAGCCTGCCAGGAGCGACTTCTGAATACAGAACCAGGAGGAACCCCTGAGCGCTGCAGCCGGGTGTGACCCCTAAGCAAAAAAAAAGGGGGGGGGGGAGGGAGTAAATTTTCCTATGAAAAGCACAAGTGTGCTTTTTCATTATTGTGTTCTTCAACGTAAGTTCTCAGCTTACCTACATATGTGTTTCTGTTTTCCTTGGGGTGTGGATTACAAGTCCATCTACTCTTTGCTGTATTGGTTTCTCTGGGAAAATATGATAAGAAATTCTCTATAATTTACTTGCCATTATTTTTTAGGAGAGACCATTTGTAAGCTAAAAATAGTCTTTTCCCAAGTGTACATATATATTTATTTATATATTATTATATATTTATATATTATATATTTCCCACACTAGAATGCATAAGAAGTATCTTGGGTAATAAGGCTCATATTTGAGTAAAAATATAATGCATAGATAGTAGGATGACTTCTTCAAAGTCACATAAAATAGTTAGTGGTAGAGTTAGCAAGTGCTACTATTGTGTCACCAGCCAACTATTATAGATAATAGTCTCAACAGGAAAAAAAATACTTGCTCAATTAATTTACATATTTAATTCCAATTTGGCCCACTCTTACCATATGCATTTTGTACTGTGCATTTCCTGCAGTTTGAGGAAATGAGGAAGTAGCTAGGCAAAAAAAAAAAAAAGTTTTTGTCAAGACTGTAGAGAGTACAGAGGATATGACATTTGTCTTGCCTGTGGCTAACTTTGATTCTAGCACAGCCAGGAGTAAGCTCTGAGTAACACTGAATGTGGCCCAAAAGCCAAAAGCCAAAAAAAAAAAAATCAATAAAGGAAACAGATATTCATTTATTCTAAAAAGTTTGTTTGCTTGTTGGAGAGTCAGTACAGTGATTAAGTTAGTAGCATAGCCCACACTGGTTTGATCCTTTGCACTGCATAGGTCACCTCCTCCGGCACAACCAGGAGTCATCCTTGAGCTAGGAGTAAGCCCTCAGCACAGCTGGATATGAGTCTCTCAAATGAGCAAAAATTTTGTGCTGACAAAAATATTCTCTTTGCCCTCTTGCTCCCTCTGACCCCTTCAAAATTAGAAATAGTATTAGTATTCTAGGAAAAATGGTATAAAAACCCCTCTTTTGGTATTCCTGGCAGGTGGTGAATCCATTGCCTTTTTATCTCACTCCTATCAGCTAAGTCTAAAACCAAAGGAAAGATAAATAGAGGTAGGAAAACCCAACTGGGAAAATTAACTCTTGGGAATATACAAAAAGAAAAGAATAAATGTGCTAAAGGAGCAAAAATAACAGTGACTTAAAAACGATAAAACAGGGCCCGGAGAGATAGCACAGCGGTGTTTGCCTTGCAAGCATCCGATCCAGGACCTAAGGTGGTTGGTTTGAATCCCGGTGTCCCATATGGGCCCCCATGCCTGCCAGGAGCTATTTCTGAGCAGACAGCCAGGAGTAACCCCTGAGCACTGCCGGGTGTGGCCCAAAAAACCAAACAAAAAACAACCAAAAAAATCCCAACCAAAAACAAAACAAAACAAAACAAAAAAACAACCAAACCCCCCCCCCAGAAAACAACAACAACAACAACAACAACATAAAAAACCCGATAAAACAAAACAAAACACACTATAAACCAAAGCAGACCAAGCTCCTCACTGCTCAGTAGGGAATTTCAGGTGGGTGTTTTAAAGGATTAGATTCTAAAGCGCTTTCAACTAAAATAAGTTCCAAAATCTGTATTTATTTTCTCTCTCCTTCCTTCCTTCCTTCCTTCCTTCCTTCCTTCCTTCCTTCCTTCCTTCCTTCCTTCCTTCCTTCCTTCCTTCCTTCCTTCCTTCCTTCCTTCCTTCCTTCCTTCCTTCCTTCCTTCCTTCCTTCCTTCCTTCCTTCCTTCCTTCCTTCCTTCCTTTCCTTCCTTTCCTTCCTTTCCTTCCTTCCTATCTCCCCTGGCAGGCACGGGGCACCATAGGGGATGCCGGGATTCGAACCACCGTCCTTCTGCATGAAAGGCAAATGCCTTACCTCCCTGCTATCTCTCCAGCCCCCAAAATCTGTATTTTTCACAATGAGCTTTTCCACTACCTTTTCTCCCCCTTTTCTTGGAAACAGTAATTTCCCCCATTTTCTTTCCTCTGCTATTAGATGAACATGAGCATATGTGTGTGGGAGGGTCACACATGTTGTGATGGTATCTACTGGGGGATACATATCTAGTTGTGACCTGCGCAATTCACAAACGACAGAGCAACGAGCACTGTGTGCAGCATGTGGGGGATGGGGTGGGGTCAAAATCCCAGCCTGCCATTGAGCCACATCCCTGGACCCCCAAACAAAAATTTTAAGACTTCAGTCAAGAGGCTGGAGAGACAGTACAGTACCTTGCAAGCATCTGACCCATGTTCAATCCCTGGGACCATCTTTGGTCCCTTGAGCATCACCAGGAGTGATACCTGAGCACAGAGCTGTGAGTAATCTATGAGCATAGCTGGGTATGGCCCTCCAAAAATATAATAATAATAATAATAATAATAATAATAATAATAATAATAAAGACTTTAGTTCATATATTTTAGAGTGAGAGTAATTATAGTTTTTGAAATACTGAGACTTGCTTATACAAAATAGGTATGTATTTTATTTTTATTTTGGGGACTAAATTTGATTGAGACTGTGGTTTATACTATTAATAATGTTTTCTCATATATAATTGAAAAGCCACACCCATCACCAGTGTATCCACTGCCCTTTTTCAAGGGCCTCATTGCTCCTCCCAAAATATTCTTATTTTTCTACAATCAGTAGATTATACACAGTATATTGATTGTGAGGCTAATGCTGATTTTTTTCTGAGATGAATTATGTTTCTCAGCATTCTTACACTCACATTTGAATGTCGAGCACCTCAGAATATAAATCTATATAGAGACAGAATTTTTGGTTTTGGGCCACACTTGATGATGTTTGTGGGTTATTTATGGCTCTGCACTTAGAAGTTACTCCTGATGGTGTTCAAGGGACCATATAGAATGCTGGAGATAGAACTAGGTTGAGCGTATACGTAGCAAGCAAGCATCTAGTACCTATTTATTCACTACACTATTTTTCCAGTCCCTAGAGACAGAATTTTTAATTACTTACATTTTTTCTGTTTTTATCCATTGAGGTGCTGTGATTTACAGTATTGTTTTAATGGCTTTATGTGTACATAATTTTAATATGATAGCCACCACCAGAGTACTTGCTTCCCTTCTTCAAGATCCCCAAAGTCTCTTCCTTTTGATTTTTCCTCTTCCCCACCACAATCTCATTCTGTAGGCCAATTCTCCCACTCTTTGCCTTTGGCCCTATATCCTAATGTCTCACATAAATGGGAGATCACACTTCTTATTCTTTTTCTTCTGACAGACTTCACTCAACATGATATCCTTTAGTTTCATCCATGTTGCTGTGGTTTTTATTCTGTTTAGGGCTGCATAGTATTCCATCATGTTGTATGTGTATGTGTGTGTGTGTGTGTGAGTGTGTGTGTGTGTGTGTAGCACAACTTCTTAATCTATTAATCCTAGTTGGACATTGTGTTGTTTCCATATCTTGACTATTGTCCTAAGTGCTGTGATGAATGTAGCTTTTTGATATATCTTTTGGAATTATTTTGTTTTGGTAGTAGATGACAAGAAGTGGTGTCACTGTGTTGTATGGGGATTATGCTCATTTTTTTGAGAGATTGCTTCCTATGTAAGTTGAATAAGATAACATTCTCACCAATAGTGAATGATGGTCCCTTTCTCATCAAAACTAAAAACACTGGCTGTTTCCTGACATTCTTGATATAAGGCATAGGAGTCAGGATCTTTATTGAAGCCTCATCCCCTACCCTTTCTCCCTAGGTAACTTGACCGTACCTGCAAGACCCCGCCCATTCACTTTATAGAGATTAATTAAATTAAAAATAGGTCTTTAGGCTTTACCCTAGGATCTGTGCAAAAGCCAAATCTCTAATTTCAGAGGAATGACTCTGACAACCACGACTGAACAGAACTTTCCCTGGGACGATGAGGAAAGACCTTAGGGTTTGACAGCTAACATGCCCGGAGCCTATAGTCGGTCTCATGACAGTATGCTTCAAAGGTGGAAACATCCTGTATCTCTTAGGCCAAGAAAATGTCTAATTTCTCCAATGTTTACTGTGCCTATGCAGAGAAAAAGGAAACCGACTTACCACATCTGCCCACCCCATTTTTCTTTCTTCTTTTATTTCAATTTTATTTATATTTATAGATTCTAGATAGAGGCCCCACCTTTTTTTTGTTTTTGTTTTGTTTTGTTTTGTTTGTATAAAGACCATAGAACATAAACCATCTGGTTCTGCCTCACATTTACAATCTGCCTCTCCCTACAAACTGAGAAAAGGAAAAAAGTGATGGAATCCAGGGGCCAAATGGTCCCAGAAGCATAGAGTGGAAATAAAAAATGATCAGCCCTAAATACCCAAACCAATGTCAACATCAAGAGTACCAAACTATAACAAGCTATACACAAAATGGACCTGTTATGCTATCAGTGTGGAGGTAAGGGATGCATGCTGGAAACTAGGGTGAAGGGAGATCAATACTGGTGGTGGGAATGGCCCTATTTCACTGTCACTATGCTACTGAAATACAACTGTAAAAAACTTGTAAAAAAATAAAAGAAAACAAAAAATATAGGTCTTTAGGATGGGTTCTAATCCCATTTATCTAGAATTAATAAAAGAAGAATGTTCAGAGATGAAACTGTGAAGAGAGAGAAGACATGTAAAGACATGAGTAGTCAGTTATCTGCAAGATAAGGAGTTGATGGAGGCCTGGAGCTAGTCCTTTCCTTTCAGCCTCAGAGAAAATCAAGTGCTTACACCTTGCTTTTCAAATTTGAGCACTAGGAGCTGTGAGTTATATTTAAGCCACAACAGTTAAAAGTATGGATTTTAACTATTGTTTAAACCAATATTTCTCAATTTTTCCAACTATGATCTCTTTCTAATGATCTCTTTCTTGTTTCCTTTCTGTGCTCCCCCTTTGCCAGTTGCCCCCTGGTCTGGTGCCATGGTTTTCCATTTGTGTGATTTTAATTTTTGGCCTCCTTGGAAAATATTGGAGACACAGAGGGTTATGTGGTTGAAAAACACTGGCTTAAATAATAACTTTAGCTTGTTATGGCAACCCTAATAAACTAATATATTGATAACAAACTGCTTCTTCACCTACTTAGTAGTGGGGAGAAAATGAAATAAGATAGCCAACTTTTTGGACAGTTATAACAGAGAAAAATAGTGGTAATAATGTCCAAAAGACTAAGATTACTAGTTCTAAGGAATTTGAAACCTTAAAGTAAAACTAGTCACCAAAGGAAGTAACTGATGGCAGTTGTTTTAAGTTCCTTTTTGACATACTAGTTTTCCAAGGGAAGGAAAAGGACTTTGAAATAATTGAACTTCTTTTCAACTTCACTTGAAATATGAATTTTTCAAAATACCCCTCTGTGAAATTGACCATTTCACTCCACATCCGTGGGAAGGAGTTTATAATTAGAATATCCTGGGAAACTTCTCCTATTAATTGTTGCATAAACCTAAAATGTTACAAAAGGTGAACAATTCATTGAAATCATTGTTCTTGCCTTTGTTAATTATAGGGAACTATAAGAATAAATTCTTTCTGGTTTGGGGCACTAACTAACTCATTATCAAGCTAAGACAATTGGGTCTTCTGGAAATGTGTAGCCTCAATGAGAATGCTACAGGATCTGGCAAGAGTAGATATGAGAGCAGGAAGTTTTCTGTTTAGAGCACAAAAGTGAAATATAGTATAGAACAACACCAAGATTTCTCTGAATAATCTTGAATATTTAAAAGGTATTTAAAAAACATTTTACAGAAAAATTAAAGCTTTTTTTTTTTCTTTAAAATTAACTTCTCAAGCATTAGGTTTTTCAATCTTCAGATGCCTTTTTGTTCTTGGACTAAATTTTGATATACTGGTTTAGAGCCTGGATCCTAAAAATAAACCACCTACACTCCAAGAATTTTATTATCAGCTCTGTGAATTTGTTTTGTTTTGTTGTTGTTGTTGTTGTTTTTTTTTTTTTTTTGGTTTTTGGGCCACACTCGGCGGTGCTCAGGGGTTACTCCTGGCTGTCTGCTCAGAAATAGCTCCTGGCAGGCACGGGGGACCATATGGGACACCGGGATTCGAACCAACCACCTTTGGTCCTGGATCGGCTGCTTGCAAGGCAAACGCCGCTGTGCTATCTCTCCGGGCCCCAGATAAAGTCCAGCCATACAATTGCTACTTTTTCAACAGATTTGCTTCTACTTGATCAGAAGCTCAAACTAAAATGGTCTGTCATTAGAAGTGTCCCTTTATTGATAAGAAAGAAGGAAATCTTAACAGGGGAAGAAACTAATGTTGATGTGTACAGAATTTAGCTGGGATTCTAAACCGTCAACTTTGTTTTGAGGGTGAAAGTTATATTCAAATCAAAGAGCAATTCGCCTTTCCTACCCAGCAGGATTTCAGAGTCAAACAGTACATCTATATCAGGAAATTCTATTCTAACTTTTACTGTGCTGATGGAGAAAACATCTTTCCAGAAGGATTTCTGTTTATACAGTCTTTAAAATTTTTTACTTGCACCCAGCTTGTCCCATTGGCAGTACTTCCAGTTCTGTTTTTTAAGACTTTAAGCCCAGATTAATGTTTATAGAACAGAAAGAGAAATGACCCTTTTAGTGAGAAAGAAGCTACAAAAACTCATTAGTAGGAATATCTTTTAAAAACACAATAAATATTATAGTGGGCTTGTAAGTAGAGTTTTCAGCATTTTGTTATGAAGTGTTGTAGAATTATATGACATATAATCCCATTACCATTGCTTGCAGTATATGATTAATCATTAACTAAATAAGATTAATATTCATGATTATTTTGCTATTTATATCTATCAGTTTGTACATTTATCTATCCACTTATCAATTGATGTCATTATTTTGGGGAGAAGCATTTTAAAATTAGTTAAAAATATCAGAAGTTGTTACTCATTCTGTATCATGGATAATATCAGTTGAATATTACTCCAATAAAGTAGGATGTAAGGTCAGACTAGGTTCAGCTAAAATTAAAAACCCAATGAGAATAGGCCTTTTGAGTAGAGTTTGTTTTTTCTGGTGAAAGAAAACTGAAGAAGGAATTCTAAGTTCTAATGGTTCTAACACTACCGGTCTCTAACCTAATATGTGACATTTGTATAGCATTTATCTTTTATCTTTTATTGGACAAACCTGAGTGATCATCATGGCCAAATGTGCAAGAAATACAATTGTGTGAGGCCGGGCAGATATGTGGCTTCTGGTTCCTTGACCCTGGAGGCCAGCTAGCTCTTCCCAGGTATGGGGTTAGGGGACACTCCATGCCGGAGGCCTACTCCTTAGCTTGGGGGGTGCTGGGAAGCTTGGCACATGTCAGATAGGCAGGGCATAGCAGAGAGAGACCAGGAAGTAAAGCAGACTATCTCTGATTAATTTTCTGAATGCTTGGTGTATTATTTCTCCGTCACTACCCTGTTCATCAGACACTTAAGGGGTTAGAAACACAGTGCCTGGGGCAGTCTCACCCAAATCGTAGATTATATTTTTATTTTACAACTGGCGCTCAAACAGGGACCTGAACACTGGACCCTCATAAATAAAAATAAAAGCTTACTTTTTAATTTATTTAGTTTAATTGTAAACTAAAATATAAAAATATATCTCCACGGAAAGCAGGGTAGCGGTACAGAAATAATACCAAACAGTCAGAAAAGATATTCATTGGAGTCAGCTCTTTCTGCCATTTGCTACCTATGCCATGTGCTTTATTCATCTAGCCCAAAGCCATACCCCTTTCTTTATTCAAACTAACCTCCAAACCCCATATGGGAGTGGTCTAGTAATCCAGGTGGGCTTTTATACCTCAAAGGAAGAGGTTAGGGTAAAAGGAAGTTGGGAAAGGGTTCACCTTACATCTCCACCTCTTCTGTTTTAAACAAAGAAAAGTAAAAAGAGAGGAAAATACAAAATGTTCGTTCTACTCTTCATTGCCAGAGGCTGGAATCTCAGTTCAGAACTCAAAGCATCAATGTTTAAATTGTGTATATCATTCTCAAAACAATCAGCCTTTTCCATATATTATACATATCACAAAAACTTTTTCATAGACAATTTTTTTTATTTAAACACCTTGATTACATACATGATTGTGTTTGGGTTTCAGTCATGTAAAGAACACCATCCATCACCAGTGCAACATTCCCATCACCAATGTCCCAAGATAGACAATTTTTTTTAAAGAAAAACTCATTGGTGTCAGCTCTCTCTGCCATATGGTGCTTATGCCATGTGCTTTTTCCCTCTAGTCCAAAGCCAGACCCCTTTCTTTATTCAAACCAATCCCAAAACCCTGGATGGGGATGGTCTAGTAATCCAGGTAATCCATCTCAAAGAAAGAGATTAGGGAAAAGATATTAGGGATAAAGGAAGTTGGGAGAAGTACTCACTTTACAGGTAAGGCTTAAGGGACCAAATGTGGTGCCAGGAATCAAACTGATTTGATTTGAATCAAGCTATGTGCAAGGCAAGTACCTTATCCTTCTACTGTCTTACAGACCCACATTTAACTTTTTTAAAAGGGCCACATAACATTTTTTATTGAAAATGCAAGATTAGGAATCTAGGGAAAACTGAATTTTGTTCTGTTTGATAGAAGCCTGTAATGGAATTAATAACTGTACTAGATAGAACTCATACAAAATAAATATCAGTACCATTTGTTTGTCTTGAATTGTGTTCAACTACTATTTTGGCCATAAATGTACTTTTTGCTTCTTAAGTTCCATGGAACCTAAATATTCCTGCCATTATAAAACCTATATATTCCTGCCTTATCCAGGAAGCAGAGCTTGAACTAAATGTTAAATGAGTTTACCTGGAAATTTGGAGTGGGGAGAAGGGCAGAGTCCCTGGGACTGTAGTGGAGGAAAGAGAACATTGGTGGAGAGAATGGTGTTGGAATGATGAGTGCATGAAACTATTGTTCACTGTATTGTACATCATGGTGCATCAATGAAAATGGGGAATTAAAAAAAAATACAGAATTAGAAATTCTAGAGGAATAAAAACAATATATATATATATATAATGTAAATATTCAGAAAGGAGGGAAATTCAGGAGTCACTAGTCATTGTCTCCTAGATTACAAAACCAGGAAGGAGTGAGAAGCCAGATGAGTATCACTTATGGAGTTAAGTAAAATTATGGCCTACTGGTTTACTTGCTCTCTTAGGTCTACTTGAAGATTCGATGAAAGGAGTTTTTATTCTTCCATTAGGTGGTTGGTTGTATAAGAAGATAATGGGATCAGCTTCTATATTTTTAGCCCCCTCCTCAAGCTCATGGGTGCTAAGTGCCTCTGCAATGGGAGGCAAAAGATTTCCTGAAAAGAGCTCCAGGCACCTGTGCAAGTTTAGTTAGAATCTGACTACAATTACTTAGCAATAGCGATTGTAGACTGAAAGGTGAGTCAGAGAGTAACTGATTCAGCACACAGGTGGTATATGAGTGTCCACCCCTACCTTACTCTCTTGTGTATATGACCATGTTACAATAAGCAGAATCTTGCTGTATCCAGGCTGTGGCTAACTTATTTGTGACTTTAGGACTTTGTATCCTTTTCTTCAAGTGTTGGAAAAGTCCTCCAAAGGCTTCTAATAAAATCTCTCTGTGAAGGGTCTAGGAATGATCCCAGAGTGCCAAGCCAGGAATGAGTTCTGAGCACCATTGGATGTAACCCCAAACCCACAAACAATGAAAAGCTCTCAGGGTGCAGAACTCCTAGACTCTGTCTGGATGCCATTCCCCAGATAACTCCCCTAAAAATGTAACCCACATAATTTTGGTGTGTGTGTATTCCTACTGAGAGTAGCCTCACTTTGAAAACAACAGATTTGGTAGAAAAAATAATTTAAAATTGAAGTCTGATGGCTATTTGCCTTCTTGTAGGTAAAAACTTATTTTATAGTAATTTTCCACATCAGGTGGTATTTAATATGACTGATTTTTTTTTTTTTTTGTATTTTGGCCACAATCAGCAGTGATCAGGAGTCACTCCTAGCTCTGCACTCAGGAATCTCTTCTGGTGGGCTCTGGGACGAGGCGGGGGTAGGGAGGAGCGACCATATGGGATGCTGGGATGGAACCTGGATAGGCTGCATGAAAGGCAAACACCCTACCCACTGTACTATCACTCTGACTTCTCACTGATCATTTTTTATTTATATTTAATTGAGTAATTTTCATATTAAGTGATAAAAAATTAGAAAACAGATATAGCATCTACACCCCAAATGGGAAAGTATATTTTGTTTTTAAGAGTTCTAGTGCTTCTGTTTGCAGATAACATGATATTAAATTTAGAACATTCTAAAGACTACAAAGATGTATCACTTGTAAAGGCTAAATACTTATCAAGCCAGAGAGATAGCATAGGGCACTTTACTAGCACACAGCTGACCTAGGTTTGATCCCAGGCAAATGTAATATTCCCTGAGTCTGCGAGCGCCCTGAGCACAGAGCCAGGAGTAAGTCAACCTTGCGTACTACTGGTTATGCTTCCCCTCTGTAGTATCCCTGAAAAAATGTATTATCTGACCCAATATAAAACTATATGCCTAGTCCATTTTATACATTCTTCTGAGCAAGAAACAGTTGGCTGATTTAAAGAAGCTTTTTTCTTGAAATCCAAAAGTAAGCACCAACAGTTTACTTTAGCAGATATGAAACTATAATCCTAACACTTTCTTCCGCCCTTTCTCAACCCTTCTCCTTCAGCATGGAAAGTGGCCCAATAAGTGAAATGAAACTTGGCCCAATCAGCAATATTTAGAAAGTGGAAAGTGAAAGTGTGGACATCTGCTTGTCTTTTGTGGTCCAAGCTTCTCCAGCAGCATGTGATACAGCAAGAGTATTCTCTTTAGCTGGGCATCTCACATTTTGTGACAGACTTTCTCATATTTTCTGACCTTTGTTGTATTCATACTTATTAAGAAATAAAGTTGATAACAGATCTGTATTTTTCTTACACAGTGGCTTCCTAGGCAGACCCTTCCATCAGTTATAATAATTGCATTAAGTTGGAATGTCTATAATCAATATGCATATATGAATGGGTACATAGAAATATATACAGACATATGTTTATTTTAATACACAAGCACACTTCTCTTCTTTGCCTTCTCTTTTCTAATATTGATCTGTTCCTCTGCAGAGGTTCATGACCCTACTATAGATGTAATCCCAAGACAGAATTAGAAGTGTAAGATATTTATTTGGGGTAGAGCATAGAAGGGATAAGGGTGAGGGATAGGCATGATGGGAGGAGACACTTGATTTGCAATGTGAATGAATGAGGGAAGTAGAAAGTCTGTCTCGAGTACAGGCGGGGGTGGGGTGGGGAGGTGGGAGATTTGGGACATTGGTGATGGGAATGTTACACTAGTGAAAGGGGTATTCTTTACATGACTGAAACCCAACTTCAACCATATTTGTAATCAAGGTGTTTACATATATTAATAAAAAAGAAAATTGCATAGGAAGCCTCCAAGACTGTGGAACATTTTAATAAGATTGTGATCACATAATTGTGATCACAAATCTGGGGTGGTAAATATGCCTCCTGCAACAGGATGTATGAACAGTTGTGGGATTATGGGACTTGTTCGTTTCTACCTCAATCAGTATATGCCTTGTTACTCACTGGATGGAATTATCTTTGAATAACTGGATTGGTGTTGAAACTGGATAGTCCCACTTTCCAGGTGTAATGTTTTCCCTCAGATTAAATGCTTGGTTGGAAAGGAAGTAAGTTTAGTTTTAGTTTAGTTTTCTGGATCTTCTGGGAGCAGTTTGAAATAGTGGCCTGCTAGTAGGAGTGAAGAGTAGTAGCATGGGGAATCTCCTTCAAAGACTTTTCTCTCTACGTGTGTGTGTGTGTGTGTGTGTGTGTGTGTGTGTGTGTGTGTGAATTATTTTCCAGACCACCATCTGATTCTAGACCCACGACTCATCAGTGGACTTATTCAATTCAGTGACCCCCTCTTGTTTTCTTTAGCCACTTTGTTCCCGAAGTGGTTAAATCAGGGGATTGAGGACCATTTTCAATGATACTTGGCCAACCAGACAAGAGTTTCAGCGTGTGGCCTGAGAATTTGGTGCTGCTTAGGTCCTGTGGTGACAGAGACTTCCAGGCCCATTCAGGTGGACTTTGGGAACTTCTAGGACCATACATGGTGGTTCTTGGGGGATCGTGTGGCACCAGAGATTAAACTAAGATAGGGGTAGGACGGATATTACAGTGGGCTGGAAACTTGTCTTGCACGAAGTTGACTCAGGTTCAATCCTTGGCACCCCTTATGGTCCCTCAAGCACTACCTGAAGTGGTCCCTGAGCACAGAACCAGTAGTAAGCCTGGTGTGGCCTCAAAACCAAACCAAATCCAGGTCAGGAACATATTCTGTCTCTGATTGAGAAGGACCAATAAAAGATGCATTTTTATAGCCACCTCATGATTTTGATTCTTAACTCTTCCTTCCAAAGTTACCAGTTACTAAGATAGAAAAGCAAATACTGGGGCCGGGCGGTGGCGCTGGAGGTAAGGTGCCTGCCTTGCCTGCGCTAGCCTAGGATGGACCGCGGTTCGATCCCCCGGTGTCCCATATGGTCCCCCAAGAAGCCAGGAGCAACTTCTGAGCGCATAGCCAGCAGTAACCCCTGAGCGTCACAGGGTGTGGCCCAAAAACCAAACAAAAAAAAAAAAAAAAGAAAAGCAAATACTGGTCTCTTGCTGGTCCCTTTTTCTTGAAGTATGAATTCTAGACCATTGTGCCATCTTCCTATTTTTTTCTTTACTACATACCACATTGCTTCAGTATGCCCTTCACCTCTCTGACCCAAGCACTCTGCAGTGGTATTTCTCAAAGTGACTCCTCTCTTTCCAGCCACCTTTTGAAATCCTACATATATAAAAATAAATATATCTCTGTAGCACCAATCAAAAAAGTGCTCCTTTTTTGAAAGTTCAATTGATCAACATGATTTGGAATTATACTCAGACTGCTGGGAAGAGTAAAAGTGATAAAGCAGATAGAAATACTGCTCTGAAGGATTCATCTTAATAGGAAAGATGTATTCCATACAAATTATATGAAAAGGGAAAAAGTAAGAAAGGCTATAAATGGAGTACAAAGAAAACATTGTGGGATTTCTGAGAAAGGTATGATCATCTTCATTATCAGGATGATCACTGAATGGCAGGCAGGAGCGGATCAGTAGGATTTAGCATGAAGAAAATGAGCAAAGAGAATTGCAGGCTAAGAAGGGCATAAGCATGAACAACCTTGACCTTAGTCTCAGTCTGTTTAGCAGCTGTTTTGGGGAAGTTCAAAGTAAATGTAGTATGGTTCTTTTTTGGTGAGATTACTGAAGGATTGTCACTAGGGGTTTTTGTGAGCTACACTGGTGCTGGAGATTACACTTTCAGCCCTGTACATGCAAGATTTTTTTGTGCACTTAGAATTCCCTCTTGCTGGGCCCGGAGAGATAGCACAGCGGTGTTTGCCTTGCAAGCAGCCGATCCAGGACCAAAGGTGGTTGGTTCAAATCCCGGTGTCCCATATGATCCCCCGTGCCTGCCAGGAGCTATTTCTGAGCAGACAGCCAGGAGTAACCCCTGAGCACCACTGGGTGTGACCCAAAAAGCTTAAAAAAAAAAAAAAAAAAAAAGAATTCCCTCTTGCTCCTCATTTGTCAAACAACAGAAAGAAGACAAAATTAGGATGAAGAATATTTGCAGTGCTTGACATGTATCAAGATTTTTGGGTGAAAATTTATTATATGTAAATAATATATTCTCATTTATTATAGGGTCACTACACAAGTGTGTCTTACTGTAGGACAAACATTTGTCTTGCAAAATTTAAAAGTATATATTTATGGAGCATTCCTGGTTTTTGTTTGTTTTTGGGCCACACCCGGTGACGCTCAAGTGTTACTCCCAGCTATATGCTCAGAAATCACTCCTGGCTTGGGGGTCTATATAGGATGCCTGGGGATCTAACCACGGTCCATCCTAGTCAGCTGCATGTAAGGCAAACACCCTGCACTATCGCTTCGGCCTCTCCTTTATTTTTTTGGACACTGAGCAAAGTTTGGAGATATAAATACATACATATGTATACACATAGTTATATAAAATGATTAAAAAATCTGGATAGGGTGAGAGCTCAACTTGCTAGAGCATATGGTTTTTGTGAAGCCTGGATTCAGTCTCCAGAACTGTATGGTCCCCTGAGCATCTCTTGGTATTGCAAGTAGCACCTGAACACTCAAGCTATTAGATGTAGTCCATTTCCCTCATCCTCCATTGTGCCCTCCCCACAATATGATATAATTTTTCTTCCTGGAGATTAGATCAGAGCAATGGTTCTCAAAAGTTAGTAACAGCAGGAATACTTGGAAGACTTAATAAAGTTTTTCATTGAATAGGTTTGGGATAGAACTTAAAAATATGCATTTCTGGGGATGGAGCAATAGTATAATGGGTAGGGAACATAGTTCTAGAGAACATAAAAACTTTCTAAAGTAAATGTAGGCACACACATAACTGTAAGAGAATCATGATCTTTACTTGCTGTCTATAGTGGTTGAGCTAAAGGCCAAGACCTGACTGTTCTCACCAACACTCCCTACCTCTTCATCAATAAAGACCTACTTATTTCCCAGAAAACCTTTATAGGACATCTTAGAATTACATCGTAGAATGTAAAATCATCTAGGGGACAAAACAAGAAATAAATCAAAAGGATCCCCTTGGTGCTAAGAAAGTAATTTTAAAAATCCGGGATTTAAAAAAATGTCTTTTGACCTTTCTAATAAAACTGAAAGGTGACCCTAACTAAGCTATCAGCAGATAAGGCTAAATTATGATGATGGATCACTTTGTTATTTGGGTATGTAATAAGAAAGAGATCATGGAATTTAGTGTCATTGCTAATGATATTTTCATTTACTCAATGAAATGAGGAATTTTTTAGTGCTTATCTATATAAAAATATAAAAAATTGGAAAATAGTCACACTGAAAACTGACCACTTAGCACAAATATTTTTGTTATTTTGTTATTGTTTGAGCCATACCACTAGTTCTCAAAGTCTACCCCAGGCTTGGTTCTCTGGAGTCACTCTCATGTTTTTAGGGGACCATGTGTTGCCATGGATGAAACCTGGGACTCCTGCTTTACTTTGCATTCACTCCTCTGAGCCATCCCTTTGGTCCAAGATAAACACTTTTAGAAGAGATAGTACAGCACATAAAGACTTGCCTTGCGTACAGCTGACCTTGGTTTGATCTTTGATACTACATATAGTTTCCCAAGTACTGCCAAGAATGATTCTAAAAACCAGGGGTATGTCATGAGCACAGTCAGGTGTGGTTCCTTCCCTCCCCTCAAGAAAAACACTTATGGTAAGTATAATAGAAACATGAGTTAAGGAGGGAGCTAAAAAATAACTGAAGAGCTCTCAGAGGAGGTATCCATGGTAGTAAGAGAGGCTCGAGATTGTGGGAAAGAGGTCCCTGGGGTCCTGTTAGCTTTGGGAAAAGTGGGGGTGGAAAAAATCAGGGCTGTGTGCAGGAGATTGGCATATGAGGGCCCCCACTCTCATCTTAGCTCTCCTTTCCTTCAGTTTGAAGTGGTTGTAATTGCCTCCTGATCCTCCTTCTCCACCTCTCTGGTTTTCTCTTCCCTTCCTGCAATATCCCCTTTCTAATCCTCCATCTGCCTCTACCACAAACTAGATCAGTGGAATACAGGAGGGAATGAACATCAAAGAGTGTAAGATGGAGGAAAAAAAAATCTCGGAGACAGTTAAGTTTGTGGACAATCTTTGTAAGTGCTGAGGGATAGTAGGATAGTAGAAATAGTTGCAAAGGAGAAGTCATATTGTGCCTGTTATTTCCTTTTTTCCCCCTGTATACCTTATAAAGGGCTTGTGCTGGAGAAGACTGGGAGGATGACATTTCTAGCCTTTGGAGAGGGCAAGTAGTGAAACTCAATTGGCCTCTAGCTTCATCCAGAGACAGGAATGTTTTCTCTTTAGACAGGGATCTTGGATTAAAGACTCATAGTACATGACTTGCATGTGTGAGACCCTACGTTTGACAATAGTAGTCAATAAGTCACCAATAAGTAAGATAGCAGAGAACTGGAGCAGCAGAAAGTTGTTTGGACTGAAGAGAGTTGAATTTGTCCATGTTCAACCTTTTCACTGATGTTGGATAGAGCAGCTGGACATTTGAGACCCAGTTTGTAAAGGAAAGAATATAAATATCTGTACATTTTTCTCCCTACTCTCAAATGATGAGAATTGGAAATAGCTTATAAAAAAAGCTCTGTAACTCTAGTGTTCCCTTGTCATATTTACAGAGGAAAATTACAGCAAATACTGCAGGATGTTTTTATTTTTTAGGAAAAGAAAAGAAAAGGGGTATCTTTTTTTGCTTTGAGAAACATCAAGATCTAGCTGCCCTTTAATAGTAGCCTGGGTAAAATTTTCCATTTTAGCACAAAGCGACCTGGTTTCAACTAATCCCTTCTCCGCATACCCCTAATTTAACAAGAGGAACTGGAAGAGGCAGACAGTGTGTGGGAAGACTGAAGAAAATAAGGAAGGTATAGAAACCACTAAAGATGAAGATAAGTGAAACATTCTGGCAAATTGTCACGGTGTATTGCTCATGCTGAATGGTGAGGCAGTTGGGAAGGTAGTTAAGAGAATGGCTCTAAATGCTTCGTCTAATTGAAAGCAGCTGTCGATTAGTGGAGCTTGACCAACTGTTTTTAATTCCACACAGTGGTGATGAAGAGAACGAGACTTTGAAGGGAAGATGGTAAGGGCTGTGTTTGTACATAAAGTTGCTTCCACTTAAAAAAAAAGTCAGAGTGTAGTAACTACATAGGGAAACCATTGCAGTCTTCCGCAATAACGATTTTCCTAAATTGTACCAGAATTTCTTGAGCCTTTGGCGGAAGATAAACTTCTCTATTATCCAAATTCTGGGATGCCTTTTTTTCCCATGGAAAGTGAATCATCCCTCAATGGTGAGTGACAGAATGGTTTGTGCCAATACAGAAGCAGTTTGTTCAATGGAGACTGTAAATCTAGAACGGGAGAGATTTAAAAAAAAAGCTCTTTAAGACCCTTCTCCGTGGAAATGTATCATTTCACTTTCTGAATTAGGAAATAGGAGAAAGTTCGAAAATGAAACTTGTTCCCTGTAATGGTAAACCTGCTACAAATGATCTAAACTTGAGAATTTTTTGGAAGAGAAAGTTCTGAGTAGCTTGATCAGTTTGATACTTCATCCCACATCCTCTTTCTTTTTTTTTAGTGCCATTTTGAACCCGGGATCTCAACTATGGGGGAAGAAGGTACTTCATGACTGAGTCCTGATACCCATTTTGAAGTCATTGTTTGGCTCTTTCCCCCTCACAATCTTTCTTAAATACCTGCTTTTATTTCCTGCCATACTTTCAAAATAAGGTATTTTTATGTTTCTGAATTGCAAGTTGAAGTGACCTGTTAACTTGACTAAAGCATCTATGGATACTAGAAAAGTCTTGAAATTCTATCAACAGCTGCCTACCTCGTTGGAAAATATTCTTAAGGAGAAAACTGGCAGGAAAATGCAGGGAGAAAGGGCTTTAGTCCCTTTAGTGCCTGTCACTATTCATTGAATGCCCTCAATTTTAGTGTCCTGAAAGAGAAACTCCCTGTGTGCAGAAACTTATCAAAATAGATTTTCATGTTGTTTACATTAGCACAGAATCAAAAATATTTTAAATGTTTATAGTTTATGTTCATCATATATGTTAATGTGGCTATGTATATGAAATATAATTTTCATTCAGACATAGACAAAGATACTGTGGAAAAAATAAACAGTATGTGGACAAATGGTTACAGAGGAACTCAGTGAAAAATCAGAATCCAAGTGGGTTATTAAAATATAAAAATTTAATTGTGTGGGGTGGTTGTGTATATGAGTATATGAAAATCAAAGTCAAACAGAACAAAATGGAAACAGTAGCAAAGGGACTACATGTGATTCTCATGTATTATTTGTCGGTTTTGGTGCTTTCTGTATTTTCTCACAAGAGCACAGATTACTTTTCCAATTAGAAAAAGAAAGACTCCTTACTTTGAAATGAATTTCCAAAGGGTTCTTTCTTCTAGAGGGTTTTATTTCTTGTCAGGATGAAGGGAAGGAGATTCATGTCTGGCAAGGGAGGAGAAAAAAAATCAAGAGGAACAGCACTCAATAAACACCTCATTTCGTTTCTGATCTCGTGCCTGTTTGAAGCGCTCACACTTGTTTTGACTCAGTGAGATAAGTCAGCTCTTCTGAAACAGTCACAATTTCCACCAGCTGTTTTGGATGTTAGAGGTTATGTTTTTGTTTTAGTGAATTTCACTGCCTATCACTGGAGCTAGCTTATGAAAATTGTAAAGGAAGTCTTTGAGACTGATTTGGAAAGCTGTTAATTTTGAAATATCCACGAGGATTTGAAAAAGGCAGCTCCACCTGCGTGCTTTCTGTTTCCCTTCCAAGGCAGGTCTACTGAAGTAAAAAAGAGGGTTCACCTCAGATCCCAAGGTCAGATGGTGCATCTCCCATGAAGTGGGGGAGACAGTGCTAAAATACTTTTTTTTATTTTGGGTGGTGCTCAAGGGACCATATGGGGTGCCATGATTGAACCCTGGGTGGGCTATATGCAAGGCAAGTGCCCAATCTGCTGTTCCCCAATGCTAGACACTCTTAACAACAAAGATGTGATGAGCTAGTGCTGGGCAGGCTGGTGACTCTCTCCTGGGATTAACTTCCTCAGTAATACAGTAACTCTTTCCTGAAGTCAGGCTCTTGGAGTGCTCTGGAAGGAACCTTCTTGTCATGGAAAGGCAGCAAAGAAGAGGTGCTATGGTCTTTCCCCCAGACATCCTGAGACTTTCCTTGGAGTGAGAAGCCCGGTTCTCACTGCATGATGTGGCAGAGTTTCTGGAAACTGATTTGGGGAAGAGGAAGATGACTTATGTGGGAGTCACCCTCTCAGTTGTCATTCTCTGGTACTTCTCCCTCTCCCACCCCCCGTCCTCCACTACGGGCTCCCCCTCCTTCTATAATGGCTTTTTTCCCTAAGGAAAGGAAAATGGTAAAGCTTTCTAGTGGGAATTGAAAATTACTTAGAACTATTCTAGAGGGGCTGGAGCAATGGCACAGCAGTAGGGTGTTTGCTTTGCATGCGGCTGACCCAGGATAGACCGAGGTTTGATCCCCACGGCGTCCCATATGGTCCCCAAGCCTGTATTATAGCGATTTATGAGAGCATAGCCAGGAGTAACCCCTGATCATCACTTGGTGGGGCTCAAAAAAAAAATCTAAATCAGTGTAAAATTGACTTTGACGCTTTAGTCAATCAAGTATCACTTTTGATGTGTTTTGTTCTCCTAGTACTATTTCATGCCTCTCCTTTTTCTCCTTTTATTTGAGTGTAAACTAAAGATCCAAACTTATTGGTTTTTCTTTTTGAAGGCCATTTGCAAATAGTAACTTCACTCATTTGAGCACCTAGAGAGAATAGGCTAGATAGACCAGTGCATAACCTTTTCTCACATTTTTATCCCTGTTTCTGCCTGAAAAATACAACATAGGTAAGTGCTGCCAGAAGCACTTTGGGATCGTTATGTGGTTAATTTTGAATTAATTTTTCATTGTTTCATGTTGGGCAAACCTTTACCACTGCCAAAGTTTTTGTGACCCTCACATTCAGTGATGCAACAATATGGGATTGTGGTTTACAGTTTAAGAAGTTAGAACCTAGGGAAATTGTTTTTATTAAAGAGCAATGTTCTTCTAGTCAGGGAACTCACAGAGAAAAGCCATGATGAGGTGAAGTGCTATGATACAGAAATGATTTGTTAGGGCATTTTTAAAAATAATTTTTATTTTTACCATAGTGGATTAAAAATCTTTCACAGTAATATTTTAGGTACATAGTGACATTGAATCAGGGGCATTTCCACCACCAATGTTGTCCTCCCTCCTTCCCTGTTCCCAGCATGCATCCCATATCACCCTCCTTTGACCCCCCAGGCTTACTAGTATAAATGGTCTAGCTTGTTGTAGATTGGGTATCGATTCTGTTGTTGTTGGTGTTGGATTTGGTGTTTAAGTCTGCTCATTTTTTATTTCTACTCTATGTTCATATGACTGTTTGGGCTTGGTACCCTCCATTATTTCTTCTCCAATTTGTGAGGTAGAATAAGATGGTTCAAGTTATGTTAGAAGGAAAGAAAAAAAGGGTGGGAGGCAAAAATCGAACAAGCAAAAAACGGGAGGAGTCCTAGAGGCTATTAATATAAATTTAAGAGAAGAAAGGGAAAAAGGAAGAAAAACATAAGAAGAATACAAATAAAATCAAACAAACAAAAAACCTGAAAAGCATCACAGAAATAAGCACCACAGCAATAAAGGCAACAACCAAGGAATAACCAAAACAAAATAGCACCAAACAAACAAATAAAAAATATTCAAAAAACAAAAACAAGCAACAATAACAGAAAAATTTGTACTTTTTTTTTTTTTTGCATAGGCACAGTAAATATTGGGGAGATTAGAAAGGGAATTCCCTTGACCTAAGAGAAACAGAGTTTCTCCGCCCTTGAAGTATACTGTCATGGGAATAACTTCAGGCTCCTTACATGTTCTTATTCTCTCCCCTAGGTTCTTTTGTGATGTCTGGAGACTTACCAATCAGAAGTGGATGATAAAATCAGGCCTCTGTAACTAGAGATCTTGGTATTTGCACAAGTCATAGGATGGAGCCTAGGGTGGAGTCTTTCTTTATGGTTCTAGAAGTTCTGTTCCATCACTGTTGTTTTTAATCAGTCTTCTGTAGTTGATGGTCTTGGTTTTTGCACTGATCCTAGGGTGAAGCCTAGGATAGTCTTTCATTATGTTTCCAGAAGTTCTGCTCAGTTGCAGTTGTTTCAGTCAGGTCTCCGGAATTAGAGATCATGGTTGTTGTATGGGTCGTAGGCCAAAGCCTAGACTAGGGTCTTTTTTATTGGTCCCAGAATAGGTTCTACCCAGTCATGGTTGTCACTGTCTTCTGAAGTTAGCGATCTTGACTTTTGCACAGATCAAAGGATGACGTGTTTTCTGATTTCATCTTACTGTTAGGTGGTGAGGTAGGACAATCTTCTCTTAGACCAAGTTGTTGCCATTTCCTCATTGTCAGGATGTCTTATCAAAACTGGCACTTGTTGGTCTCAGAGAAGTGTTAAGAATGTCCTAGAGGGGCCGGGAAGGTGGCGCTACAGGTTAGGTGTCTGCCTTACAAGCGGATGGACCGCGGTTCGATCCCCCGGTGTCCCATATGGTCCTCCCAAGCCAGGGGTGATTTCTGAGCACATAGCCAGGAGTAACCCCTGAGCGTCAAACGGGTGTGGCCCAAAAACCAAAAAAAAAAAAAAAAAAAAAGAATGTCCTAGAGGGAGTTTGGTTCCTGGAGCTTTTTCGGAGAACTATGTTGGTTCTATGCCTGAGATCTAGGGTTCAGGGTTAGATGGTCACTGTCTAATCACATGGAGTCTAAGTTGGGACCACATGACATATGTTCAAGGTAGGAGGTGCCCTTGTATTGTGAAATGTATGAGTTCTTATCTCTAGTAGATAAAAGCTTGTTTCTATACATAGAATTTCCCTCTTTTTAGTGTGCCTATGCAAAAAGAAATGGTGTTGTATTATATTGCTGGTGGATTTGGGGGTGAGAGTGTTTGGCTCCATCATCTCTGTGCACTGGTTTTGACTTGAGCTTTAATCTCATATATATATATATATATATATATATATATATATATATATATATATATATATATATATATATAAGGAAAAAATAAATAAAAATGAGTTTTATAAGAGTAATTAAGGGAACAAAGTGATACAGGTGACTACCTTACATTTGGGGATAAACAGGTTAAGAGGTAGTGTTATAGAGATCTTAAATTTATAAAGGAACTATAGGCTTTCCTATTATCTTTTGAGATATTCTTGTGGGGGATGGAATTCAGGACACATTTTTATCACACACCCTGGTTTTTTTTTAGTTTCAGAATTAATTTGTGGCAGAAAGGGCTCAGGTAGAGTTCTTGCACTGGGGGTCCTTCTGGAGCTGAATCTGGTATCAAGCAACAGTTCACATTTGGGGCTGGGGATGAGAAGGTAGGCCCTTCTCATGAGTCAGAGAGCATGAGTCAGCAGGAGTGTTAGTTGTAGTTTCTTGCGGGGGGACAAGACGTGGGGCTGAGTGGGTGTCCTTTCGTTTGGGAGCTGATGATGGCTTATTGGGGCAGGAGGTTGGTCTTGTTACCTAATGGGTTAAGAACTGAGGGCAAAGATCGTTAATAAGATGGGATATCAGATTGAAATTGGAAGGTGAAGAGATAGTAGGATTTCTGAAGGGGCAGAGGAGGGAAAGTATATAGGAGGGGCTATATACACTATAGGCATGGATTGTTTACAATTTAGGTTTGGCTCTCATTACATTACAATACATTACATTGGCTCTCAGACATTAGTGATCTATTCTTAAAGTGTTGTTAGAGGGTTGACCCTAATAGGATGGGTCTGAACTCCTAAGGACTCGTTGAATTAAGATAAATAATTAGCTTAGGTATAGCTTAAGAAAGAGAGTAAGGGAGAGTAGAGGTTAAGAGAGAGGAGAACAGAAAAGTAGGTAAAGTAAAAATAAATTTAAAAAATTTAATAAATAAAAGATTGGATCGGTACATTGAAGTTGGGAGGTTTTCCCAGTTTCTAGACATTTTGCCAGTGATAGGGTTAGGCCTTGTTAAATGAAGGTTTCAGGATTAGATAATGGCTGGAGCAGTTTAGGATACACGTAGATTTCGAGTCTCGAGTACTAATCAATGCGTTAATGAGGCCTACCTATGTGGAAGGCTACCCTATGTAGTATTGTCTGTTGCATCCGGCAGTGGTCCTCAAACTATGGCCCGCAGGCCACATATTGTATTTGTATCTCTTTTGTTTCTTCATTGCAAAATAAGATATATGCAGTGTGCATAAGAATTTGTTCATAAGTTTTGTTTTTACTATAGTCAGACCCTCCAATGGTCTGAGGGACAGTAAACTGGCCCCCTGTTTAAAAAGTTTGAGGACCCCTGAATTGTATCGAAGTTCCTTTCCTAAAGAGAAACTATCAGTGTGGGTTTTATTTGACATAGATTGAATTGATGAGGAGGAGGCAAAAGAGAAAGAAGGAGAAAGGGGAGAAGGGAAGAAGTAGGGAGAAGAGAGAGAGAAAGGAAATTTGCCCAAACGTGTTCTATGTAATGTAAGTCTGTGGTTCGCAGTTGACTGTTTCAGTGGTCTGAATGGTCATGTTTCAGGTCCTCATAGAGGACATAAACCAGAGAAAAAGGGTATATTGGGGTATTTTATCAAGACATTTTCATAATGTCTGAATATGGTATCTAATATAACTAAGCACTGAAGTGTCAAATTGTATCCAAGAATCCCTGTGGACAGAGAAGCTGAGAGGTTATTTTATACCTAGTATGGTACTAAAACATATTGTTAGGAAATGCTGCCACATGGAGGTCTCTGGTTTCTAATCATATTCTTCACCAGTATCTGTATATGAGCTCCCTAAACATTATTATAAGCTTTGTAGGAAAAGGCTGATTACATACCTGTTCACTAAATTGTTAGGGCATTTTTATTCAGCACAATTCCAGTCCTGGCAGCTTGAGAGAACCCAATAAATATAAGAGTAGGTTACTTCAGCATCAGCCACCAAAGTACTGTGTAGATTAAGATTATTTTTTATTAATTTATGGAGTTAGCAAAATTGCAACAGCCAAGATTCTTGCAATTAGTGACTAGAGATATAATAGAGGGGTTAAAGTGCTTGCTTGCATGCAGATCATACCTGTTCTATCCTTGGTAATGAATAGTCCCCTGAGTATCATTGTAGTGACTATGGCCATCCTGGCATCACAGTTCCAGAAATACCACATATTTGGGTCCTCACATTGAACTACTGGTCCCACTGTGAGTTGGCCCTGAGGCTCACTACACTGTGTATGGGAGATAACCCCCTCCCAATATCTTGCACTTATAAGTGACAGAAACTCAGCTCTAGGTTAGACCTGCTGGAACCATCTCATTGTCTCTCAACTTCCTGGAGACTTTTCTCTGGTATTGGTGGTGTTCTCTGCCACTCTTGCAGCTGCTGGCAGCAGGCCACGGAAGTTCCAGACTTAATTCCTATCAATGTGGTGACCCCAGAGGAGAAAAAGTCTCTACCCCAAGAGTTTCAATATTTATCCAGGCAATTTGTATCATGTCAGCTCTTTATTTTCCCACTTAATTCCTGTTACTGTTGTTGAGATGTCTGGGTCATATACATACCTGGCTGAGGTGCTAAGTTACCAACTGTAGGGCTTGCTGGGGTTCCCATATCTGGTGTGGAGGTTGTACTTGAACATTTAATGACAGTGCTCAAAGGCTTGAGTACTTTTAATGTAGTGTTTGCTATATTTGCTATGTTGTTCACACACATATGCTCACCAGGAAGTGATACAGTTTTTCTCTAATCCCGTGGGCTGGGTACAGCAGATGTTTACTGAATAGGACTGAGTATTCTCACTTCTTTGTGTCCAGAGATGGAAGCATGTCTGACTTCAACCATCAAAACTGAGAACTAGGGAGTACTTGTTCTTTAAAGGAAAAATGAAGAGTTCTTTTCAGAAGTGTGTAGAGACACGTTACCACAAAGCCCCATGTACATTTCTGGCAGAATTGCTCTGCTTTGAACTGTTCTAAAAAAACATCAGAGTGATTCTGTTAACATTCTTTATCAACATAGAAGAGGTTGATTCTGAATTTTGAATTCCTTGCCTGAGGTTCTTGAATTACTCTGCAAGTTTTCACACTTCCTCCCAAGTGGCAAGTCCTTCCTGAGCAGGACTCAGGAAGAGATGATCTTTCTCCCCTAGGACTGTGGGCGTGACTTCTCTTGTGTTGGGTTGACTAAGAGAGGTGACTCAATTGGTTAGTACAGTGGTTCTCTAGATTGTGGTCCCAGATCAGCAGCATCCAAATCACCTGGTAACTTTATATAAATGCAAATTCTCTGGCCTCATCCCAGACTTACTGAATCAGAAACTTTAGAGTTGGGGTACAGACTTTGCATGTGAGCAAATCCTCCAGGTGCTTCTATTACAAGCTCAAAGTTTTAAAACCACTTATTATGAAGAAATATACCCTTCTCTATGAAGACATCAAGTATGCCTGGACTTTACTGCTTTACATAAGTAGGATCCAACCAAATAATACCTTGATATATTCTTAAAGTCTTGATGAAAGTAAGAAGATATGTGCTTGGAATAAGAGTTTTTTTTTTTTTGTGTGTGTGGTTTTTGGGTCACACCCGGCAGTGCTCAGGGGTTATTCCTGGCTCCAGGCTCAGAAATTGCTCCTGGCAGGCACGGGGGACCATATGGAACGCCGGGATTCAAACCGATGACCTCCTGCATGAAAGGCAAATGCCTTACCTCCATGCTATCTCTCCGGCCCTGGAATAAGAGTTTTGCAGTTGGACTCCATCAGACTTCTGTCCTAGTGTCTGTAAATTAGGAAATAATTATTCCTAGATATTCTACCACCACCAAATTCGACTTAGACAAGGGATATTTGTAAATCTTTCTAATTCTCAAAGACAGACCAATGGACAAGATTTGAGTATTCAGAGAATGACCCTCCCTCAATATATGCAATCAATTAATCTTTGACAAAGGGGCAAGAAACAATACACCATGCACAATGTCAAATCAAAATGGATTAAGCAGTGGTCCTCAAACTTTTTAAACAGGGGGCCAGTTCACTATCCCTCAGACTGTTGGAGGGCTGGACTATAGTAAAAATTAAAACTATGAGCAAATTTCTATGAACACTACAAAAATCTTATTTTGAAGTGAAGAAAAAAAACAGGAACAAGTATAACATATGGCCCATGGGCCATAGTTTGAGGACCACTGGATTAAAGAATTTTATAACAGACCTGAAACTATAAGGTACATAGAAGAAAATGTAGGCAAAATACTTTATCACATTGGGTCTAAAGGCATCTTCAAGAAGGAAACACCACTGTCCAAACAAATGGAAGATATAAACAAACGGGACTACATTAAACTGAGAAGCTTCCACACTTCAAAAGAAAATAGAAAGAAAAGAAAAAAACAGTGACTAGGATAAAATGACTACCCATGGAATGGGAGAAACTATTCACCCAATAACTATCTGATAAGGGGCTAATATCTAAGATATACTAGGTACTGACAGAACTCAACAAGAAAAAACATTTAACCCATCCAAAAACAGGAAAAAGAAATGAACAGACATTTCCTCAAAGAAGAAATACAGTTGGCCAAAAGGCACATGAAAAAACGTCCCACATCACTAATTATTAGGAAATGCAAATCTAAACAATGAGATATCATCTCACACCACAGAGACTGGCATACATCACAAAGAACAAGAACAATTAGTGCTGGTGAGGATGCAAGGTGAAAGGAACTTTCATTCCACTGCTGGTGAGAATGCTGTCTAGTCCAGCCTTTTTGAAAATAATATGAATAATCCTCAAAAAACTGGAAATTGAGCTCCCATATAATCAGGCAATAATATTCCTAGGGATATATCCAAGGAGCACAAAAACACAAATCAAAAAAGCCCTCAACACTCCTTGTTCATTGCAGTGCTATTGACATAGCTAGAATCTGTAAACAGCTCAGGTGCCGACAACAGATGAATGGCTAAGGAAACTGTGGTACATCTACACAATGGAATACTATGCAGCTATTAGTAAAAATAAAGCCATGAAATTTGCCTATACATGGATGGTGTTTATTATCCTGAATGAAATGAGTCAGAGAGATAGATGTAAAATAGTACTCATCTATGGAATATAAGAAAAACAAAAAGACAGTATAGTAATAATATCTAGAGACAATAGAGACAAAGGCCAGGAGGACCAACCTATGATGTGAAGCTTGCCACAAAGAGCAGTGAGTGCAGTTAGTTCTCTAGATAGTGCCATGACAGTGATAGAGAGAAGCAGAATGCCTGTCCAGGAGACAGGCAAAGGATTTGGGGAGGTGAGGAGGAAAGTGGAGGATATTGGTGTTGGGCAATTTGTACTGGGGAAGTGCTGTGTACATTCATTACTGAAACCCAATTATGAACATTTCTGGAACCACAGTTCTTAAATAAATTATTAAAAACATTTCTTATTCTTGCAAGAACATCATTTTATACAGACTTTGCAGAACTCTGCTGCTCACTAGATTACAGAACACATGTTTATATAACCAACGTTTATCAGTACTAGGCTGGGTATTTGACTTGTTACTATCCACAGTAACTTCCTGTTCTTCCTGCTTCCTGTTCATATAGTTCCCATGTATACTTGAAGATTAAGATGTGGAAAGACAAATACTAAAAGTAAAATGTGATGTGATGAAGGGACATGCTGTTTTTTTTTTTAATTTTTATTGTGGTTGAAGTGAATTACAATTCTCTCACAATAATATTTGAGGCATATAGTGACAATAAGTGAGGGCCATTCCCACCACCAGTGTTGTCTTCCTTCTACCCCTGTTCCCAGCATGCATTTCGAATCTCCTTCCTTTACCCCCATAATGCTAATGCAACTGTTCCCCCCTTGTACAGCTTGTTGTAGATTGGGTATTGATTCTATTGTTGTTGACTTTAGATTTGGTATTCATGTCTGATCAGTTTTTATTTATATGTTGGGTTTTGAAGGGTTAATAGCCTAAGCACAGATTCTTCAGGGAAGGCTTGACAGGGGAGGTTTTGTTTCAACTGGAAATGAAGGCTTATTATCATTTGTTGTTTTTGGGTCACACCCAGCAGCGCTCAGGGGTTACTCCTGGCTCTATGCTCTGAAATCACTCCTGGCAGGCTTAGGGACCATATGGGATGCCGAGATTTGAACCACCATCCTTCTGCATACAAGGCAATAGGAAATGGTAGTGAAAGCTCATCTCTATCTCTTGGAATACATCATGAGTTCATGCTAGACAAGCTGAGTTTGTTTAATGCCTGAGAAACCCAGTGTCTAAGTCTTCACTGAGATAAGAATCTCTGTGAGAAAGAATATTGGACATTCATTACCACATACATAACACTGAAGCCAAGGGTGGGACCCCATCAATGTTTGAGTAAGGATAGGGGTTCCTTTGCTTGGACCTTACTGGAGCGCAAGAAAAGAAACCTATAATGATAATTAAAGGATGGTCAAAAGAGGCCGGAGGACAATAAATGCATGGAATAAGATAGGTAGATATCAAATGGGTGGAGGAAATCAGCTTTGAGTGTTTTCTGGAAGTGTATGTAGTTAGTGTCTCCAATTGGTACCTGACTGGGACTAGGCCAGATCTTCTGGAGGAAGTCATGTGCTGCTACCTTTCAACTGCCAGAATCCTCTGTCACTCTTCCAAGAGGGCTCAGTCATAGACACTTTCCAGGAAACATTGCTTTCCTGTAATTATTTTCTTAAACAGATAAACTAGCACTTGCTGAGTCATGATATACTTAAGGAGACAGCCCCTATCCTGTACATTCTTTTAACTTGCTGCCCCTCGTTATGTGAAATCAATTAGATTCCTTACATATTTTCCTATCCTTATCTTATCTCATTCTCCTTTAAGGTCACTGTATTTCCCCATGTCTCTCACTCACAGCATGCTTTCCGACAGATGGTCATAAAGAAATGTGTACTTTTGCAGTGGTGAGTTACCCAAATGTTGTGGTGGGGGCAGTACCTTAACAGGTACCCCCACTAAATACATGTTTTGTGGCCAATGTGAATCTTTCACCACTGTTGACTTTCCTGACTGAATTACTGTCTGTCTTTTTTTTTTTTTTCTTTCTCTCTCCACAGCTGGACCCTCTGGGGAATTATTTTGTCTAGAATTAGATATGCACAGCTGATACCTCCAGCTGCACATTCTTGAGTTCTTTTTGGCTCTACAAAAGCTCTTGGTGTTCTTACAGTCTATTCAAGTGAAGTGCAGTGGGGTTGGTGGCCCACCCACCTATTCTTTTAAAAAAATAAAATCATTCTCTGTTTCTGTGACCCAGGCTATTAATGTAAATTTAGTCTGGAAGACTAGCCCAAAATTTATTCAGAGCCCCAAAGAATATAATTTTAGATATTTGTATTTTGTTGTATTTAATAATTAAATTACTAATAAGATGACTATGGTGGTGGGAACTAATTATGCAGCCCACTACTTGAAACAGATGCCATATTTTCAAAATTTTCCATCTTTGAGTTCTGTGTTTTGAACATCAAAGATCTAACAAGAGCTAGCATAAAAGGATATGGGAATTAATTCAGGGTGTTAGGTATTGCCTCCAGGCTGATGTGTCTTAAATCCACTACCTTAGACCCATCAACTCCCTGAAATCTTTTTTTTTTTTTTTTGGTTTTTGGGCCACACTCAGCGGTGCTCAGGAGTTACTCCTGGCTGTCTGCTCAGAAATAGCTCCTGGTAGGCACAGGGGACAATATGAGACACCGGGATTCGAACCAACCACCTTTGGTCCTGAATCGGCTGCTTGCAAGGCAAACGCCGCTGGGCTATCTCTCCGGGCCCAACTCCCTGAAATCTTAATATAACTTCTCTAATTATCCATAGGCTAGGTGGTCTTTCTAGCACCATCTCCAGGTCACTAGCTTCTTCCTAGGTCTTTTTCCTTTTCTCCAAGCTAATTCCCTCACTTTTCTTTTTTGTTTTCTTTAACTCAGCTGACCTCTTTCACTTTGGTTCTCTGAATTTTCTTGGATTCTTCCTCTGCCTGTACTTTTGATAGTCAATTGCCCAAGTCTTCTTTATACCACTAAATCAAGACTGTTCCTTTTTTGTTAAAGTCAGAGTAGCTTGGGTTCATATATCTTTGCTCTGTAAATATTTCCTAAGTGTTATGTGCCTCTCTTCTATTTGTATCAATCACATAAAACAGCATAGTTTTCTAAATCACTATAGTTCATCACAATATTTTTCTAAAATAAATATTCTACAGCTTCCTATTCTCTTCAGGAGAATACTTGTCTAATACCTTTCCCAAAAAGACTCTCGGTTGCATAATTTGCTCTCTCGATGTTTATTCCAGTCACCCATTTTCACTTTGCTTCATTATGACATCTTGTCAAAAATAATTTTGTTTCTGTCATCAAATGACAGAATGTTATACAGATCATGTTATTGAGTTACATATCTAAGTATATACTCTTTGTCTGTGATTCACCTGTTAATGAATGCCATTTGATATGATGGAAATGAATATAAGGATAATTTCTATGGAGTTCCATGGGATTAATTATTTTGAGCTGGAAACTAAGGTTACCATTGATTTCTGTATCTTCATTTATGCCTTACCTGGATTTCTTTATTTTGGCCATTCTTTTATTTATCCATTAAACACTGAGAACTTGGGGTTCAGAGCAATAGCACAGCGGTAGAGTTTTTGCTTTGAACACTGCCAACCCAACCTGAGTTCGATCCCCAGCATCCCATATGGTCATCCAAACCTGCCAGCAGCTGCTGGGTGTGGCCCAACTGCAAAAACAAAACAAAATACTGAGAACTCCTCCCAAACAGTTATTTTCTTACTGGAAGTAGGGTAAACTCTCTGAATCCACTTCTTTCATGAACTAATGAGGCCAAATTTTAAACTAGTAAATTTATTTATTGTTTGCATTTAGCATATTTGCCAGAGTAAAAACCGCTGATGGCTGTTGACTCCACTGATAAAAATTGGATTGGTTTTGATAGCTAAGAAGGAGACATTCCTTTTAAATTTATTTTTTAAAATTCTGATAACTATTGCTACATACCTACCACCCATCATTGAAGGCACTTACTCACTCATCAAATTGGCACCCAGGTGGGATGAAGCTGACACTGGAGTGCCTTTGTGCTTTTAATGTGTGGTGTAGCTTACTCATAGTTACACTTAACTGTGGCATCAGTGCTCTAGTGGTCCCTTCTCCTTAACCAGGTGGAACTTTAGGTTGCCTGTGAAGCCCCTGAAGTTACATTTGCAGTATGATCTCACAAATTCTACACATTTTTCTGGATACAAGTGTATCACAAAATGGCTCAATTCAAGTGCAGGGAATATGGACTCTCCCTGTCACTGAGAAGCACATCAATATACTAGAAGATATTTTTGAAATGGCCATATATGTGAATCATTGAATCAACAATAACCATTGCCTTTAGGTACATAATCCAAGGGCTTGTTTTGTTGGACACATGGACTCATTAGACAGTTCTGATAATTCTGGTGCTCTATGATCCCAGCAGCAGCTAGATCCAAGCATCACTAGAGAATGCCTTCCCCTTCCACCCCAAATAATTTGCAGAAGAAATGTAATAACTGCTTGTTAACGTTTGCCAAATTCAGTTAGGAAATGATGTTCTTTTAGGTTTTAACCTTTTTATTTTAAATTAAAGAATTCTGACAGGAAACTTTTTTCCTCCCTGTTTTTAGCAGCATAGATCTGATATTTCTCTTAAGGCTTAAAAAAAGGTACTTCTGAAAGTTTCAACAATGGGCAGCTGGTACCAAGTGGGTGTTGTAATTACATCACCCCAGCTTGGGTTAAGAGGCAGGTGGTGTTTTGGAGAAGTCAGTGTCACTGTGAGGCTGCAGCCACTCTGGACATAACGACCCTATCTGCAAAGACACTGCTGCTTCTGACAAATAAAGCCTCTCCATTGGCCTTTCCTGAGTCCTGTCCTGTATTTAATCTTGAGTTTCAGCCTGATGAGGTGTCAAGAGGACTGCAATCCTGGATTCTCCAAGAATCTCTGAGGCTGTGATAATTGTAGACTTCTGATTTTAAAGCACTTAATATCAGAAATTCATTGATCACGTATTCATTGAGAACCTTTTACATCCCATGCACTGCACTAGAGGCTGTAATGATAAGAAATGAGCTGCATAGGAATTGATCCTTCATGAAGTTTACATATAGGGCATATGAAAGTTGCAATTTCTCTGGCAAAAATTGTGTGGCTTCTTTGAAAAGGAAAGGTGTGGTTTCTTTGAAAGCTTATTCCAAATGGGTGTTGCATTGGGAAGTTACGCTGAAGAAGCCAGAGTGGAGGTCTGAATAAAGGAGTACGGTCTCAGGAGAGAAAGCAATAGCAATGTCTTGTAGAAGGAGGGTGCATGATGTGTTAAAAGGATTCTGGATTAGAAAAGGGTAAGAGAAGTCAGTGTGCCTGGAATAGACAGAACAAGAAGTGAGGTAGAAGGTGTGACTAGTGAAAAGGATAAAATGCAGATGGCAGGAAGCTCTAATGCCATTGACCTCAGTGTTCTCCAGAGAAACAGAACCAACAAGAGATATTATTTATGAACACATGGAAACATATCCAATTGACTACATAATGTATATCCTCTTATCTATAATATATCTTTCATGTATAAAGATTCTGTATATAATAATTATAGGCTAGATATCAAAGCATATTTCTAAATATATATAATTAAATATAAAGATATATTCATATAGTAATTGAAGAGAGCTGATAGGTCTGAAATCAATAGGGTTGGCTGGAAACAGGCTAGAAACTCTGATAGGATTTGATGCTGCAGCAGTGAAGTAAAATTTCTAAGAATTTGATTCTTAAGAAATGTTGGTGTTTTCTCTGAAGGTTTGCAACTGATGAGCATACTCCATTATTAAATAATTTCTATTTAAAATTGACTGTGGATGTTCAGCACATCTAAAAATGTCTTCACATCAAAACCTACATGATTGGACCACTGAGTGCTATAGCCCAGCCAAACTAAAACAGAAATCATCCACATGATAAGGAGGTTTTGTCTTGATTTTTCAGAGCAATAAAACTCCTCAAGGAAAAGGTGAAATAATTAAATTTGCGTCTCCTAAATGCTCTTTATGCTACTTGTAGGTCTTCTTCATAAACACTGCCAAAGTACTTATGATGGTCCTAAGGATCACCCCTGAATTTTTCTAGAGGACCCATTTATTATGTGTGCTCTGGATTTGGGCAGCTTCATTTAGGGGGAGCCACTACCATAATAACCTAATTATCTTTTATTTGCTGTTATTAGTGTTTTTCACCAATAGCCCCTTTCTGTTCCAGTATTCAGTCCTTGGAACCCCATTACATTTAATTGTCATGTTTACTCATTATTCTCTAGTCTGTGATGATTTCTTAGTAATTTTCTGGAGTTTCAGAACTTTTGACAATATAGAAGAATGTTGACCAGATAGGCTATTACAATCCTCTAGTCTCAGTTCATCAATGCTTGTTCATGATTAGATCGGGGTTATGGTTGTTTTGAAACAGAGGTGGAATGTTCTTGTCATTTCATACATTAGGGCATACAGTAGCCACATGACATAATTTGGTTAAGGTAGCATTGTCAGGGCAGGTTTCTCCACTGTGGAAGCTTTCCTTTTCAGTTCCCTTACATATTCTGTGGAAGTGAATCACTAAGGTTAGTTTGGTCCAGACAGGAAAGAGGGAGGGGATAATTTCTATCACACAGTGAAAAGTTCTGTAGAAATTATGTAGAATTCTTAGGTAAGGGAGATTTTTCTTGTTCACTGTCACATATTTTATTCAGTTACTGGCATATATGAATAAGGATTTATGTGCTTTTATTTTCTATTTTGGGTTATAATCAATAGAGTGTTTTTTATTTTATTGATCAAATGGTTCTATCTCTATATATGCTCTATTTTTATAGCTTCTTTGAGTTTCCTTTTTTCCTGGTATTATATAAGATGCTCTGGGTACATCTTGTATTTTCCCTGCTTTATTCCTAGAAATGTCATTTCTCCAAGGAACCCTGGTTTCTTTTATTGGAAAATGACATTAAGAAGTCAAGATATTAGTTCTGGGTATGCTTAATGCTCTTGGGTCTCTGCTTTTAAATGTGCCAGCAGACAGTCCTAGAGAATAACTTGTGTGATTTTTTTAAAAATACTTGTATGACTAATATATTATCTATGCAGATAGATGTCTGTCATTCTTTTATTCATATATTTATGAATGAATCCAAAAACGAAAAATAGGGTAATTCTTTTATTATTTATCTGCTAACTTCATCTCCAAAAATTGGAGGAACATCAACTTTTGCTGTCCATTTTTTCTTCGTCCAATCATGACATAAATATAAAGAGTCTCGCAACCTCTGTCTCCATGAGAAATGAATTTAGCAACTGAAGTATTATATTTATATATGGCTTTCTTGCTTTGAATATAACCATTTATATAAGTAAGTGACATAAAGTTGAGTTGAGACCAAAATCCCTAAAGTCAAATTACCTGGATTCAAATTCTGGTTCCATTTCTATCATTTCTATTTCTTGAGTAAAGTTTGATGTATGACTATCCTCCCAGTTTCCTCATATGTAAAATGGGTATAATAATTGAATTCACTAATTGAATAATTTTAGTATTATATGATTTAATGTATGGAGAATGCATAGAATATTGTAGGTCATAGAGTAGGCCCTATATAAGTATTTGCTATTCTTATTTTGGCAGAAATAAAGTCTGTTGCAACCAGTGTAATACTAGATATATTTAGGTGCCATATGCTTTTAAATAAGAGACCATCTCTATTTACTTAGCTATCTTCTTATAAAATTTAAACAAGGATTTTACATGGTACATCCTGTCTATACCTTTTGTTCAACCACTTATATGGCCTGGAATTAATTTATCCTTCATTTACCCATAGTAATTTTTGTGATTCAGAAACACATTGAAATGTAAGTTCAAAGTTTTTTAGCATGAACCTCCTAAATTTTGACTTAATGAACTTTTAGATGATAACTTCCCGCAGCTTCTGGAACATTGTTAGAACACTGAATGCTGTATTGAATCATAGTGATTGAGGAGTCCACTGGACTAAACCATATGTTCAGTTGTTGGTTTCTCTTTTTTCTTTCTTTCTGTAATTAAGTGTGTGGTTACTTACCGGTGCTTGGAAAATACAGATTTTTGTAAACCTTGAAATAGAGGTCAGGGACTTCATTCAAAACATTTGGTTTTGTCCTACCTGATGTATTGACCTGGTACACCAAAATAGCAATGGTTTTTGACAAGGGCTTATCAGCACTTCTGGGTAGGATAATGTGTTACTGGCAATATCAATAGACTTCAGTGAACCCTGTGGTCACCATATCACCAGTCATTTAGAATATATTTCACATTTGGGGGTCTAATAAAATATAATATGTATTTTCCCCAACATTTTCCCTTTGTACTAAAAATGGCAAACAAAAAAACCCCGCAAACAAAGCAACACACCCACCAGAAAACCACATAAACCCAAAACCACATAGACACAATGGTGCTTTTGAAGGTAAATTAATTTGATATAGGGCCACTGATTCTTTTCCATGGCTAATAATTTTTGAATCGTTAAATGCCAGATCAAACTCATAGCAAATGCGTAATCCTCTATATTATCTTTTGCTGTTTTAAAAAAGTCCTCTTTATAAAATAGGTTTATACTTGTCAAAAAATTAAAATAGGAACTACTCATAAATTTAAGAAATTCAAATGCCTTCATTTCTTTTTAACTCACTTAAGGCATTTTAGGATTAGTGTTTGGAATCAGAGCCAGACATCCGGTGAAACAGTTAAACCACATGGTCGAAGACTCTAAGGTGAGTGGAATTGTTGAGCTATATAGGAAACCTGCAAAGGCAGATAGGTTCTCTGCACCATTGAGAGCCCAGTAGCCACCCTTTGATAAACAATTACCCTAAATTTATTTAATGTAATCATGCAGCTGATTACAGTCTTTGCTTTCCTTCAGACTCAGTTTCTTTAGCAATCATGGGTTTCAGAATTAACTTCTTCACCAAGGCTTTTTGATCTGCTCTGGGTTGGCAAAAGTTGATGTGCTTCACTCCTTATCGCTTGAATTCTTATAGCCCCATCCCTCTGAGTCCCCTTCCCTCCCCTCTCCTCCCCCCCTCCTTTTTCCTTCCTTCCCCTCCCCTCTCCTCCTCTCTTCTCTCTTTTCCTTCCCGTCCCTCCCCCTCCCCTCCCTTCCCTCCCCCTCCCCTCCCCTCTCCTCTTCTCTCCTCTCCTCTCCTCCCTTCCCTTCCCCTCCCCTCTCCTCCCCTCCCCTTCTTTTCCCTTCCTTCCCCTCCCCTCTTCTCTCTTATCCTTCCCTCTCCTCCATTCCCTCCCCCTCCCCTCCCTTTCCTCTCCTCTCCTCTTCTCCCCTTCCCCTCCCCTCCCTCTCCTCTCCTTCCTTCTCTTCCATACCCTTCCCTTCTTTTTCCTTCCCTTCCCTTCCATCCTCTTCCCTTCCCTCCACTCCCCTTTCTTCCCTCACCTCCCCTTCCCCCTTCTCCCTTCCCCTTCCCATTCCTCCTTTCCCCTCCCCTTTCTTTCCCCTCCCCTTCCCTTCCTTTCCCGTCTCCTTCCCTTCTCTCCCCTTCCCTCCCCTCCCTTCTCTCCAGGAGAGAAGTACTTTTGGTTCCTGTCATTTGAATAGAGTAAAGGAAAGACCAAGCATAGGCAGCATTCAACAGTTCTTCACAAGTTGCCTGGAGGACAGATTTGGCTCGGCAGCCTGCCATGGGCCAGAAGGGCTAGTCAATACTTAAACACAGCTGTGCTGCCACAGTGATTAACCTGCCACAGGGGAATCAGTATGTGGTGGCGTTGTTCATTGCCTGGGGAAATTATATGGCCATTTCTGGGGAAATTTTCTGTAAAATAAAGCTATGTATATAATACTTTTTATTGAGTTGCTCAACATACTTCAACAAAAAGCCTTCCTGCCAAGGGGCAGGTGTCTCCCTATTTCACCAACAGGAAAACCAATCAGGTTTGCTTTATGTTGTATAGCCATTCGACAGGGAGTGGGATCTGGAAGAAGGCATCACTCATATAGCAACTCCAAGCTTGGAAATTGGCAGACCACTTTGCCAACTGCATTGTCCTCTTTCTGACTGGTAGGAACCGACCCACTGTCCATGTAGCTAAAGAGACCATAAGTGACCTGTCTGGACCATTACCTGGGAACTCTTAATATCTAAACCAGATTGCTGACTTTTGCTTGGACCTAGCTTCCTGTCCTCTTGAGACAGACACTCACCCCCTAACACATCATCCTGGTTATCAGCAAGTGACTTTTGCTGTCAGAGGGAGGGAAAGTACTCAGGGCACATTTGTGGAGGGTGCTTTATGGAAGGAGTTATCTCTGCCAAGGCCCATCGCCAAATCAGAGGCCAATTGTCCTAGCAGTATTATTTCGGAAAGCATGGTGATATTCCACATTAGAAGGGGTCTATTCATAGAGTGGGGGTGTGGGGTGGGCAGTGTGTCAGCTTAGGGGAAGGAAGATCAGGCGAGCCTGTCTCCTTGGCCAGATGGTGATTAATCAGCTTCATCCTGCCCAGACTCAGACTGCTGGGAATATGGGTCACAAAAGAGTAGGGGAAATCCAAGCCCCAGTCAGAGATGTGAGCTCTAATGCTTATCTTCCAAAGATCTATTCCTTAGACCTTCACATACATTCTAGATTCTAGAATCTAGAATCTAGAGAGAATGCAAAAGCTAGGAGGTGGGTGGATGGTTCAGGTGTGATGAAGCAAGACGGACTTTGGAGTCAGCAGATCTGAGTTCAATCAGTGTAAAATGGAAATGAAAAACACCTACCATGCAGTATTGTAAGATTAGAAATAACCTCTGTATTTCCTGGCACATGATAGCTCGCTGATTAATAATAGTATCTCAGAGTTGGGGATGTGGCTTAGTCGTAAAACACATGCCTGTTCAATCTCCAGCACCAAAAAAAATAAAAAATAAAAAAAAACCAAAAAAACAAAAAACAAAAAACAAACCCAAATCATTTTACTAATCATTGAAAAAAGTACCTACTGAACCGACGGAGACAGTGTTATAAATCGAGTAGTTTAATGATCCCAGTTCTGTGTTCTAAAGCCCTTATAAAATGAACTTTTAAAAAGCAGGGTTTTGTTCTTTGCTTTTTAATCTCTCATGCCTGTTTAGTATCACATGTGTAAAATTCAGAAAATTAATTCCAGCTTCAATTTTAATTTATTTCCTTCTGTCTGTTTATTTAAAAAAATCATTTGGGGTCTGGAAAGATAGTACAGGGGTTAAGGTACTTTCCTTGAACATAGCTGATCGGAATTCAGTCTTCAGTACTACATATCATCATTCAGTCACACCAGGAGTGAGTGATCCCTAGTTCAGAGTCAGGAGAAAGTCTGAACACAACTTAGTGTGGTCCTAAAACAGTAACAAAAAACAAAATCAAGTTGTCAAATAAAAGTCATATGATTTAAATATGGTTTCATGTCCTGGGTTTTTCAATTACTATTGTAATAAAAAAGTCTCCTTTTATCTCTCTCTCTTCTCTCTCTCTCTCTCTCTCTCTCTCTCTCTCTCTCTCTCTCTCTCTCTCTCTCTCTCTCTCTCTCTCTCTCTCAGGGGACTATATAGGAAGCTGAAATTCCAACCACCGTCTCTCCTGGATCGGCTGCTTGCAAGGCAAATGCCCTACCGCTGTGCTATCTCTATGGCCCCTTATGTCTCTAATTTTTATGTACCAAGAAATTTCCCCGAAAGTTCTCTTTGATGGCACTGACTATGCCTAATATGTGGGCTCATTCAGTACGGAATCATATTTCTAGAAAAGAATGGGAATTTTTTGACTGAAATGTTCAGCTTTGGAAACACAAGACCAAAGAGCATGTTTAGTGACAGGCAAGACTAGCAGAAATGGTGTGTCAACTGTTCATATAGCACATCTAAGAGTTAGCAAGGGAATTTTTCTAACATGTACAAAAATAGGAAGGATAATATGCTGAGTTGCCCATGGGCTCTGCAATCTGTAGGCCTCAGGTCAATACTTGGCTGGTCTTTTATCACCTGCCAACACACACATTTCTCCTTGTTACAGCCAGATCTCAAGCACTATTCTGTTTCACCCATAGTACACACTGGAGCCTGATTTCTGGATCATTTGTTGATGTCTAGTTCATATATGCTGTGCCATGAGAACATTTGTTCTGAAGTCAGATGTGAGGGGTTGGAATCAAAGTGCTGCTAGGAATTATCTATGATATAGAAGAAACCAAATAACCAAGGCATCTCAGTTTATATCGAAATGGATATAAAATAATTAAAAATGAAGGAAAGTGACACTTGGGAAGCATTTACCAGTGCCTTCCAGTTGGTAGATGAATATATTCATACTGTCCCATGGGGAGCTCCTCTCTAGTACCACATTCTTCCCTGATGCCCATCAGATATGCTGTTTTGGTCTCTTACTGCAGTTTCCTGATCTCCATCTCCTACTGATGGAGATTAATTAAGCTGCTTTGTGCTTAGGCTAGACATGATTAGAAAATAAGTAGTCTCTATTTTCCTAACTTCCTGTCAGTGACCAAGGCCCAGCCTTACTACTCTTTTTTGGGTGGGGTAGTGGTAATATGTGGCCACATCACATCCAGCAGTGCTCATGGGTTACTCCTGGCTCTGAATTCAGGAAATATCCCTGGTGAGCTCAGGGGATATATGGATGCTGGGGAATCAAATGTGAGTTGGCTACATGCAAGCCAAGTTGCCCTGTCTGTTGTACTATCATTCCAACCCTCAGTTTTACTATTTTTATTGCTAAATTTGGCATAGGTTGTCACATTGAAAACCTCCCTCCTGTCTTCCTACTTCCCTTACCAGATTGTAGGTGTCTGGGTTTTGGCAGAGTTAATTTCCTTTTCCTGCATGGGTTTACCTTCCGTTTTTTTTTTCCATTGGCTCTGGAACTGTCTCCTATTATTTACTGGCCTGGATAATCATCTGGCATATAGCATGATGCTTTGATGCATGTTTATACTGTAAATGATGATAACCAAACTGTCCAGTCCCTTCAGAGCTACCTTTTGTGTATATGTTTATATATAAAAATAAGATTTTCTCTCATCAATTGATTAATATACATTATTGTTAACTCTAGCTATCACACACCATACATGGAGTCTCTCCATATTTATCTTATAACTCAAAGCTTATATACTGTGATAAATATTAATCAGTTTTCCCCCTTGGACCTGCTTATTATCACTAGTAGCCAGAATCTGAATCCAACACTTTTTATTTTTAGCTGTCATTTATATTTGAGATCATGTACTACTTGTCTTTATGTCTGGCTTACTTCAGGTGGCTTAATGTTCCTTAGGCTCATTTGTGTGGTTGCAAATGGCAGGATCTTTGTTTTTAATGGAAGAACAAGTATATCTGTATTTGTTGATAGACATTTAGGATGTTCCTCTGTCCTTATTTTCAGTAACACTGCCATGCTTATTGGAAGGCAGATGTGTCTCAGAGATAGTGGTTTTCTTTTCTTTGAATGCGTACTCAGAAGTGAAGTTGCTGGGCCCTGTGGCTGCCCAACCAACCCTGTGGCTGCTGGATGGTCTGGAATTCTGAGGTTCTTGGGTTTCTTGCTGATGGGATTATTCCTGTAGTCAGAAATAATACCAACTATATTCAAGATTCTCATGCTGGCAGAAGGCCCTGTACTTGATCTGGTCAGCTGTTAGAAGGAATGATTTCTGGGAGCCTCCAGACTCAGGTGCGTCTCAGTGTGAGGCAGAGCCCACAGTAATGTGTGAGTCTCTTTGCTTTGACTTTTTCTCACCCAGACTACTGATGAATATTATTATTACTATTTAAAAATATCTTGGTCACATTTAGCTGACCTCAAGGCTGGTTCTGTGCTCAGGGATCAATTCTGGATGTTCTGTTCTGGAAAGGGGATCATATAGGGTTCTGAGGATTGAATCTGAGTTAGCTGCATGTCAGCATGAAGTACCTCTCCAGCCCTGCATTATTATTTTATTACTATTGATTATTAACATTTTTGTTCTGTTTCCCTTCTCCCCCACCCCCTGCCTATCTTCATTGGTGGTGAGAAGGTTGCACTGGTGAAGGGTGTGTACTTTTTATGACTGAAACACAATTACAAATATATTTGTAATCATGGTGTTTAAATAAATATATTATAAAAACATTTTTGAGTTGTCTTCTTTGTGTCAAGTAGGCTGTTACTTTGTATTATTGCACTTATCCTATCAAACACCCCACCCCAGGTACAGTAAATAGACAAAAAGAAACTAACTAACTTCCCAAGTTATTGTCAAGTGTATGTCTCTAAGGAATAATAGAATTGGGCCTCTATCCCAATATCCCAAAAAAATATAAGATCAAAAAATAAAGAAAAATATAAGATACACCTAGGAACATAAAGAACAAATCAAAGCAGGTTTTTTTTTTAACCAAAATAGACTCTAATTTATATGACTAGTGTTGAGATGAGAAAATACATTTTAAAAAGAATTGCATTGATTTTTAAATCAACTAGTCCACAGACTATCTTTTGGGAACTCTGCATTCATTACTGAAATAAAGTTAATTACAGCCTTTGCAGATCTTGTTTCTCTTATTACATAGTACATCTCCTTTAAGATTGCTTAGGACATGTGTGAAGCAAGTCTTTATTTCTCTTTTTCAGAGTTACACAGAGGCAGTCTGTGCAGTCACTCACGGAATACAACTTAGAAAACATGCTCACACATACAGGGACCAGATGAGAAAACCTGTTCTGTGAAGAAGAAGCTAGAGACGATGAACAGAGAATGCAGAAGATTGCCTTAAGAGATGGTTTGCTAGTGTGCAGCCCAGGATTTCATGGTGGTGTCATCTAAAACCTGAAATGTAGCATGTTAAGTAAGCTGTGAACTTACTCAGCTGCATTTCAATTTGAGTAATTGTTGGGCTGCAATAATGGAAGGGTGTGTTACATAGAGCGTCTAAGAGAAAGCAAATCAAAACTAAAAGCTCATCCAGCTGTATTTAGACAAGAGCATTTTCTGTTTTAGGATAGACAGTCTTGTTTCTTACATAGAATCCTGCCCTAGAATTCTATGAATTCTAGAAGAGAAGCACTCTCTCTATAAGGATTCCCAGCCTAAGCCATTTCTTTTTTTTTTTTTTTTGAATATCCAACTTTTTATTGTTTTAAGTGCATGAAAATATTTCTAAATTTATTTGTTAAAAATTTTTAATATCTTTATTTAAATATACTTAAATATAATTGTGATTAGGTTTCAGTCATGTAAAGAACACTCCACCCCTTCACCAGTGCAACATTCCCACCACCAGTGTCCCAAATCTCCCTCCATCCCACCCCACCCCCACCTGTACTCCAGACAGGCTTTCCAGTTCCCTCATTCATTCACATGGTTATGGTAGTTCTCAGTGTAGTTATTTCTATAACTGCATTCACCACTCTTTGTGGTGAGCTTCTTGAAGTGAGCTGGAAGTTCCAGCCCTCCTCTCATTGTCTCTGAGGATTGTTGCAAAAGTGACTGTTATTTTTCTTAAAACCCATAGAAGAATGAGACTATTCTTCATCTATCTCTCTCCCTCTGACTTATTTCACTGAGCAAGATAGATTCATGTACATCCATATATAGAAAATTTCCATGACTTCATCTCTCCTGATGGCTGCATAATATTCCATTGTGTATATGTACCACAGTTTCTTTAGCTATTCATCTGTTGAAGGGCATCTTGGTTGTTTCCAGAGTCTGGCCATTGTGAATAATGCTGCAATAAATATAGGTGTGAGGAAGGGATTTTTGTATTGTATTCTTGTGTTCCTAGGGTATATCCCTAGGAGTGGCATAGGTGGGTCGAATGGAAGCTCAATTTCCAATTTTTGGAGGAATCTTCATATCGCTTTCCATAGAGGTTGGACTAGACGGCATTCCCACCAGCAGTGGATAAGAGTTCCTTTCTCTCCACATCCCCGCCAGCACTGATTGTTCTCATTCTTTGTGATGTGTGCCAATCTTTGTGATGTGAGATGGTATCTCATCGTTGTTTTGATTTGCATCTCCCTGATGATTAGTGATGAGGAGCATTTTTTCATGTGCCTTTTGGCCATTTGTATTTCTTTTTTATCAAAGTGTCTGTTCATTTCTTTTCCCCATTTTTTTTTTATGGATTAGATGTCTTTTTTTCTTGTAAAGTTCTGTCAGTGCCCTGTATATTTTGGATGTTAAGCCCTTATCTGATGGGTATTGGGTGAACAATTTCTTCCATACGGTGGGTGGATCTTGTATTCTGGGCACTATTTTTTTTGAGGTGCAGAAGCTTCTCAGCTTAATGTATTCCCATCTGTTGATCTCTGCTTCCACTTGTTTGGAGGGTGCAATTTCCTCCCTGAAGATGCCTTTAGTCTCAATGTCATAGAGTGTTTTACCTATGTGTTGTTCTATATACCGTATGGTGTCAGGTCTGATATCAAGGTCTTTAATCCATTTGGATTTTACCTTCATACATGATGTTAACTGGGGGTCTATGTTCGCTTTTTTTCAAGTGGCTAACCAGTTCTGCCAGCACCATTTGTTGAAAAGGTTTTCCCTGCTCCACTTAGGATTTCTTGTTCCTTTGTCAAAAATTAGGTGTTTGTATGTCAGGGGAACGTTCTTTGAGAACTCAAGCCTATTTCACTGATTTGAGGGTGTCTTTATTCCAATACCATGCTATTTTGATAACTATTGCTTTGTAGTATAGTTTGAAGTTGGGGGAAGTAATGCCTCCCATATTTCTTTTCCTAAACCATTTCTTTACCAAAGATCAGCTTCTTTTGTAGGAGGTAGCTCTCTTAGTGGATTCATAGTGGATATGTTGGGTAGCTTCCTAGAAAGGAACCTCTGCAGATTCTTAAATCAGTTCTTAAATCAGGCCTGCTTTTTTACTCATCAGTGTTCTTCCTAGTCAGTTGTTCTTGTATCTATCCCACTGCCCATCATTTCTTTTGACTAATGATTGAAACTGAGTTTCTAAAGACTAAACTATGAATCTGCAGTGGCTTCCTTCAATACTGATACCCATGAGATTTGAGCTGTAACCTACCACCCGTAAAAGCATTTATTCACCCCTAATTCAATGTCACTATGTACCTAAAATATTACTGTGAAAGATATGTAATCTACTTTGGTCAAAATAAAAATTATTATTATAATAAAAAAAGCATTTATTTAGGCTTTGAGGATTCAGAGTCAGATCAGGAGATCCCTGACCTTAAATGTCAGGAGTGTTTATTCTTTGGACATTAGGAAGATTGGAAACTTAATTTTTTCCCTAAGAAATATAGTTTTGCTTTTCAGACTATTCAGATATAAAATGGTACAAATAGGTATAAGAATTGTACATATTTTTGTTTTGGGAGCTAGTGCTCAGACGCCAGATGCTACTCCTGGTAATACTTGGCCAGAAGTATATTCTGATGGTTCCAGCTTCAAGTCAGCAGTTCTATGTTGTTCAGCCTGGCTGTATGCCAGGGGCTACAGAGAGCTTGATATTAAACTTGGTTCTCATGCAATCCAAGCATGAGTTATTATTGCCTTTTGAGCAATCTTCTTGTCCCCTCTATCTGGAATTAGAAAATGGAATCACATAGGGCATCCCAGATAAAGGGTAGATAATTTGAAGGAAGCACAGTGAATGGGGGTGAAGGGGAAGTGAATGGCTGACTAGTGAGTCAGTGGCAGCCATGAGATTAGAAAGCTCATGCTTCTGACTTCTCATCCTGAGCTCAGTCCTCCTGAGCCTCAATGACTTCAGTCCTTTTTGTTTTTCATCTATATTTCCCCTCCATTTTGTCCTCAGGTCACTGTCATTTTGCTGCATAGGATTTGCTTGGTTCATACATTTCTTTGTTTCAGATCTTGAACTTTTATTTGGCATATGATAAGGATAAGGACAATATTCTTGTTATAATAGTGAGATAAATAAGGAAGATTTCACCTGTGGCGGTTCAATAGAATAAACAGTTGCCCACTTTTCTTCCTTTACAAAGCAAAAATGAAGGTGGAAGAAAAATATAATTATGGACATTGCTGATATTAATTCTTTATAGAATGGAAGATAAATTGTAACTACCAGAAAACACAGCAATGATTCTTCGAAGCATTTAGTAAATTTATGGGAGGACATTGTAGGGAGTGAGCATGTGAGTGATAGAAAATCCAAACTGGGAACTAAAAGGATATTGTATGAATAAGGACCCAACAAACTCAACACCCCCTCCAAAAAACCTTTAGTATTAATATTTTAACAATTATGTATAAATTTAATATATTACATCTTATTGTATATTACCTTATACTTTAATAACTTTAATAACTATATTAAAATAGTATTAAGTTAGAACCTTAAAATTGTATGTTAAGTGGCTAAAGAGATAGTATAGGACTTAAGGTATGTGTCTTGCATGTGGTTGATCCAGTTCAAACCTGGGTACCATATGTTCTTCCAGATATTTCTGGCACAGCTCATGAGGCCTTTGCAGCACTACTGGGACATGGCCCAGGTAATCCAGGTTATCTCCAGCATTGCAGCAACCCCCCACTACATTGCATCCTCTGGGCTCTTGTATTGAGCCACCAGCCCCATTGGCAGAGCCTCTTGGAGGGAACCCTGAGAATAATCAGCAATTAGCATGTTTAAAGCTAAATCCTTTAACCTTCCTTTCCACATTATGGTTCACTTTGTTACTCTGCAATGAGACTCTTTCCTAGAGCAGTTTTTCCTCCTGCACTTTTCTGGTATTCATTACGATAGTACCTAAAATATATTTGTACTTAGCTCTTCAAGCAGAGGGTTAGGGAAGCCAAAGCAAAATTTTGCTCTACACTGTGAGAAATGAACTTGTGATATATTATATATCCAACTGATTATGTTCCTGGCTTAGAATACAAATGCAAATGTTACACTAAATATAAAGTCCACATCTTTGTCCAAAAACTCCCTTGAATTCTCTGGTCTAACCCAGATAATATTTACTGAAAGCACAGTGAATTCTCTCAGAGACTGTTGTGATGTCTCTCCTAAGAGAAAGGTATTTTGAATCTCATTACAACTTTTCCTGGGTAATTGAAATGTTTGCAAACAGGCCTCTGAAAGGCATTCTCTTTTTAAAAAGCCCATGTTCTGGGTTCCAGTGATGGTAAAGTAGGTAGAACACTTGCTTTAAAGGTAACTTATCCCCAGCACCTCTTAAAGTCCTTTGAGATACCACCAGGAGTGATTCCTTAAGACAGAACCTAGAGTAAATTCTTAGTACTGCCAAATGTGACCAAAAAACCCATATAAACAAACAAAAACAAAAATATCCTAAGTGCCATCAATATGAAAGACTTCCTGTATGGTGTGAAAACATTGTGTCTATGAAAGCTAGCAGGAGAAATTATCAGAGAGGGATAAAAACGAATGGTTTCAACAGTGGAAGAAAAGATGAATTTTTTTTTCATTTCCAATAATAGCTGCATTAGAAATCAAATGAATACATGAGAAACATTGATAGGTATGGTGGTGTGTGTGTGTGTGTGTGTGTGTGTGTGTGTGTGTGTGTGTGAATGTGTGGGCTTCATTTTAATTTTCATTCCCATGCTGTGGTAACATCATCACCCCCATGTCAGCACTCTTGGTTTTCTCTAATTGTGAAAGTTCCTCTTTTTGCAAGAGGATCTACGTCTTCCTTGCCTTGAACAAATCGTACTGCATTTAGACGACAACTATAAAAACCCCCAGCAAGAAAGAAGCAGATTTTCTCATCAAAGTTATGGGAAAGTGGACTTTTATTTTCTGTTTTAAAAAATAGAACTGTTTGTAACAAATCAGTAATTTGAGAGGGGAAATGTGTGTCTGGGAATTGATTTCATAAAAGAAGGCAGTACATGAAATATTCATCATTTGCCACCCAGAAGCACCACTTTCAGTTTTTATGGAATGTCAAAATGAATTTGGTATAGGAAAGAAAGTCATTCTTGTGCTACAGTGCTCTAATTTTCATATGAAGTTTAAGGAAAAAATTAAAAAATAACTACGTTCAACATTCTAAGCATATTTTCCAACTAGATTCTTAAAAATATATCTAATATTCCCATTTTAGAATAGATAGTTCTTTGATATTTATCAGAGATGTGTGTGTGTGTGTTAGAGAGAGAGAGAGAGAGAGAGAGAGAGAGAGAGAGAGAGAGAGAGAGAGAGAGAGAGGATCTACTCTTATAGATCCCATTAAGCAGAATTACTGGTTCCAATGGAAGTTCAACTATTAGGTTTTTGAGAAATGTCCATATTGCTTTTGATGTGAGATATAAAGAGACACAGTAAGGAAATAACACTCTCAAGGCAAAAGAATTTGAGAATTGGTCCACAGAACTCAGCTTGGTGGGAAGCATAGGATGGGGAGAAAGGACTGGGACCATGGTAGGAAGAGAAGTAGATTTTGGTAGAAGTTGTGGTATTGGGAAGTACCCATAAAATCCTACCAGTATGGTATTGTAAATCACTAAACTTAAAAATAAAATAAATAATTTTTCCCTAAAATAAGTGTATTGGGGCCGGGAAGGTGGTGCTAGAGGTAAGGTGTCTGCCTTGGAAGGGCTAGCGTAGGACAGACCGCGGTTCAATCCCCTGGCGTCCCATATGGTCCCCGCAAGCCAGGGGCGATTTCTGAGTGCATAGCCAGGAGTAACCCCTGAGCGTCAAATGGGTGTGGCCCAAAAACCAAAAAAAAAAAAAAAATAAGTGTATTCACTGAATAAATAAGCCAATTAATGCTGTGGCTTTCTAAGTGTTAACAAAGAGACCATTTGTCCTATTGGGTGACTCTAACTTTCAGAGCTTGAGAAAAGAACCTCTTTCTTCCTTCTTACTCTTAACAGTGGAATGTGCTTTTATTATATATCTCCTTCTGGAGTTCCCATGATTTTCATCTTAATCTGTACATAGTCCCCCTGGGAGAGGGAAACTTAAGTGGGAAGGGGACAGGATGACCTAGACAGTCCCCCAACACACACAATTATCTTGCCAACCAGTTCTTATCCCTTTGAGCTATTCAAGTACTTCCAAAGAACCCTGGAGCTTTCCACTAAAAGCTCAGAAGGCAATTTCAAATGAAATCAGTGGTTCAGGAATCTTTGATCACCTCTTTATCCTGTGACAAAGACACTGTTTTGTAGAGAAACCCAGAAGCTATGATTTCCCCTGGTGTGTTCTCATACTGAAGAAATAATCTACAAAAATTGGAATGAAGAAATAAGAAGTGATTGCTCATGCTGCCTCAGGATAGACTGTAAGAATTTACTCTCTTCTCTGTCTTTAATAAACTCTTGAGGTACTAAAATTGTGGAACTTGCATAAATACTTATTTGCAACCACGAGCTTTGGTTATATGTGGAGCTGTTTGCATTAAGGAGTTTTCATCTTTATCAGTCATGTTTTCCTGATTCAACCAGAGAATCAATTCCTTTGAAAAGTCCTTGAATTTTTCCCAATATTTATTTGTCTAGAGAATCAGAAGCTTCATGGACTCCTGGGCATTGTATGATGATGACTCACCAAACACTCATTGTTAAAAAGGCGGAGAGTTAAGTTTCTTCAATGTCATTATCCCACCTCAGATGAATTATGACCTGGTGTTGATTTATTCAGATAATCCTTTGGCATATTCAGGCCTTAGATGCCCTGTCAACTTGAATGAGAGAAAATGGGGCCGAATTGAATCAGTGTCAGCTTGTCACTGGAAGAACCAGTGCCCTGTGAAGATGTGTGACTCACACAACAGCAGCCAGATTGAAGCCTCAAGACACACTATCACTGTTTTACCAAGGGGACCCATCATCACAGACTCTAAGTAGGGAACCCATTGACCAGACCTGCACAGCTAAGGTATAAGGCAAGTCTCTAAGAAGATGAACATGGTCCTCTTTTCAAGAACTCACATTAACACTGGACTGTCTGCAGTGGAAGTCACATTTGACCACCTCCAGACTTGAGGCTGTTATTTTTGTGAAAGTCTATTTTAACCAAAGGAAATCCTGTTTCCCTAGCAGCACTGGCAAGAACCCTGTGATGCACGCTTGTCTCAGGAGTGTTGTGAGGATACAGGCTCTCTTTAATCTCAGAATAAAAATATTTGATGTTTACAAGGTGTATTAGAGTAATTGAAACGTGTCTGCCTGTCTGCCGGCCTTCCTTCCATGGGGGACCTCGTAATTAAAGAGCACCTTGTTCATGTGGCAGCCTGTTTATCCTTTCATAGCTTCTCTACAGCAGTTATGGGCAAGACCGTTACCCAGGGTTCTCGCTGTGCTCATCCCAGCAGAGACAGCTGCTGTCAGAACAAAGGGAGACACTTTCTGCTTGTGATTTTCACGAGTACAGGGGTACCTGGGATTTCAAAGCAACTGTCAGGGTGTGTGGTGGGATGAACCCTGTATAAGCGCACACGCACGCACGTACATACACACACACACACACACACACACACACACACACACACACACACACCACATCTCTCTGTGTCCATCTACTTGTATTTTCAATTTTCAACTAGCCTGCACAGTGCCTCAGGACTCAGGGCCCAAGAGCTGCACATTTCCTGCTTTTGCACACTCTTTCCTATTGTCTCAGACCTCTACCAGTCCTTGACAATTAGTAGATGCTCAATAAGGATGTTTTCACTAAGTGAATGTGGCTCTCTGCAGAGTTCCTCTACTCTGTCACCAGACTGGAAGTCCCCCGCAGGGTGTCTGCCATGTGCTCAAGTGGGCCTATATCAACCACAAGTCTCTTGTGACCTCTGCCTGTTGATTCCTCAGCCTGAGCTCCTTTTGCTGCCCTGACAGCTAAGCTGCTGACCTCCCTACAAACAGAGGTCAGCGGGAGCTTTCTCAGTGGGATAACTTCCCTCTGTTTGCCCTTGCTCTGCCATCGAAGCAACTATAGTGGCCTTGGTGTCACAAGTCTCAACACATTCATTTTAGCCTGTGATTTCTCTCCTCATTGGAACTCAAACCTCCTCTGGACCCAGGCAGGAAAAGATCGTAAGATCCCTTTTCAATGTTGCTCAAGACTTAAGGATCCCATTTAAAATCTTTCTTTTATGTGGCTGAGAGATCGTGCAGGGGAGAAGGTGTTACTTGTTTTGATTGTAGCTGACCCTCTTTGGATCTCCAGCACTCCATATAGTTCCCTGAGCACTGCAAGGAATGATTTTGGAACACAGGTCCTTCTGTCTCCTCTCTTCCCTGCAAAACAAACCTCTCTTGAGCCTGTCACTGAAAATGCCCTTGCCAATTTTTTTCCATCTCTGTCAGGAGAATTGTCTATCCAGGTATCTCTCCTAGATACTTTGATTCAGTGGTTTAGAAGTGAATCAGACCATTTCTGTTTTTTCCCAGGGCTCTTAGGTGACTTTTTACAGTAATCATTACTGTGGGATCAGTGATAATACTATTTTATGTTAAAAAAAATAATGGTGTCTTCACAGAAACAAGATTAAAGCCATTTAGTTATGGTATCATACTGTGATAAAGACACAAGACTTTGTTGTTTGTCTTTCCATCCCCAAAACAGAAATTGTCATAGAAGTATAAATGCTTCATCACTGAAAGCATGCAGGAGTAACTGACTGATCATCCATATGGGACACTGAAAAAGGGTCATCAGCATCATACAGGCACTGTAATTCCATTTAGTGAGAGCATACACAGTTAAGCTAAATCTTTACTGTATTTTATGTATTTTATGCATGTAGATTACAGAGAGCAATTAGATATGCATCCTCCCCTCTAGAAAAGTTGAGGAAGATGAATCTTGGATTTCTTCTCCATCAATTTATTCAATTTGACAAGTAATGGTGTTCATCCAGATTAAAGAGACAGTGAATTAAAAAGACAAAGAGATATACCACTCTCTTGAAAACAACTATTAGGAAGGTAGAGAATGTGAATGTCTTCTTAAAGTTGTAAGTAAAGGATTCTGTGAATGTAGAGAAAAGGAAATATTATATATAGGTTAATTCTTTTAAAAATGTAAAGCTTAAAGGTTTAGTTCATAGAGCCATTGAGCGGCATTTGAAAAATGGATTTTATTGGGTTTCAAAGGACTGGAATGCATGTTCTGTATTGGTCCCCTGAATGCCTATAAATTTTTACCAACTTCCATAGTATTTTTTTTTCCTGTGGTTTGAACATTTCTTAATGAAGGGCTATGTATCACATATGTCACTTTATCTTCTTTTAGCACCTAATTTTTTTTAATAATTTTTATTGTGACTGAAGTTCATTACACAAAATTATTTACGGTACAAAGTGACAATGAATGAAGGGCATTCCCACCACCAATGTTGTCCTCTCTCCACTCCTGTTCCCAGCATGTCTCCCATATCTCCCTCCTTTACCTCCCCTCTCCCAGAATACTAGTGTAACTGGTCTCCACTTTACAGCTTGTTGTAGGTTGGGTATCTATTCTGTTTGGTGTTCCAGTCTGGTCATTTTTTATTTACACTACATGTTCATATGACTAGTCCTGGTATCATCCTTTCCCCCCCTCAATTTATGAGGCTGAATGATTCAAGTTATGCTATTCTGTTGGAGATAAAAAGGTTAAGGAAAAGAGAAGAAAAAATTTGGTGTCAACTACTAAAAAAAAAAAAATAGAAAAAGAAAAAAATCACCAAATAGTATCCACAAGAGTGAAAAAGAAAAAAGTGGAAGAAAAAAAAAAAAGGAAAATAATATCAAAAAACAAACAAAAAAACAAAACAAAACCAGAAAAAGTGCTGGAGTGGCAGGGTTTGATGTTACCCCGCCTTTTTTTTTTTTTTTTGTATAGGCATAGTAAGTATAGGAGAAGGAAGGAAATTCCCCTGGCCTAAGAGATTCAGGGTTTCTCCACTCTTGAAGCATATTGTCATGGGAACAACCACTGGCTCCATACTTTCTCATTGCTATATACCAGGGTTTTTTTTTTTTTTTTTTTTTTTTTGTGGTTAGCACCTTGTCCAGGATGATCAGTTAAACTTCCTTGTCATAGTGGTCCCTTCTCTACCTTTAAAAAAATTTTTTTTTGGCTGGAGAGATAGCACAGTGGTAGGACATTTGCACACAGCCAACCCCAGAAGGACCCAGGTTTGATCCCCGGCATCCCAAATGGTCCCCCGAGCCTGCCAGGAGTGATTTCTGAATGCAGAGCCAGGAGTAACACCTGAGCAATGCTGGGTGTGGCCCGAAAACCAAAACAGTTTTTAAAAATAATATCTTTATATAAGCACCATCATTACAAACGTGTTTGTAGTTTTGGGTCTCAGTCATAAAACGTACATCCCTCATCACCAGTGCAACCTTCTTTTCACCAATGCAGTATTTTTTTAAGAAAAGTTTGAGTTAAACTGAAGACAAAGATTTTTTTGCTACACAGACATAGCCTCATCTTCTATCAATATCTCCCCTTACTGATATTTTATGAATGAAGTAAAGCAAGCAATGAGGGTGAAGATAAGTTAAACCCAGTAGTGGTGTGTCTCACTATTTTCTATTAACTAGATTCTTTGTAGATGTGAGTTCAGAAGAGATGGAACAGACTATTCTTTGTCCTTCCTTCCTCCCTTCCTCCCTTCCTCCCTTCCTCCCTTCCTCCCTTCCTCCCTTCCTCCCTTCCTCCCTCCCTCCCTCCCTCCCTCCTCCTCCCTCCCTCCCTCCCTCCCTCCCTCCCTCCCTTCCTTCCTTCCTTCCTTCCTTCCTTCCTTCCTTCCTTCCTTCCTTCCTTCCTTCCTTCCTTCCTTCCTTCTTTCTTTCTTCTTTCTTTCTTTCTTTCTTTCTTTCTTTCTTTCTTTCTTTCTTTCTTTCTTTCTTTCTTTCTTTCTTTCTTTCTTTCTTTCTTTCTTTCTTTCTTTCTTTCTTTCTTTCTTTCTTTCTTTCTTTCTTTCTTTCTTTCTTTCCTTTCTTTCCTTTCTTTCTTTTCTTTCTTTTCTTTCTTTTCTTTCTTTCTTTTCTTTCTTCTTTCCTTTTTTCTTTCTTCTTTTTTCCTTTCTCCAACTTGCTTTTATTTAATAAATCACCAATTTAATAAAATAGGTAGAAATTGCTTTACAAAAAGAGAGAAAGCCCCAAATAACCACTTTTTTTTTGTGGGTCACACCCGGCAGTGCTCAGGGTATTTCCTGGCTCCGTGCTCAGAAATTGCTCCTGGCAGGCACAGGGGACCATATGGGACGCCGGGATTCGAACTGATGACCTTCTGCATGAAAGGTAAACGCCTTACCTCCATGCTATCTCTCCAGCCCCCAAATAACCACTTTCTATAGCAAACTCTAAGTTTAGATTTATTCAGAGTCAAAAAAAAAAAAAAAAAGGTGGTGATAGTGGTAAACTATAATAAAAAACCATTTGATTATATGAGAAGGTTTTTCAAGCCATAGGGAATCTATACTCAAACTACAGATGCAATGAGGACAATAGTCTGCTAATACAACTAATTTGCTTCTGCACTTGTCTAATATTAAACAATTATAAATGGAGCAGTGCAACTAGTATTTGAAACAATCCTTATAGTGTTACAATGTCAGGCAGAACATTTGACTTCTCTTCACACCACTAATTCTTTTTGTGTGCCTGGGCTTCCTCTTCTTCAGAAGTCATATTTGATATTGAAGGTTATACGAATTGCCTCAGGCATTTTCTCCTTGATCATACTGGCAACAATCTTGCAAGTAACATAAAGCAAACTTTGTCAATGTAATTAGTTTTCAGCCAGAATAAGTTCAAAAAGTGTTCCTTGGTTCACTTTCAGGAATTCTTGATCCCAAACAGGGATATCATCTGTTTGTTTTTCTTTGTTCTCATCATCCTCAGGAGGGGAGGGGAGGTCATCCTTGTGGTAGGTGCACCCCTGAATAGCCTTTTTAATATTACTGCATTAACATTTGGGAGAGGAACTGGGTCATTGTCTCCTTCATCAGCCCTTCCCAAATCTTCCAACATGGTTTTGATAGTTACAGACTATTTAGCAATTTCCACATCGACTTCATATATCTCTCCATCAGAACTCTGCAACTTAATAGAAGACATGATGTTTAGTCAGATGGAGATGGTTCACCAAAGCTGATTAGAGAAGGCCACAACAGTAGAGTGAAGAGCAAGGTGGAGAACAAGGCCACTTCCTTCCTTCCTTCCTTCCTTCCTTCCTTCCTTCCTTCCTTCCTTCCTTCCTTCCTTCCTTCCTTCCTTCCTTCCTTCCTTCCTTCCTTCCTTCCTTCCTTCCTTCCTTCCTTCCTTCCTTCCTTCCTTCCCCCTTCCTTCCTTCCTTCTTTCCTTCCTTCCTTCCTTCCCTCCCTCCCTCCTTTCTTCCCTCCCACCTTTCTTCCTGCCTCCCTTCCCTCCTTCCTTCCTCCCTTCCTTCCCTCCCTCCTTCCTTCCCTACTTTCTTCCTTCTTCCCTCCCTCCTTCCTTCTTCCCTTCCTTCCCTCCCTCCTTCCTCCCTTCCCTCCTTTCTTCCTTCCCTCCTTCCTCCCTTCCTTTCTTCCTTCCTTCCTTTCTCCCTTCCTTCCCTCCCTCCTTTCTTCCCTCCTTTCTTTCTTTCTTCCTTCCTTCCCTCCCTCCCTTCTTCCTCCCTACTTTCCCTCTTTCCTTCCTCCCTTCCTTTCCTCCTTCCCTCCCTCCTTCCTTCCCTCCTTCCCTCCCTCCCTCCTTCCTTCCCTCCTTCCTTCCCTCCCTCCTTCCCTCCTTTCTTCCTTCCTTCCTTTCTTCCTTTCTTGTCATTTTGCTTCAGTTTATATCTGAACATAGATCCTTACACATGGTTTATGGAACTGAAATGAATTGAAATAACTTGTCAGCTGATCTTTATCTTACACCTAATAAAAGACTCAGAGGAACAAGCTAGTTGACAATTAGACAGCATTTTCTATTTGAAAGTTGTTTTTAACAACCACAACTTCTGAAGTGCGTCAAAGAAACAGTTTTGTGATTCATTTGGGTAACACTGTCTTTCTTGGAATGAAAAAGATTGCTTTTCATATAGAAATTGAAAAAATGGTCTGTCCTTATTTTGAGTTTATAGTTGACACAGCTTTGTAAACAAGATCAGTTCCAAGTTAGCGAGATATTTTCCCATTCCATGAGGGGAATATATAGTGCCTGAAATAAATGGTATTAGGAGTGACCAAATAAGGTTTTCTTGAGGGCAATACACTTTTGTTCCCATATGTCACTCAGTCATTTGCCTGTGGATTGGTTGTCTTACTGATTACTCTTGAACCTATATTACTTACACTGACCAACTGATATTAAAAGCTTTATCCAATTATTTCATAGAAATTAGCATGAATGTAGCAAGTGTTTGGTGAATTAGCAAGCAGAATAAATTATATTTAGTAAAATATTCAAGTTAGTACATTCAAGCTCACCATGCAGCACAAAATTCAACCTGTGACATTTTCCATTTGATGGTAAATATTAAACTACTATTTTGAACTAGTGGTTCTGTCAATAAGATCTGTTTTGTCCAACACTATTTTTCTGATGATAGTCAGAAAACCATGGAAACTTAGAACTTCATAGATGTGTTTGGTATAAGTGAAATGTTGGGGGAAGAAAGAGAGAATTGCCACACCCAAAAAAAAATAACTTGGTTCCTTTTGACACTAGAAATGCAGTGTGGATAAGAATGCAGATTTCCACTTAAAAACTTACTTCAAGGGCAGGAGTGATAGCACAGTGGGTAGGGTCCTTGCCTTGCATGCAGCTGACCCAGGTTCAATCTCTGGCATCCCGTATGGTCCTCTGAGCATGCTAGGAGTGATTCCTGAGTGCAGAGCCAGGAGTAATCCTTGAACTGCACTGGGAATGGCCCAAAACTAAACAACAACAACCAAGCAACCAAGCAAACAAACAAACAAACAAAAACTTATTTTGAGGTCTTGGGATAGTAGCTCAGAAATTGGTGTGCTTTGAGAATGTATAGCTGCAAGTTTGATTTCCCAGGGCTGCACATATGCATCAAGTATGGTTTGAAAGGACCAGCCTATGATATGAATGAAGCTTACCACAAAGAGTGGTGAGTTCAGTTAGAGCAATAACTACACCAACAACTATCATGACAATGGTAGTGAGAGAGAGAAATAGAATGCCTGTCATGAATACAGATAGAGGAAGGGGAGAGAAGGGGAGGGGGGCATTGGTGGTGGAAAGGTTAACTGGTGAAGCAGGGTATACTTTTTTATGGCTGAAATCCAACTAGAAACATATTTGTAATCATGGCACTTAAATAAATATATTAAGTAAAAAAAAAAAAAAGACCTAGATATGAACTCCAACACTGCCACAAATATATTGAGTGGCATTGAGAAATTAAAAAAAAAGTACGAGTCTCTGCTATTTGGAATTCTGAACCTGAGAAAGTGATCTTCAGTGAACATGCAAGCACTACACCCCTGGTGAAAACCACAAGCATGTGTGTGACCTGATCATTGCAAAAAATAGACAAAACAAAAAAAAAAAAAGGAAGGAGAAAATAAAGAATTAAAGGGCCAGAGAGATAGTAAAGCAAGTAAGGCCTTGCATGTGACTGACTTGGGTTTGATCTCCAGCACTGCGTAAGATCCCCTGAGCACAGAACTGAAAGGAAGCACTAAGAACTTCTCAGTTTAACCTTATTCCTCTCAACAAAATGAAAAATTAAGAAGTAAGGAACATTTAGTTATATAAAGGTTTACTTTGTACCTTTCCCTTAAAACAGAATTCTGAATTTTCGGATATTTCTCTTTAAAAGTGAAGTTCCTTTTAATAAACAGGACCTTATAATGAGTTAAACCACCACGGATTTTAGCCCATCCACAAAATTGTTGCTGCATGCAAATATCTCACTAACATCAGCAGAATTTGAATAAAATGTATTTTCTCTTTTGTCTGTTACTGGTAACTTCAGGGTGGAGGTGGTTGGGTGTTGTACATGGAACTGTGACTGAGTGCTGAGGTTGAGTTGACTCTGATGAAAATTGAAATGTTACTTTTTCTAAGGAAATTGCGCTTTGTGCTGCTTTCCCATAGGATGAGGGAAGAAATACGCTGACTGACATTTATTCCAGGAACTTCAGAAACTCTTTCATCATATTTGATATACTGACAGTTGTTTTAAGGTTTTTGGGAACTAGTTAACATTTCAGGATCTAACATTTGATTTCAGGAAACGAACTCATGAATTTATTAGACTTTCTGGAGACTCTCTGGGTTTTGGTTTATAAGTGAAGAATTTCTATCCTCTCCTTAGAGTGAATGCTTCATTATATATAATCTATCACTATTTTTCACCATATTAATATTTGTTTAATTTCATTAAAGTTCTAACACTCCAAATATTTATGACACACCAAGTAACTCATTATTTTTACCTGGTAGCTTCCAATCTTCCATTATTTTTGTCCAAGGTTTGAATTCACTGCTCAATCTTCCTATTCTCCCAAGCTTGAGGAAATAATGCCATTTCTTTAGTAACTATATCTAGAATGATTAAATTTTTTTGTTTGCTTGTTTTTGGGTCACACCTGGCAGCACTCAGGGGTTACTCCTGGCTCTGTGCTGAGAAATAGCTCCTGGCAGGCATGGGGGACCATATGGGATACCGGATTCGAACCACTGTCCTTTTGCATGCAAGGCAAATGCCTTACCTCCATGCTATCTCTCCGGCCCCCAGAATGATTGAATTTGGCAAGTGTTCTTGGGTTCCTTCTGTATAGTTATATCAAGGTTTTATTTTCCTTCTATCTAGTTGGGGAGATGCATGCATACACCATTTATGAAAACCAATACTCTTTGAGGTGATTTTAAAATCTCACATTAATTGTAGCTTGTAAAAGGCAGCAGGTAGAGGGACATTTTCTTAAAATATATAATAAATGTTAATGAGTGAGAGAAGTAGAATGCTTGTCTCAAACACAGGCAGAGATGGGGAGTCATTGGTGGTAGGAATGTTGCACTGGTGAAGGGGGTATTCTGTTTATGATTGAAACCCAATTAAAATCATGATTGTAATTATGATGCTTAAATAAAGAGTTTATAAAAAAAAACTAGAATAAAGATTCCTGGTGAAGATGAGGACTTTTAGTGGACCTTGAAGAATTTGTTTAGAAATTATAGGATATTAAAAAAGGACAATGGAGGGTGGCAAATTTAAAAAATAATTTGTATTTTGCTGACAATCAAGGAATCATGTTTAGACAAAGTTTGAAGTTGAGCTATATGTACTTGGAGGCAAGCTTATGCCTACAAAGTCTTATTAGACTATATTCCCTTTATTTATAATAGCTCATATTTGATTGTGCTCATAGGCTATTACTAATACTGATGAGATTTGTGGGTACAGAAACACTTTGAAAAGAACCTTCCCAAAATCATATTAGTTCTTTAGCTAATTTGAAGGGGGAAATGGAACAAAAAAGAGTAACCAAATACTGTGAAACCCCTAAATTTCTTAATCTGAGACCAGGTGTCCATTGCAAATCATATTATTTCTAATTATTTTCAGCTTAGTTTATATTAAGTAACACTAAGACTTTTCTTATTCTTGTTTCTCAAAACAAGTAGAGTTTTACGAAGTTGAGTAAACTAATGAGTACATATTGGACACCAATTATGTGGTTAGAATTTTTTCTTGTTAGCTATAATTTACGTACTGCCTTTTAGAGTTAACATTTTTGGCAATATAGTTCAACATTTTAGAATGTTAGTTGGTATGTGATGTTATATCGGTCTGTTATTATAGTAGTAGATGCCCAGAAAGAAAATGTAAAAAGCACCAAAGTCATCAAAATTGGACAGTCAATGAAAAGAGACCTTGCAAGCTGTTCGTCAAGCAGAAAGAAGCTTTGAGGCAGAAGAATAGATTGCCTAAGAGGTTATGGGCTCAGAGCTGATGAAGTGTTGTCCAAACAGTTTTACTGTCCTGATAGCTGGAATGTGCAGTCTTGAAATAGTCTTATTTAATATTGTTTGGCAAACTGTGTCCCTCTTCTTCCATTCTCACTCTCTCTACTACACACATATGCATACACATTTTATAATCTCATCAACACCATTTTTTCTTTGTTTACCTCTCTTTTTAAAATTGCTTTATTTAAACACCATGATTACAAAATTGTTCATTGTTGAGTTTCAGTCATACAATGTATGACCATCCTTTGCCAGTGCACCCTTCCTGTCACCCATTATACCCCCTCCCCCTTGCTCTAGGTCAAGCAAATTGCTTCTCTCTCTCTCTCTCTCTCTCTCTCTCTTTCCTTTTTGACACTGTGGTTTGCACTATTGTTAATGAAAATGTGCCTTGCTTGCTAGTTTCTCCATGCCAAGATATTGTCCAGAGCGATCATTTCTAACCATCATTGCCCTAGTAGACCCTTTTCTACTCTATCGCACTCATTGCTCTTTGTAGTGAGCTTTCTATCTTTCAGAAATTGGTTGAGACTTTAAAAGAAATACCCTTCCGTTTGTTGTTGTTGCTGTGATGATCAGAGGTTGTGCATGTGGCGCTCATACACTTTAGTTGCAGTGCTTGCATGTACTTGGCTGCACTGTGCAAAGATCTGCACATTGCTGTGCTTCAGGGCAGTGCTGCTGGGATTGTTCTCAGTGGCAGTACAGGGTGGGGGTTGAATTTACGGCTTTACTCTTTCAAAGAGGTGCCCTGCTATTGAGCTATGCCTGGAGCTTACAGGTAGAGACATTCTGTTATATTCTTAGTTTTTTGCATAGGTTCTTCCAAGTGCAGTGTTCAGTGGTTCCTGAGGCCACTTTCAGTGGTTCTCAGAAATAAAAACAATTGGTAATTCAAGGTGAAGGGTCACAAATGTGTGGTATTTCTTGGGCCATGTGGTGCCAGTTACCACCCAGGCCACTCCAGTAATGATGGGGTATCTCCAGGGTGCTACTGGAAATCAAACCAGTGTCAACTTCATGCAAGTCCTGACACTTGTAGTATATCCTTAACCCCACTATATTCTTATTTATTAGGAATTGAATAGTGGTATTTTCTTGGTAAATAAACATATTTCTGATTTTTTTTCAAATCATGTTATTTAAAAATGTGAGTCTCAAGGTTAAAATTTTATAATGATTTTTAAAAAAAGTTACAGCAACTGATATGTTTTCCTTTTGATAGACCTTTTGGAAGTAAAAGTTAAAAACTAAGTATGAGAAATGCAGAAGTTATAAAGGGAACTTGAACATTTATTTTTAGACTATTAACCAGACATACTTTTCTTGACTGGCCTAAGAATTATTGAAATAAGACTTTTCAGAGATAAATAATAATCCAATTTAATTGACTAGTTCTAAGTGCAAAAACAGTATCGGTAGTTTTTCATCATAGATAAAAATGGCTATACTCTTAACATTTTAAGAGATTTATATTACTCAAAGTTTATGTGCCTGTGGATTATAGGGTATGAGAATGTGGATGCTGACTCAGCAGGTCTGGAGTAGGAGCTGGATCCTGTATTTCTAAGAAGTTCTCATGAACTGCCCTTGTTTCTAGAATCTGACTACAGTGTAAATAGGGTGGAACTAGAGTCCTTACCTGAGTATACTGATATCGATATTATTTATTTAGTTAATTAAAAATATCATATGAAAATGGAAAGGAGCTTTTTCTTCCTTAATAGTCGTCTTCATTAGTGCATGTCATCTTTGGATTCGGAATCCTTATTCTTTCCATGTTGTATTAAGTGACACAGAATAAATGCTCAATAAATGTTTCTTGAGTAATGAATATCTTTATTGATGACCTGGGGAAAAAATTTAAGGCCTACTTACTTATTACACAAGCAAGAAATCCTGAAAAAGCCCAGTCTCTAAAAACTTCTCTTAGCTTGAAGAATTTGTAATAGTTTTAGCTTAGTAGTAAGTAATGTGCATAACTTGCTTGCATGTAAACCTTGGTTTGATCCTTGGTGAACCACTCCTTCCCCCAAATTTACTGTAACTCAAATATAGGTATTATTGAATTCAAGCAATGAACAACCAAATTATTAAGAGTGGAGAAGCTCAGGAGAAAAAAAGTTCCTGAAGAACTTTAAGGCAACATCCATGTTGTGTATTTAGCCTCTGCAAAGTGTATTTAATGGTCATTTTCCTGGTCCTGCTAAACTTATTCTTCCCTTTTTATTCTTAGTCTGTTGACCATATTGCCCTGTGGCCCACTTTGTCTTTCTTTCTCTTTGAGTTCTTCTCTGAGGCATTTTTCACCAATGTACAGATATGTTGTTATTTCAAAGCTGAAACAATATTTCTTCTGGACTGTTTTCTTAATATTACCTTATAATTACCTTAGAATTTGTGACCATAGTGACCCATAGTGGTGCTGCAGGACAATATGGGATGTTGGGGAATGGAACCAGGGTCAGTAGGATTCGAGGCAAAGATACCTCTATATTATATCTCTGGTCCTTAACTTAGTATTTGAACTATTAGCTACTTAGCAACTTTATTATACCTTAATACAGTAAATTCTGGATGCTATTGATAGGTATGTGGAAGCTGAAAGTTCAGGCCAGAATGACAAAGGAAAGTTGATCCATGAATAATATTGTTTCATTCACTGTCAAGGGATTTCCCATAAATGCTATAATAAAATGATTTTGAATGATCTGAAGGACTGCTCTTTTTTCATTAGGCTTAGAAAGCTTGTCAGAGTGGAGTTGTACTCCACTTAGAGAACTACTTACATTATACATTTTTCCTTTTTTTTTTTTAAACTTCTCTCATTAACACATTGACAATACTTATATCTAATGTGACTTTAAATGAGAAGCAAGAATTTAGTACTTCCCCACTGAAAGAGAGAAGTACTGGAATTTAAGGGGGTCATGAAACTAATCTAAAATATGTTTATAGGGCCAAAGTGATGGCTTAAAGTACTGGACAGTGTGCTTCGCATTTTGAAATCAGGCCTTGGTTTACTCCCTACTGTACTAATGTTCAGTGCTGGGAGTAGCCCCTGAATAACTCTAATGTAGCACCAAAACCAAACCAAAGCAACCCAAACCAAAATAAAACTTAATATGTTTATATTAATTTTTTGTTTATATTAATTTATAATCATTTTTCAAATGGAAGCTAAAGAAAAAAAAGTTTGGAAAGAACTTGACCTTTTTTCTGGCCTGTGGGGAATGGGTGAAACCCAATTGGAGAACTTCTTTAGACCTCAGAGTCCCACATTCTGGCACAAAAGATATTTCTGGTTTCTCTTGGTTCAGTCCATATGATCAGTAAAAACGAGTTTTGAAGCAGGAAGCTAATGATCAGTGTTGAGTGGGTGCTTGTTGGTACATTTTCATAGTGTTATAATTCCTGTCTAGACTTTTAAGAGTTTGACAGATCAGACTATGCTTGGCATTCTTTGGTTCCAATCCTAGCAAAATCTTTAAAATAGGAACTGCGCAAGTGAGTTGAAGAAGTTCTGCATGTGCTGTTGCCGAATTCACTAACAGCAAACAGGAGTAAGTTTTAGTTATGCCTGAGATGTTTCTGAGAGAGCTCACTAAAATATAAGTCTGTTTTCAAACCATGCTCATCATGTCTGCCCAGTAAATTTCTCAGCAAAATTGTTTATTCTTTTGAATCTGACTATATGATTCAACCCTGAACTCACCAGTTGAGACTCCTATAGAGTCTCACTCAGTGACATCCCATTAACACTAATCATTCTGTTCTTCTATTCAATTTTCCCTTTGCTTCCTTGCCAGGAGACTATTCTTCAGATTGACCAACATCTAATTTTCCTCTTCCTAGTCTTCTCCTAGACTGTAATCAGTTGGTGCCTCTGGTTAACTACCTTTCAAGTCTTCTTTCTCCTTAGATGAAATAAACTAAGAAGCCTATAAATTCCTTCACTACAAGAAATTGCAGTTGTAGAGCTTCCTTTCAACTGTGGTCAAGACCCCTGATGGTATTAGTAGCACTATAATTGTGGATTAATGGAATTTAGAGCCTTGAAGAAAGCAAATGAATCTTTTTTTTTTTTCCTGATTTGGAAGCCTCCTAGATCATATATTACAAAATGCTACAATCTTTTTGGGAATAGTCATCTGAAAATCTGGGAGTCGTGTTTAATTTTTGTTTTTGTTATTGTTTTTTTGGGGGGCCACACCCATTTGATGCTCAGGGGGTTACTCCTGGATAAGCGCTCAGAAATTGTCCCTGGCTTGGGGGGACCATATGGGATGCTGGGGGATTGAACCACGGTCCTTCCTTGGCTAGCGCTTGCAAGGCAGACACCTTACCTCTAGTGCCACTTCTCCGGCCCTGAATCATGTTTAATTTTTATGTTTACCTTTCTTCTTATTTACCTTTTTTTTAATGATTTCCTTCATTTCTATGTATTAAAACTTATATTTTACTTACAGTGCCATTATCACAATTTCCTAGCAGCTATTTCCCCTTCTTATCCTAGTCTCACTATTTCAATGTAATTTTTCTAAATTCAAATCTCATCATTTACTCAGACTTTAAAATCTTCAGTGACTTCCTATGGCCCACAGGAGGAGCTCCAAAATGCATTGTTTTGCCTTACAAACTTTTCATAATCTGGTCTCTATTTACTCCTCAGTTTCAAGTCTTGCCACTTGCACATGCACTGTGCTCTCTAGCCAACATTGAATTGCTTTCAGTTCCCCTAACATAGGAAGTCTTTCCCCACAGCTTGTCCTTGGCATGTGCTGGAACCTTTGCCTAAAATGGGTCTTCCAAATTCCTATTTCTTTTATATGATTTGTGTAGATATAACTTCTTAAATTATTCCACTCTCCCAGTACCCTGCACTTATTTTTTGACTGTTCTTAGCATTGATGACTGAATTAATTTATACATTTCTCTTCATGCAGGTTGGTGACCAACTTGAAGGCATTTCATATTGCATTCATCTTTGTAGCTCTTGTGAATTCACTGAATTGTATGACTTTTAAACACTTTTAAACACCTAATCTAATAGCAAAGTTATTTTAGCAAGGACAAAGAAAACCAGTCATTCTGACTTCAGTCAGACAAGCACACACCTGTTGAATTATGCATATAATAAGCAATGAATTATCTCAAGATGGGTATAACTAATTTATTCTGCTTTTATTTAGGTAAGGTTTAACCCACTGTCTGATTCACAATATTGTTCAATATGTCTCAGCTGCTATATCAATAGTTAGAAATAAATATTAGGGATGATTATACAAATATCTCTAACTAAGGAGTCAGTAAACAATTATATATTAAGTAGTTCATCTTCAGTTAAATTTATTCTAGAATTGGATTTTTGGTCTATTTCTTTGAACTTATTCGGATTTTAAATATGACTAACACTTCATTTATCTTATTAAAAATCTTAAAATTAGGAAATGAGAAAGTCTGTAGAGTGAATATTTCTTCATAATATTGATTGATTAACATTTCTCAATTAAGGGTCTTTTCCAACTGTAATGGCAAACCAAGTAAAGCCAAAACGAATCTGTCTTTTTTAATAAAAGCAAGATCCTCACCTGACAAATTTGAGAAGACTAAAATTAACAAATTTTTCTCTTTTGTGTATAAAATAAACAAGTGCATGATTAAGGAAAATCAATTAAAAATTAAGAAAAATTAACAACACTATTGGAAAGATGTCTGAGCACATGCTCTTATACAGATGATGTTTTTTATATGTTTTTTATATAATAGGGGGAGTCATCACAGCCTTCAGTGGCCAAGACTTACTCCTGGCTCTGCCCTCATGGGTCACTACTGTAGGTGCTCTGAGCATCAGTAGGGACGCAAGGATCTAACACAGTTAGTAGCATGCAAAGAAAGAACCTTATCTTTTGTACTATCTCTTGAACTCAGTGGTATGCTATTTTAAGAAATTGAATTTTAAGTAGACCTAATGGAAAATTACAAAGGCAAAAGTGATTGAACATTTATTATTGCAGTTAGAACATTTATTGAGAGGAAATCTGCTTGGTGATGCCAGAGAGCCTAGCCAGGTAACATCCCCTGCCATCAAGGACAGTGGCAGAAAGGGAATATGCTTGGTGGTGCCTGGAAAGTGTAACCAAGTAAGCAACACTCCTACCTTTATCAAGAACTAAGACAGAAGAACACAGCTGCTCTGCCCCAAGACCATGTACTTTTCCTAGTCAATGAACCCCAGCACAGCATGTAGAAAACACCATACTGCAACTGCAACAATGGTGAAACAAGGCAGGTTCCCACCAAGCTTAGAGAATGGAGATGGTACCTCTGATGGCCCAGCACAGCATGTAGAAAACACCATACTGCAACTGCAACAATGGTGAAACAAGGCAGGTTCCCACCAAGCTTAGAGAATGGAGATGGTACCTCTGATGGCCCAAAAAGTTATTTAGCCTCTTATTTAGCCTTATTTAGCCTCTCAGATAAGGATTTTAGAGAAAAAAATATGGAGGATGCTCAGAAAACTCAAAGCATGAAATGTACTGCATGAGCCACAAATAAGAACCCAGAGGAAATGAAAAATAAAAATAAAAACACTTCAAACTGAAATAATAGGACTGATAAACTTAGCAGGTGAAATGAAAACCTCATTGGAAAGCCTCTCCAACAGAGTAATAGCACCTGAGAATAAAATTAGTGAGCTGAAAGATGAGATTCTTAACAACTCCATACAACAGAAGAAGTTGGAAAAGAGTCTTAAAACAGATGATCTTGCAATTGAAACAATCCTCAAAGAAGGTGAACAGATAGAAACAAAAGTTTTTTATAAACTTAAAAAAGTTGAGTCATTGGAGTCCCAGAGACCTAGGAAGAAAATCCCCCCAAAAATCAAGTCAAAGGCATAATTGCAGAGGAACTCCCAGAGCAAAAGAGTGCATGCAACCAAATTCTGTATGCCAAAAGATTACCAGCAAAAAGAGAGAGATTCAAAGGAAATCATCCCCAGACAAACCCATAATGATGAAACCCACAAATTCACATTGGTGAATTCCACAAATAGGGATATAATACTGAAAGCAACAAGACAAAATATTAAAATTACATTTAAAGAAGCATCTGTATAATTTACAGTAGATTTGTCACAAGAAACCCTCAAGGCCTGAAGGCAGGGGTGGAATGTATGAGATCCCATGGCTAATGAGATCATCTCAGACATCATGTTTGTAAAGCCCATGCAGGGGGATCTGAAGAAGCATCATGAACTAAGCCCGTCAGGAAAAAATGATCATAGTATCTGAAGCTTTTTGCTTTGTGGTCTGTGCCTGAACCAAAAGCCAGAACTTCTCTTTCTTTATTAAACCAATACTCACCACTAGGTGAGGGAAGGTTGAATAATCCAGGTTGGCTCTTACATATTAAAAGAAAGGTTTAAGGGAAAGAGGAAGTTGGGAACACCTTTGTTTTGGGTTAATATCTGGGTGTCATCTTACAGTGGGATACAGTGACAAAACTCAATGAAATGAATGCTTTCTGAGTACTTCACCCAGCCAAACTTACATTTAGGTTGAAGGAATGAGACATAGTTTCACAGATAAACAACAGCTCAGAAAGCTTACAGAGTCAAAACCATCCTTAAAAGATTAACTGAAGGACCTGGAGAGATAGCACAACGGTGCTTGCCTTGCAAGCAGCCGATCCAGGACCAAAGGTGGTTGGTTCACATCCTGGTGTCCCATATAGTCCCCCGTGCCTGCCAGGAGCTATTTCTGAGCAGACAGCCAGGAGTAACCCCTGAGCACCGTCGGGTGTGGCCCAAAAACCAAACCAAAACAAAACAAAACAAAAAAAAAGATTAACTGAAGGGCTGGAGCTATAGCACAGTGGTAGGGCATTTGCCTTGCATGCGGCTGACCCAGGATGGACCTAGGTTCAATCCCTGGCATCCCATATGGTTCCCCTGAGACAGAAGTATTTCTGAGTGCATAGCCAGGAGTAAACCCTGAGCATCAATGGGTGTGGCCCAAATCCTCCCAAAGATGAACTGTAAGGTTTACTTTAAAACAAGATAGACAAACCAAACTCCAACTAAAAGATGACACTAAATCCATGAAAGTTATCTCTCTCAATGTAAATGGAGTAAATGCATCATTTGAGAGAAACAGAATAAATTAATAGGTCAAAGGGCTGAATCCAATGTTTTGCTGCTTACAAGAAACAAATCTGAATAGTCAAAATATAGACTCAATGTCAAAGATTGGAGGACAATCATTCAAGCAAACAACTCCCTTAAAAAGGCTGGAGTGAGCATAATAATATCATAAGACACTGGAGTGACCATACTAATATCATATGACACATATTTTAAACTTAAAAAAGTTATAATAGACAGAGATGAGCATTTTTTAATAAAGGGATATGTGCAACAGCAGGAAATCATACTCCTAAACACATAAGCACCCAATGGAACCAGAAAAATATTTTAAAAAATTGCTGATAAATTTGAAGGAAGATATTAATAGCAGAATAATAATAGTTGGAGATTTCAACACCAATATGTAATCACTTGATAGGTCCACCAGGCTAAAACTTCACAAGAATATACTATTTCTGAAGGAAGAAATGGAAAAGAGTATTTCAATATATGTATATATATATGACATTTCATCCCCAGAAAACTGGATGCACATTCTTCTCTAATGCACATAGGTCATTCTCTAAGATAAACCACATGCTGGCCCATAACACATACCTCCATAGAATCAAGAGGATCAAAATTGTATCAACTACCTTCTCAGAGCATAAAGTACTGAAATTACAAGTGAATTACAAATAGACACAGAGGAAAAAATTTAATTCCTGAAAATTAAATAGCTCATTACTGAACAATCAGTGGGTCAGAAATGAAATCAAAGAGGAAATCAAAAGATTTCTGAAAACAAATGAGAACAAAGACATAAATTATCAGAATTTGTGGGACACACAAAAGCAGCACTAAAAGGAAAATTTATAGCTTTGCTAACACTCATCAGGAAGAAAAAGGGGCCTATACAAATAATTTAATGGCACAACTTATATAATTAGAAAGTTATCAACAAAATGAACCAAAAACAGGCAGATAAAAGGAAATAAAGATTAGAGCAGGAATCAATGAAGTGGAAATCCAGAAACAACCCAAAAGATCAACTAAAGAAAAATTTGGTTCTTTGAAAAAATAAATAAATTGATAAACCACTAGCAAAACTCACAAAGAAAGGGAGAAAAAGAAACTAAATAAACCAGATTAGAAATGAAAAGGGGGAGATCACTACAAATACTGCAGAGATTCAAAGGGTAATCAGATACTTCTTTGAGAAACTCTATGCCACAAAACATGAGAACCTGGAAGAAATAGATAAATTCTTGGTCTTTGATAATCTCTTAAGGTTGAACCAAGATGACCTAGCATATCTGAATAGAACCATCACTATTTAGAAAATTAAAATGGTAATCAAAGACCTTCCCCAAAACAAAGGCCCAGGCCCAAATGGATTCACTAACAAATTCTTTCAATCTTTTCATGAGGACCTACTGCCAATTCTTTTTATGCTCTTACAGGAAATTGAAGAAACAGAAACACTCCCAAATAGTTGTTTTTATTTATTTATTTATTTATTTATTTATTTATTTTTTACAAAATTAACATCACCCTGATTTCAAAAGCAGAGATGCCACTATATATATATATATATATATATATATATATATATATATATATATATATATATATATATATATAGCTCAGTATCCTGATGAACACAGATGCAAATATCCTCAACAAAATTATAGCAAATAGGATCCAGTGCCTCATCAAGAAGTTTAGACACTATGACAAAGTTGTATTCATTCCAAAGATGTAAGGATGGTTTAACATACACAAGTCAATCAATGTAATACATCATATCAACAAAAAGAAAAATGAAAAGCATATGAGTATATCAATAGATTCAGAGAAAGAATTTGACAAGGTCCAACACCTGTTCATGATAAAAACTTTCTACAAAATGGGACTGGAATGAATTTTACTCAGTATAATAAAGGCCATTGCCACAAGCCCATGGCAAATATTTAACTCAATGGAGAAAAACTGAATGCCTTTCTTCTAAAAACTGGCACAAGACAAAACTGCCCCACTCTTGCCACTCCTATTCAAAGTAGTGCTGGAAGTACTTGCCATAATAATTAGGCAAGAAAAATATATCAAAGGAATCCAGATAGAAAAGAAAGAAGTCAAACTGTCACTATTTGCAGGTAGCATGATACTGAACTTAGAAAACCCTAAAGACTCTACCAAAAAGCTTCTAGAAACAATAGATTCATATTGCAAAGTAACAGGCTACAAAATTAGCACGCAAAAATTAATGGTATTTTTATCAATAATGATAGAAAAGAAATAAGCATTACAAAAACAATGCCATTTATAATAGAATGGCAGAAACTCAAATGTCTTTGAGTCAACCTAACGAAATAGGTGAAGGACCTCTACAAAGAAAACTACAAAACACAGCTTCATGAAATAAAACAGTATATGATGAAATAAAGACATATACACTCTTCTTGGTTTGGGAGTATTAACATCATTAAAATGGCAATACTTCCCAAAGCTTTGCATTCCCTCTAAGGATACCCATGTCATATTTTAAAGAAGTGGATCAAACACTCCTGAAATTCATTTGGAACAATAAATGCAATTTCTAAGTGCAGAGACAGGAGTAACCTCTGGGCACTGCCAGGTGTGCCCCCCCCCCCAAAAAAAAAAAGCAAACAAAAAAAGAAAATGTAGGCAAAACACTCCATGACTAAAGGCATCTTTCAGGAGAAACACTGCTGTCCAAACTAGTGGAAGCAAAGATAAACAAATGGATTACATAAAGTGAGAAGTTTCTTCACTTCAAAGAAAACAGTGACTAGGAGCAATGGCCCCTCATGAATAAGATTAACTATTTACCCAATATCTAACTGATAAGGGGCTACTATCTAAGATATATAAGGTATTGATAGAACTCAACAAGAAAAAACATCTAATCCCATTCAAAAATGTGGAAAAGAAATGTTCAAACATTTTCTTAAATAAGAAATTCAAATGGCCCAAAGGCACATGAAAAAATGCTCCACATCACTAATCATTAGGGAGATGCAAATCTAAGCAACAATCTAAGCAAATCTAAGCAAATCTAAGCAACAACATCTCACATCACAGTGCCTGCATGGATGCGTGGAGAAAGGAACTCTCATTCACTGTTGGTGGGAATGCTGTCTAGTTCAGCCTTTCTGGAAAACAACTTGGATATTCCTCAAAAAACACCACTCTTTGAGATATACCCTAGGAAAAACAAAAGCACATATTAAAAATGTCTTCTATACTCCCTTGTTCATTGCAGTACTATTTACATAGGCAGAATCTGAAAAAAAAAATCACAGGTGCCAATAACAAATGAATGGCTAAAGAAACTCTGGTACATCTACACAATGGAATCCTAAGCAGCTCTTAGGAAAAATGAAATCATGAAATTTGTCGATATATGGATGGTCATGGAGATTATTATGCTAAGTGAAATGAGAGGTAGAGAAACAGACACAGCACACTCTCACTTATCTGTGGATTTTGTTTGTTTGTTTTTGGTTTTTGGGTCATACCTGATCGCACTCAGGGGTCACTCCTGGCTCTGCACTAAGCAATCACGCCTGGCAGGCTCAAGGGACTATATGGGATGCTGGGATTCAAATCACTGTCCTGAGTCAGCTGCTTGCAAGGTAAACGCCCTACAGCTGTGCTATATCTCCGACCCTTATCTGTGGATTTTGAAACAGTCAGAGACAATAGAGATACAGGCTGAAGGAACAACCTATGATATGAAGCTTACCAGAAAGAATGGTCAGCACAGTTAGAGAAATAACTGTACTAACAACTACTGTGAAAGAAAGAGAGAGAGGAGAGGAGATAGAGAGAAGAGAGAGAGTGAGAGAGGAGAGGAGATAGAGAGAAGAGAGAGAAGAGAGTGAGAGAGGAGAGGAGATAGAGAGAAGAGAGAGAAGAGAGAGAAGAGAGAGAAGAGAGAAGAGAGAGAAGAGAGAGAGAGAGAGAGAGAGAGAGAGAGAGAGAGAGAGAGAGAGAGAGAGAGAGAGAGAGAGAGAGAGAGAGAGAGAAAATACCTGTCTTGGGGCCGGGAGAGATAGCACAGTGGCGTTTGCCTTCCAAGCAGCCGATCCAGGACCAAAGGTGGTTGGTTCGAATCCGGGTGTCCCATATGGGCCCCCGTGCCTGCCAGGAGCTATTTCTGAGCAGACAGCCAGGAGTAACCCATGAGCGCAGCCGGGTATGGCCCAAAAACCAAAAAAAAAAAAAAAAAGAAAAAAAAAAAGAAAATACCTGTCTTGAAGACAGGCAGGGGGTGGGGGAGGAGGAAAAAGGAACATTGGTGGCGGGAAAGTTACATTGGTGAAGGGCGGTGTATAGTAATGACTGAAACCCAACTAAGGACATTTTTGTAACCATGGTGCTTAAATAAATATTTTTAAAATTATTGGTTAACTAAAAGCTTAAAATATTTATTGAACTCCTTCACTATGTTAAACATTGTATTACATACTGGTAGCATAATGGTGAGTAACAATGGGGATGGACATTGGTACTCCTGCTATGGACTTTGTTCGCTACATATATAGGTATCATCAAGCAGTGAACTGGGGAATCAGAGTGTAAAGACTTTACCACGTGTAGTGAAATGGCTGTTCATAAAGCTTCTATATGTTTGGAGAGCCAGAAGACAGCAGGAAGGGTGTCTTCCAACTCATTAAGGGAAAGGAATGGAATGCCCAGGCTAGAAAGAACAGATGGGAATTTTGGAGATAGTTTTGCATTTTGTTTTGTTTGGTTTGGTTTGGTTTGGTTTTTTGCTTTTTGGGCCATACCTTGTGATGCTCAGGGGTTACTCCTGGATGGCTATGCGCTCAGAAATCGCTTCTGGCTCGGGGGACCATATAGGATGCCGAGGATTGAACCAAGGTCCATCCTGGATTAGCTGCATGCAAGGAAAACACCCTACCGCTGTGCTATCGCTCCGGCCCCATTCGTTGGATTTTTATGTAGCAGTGTTTCATTAATTATTATTGCAATATGGTATTTTATTGTTATGCTGCTTTTTAGTTACTCCCAGATTCTACCCACTTCATTGTTTTAGGTTTTTGTGTTTTAAAAATAACACTTCTAAAAACATTTTTTACATGCTTTTTGGTGACTCTGTGTCAAATTTTTGGGTCATAGAGTCCACTTAAATTCAACTTTAATAGATAATAGTAAATAATAAAAATAAATAAAATATATTATATTATGTATAATTATAATATATTTATATTATATAAATAAATAATAATAAACAAAATGATAAATAATAATAAATAGTATTCCAAAGTGGTTTTTTTTACCAATTTACACCCATTCAGGAATTTATGATAGATGTAGTTGTTCTCACCTCTGTTCTCATCTTGTAGTAAATTATATTCCTGAGGGGCCGGAGAGCTAGCATGGAGGTAAGGCGTTTGCCTTTCATGCAGAAGGACATTGGTTCAAATCCCGGCGTCCCAGATGGTCCCCTGTGCCTGCCAGGAGCAATTTCTGAGCATGGAGTCAGGAGTAACCCCTGAGCACTGCCGGGTGTGACCCAAAAACCACACGCACACACACACAATTTATATTCCTGTGGTTTAAGTGACTAATATTTGTTGATTACTAAAGACATTGAAGACTTTTGTATATACTCATTGACTATATAGTAATTTTATCTTTTGTGCAATCACTCTTCCTTCTTTTATTCATTTTTATTGCCTTGGTGTTTTTTATTTTTTGTATTGGTGTGTGTGTGTGTGTGTGTGTGTGTGTGTGTGTGTGTGTGTGTGTGTGTGTGTGTGTAGAGGTGAAGAGAGAACTAACAAAGCAACCAACAATCTTTCCTTTGGGATCAACTTTTAAGAATATATTTTGATCCCTATCTTTTGTCCCACGTAATTCATGCTGATTGCCTATATCTCTCCATCACCTACTTGTAGGTGCTTTGCAGTTTTGTAGAGTCAGTTGCTTATTTCAGACAGAAAAAGTTGGAGGGCGAAGATTCCCCACACATTACAGTAAAGGACTTTGTGTTAGTTTCCCTGAATCTCTTACAAGGCTTCTTTTTACTTCATTTTGTTTTGTGTGGGGGGCAAAGATCCCTACTTTTGAGGACAAAGGCCTAGAGATACTGTGTGACTGTGTCTGTCCTGGGGATCAGGGCAGAGATTGGTGGCCTGGAGGGTAACATTTTTAGATTAAAAACTGTCCTTGATTTTCAGAGTTTCCTCTTTCCAAAATTCTATTCTGCAATGCTTTGCTTTCCTCTATGGAAATTTTGTTACCTGATATTTGATGATATTACTCTTTTAATCCTTTTTTTAATTTAGGTATACTTAGTTCTCCATTCAGAAACTATTTAGATGCTCTGATAGTTTCTCTTCCATTCATTTTCTAAAATTTCCACGCATTTTGGAAAGAGTTATGTTCTACTTTTTGGGAGGTCTTCTTTACTCTGGAGATTGATTAGAGTCTATTACATATGAAGAAGCATGTATCTCTGAGGAGGCATGTTGCTATTTGCTCTTTTTTATGGAGACATTATTTTTATGCAATATAGTTATGGTCGTCTTAAACTGTCTTTTTTATGCTTTACCATTCTTTAATGCATGGTACTTCTCTCAAGAGGAAACAAGAGCATTTTACTATCTCTCACTTCCCTTTTCTGATTCAACTTCTTAATTTTTATCATTTCTAAATGGTCAAGGCTAGTGTCATTCACATTTTTTCTTTAATTATTCGAAGCTCTTCTGTTAATTACTCTAAAGACTTCTAAGAAATGAAGCCCCTGAGAAATCAGGAGGAAAATTGTGTGATTGGGTCTCTGTTTTGTAGAAAAGTTAATCCTGTGACCATCAAACTCTTGTTGCTTAGAATGGATGCTCTGAAGTGTCAAGGTTCAGAAGATCCTCTGAATATTTTCAGCCTCTTTCACTTCTTCTGAGCCATATACATTGTTTTTTGGTTCTCTATCTTTTTATTAGCCTTTAGTTGAGCTGTCATACATCCTCAAGTAATGCTTTCACTATTTTAGATTTTGGATGTTAAAATTTCTGGGTTCTTATTTTGCATGCCTTTCTTGACCCTTGTTTGGCAAGGGTAAAGACATTGTTGATTCCAATAAGTTTCCTATAGATAATTAAAGGCTTTCTTTTTTCTTCTACATTTTGAGTGACAAGTTCTGTCTAAATCAGACTAATATTATTCTACTTCCTTTTAGGCAATATATTTTATTTGAAACACCCCAGAGAATTTCTGGGAAGGAATAAGCAAGTAAATAAAAAAAAAAAAACATTAGGAGTCCGGAAATGTGGCATAAGAGAGCACCTGCCTCACATATTCCAAACTATAAGTTCTATCCCTGGCACCAACACCAAGTGTGATACAGGTCACCTCAACAAGGGTCACCTGTACCAGTATCAAGTTTAGAACCACTACAAGCATGAGTGTGGACATCCTTCCCCAATTCTGAAACAGCAAAAGTAAGAACAGGAAAAGGGAATGTAAGGAGAGAGTGAGAACCCATGAGACATTCAGAAGTAGTATGACAAATTATAATAAGGAGTTAAGCCATAGAATAATCAAGATGTATGCATACAGACTGATGATTTCACAATGATGGAAACTGAGATCCAAAGAGTTCTATAAAGCCTTGGTCAAAAAAAAATAAGAAAGAAAATTCAATCACATGTTTCTTATTGTTCATGTCAGGGCCAGGAAAAATGGAGAGTCAATTCTAATCCTCAAATTATGCCCGAGTGACTAATTTATTTGATTAAAATGTGGTTTACCATGTGCCAAATAAGAAGTTTTCCTGTTCCATATTTTAAAATAATAGATGTATTGCAAAGGCATGCAATGTTTTATACAAACAACTCATATTACAAAGTAGGTGTGGTTTTCTGTAATATTTGATGAATTTAAAAGAATTTAAAAAGCTTGACATGAATATTTGTACTTAAACATAATACTTTTTTATAATATAAAAGACCAGATTCTACCTCATTAAAATTTGGGGCAGGGCTTAAGAAATAGTACGCTGGTAGGGCACTTGACTTGCACACAGATTCAACTCGCAGCACCCCAAATGGTTCCACTGCACTCAGGGATCACTCCTGAACTCACCAGAAGTGATGGAAGATGGTGTGATTACTGTTGAGGTTTCTTGATTGTTTTGCCAAAGAGGATCAAGATTTTTTAGTAGCAGACAGATTTTTCTACAGGAATTATGAAGAATGTTTACATATTCTACATTGTGAGATGGTAACTCCTATTAGAGAAAGGGAAAGAAGGACCCAGTCTAGATTCCCATTTCAGAATTTTTCCTGTATTTTTAGAGAAAACTTTATACTAGTCACAGCTTTAAAATTCTTTCATTGAATCAAAAGTTTATGGCAAAATAGTATAGTTTGTTTGTTTATTTATTCATCTATTTATTTTTGGTTTTGGGGCCACACCCGGTAATGCTCAGGGGTTTCTCCTGGCTATGCACTAAGAAATTGCTCCTGGCTTGGGAGCCCATGCACAGACATGCATACATACACTCATAGCATAGGCACCTTAAACTGTCAGGAAAAATAATTAACATTGTTTTGACCTTTTTTGGGGGTTAGAGGGCACACCCAGTGGTGCTCAGGGGTTATTCTTGGTTTTATGCACAGGGATCACACCTAGTATGAGATGTGATCAAAAATCCAGAGGATCAGGAATCAAATCGGATCAGGCATTGTTAAAAAAGAATGTAAGTTTAGAATTAACTGCTGCTGTTTCACTTCTGTAAATTTGCTTTGCTTCAGACATGAGAAGCCATGACAGGCTGAAACTGCAGTGGACAGGGACTAGGCCCAGTTCCCTTCAAGGGCATGTACCAGGACAGTTAAATAAATTAGCAACACCTGAAGGCTTGCAGGTGCTAAACCTTATCTAACAGCACCTGAAGGTCTTGGGCACTTGGTGGGTGCCTGAGCCCCTCCTCTTTTACTTTAGCCAACCAGTTTAAATCTGATTGATGCAACATGTACTAAAAACCTTTTTACTAAACTAAAAATATTTTACCCCTAGCTTGAAGCTCCACTAACCCTATAAGAATGAGCTGTAAACCTGCTTAGTGGTTGCCTAAGAGGTGCAACCCTGCTATGCTAATAATAATCCCACCCCCCTACCCCACCCCACCCCCGCTTTTGCATTACTGACTAGTCTCCTGACAAATCTGTGTAGCTAACACCATGTGCAAGGCAAGTATCATGTCTAGTCTGCTATTTCTCTCATTGGTACCATGACCTCCTGGTCTCTCTAACTTTGGATACTCATCAGCCTGCAAGCTTCCCACTCTGTAGTCTTAACCTTGGCACCATCACTGGCACTAAAAGTATCAGGCTAAGCCAAGCCACTGGAAAAATCTTAGTGAAGGGCCTATGGATGTGGGGCACTTTATGCTTGGTGACAGTGGCAGGAGCCCTGATGCTATCAACCTGCAAAGAGGCTAGTTCAATAAAGGCTTCATCCAGTGCAGCTGGCCCAGATGGAAAAGAAAATGGATCAAAACACTTTTCACACCATTGTCTTGCTTTGATTTTTTGTTTGTTGTGGAGAGAGCGACAGGCCTCCTGGTGGCTAACTTGCAGAGGTCCAAGTGGGGTTCTCAGGGAGTGCCCGAATGCCTCTAGTTCCTCAATTCGGTACAAAGGATGGTTCTGATTTCTGGGTAAAGCTCTTCACCACTTGTTCCAGGCTGCAGCTGTGGATGTTTTCTTTTGTGTTAGAGGCCTTATTACTATTGTTGGTCCATCATTACATAATGTTTCATTTATAGTCACAAAAACTTAATGCCACTTTGTTGTTCTTTTGAATAGAATACAGATTTTTCAAGCTTCAACAGATGCATGGGAACGTTGATGCCCTGGAGAGGGAAATTCAGTATTGGACAGTGATGGGTTGGGTGATTCCATAGGCATTCATAGGTTCAGTTTCCATCGAGAACTTTAGTGAGTAAAATTTAAACTAAGAAAAATCTATTATTCAAATTTTTTTGTGCTTGATAACACATGGAAGTGACAGTTCACCTGCCTTTCCAATAGAAAACAATAACTTTTAGACTTGCCTAAAATGTTGTGAAACATTTATTCAATAATGCATCAATTAGGCCCAGAGAGTTTTTTTTTTTTGAAGAAAAGTGTGAAAAAATGATGCTCCTTTACTCACTTATGTCAAAAAATATATCACTACTAAAGACTGTTGTCCTACCCTAATCAGTATTCATACTCCACCCTAGGGTATGATCTGGTGATGGGATTACTGGATCACTCCCTACTTGGTATTCCTTCTCCACCCTAGGGTGTGGCCTGGTTCATGCTAATCAGAGCCTGGATTTCAGAAAGGAAGAGGCTTCCGTTGGTCTTCCTCCACTAAGCTGCTTTCTGTTTTAGGATCAGAAGAGTTGTGTGGTGGTATTCCTGGCTTGAGTGTTGGAGTTTCTGAACCCGTTCTTGCACCCTTTCACCGTGTGTATTATTTCCTGTGTTGATGTTTGCTTCCAGACCTGCATCTTGCGAGACCCTAGTTTTGGAACATGGGGCTCTGCTTATAAGCAGAAATCTAGGCCTTATTTCTCATTGCTCTCATCATTCTAGATCATTTGTAGAACGGCTAAGATTAGAGCCTCAGGGCCCAGAGAGATAGCACAGCGGTGTTTGCCTTGCAAGCAGCCCATCCAGAATCTAAGGTGGTTGGTTCAAATCCCGGTGTCCCATATGGTCCCCTGTGCCTGCCAGGAGTTATTTCTGAGCAGACAGCCAGGAGTAACCCTTGAGCACCTCCAGGTGTGACCCAAAAACCAAAAAAAAAAAAAAAAAAAAAAAAAAAGATTAGAGCCTCAGGAAGTGCTGAAGAGATAGAGCATATGCTTCGTATATAGGAGCCCTTGGTTTGGTTGCTAACACTGCATGTCAGGCACCCCAGGTACTGAGAGCAGCTCTTAAGTACCATGTCAGGAGTAGCATCTGGGGACCATTGTGTATTCATCTGAAATATAACTATATATTATTCTGCATTTTTAACTAAGATATCAACTCTTTACTTATTCTTTACCATGGACAAAATGGTCACTTGTTGGAAAGAAATTGATTCATGTCTTTACTATTGTCAAAATACAAGATATTTGGATCCCTAATTATAGTTCCCTTAGTTCCTATCATGTGCTAGACACTTAACTATATGCTTTATTTATATTGTAAATAACATTAATAATCTTGAAGGCAAAGTATGTCCTCTTGTTTCATGGAGTATGAGGTAAAAGCTCACATATCCCACTATATATGTCCCACCATATATGGCTAGTTTCAGAGGAGAAACAAAATCTCATTTTAGATCTGAATCCAAAACCTCCCATCCCCTTGTCACTTGACCATTCTGTGCTTCTCGCTAGCTTCAGGTCCTCATCCACTAGTTGAATCAGAAGTTCGACACTTATTTTCAAATATCTTGGATTTTAAAAAAGGATAGTAATGTTCATGTTCTTCCCTGGCCTAAAACTAACCATCAAACCTGCAAGTTAATGGAGTCTGTGAAGTCAGACTTGCAGATTGGGATCGGGACTTAAGAATCCAGACTTAACAATTGTGATCTGAAGGATGCCAGGAGGACAGCTCACAGAACTGGAAAGCATGCAGAAGCCTAGGTTTCGACCTCTGGCACTGCATATAGATCCAAGCATTGCTGAGTGTGCATTCCCAGACAAAACCAAACAAAATGTAGGCAAGTAGAATTGACTATTAAAGCTATACTACATTCTTAAGGGCGATATCACCCACCCTCAAACTCTGTTGGTATTGTACAGTTGCTGCGGTGCTAGAAGGTAGCACATCTGATTGTGGTGTTGGACATGTGCTCACTGAGACTTCAGCCTTGTGCTGCATGTGCATACTCTGGTTCGCTTGCTGAGTTATTACACATGTACTCACCAGGGGTCATATTCTTGGCTGTGGTATTTACACATCTGTGCTTGCACAGCCTGGTTGTGATTCACTGGAAATGACACTCCATTACCATTACCAGGTACCCTCAATCATAGTGTTGGGACCATGTTTGGCATGTGGGCAACACTGGGGATCAAATTATTAGTCTTAAACTTGCAAGGGAGGCACTACTTACAGAACCACCCAGCATATTTCAAAGTACTTTTAACTTCTGAGTTGAATGGCCTTTTAATTGGGGTGGTATGTGAAGATTTCTTAGTACATTTGCTAAGATGAATTGATGTCTGTAGGGGGCCCTGAAAACAGAAAGGAAGCAATGAAATTAGTACAGGACTTGGGCATGACCCACTTGTATCTGGTCCAGAGAAAAATGTGAGTGTGTTTATGGGTAAATGGCTTGAGTAAAAGGCTCAGTTGAGGAGGAGAGACTGGACATATATCACTAGAAGACATTCATAATCCTCAAGGTGATTTATTATACGAATTTTTTCCACTGCTCAGAAAATAACTAGTCAAGAGGGGAACCTGGTAAGAAAGAATAGTGCCAAGAATAGTGGCCATCCGATCATGGTGGTTTTGCTCTAGTAAGTGACATGTCCTATTATTAGGTTTATTTACTTGATTTTGATGTGAAAAAATGATCCTGATTTTCTCCAGTTGGTTCTGGTAGAACCTAATTTCTAATCCTGCTCCTAATGTCCCCACAACTCAGGTCCCCACCTGTGTTGCTTTGAGGGGAAACTCTTTGTCGGCATCTCCCATTCCCCTCAGAGTGTAGGCAGATGTGGCCAGCAGAGAGAGGTTCGGGAACCAGCAAGGCCAGACAGCTGGGGATCATTAGCAACAATCAAGGAACAGCATTAAAAGGCAGCAGGGTTGAGTGTCTTGGTTCTTTCTTTGGCCTGCCTGAGGAAGCCATCTGGACAGAGGAAATTTGCCTTAAACCTTGGCAAGAGAACTTTGTTCTGTTTGAACTTTGTTTAAAGCCTCAGAGTGGGTGATCATTTTGTTTAAACTTTCCTTAAAACAAAGAGTGGGAGATCCCCCGCAATTAACAACAGGAACCTTCTTCTCCTCTTAACAGATTTGATAGGAAACAACACAAGGACTGTTCTGACATCCATTAACATGGTCCAGAGAGCAGAATGGATGGAAAGAAACAAAGAAGTGGGAGTTTTTCATCCCATATGAGCTAAGATAATTTAACAAATCTAACGTGTCAGGCTTCATCTTTGTTTGGATACTGTCCCTATCGGGGACTGCTCCCATTGGTTGCTGAAAATTCTATATTATGGCAACTGTATTATGGGCAAATTAATTTTCAGCACAATTTTCTGCTTTCACAATCGATCTTTGATTGATGAGTTGATTGCTCAATCTTCCCAAATAGTGGAATATAACTTTCCGCCTTAAAGAGATTCACTGGAGAAATGAATGCCCTCTCAGTTGAGAGTTCGAATAGAAAGTGGCATTTTTGTTTTTCTATCCCTGTTAGAGGCAGTACAAATGTACACATTTTGAACTGGAGCCAAATTTATGAACTTGTCATGAAGTCAAAAGATTTCCCTTTAAACTCAAAGATTATGACTGTATCCGGTGTCTGGGTTGATATTATCTAGTCAGTGGTGGGCAACCTTTTTTGTCAACTGAGCCAAATCTCGCCAAAACCACGATTGAAATTTATTTTGAGAGCCACACAGGGCGCGCACTGACAGAGGCTAGGAGCAGAGTCCTGACTCCTGGAGCAGCCGCCCGGCACACAGAAGAGCCAAATTAAAAGTGTAAAGAGCCACATGTGGCTCGCGAGCCGCAGGTTGCCGACCACTGACTGTATTTCACATTTGTAGGAATAGGTATATATGGAGCCCCAAAGAAAAATTTATTGTGCAGCACTCAGCACCAGACTGGTGTTGTAGGCCTGTCAGTGAAGCATGTAATCCTCTCTATTCTATTGCCTCTACTTTTCTGCTTCTTAGTAAAAGTTAGAGTGAACTAGTGACCTCTTGGGCAGTTGGGTTGCCTGCAAAGTTTACCACTGACTCATTGACTTCCTAGATTTATGCCCCATTTTTAGGCATAGGCCTAAACCATGTGCTTTTCCTATCTTGCCACTTTACAGTTCTACCTGACCGCTTACATCACTTTCTTCTGAATTTGCCCACAGTTCTTGCTAGAGCTTTTCTCCCCCGAAGTCTCTAAGCCTCCCAATGCTGACTCTTCCGTGTAGCCCATGTATGCACTCTGAATTGAATTGTTTGTCTGTTTCTTCGATTAGAACTAAGCATTGTGAAGCAGGGAATTTGGACAGGATTCAAAAACATTTTTTGAAATAAAGAACAAATTGAGAAATAAATGTATGGATAAAAGAAAGGAGCAAATGAGTTTCAAATGAACTTCATACAAAAGCCTTGCTAAATTAGTTTAAGGAATCCAAATGGAAGAAATTAATGCCTCCGCACAGACTTAACAGAACTAACTTGCACTTTTAAGAATGTTTAAAAATAATCACCTGGTTGTTTTTTCCTATGTTAAATACAAAATAATGGGTGGGATAGAGATGGAAGTTGCATACATGTACTTCATTGAGTACTATGAAGATGTGAAGCTTTCACTTGTAGAGGAGAAATGGTGGTGATTAGGTGAGGAAACCTGTGGGACCTCCAGGTAGAACTGCTTGTCCCTTTCCATATTTTTGAGACTAAAGACTATCCTTATGATGCCTAAAATTTTTTACATAGAACTAGGTTTGTTTCTTTCTTTCTTTCTTTCTTTCTTTCTTTCTTTCTTTCTTTCTTTCTTTCTTTCTTTCTTTCTTTCTTCTTTCTTCTTTCTTTCTTCTTTCTTTCTTTCTTTCTTTCTTTCTTTCTTTTTTTTCTTTCTTTCTTTCTTTCTTTCTTTCTTTCTTTCTTTTTCTTTCTTTCTTTCTTTCTTTCTTTCTTTCTTTTTCTTTCTTTCTTTCTTTTCTTTCTTTTCTTTCTTTCTTTCTTTCTTTCTTTCTTTCTTTCTTTTTCTTTCTTTCTTTCTTTTCTTTCTTTCTTTCTTTCTTTCTTTCTTTCTTTCTTCTTTCTCTTTCTTTCTTTCTTTCTTTCTTTCTTTCTTTCTTTCTTTCTTTCTTTCTTTCTTTCTTTCTTTCTTTCTTTCTTTCTTTCTTTCTTTTTCTTTCTTTTTTCTTTCTTTCTTTCTTTCTTTCTTTCTTTCTTTCTTCTTTCTTTCTTTCTTTCTTTCTTTCTTTCTTTCTTTCTTTCTTTCTTTCTTTCTTTCTTTCTTTCTTTCTTTCTTCTCTCTATCTTTTTCTTTCTTTCTTCTTTCTTTCTTTTCTTTTTCTTTCTTAAAAATAATATCTTTATTTAAGTACTATGATTAAAAACATATTTGTAGTTGGGTTTCAGTCATAAAAAGAACACCCCCCTTCACAAGTGCAGTATTGCCATCACCAATACCCCCATCTCCATCCTCCTCCAACCTCTGCCTATATAGGAGTCAGGCATTCTATTTCTCTGACTCAGGCATTCTATTTCTCTCACTCACTACCATTGTCATATTAGTTGTTGTGTAGTATTTTCTCTAACTGCACTTGCCACTCTATGTGGTAAGTTTCATATTGTGAGCCAGTCCTTCCAGCCTTCATCTCTATTGTCTCTGTATATTATTACAGTAATGTCTTTTATTTTTCTTAAATCCCATAGATGAGTAAGATTATTCTGTGTCTCTCTCTCTCTAGCTTATTTCACTCAGCATAATATAGAATTAGCCTTTTTAATGATTACTTTTATTATGAGAAGTAAATTATTATAAAATATAGTGGATATTGTACCACTGGACTGTATTCTAAATCTTTACTCTTTTTTTTTTTTTTTGTAGTTTTTTTTTTGGGTCACACCCGGCAGTGCTCAGGGGTTATTCCTGGCTCCATGCTCAGAAATTGCTCCTGGCAGGCACAGGGGACCATATGGGATGCTGGGATTTGAACTGATGACCTTCTGCATGAAAGGCAAATGCCTTACCTCCATGCTATCTCTCCGGCCCCATCTTTACTCTTTTTTTTAAGAGTCCTAACTTCTTTTAAAATTTGTGAAGGTCATCAAAGTTACAAACAAGACTTTGTATATATGACCATGATAAAAACTGTCCAAATAAAGATGGTATTTTCCTATGGTTATTTATAGAAATTTTTGAATAGATTGCACTGACTGAGTAAGCTTTTCATTGAAATCAATGGATAATGTTATCAGAGTGAAAAAAATCAAAATAGATTGAAAATTAAGATAATACTTTGTAGAGAGCTTGCATTCTTCCAATGGAAGTTGACTTCAGTGTTATCAAAATAGGCCAGGTTAGAAATAAGATGACTTGAGTCTTGGTTTAGCTATTTGTGGGCATTAAATGGCATAGTCCATGGTCATTATGGTCCAATTCAGAATTTCTCTGTTCTTTTGCAAACATACATTGCAGGCAGCAGTCAAACAATTCTAAATTAGCAGTGGCCTCCTTTAGGATGATGGAGCTATATAATTAAAGGTCTAGGTCCTGACATATCTAGTTTGATGCAATATTCTTTTTTCCTCTGAAGAAACTAGGTCAAATAGAGGTCTCAGGTCATGTGTGGACATGATTGCGATCTTTGCAATCCCATTTTACTTGTATTTCAAAATTGCTAAAATAGGGGTTCATAAGAGGTGGAAGATTGTAGTATAGAAGGAAAAAAACTTTATTAGACTTGTATCATCAGACTCCTGAGTCTTCATGTCTAGGTTCAATATAATTTTCTTCACTTATATTTTTTATTTGCTTCTCTGAAATTTGGAGCTGCCTAGTTCTCTCATTAATCTAAGTGGAACAAACAAAATGTAAGAGCAATTGGTATGAGAGGACTGGATAGGAGTTGAGAAAGAGAAAGAACAGAGAACAAAAAAAAAAAACTGTCTTTTGAATAATCTCTATGCTACACTCTTTCAACTAGATCTACTAAGAGCGTATAGTTACTGAACCTTGTACTAGTGCTTGAAAAATCAAGCTCCTCAATTTGTATTAGATTATGTCCTCCTTCTGGCCTTTCCTTTCTGTGTAGTACTCCTTCATTATTCTTGTTATTTCTTTAGTTTCATTGTAGTCCCTCCAGTCAAGTAATTTTCATCTGTGGGCTGCCTTGGAATTTCCTGGAAGTTCACAGAAGACCATTTGGCCTTCAGTCGAGAAGTGCTGCTTTAGAGTATCATATCATTTAATTCTCCCAGGCCCCATTTGAATGGGGTGCATAGTTTTCATTCTCAATTCATAGATTAAAAAAAGAAGTTCAGCATGGTTAATGCTGAAGATAATGCCTGAAATTGAGTTTTTCAATTCTGAATTTTATTTGTTTGGTTTTGGGATAAAACAGCTGGTACTCAGGGCTTACTACTGACTTTACACTCAAGGATCACTCCTGTCATTGCTTGAGGAGCTATATGAGGTGCTATGATTAAACCAGGAGTTAGCTGTGTGCAAGGCAAATGCTATAATCCCTGTAGTATCTCTGTGGCTCCAGGATTTTGTTTTGTTGTGGAGAGATTCTCCAATGGTTCTGGAGGCCACCACCTTGTACTAGGGAGAGAATTAGATCCAGAGTCTTCTGCATGCCATCTATTTGCTCCAGTCTTTTAACTAGCTTCTCACACTCCCCTCTCCCAATAAGAATTTTTAAAATAAATTATTTTATTTAAAGACCACATATTACATAGTTGCTCAAAATACATTTGCTCCAAATCCCACTCCAAATGTAAAATTCCTTCCACATTGTCCCCAGATTCCCATCAATTCCCAAGTCTACCCCTTGGCAGGCACAGAATAATATATTGCTTATATATAGGTAAGTGGCAATAAAATTATTTTTTAGATAGAAGAATACAGAAATTTGTGAAAACTAATATATCTTGCTGTGAAGTCATTATAGCATTGTCAGAAGGTTTTCTAAGTGATTTGTTCCTGGTTGATTTTCTGTTGCTTGTTGTTTGTTTGTTTGTTTGTTTTTGAATATTAGGTGGCTTTTAATTCATGTTGGCATTGAAATTGGTGTGTTCTTACTGGGATGAAAATTCTGAAAAAAATGTAAAGTGATCATATGGCCATACATGGGGCCACATAATTCATGTATTCCAAGCTCTGTGGCTAATGCTGCAACTTTTTGTGGAGCACAGTTTTGGCTGCCAGAATTTCCAGAAGTATGAGATGGTAGGAGGGAAAGGGGAAGACTGCCTGTACTCATTCCAACAAAATCCTGGAGATGTCAGCCCAAATACTGGTATATCTGGAATTTTGATTGGTTTGGCATTAAAACAGAACTCCTTCATTGTGGTGAAGCTGAGCCACTGGCAAAGCAGTGATTGTGGGTGGTGGGTGCATCTGATGTGGCTTTGGCAGGGTAGGGACTTAGCTTACCCTCTCTTCCCAAGAAGAGAGCTGCATGGGCAGTATACCCATGATTTTTCAGCACTGGGTATACATTTCTTTTGAGAATATAGTGAATCTATGGAACTGGCTGAATTCAAGTCAGGAATTTAAGTGTTGTACCTTTAAGAACAGGCTACTTTCTAGACTCAAAAGAGACAGGCTGTCCTTTCTATCTTAATTGTGGGGACTTCCAAATGGCCTCTGTATTTTCCTGTGTATGAACTTAGAGGTTGTCTCAGTCCTCAGGGAGTTATTCCAAGGTAAACCCAAAGTTACAATAGTTTAGTTATGGTGAAATTAGAACATGAACATTTTTTTAACTTTTATCTCATAAATGCCTAAGTTGAGCCAATGAAGGACTATTGAAGAAAGATAGCATTTTTACTGGGGTGCATTTTTCTTGTATGTTCACAAGATACAGACCAATATTGGAGAAACAAACAGAAGCTTTGACTTTCACCAGCACTGCTAGAACAATGTATTTTATTTTGCGACAGGTAATCCCAGGCATTCTTTTCTTGCCTCTAAACATGGCAAACCTCATTCTGTTAGACTTATACCTCCAGTTCAACTGGATTCCATGGGCTTTTGACCAAGGTTAAAATGTTATAAAGGAACATGTAGGGAGTCTTTGGGGACAGAAACATTTGCTGTAAGAAAAGAGGAAGCAACGATGATTCTTATAACTTACCATGTTGACTCAACCTCTGATTCCAAGGAAAGTTTTCAGTAACTTATTTGAGAGGAAAAATTTTTTTCTTGAAAATTCCCTTAATAGTCCTTTCCCCCTTTTAAACATGGAAGTTTCTCTTTAACTATGAAGAAATTGCTTGTTATTTTTGATGACTTACCTACAAAGCACCTGCCCACATATGGTAGGTACAATTTTGTCCAAGTATTTTGTAGAGGAACTTAGTCATCTTTGATGGGAAACAGTCTCCTGGAAGAATATTACTGAAGGTAAAGAAAAGTTGCTTACTTCATGCTGCTAGTTAAAATTTTCTAAGCTTTTCACTGATTCGCTGACAAAATCATAATTTAAAGTATTTATATCCTAGGTAATCTGGATGCTTACTATTATCTGTTTTTCTCTTTGGGTTTATGGGAGAGAATATATTGCAGATCTTTCAGATCAGTGGACAATGGTTAGAAGTGACTTGCTCCATCTCTATGCAGAGCAGTAGAAGTCCTTCCTGCAACTGTTTAAGCCATCTCTCCTCTCTCTAAATTGTCCTATGGGTTAAAATGAGAGAGTCATAAGATAGAAACAGTGGAGTTTGGGATATTTTGTGGGGGAGCAAGGCACCTGAATATATCAATTCAGGAGTTTCTTCTGGCTCTACATTCAGGAATCATTCCTGCTGAGCTCAGGGGACCATATGGGATGCCAGGGATCAAACCTGGTTGGCTGTGCACAAGGCAAGCCCCCCACATGCTGTATTGTCACTCAGGCCCCAACAGGTGGACTTTGAAAGAAAGTCCCAAAAAGTCACAGTTTGCAAGGCAGCTGCTCTAGAGAACTCTAGAACTTTATAAACTGATAAACATTATCAGTGAGAAATGAAGCTTTCTTCAAAATGAAAAAGCCCAATAATTCAGGATGTGTCTCTCCTCTTTCAGACTTGATTTCTCTTACTGGGTAGCCTCATTAGAACAATTTCTCTCCTTTTTATTTCTCACTTCATCCACTTTGAATTTTATTTTTTATTTTCCAGTTTGCTTGAATTCTAGCTAGGAAGAGCAATGCCTGAAACTAGTTTTCCTAGCACCTGGAGCAGCTTTCTAAATCCATCTCAAAGACCATTTTGCCCAAATGGTCTTGATAATGAGTGTGTTTTCCCTGCATGCAAATGTCTTATGCCCTGGAGCTCACTCTTGCCATGAAACAAATGAGGTATAAAAAAGAGGCTCATTGGTGTTTCTTCACTCAAATTATCCAAGCTAAAAGAGGCTTCTTTTCATGATTTCCTAGAAAAACCAGTCATTTTTTTCCCAATTTTTATTTATGCACCATTATTTGCAATACTGTTAATAATAGTTTCAAGCATGCAGTGTTTCAACTTCATACCCAACACCCATGCCAGCATTCCCTTACCAAAGTCCTAAGATTCCCTTCCAGCTCCCTACTCTGCCCCTTGAAAAACTTAATTTTAAGTAATTATTATAGTTTGGGTAACATATTTTAATAGTATTGCTATTCATGGCTTTGGTGTACATAATTACTTCAACTCCTACCACCAAAGTGCCAACAACCCTCACCAATTTTCTTATGCTATCTCCAGGCCATCTCATCATTCCCTGTCAGCCACAATCTCCCCCTTACTTGGCATTCTCAGTTCTGAAATCCAGGGTTATGGGTTTGCCATCACTTCATACCTTTCACAACTTTGTATTAAAAACAATAATTTTCTGTTAGCTTCATGATTTTGTGTCACGTATACTTATATCCTTTATTCCTTTTTATCTAATAGTTTTCACAAATGGATTTACTTTTTTGACAAATATATTTGAAAAATAACTATTTTATTACTACTTTAAGTGTAAATTCCCTATCTCTTGCTTTAAAAATAATTACAATAGTAATTATAATTTTAAAAGTCCATTCAGTTCAAGACATGTTGCCTCCTATTCTTTGTTGTTGTTTGTTTGGGGGCCACGTCTGACAGTGCTCAAGTCTGACTGGCTTTGCACTAAGGGATCATTCGTGAAAGTACTTAGGTGAGTGTATGAGGTGCCAGGGATTGAACCCAGGTTGGCTGAGTGCAAGGCAAGCACCCTACCTGTTGTACCATTGCTTTAGCCACTGTTGCCTGCTATTCTAATTTGAATATTTGCTCCTTCCCTTCACCCAAAGTTAATGAACCCTCTCCCCTCTCTCAAGTGGTGTTGAAAAGGCCTTTGGAAGGCAATTTGCTTACCCCAAAGTTAGAGAAGTGAATGGTACCCCAATAGGCTCTCTGTCTCCATGTGAAGACAGGGCAGAAGAGGCCATTTGCCTACATATCAGAAAGACAACTTCCTCCTAACCTATGGAAGCTTTTGTTTTGATCATGGTCCTCTCAGCCTCCAGAACTGTGAGAAATAAAGACCTCTTGTTTAAGTCACTCAGTACAAGGTCTTTTCTTATATTAGCCCTAATTGATTAAGACGCCTTCAGAATTTTGTGGACTGAGAACTACTTTTTCTTTGGAATTAAAAAGGGATAAAAGCAAGTATTAGAGGCAATAACCATAATAGCCCTCCTAAAACCAGTGTAGTTGGGACAATCAGAAAGATTGAAAGAGAACTGAGAGGGGAATCAGATTCTCCTCCCCCAACCTCTGGCAGTGTTTGTCTCATTTGTGGGTATCAGTGACTCAAGGTCAAAACAAGGCCAGAGCTGTCTGCCTTGCAAGCGCTAGCCTAGGATGGACCACAGTTCGATCCCCCGGTGTCCCATATGGTCCCCCCAAGCCAGAATCTATTTCTGAGCGCATAGCCAGGAGTAACCCCTGAGCGTCAATGAGTGTGCCCCTTCCAAAATAAACCACCAACAACAATAATTTCTGATTGTATATTCAGGACCTCGAGAAATCCACTAATGGCAACTTCTTTAGATTTATTTTGTGTCCCTCATAATATTTGTAGTTTCAGTTTACTTTTACTACCTTTGTGAAGTATTATGGTACAAGTATTAGGAATACAATTAAGACTGCTTCACCTAAGATTTACATAGGTTTCCATATTAGTTGGCGTGGAAAAATTTTGTATAAGATACATTACTTGACAGATTTTCAGGCTAGCACTCTTCCAAGTGAGATATTTCAGCCCCTTGACTTATTTTGTAAAGAAAGTTTTCATCTTTAAACATTGCAAAGCTCAAGGAGAAAACTATTCTTATTAAGTCACTTTGTTTAGTTTAGGATTTTCTAACAAATTTAATGTACTTAATTATAAAATGAGGTTTCAGAGAAGTATCTTTTTAAACATTTTTTACTTTTCGATTACTTGTTCTTACTTCCTTTCAGAACAGAATAATCTAGTTTATGTAGTTATGGTGATGATAAACCTATTCAGGTAGAAACTATCTGATTAAAGAATTTCACAAGTAATAAAGTAATATATGAACTCAATTCCAAACATCACAGGTTCATCTTTGGACCACTCCTGGCAGTGGTCAGAAGTTTCTTCTGGCAATCCTCTGTGGACCATGTGGTGGCAGTGATGGAACCCAGGCTTTCTTCATGCAAAGCCTATGATTAGTTCCTTTGAGCTATTGCTTTGACCCTAGTTTTGACAGACCTATTCATAAATATTTTCACATGACTGTATTCCTTTGTCTCATTGTTTTCCTCATCTTTTATTTTTATTATAATATGATTGTAAATTTTTCTTACAATTTCCATGGTCAGTTCATTTTTTCTCATTCTCAGGTGTTATTTACATTTTCAGATCTTAACAACCATCTCCTAAACCCATCTCCTTTCTCATACTTCCTTAGATTGTCTCCTGCAAACACACAATTAAAAATGCCCTAGCACATTAAACAAAAGGGAAAGGAGGGAAAGCTGATGGAATAAAATCATCATTTTTTTTTTCTACTTTGATTCTTTGTTTCCTGGGCTTCCTGGCAAACCTCATCCCAAGGCAGTTTCTTTCCTCAGAAGGTTCTGCCTACTTCCCAATTGGTGCCTGCCTGTTTCTATTCCGTAAATTGGGTTGAAAGCTGAACGTCACCATTCCTCTTTCCTGCATTCCTTTCTGCCACTGTTAAACATGCCTTTGTTGTTATTTCTTAAACTGGGAATCCTGACATCCAGGGAGCTTCCTTCTCTGCTAGAATAGTAGCTCATGTCATTCTTCGTCTCTGCCTTTGGATGAGTCAGCTTATCTCACAGTCCTGCTGTGTTCTTATCTTCCAACCCAATCTTATTGCATCCCCTTAGACTGCTTGTTACAAGGTTCTCCCCCTTCCTATTTGAAAAGCCACATTCCATTTTCTTTCAGTCCCCCCCTTAAATTATTGTCTATGAGATAGAAGTAAAAACAGGGCCATAAACATCCACCAGTTACTGGGTCTTCAGGGGTGGGCTGGTCTTTCTGACTGAGTTCCACTTCTGGCTGCTGACTACATTGTTACTCTGGGGCACACAGCCAGCAGGGATTCTGTACTATGGCCCACACTTCCACTTATGATATCCTTCTAGGTTGGCTCAATTCTTTAGTCTGTCTATGACTTATTTTCACTGGGTATTGTCTGTTCCCTTATTTTGTTTCTTTATATGCTGCCTGTGAATAAAATTGTCCAGTACGTCTTTTTCCTGACTTATTTTCTTAGTGTGACACACCACCCTCCTTTACTTCCATGTTGTATTAAGAACAAGTCTTTGTTTTATTCTTGAAGTCAAATTGCAGTCCAAATATATACATTTATATAAATATATGTACATATGCACATAACTTTGTTGTCTGTGCACTATTTTGGGGCTCTTGGGTTGTTTCTAGATCTTGGCTATTATAGAATTGCAGTGAATAAGTATATTTTGGGTGTGGGTTAGTTTGGGACACAACTGGTATGATTACTAGACCCCTAGCTTTATGCTCAGGAGTCATTCCTGATGGTACTCAGGAAATCATATGTGATTCTTGGAATTACATCAGTATTAGCTATATGAAGGACAAGTATTTTAACCCCACTGGCTCTTATTTATACCTATATTTTAAAATAAATATTTTTGAGGTTCCATATTACCCACCAGTATTTCTTGTTTCTGGTGTTCTTGATACATCTAACTCTCATTGATGTAGAAACTCTTTTTCTTTTCATTTCCCTGACTATTCATGATGATGAGTGTATTTTTCAGGTTCTTATTAACATATAATTTATTTTATAGAAATATTTTTGGCATAATTTTGAGAATAGTTCACTTAAAACTAAATTATATGAACTATAGTCACACTTAACAGGGTACATGTGAGTTACAATACATTGCAATCCCTGATCCCATGGTCTACCTCACTCTGTTGGATTCTTTTTGAGCTCACTAAATCCTAGACTTCTTGTCATATCATAGGATAAAGAAACAGGTGCCATCTATATAGTAAATGTGGCAAAGGCTGATTTATAAAAGCTTTTCCTTCTGGGCCAACCATATACCCTTTTTTTGTTCCCTTTCAATTTTAATTTTGAAGTGATGACATTTTCTCAATGCCTCTTTATTTTTCCCTCCATCATTCCCAACCTTCTTCAGAATTTTAATTAAAATATAACTGTAAGTGGTTGGGTATTTTTTCCTTTTGTTTACCTGACCTAAAAAGAAAAAAAATGGAAGGATGGAGGAGAGTTTAGCATGCTATTTTGTAGGTTTCATTTTATGTCATTCTAACCAATCTGATAAGTAAGGTTTGAGACTCCAAGACTCTGAGATGTTAAATAAGTTGCTTAGATAATAGAACAAATTATTAAAATTTGAACCTTAGCGTTTTTGACAGTTAAGTCCATTTCTATGAGAATAGTTCTCTCAGGGGCTTAGTGATAAAAAAAATCTGACAATGGCTTCTTATCAGACCTGGAAATGTTTCTGCAAGATCAGAAACCCCAGGCCAGTTTTTTTTTTTTCCCTAGGGAAGCTCATCCCTCACTACTCTATACATTTAAAAATCCATCAAAGTTACCTGTTATGAGTCAGAACAGTGGTATAGGTACTGAGTATATATAAAAACAAAATATATAGAAGGGACTGGAGTGATAGTGCAGCGGTAGGGTGTTTGCCTTGCACACAGCTCACCAGGACGAACCTGGGTTCTATTCATGGCATCCCATATGGTCCTCCAAGCCAGGAGTGATTTCTAAGCACATACCCAGGAGTAACCCCTGAGCATCACCGGGTATGGCCCAAAAACCAAAAGAAAAAAAATAAAAAGAAATATATAGAGGCTGAAGTAAAGAATAGAAGTGAGAAAGTGCTGTATGTATTTGGGAAGGAACCTTGCTGTCACTAAAAGTCATACAATGAGTGGATGAGTGTAATCAGGAGGACAGGAGGTTAGCACTTGGAACGGAAATGATATAGAGTAGGACTGGATGCATGGACATGCATGTTTATGTATACTTGTGCATGCCAGTATGTGTTAAAATAGAAGGGCTGCTGAACATTGGAAGCTGGAGCTCCATCGCCATTATACATCAGACATGTGGGTCAGGGCTTCTAAGTGCTGGACAACAGTTATACTGACTTTTGAGCCAGAAGCTGAAACTAATCCCCACAACCACTGTTCCTGACAATTCCTCTCTTGGCCTACAAATAATAAATACCTGAGTGTTCTGTTGAGCTAATTTTATTTTGGTTAAATAGTGATGCCCTGGAGGATATATTTATATCATTTATAATATGTTAAAAAATAAGTATTTTTTTCCATAGCAAAACAAAATAGTTTTTTTTTTTTAGTTTTTCAGCCACACCCCATGATGCTCAGGGGTTACTCTTGGCTATGCGCTCAGAAATCGCTCCTGGCTTGGGGGACCATATGGAACACTGGGGTCTGTCCTAGGCTACTGCATGCAAGGCAGATAGATACCTTCTCGCTTGTGCCACCACTCCGGCCCCACAAAATAGTCTTATTGAAAGAAATACACTTAACAAAATGTGAAGGGAGAGTATGTGTTCAACAGAGAATACAAGATTCTCCAGAACAGATTCTCTGGAGCAGAACATAAAATTCTCCAGAGTGAGTTATTTTCCTAAAATGAGGAAATGTGCCCTAAAGAAAGAAAGTACACATCTCAGACAGATGTGGGCCAAAGACAAGGTTAAAAGAACCTAACTTCTTTTATAACATCAACTTCTCTCTCAAAATCAGATTACATTATTTTGTTTGTGCTGTCTTGGCAAAAAAGTGAACCCATGTAAGTTTGAGGTCTGCCTGCCATTATCTTCTTGGGGCCTTCTAGGGTCTTTTATTGTCCTTCCCCAGATGTTTAGAAGATACAGAAAGTTAGTCATGTAGATGTCTTAGGCAATAGGTAAAGGATTGCTTCACAATAGTTATATGAGTGGGAAAGTTTCGGGTAAATATAGGGCCCCCTTAACAGTATTCATTGTTGAATCTCTTGAGTCCAGAACAGTGCCTAGCACATTGTATGCCTCAATAAATATTGCTTTAAGGGGCCGGAGAGATAGCATGGAGGTAAGGCGTTTGCCTTTCATGCAGGAGGTCATCGGTTCGAATCCCGGCGTCCCATATGGTCCCCTGTGCCTGCCAGGAGCAATTTCTGAGCCTGGAGCCAGGAATAACCCCTGAGCACTGCCGGGTGTGACCCCCCCAAAAAAAACCACAAAAAAAAATTGCTTTAAAATGAATGAACTAAAGAGTTTTTGTATCAATTATGTATCACATTTTATTTTTTCCATTGAAATTGTTTTTCAGATTGTATTCATTTTTTGGGGGGGTCACATCTGATGATGCTCAGGGGTTACTCTTGGCTCTACACTCAGGGATTACTCCTCAGGTACTTGGGGAATCATATGTGATACTGAACCTGGGTTGGCCACATGCAAGGCAAGCCTTCTACCCACCAGGCTATCACTCTGGTCCTCAGTTTGTATTGTTTATGGAAAAATTTATGTAGTTAAGGAGCTGTTTGCCATTATAAACTAAAAAAAAAAAAAAAAAAAAAAAGAGAGAAAAGTTTAAATTTCTGGTCAGATGAGTCCCTGAAGGTAGTTACAACGCCCTGGGGACAGCTGATTTATAATCTCAGACTTTCATGACAAACCTGGGAAAATCCCTTTGGTGTCTGCTCCAAGTATAGGATTATTTTCTTTTAAATGTTGGTGGGCAGTATACCAAAGGTATTAAGAGCCTCACCCCACTCCATTTATTTACTTTTTAAATACATATTTTTCAAGGAAATTTAAGCTGTAAGGTTCTGTTTCATTTACACTCAATCTTTTTTTTTTTTTTTTTTAATCTGGGTCCCATCCAGAGGTGGTCAAAGATCACTCCTGGCTCTGCACTCAGGGATCATTCCTGGTGGTGCTGGGGGGTGGGGGGGGAGGGTACTATACTGAATACAAGGGATCAAACCCAAGTCAGCCACATGTAAGGCAAACACCCTACCTCTGTGTTATTGCTCCAGTCCAGTTTATTTTTTGAGTACTCATTTATTTTCAAAAAGTTTTATGATACTTTTACTATACCTAGCTGTAGCCCCTTTCCTTCTTAGAAGCAGAAAGTTTTTATACACTCTTGTAACAAAATAGTTTGTCCTAAACTCCAATATCTGATAATTTAAACTTGAAAAAAATGTTACTACAGCTCAATAAATTTTTGACCTGTATTTAGTGCTACAAAACTCAAAACAGTGCAGGGAAATACTGGCTGGCTATAGAATGAGAAACTTTTAGGTTCTTTCTATTGAGAGAATTCCTGAAAAAATTTATTTAAGTAAGTAAATGTATGTGGTTTCCAATTAAATTTAATTATTGATGAGACAATGAAATATATTGGCTTCCCATATCTTAAAATTGAAGGCTACTCTTTTTAATTATGGCTGACAGAAACATGCCTTATATTTGCTAGAGTTTTCAAAATATTAATGTTTAAAGGAATAGCACAATACATGTATTCTTGTTTTTTCTTTAATATGATCTGGGTAGAAATTTTCAGTCTTCAAAATAAGTACTAAGTAGTACTTATCTATAATTATACAGAAATTGTATTTTCTGTATTATATATATTTTTGTTAGAAAATTAAAAATAATAGCTATCATACTATATGAGCAACTTTCTTAAAGAAAAACGAAACAACAAATCTAAGAAACCAAGACATCTAAAAATGGGATATTCTGAATCTCAAGTTTCTAGCTTTATAAAACACATAGCTAAAGAAAGTCTTACATACTTTATTTGGTTATACATATTTAAGCCTTACATACTTTATTTGGTTATACATATTTAGGCCTTATGCTAATCTTTAGGCCTCGGTAAGCACACATTAACCCCATTTTCTGTAACAAATTAGTCTGAATGCTGAGCTGGTAAACAGCTGCCATGGTTGCATGAAAAAAAATAACTCAAGAAATGAGAAATGTTATTGGTTCCTTAAATACTGGAGGTCAAGACTTTGACAGGAAACCAAGTGCTTTGGGGTTTTGCCAGAAGGCCTCATCAGTTTCAGCTGTGGATAAAGGCCCTCCTCTAACCCAGGTTTCCTCAACCACTTGGTCTACCTTTATGTGAGTGATCATTAACCATTTTCTTCCAAGGAAATCACTGGAAATACATCAGAAGATGACATCAACTTTATTTCCATGTCCCACAACATGTCATTCTGAAGGTGTTTTCTTTGTGGTTATTTGAAGTAAGCTGGTCGCCCCCAGTGTCTCACTCATTAATTTGATGTGATTCAGATTTTCAGCTGTAGGTAGGAGAAGACCCACAAAAAGATAAGAGGGGATTATGTTCCCAAATTTACCATAGGCTTCCATGACAATGAGTACATCTACTTTTGCTCCTGAACTTCTCTTGAGTATATACAAAATGGCTACACCTTTCTCAAAGAATTAGACGTGCTAAACTAATGACATTAGAGATATTATAGAACCTAATGCCAATGTTTGAAGTGACGTTATGTGACAAATTATGTAATTTTGTATATCACACCTTATTTTGGTCAGTTGCTTCAGGAGAGGTTCCTAGTCTATTGCTAAATGCAGACAGAATATAAAATATTACAACCAAATAAAGTTTACTTTGCCAATGTGTAGACTTTTCAAAGGATATATACCTCCTGTGTTTTCAAGAAAGATTTTTTCTTTCTTCTCTCTCTCTCTTTTTAATTTAAACTTATTTTTGTCCACACTCTGTGGTGTTCAAGACTTATTCCTGGATCATCGCTCAGACATAACTCCTGGAAGGTCAGGGAACTATATTGGGTGCCAGGGATAGAGCCCTGCTCAGCTACACTCAAGGCATTTCTATGTCATTTTCAGGCCTTTATGCAGAGAACGGGAAATGTCCTGCTAACCAAAGAACTGGTCTATCAAGTCTGACTTCAACCAGCAAAGTAGTCTCAGGAGTGGCTCTACAACCAAAACATCCTCATTACCCTCCCATCAGTGCTGCTGTGATTATCCCTACAGAAAATTTAATATCAATATAGAATAAGTGTGAGAGAATATAAGCTGTTAGGTGCACATTGTGAAATTGTTGGTTCCCAATGATGAGAGTTATAGGAAGAAGTAGAGTTACTCAAGATGGTGAAACTCATTCCTCATTAGTTTTCCTTCCTTCCTCCCTTCCATTTCTTGTCTAGATTACCAAGTTACCAGACCATCGACAGAATGTGAAAAAAGAAGTCCATCTCGAAGGCAGAGTTTATATTGCTTAGCGTTCTCCTGCATGGAACAGCAGTGATTCATGCCTTCCTCTTCTGTCACACTGTCAGCATCCACTAATCATAGCCCCATGATCACAGGACTTGTGCACATAAACAATTTCCAGGAGGTACAGAGAAACCCAGGGACCTCTCAGGCATAAACACTGGTTATTCTGTAATTCATTACAGTCCCTCCTCATCATCTTGACATGTGCTTGAAATAATAGCTTTCCTTAAAATGTTTGAACATGTTAGTGAGCTAGATCTATCTACTGTCCTAAAAAAATAAAAACTTTTTTTTTTATTTAGTCAAAGTGAAACTTTTAAGTGAAACTATGGTTGTTCTAATAAAGCCCAGTGATGAGCTTTTAGAACATTCTCAAGATCATGCAGTAATGAGATTGGAAGCACAGACCAACTCTTCATGTGTCTGTGTATACAGAGGCCATTTATTACTGTTGCCAAGTGTTTTAAGCCCTCTTCTGTATGATATATAATACATATGTATGTACAGATATCTTTATCAAACCATTTCCCCCAGGATCTGCTTATCCTGTTTGAGATAAGAGCCAGTAACTTCAATTAGTCTGATAGAATTAGCTTCCACATTTAGCGAACACAGCTTTATTATATGGCTACTGTGCCAGGCATTTCACCAATAGGCATTTGGTGATTCTATACTTTCTGCTTCTGTGGGAAGTTTAGAATGAAGAAGAAACATTTGTCATTTGAAACCAGAGTGAGCCAGTGCCTGCAGCCTCTGTTGTATGGTTCCAATTAAGAGTTGTTCTATTTTTATAAGTTTCTTAATATTATTCAACATCAAATATAGAAAGAAAAAGGTCACTTATTCCTTGTATGTCTCAGCTTGGTGTCCTTAGAGGTTAGAAAATAAAAGGGTTCTATCAGTATAAGTCCTCGTGTTGAATTATCTACTAGGGACTCTGAACTCTTTTAAGTTGTATCTACTCTTTAAGTTGTATCTCATTATAATACACACTTTTAAGCCTGTCTTTCCAATCTTCCCAACAGGCCAAGTAGTTTATGGAACCTGGATTTGATTCCATGCTATGATATCTTTACCCTTTTTGTAGCAATTAATTAATCTAGCAACCAGAGGTAGTGCAGCGGTAAGGCTCTTGCCTTGCACGAGGCTGACCCAGGACAGACAGCAGTTTGATCCCTGGCATCCCATATGGTCCTCTAAGTCAGGAGCAATTTCTGAACACATACCAGGAGTAACCCCTAAGTGTTACCGGTGTGGCCCAAAACCCAAACAACAACAACAACAAGAACAATAAAAAACAATTAGCAATCAACTGTAAAGACAGAGAAAATATTTTTGTTTAGGATCATTTACGAATGTTGATATGATTTTAAACCATGCTTCATACATATAATGTGCTGGAATCAAACACTAGTCCATTATATGAACATCAGAATGAAAAAGTGAAAACTACTTACCTATGATTTTATAGTTAAAAATATTTTTGTTTTCTTGCTTTGTGTTTTTTCATGCTCTGGGACCTAATACTAGTTTTAATCATTAAACTACTTTAAGTTATTTAATATTATCAAAGGTTAATTGTAATGACCAAATAAATCTTGATAAGGAGAAAGAAAATGTGGAAATGACCTAGTAATTAGCAATATACAAATACAAGTCATGTAGTTAGAAAAAATAATAGTAAAAATATCAGAACTCAATTACTATCCCAACAAAATGGATCTCTTCTCTTTTTATGTGTGTGTGTGTGTGTGTGTGTGTGTGTGTGTGTGGCAAATTAAAATTGAATTAGGGAAACTCATAAAGAAAAGTTTGTCACAGGGGCTGGAGAAATACCATGGAGGTAGGGCATTTTGCCTTGCATACAGAAGGATGGTGATTCAAATTCCAGCATCCTATATGGTGACCCCAGCCTGCCAGGAGTGATTTCTGAACATAGAGCCAGGAGTAACCTCTGAGCACTGCCAGGTATGATCCAAAAATTAAAAAAAAAAATAAGTTTGTCACAGAGCCAGAAATTTGTCTGTACTCTTTGACCCCAGATTCCCACTTCTGGGAGTTTTCATTACAAGCAATCCCAAATGTGGGGAAAGTAATATTCCTGAAATAGAAATAACAGAATTATCCAATAGCAAAGCCATTTCAATTTTTTTTTGCTTGAGAGAATTAGTGACCTTTAAAAATAGTATTTTGACAAATTAAGGGTGCAATGCTAAATGAAAACGGGGAATTGATATGTATACAAAGTCATCTTTCAATTGCAAATTAGAAATAAACAGCTGCATGGAGAGGAAAAAGAACCATAAAGCTGAAGGAAACTTACCCTTTTTACATTGACAGATATGTTAGGGTCACGAGACTTTTTGGTGTTTTTCTTTTTCTGTTTTCCAAATTTTCAGCATTGTTATTTATATGATCTTTATTCAAATTATCAATAAAAATACATCATACTAAGTTTTTCTCTACAGCTGTGTGGAGACTCATAGCTAGGTTTGGGAGTGAGTGGGAGGAAAGGGGTGGGGTTAAAGGCAACAAGCAGAACTGGTCACAGAACATTCTGGTTTGTCCTCTCCACAGAGAGCTCATCAGGAAGGACCATAGCTGAGGGGAATGAGTTCCACAAAAAAAATCTTGATAAAAATATTCATTAGCAGAGCGTCAAATAAAAAATGGTTATTTTTGTTAATATGATTCTTCATCTAAAATATTGAAATAATTGTTGGTTTTCTTGCAGTGTTCTGTCAATGTAACAGAGATAGCACTTATGAAATTGTATCATGCACCAAATTCATTATTTCATATTAGACCCTGTTATTTTAAATGAATAGTAATAACTATATAATAATTTATTTGAATCTAAGTCTCCTTATTTGAAAAATAGCAATAATAGTTTGTGTTTTGCTGGTCTCCAAGATTATTATTGGAATCAAATAAAATAATGAATGTAAATGAGTTTTGTGGACTCTAAATGTGATGGAAATGAAAGCAGTTATTTTTGACCATACAGCTGGTTCCCAAACTTGAATTTCAGAGTAATGCCAAGATCTCATTTTACAAAATGGTACGTCTTTGGAGTAACATTTTCTTTGTAACAGAGAAGATACATTCTGAAGTATTTCTGTTCCTCTAGCTTCTGCTAAGCCAGGGTCAAAAGACTCTGACAAGACTTTAGTTGTGTCAACAACTAAGAGTTTGAAACAGAAAGGTTTGTTGCTATGAAAAGAATTTGCTGTCAAGACCACGTGTCACAGCATGAACTATCCATGTGAAGGGAATTGTGTGAATTGTGTTAGCATATAGAGAAACAAGCACCACTGCTCTCATTTTGCCATATTAGAAAGCAGCAGCTGTTAATGTCCTGGGGAAGAGATGGAACATAAAGAAACAGCTAGGATGCCAAAGTTTGGAATTTCCAAGCTGTTCTTTCTTTTATTTTACCTTCTTTTTTTTTTTAAAATAAAATAAAAAAAGAAAAGAAAAAAGAACAGAGACTGAGGAAAATATTCCCAAGTATTGTGTCCTCCTAGAATTTGTTTTCAGATCCCACCCCTTTCTGTGTGCAAAGCTATGCAATGAAAATACTGACATTTGAGGCTGACATTTGGCAGGTCTTAATTTGCTACTGAACTTAGATCCAGCTAACTAATTACAATTTTGAAGTAAACATTTGTAATTTATGCTTTTGTAGAATGATAATGTTTGGGTGAACATTTTTGTTTCCAAAGTGATTTATCTGTAGTGAAGATAAATTTTGAAATTTAAGAGAATAAAACATTTATAGCATTTTGCAGAAACTGAAGAAAGTCAAATCAGGAAATAGATTACCAGTCATTAATTTGTCTAAGTAACTCTTCTCAGAACTTATTGGAGTGGGATATTTCCTCTAGTGTAAAGCTATGTACCATCATATGTGACTAATTCGTATTAGGAAGCTTTTGGGCCCTGCAACTTTACAGGAACACAACTTTCCTAAGAACTATTTGAAATCAAATCTAACCACAAAAGAGAAAAAAGACATTAAAATTGAAAGGTGTTGTGGGGAAGGAATGGAGGAAAAAGGAACTTAAACCAAGAATCTATTTTAAAGGAATACATTTCTTGATGTGTGTGTATATGTGTGTGTGTGTGTGTGTGTGTGTGTGTGTGTGTGTGTGTGTGTGCATAAAAGTAAGAGATTATTGGAACTAGAATCTACAGAGTTCAGAGTAGGTATAATGTTTGCATCAGACAGCCTGGAAGGGGCCAGAGCAATGGCACAATGGGTAGTGAACCCAGGTTCAATCCCTAGCATCCTATACGATACTCTGAGCCTGCCAAGAGTAATTCCTCAGTACAGAGCCAAGTGTAAGTTCTTGTCACTGCTAGGTATGGCTCCAAAACAAAAAAATACCCCTGAAAAACAGCCTGGAAGGCAGAGAAAGGGAGTTGCAATTCTGCTCTCACAGTTGACTCTCAGTTTTCTTCTCTGTAAATTCTAATTTTAGGTAGTTAAATGTTTTTCATGAAATGCCTAGAGCATGTATCTAACCTATTTTACTATATTGACTATTGAACCTGACCTATTTTGATATATTGATCAGTGGTGCATAAAGTATCATATTTTAGCAGTGCATGGGTTCCAGAGTGGTTATTTTACATCAGTTTTTGTGTACTGGTTCCTATTTTCAGAGATTCTGTATAGACTGACTGTGAAAAGAAACCCATAATACAATATCTTATAGCATTTGTATTTTATTTATTTATTAGGATTTATTTCATTCTTAGTCAAATACTTTGACTAAAATTATTTGTTTATTATCAGCATTATGAATATAATTTTGTTTTACTTTATGGTGGAAGTATATGAAAGCCCAGAGATGTTTGACTGGCTAAGTAGTAGCTTCTCAAATAAATTAAAATATCTATTTATTTTAAATGTCTTAAAATTAATTTCTACACATATAATTTTTTATATCCTTTGTAAATGTTGCATGAATTAAGGGGAAGAGTTCTTGTGCCATGATATTTTCATCATTAGATTTATATAATTTTTAAAGAAAACTCCCTTTTGAAACAGTTCTGTAACAAGTAATCTAAAAGTGCTCTTCTTTTTTCTTTTTCACAGGAAATTTCCTTTAGAAAAGAAGGAAGTACACTATCCAGGGTTAAGACAGACAGCTGAGTTCAGTGACTCAGTATGTCCCATAAACTATAGTTTTGAAGTCAGCTTGAATGAATGCTCACATTTTCAAAAAATAGTCTGCACCTAATAGATAGAGAAACAGCTACATAAGCATTTAATTTTATAAAATACATACACACTGGTTGACTGTTTGACTCCTAAGCTGCAAACAACTCCCAAATACAGAATAAAACAGGCAATTGTCAAAGGGTCTGGCATGCATTGAGCAATAAGGAAATTAAATCTGTGGTCTATCTGGAGCAAGGAACTTAATGGATGGGCTTGGTAAGAAAAGGTAGAAAGGACATGAACAATATGTTGTCCTCAGAAGAAAATAATGAGCCCAATGGTCTGTTGTTCAGGGGCGCACATCTAGCAGTGCTAAGGAGACAATATGGTTCTAGGGATCAAACCCATGACTTTTCTATACAAAACATGTGTACCAGCCAACTTCCCATCCTCAATTATATGTTTGTATTGGTTCTATTCTTTTGGGTTTTTCATTCAAATGGATGCTTTGATGATGAACAAAATGGAGTAAGAATCTTAGAACTGGTTAGTAATCCAAGTATGTATGCATAAAAATAAAACATGGTTATATTGGTGAAGCTATGTTCCTTCCCTTAAGGCATTCAATCATACACATTCTTTGTGCACCTTTAACTTTCCTCTTGGAGACACATACACACATACACACACACGCACACACAATACACACACACGCATACGCACACATGGTATATTATATCTCTGTTAAAAGCCCTTGACCCAATTCTGTGGTATTTTCAGAGACATCTTGTCATTTTCACTATTTCACACTTTGGACAGTTTCATGTGGTCCGCCCTTGCTCAGTTTTCCTATCTCTAAACTCCAGCCTCCACACTGCAGCTGCATGAGTGCTCTCCAGGCTCAGCCTTCCTAGATTCACTTTTCCTGGTTATTTGGCATCTAGGTTCAGTCATTGTATTTAGGTATAGAACTTGTCTCCTGCAGTTGGCTTTTAAGGCAGGTGAAAAGAAAAACACTGTGATTTCTGCTCCATTTTCTACCCAACTATAATTTGTGGAGCACAGCTGCTTGCTTCCTTCACAAAAGCAACTGAGAAACTTCTAGGAAAATTGCACTTGAATCCCCTGGAACTCCTGCATACTTTCAGTATTCGATGTTTTCCCTTCTTCTTAGTTTCATAATAGTTTCCTTTGAAAATGTTTGTTAGCGTGTGATTTTGTCTTGACTCTCAAGCATTTGGGACCCGTGGGACTTGATGTCCTGCCTGCCCTTCACCATGAACCCCGCCTATGGGATGGGATTTGCTTAGATTATATTTTTCAGCTGATGAAAGAATTTTGAGATCTGAACAAATCATTCCATCTTGGAGTCTGAGTAAAGCTCTTCTCCATTGGAATATTCCCTGTTGTAATTATTTTAGATAACTGAAATAAGTGACTAATCTACTCATTAATTCCTCCAATTCTGTTCCCTCCTCCAGCTACCTTTAATGACAAATAAATTGAAGATGATGGCAATGTTTTATTTCATTAATATCTAAACATATCAGGGTGCTATTTAAGAAACATCAGTCCTACTTAGGAAAGCATTTAGACTTCTGTTTAAATCAAAAGAACCTTTTTGGCACTTTTAGCTATGTTCTCTTTCTTCTCTTTAGCAGCCTTCCAGTACTCCAACACCCAAATTCCCAGAAAATATATTAAAATGGCATTAAAATTGTTTATAACAAATATCAAACAAATATTAAGTAAAAATGTAACACTTTATGGAGAAAATTTAATTAAAACATTTGGAAATAGATGTGTATTTCTTCTATTAGGCACAAAAATTTTTTAATGGAGTAGGTGGGATTGCTTCTATTAATCTGAATTTTTCTGATAATATTTTTATTATAATAATGGTGCTTATTAATATCTTTCTTTAGTTGTTTACTCCCAGACCATTTAAAAGAAAGACTATCCCACAAGATACAATATAAATGGTTGCTTTTGTTATGCTAGTGATATTATATTTGAATTATAGTGATAATTTTATGAAACATAAAATTTTACTAACTTTTGATGGTACTGACTAGATTTTATATAGTGCAATGGTTGGCCAATCTCTTTCAAATTATCAGAGAATTAGTATTTAAGGGTATTGAGGTGACGTGGCCTCCATCATATTAAACAATAAAACAGTGAAGAAATGTAACTGAGTTCCTAGAAAACTTGAGTTAAAGCTACGCTAATAATTTTAAAAAATTACTCTCAAAGACTTATATGATCATACAAATACTTTTTCTTTTGATTTTGCCCCTCAACCGTTAGAAAATGGTGAAGCCCATTTCTTGAATGTATTAAAAACAGTCTGTGGGCTAGTTTGCTGACCTGGTAGGAAACTACCTAGTTAAGTATAAGTTAAGTATCTTAACTGAGGAGAGAAAAAAAAGATCTTTCCAATGTCACATACATTTAATGGAAAAACTAACCCTTTCTTTTTTGCTGCTAGATCTTCAGAATAATATACATGACTGTGATTTGAATGTTTGTTCTTGGTGGGATTCTTTCTAATTTAAGCACCATGATTATAAAATTATGCATTATTGGGGTTCATTTATAGCATGTACACCATCCTTTACCACTATATCCCTCCCATCACTAAAATCTCCTTCCTATCCCCACCTGTCTTTAGGGCAGGCAATCTTTTTCTCTCTTTTTCTCCCTCTTTATCACCCCCTTCTTTTCTCTTTCCTTTTTGTCACTATGGTTTGCACTATTGTTACTGGAATGGTGCCTTGTATGTCACTTTCTTCCCTTTCAGCACCACGTTCTCATCCAGAATGATCAGTTCCAACTATCAGAGTAGGTCTTCTCTAGCTGCACTCACCACTCTTTGTGGTAAGTTTCCAATCCTGAGCTTGATCTCCTGGTGCTTATCTTTATTGTCTCTGGATATCATTACCATAAATCTTGTTTTCCTTATATCCCAGAAATGAGTGAGATTATTCTATGTCTACCCTTTCCTCTGACTCATTTCACTCAGCCTAATAATCTCCATACCCATTCAAGGCTTTCCTTGCTCCACTTTGTATTTCTTGATGCTTTATTGAAAATTAATTGTTCAAGTCTATTCCATTGATTTGAGGGACTGTCTTTATTTCAATACCCTGACTACTGACTACTGCTTTATAGTACAGTTTAAAGTTTGGGGAAGGTGATTACTCCATCTTTTTTTTTTTTTTTTTTTTTTTTGGCCAAGGATTGCTTTAGCTTTTCCTAGACAATTATTTCTCCATCTGAATTTCAGGAGCATCTGATCCGCTTCTTTGAAAACTGTCATGGGAATTTTTTTTTATTGGTATTGTATTAAATCTGTACAGTGATTTGGGAAGTATTGAAATTTTAATTATGTTAATCTTCACCATCCATGAGCAGGATATAGATTTCAACTTCCTCAAGTACTCTTTTATTTCTTGATGCAGAACTTTCTAGTTTTCTTTATATAACTCTCACCTCTTTAAGTTGATTCTAAGATACTTTATTTTTTGAGGCAGAATTGTGATTGGGATTTTTTAAAAAATATCTTTTCCTTTTCTTTCATTATCTGTGTATAGAAAAGGATTTTTGCATATCAACTTTGTAGCTTGCCACTTTACTATATAAGGCTATTGTTTTTAGAAGCTTTTTTTGTGGAGTTTTTAGGAATTTCATGTTATCTGCAAACAACAATAGCTTCACATTTTCTTTTATTATGCCTTTTTGATGTCTTTTTCTTTCCTAATTGCTACAGCAAGTACTTTCAGTACTATATTGAATAGAAGTGGTGGGAGGGGCCAACCTTGACTTGTGCCAGATCATAGTGGAAAGGCTTTTAGTTTTTCCCCATTAAATATAATGCTTGGTATGAGTTTGTGATAAATGGCCTTGATAGTATTGAGGAAAGCTCCTTCAGTTTCCATCTTGTTGAGCATTTTTTTTTATTTTGACCAAAGTGGATTACAAATCTTTACAATAATTTTTTTTAGGTACATAGTGACATTGAATTAGGGGCATTCCCACCACCAATGTTGTCCTCCCTCCGCCCATTCCCAGCATGCATCCTATATCCCCATTCTCTACTCCCCGGTTTGCTAGTATAAGTGGTTTCCTCTGTGTCTAGCATTTTGTAGATTGGGTGTTGATTCTGTTGTCATTTGCTTTGGATTTGGTGTTTAAGTCTGATCATTCAATTTTATTTCTACTTAATGTTCATGTGACTGTCTGATCTTGGTACCCTCCATTATTTCCTCTTCATTTTGTGAGGTGGAACAAGATGGTTCAAATTATGTGGTTCTGTAAAAAAAAAAGTAAAAAAAATATGGTTCTGTTTGAGGGAAAGAAAAAATAAAATGGGAAGTTGGAACATGAAAATAAGCTGAGGGCAGGGACATTTATTGACTAACAAGAGATATGAGAAAATAGTATATACATATAAAAAGTAATTGAGCTATGCATTTGGAATTTGTGTACTTACTGTGTATTTATCATCTTTCACTAAAAATAAAGACAAAATAAGCGTGATTTTTAAAAAAAAATGCTTTACCTATATTGTCTGACTTGAATTTATCATATTATACCACGTCATAACTTCATTGTTTTATTTTGCATGATTCTTTTAGTGAGAATAGCTGGATGAAGTGCAGGTGGCAATGATTGGCCCCAGAGACTTGAACCTGTAGCTTTTATACTCTGTATGAGGCACATAAGATAGAAGAATCATGTTTAGTCATCACAGAAACTCAATAAGGTTGTTCTTACTAGTATTTTCAATATATAGATGAAAAGACTGACTCAAAGTTGTTAAAGTAATTAAATGATTTGATTTATGTTTTGGAAAAGAGTCAGTGATCTTTTCAATAAATATAACAGGCAGAAAAAAATTTTCCCAGGAAACAGTGTGGAAAGTAGCTAACTCCATTAGTATCTTTACATTTCAATGTCAAAACTCAATAAAAACCTGGGAGGGAAGAAAGAAAGGAAAGAAGGAGGGGACACGGAAGGGAAAAGGGAGAGAGGAAAAAAGGAAGAGAAAGAGGAAGAGGAAGAGAAGGAAGAAAAGAAGAAGAGAAAGAAAGAAGAATCGGAAGAGGAGATATGGGAGCAAAGTTTGCATAAAATTAATGATAATTTGGTACACATAACTTTTTTTTGTTTTCTTCTGAAAAATAAAACACAGAAAGAAAACAGAATTTTAACTAATAATTATACTAATAATAACTGTACTGTTGAATCTGAAAAGTACATTTAAAAAATACATGGAGGTAAAGCGTTTACCTTTCATGCAGGAGGTCATCGGTTCGAATCCCGGCGTCCCATATGGTCCCCCGTGCCTGCCAGGAGCAATTTCTGAGCCTGGAGCCAGGAATAACCCCTGAGCACTGCCTGGTGTGACCCAAAAACCAAAAAAAAAAAAAATACAAATGTCTTCTTTCTTTCTTTTTTTATTTTTTTGGTTTTTGGGCCACACCCGGCAGTGCTCATGGGTTACTCCTGGCTGTCTGCTCAGAAATAGCTCCTGGCAGGCACGGGGGACCATATGGGACACCGGGATTCGAATCAACCACCTTTGGTCCTGGATCGGCTGCTTGCAAGGCAAACACCACTGTGCTATCTCTCCGGGCCCCAAATGTCTTATTTCAACACCAATTTGTTTCAGTTGTAATTTGGGTGGAGGGGCAATCCAGAAGTACTCAGAGCTTACTCCTAGCTTGAAAACAGGATTGCGCAGACCTTTCCCTGCCTAAACCCCACTTACTTGCACTTTTATTGTTTTCTATAGTTGTGAAAGGTTTAACCAGTGCACTCCAAGAAACTAAAAAATATTCCTTGACACTGTTTCTGTCACTGCATTTTTGATAGTACTATCATTGAACTCTGTTCCCAAATCGGCTTACTTCTCTTCACCCCTCCCTAACTAATCTTATTTGGACAACTCAAATAATCTTTCAACTCTAGCTTTTTATGGTTCTTCACACAGTAGCCAGAATGGTATCACTGTTAGAAAAATCAGCAAGATCTTTAGCACAGGCACATCTTGCTTTTCCTGTCTCCAACTAAGCCACATTCATCTTCACTTTGCTTCATTGAGTCTCACTGGTCTACTTTAAGTTCTAAAAAACAAAACAAAACAAAACAAAACAAAACAAAATACTTTTATTCTGCTATCAGGATTTGGCATATATTCTTAGTGAACAATGCTCTCTCACACCTTTTTCCTATCTTACTAAGAGATGAACTCAGATGTCAATTTCCCAAGGAAGCTTCCTCGAGTTCATTTAAGTACATTTCCTCTACAAGCCCTTCATGCAACTTGCTTCTTCAATTCTTGTCTTAGATTTCCATATTTTCTTTCATATGACTTTTTCATATGAGCAAATCTATCTTCTTATTAGACCGTAGATGCCACAGAAGTGATTACATGTTCACTAAGATATATTTACACAATTCATTTTTACATAGTTATGTAGTTAGTAGATCTTTAATAAGATTTTTAAAAAATGAAATGAGAGCCAGAGTGATATTACAGAGGATAATATATTTGTCTTTCATGTAGCCCACTTAAATTTGATCCAAAGTTCCAGAGTTCCCAAACATATCAGGAAGCAAACCCCAAAGCACAGATACTGCAAGATATACCTTAAATCACTCTGGCCATCCCAAATCAAGTAAGCTATGTAAAATCAACATAACATAAAGCATAAAACATAACATAAGCATTCTTTGGCTAAGACAACAAACTTTAGCCTCTTTTCCTATTAGGCACTTGGAGCTCATTCTTATATTTATTGTTATATCATAGAAAAGAGAATAATTACTGTCTTTCCATGGAATGTCTATAAATGTGGAGGAGTGAAGGTTAGCAGGATTCAGTTTCAGGGGACTGCAGTGATAGTCATGGTTCTTGTTTTTTTCTTACTTCTGGCCCTTGTTTGTAGGGTTTTAAATTAGTGATTTTTTGAGTATTTTTTAATTTTATTTAAACACCTTGATTTCATACATGATTGTGTTTGGGTTTCAGCCATGTAAAGAACACCACTCATCACCAGTGCAACATTCCCATCACCAATGTCCCAAATCTCCCTCCTCCACAACCAACCCCCATCTGTACTCTAGACAGGCTTTCCATTTCCCTCATACATTCTTATTATTAGGACAGTTCAAAATGTAGTTACTTCTCTAACTAAACTCATCACTCTTTGTGGTGAGCTTCCTGAGGTGAGCTGGAACTTCCAGCTCTTTTCTCTTTTGTTTCTGAAAATTATAATTACAAGGGTGTCTTTCATTTTTCTTAAAACCCATAGATGAGTGAGACCATTCTGCGTTTTTCTCTCTCTCTCTCTGACTTATTTCACTCAGCATAATAGATTCCGTGTACATCCATGTATAGGAGAATTTCATGACTTCATCTCTCCTGACAGCTGCATAATATTCCATTGTGTATATGTACCACAGTTTCTTTAGCCATTCGTCTGTTGAAGGGCATCATGGTTGTTTCCTGAGTCTTGCTATGGTAAATAGTGCTGCAATGAATATAGGTGTAAGGAAGGGGTTTTTGTATTGTATTTTTGTGTTCCTAGGGTATATTCCTAGGAGTGGTATAGCTGGATCGTATGGGAGCTCGATTTCCAGTTTTTGGAGGAATTTCCATATCGCTTTCCATAAAGGTTGAACTAGACGGCATTCCTACCAACAGTGGATAAGTGTTTCTTTCTCTCCACATCCCCACCTGCAACCTCCCTAGGCATTAGACTAACTAAATTACGTTGCTTTGATTTACTTTACCTGACGTAATTTAGCTCTGGGACTCGTCGTGCTTTGCCTTCCGTTTAGTATTCTGTAACTCGAGCTTCCACGTGGGGCGCCACTCTGCAACCTCCAGTGGGGGACCCCAACCCGCGGGGGTGTGGAAATGAAGGTTGCTAGTTATTCGTGGGTTTGCCCGAGCAGAACCGACCTGTGAAGAAAAACTTGAGAAGTTAGTAAGAGAAGCCCTCAAGACTACACATGCTGTTCAAAAGGGGAGTTTATTGTTGGGGGATCAGCTTTTAAGGGCTGAAATACGTCAGAGGGTTTTACGGGTTTTTTCACCAATTACATTTACAAGCATTCATTAACATAAGCTGGGGCAGGTAATAGGGAGGGGCAAAGAGGTAGACCTGAGCACATGTTTATACTAAGAGAGTTTATATAGAAAACAGAAGATCCCAACAGAGTCCCACAAATTCCACTCAGCAAGCACAAATAAAACATCAGCTGTAATCCTAATAACCTTTTGCTAACACAAAGGCAAGTTGCTCTGTATATTTTTCTTTCTGGCTGGATGTATTGGTCTGCTTTGAATTACTTTAGTATTTGTCTATTTCCTTTGTTCTCAAGGCATGGGCGCCTTTGGTCACGTGGGTGACCAGATTAGGAATTACTGAGGTGCCCTATGTTCTAGGTTTCATCAGCTAGGCTCCCCACACCCGCCAACACTGTTTATTCTCTTTCTTTGTGATGTGTGTCATTCTCTGTGGTGTGAGGTGGTACCTCATAGTTGTTTTGATTTGCATCTCCCTGATGATTAGTGATGTGGAGCATTTTTTCATGTGTCTTTCGGCCATTTGTAATTCTTCTTGTCAAAGTGTCTGTCCATTTCTTCTCCCCATTTTTTGATGGGAGTAGATAGTTTTTCTTGTAAAGTTCTGTCAGTGCCTTGTATATTTTGAAGATTAGCCCCTTATCTGATGGGTATTGGGTGAATAGTTTCTCCCACTCAGTGGGTGGCTCTTGTATTCTGGGCACTATTTTCTTTGAGGTGCAGAAAATTCTCAGCTTAATATATTTCCATCTGTTAATCTCTGCTTTCACTTGCTTGGAGAGTGCAGTTTCCTCCTTGAATATGCCTCAATATTTTGTATGTACAATAGTCTCAATGTCCTGGAGTGTTTTGCCTATGTGTTGTTCTATATATCTTATGGTTTCGGGTCTTTCATCCACTTGGATTTAACCTTCGTGCATAATGTTAGCTGGGGGTCTAAGTTCATTTTATTGCAAGTGGCTAGCCAGTTGTGCTAACACCACTTGTTAAAGAGGCTTTCTTTGCTCCATTTAGGATATCTTGCTCCTTTATCAAAAATTAGGTGATTGTATGTCTGGGGAACATTTTCTGAATATTCAAGCCTATTTCACTGATCTGAGGGCCTGTCTTTATTCCAATACCATACTGTTTTGATAACTATTGCTTTGTAGTACTGTTTAAAGTTGGGGAAAGTAATTCCTCCCATATTCTTTTTCCCAATGAATGCTTTAGATATTCTAGGATGGTTATTGTTCCAAATGACTTTCAAAAGTGCCTGATCCACTTCTTTGAAGAATGTCATGGGTATCTTTAGAGAGATCACATTAAATCTGTATAATGCCTTGGGGAGTATTGCCATTTTGATGATGTTAATCCTGCCAATCCATGAGCAGGGTATGTGTTTCCATTTCCACATGTCCTCTCTTATTTCTTGGAGCAGAGTTTTATAGTTTTAGTCAAGTTGATTCCAAGATATTTGAGTTTGTGTGGCACTATTGTGAATGGGGTTGTTTTCTTAATGTCTATTTCTTCCTTATTACTCTTGGTGTATAGAAAGGCCATTGATTTTTGTGTGTTAATTTTGTAGCCTGCCACCTTGCTATATGAGTCTATTGTTTCTAGAAGCTTTTTGGTAGTCTTTAGGGTTTTCTTTTTTTTTTTTTTTTTTTGGTTTTTGGGCCACACCCGGTGATGCTCAGGGGTTACTCCTGGCTGTCTGCTCCTGGCTGTCTGCTCAGAAATAGCTCTTGGCAGGCACGGGGGACCATATGGGACACCGGGATTTGAACCAACCACCTTAGGTCCTGGATTGGCTGCTTGCAAGGCAAACACCACTGTGCTATCTCCCCGGGCCCGTCTTTAGGGTTTTCTAAGTAGAGTATCATGTCATCTGCAAACAGTGAGAGCTTGACTTCTTCCTTTCCTATCTGGATTCCCTTGATATCTTTTTCTTGCCTAATTGCTATAGCCAGTACTTCCAGTGCTATGTTGAATAGGAGTGGTGAGAGAGGACAGCCTTGTCTTGTGCCAAAATTTAGAGGGAAGGTTTTTAGTTTTTCTCTATTGAGGATAATATTTGCCACTGGCTTGTGGTAGATGGCCTTAACTATACTGAGAAAGGTTCCTTCCATTTTCGTCTTGCTGAGAGTTTTGATCAAGAATGGGTGTTGGACCTTATTAAATGCTTTCTCTGCATTTATTGATATAATCATGTGGTTTTTATTTTTCTTGTTGTTGATGTGTATTATGTTGATAGATTTATGGATGTTAAACCACCCTTGCATTCCTGGGATGAAACCTACTTGATCATAGTGGATAATCTTCTTAATGAGGCATTGAATCCTATTTGCCAGAATTTTGTTGAGAATCTTTGCATCTGCATTTATCAGCTATATTGGTCTGTAATTTTCCTTTTTCGTAGTATCTCTGTTTGGTTTAGGTATCAAGGTGATGTTGGCTTCATAAAAGCTATTTGGAAGTGTTTCCGTTTGTTCAATTTCATGAAAGAGTCTTGCCAGGATTGGTAGTAGTTCCTCTTGGAAAGTTTGAAAGAACTCATTAGTGAATCCATCTGGGCCTGTGCTTTTGTTTTTGGGCAGACATTTGATTACTGTTTTAATTTCGTCAATAGTGATGGGGGTGTTTAGATATGCTACATCCTCTTCCCTCAACCGTGGAAGATTATAAGAGTCCAAGAATTTATCCATTTCTTCTAGGTTTCATTTTTAGTGGCGTAGAGTTTCTCAAAGTAGTTTCTGATTACCCTTTGAATCTCTGCCATATCAGTAGTAATCTCTCCTTTTTCATTCCTAATACGAGTTATCAAGTTTCTCTCTCTCTCTTTCTTTGTTAGTTTTGCCAGTGGTCTATCAATCTTGTTTATTTTTCCAAAGAACCAACTTCTACTTTCGTTGATCTTTCGGATTGTTTTTTGGGTTTCCACTTCGTTGATTTCTGCTCTCAGCTTTGTTATTTCCTTCTGTTTCCCTATTTTTGGGTCCTTCTGTTGAGCACTTTCTAGTTCTATTAGCTGTGTCATTAAGCTACTCAAGGTAAGCCCCTTCTTCCTTCCTGATGTGTGCTTGCAAAGCTATACATTTTCCTCTCAATACTGCTTTTGCTGTGTCCCATAAGTTCTAATAGTTTGTGTCTTTATAGACATTTGTTTCCAGGAATCTTTTGATTTTCTCCTTGATTTCATCTCGGACCCACTGGTTATTTAGTATGAGGCTGTTTAACTTCCAGGTGTTAAAGTTTTTCTTCTGTGTCCCTTTGGAATTCACAAATAATTTCAGAGCCTTGTGGTCAGCGAAGGTAGCCTGCAAAATTTCTATCCTTTTAATATTATGGAGGTATGTTTTATGTGCCAGCATGTAGTCTGTCCTGGAGAATGTCCCATGTACATTGGAGAAGAATGTGTACCCAGGTTTCTGGGGATGGAGTGTCCTATATATATCCACTAGGCCTCTTTCTTCCATTTGTCTTTTCAGGTCTAGTATATTATTGTTGGGTTTCAGTCTGGTTGACCTATCCAGTGTTGACAAAGCCGTGTTGAGGTCCCCCACAATTATTGTGTTCTTATTGATATTATTTTTCAGATATGTCTACAATTGTATTAAATATTTTGCTGGCCCTTCATTTGGTGCATATATGTTTAGGAGAGTTATTTCTTCCTGTTCTACATACCCCTTGATTAATATAAATTGTCCATCTTTGTCCCTTACAACCTTTCTGAGTATAAAGTTTGCATTATCTGATATTAGTATGGCCACTCAAGCTTTTTTATGGGTGTTGTTTGCTTGGATAATTTTTCTTCAGCCTTTTATTTTTAGTCTATATTTGTTCTGACTATTCAGGTGCATTTCTTGTAGGCAGCAGAAGGGTTGGATTGAGTGTTTTTATTATCCATTTAGCCACTCTGTTTCTCTTAACTGGTATATTTAGTCCATTGACGTTGAGAGAAAGAATTGTCCTGGGATTTAACGCCATCTTTATATCAAAATTTGGTGTGTCTTTTGGTTAGTCTTGTCTTAAATTAGGTCTTTCAGTTTTTCTCTTAAGACTGGTTTTGAGTCTGTAAAGTTTCTGAGCTGTTTTTGTCTGTGAAACCATGTATTCTTCCGTCAAACCGGAAAGTGAGTTTTGCTGGGTACAGTATTCTAGGTGAAACATTCATTTCATTCAGTCTTGTCACAATATCCCACCACTGCTTTCTGGCCTTGAGTGCTTCTGGTGACAGGTCTGCTGTAACTCTCAAGGATGCTCCCTTAAATGTAATTTCCCTTTTTGATCTTGCTGTTTTCAGAATTCTGTTTCTATCTGTGGGATTCGTAATTGTGACTAGGATGTGTCTTGGGTGGTTTTTCTGGGGTCTCTTTTGGTTGTTGCTCTTTGAGCATGCAGGATATTCTTTAGCTCTGGAAGTTTCTCTTTAATGATGTTCTTGACCATTGATTCTTCCTGAAAATTTTCTTCCTGGGTCTCTGGGACTCTAATAATTCTTAAGTTGTTTCTGTTGAGCTTATCATAGATTTCTATTTTCATCTGTTCCCATTCTTTGACTAATTTTTCCATTGTCTGTTCATTTACTTTAAGTGTTTTTTTTCCAGTCTCTCCTGCTGTATGGAATTGTTATGTATCTCATCTTCCACAGCACCAAGTCTATTCTCAGCTTCTGATACCCTGTCCCAGAGCTTATCCATTTTGTCATTCACTTCGTTTACTGAGTTTTTCAGGCCTGTTAGTTGACATGTTATTTCAGTTTGGAGTTTTGTGATTTCTGTCTTCATATTTTCTTGGTTCTTACTAGTGTTCTGTTCAACTCGATCCATGGTTTCTTTGAGTTCGTTGAGCATCTTCCATATTGCTAATCTAAAGTCCTTATCTGAGAGGTTGATTAGTTGGTTGGTCATTATCTGGTCATCAGAATTGTCATCTTCATTCTCTATGTCTGATGCTGGCCTGCATTGTTTCCCCATTGTCACACTTGTATTGTGGGGTTTTTTTACACCTTGTGGTGGTATTCATCCCCGTGGATGAAGCCTCACACAGGATCAAATCTTAGGCCTGAGCACGCAGCAGAGAAGACAGTCCGGAGAGAAATGCTGAGCTTCAGTGATCCAGCACAGTTCTTAGTGTGATTTTTTTCTTCTTGTTGCCATGGTGTTCTTTCCTTAGAAAGAGCAAATGGCCGCATAGAAAAGCGGAGCTAAGTGCTTTTCTGGAGCCTCTTTTCGGCCCACTCCCAAGTGGTTCATGTGGCAGGACAGTAGACAGACACACACAGGCAGCACTCACAATGTTTCACAGTCGGGCCCCACTGGACAGGTGTAGTTTCATGGATTTTCCCAGCCTGACGTCCCAAACAGGGGACCTGGCTTCTGCAAAATACTGCTTATAGCCGGTTTTCATGTTATGGAGCAGTTCCTTGGCGTTCCCGCCCTAGAATGAGCCTCTGGGAGAGCGAGTTTTCTGGAGCCTCTTTTCGGCCCACTTCCAAGAGGTTTATGAGACAGGACAATAGACAGACACACACAGGCAGCACTTACAATCTTTCACAGTCGGGCCCCACTGCACAGGCTAAATTAGTGATTTTTAAGCATTAGCAAATTAGTAAGCAATCAGAATTAGTAGAAGAAATTGTTATGAACAGATGTCTGAGTCTACCCCAAAGGTGTCTGCGGTCTTTGGGGAAGGGAGGGAGATAGAGGAAGGATGTGTAGAATACCTGGCAGTGTTCAGGACTCACAACTAGCTCTGTGCAAAGAGATCAGTGATATTGTCCTGAGCAGTGCTCAAGAATTGAACTTGAGTCTGCCAACTTGTGTAAAGTAGCTGCTTAGCTCCTGTAGTATCTCTCTAGCCTGGATTCTGAGTTTTGACATTTCACCTGAATTGCTGCTGTAGCTGCTGCCTCTTATGTAGAGAAGCATGACTTTAAGTCATTCCTTCTTGAAAGCCAGCTCCAGACTATTTCCTCTTTTTCTCTTTACTGTACCAACTTATCTCCGTCTTAGTGACTCTGACGATAAAAGTTTATATGTTTGAAATAATGAGGCAAATAGTGGACAGAGCATGATTGCTGTATGATTCCATTTGGAAAGTTCTGACTGATTTTCATGAACCTGACTGTCCTAATTTCACCTTTTCCATGTATCCTAAATAAATAGACATAATCTTGGGCACAGTGTTTCCCATTGATTCACTAAATACAGTGTAATCATTACAGAAAAGGAAAAGGGAGTTTCTTCTATTTGGACTCAAATAGATGAGGGGTATAGCAATATCTTGGGGGCAGGGAGGGTTTGGGACTAAGGTGCCAGAGAAATTGAATCAGCCAGCCAGGAGCCATGGAGCATAGGGAGAAATAGCCTTTGTGACAGTAGTATCTCAGTTTGGATGATTTGAAAGAATACATGTTAGGGAAATGACTATAACATTGAGTACAAAGAATTCACTGATGAATACTTTGAAAAAGACCCCTGGTTCTAGTTCAGCATTATTGATTTAGTCAACATCTCTAGGCTCTCATTCCATCATTTATAGAAATGAAATTAGTTTATAAAGGGTCAGCGAATTTTCTTGACTTAGGAACTTTAGGCTTTATGAGTCAGGTCATTTACTACTACTACTACTACTACTACTACTACTACTACTACTACTACTACTACAGAATCAGCCATTATGCAAGAAAGCAAGAATGCGTTTGGTGCAAGAATGGTCACAAATGCTAGGTAAGGGGACGGTGCAGTGGCACTAGCCTTGGATGGACCGCGGTTCGATTCCCCAGCATCCCATATGGTCCCCCAAGCCAGGAGCGACTTCTGAGCACATAGCCAAGAGTAACCCCTGAGTGTCACGGGGTGTAGCCCCCAAACCAAAAAACCCCCAAACAAACAACAACAACAAAAACAACAAATGCTAGGTAAACAAGAGAATGTGGCCACATTCTAATAAAGTTTTATTTATAATAAGGGTGCACAAAACTTGGTCTGGGGCCATAATCTTCAATATGTGCATACAAATTTCTAAAGTATATCAGTCTGTAATGCCCTAATATATGATTACATTTTAAAACATCCCTTAAAACTGAAGTTTAAGACTAATGTAATAAAATAAGGTAAAAAGTAATCTAATAATTTTCTTTTGTTTGTTGTTTATGTGCCACACCTGGAAGTACTCAGGGATAAATCCTGACTCTACACTCAGGAATTACTCCCAGGTTTAGAAGAACTATATGGGATACTGGGAATCCAATCTGGGTCAGCTGAGTGCAAGGTAAATGCCCTACCCACTGTACTACCTCTCCAGCTCCTCTAATAACTTTCTTACATACTAATGGACTTGTATTTTTTTGTTTGCTTGTTTTTGTTGTTCTTGTTGTTGTTGTTGTTGTAGGGTCACCCGGCAGCCGTCAGGGCTTACTTAACTGTGTACTCAGGGATCACTCCTGACAGTGCTTGGGAGAACATATGGGGTGAAGGGTATCAAACCTGAGTTGAATAACAAGGTAAATGTTCTTTATGCTAAACTTTCACTCCAGCTCAGGATCTTTTACATGTGTGTAGATCTCAGAAGTCACTAATCTTGATAGTTTTTTTTAGGTTCTTGGATGTTCTTATGTCCCATTATATGTGACAGCAGCTGGATACCTATCTTCTGGGTGATTTTGTCTGAAACAACTGCAGAAATGAACTAGAATGGTCTGAATGATTAGAGGAAAAAACAAGAAGCAGGCAGTTAGCACTAATAGAGACAGCTAATGCATTCTGGGAACACAGCAAATTCTCAGCCTCAGAGGCTGGTTGCTCCTTTTGGCTGAGCAGTTGGAACAGTCTTGAGGCTGGGTCCCGGGGAAAGGTCAGATTGCAAGTTTGTGGGTAATTAATTGGGTAATTAAATATTTATATGGAGAAAATGGGTTGTGAGTTTTCAATTGTGAAATGAGCTTTACAAACTTGTTAGTCCACATTTAAATTTTTCAAGCAATATATCCAGAACAGTTTGGTGAAAGTTAAACGGAAAGCTAGGTCTTTAAAGGAAGGACCTGTCATGGAAACTAGATCCTTACACATTATTACCTATGTTCTCCCCACACAAAATATTTTATCAGTAACTTTCATTTGAGAATAACTTTTTTGAAATCCTCATAAATTTCAGAGCTAGAATTGTTCATCTCCATCCAGAAATTAACATCTAAATGAAATGACTCAAATGGCCTGAATGCAATGGAACCAGAATATTTTTGGTAGTAAGGGAAGTAAAGGAAGGAAGTGTTGTGCCTAATTTTTCCACTCTCCCCTCTACCTTCAGCTTGAAACTTAATGCATTTAGCACCTGTAAACACCCCCCCCCGCCCCCGTCCCAACATCAGCAAGAAGCTTTAAGGGTACAAGCAAGATCAAATCTGGCTAACCTGCCATAAATATGGTCCTGTTTGTAAAGGGAAGGGAATGTGGATGTGGAAGCTGATTATTTGCATTGCATCTTGGGCATATACTTTCAGGAAGTTCTTTTGGAAGACAAAGACATCTGGAGAAATAGACTAGTAGGAAGGTTTCTTAGTAGATTTTCCATCCAACTCTGCTGCATGAGACTTCAGAAAAAGAAAGCATGAGGTTGCCGAGGTGGCGCTAGAGGTAAGGTGTCTGCCTTGCAAGTGCTAGCCAAGAAAGGACCGCCGTTCGATCCCCCGGCGTCCCATATGGTCCCCCCAAGCCTGGGGCAATTTCTGAGCGCTTAGCCAGGAGTAATCCCTGAGCATCAAACGGGTGTGGCCCGAAAAAAAACCAAAAAAAGAAAAAAAGAAAAAGAAAGCATGTGAATTTCTTCTGGGGTGAAGAGATAGGACTTTCTGGTAACATTCCCCAGAAGTTGTATGACTAGGTCCTAGCCCAGATAGAAGTAAAGATTTGGAGTAAGGGAGGGGAGAGGATATTATTTGAGGTGTATAGGGGGTCCTTGAAGTAGGGATGGGCAGCAATGGCAATGGTGCTGGGGAGTGGTATTGAGGCAACCAGGGGCTCTGCTAAGCAGGCTGTGGCCCAGGAGGGACCAGGGTGCTCTGCCGAGGGGGATGTGATCTGCCTGAATGACCTCAGAGCAAACACAGTTCCCGCCAACGCATCTGGTGTCTGCGCAAATCCATCCACCAGTTTTACTTTTTGGATGGGCTTTTGGGCATTTCCCTTTCAGAAAGTCTCTAGGCTGGAAGTCCCCATGGATCTGTTCCTTTCCTCTAAGTGAATATTTCCATGGTAAGAAGTACAAAAATTTCTGTGTGGGTGGACGTTAGAGGGGATTCTTCCCCCCCCCCCCTTCATGAGATTAATGAGGAATCTTCTCTCTGCAAGGTATTTTTGGCATGAAGAGTCTGCCCTGTGGCCAAAACCTTCATCTATTTGTTGGTGTTTCTTTGCAAAGAGTTTTAGCATTCACCAGCCAGCTCAATACGTTGAATTGTAGATCTGAACATGTTTTTAAGCAGCCAACTTTTAATTCCCTCTCATTTCCTGGAGATGTTTTTTCCTTATAAGTTTACTCACTATGTCCCCTTTACTACATTTACTTTGAAAGACATTTCAAAGTATTTTCCCTGCTCCCTTCAATTTTCACTCACTCAATGTTAGGAATATGCAGTTTTGACAAGTAGTGACTTGGATAAGTCTGTAAAAGGAAAATAGAGTAGATATAAATAGAAGATTAGAGTGTGAGAATCTGATTACCATTCTGCCCCTACTTTGCACTGGAGATTCTAAAACTTCACAATTCTATGCTTATTCAATCTCTCTCCCCTCCCACCCAACCAAGTCTAGGCTTATATTTATTTCTTCTTGCTCTCATCATTGAATATAAGATTCCTACCTTAGGAAAATCAGAGCTGGAAAAATTGTTTCAAATGGGCACGAGATTTGGTCTCCTCAAAATTTTAAATGTGGAAAAATAAAATGTGGAAGTGGGAGGTGGACAGGGTGGGGATAGCAGGATTACTGAAATTTACCCAAGGAAAGTCCAGTTTCCTTTTATGGGAGAGTGACTTTTTGTAGGGGGCTGGTCAGGGTTTGAACTTTGATCATTAGTGTCAGAGTGAACATCTTATATCCTTCTAGAACCCAAGCTCAAGGGACAAGTGTGGGTGAAGGGGTTTGGGTGGAGAGTTCTAGGGTGTGCTCACCTAGAACTGATTGCTTCCTTGTGTAGGTCTCGGATACATATTGGTAAACCCCCCAAAAGAATAACAAAAACTCTTCCTAAGGCATTTTCTAGTAAAAGACATCATCTTATCTACCTTCATCCAATAAAGAAGAAAAACTAAATCCCAGCTAGAGTAAACAGAACCTTTAATAGCTTTTAAAATCCCTTGTTGCACACCTGAGTTGCTTGATTGAGGCCCCTCCAATCCTCCAATGGAGGGTTATTGTTCTGTTTTCTCAGTGGATGACCTGAGATCCGCAGGTAACAGCAGGTGAACTGAATTGTCTGCTCCTAAATAAAAGCCTTCCTATGCATGAAGGCTTCCCCCAACTAATCACAGTTGATGTATGAGGCCCACATTCCTTTAAATGCACCTTGCTTTATAAGCAAGTGTTTGCACTTTGGTTAGAAAAGAATGGCACCCTCCAACCCCCCACTCTTATACTTGTCCCAGTGGCTCAAGTCTTAGGCCAGGCTTGAGTCTTATTTTCTTTTTGTGTGCTTACAGGAAATGCTGTCCTATTTATATCAAGGATCTCAGGTGTAAACTTGCCATATTTAGACCACAGCAATGGGACTTGCAAAATAATTTTACCATTCAGCATGTTGGTATGCTGCAAGGGTTAACTGTGCAGAGTCCTCTTCTCCCTTCTCTCTCTGACTTATCTTTGATCCAATGAATTCCTTCCTCTTTCACTGACAAGGAGATGCTGTATGTCTTAGATTTTTTGCTTTGATTCGTTTTTAATGCTTCTCCCTCATTTCTCTTCATGGAAGTCAAAGCTCTTGGCTCACCCATCAGCCTTGGAAGATCACTTACGAGACAGACTGCAATTGTTTCTACAGTCATTTTACTTAAACACCCTATTAGACGCAGGCACTTCCAATGCTAATTTTTGTTTTCTTTTTCTGCTCTCACTAGTCCCATGCTTCATACCCAGTGATGAGTAGCTTATACTAAGAATTTAGGAATATTTACTTATACCTGGAAAACACTCTTTTCTGTGACAACATATTTTCACAGACATTTTCCTTTCTGGTAATAAGAGTTGAGACGAGGGGCTGAATGTGGTGGTGCAAGCGGCAGGGTGTTTGTTTGCCTTGCTACCGCTAACCTAGGACGGACCTTGGTTCGATTCCCCAGCGTCCTGTATGGTCCCCAAAGCCAGGAGCAATTTCTGAGCGCAAAGCCAGGAGTAACCCCCTGAGCATCACCGGGTGTGGCCCCCCAAATAAACCAAACAAAAAAAGAGATGAGATGAACTGAAGTAAAGAATTAACCAATTGCCTTAAGGATGAAAGCCCTTAGGATAGAGGGCAAAAAGGAATGACACTAGAGAAGGCTACTCGAGAATAACTGACACATATTTGACAAATAAAGGTCACTAAGAGCAGTTATAGGCCACCCAGGTTACTGCTAGTATGCTTGTAACCTGCTTACTGTTATAGGTGGATTTATTTATAGGTAGATCTTAGCTCCATCCAAGACACTTGTCTGAAAAAGCATTAAGCTTCTGTTACAACTAATGGAGAGACTGTAGAAGACACATTTATTCTTTGTCTGATAAAAAATGCCAAACAGGAAGAAATAATGAAGTCAACTTATAGTATGCTGGGTTATTTTCTTCTTTTTGAGAAAGTATAAAAAAATGGGGTTCCAGCTCAACCACATGAATGGAGGAGAGGTTTTCCTTTCTATTAGGAGAGATCAGGGAAGCCCTGGGCAGGAACAGGGCTACTAACCACCTAAGTCCTTTCAGGGTTTAAAGCTTTGAAGTGAAGCCTCTTACCAGAGAAGAACAAGGACAGAAAGCACAGCTAGTAACTTGAAATAACTTCTCTAAAATCAGGAAAAATAGACTTCAAGTTTATGAAATAGACTGCAACCATTAGTGCTTGGTGGCAGATGGCCACCATGGTTTTACTAGCTATCAACAACTTTATATATCTCTCAAAATTCCCCTTTGAATTTATATATTAAGCTCCTAAGCAAAAATGATATATTTTCTGTTACTTCTTTAGTTATACTCAATATCAGATATTTTGAAAAATGAGTGTTTTATAGCTCCAACTAAAAAGGCAAGTAGCTTAGATTTCTTGTTAGAAGGGCATGTAAATTCTAGAATTAACTGCTGCTGTTTTACTTCTATAACCATGCTTTGCTTTAGATATAGGGACTGCATGACAGGCCTAGATAAATGGCAGACGAAATAGGCCAGGCCAGTCAGTTTTAGGATCTTTAAGGGCACAGTTAGATACCAGGACAATTAGATAAATTACCAACACCCAGGGGCCTGCAGGCGATAAATATTATGTAAGTGCATGCCAAGATTTCGGGCGCCAAGCCTCTCCTCTGCTTTTTCAGTCAACCAGTTTAAACATGGACAACCACAAGATGTACTAAAAACCTATTTTTACCCCTAGCTTGAAGCCCAGCAACTCGTTAGAAGGGCTTGCAAGCCCCACTCATATCACCACCTGGGGAAAGATGTGACCCAGGCATGACTCCTAGAGGTGTCCTTTGTGGGTTGAGTCTAGAGCTAACACTCTTTCTATTGCTGTCTATCTCTTTGGTCAGTTTTACTGGGGCTTTCTCTGCAAGGTTGAATTGTCCCAGACACGAGAATGACAAGACTGTCTTTGGGGATTATGCTTGAATATAACTCTTTTGCCCATAAAAAACTTGCTGATATAGTAATACAAATATCTCCTCACTCCTCACATTTAATGCCACCTTTTCACCTAGTCTATATATGTACTGGAGATTTAGACATTCAAAATCATGAACCCTTTCTATTTAATCTTTATATTCCTGGACTTAAAGTGGGTAGATATTTAATGTAAATGCAGTGACTGATTAAGTACTGTCAAAAATCCTAACTCTTCCCCCCAAGACATAGCTGTGTATCAATTGGATGAGTATGTACTTACTCACTCCCTTTCCCCAGTTATTTAGCAAGGATTATTCCTGAGATAGTTACTAGCCAAGAAAGTTTGTACTTAGAAATGAAAATGGGTACAGTGTCTGACAGACCAACTTCAGCATTCTGTGAACTTCATTACTTTTTAGTTGCTGATCTGGGGTTGGAATATTTTCAGGGGTGAGCAAGGGACTGGACGAGGAAGAATATATCTGAACTCTCTGAGCAGTATCAACTGAAGGATTGATACAACTTGTGTACTTTGACTCAATATCCAATCCTAAGAAGAACAGCTGTGAGTGAATATGAAAGTTAGAGCCAGTATTAATGCACAATATTTGCTAATCTCTGTCCTTGAAAGGGATTATAAAGATGATAGAGACCCAGTTCAGCATTTTACTCCAGCAACAGAGTTTGTTATTTCTTCATTTACCACAATAATTCTGTCTGTGACTGATTTGGTCTTAAATTGAAGAAAGTTGATGTTTTCCTAAAAATGTGGAACCATGTAGTCTTTTGATACTTCCATCCTTTACCACCACACCACACACAACACACACCACACACCACACACACACCACACCACACACCACACACACACAGCCTACAGCCTTCCTCTTCAATTCTTCTTCTCTTACAGATATACATAAGCACTGAAAAATCATTCTACTTTCACTAACTATTCACAGCCTGGCTAACTCTCACCTGTTAAGAATGAGAGTATAGCTTGAAGTGATGTGGAAAAATCTAATGACTGACAGAAGAAACAGTAAAATCTCCTGTCAACCACTGCCTTTGTGATTCTTGATTTGGGAAGACTCACTTTTTACTGGATTAGGCCCATCTATGTTTTCTACCAGGGTGCTCTGTAGGAGGATATCTATGTAATTCCCTTAGAGCAGCTCCTAGGTTCTCTTTTAAGATGACCACCGGACATTGTTAAAGCCTAAGCGAGATCAGATTCTGTTTACTCAGACACATCCAAGATCAGTTTATTAAATAAAAGCCTGGTGAGAGAGTTTCCTGTCTGTTTTGGCAACAAAATACTTGGAAATAGAAACTCAGCAACTGGCCTTGTGGTACTCCAAACTCACTCTCCCTTTCCAAACCAAGTCTGTTATGCTGAACAGAGGAAGGTGGAGACCTTCAGACAAGAGCAAAGATTGCACAATAGAAATTCATCAGGTAGTTTTTATTAAAAATAAAAAACAAAAAACAAAAGCACTCAGCTATATTACCCTCTACCTATTGCTAAATTACCAACATTTTCTAAATTGCTTTTTGCCAGATGCTGCACATAGGACCAGATGAAGTCTGTGTCTTTCTCTTAATCCTGAACAGGTTGCATCTTAAAAAGTCTAAGGAGATTTTCTCTACAGAGCTGTCTAATCCCTGAAGTCTGTAGCAACCCACTGTGATACTGCCTTTTGCAGAAACCAAGACAAAAGGTCACTCTGGGAGGTCGTGCAAAGGTTCTTTTTGTGAAAAGTAATGGAATATTGACTAGCAACAATGAAAATAAATTGACGCAGGTTCCCGTTCCCAAATCATAGGTCTAAATATCTGCCCTGTGCCTGTTGTTTCACAAGTTACCTGGAGGGAATTCCAGTGCACTTCCTGAGAGAAGTAAGTCTGGCTTCTATGATGAGGAGAAAAGACTCCAGTCAGAATAAAACTTTTTAGTTTCTTTCTTTTATATTTTTTCTTTTTCTTTCTTTCTTTCTTTCTTTCTTTCTTTCTTTCTTTCTTTCTTTCTTTCTTTCTTTCTTTCTTTCTTTCTTTCTTTCTTTCTTTCTTTCTTTCTTTCTTTCTTTCTTTCTTTCTTTCTTTCTTTCTTTCTCTCTCTCTCTCTCTCTCTCTCTCTCTCTCTCTCTCTCTTTCTTTCTTTCTTTCTTTCTTTCTTTCTTTCTTTCTTTCTTTCTTTCTTTCTTTTTCTTCTCTCTTTCTTTCTTTCTTTCTTTCTTTCTTTCTTTCTTTCTTTCTTTCTTTCTCTTTCTTTCTTTTCTTTCTTTCTTTCTTTCTTTCTTTCTTTCTTTCTTTTCTTTCTTTTCTTTCTTTTCTTTCTTTCTTTTCTTTCTTTCTTTCTTTCTTTCTGTTCCAGGTTCACTGAAACATTGCCAAATGCCAGATGTTTTAAGGGGTAAATAGTTTATAGAGTTTTCTACAAAAGTCTCCCATCTCCTAATGTACTTGCATAGTGGTTGTCTCTGTTGCTCTCCTGCAGGGCCTCACTTGCTGCTGTTGTTTTTAAAGTTTAAGTTGAACTCCAGCTAAAACTGCCTGGGAGAGTGGGAGTAAGCAAGCATCTGGCCACAGAAGAGGGAGGTGGGCTGGGGGACTTTCTCTATAGTTGTGTGTCCTAGATTTTATGATATGATTACATTCTGAGGACCCAGAGGCAGCTCACACTTTCTGTATGAATGCTGACTCATGTCCTCCCCCCTTCAGGGCAACTGAGAAGAAGGGTGGAGCACTGAATCAAGGTTTGGGGAGCAGGGCAGGAACTAGCAGGAGGTTGTGGGGGAGCAGAGTGAGAGACAAGACTAACAGGACTCCCTTTCTGAATGCAGATCTAATTTTCTTCAAGACTCTTGCAACTTGATGGCAAGTCTACAGAAGCTGTCCAGATGGACACAGTAATGTCTTCTTTAAGCCCATTTCATTTATTGTTTCCTTTTGCCATTTCTGGGTCTCATAGAGTTAATACAAGGAGCAGTGATGGAAAATGTTAAAAGACTATTTCTGTCTTATTTACAAAGTTCAGAGAAATGAGTCAAATACATTAAGGAATGGTAAAAATAAAAACAAAATAACCCCCCACCCCCAACTCTGTTTAATCTAGAAGGGAATCTTTGCTGAAACTTAAAAATGTCATTTCCTCTGATGTCTTGGAAGAATTTCTTGAAATAAGGATCATTCACACAACTGGTCATACACAGGGCTTTGAACAGATTCAATTTTTGTGGGGTAGGAGAGCATGGGGTTTGGGCTATACTTAGTTGTGCTTGAAGTTTACTCCTGGCTCTATACTCAGGGATAACTCTTGGAAGTACTGATAGGACCATATGTGGTGCTGGGAATAGAACCTGGATCTGTCACGCACAAGGCAAGCACCTTACGTGTTGCACATCTCTGTCCTTCCTTATTTGATTATTAAGAGGTGTGCACACACACTCTTCTCAACTCAGTGATCAATATCCCTTGTAGTCTTGAAGATCTTCCTTCATGAGAGCCATCTCTGAGGGTCCCGAAAATCTACCAAACCAAACCAAACCAAACCAAACCAAACCAAACCAAACCAAACCAAACCAAACCAAAACAAAACAAAACCCAGGGACTCAGTAAAATTCCTCAATTGAAATAAATTCATAGTTTTAGATGTTATCAAATATACTTTTTTTTTTTTTTTTTTTTGGTTTTTGAGCCACACCCGGCAGTGCTCAGGGGATACTCCTGGCTGTCTGCTCGGAAATAGCTCCTGGCAGGCACGGGGGACCATATGGGACACCAGGATTTGAACCAACCACCTTTGGTCCTGGATCGGCTGCTTGCAAGGCAAACACCGCTGTGCTATCTCTCTGGGCCCCAAATATACTTTTAATCATTGAAAATTCTTAAAGAAAGACTTTCCTTGCTCCACTTTGTATTTTTTACCCCTTATCAAAGATTAATTGGTTGTATACCTGGGAGTCTGTATCAAAACACTCAGATCTTTTCTATTGATCTGTGGGTCTGTCTTTGTTCCAATACATGCTATTTTAATGGACTATTACTTTATAGTACAATTTAAAGTTAGGGAAAGTGATGCCTCTTATCTTATTTTTTTCCAATGATTGCTTTAACTATTTGTGAGCATTTATTGTTCCAAATGAATTTCAGTAGTGTTTGGCCCACTTCTTTGAAAAAAATGTCATTGGTATCCTTAGAGGGATTGCATTAAATCTGTAATAATGCTTTGGGAAGTATTGCCATTTAATTATGTTAATTCTCCCAATTCAAGAGTAGGGTATATGTATCCATTTTCTTGTGTCCTCTTTTATTTATTTTTTTGGGGGGGTCACACCTGGCAGTTGCTCAGGAGTTACTTCTGGATCTATGCTCAGAAATCACTCCTAGCAGTCTCAGGGGACCATATGGGATGCTGTGCTTCAAACCACTATCTTTCTGCATGCAAGGCAAATGCCCTACTCCATGCTATCTCTCTGGCCCCCCTCTTTAATTTTTTTTTTGGGTCACACCCGCCAGTACTCAGGGGTTACTTCTGGCTCTATGCTCAGAAATCACTCCTGACAGAACCAGAGGACCATATAGGATGCTGGGATTGGAACAACCCGACCTTCTGCATGTAAGGAAAATGCCCTACCTCCATGCTATCTTTCCGGCCCTCAACCTCTTTAATTTCTTGAAGCAGTGTTTTGTAGTTTTCTTTGTATAGGTCTTTCACCTCTATAGTTAAGTTGATTCCAATATATTTGATTTTCTGATGAGACCGGGCGCATTCAGGGTGGTATGGCCATGGACAATATGCTTGATTTTCTGAGGCACAAATATGCATGGGATTATTTTTGTAATGTCCTTTCTCTTTAATAACCTGTATATAAAAATTCCATGGAGTTTTGTGTGTTAATTTTGTAGCCTGACACTTTCTACACAAATCTATTGTTTCTAGAAGCTATTTGGTAGTCTTTAGGATTTTCTAAATATAGTTTTATATTATCTGCAAACAATGAGAGCTTGACTTCTTCCTTTCCTATTGGTACGCCTTTGGCATTTTTTTTCTTGTGTGATTGCTATGGCAAGTGCTTCCAGTACTATGTTGAATAGAAGTGGCAAGAGGGGTCAATCTTATCTTGAGCCATATTTTTGAGGAAGGGTTTTTAGTTTAGTTTTTTTTTTACTTTTTTCCCCTTTATTTAAATATCTTGATTACATAAATGATTGTGATTAGGTTTCAGTCATGTACAGAACATCCCCCTTCACCAGTATAACATTCCCGCCACCAATGTCCCAAATCTCCCTCCATCCAACCCCACCCCCATCTGTACTCCAGACAGGCTTTCCAGTTCCCTCATTCATTCACTTGATTATGGTAGTTCTCTGTGTAGTTATTTCTATAGCTGTACTCACCACTCTTTGTGGTGAGCTTCATGGAATGAGCTGGTGTTCCAGCCCTCCCCTCATTGTCTCTGAGGATTGTTACAAAAATGACATTTATTTTTCTTAAAAACCATAGATGAGTGAGACTATTCTGTGTCTCACTCTCTCTCCTTCTGACTTATTTCACTCAGTATGATAGATTCCATGTATATCCATGTATAGGAAAATTTCATGACTTCATCTCCCCTGACGGCTGCATAATATTCCATTGTGTATATGTACCACAGTTTCTTTAGCTATTCATCTGTTGAAGGGCATCTTGGTTGTTTCCAGAGCCTGGCTATTGTGAATAGTGCTGCAATAAATATAGGTGTGAGGAAGGGGTTTTTGTATTGTATTCTTGTGTTCTTAGGGTATATCCCTAGGAGTGGAATAGCTGGGTCGAATGGGAGCTCAATATCCAGATTTTGAAGGAACCTCCATATCGCTTTCCATAGAGGCTGTACAAGGCAGCATTCCCACCAGCAGTGGATAAGAGTTCCTTTCTCTCCACATCCCCGCCAGCACTGATTGTTCTCATTATTTGTGATGTGCACCAATCTCTGCGGTGTGAGGTGGTATCTCATCGTTGTTTTGATTTGCATCTCCCTGATGATTAGTGATGAGGAGAATTTTTTCATGTGACTTTTGGCCATTTGTATTTCTTTTTTATCAAAGTGTCTGTTCATTTCTTCTCCCCATTTTTTGATGGGATTAGATGTTTTTTTTCTTGTAAAGTTCTGTAAGTGCCCTGTATATTTTGGATATTAGCCCCTTATCTGATGGGTGTTGGGTGAATAGTTTCTCCCACTCAGTGGGTGACTCTTGTATCATGGGCACTATTTCTTTTGAGGTGCAGAAGCTTCTCAGTTTAATGTATTCCCATCTGTTAATCTCTGCTTCCACTTGTTTGTAAAGTGCAGTTTCCTCCTTGAAGATGCCTTTAGTCTCAATGTCCTGGAGTGTTTTGCCTATGTGTTGTTCTATATACCTTATGGTATCTGGTCTGATCTCAAGGTCTTTAATCCATTTGGATTTTACCTTCGTACATGATGTTAACTGGGAGTCTATGTTCACTTTTTTGCAAGTGGCTAACCAGTTCTGCAGCATCACTTGTTGAAGAGAGTTTCCCTGCTCCACTTAGGATTTCTTGCTCCTTTGTCAAAAATTAGGTAATTGTATGTCTGGGGAATGTTCTCTGAGAACTCAAGCCTATTCCACTGATCTGAGGGTCTGTCTTTATTCCAATACCATGCTGATTTGATAACTATTGCTTTGTAGTACAGTTTAAAGTTGGGGAAAGTAATACCTCCCATTTTCCTTTTCCCTAGGAGTGCTTTAGCTATTCAAGAGTGTTTATTGTTCCAGATGAACTTCATACGTGTTTGATCCACTTCTTTGAAGAATATCCTGGGTATTTTTAAGGGGATCACATTAAATCTGTATAATGCTTTGGGTAGTATTGCCATTTTAATGATGTTAATCCTGCCAAACCATGAGCAGGTAAGTGTTTCCATTTCCGCGTGTCCTCTCTTATTTCTTGGAGCAGGGCTTTATAGTTTTCTTTGTATAGGTCCTTCACGTCTTTGGTCAAGTTGACTCCAAGATATTTGAGTTTGTGTGACACTGTTGTGAATGGGATTGCTTCCTGACTTCCATCTCTTCCCTATCATTATTGGAGTATAAAAAGGCCATTGATTTCTGTAGGTTGATTTTGTAGCCTGCCACCTTGCTATATGAATCTATTGTTTCTAGAAGCTTTTTGATAGAGTCTTTAGGGTTTTCTAAGTAGAGTATCATGTCATCTGCAAACAATGAGAGCTTGACTTCTTCCTTTCCTATCTGGATTCCCTTGATATCTTTTTCTTGCCTATTTGCTATAGCAAGAACTTCCAGTACTATGTTGAAGAGGAGTGGTGAGAGCGGACAGCCTTGTCTTGTACCAGAATTTAGAGGAAAGGCTTTTATTTTTATTCCATTGAGGATAATATTTGCCATTGGCTTGTGGTAGATGGCTTCAACTAGATTGAGAAAGGTTCCTTCCATTCCCATTTTTCTGAGAGTTTTGATTAAGAATGGGTGTTGGACCTTATCAAATGCTTTCTCTGCATCTATTGATATGATCATGTGATTTTTATTTTTCTTGTTGTTGATGTTGTGTATGATGTTAATAGATTTATGGATGTTAAACCAACCTTGCATTCCTGGGATGAAACCTACTTGGTCTTAGTGTATGATATTCTTGATGATGCATTGGATCCTATTTGCCAGGATTTTGTTGAAGATCTTTGCATCAGCATTCATCAGGGATATTGGTCTGTAATTTTCTTTATTGGCAGCGTCTCTGTCTGGTTTTGGTATCAAGGTGATGTTGGCTTCATAAAAGCTGTTTGGGAGTGTTTCTGTTTTTTCAATTTCATGGAAGAGCTTGGCTAGGATTGGTAGTAGCTCCTCTTGAAAGATTTGAAAAAATTCATTAGGAAAACCATCTGGGCCTGGGCTTTTCTTTTTGGGCAGATGTTTGATTACAGTTTCAATTTCTTCAGTAGTGATGGGGGTGTTTAGATATGCTACATCCTCCTTACTTAAGTGTGGAAAGTTATAAGTGTCCAAGAATTTTTCCATTTCTTCTAGGTTCTCATGTTTAGTAGCATAAAGTTTCTCAAAGTAGTCTCTGATTACCCTTTGGATCTCTGCAATTTCTGTCGTGATCTCCCCCTTTTCATTTCTAATATGGGTTATCAGATTTCTCTCTCTCTCTTTGTGAGTTTTGCCAATGGCTATCAATCTTTATTTTTTCAAAAAGCCAGCTTCTGCTTTCGTTGATCTTTCGGATTGTTTTTTGGTTTTCCACTTCATTGAGTTCTGCTTTCAGCTTTGTTATTTCCTTCTGTCTCCCTATTTTTGGTTCCTTTTGTTGGTCATTTTCTAATTTTTTAAGCTGCGCCATTAAGTTATTCAGGTATGCTCCTTCTTCCTTCCTGATGTGTGCTTATAGAGCTATAAATTTTCCTCTCAGGACCGCATTTGCTGTGTCCCATAGATTCTGGCAGTTTGTGTCTTCATTATCATTTGTTTCCAGGAAAGTTCTGATTTCCTTTTTGATTTCATCTCAGACCCACTGGTTGTTCAGTAGCAGGGTGTTTAATATCCAATTGTTAAAGTTTTTCTTCTGTGTGGCTTTGTATTTCACATCTAATTTCAGAGCCTTGTGGTCAGCAAAGGTAGCCTGCAAGATTTCTATCCTCTTGATTTTATGGAGGTATGTTTTATGTGTCAGCATGTAGTCTATTCTGGAGAATGACCCATGTACATTGGAAAAGAATGTGTATCCAGGTTTTTTTGGGATGGAGTGTCCTGTATATATCTACTAGTCCTCTTTCTTCCATAACTCTTTTCAGGGCTAGTATGTTTTTGTTGGGTTTCAGTCTGGTTGACATATCAAGTGTTGATAGGGCCATGTTGAAGTCTCCCACAATGATTGTGTTATTATTGATTTCTTCTTTCAGATTTGTCAGTAATTGTATTAGATAATTTGCTGGTCTCTCATTGGGTGCATATATGTTTAATAGTCTGATTTCTTCCTGTTGCACATATCCCTTGATTAGTACATAGTGTCCATCTTTGTCCCTTACCACTTTTCTGAGTATAAAGTTGGTGTCATCAGATATTAATATGACCACCCCAGCTTTTTTGAGGGTATTGTTTGCTTGGATGATTTTCCTCCAGCCTTTGATTTTGAGGTCTATGTTTGTTCTGACTATTCAGATGTGTTTCTTGTAGGCAGCAGAAGGTTGGATTCATCTTTTTGACCCATTTTGCCACTCTGTGTCTTTAATTGGTGAATTTATTTAGTCCATTGACATTGAGGGAGATGATTGTCATAGGCTTTAATGTCATCCTTGTAGATAAGTTTGCTGTTTTTGTTGGTCTCTCTTGTCTTAGAGTAGACCTGTCAGTTTTTCCTTTAAGACTGGTTTATCATCTGTGAAGTTTCTGAGCTGTTGTTTATCCATGAAGCTGTGTATTCTTCCTCCAAACCTGAATGTGAGTCGGGCTGGGTGCAGTATTCTCGGTGAGGCATTCATTTCATTCAGTCTTGTCACAATGTCTCACTACTGTCTTCTGGCCTTGAGAGTTTCTTGTGACATGTCTGCTGTAAGTCTTAGGGATGCTTCTTTGAATGTAATTTCCCTTTTTGATCTTGCTACTTTCAGCATTCTATCTCTATGGGATTTGTCATTGTAATGAGGATATGTCTTGGGGTGTCTTTCTTTGGGTCTCTTTTAGCTGGTATTCTTCGGGCATGCAGGATTTGATTGCATGTAGTCCTTAACTCTGGGAGTATATCTTTGATGATGTCTTTGACAGTTGATTCTTCTTGGAGATCTCCTTCCTGGGTTTCTGGGACTCCAATGATTCTTATGTTGTTTCTGTTGAGTTTATCAAAGAGTTCTATTTTCATCTGTTCGCATGCCTTGAGTACTTCTTCCATTGCCTGTTCGTTTGTCTTAAGGTTCTTTTCCAATTTCTTCTGTTGTGTTGAGTTTTTCTGCATCACATCTTCCAGTACTCCGATTCTCTCCTCAGCTGCTGATATCCTGTTGGCGAGGCTATCCATTGAGGTTTTCAGTTGAGCAACGGTGTTTTTCAGATCTGTTATTTCAGTTTGGAGTTTTCTGATTTCTGTCTGTGTTCTTTTCAGATCGATCTATGCTCTTTTTGAGTTCTACGAACATATTCCATATTTCTATTCTAAACTCCTTATCTGAAAGTTTAATCAGGTGGTTGGAATTTATTAGGTCATCCGAGCTTTCGTCTTCATTCTCTGTGGATGGTGTTTGTCTGCGAGGTTTCCCCACTGTCACGCTTGTAGTGTGGTTTTTCCTGCGTGTTGTGGTGGGGTTCATTGGTTAGAAAGAGTGCGCGGCTGCGAAGCGAACTCTTCTGTTGCCTCTAGTTGACAGTCCTCAGAGTGAACAAAGGCACAGCAGGGCAGAGTTATCCCGCAGCCTCAGAATGTACTCACTCAGCAGCTTCAAAATGGACGACTTTTTTTGGGGGGATGGCAGTTTTTTTGGGGGTGCACTCCCTAGGCCTCTGAGGAAACCTTTGGGGATTCAGAAGCACAGTTTTAGGCAGAAAGAGATAGGAGTTTCCCCTGAAGTCCTCAGAGTGAACAAAGGCACAGCAGGGCAGAGCGATCCCGCAGCTCCACAATGTTGAAGATATTTACATCTGTATCCATCATCAAAAATATTAGCCTATAATTCTATCTCTCTTTTTTAGTGTTTTTTTTTGTCTGTTTTTGCTATCAGGGTGATGTGATGTTTACTTTATAGAAACTATTTAGGAATGTTTCTCTTTTTTAAATTTTCAGGAAGAGTCTGAAAAGGATTGGCAATAGATTCTCTTTAAAGATTTGGAAGAATTTACTAGTGAATCCATCTGGGCCTGGGATTTTGCTCTTGGGAAGCCTTTTGATTACTATTTCAATTTATACAGTTGACAATTTCATAATTGTGATAGATCTGTTCAGATATTCCATATCATCTTGCTTCTTGGTTCATCCTTGGGATGTTATATGGGTCCAATAATTCATCCATTTCTTCCATGTTCTCTGTTTTGTTGCATAAACTTTCTCAAAGTAATTTCTGATTACTCTTTGAATATCTGCAATATCAGTAATAAATGCCTATTTTCATTTCTAGTTCAGTTTATTAAGTTTTTCTCTATTAGTGAATCTTGCTAGTGGTCAAACTTGTTTATTTTTCTAAAGAGTCAACTCTTGCTTTCATTGATCTTTTAGATTGGTCTTGGCTTTTAGTTTATTATTTTCTGCTCTGAGCTTTGTTATTTCCTTCTGTCTTCCTATTTTTGGTTCATTTTGTTGACATTTTATAATTTTTAAGCTGTGCCATTAAGTTATTTATGTAGGTTCTTTTTTTCCTTCCTGATGAATGCTTACAAATCTATAAATTTTACTCTTAATATCTCTTTTTCAGTATCCCATAAGTTCTGATAATTCATGTCTTCATTTTCATTTGTTTCAAGAAATCTTTTTTGTGTGTGAAGGTTTAGGAGTCGTCCAACTTTATTACAAGGGTCTAACCACCATGTGCATATTCCTCACATGACCTCTCTGCACCCAACCTGTCTTTCCTCCCTACCTACTGCACCTTTCTTCCTGTTACTTTTCTCTCTTTGACTTAATTTCTGATTCACTGACTTTTCACTAGTGAGCTGTGTAGTTTCTAGGTGTTAAAAGATTTTTCTCTGTGTCATTTTGTAATTCACTTCTAATTTCAGTGCATGATGAACTGAGAAGGTAGTTGATACAATTTCTATCCTCTTGATTTTATATAGGTATGTTCTATGGCCCAGCATGTGGTCTACTTGGAGAATGTATGTGTATTCAGATTTATACAAAGTAGAGCAAGGAAAGCCTCTTCAATATGGTATTAGGAAATCTTGTAAAAGAAAATGAACAAAAAGTGAACTCAGACCTCTCGTTAACACCATGCACAAAGGTCAAATCAAAATAGATTTTATATCAGACCTGAAACCATAAGTAAATAAATGAAAACATAGGCAAAACATTTCATGACATTGAGACTAAAGACATCTTGAAGGAGGAAACACCAGTGTCCAAGAACATGGAGGCAGAGATAAACAAATGGGACTACATTAAACTGAGAAACTTCTTCACTTCAACAGAGTGATTAGGATAGAAAGGCTACCAATGGAATGGAATAAACTATTAATCTAAATCCCATTTGATAAAGGGCTAATATCTAAGATATATAAAGTACTTGCAGAACTTAACAAGAAAAAACATCTAACCCCTTTCAAAAATGTGGAGAATAAATGAACAAACATTTTCTCAAAGAAGAAATACAGATGGCCAAAAGGCACATGAAAAAATGCTCCACATCATTAATACCAGATAAATGCTAATCAAAACAGCAATAAGATATCATCTCAAATTACAGAGAATGGAACACATTACAAAGAACAAGAACAACCAGTGCTGGTGTGGATGTGGGAAGAAAGAAATTCTCATTTATTTCTGGTTGAAATGCTGTCTAGCCCAGCCTTTCTATAAAACAACATGGATTTTTCTCAAAACAAACAAAAAACAAAACAAAAAAAAAAAACCCTGGAAATTGAGCTCCCATATGATCCAGCAAAACCACTCCTCGAGATACACCATAGGAATCAAAAACACAATACAAAAATTCTCTCTGCCCTCTTGTGTTCATCATAGCACTATTTACAATAGCCAGAATCTGGAAGTAACCCAGGCAACAGATGAATGTCTAAAGAAACTCTGGTACATCTACACAATGGAATGCAGCCATTAGGAAAATTGAAGTCATGAAATTTACTTTTACATGGAGATTATTATGCTGAGTGAAATGAGTAAGATGGAGAGAGATAAACATAGAACAATCTCACTCATCTGTGTGTACAAGGGAAAAAAAAAAGACTGTGGGGTGCTGTGGCTAGCTTTGATCCAGTTGTGATATAGAACTTCTTTGAATTCTCTCCAGGAAAATGGGAGCACGAATAATGGCAAAATATGAAGAAATGAGAGACCAAACAAAGTTATGTGGCAGAACAATGTCCTGATTTTAATGTGAATAATCAGGGGTAGATATGGGGAATTTTTCAAGTCACAGATATGAAAAGAAAGCTCACATTTGTTTCTAGGCAAAGTACAACATATCTCTCTTGTAAATAGAGGATTTATCGATATATATATAGTTTGATATACAAAACAATTCACCTGGCAGATCTGATGAATAGATACATTTCAAGTAAGAGTCCAGAGTTAAAAGGAGAAGGTGAGTTTTAACATCTCATAGCAGTTCCTTTCCAGCTAGTCCCTGGATGTCAATATGATATAGATTAGGGGATTTTGCAAGGAATTGAGTTTCCCTATCAAAGTTCCTATTTCTGAGGGAAGAGTTTTTTTTGTATTAGGAGCAAATAAATGAGACAAACTTATCTGAAAGGAATGCAAATCTATACACTGGTAAATGTTTTCAACAGCCCAATGCTATAGCCTGGACAAACTTTTTGGATGTTAATTCTGAGGTAAAAATTACTTAGCAGGTTCTCAAAGTTCTTTAGAGATGTCCCAAAGCAGAACAATTTTTGTTAAAAAATGCAAAGACTAGGAGGAATAGAAGTTGTTTTTAAGTGTCTTTTGCTGCTGAGTTTTCCAGGTAAAGAGAAATTTAATCAAGGCTATATTTACCTGTAAAAATCCTTATGTTTGGAAGTAAAATGTTCAAGTATATACACACTTAATACAGCAGAAAGGAGATTCATATTTAGGCCAAATAAAGTTTATTACTAAGCATGAGTAATATCTCCTTTGCTATAAAAAATCTTGGTCAGCCATCCACACTGAGGGAAGACTTCTCAGTAGGCCTTGTGATGAGATTTTCATTAAATAGTGTGTGTGTGTGTGGGGGGGGTGATAGTAGAAATGATATCCAGAGACAATAGAGATAAGGATTAGAGGGATCATTACACATTAGGAAGATTGCCACAAAGAATGGAGAAGGCTTCTTTCCTACTTTCTTGAGAGAGTTGAGAGAGAGAGAGAGAGAGAGAGAGAGAGAGAGAGAGAGAGAGAGAGAGAGAGAGAGAGAGAGAGAGAGCAAAAAAATATGAAGTAAAATGCCTGTCCCAGAAGTAGGTGGGGGAGGTAGGGTGGGAGAAAACAGGGCATCAGGAAGAGTGAGAGGGAAACTTTTGACATTGGTGGTGGGAACTGAGGTTGTTGTACATTGTATGACTTTAACTCAATCATGAACAACTTTACCTGTGCGGAAAAACTGTATTATGAACAATCTTGTAACCACGGAGTTTATATTAAAACAATTCTTAAAAAGAGGAAATTTCAGTATTACAAACCTTTGTTAAAGACTTTGATTGAAGATAAATCAGACTATAATTTCAAGAACTTTGGTTCTCCAGAGAATTCTAGAAGTTCTAAGTTCATCAGAATGGAAAAGCAAACAGAAAGCCCTGATAATACCAATAATGGGTGATGGTATGGAGCTATTATAACTCAAGTTTACTTTTGTTTGAGACTCAGTAGGAAAATCACCTTGGAGACAGTCACTCTCTACTGAAGCTGACTGTTTACATTATGTATGGCCAGGCAATTCCATTCCCACATTTTCACCCACGAGAAATGAAAGCACGTGGTTGTCAGGATACAGACAAGGATGTTTTCAACAGTGTTCCTCAAAAACAGCCTCAAACTGGAAACAACTCAAACATTTATCTATAGGCAGATGCGTAAGTAAATGACAGTACAGTTATACAGTGAACAAACTGTAGTAGTTTACAACAACATAGCTGAATGTAACAAACCAAACACAATGCTGAACAAAGTAAGGCAGATACAAAAAAACACATACATTATAATACCATTTCTTCAAGAGTGCAACTGCATAAAACCAATGTGTGACTTTGGAAGGTGGGACAGGGTATTCTTTTATGAGGAGGTAATAGCCAGGAAGGCATTGTCTTGCTTTAATCCCTCCTTGGGAACTGATTCTAGGACTGTGATATCTTATGAAAATCCACTGATCTCCCAACTTAGACTATGTGCTTCTTTCCACATTGTTGAATAACAGCCCTGGATGGGGCTGAATGGTGATGGGATGAAGGGAGAGGCCTTTCTCCTCCATCTCAAGCCACGGACCTGCAACCCTCTCCAGCTGTCAGGTCTGAGGGTTCAAGATATTGGCAAGGAGATCATCCACCACAGTCAGATTTCAGGAGACAACAGCTATATTCAGGCCCTGGCCAACATGTGTGGCCTATCATAACCTTTTGTGCTGGATTTATAATCAGCCCTGCATTTGACATGTTCCTTTTCCCTCCATCCTGCCATCTATCTCTTGCTGAATCTCTCTCAATTTCTCCTCCAAATCTCTCTTCCTGCCCCTGAGGTAAACCTTTTGTTACCTTACAAAGACCCCTCCCAGAAATGGGCAAGTCTTACTATCAGGTAAATTATGTTAGATGGGGGTGGGGTGACATCTCCCCTCTCTGATTATAAGTGAAGGGTAATAAACTTTTGTATTCCTGACTTCCACCTTTAGCCAAAGGTGGGAACCTTAATATTCCCATAGCAACAAAGTTTAAAGTATACAATTAAAATATCAACCTTTTCCATAAACATAACTTTTCTGCAAAATGTACCTGTACCTTAAAATTTCTTAATGCTTATTTACCAAGCACTATCCTGGAACTTCCTTGTTTCTATTCTTCTTAATGCTATTTAACCAAGCATTTTTTTCCTGGAACTTTCTTCTTCCTATTAACCTTTCCCTAAACAAAATTACAAGAACATTTATACAGAAAATACATTTTTAAAACAGGCTACTACATTAAAATGCACACCCAAACATTATGCAATTGGGAACATTAATTATGGAAAACTATAGAACACATTTAAATCAGCAAGAAAATGACTTAGATCAAGGGATACACCCAAAACAAAGTTAGATGCAGGTGGTTTAAAATCAAAATTTTCAGTTGGGCTTCACTGTTATCTCCCTTTTTTAATTTTTAAACCACCACCAAATTGTCCAAATGTGAAAAGTCTGTTGACATTTATCCCATCACCAAATTGTCCAGACGTAAAAAGTCTGTGGGCTCTCCTGCTGCAGACATGTTGTATCTGCAGGCAAGACCTAAGTGGGGTCCATAAATCCTCACTGGAAATAAGCGGGAACACGGAGCAGACGAAATATGAAATATGAAATAATGATACCACACGCAGTATGTGTGGGATCAACACATCGCTGGCAGGAGTGTGACAGATTTAATCTTCAGGAAAGGAAGTATATAAAGGGAGAAAGAGGCAGTCATATCATGAAAGGAAATGCAATGTACATTGTTTGATGTTAGAACAAATACACATAATTTTAGGTGGTTTGTAACCTTAGAATAGAATAGGTTTCAGTTAGGAGTTAGAGGATAAAAGGAAGACTAAATTCTTACATATCAAAGAAGTTCCTGGCCCTAGGTGTCATTACTGATGTAAATTAAGGGAAAGCAGGAATCCTGATTTACTCCTGATAACAAATATTCTTAACCTGAGGGAAATAGTATTCTAGCTAGGGGCTAAGACCCACTTCCTATGATCTGGTAATAGAAAGAGAATAACATTAAAGAAAGGGATGCAATAATTATACCTAGAGTGATGCCTGCTGCTGCTGCAGCCGCTGCGAAGCTCCGGCAGCTCTCCATCACTACAGCCTCCATCTGAAAGCAAAAACAGGGCCGGAGAGATAGCATGGAGGTAAGGCGTTTGCCTCTCATGCAGGAGGTCATCGGTTCGAATCCCGGCGTCCCATATATGGTCCTCCCGTGCCTGCCAGGAGCAATTTCTGAGCCTGGAGCCAGGAATAACCCCTGAGCACTGCCGGGTGTGACCCAAAAACCACAAAAAAAAAAAAAAAAAAAAAAAAAGAAAGCAAAAACAACTTGGGTCATCTGAGTCCAAAGTCCGAAATTTCCAAAGTCAAAATGCATGTGTGGGATGAATGTCCTACTCAGAAATCAGTCCGCCCTCAATAAAGCCCTTTTTTTTTTTGTCCTTTTCCAACCAAGGCTCTCCATCAATCTCTACGTAGGCCGAGGTCTTTGGAAAAAGGACTTTTAGCAGCAAAATCTCAGTCCTGGGCCTCAGATGGGGATGATCCAAACTTTCCCTTCCCCTCTACACAGGCCCTTCTGCCCCCCAGAAGGGGACTCGGCCATCTTTGAATCAAACGCCATATGGCCCAATATTTTGGGCTCACTCCAGCCCAATAGAGCCAAAATTAAACACAAGAACAAGAATCTCACCATGCTGTCTTGGTCTAGGGTTCAAATCCACATTAGGGCGCCAGAATGTTGAATAACAGCCCTGGATGGGGCTGGATGATGATGGGATGGATGGAGGGTGGGGCCTTTCTCCTTCAGCCTGGGCCACGCATCTCCAAATCCCTTCAGCTGGCTGATCCATAGACAGGTTTCAGGAGACATCAGCTTTATTCAAGCTCTAGACAACACATGTGGCTCCTAAGCTTAAATCTTTCATTCTGGATTCAAAGTCAGCCCTGACATCTCAACCTCTTTCAGCCATCTCTCCTCCTCCGGATTCTTCTTCCATCTCCCTTGCTGACTCTCTCTCCATCAATCCTTCCAATCCTGTTCCTGTCCCTGAGGTAAACATTTTGATATCTCCCAAAGACCCCTCCCAGAAATGGGCAGATCTTACCCCCAGGCTAGGTTACAGAGGAAGATAGGAAGATGGGGGTGGGATGACACCACATGAACATTGTAGGTTAATAGATTATTCTTTTGAAATCAGAGTCAAATCATGAATAATTTTGTTTCTTTAGCTGTTGGCATCTGTTTTTACTATTCTCAGATTTAGGGAAAACTCATTGATTAATTTTAACTTATAGAAGCTTATATTTCTATATACAGATATAAAATTAGCTCAGTGTAAAGTAACTGTTTCAGTGCCAGATTTGAAATTTTTTTTTTTTGGGCCACACCCAGCGGTGCTCAGGGGTTTCTCCTGGCTGTCTGCTCAGAAATAGCTCCTGGCAGGCACGGGGGACCGTATGGGACACTGGGATTCGAACCAACCACCTTTGGTCCTGGATTGGCTGCTTGCAAGGCAAACACTGCTGTGCTATCTCTCCGGGCCCCAGATTTGAAATTCTATTGAATAATTTCCCCCAAAACATATAGTCTAAGTTCACATGCCACATTTTCTATGATCTTAGAAGTGCATGAGATGTTTACCTTTGGTCTTATAGGGGCATATAACAGGTGGCAGGATACTCTTAGACACATGAATAGTCATGTGAGAAATGAAGGTATTTGTCAGTGTGTTCTTGCTCTTTCTTGGCTTACATTGAACTCTAGGTTGCTTATGTTTCTTAGGTCTTTCAGGAACTATGTTGAAAGCACTGTAGGAAGCCTGTTCACAAATTATAGAATTAGTACTTTCCTTTTCTTCTTTCTCTTCTCACTTGGGTGGGGGTGCATACTAAGGCAGTGCTTGGAGTGTCTCAATTGGTGCTCAGAGATTTCTCCCAGTGGTGCCCAGGTAACTTGCAGTACTGAGAATCAAATCCATGTGTACATGTCTGGCAAGTGCTCTACCACTGAGCCAGGATTAGTCAATTAAAAAATGCCATAAAAATATGGGAGATACTGGGGCTGGAGTGATAACACAGTGGTAGGGTGTTTGCCTTGCAAATGGCAGATCCAGACGAACCTGGTTTGATCCCCAGCATCCCATATGGTCCCCCAAGCCAGGAGTGATTTTTGAGCGCATAACCAGGAATAACCCCTGAGCATCACCGAGTGTGACTCCCCCCCCCAAAAAAACCCCACAAAAATAAAAGATATGGTAATATTATAATAGATCCTTACATTATATTAACTAATGTAATATCCTAACATTAATTAAACAATAATATAGAACATGAATTTTCTTTTACACAGAAATGCCCAAACATGAGCGATCTTGTGGCAGAAGATAGCCATGAGAGCTTACAAGTCTAGTTGGCCATTTCTGACAAGTTTCAATTTGATTTTGATCTTAAAGCCCAGATTCTGAGAAATGTACTCTCATGTCATGAGAAAGGAATCTGTGAACTTTTTAAGTGTGTAAATGTGTGTAAGGTAGAGGATCATTTTCTACCTCAAACACAGTAAAGTTACTCCAAAAAATAAATTTATACTCTATATTTGCAAGAGATTTACTTAAATACCTCATTTGAAAATTATGACAACTGTAGGCTGCAGTTAGAGTGGGGAGAGCACATGTTTTGGATTTGGGAGGAGGTCCAGGTCCTGGGCACCATATGATTGCTCCAGCTCTGTCAGGAATAACCTCTGTACACCACCCACATGACTTCCACCCACATTTATGATAAAATATTTCATTAAAAATTTCCCACAAGTGACTATATAGTTTGTTGTCTCTAGAGACAATGTTATTTCTTTTTCAGTTTTTGTTTACTGTATTTTATATTGTATATTTCCTTTTTAATTTCTCTAAACTCCCCCAAATTAAAGCTGTCTCTGCCTCTTATATTGGCTCCAAATATTATCCATTTGCCACTATTACACCTGGTGTGTGTGTGTGTGTGTGTGCGTGCGTGCGTGTGTGTGTGTGTGTGTGTGTGTGTGTGTGTGTATTATCTCATTCATTCTTCCTGTAGCCGTCATTATTTTCCCCACCATTTTCTTGGATGTTTCATAACATCCTTTCACCTTTTCTCTTTGTTTTGCTACTAACTTGCCAATTCTTCTGACATTTCTGCCTACCTCTTGTGTTTCAGTCACCAAGTCCCAAGTTATAACCCTTTTAAAAAAGAAACTCACAGGCCTGGGATTAGAGATGCAGTACAGCAATTTGATTTGTGTATAGTGGATGCTGTTTCATCCTCACTATGTATGTTGAACACTCTGAGCACTGCCAGGAATGACTCCTGTATACAGATTAGACTCTAAATACCACTGAGTATGGGTCCAAACTCACAACTTTCCAATAAGTCTTACAGTGCTGTATCAATTACTGAAAACCCGGGTCTTTTAAAATCAAATTTCTGTTTTACATGATCTGATTGACTAATCATAATTAGTACTATTGATTCTTTTTGTATCCATCATATTCAGCCAGCCATTAAAGTCCAAGCTCAAGTTACTTAATGGTTCATTTTTATAATGTAACAGTGTTGATGATAGAGCTGGTTCATGCTTTGTTTTAGATGTGTTAAGAGAGTTATATATACACCTTCTAAAAACAGACACAAAAAAATCTTTTGATTAAGTTACACCCAGATGTTGGAGAGGGAAACACTGACATTTTTTATTGAAAACAAATATTTTTATTGAGAAGGGAATTGGACACTCTACTGTGTTCTTGAAATCACTTTTATTTTCATAACCATAACGAGCTGATACAAAACATAAATAACTTGGCTAGATTAACCCTTCTGATATCTTTGTCAAGTGATGTTTGTCCAAAAGAAGCCTTACATCTGCACTCCAACACAGATCATTGCAAACCACAGGCTTTATAAAGCAGGGCTTACAATGCTAGAGATTTTCATTCTATTAGTCTTTGAAAATCACTGATCCTAAACTACCACTCACCCATAGGACACCACTCTTTGCTCGGTCTCTATGTATTTAGGTGTCTCTACCAGATTACAAAGCCAAGCAAGGCAGTATTTGCCAACGTGTTTATAATTTTGCAACATGACAATGTACGTATGTGATCTGTGAAAAGAGTACAGGTTGAGTGTTTAGGGTAGCACCTCTCTAGAAATCTAATTGTGTATGCTGACATATTTACCAGGGGTAGTGATCTAAGTAAAATATGCCAAGTGAAATAGAGACATTGGGTTATAGTATTGCAACCAGCTTTCAGAAAAAGTCTTAGCAATGTGGAAGAAGGACAAGTATGGTGTGCATGGTAAGGCTTGTCTTTAAGTCAGCTTTATAATATTGGTCTCTCCTAGGTCTCTGATCCATTATAATACAGAGTCATTGCTATCTTTGATTGAGGGGACATATTTCATAAAATTGACAATCGGATAATAAGAGAGTGGTTTGTGATTTTGTTTTCTTAAAAGATAGAATGTTTCCAGGGTGGACATAGATTTGTCCAAATCTCATTGGCAGTGATAGACTTTATGTTTGATTCAAGTGATTCAAATGTTTAATTTATATAAGAATTATACTTTTAAGCTCTCTTTTAAGCTCTCTTTTAAGCTCTCTTTTAAGCAAACAATAATGATTTACATCACTATAACACCAAAACAATAACACTCCCTAAGGTTCTTATGGACCTTTTTATGTTTTAAATAAAAATATTGTACACTGGGAAAATAAAGAAAACACACAGTGTTGAGGAATCAAGATAATGCTTATTTACTTGGGGCATTACTAGAGAGAATTTTACAGAGTATGGATTTTACCAAGTTTAGGGAATATCTATGAAAAATTTTAATTAGGAGAGTGAACTGATCTGAATCACAGAAGATGGCTACACAGACTTTTACTTGAGAATGGAATAAGGTTCTATCCTTCCCTCTAGTTTCTCATCTCCTGTACACCCCACAGTTGCTAGTCCTTGGCCAAGCTTTCGGTAAGAGCAGCTAGTTGATGAGTCAGAAAGAGCATCCTAGAATGTGTGTGGAGGAGAGGGAGTAACTAAGACAATGTTATTGAAGAGTCTTGCCAGAGGAGAATAGGAAAATACCCTGTTATGAACTTGGCCACATGGAAGTCACAGGTGACCTGGTAAAAGCAGTATCAGTTTTAGTGGCAGAATGAGTTGAAGAGTTAGTTTCAAAGTGAAGAAATGGGAATTGCATGCTTACATAAGTCTCTACAGAAGAAGGGTTTTAAAGCCAACAGGGAAAGCAATCATGATCACAGGAGACTGAGAGGTAAAGGGATATTTTAGCATTATTGATGCAGTCTTTTTCCAGTAGGCAGGAAGGAACTTCAGATGGATAAAACAGAAGATAATCGAAAGAGTTAAGTATGGGAAGTGGTGAGGTCTAGAACCCACTGCAACAGGAGGGTAGGATAATCTAGATGCTGACCTAGTTAGGTTTAGTAGTGCAGTATTGAATTGTTTACAGAGAGGTTAGCAAAGATTCTTTGCTGCAAGCAATAGTAAGTTTTATAGTTAACTTTGGGGGAGTGTTGGAGCCACACCCAGGACATAGTCCTGCCTCTGTATTCAAGGGTTACTCCTGAAAGTGCTTAGGGAGTCACATGTGATGCTGGAAATTAAACAGGGTTGGCTGCATGCAAGGCAAATACTAAAGCCTGTATTATCTTTCCAGTGTGAGTATGGTTAATGTTAGTAAACAGTACAAACCATTACATGTATTAAATAATTTTCAAAAAAACTCATATTAACTTCTGTTAACCCACAAAGGGGGACACTCCTTTTTAGAATTCTGGGTGAAGACACAAATAAGAACAGTTTTTCAAACATTAATTTTATAGTTAAATAACTGTGAAATACGGAGTTAAAAAGTTGTTGATAGATGAGTTTCTGTCAACACCTATCTTTTCACCAGTGTTCATTTACCACCACCAATTTCCCCCAGTTAATCTTCCTTTCCCCTGCCCCAATTTTTTTTACTCAAAGATATCATGTGCTCACAGAATAGAGTTGCATAACAAAAACAGGAATTAATTTCCTTTCATTGCAAAGTGATAAGAAGTCTGAGAAGAAGACATCATTCAGTTCTTCTTCATTTTCATTTCTCCCTAGTCCTTTAATCCTACTCTCAAGTCTCTTCAGGAAGATTTACCTGGGAGACCTCCAAGGAATCTATTTCCAAGGAATCTTTTACTTCACTTGCCTTCAGTATGTACCAGAGGCTAATGGAAAATTCATTTCTAAGTTTTGCATCCTAGAGAGGCAATGGACTCTAGACAAAGAGTGCTGAATGGGGGAAGCATTGACAAGCATTGACAGGGTTCCCTAATTTCTATTTTGTTTTTCAATCAGTGAACAGCATCATAGCTGAATTCTTATAGTAATAAATCTGCATAAATAAACACTGATTGCAGAGGCAGTACAATTGTATTTCATATTAAGGAAACACATTTTGACACTCCACCTTGCATAACAGCTATTCTTTGTTGTTGGTTTTACTGTGTTAAGGAGCACTTGACTTGGACCAGAACCATTTTTATTACCAACATTGCATCTATTGGCTGTGTGTATCACTTTCTCAGGCACTAAGGATGGCCAATGTCAATACTCAATGAATTTTCCCTAAGCCTCAGGAGAAATGGTATGACCTCATTTTATGTTGCCATGGCATTGAGAAGTTCCGAAGATAAAAGAGTCAGGTAAACTTCAGGTAAATTTTTGTTGCTTTTTGTTTTTTGAGGAGGCTATATCCAGCTGTTCTCAAGGCTTACAGCTGGCTCTGTACAAAGGAATCATTCCTGGCAGGACTCAGGGTACCATTTGCAATTCCAGGAATTGAACCTATATTGGGCAAGCATGTTACTTGCTGTACTATCTCTTTGACCCATAGGTAAAATTTTATAGATGGTTATGATAATGGTTGAAGGTTTATGTTTTATTAACTCTAAAAGTTAATAAAAATAACTTTATCAGTTTTCTGCAAGTTTTTGGGTTTTTTACAATTCAAGTGCAGTTACCAAATTCCAGGCACTCCACTTAGTTGTTGCTAAAATAAAATACTCTTCTGTTTTTTTCAGTTTGGGAGATATCCTTAGGAGTAAAAGTATGTGTGTAATCATAAGAATATACTTTCTCTACTATTGAAAATTCACTTGGAAATGTTGATACTCTGTTTCTTAACTTTAGAAAAATTGACCTGAACTAAAAAAAGCGTCTCCCAAATATAAGACCCCAAGAAAATCTGGATTATTTAGGTCCTTACCCCTCACATAACACTTACTCTTTCTCCTAATCACTAAATTCCTTAAAGTTGTTCACATCCAATGTCACTATATTTTCTTCACTAAACTGGTGAGAATGGGGACCATGTTGTATTAACCTTTGCATGGCTACAACTTCTCCCCAGAAGCCAGGGCAGGTTTTACAAATGGTGAGTGTTTAAGACCTCTATTTTGTTGTCTCAAGAAGTTTTCATTGAAAGTCGCCCCCCCCCCCCCAATGACCATCAAGGGGCTGATTTTCACCAATTAATATGACTTCAGGTTAAATAACTTAGCACCTCTGAGACAAAGCTTCTTCATCAACAAAATGAACAATCCCTGTCCAACAAAGTAATTGTGAAGATCAAATGAGATCAGGTAGGTCAAAGAATTTTAAAATCCCTATAAAACAAGAGTTTAATAGTGATTATGGCATCAAAAGAAAGGAACTAGAATGACCATAATGACTATTGTGAATACCCACCTCCACCTTGGTTTAGTAGTCTTTATATCTCTATATATTTAGCACCCTGAGCAGAGCTTTATAGAATATGATTTATTTCTTTTTAATGAAGGCCAATTTTTGCCACCTTACTATGTTATTTTTTCTATTTCATAAATTTCTCCTACTTCAACCTATAACCAATACTGGCACATTTTTCTTTGTCTTTGTTCCTAAAGCAACTCCTTCTCAGTCTGAGAATCATTTCAAGTGTCACCCCTGGCCCTCAGTGTAATATAATTTCCATCTACTTAAGTATTTTTTGAGAGTGTTGAAAGTAAATGGTTCTGGACATTTTTGTGTTGTGAATGATGGTAGTCCGTGCAGAAATGTAGTGTTATTTCCTGCATGGGCCTTGGAAAGAGGGAGTAGTTTTGGAACCCCTTGATGTTCAGAGCCTCCAGCCAAATCTCATCTGTGCATTGGTATCCAGAAGAAATTGAGGTTGTCAAGATGCCCTTCAACAGACGAATTGCTAAAGAAATTGTGGTACATATACACAATGGAATATTATGCAGCTGTCAGGAGAGATGAAGTCATAAAATTTTCCTATACATGGATGTACACGGAATCTATTATGCTGAGTGAAATAAGTCAGAGAGAGAGAGAGAGAGAGAGAGAGAGAAATGCAGAATGGTCTCACTCATCTATGGGTTTTAAGAAAAATGAAAGACATTCTTGCAATAATAAATTTCAGACACAAAAGAGAAAAGAGCTGGAAGTTCCAGCTCACCTCAGGAAGCTCACCACAAAGAGTGATGAGTTTAGTTAGAGAAATAACTACATTTTGAACTGTCCTAATAATGAGAATGTATGAGGGAAATGGAGAGCCTGTTTAAAGTACAGGCGGGGGTTGGGTGGGGAGGAGGGAGACTTGGGACATTGGTGATGGGAATGTTGCACTGGTGATGGGTGGTGTTCTTTACATGAGTGAAACTCAAACACAATCATGTATGTAATCAAGGTGTTTAAATAAAATAAAATAAAATAAAATAAAAAAGAAATTGGGGTTGTCAGTAGACATTGCAGTGATAAATGGTATAGGTGGACAGAATCTGTGGGTACATTAGGCTGTAGTAACTGATAACAAAACACCAGATTTCCCTGAAATAAATCATTTAAAATTTTAAAATGGTAATTAAAAATCTTTTTTGACTTCTTTTGAAAATTATAATAGTAATATTTTTTGTTATGCAGTAATTTAAGACTTTCTTACTTGGTTTGATGATTGCATTTTACCAGATTGTAAAGGAATTTTACATTTTTTCACAATAAATAAGAGATTTTATTAATTAATTTTAATTTTTTCTAGGTAATGATTTTCAAGTGTATGTGTTTATGTTTTAAAGATTCAATGCTCCCTACCAAACCCACCATCAAAGTGCTAATATTCATCCATTACTATCTTTCTGACCCATTTGACAATATATATATTGTGTAGAAATGCCCTACCCTTGATCTCAGTTTTATTAAGTTTAGGATTGTTTCCATTGGCAACTGTTTTGCTATTTTTGTGTACCACAATTGAGTGAACTCATCCAGTATCTTTTATTTAAAATGATACCTTCTATCTTCGTTCATTTAATAGCAAAATTTAAAACTTTATCTTTTCTTATAGCTTAATATTCCTGTGTGTTTATTTAAAATTTATTTATCCATTCTTTTGTCATTGGGTTAGTTCCAGATCTTGGATATTTATAAATAGCACCACAATGAACATAAGTGACTATGCATCTTTTTTACTTAAACTTTTTGAACACAAAAAGGATAAATATCCAGTAGTGGAATAGATGGATAATATATAGAAGCACTATTTTAAGCTTTCTGGGGACAAGTTCCTATTCTATATTCCACAGAAGTTGATCCATTAACAGCCTACCAACATCATTGGAAGGGTCTTACTTATCCACATTCCAGTCAGCATTAGCTGTTTCTGACCTTTTGGATATAGGCCATTCCCACGGGTATGAGGTGATATCTCATTGTTGATTTGTCTACCTGGTAATTGATGAAGACGAAGATTTCTTCTTCATATTCATGCTGATTATATCAATTTTTAATCCTTCTCCCCCACCAGCCCACTCCCCAATCTAACTCCTTCCTTTTCACTTTCCTCTTTGGGGGGCAGATTAACAGAAGTAGAACTTTCTTTTTTTTACAAATGACAGCAAGACTCTCTCTCCCCCACCTCCAAACCATAGGATTTTCCTTTTCTTTATTGGCCTGCCTATTACAAAAATTTACTTAAGAGTACCCAAATTCTGTGACTCTTTGCATAGACAGGCCTAGCAAAAAGCTGCATGTCCACTGTAGGAAAGTTCTTACAAACCTGGATTCTTGATACTGTCTGGAACCTAGAGAGACCAAGTGAGTTAGCTCCCCATGGGCGAACTCCTCCTTCTGCCAGCTTCATCCGCAGCAGCTAACTCTGAGGCCTTTTAATAATTCAGTATTCTTCCATGAATTTAGCAGACATACTTCCATGTACCTCTTGTTTACAGTGTAGAAGTATTGCACTCCCACTTCCACTGAGTCTTTCTCAATAACTAAACAAGCTCTCTGTGGGACTACGTGGGACACTTTGAGCCTGACTTGACAATATAACCTGGAACTGGGAGTGAACATAAACAAGAACGTTGCAATGTGAAGAAAACATTTGGCAGAGCAAATGGATCTGATGTCTTGACTCAGAACAAGACTGAAGACTCCAATTATAGTGCACTCTGTAAAGAGAGTTTAAAAAAGTTCTTTTGTTTTGTTTTAATCCCACAGAAGTTAATGAGAGAATAAGAACCAGATTGAGACTAAGTATTTTGTTCAGGATTTTTCCTTTAGATTACATCAAGATGGAAAACATGGAAGAATGCTCTTGTTTGTAGGACAGCTAGTGAAAACATCTTGTAACCTGAATGACCTGTTGTGGTACTCTGAAACCAGGCAAAGAATTCACTTCCTACAGGACAGATGCTCTAGCCAGTATTATGTCCTGTGAGCTCTCCATTGTGATGTAGAAACATAATGTTCTTTTTGACTTGGATATTCCTAGTTGTCATTAGTCTTTTGTATTGCACAAAGCTGCAGAAATGTCATGTCACTTATGGCTTGTGGCTCAGGTTTTGTCATTTTAGACCGATATAATCTATGTATAGGTGCATGGAAAAAAATCTATGTTTATATGAATAGATAAACTTGTGTTAAATGTAAGATTCCATTTTGAAATGGGAATGATTGTCAAAGGAGTGACATTGTTTCAAAACTAAGGGGCTTAAATAAAAACACTTGGAATGATTTGATATTATATTTAGCTTTTACATCAATTGTGGAGAATCTGCTTTTTTATTGTTCTGACTGCCTAGTGTAGCCCCTACTCTATGATCTCTCCTTGGGGCTTGCAATTAAGTGAGTAATGATCTTGGAAGTTTAAGTAGATAATATGATTGTGAAAACCTATAAAATCCAATTATTTTTTTTTTCCGTGACCATGAAACACAATCTCTTAAAGCTGAGCTTGTGCAACCCCCTGGAAGGCTAACTACTCAGCTCAGTATTGCATCTAATGAAAACAAAACCAAAAATAAAACACAAGTGATCCATGAGGCTGGCTCTTTGAGCCTCATTGCCTATAATCGTAAACATATGAACTTCAGGATTTCCAGGAAAAGTTCTACTCTGCAAAATGTGTAGCAATTCATGAGTTACTCAACCCAACTTGTTGTTGACTGGTGGCTCTTCTGCTACTTGCATGATTATGCCAACCCAGGTAAGCAAGGTACATTTTTCTGAATGGAAACATTCCTACCGTGGTCTGAAATAGCAAGTAGCTGTTGAAGTTCAGATCTGCCTCTCTTCCTTTCAAATTTTTATGTTGTGCATTTTGTTTGACAAACTTTCCCCAGGTTTATTCAATAATTAACATAATTTTAGTGGGTAAATAGGTGATTGAGGGAAACAATTCACATCAATATTTAAGCAATTCACTATAAAATTTTATGTTGAAAGACTATTACATTGTTGTTAGTATGTCCCTACTACCTGAAGTGCTTGACAGATTTCCTGTTACTTACTATCAATCAATTTGGGTGTAGAAATAATAAACTACTAACTTTCTTTGAGGTTTCAATGAACTCAAATTGTACAATCAACCATGAGTAAAAAAAAACACAGGCAGCCACATACTTACAGATTTGCGATTCTATCATAAAGCTATCGTAACCAATAAATATGATATTGGTATACAAACAAATAATCTAATGAAACAATAGAAAGTTGAGACATAAATTCTTGCATCTGTTATGAAATTTTCTTTCACAAGGCTTTGGAGGTGAAGTTCAGCTTTTATGGAGGCCTTTTGGCCAACCGAAATGAAGACTACCAAAGCACCCCAGATTTCTGTCTTAGGTTTGCTCCTCATGAGGAGGTGTTGCTGACCCACCTTGATGGTGTTATTATCTGGGCATGGGTGTTGTTCTTGGTGGAAGTTGCACTCGATACTAAAGAAAGGGTGAGTTATACCACTGTCACCATATTGCTTCAGGGTAGGAGGTGTTCCAGTTGCCTAGTTGCCTGTGTTGTCACAAGGCTTAATGATCTTTAAAGGGTGGAGCTCCTGTGATGAGTTTTCTTCTGATTAGCACTGAATTTTTCTCTGCCTCTTCATAGTGTTAATAATAAAAACAACAATGGTGCAAAGTGTTATGCACGAAACCCTATCAACTATTGTACTGTAAACCACAGTGCCAAAATCTATTAAAAAGTGCTTCTCAAAGAGGCAGGCTGGTGGATAGGAGGGGAAATTGCATACACCAGGGAGCACTGATGGAGGGAAATGGACACCAGTGAAGGGATAGGTGTTTAAATATTGTATGCCTGAAACCAAATCACGAATATTTTTATAATTCATGATGACTACATAAAGATAAATTAAAAACAACTATTCTATGCAAAGGGCATTAACATTTAGACCTAAGTTTATATTATTTATTTATGAGGCACCTACTGTGCATATTGATCAGCATTGTCTAATCACAGGATCAATGAATAGTTAATAATAAATGGCAAAACCAACCACCCCAAATCCCTATATTATTCAAATTGATGAAAACATCGAGCCTAAGAAAGTAATTTTTGTGTAATAATTTTTTAATTGAAAAACCATGAAATACACAGTTACAAAATTGTTTATGACTAAGTTTCAGTTTTGTAATGTCTAACACTTATCTAGGGAGCACTTCTTTTTTTAATCCTAATTATCCTTGTCTCTCTCAAGCAAATCTGGAAAATATTCTTGGGAAGTTTTCTTAAAAGAGTGAAGTTTGAGTTACCAAATTTTGAGAATTAAAAGTCACTGAAAGAAGTTAGTGTAGTAAAGCCAGGATTCAAAGGGAGGTCCTCTAGCTCAAATATATTAGTGCTCTGTTTATATTGCTAAATATTTTGAATATTTGGTTGCAGAATTATTTGGTAATTTCTTTGATAAGAAAAATAACTTTGCTAGGCTTATGGTTCAAGCATTAATCTAGCAAGTGTGAAATCTGAGTTTATCCTTACCATTGCATGCCTCCCATTTTCTTCCCTCCGGTATAGTCAGCTCTAGTCCAGTTTTGTTCCAAGCAACTGTTCATATATCCAACACCTCCAGAATTTCCCCAGCCTCCCACCACAAGTCTTGGAAATTCTGTAGGAGGAGGCTACATGCCTCCTAGTTTGGTTATATTCTTCAGAAATCCACCAGAATTCAGAATAATCGATTTTAGTGGCCAAAAGCATGGCAGCCATGCCTCAATTAACTTAAACATCATAAGCATTAGAAAATTAAAGTCCGGGCCTGGAGAGATAGCACAGCGGTGTTTGCCTTGCAAGCAGCCGATCCAGGACCAAAGGTGGTTGGTTCAAATCCCGGTGTCCCATATGGTCCCCTGTGCCTGCCAGGAGCTATTTCTGAGCAGACAGCCAGGAGTAACCCCTGAGCACTGCCGGGTGTGGCCAAGAAAGAAAGAAAGAAAGAAAGAAAGAAAGAAAGAAAGAAAGAAAGAAAGAAAGAAAGAAAGAAAGAAAGAAAGAAAGAAAGAAAGAAAGAAAGAAGAGAAAGAAAGAAAGAAGAAAGAAAGAAAGAAAGAAAGAAAGAAAGAAAGAAAGAAAGAAAGAAAGAAAGAAAGAAAGAAAGAAAGAAAGAAAGAAAGAAAGAAAGAAAGAAAGAAAGAAAGAAAGAAAGAAAGAAAGAAAGAAAGAAAGAAAGAAAGAAAAAGAAAGAAAGAAAAAGAAAGAAAGAAAGAAAGATAATTAAAGTTTCAAATAAACAATGATTACAGTGCTACATGTCTTTTGTTGCAAAATATAAATCTAATAATCAGAAACAAATTCTATATAAATCATATAACTAAGGTTTCCTCCAATGAAGACCAGCATTTTATTTTCAAGTTATGTATGTTTTATTTTTCAAGTAATGAAGATTCTGTAGAATGATTTGGGGCCAGAGTTTGGCAGTGCCTTTTTACATGCACATCATGTTATTTACTGTTGAACTTCTGATATCTTGGGTGCCCTGTGTTTGAGAAGTCACTGTGATGGTGACAGAGCCGATAGCACTGAAACATTCTCAGTGAGTGGACACCACTTGCTCCCCCCTCCCACACACACACTTCCAGGAAGCTGGGGGTCCCATGCCTGCTTGCCTGCTTTTTATACAGCTGGTTGTCTCTGATGTTGATAGTAAATACCAGAACAGAGACTGTTTCCTGACTAAGAAATCCCTCTGACATTCTGGCAATGACTCATGCAGTAACTTAATGCCAGTGTCATGCCAGCGGCCAGTGTCAGCCAGTGGTGCTCTTGGCTGCCTGCACGCATAAAACCTAGGAATTAAGTTCCTCCTGCATCAGGTTGGCCCTGATAGGTGACTCTCTTCTGTTTCCTAATTGAGATTTCAGGACAGCTTCCTGATACCCAGAGAGACTTTTCTGATGCTCTCTTCTCCCTTCTCTAAATGCCCCATGCTGACAATCTGTCCCACCATAAACTTCTAGTCTGCTTCTTGGTTATCTTTATGTTTAATTACAGTTTTCCTGAGGGTAGGATTCCTTGTTCTGATGTCCATGAAGGAGAGGCACACCAAAGTGTTTAAAAATATGTGTGTATATGTTTCTCTCCTGTGGCAATAAAATTGTATGAATTTACTGTTTCCTCCCTCCAATTTTTCCTGTTTCCCTTCTACCTTCCTTACCATTTCTTTCCATTCCTCCTGCCTTCTCACAAATGTCTGTTGCAATTAAAAAATAAAAGAGGTCCTACAATTGGGAGATAAGTGGGAAGAAAGTTAACTTGGTCCTACTTTGTTGTAATTATGGCAATTTACTATTTTACCAAAATGTTAAGGCAGAAGAAAATCTTGTGTAGAAAAGGGCATAAGGGCATTTATCGTACAGTTTGAGGTGAGTGATAAATGAAAAAATCCTGACATCTATATTTTCTAGGGAAAGTAGAGTTGGGTGCGGGGAACTGTTGAATTAGAAAACATTCCTACATTGTCAGGATCTGACAAGAGAGTTATTTCAAGGGTCAGGGGCATTTGGCAATTTTTTTTTTATTAATAATTTTTATTTTGACCAAAGTGGATTACAAATCATTCACAGTAGTATTTTAGGTACATAGTGACATTGAATCAGGGGCATTCCCACCACCAATGTTGTTCTCCCTCCACCCCTGTTCCCTGCATGCATCCCATATCGCCCCTCCTTTGTTTGGGCAAGGTTTTAAATCTCTCTAATCTCTGGAGCTTCACCCATAATATTTGAGCACTGGACTGCTAATCTGAGTAACTGAGCATTGCTGGGCTGAAGCACTGAACGACCTGCTGCAGGTCAGTGGGAAGAGCCTCTGAATGTCTCTGAATACTGCTTAGGAGGGCCCCTACCCTATACCCACAAGGAAATCAAGTGCTGGTATAAGCACATTAATTATGTGATTCTGATCTTTATGCTAATCAAAAACTTTATTTGATTCGGTAATATTCAGTAAATGCTTTTTAAAATTACACCTGACACTATGTTAGTGCTGTTTGAAATGCTTGCTAAACTCTCAACATAAAAATATGAAGGAATTGATTTTAAAGGGCATGCTGTACTTTCTGCCTCTTCTCTCAAATCTGACTTGAGTCTGTGATAACAGAGCATAGACCTATTCTTTGTGGGTTGAATAAAGAGCTCCTGTGTATGTCAGAATAGAAAGCCCCTGAATATGTTGTATTTATTTTCCTGAAACAGCATTTTTTTGTTTTTGGGTCACACCCGGCAGTACTCAGGGGTTACTCCTGGCTGTCTGTTTAGAAATAGCTCCTGGCAGGCACGGGGGACCATATGGGACACTGGGATTCGAACCAACCACCCTTGGTCCTGGATCAGCTGCTTGCAAGGCAAACACCGCTGTGCTCTCTCTCCTGGCCCTGAAACAGCATTTTTTTTAAGGGATAACACAAATTGTGCTTGAATGAGAGAATAAATTTTTCAATTGAAGTTATACATGTTAATCAGGGAGATTATGGTTCCATTATAAGTGTTATTTTGTTTTCAAAGTACACATTCTGGAGTGATATAAGGTCAAAGCCCAAATTTCTGAGGATGTAGAGAAGAGCTTCTCCCTATTACCAACCCAAATGGGAAGATGAAACTTCTTAGATTTAGAACTTCTTCCTTCCTATTTCCATTTCCCTCCATTAAGGGGATTCACAGCTCTCAGGCTTTGGACCACAGCAGGCCAGGTGTGTGCTACCAACTGACTCACTTTAGAAGGGTCTGACAAGACCAAATATTCACCCTCATTTCTTCATCATTACATGGGAGGATCATCATTGACCTGTTTAATAATCTGTTTTGTTGTAATAATAATAATGACAGATCTCTAAAATCTTCCTGGTAAAATATGGTTGCAAAGAAGACATGACTGTTAAACCAGTTCCTGTGGGTGACAGTCACTGTACAGAACACATCACTTTCACTGGGAGCTACTCTTAGTGCCCTGTTTTGTAAGGCTGTTTTCCATTACATAAAAAGAGCTTTCCCTCCCAGGCATGGCCAAACTGCCAGATAGATCTCTTGTGATGGTCTACGAACTTTAGACCTTGCTTTCTCCATGGTTGCAGACAGACTGGATCTCTTTAAAGAAAGACTATTACTTTTATTTCCAAATGGGTGGATATCCCATTCTGTGATTTATGGGTTCATTGTTGATAAAAGTAGTTTCTGCAAGGTAATTCAGTTATGTCATTGCATTTTGTTTTTGTTGTTATAGAGTCATTTTTTTTGTTTTCAAAAGTCACATTCTCATAGTGATGCTTTCTAGATATAACTCTTGGCTCATTTCCCAAATGAAATGAATAAAACTTCTGGGTGCTAGAATTGCAATCAACCACAGAGTATTATATTGATTATGGATAACACTGCTGAACTTTTCCATTTCTGAGAAATGCTGGCCTGACATTTTTGGCAGCAGATAACAAAGTCTGTACCTACACGGAAGAGACAGTGCAGGGCAACATATTTCTCAAATGTATTTTTTCTTGACCAGCAGGTAATGCCTGTGGTATTGCAGTAGTTGGGTTTAAAAAGTCTCTTGGTATTTTGATCATTTATCTGATAAATGGATAGCAAGGCAAAATCATCTTCAAGTCTTACTCAGGTTAACTACTTTGAGATTCTCGGAATTAGTGACAATCTTTGAATTAAATGGAAGTAATGAACTCTGCCCTTATTTTTGTCTTGTCTAATCACTTGCCAAATAACCCATGACTTCCTCATCTGGGTATTAAGATTACATGCTGACTTGTTGTATGTTTCCTGCTTTCCGGTGAACGTTCTTCTTCACTAAGAGACTAGCTTCTCATAAAGTTATGGGCAACAATATGGAGTATGTGCTATAGCAAAAATCTGTAAGGACAACTTAGTGAAGAGTCAACTAAACCTGTCAACATGTACAAGAGAGCCATATAACTCAATTTCCAAACCATTTCCTTTTCCACGCCATAGGTCACTTTTCCTCTGACTAATCTGAAATATTATTCCTTTGATTTTCAAGAAAGGTGAGTTGTAAACAAACAGTTCCTATGATATACATATCTAAAGTGACAGGGCAAGGAAGACGGTGCATATGGAATGAGTAGGGGGGGTGAGTGTTTGGCATACTCCCTTTTATTCTTATTTCATAAGAGGTTGATTATGGGCAGTGTCTTCTCTTTATCTCTTTAGAATTTATTTTATTTTTATTTATGGTTTGGGCCATACCTGGCTGAGCTCAGGGATTCAACCTGGCTCTGTACTCAGGGATCACTGTTGTCAGAGCTTGCAGGACTATATGCAGAGCCAGGCATCAACTTTACATTAGCTGTGTATAAGGTAAGTAAGTACCTTACAGGTGTGTAAGTTCCTTACAGCTGTACTATCTCTCCAGGCCTTTTCTGTTTAGAATTTGAAACAGTAACAAAATTTTAAAAACATTTTCGAAAATTCTGACTTACTGGATGATTTATAAAATGCTAAAATTTTAGCTAAAAATCATCCAAATTTTTTCTAGTATTTTTGATAATTTCTGGACATATTTGGAGTGATCTGTATTTCTTTAAATTCCTTAGCCATATTTTACTTTTTCTGTCTGGCATATGCTGTAGTCATTTCAGTGTGAGACCCTTGGATTCAGTGGATTAGCTGAGTTGATTTACTTGAATGAGGCACATAAAAAAAAAATGAATCCTCAGGAGCAACTCCATTAGACAATGAGAAGCCCTTTGGGAGAGAAGGGAAGTCTAAATCTGTACTGGGAGGGGGAGGAAGATAATGAGGGAGGTCACGCCCCATGCTCTGGGCAATGACAAAAGGGCCAACCCAGGGCAGTTGAGCAGGCAGGCCTTGGAATAAAGCCCAACAATACATTGGGGGTGGTGTCCCAAGAAGGACTGGCTTCCTTCTTACAGGTCTTGGGTCATCTCATGATTGCATCAAGTTCAGATCTCAGCACTACCTCCTAGTGCTGGTAGAGAAGTAGATGCGTTGTAAATTCTCCAGGAAGATAGTATTTCATTTTCAATTTAATGTTTGCTTGTTTGTTTGCTTTTTGAATTATTCCTAATCACCATAGCTCAGGAGAGATGGACAATGGCCCCTTGACATTTCAGGTGCTCTGTTCTTGCATTTCACAACTGGGACCTCAGCTTTGTCAATATTTTCATGTCCTAATAACTATAATCAAAACTTGAGTTGGTCATATGCTAACAAATAGTCACCCATCTGGGTCACAGCCCTGTAAAACATAGAACAGGAAACTCCACATCATATGGAAAGTTGTACTTTTAGTTTCATAACACAACTTTTGCCTAACAAAGATGGCTTTTGTCGAAACTGAACTCTTAAAGCATAAAAAAGGTAAATTTTTGTTGAAAATTACGTTTTTGTGTGAAATATTTTCCTATATATTATCTTTGTGGAGTATTAAACAGGTAATTATTATAACTGTATTTGCAACATTTACAACTTTAAAAGATAAATTAGTGTTTTAAAAGGGAAACTGGAGGAAAATTAAGTGACTTTGTTGTGTTATATAATTAGGTTAAATAGAATCCTAGTTGGCTCATAAGATTTTTTGCCTCTAAATCCATGATTTTTTTCCCGCATTTTTCTACCATTGTCTCTGTGCATTTTGGGGAGTATCAGCAGGTATATTAAAATGATGTACACCTGTGCAGAGAAACCACATTTACCTTATCTGTGAACAATTTGTAACTGAGTTACAAATAGACAAAAAGACTATAAACATATTTGGTTTGGAAAATATCAAACTGTCTATAGAATGCATATGGTGCTTAAGCAAAGATTGAAAAAGCACCTTCTTAAAATTTATAAATTCCCCCCCCTGCTCAATTTGACTGGCTTAAAAAATACTTATAAATTCCATTCCGTTGATGGGCTAACAATACAAAAATTTCATAAGATTAATATTTTTGAGTGTACAATCTTTCATAAAATGGTGTTTTATGGACTGAAAGAAGTTTTATAATGTTGTAATGATCTGGCTAAAGAAAATGACTGGTATTCTACAGGAAATGTTTCCCCTTATTTTTAATCATCTACTTGCTACTCTATTAAAATGTACACAGGAGGGGCTGGTGAGGTGGTGCTAGAGGTAAGGTGTCTGCCTTACAAGCGCTAGCCAAGGAAGGACCACGGTTCATCCCCCGGCGTCCCCCATATGGTCGCCCCAAATCAGGGGCAATTTCTGAGTGCTTAGCCAGGAGTGACCCCTGAGTATCGAACGGGTGTAGCCCGAAAAACCAAAAAAAAAAATGCACACAAGAAAATATATCTTCACAACTCTGCTATTTAGCTAAGGAAGCTGATATTCACATTTTTTTCATAAGTATTACCTTCCATTGGAACCACCTTCTCCCCTTATATTTTGCTTTTGTCACATGATCAAAATAAAACAAAAGCAAATGAACAGAGTAGTGACTTCCAGAAAGCCAGGCCTATGTAAGCCACCTTTTACATCTCTCACAAAGCTCAAGACTCTACTTGCCCACCTTTCTATTTCAATCCAGAAAAATAGGGGTCCACTTGCTTCCATTTCTGATTTTTCAACTGGTAAGGAGTTAGAAATATGACATTTTAATTCTATTTCAGTGCTCTATGGAATTGTTCATACAGTAAAGCATTTGGCAAGTTTTAAATGTCTTTAAATTATTTGTAAAGCTTTATGCAAGGATGGAAACCCTAGCTCATATGACAGGAAAGTGTAATTTTTGTTTATAAAGAAGAGGGACTTGGGGCTGGAGAGGTGGCGCTAGAGGTAAGGTGTCTGCCTTGCAAGTGCTAGCCAAGGAAGGACCGCGGTTCGATCCCCGACGTCCCATATGGTCCCCCCAAGACAGGGGCAATTTCTGAGCCCTGGAGTAACCCCTGAGCATCAAACAGGTGTGGCCCAAAAAAAACAAAAAAAAAAAAAAAAAAAAAAAAAGAAGAGGGACTTATGTCCTGGAAAAATCTACTTTAAAATACCAGAAAATTTCATCTATATTTAGTTTAAATACAATTTTTAAATTTAAATATTAATAATTTTACTAAAATTTTTAATTTAAAAAAATTAAAAAATATTTTTATTTTGAGCCATACCTGGCAGTGCTTAGGGGTTCTCCTGGTTCTGTGCTCAGAAATTGCTCCTGGCAGGCTCAGGGGACCATATGGATACCAGGGATTGAACCCAGGTAGGCCGTGTGCAAGGCAAGTACCCTGCCAACTGCTAATACTTTAGCCCCTAAAACAATTTTTAATTGAAATCCCATGGTTTACAATAAATGGCATTAACCATAGTTTCTGATACACATCATTCCAATACCATACCCATCCTTACCCCCTCCAATTGTATGGATTAATTCTCCCATTCTGTTGCCTTTGATCCTTTATTGCTATCGTGTGTATTGTTAAGTCCCACACAAGAAAAAGATAATTCTGTATCTGTCCCTTTTTTTCTGACTGACTTTACTCTGGAAGACCTAAAATTTGTATTTAAAATATTTATTTTGTGATAATTGGTTTAAAAAACAACAACTTTATAGAGATCTTAATCACATTTTTATAGACTGAACATATGTTTGAAAAAATTCATAAATATTTAAAAACAACCTTGTATTATTTTCAGGAAAGTATATTATGTATTAATTTTTAACATATTTTATTTGACTTTTATCATTATTTTTAATTTTCATTTTCATAAGTTGGACTCCATTATTCTGGGGTCAGTCAGGTAGCATGTGGTCTCAGGGAATGAATCTAGAATATCAAATACGCAAGGCATATACATGACCACTTAACCACATCCCCAGACACAGAGTCTCTTGACACAAGATCAGGGTTGACTTGCTCTTTGTGGGAAGCAACCTTCATTTTCTATGCTCCCTCACTGAATGCTAACTTAATTTTCCTTTAATACTGAACATTCATATTGGGAAATATGCTATACAATGTTAAAATACGTATTTTGTACCAGAAAGATTTTTGTGATTATTTCTTCAAATTTAGTAACAAAAATATTTAATGAGCCATTCAAACACCTTTCTTCATCTGCTTCTTTACATTTGTTTACCTGATTTTTAATGTTGTTGTTCTTAGCATTAATAGTTTTACTTTTTTAGTGTATACATTGAAAAAAATTCTAATTTTGTACTTTGATCAAACAATATATTTGACATTTCTCCCTCTTTATTCTATTAAAGGAAGCCTTCCCTTTCTTTAAACTCAAACATATATGAACATTTTTGTTTACATTTCAAACAACTATGTGTATAAGCATTGTTGTGTATTAATGGGATCCTCTGTCTTGAGTGTCTATCTGAAGAATTAACCATCTTTATCATATTTTCTTAGCATGGGTATTTCCTCTGAATAGTACAATTCCTCTTTAAATCATTGTTTGGTTGCTTAACATTTACTCATTTATTCATCAATTTTTAGGACAATTTTTAGAATAGAGAATAGTAATTTTTTTATTTTCATCAGTTGCTTTAATTTTTGGCTTAGTAAATGAAGTGGAGTATATTTGCTTCATTCAACTTGTTCCAATATTACAGACCATGTAGCTTCTAAAATGCTATCTCATAATTTTATGAGAAATATTAAATAAAGCAAAATAAAAGTTTTGTTGTAAAAATAACTTTTTGCTGATAGACTCCATGAGACTTTTAGGGACCCTAAAAGAAATAATTCTCCCATGATGGTATGCTTCAAGGATGGAGAAACCCTGAATCTTTTAAGCCATGGAAATACCCTTTCTTCCCCAATGCTTACTGTGCCTATGCAAAAAAAAAAAAAAAAAAAAGTGGTGGGACAGCCAAACCCTGCCACTCCAGCACCCCTACTTTTTCTTGTTTTGTTTTGATTTGTTAGCTTTTGACTTTATTTTCTTTTTCTTTTTTTCTTCCACTTTTCTCTTTCTTTTTCACTCTTGTGGTTTTTATTTGGTGATTATTATTTTTTTTTAATTTGGTGATTATTTTTATTTTTATTTGCCGAGTGCACTTTTTTCTTTTTTCTTCCATTTTTTCCCCCTCTCTTTCTTTTTTTGGTAGTTGTTACCAAATTTTTTTCTCCCCTTTTTCTTATCCTTTTTATCTCCAATGATGGTGGAATGGATGCTCAATCTACAACAAGCTGTAAAGTAGAGACCAGTTGCACTAGCATTCTGTGGGGGTAACGGAGGTAGATATGAGATACATGCTGGGAACAGGGGTGGAGGGAGGATAGCACTGGTGGTGGGAATGCCCCTCATTCATTGTCACTATGTACCATAAATGATGCTGTGAGAGATTTGTAATGCACGTTGGTCACAATAAAAATTAAAAAAAAATCACCAATTTATACCATCATGACATCTATAAGTTTAAACTGCAATCTCCTTGAAGTCACAAATTGTAATGTACTCAAACCATACTGATTATAACATATATTGTATTTTTGTGTTCACATTAGACCTATATATTTTAAATAAAAATTTCTATCATAATCAAAAACAAAATTTTTGTTGTTGTTGGTTCTGGGTCCACACCAATGAGTGCTCGTGGTGGACCATATGCAATACTAGGATCTAACTGGAGTGAGCTGAAAGCAAGGTAAGTATCTTAACCCCTCTACTAGTTCTTGGTTTCCTATTGTGAGTTTTTTTAGAAATGTAGTTTAAGCACTATAACTTCTGCTACGTGCAGAGCTGGCTATTAATTACTTGCCTAGAGGTAGTAATAGAAGCAATGTTAGTAATAAAACTAATTACTCTTTCTACTAAAGAAATTAGTCAGACAAAGAAATCCATATGTATAGGCAAGATGGCAGGCCGCCAGTTTCACTTTTTTACAAATTTTAAATTCCTAGGACTTTTGGTTTACTCTATCATGTCCTTTTCCTGCTTGATGACAGAAGGCAGGCGTGGTCATATTTGCACATGAATCAGGCTTACCTGGAAATTCAGACCTTGAAATGTGATATAGGAAACTCATATTCTTTAGTAATTTTTGAAAGGAATTGCATCGGGAAAATTTAGCACGTTCTTTTAGGAATCAATATTGGCACAACATACTCAGGGTTCAAAGAGAAAAATGAAATGTTCCTTCCTAGGCCTGCATCTCTCATAACATGTCCTTCAGACTCTTATAAATGTGGTTTCAGATCTTACATTACCTTTCTCCTTGATCAGCCTTAACTAGACTTGATTTGTTTCTTCTTCATGTATTTAGGATGAAATTTAGCTATTCATCATGTTTAACTTTTAAAATTAAGAATGTGTCTACATCAGAGATGATGTGAGTCATTTTTGTTTTGTTATTGGGAAGAGTGGGTTAGTGGTATCAACTAAAATGATTAGATACAATGGAGGAACTGTCACAAATGTACTTACTGCATTTTTAAAGCTAGAAGAAGTTCAAGACTTGTCTAGTGATTCCAGCTTATTTTCCACATGAAAACCTGAAGATTAGAGAAGTTAAGGAGCTTGTCTGAGGACTTTGAGCTTTCTTCTTTGGAGTTGTGGGGCAAGAGTTCCTTTGTGTTCAGTCCTGTGCACTGGCCCCATAGGCAGCTGAATTTAAGCTTGTTGAGAATTCATCTTCCTTAAGACCTATAACATTTATAATATGAAGAACTTGTGTAAAAAAAGATATAATGGAAAAGTTGTTTCTGATATCAAATAAGTACAAAGAGAACCTATTGTTCTCAAACTGGCTAAAGGAGACTGAGCAAGTCACAGGTAGATGAGGGATTCCAAGAAAGTGATTCCAAACAGTACTGCCTGCATTAAGCAGCTGGGGTTGCCCCAAATTTAAGACACTGGAACTAAGAACACATCCATATGAATGGGTATTGGAGAAAAAGTATTGGCTTCATACCAGAAAACTTTTTTTTCTTTTCAGGTCAGAGTGATCACACTCTGCTCAGGAGATCAGTCTATGGCTGTTCTTAGAACCCCTATCAACTTTGTTGACAGATTCAAGTTTCCTCTTTAGTTCCATGGAAGAGGCATAATCTGCACAGATCTTGGTTCCAAGTTTTAAGTTCTTTCTGGGAGAGAGAATGTACTTATTATCTATCAAGACCAGTAGCCATATGCCTCTAATGTCATGAAGGACTAGTAATTCTAGGACATGCAGTTTCCTGCTCGTCTGCACACTGCCCACCACATCTCCTGTCTGGCCTTCCATGAGTAGAAGTTTCACTACTGAAATCAATAGGTGACCTTTCTTGCTTTTCATACACCCAGAGAAAGAGATGGTTTGCTCTCGAGTAGATTTGCTCTCAATTTTAATAGCTCTGCAAGATAGGAGAAAGGTAACATTGAAACCCTGCAGAGGCACATTTCTCTGTGCCTCGGCCTTGTCTTGGTTGCTTGCAGGACAATGTGATTTTTTTATGAATCTTTTAGCATTTTTTTATAACTCACTAAAGAAATGGATCCATAAGATCCTAACACTATGTGTGCTCAACTTTTTTTCCCTTCCCAATTTTTTTTTTTTTTGGTTTTTGGGCCACACCCGGTGACGCTCAGGGGTTACTCCTGGCTATATGTGCTCAGAAGTCGCTCCTGGCTTGGGGGACCATATGGGACGCCGGGGGATCGAACCGCGGTCCGTCTCCTAGGCTAGCGCAGGTAAGGCAGGCACCTTACCTCCAGCGCCCACCCGCCCGCCCCCCCTTCCCAATTTTTTTATGCTGATGGTTTTGACATTGAAGATGGAGATTCCAAACTGTAGTGATTGAAGTGCTGTCTATACCTGAAGGAGTTAGAGGTTGAAGATGTGCTATTTGACATGCTCCCTCTTCAACTGTATTTCAGATAGCAGGTGCTATTTAATTATCAACTGAGGATACTTAGTGGGGAGAAAGAGAAGAAAAAGACACCCAGAAAAAGGCAACCCTCAGTACCACAAGGCCCCTGAGCCCCACTGGGTGTTATCTAATAATTCCCATCTCTGCAGAACCCAAGAAATGCTACAATCTTGAGTCCTTGCACTAAACCACTGGCTTGGTTGGCCAACAATTACCAGGAGGGGACATTGGACCTACTGAGTTTAATTTCGGAGCCTCCCTCCACTTCACAAGAAAAAAATAATGCTTAATGGAGAAACTCTGCCACTTTTGGACCTTTTCTCCTGACCCATGGCTCCTCCTACAGCTTCCTTCTTCCAGTGGCCCCAAACCTTCTCTTGATGAGAAGTAAGCTCTATTCTCTTTGGCTGCAGGGCAGTTGCTCTGATCAGAACTGCCAGAGGTTGAATTTGCATTTATTGGACTCTAATGAGGACAAAGAAAACTCAGACATCCCAACCCACTGAGAGCCCCCTTCAGGAAATTGAGTTCATTTTAGCTGCCATGAGTTAAAACAGGAAGTCATCATGTTTATGGGCTGAAACCATTTTTATTATACATGCGTATTTGCAAACTATCAATTATTTAGAAACAAAAGTTTAGAAAATTTTGTGGAGGAAACAAAAGGAAAAAAAAAAAGCTTCCTTTTGTCTTTTGACACTCCCAGTAGATGAGAAGATTGCCATGACAGTTTTTAGTGACAGTCATGGGCCCTGCATTTTCAAAGCAAAATTTGAGAACTTTTGGTGTTGTGAATAGACTTGAAAAGAGCAAAGAGATCATGGGTCTGAGTTGAGATGCCCAGTGCTCTGTTCCTGAAGAAACTCAGCTCTCCACAAACTCCTTGCACTGTTCCTACTGTGCTGAAGTTTCCTCCAACTTACTAGCAAGGGAGAAAATCTGGCATGGGTGGAGGGGAGGGATTCAGCTTTTTTTTTGGGGGGGATCACACCTGGCAGCTCTCAGGGGCTACTCCTGGCTCTATTCTTAAAAATCGCCCCCGGCAGGCTCTGAGGACTATATGGGATGCCGGGATTCAAACCACCATCCTTCAACAAGCAAGGCAAATGCCTTACCACTGTGCTATCTCTCTGGCCCCAGGAATTCAGCTTAAAGAAAAATTTTTTTGTAGACTTTTGATTATTTTTTAAACAATAAGAAAACAGAAAGCAGGGAGAGGTGCCAATCTCAGGCCTATGCGCTACCTCTGGGAGCTGAGTTTTCACTACAGCATCTTGGAGAGGACCCTGTATCTTTAACTTGAAAAATTAGAGGCAGATTGAGGGGGGCCCCTGTGTTAGAGTGGTAAAAGAGGGAAGAGCAAGTGCAAAGAAGGAAGTGTCTGTTTCTCTGTCACTCTTAATGACTTCCTCTATGAGTCTTCAGGAAGAATGTTCATGAAAGGAAGAACTGCAGGTCAGTAAGGGCAATAGGGTGTGATAGGGGAGACTGGGTATGGCCAGAATGACACCAGGTAAACTAATCAACACCCTGAAACCTCAGACTGAAATCAATCTGCTCTGACAGGTTAATTCACTAGAAAGTTCTCTAGCAAAAAGCCTCGAGTTAGAATGACTTACAACATGAGGCCAAAAATGAGGATGGTGCAGTGCAGCATACTTTATTGGAGCCCATCGAAGACATAGAATTCAATCCCAGCCTTTAAAAAATATAATACAGAAGACATTGCTTCAAACAGATGTACTTCCTCAGCTACAAGTCATGAGTAACTTCTTACAGGATTCTTAGGAAATTTGACATAATTCATGCAAATCTATGAAGATTCCTGTTAGAGTGAATGTTTGAGGAAGAGTATTTCCTGCTATAGGTTTTTGGGGAAGGTGTCAGATGCAGAACTCTTAGGCTTGACCTCCCTGTGTAGAAGGAATCAGTGGAGCTCATGGTAGATATATCTGGGTGTTTCAAGCTTTGGTGAGTGATGATGTACAGCAATTCTGCTCAGGTCTTCTGCATGGATGCTAGGGGAAATGCCTAGCTAGCTACTGCAGGCAACCTGTGAAGTCTTCTTGGTCCACCAGCAAGTACATCCACCCCTCAAGAATAAGCAGAAAGGAACTCAGAGACCAGGCCCATCAAAGTAGACGCAGATCTGGCCTAAAACTCATTGGCAATCCAATAGCCTACAGACTTGATTGCAAATATTTATATATATATATCAATAAAATATATATTTATATATGTAAACAAGAGATATAAATAGAGAAGATAGAGGTAGGATTGAAAAGGAATAGAGTACTCTGTGTATATGTACATGTGTTTACAAACAGTAATTTCTGTTCTTTTACCAGTTAAGGTTAGTTATACTCTAAGAGAATGAGAGTTGAAGAAAGAGGTCTGTAGTAGCACTCTCATGACTTTTTTGGATGTACCTTAGTAGGAATCAATGGGTGGTTGAGAAGCCCAGACACTCTTATGAAATCTGAGGGGGGGTAATAGTGCAGTAGAGCCCGAGGGAGCCACCTCTGATTTGATTTTCTTCTGGGCCTTTAGTTCCATTACTCCCTATAAACCATGTCACTTCTTTGTGCCCTTGGTCTCTGCAATGAGAGAACTTAACCAAAATACAAAAAACCTTATAAAAAACAAAAAGTCCCTTTTTAGACTCTAACCCTTTAGACTCTTCTGCCTCTCTCTCTGCCCCAGTCTGGGGGTCATTTCCTGTCATAACAAAACCCAGTTGAAATCTTTCAAACCTATATCATAGCTGTATTTTTGGTTGTTAAAGAGTGGAGAAGGGAGAGGCAGAAGAAATAGCTTGGAGGTTAAGGCTTTTGCCTTGTATGCAGAAGGATGGTGGTTCGAATCCCGGCATCCCATATGGTCATTCAAGGCCTGCCAGAGCGTTTTCTGAGCATAGAGCCAGAGTAACCACTGAGCGCTGCTGATGTACCCAAAAACCAAAACCAAAAAAAAAAAAAAAAGTGGAAAAGGACAATCTGTTTCCAGAGCAGTAATAAAAAAGAGAATGAGAGAGAAGTATAAAGCAGCAGTCCAGATTCTGAACGGCCCGCTCTAAGAGAAAATTGTCTATGTGCCAAGCTTTGGTCTCCCCCCCAGACTGGAAGATTCTCACAACTTGTAAGTGAAAGGACAACAACCTCAGGAGCCTAGAGCTGAAAAGTCTCTTCTACAAGGCTCATTCCACAAGGAAACTTGGGGATGCTCCATGCCACTATCATGATCAAACAAACTTACACACAAAAAAACATCTGTTTCCAACTTTCCCATGAGATTCCAACTTGTATTGCTTTTGGGTTTCTTAAATGGGAAACCCAGGCAGTATATGGTCTCCTCCTAATCTATACCCCAGCTCCCTATCATTTGAATTGGTTTCTTGTTTCAGCACTTTCTTTTTTAACTTTAAGTATCTCCGAAATATCATTTCTCACTTAATCCTATTAAGCATCTTTTACTCAATCAGTTCTTGTGAAATGGGTATTAATATATAAAGAGTAATTCTCTTGTTATTGTTTATTGGACCTCTCCTGGTTCTAAGCTTAGAGATAACTCTTGGCTGGTCTCTGAGGATTATATGGAATTCTGGGGATTGAACACAGGGCAGCAAGTGAAAGGCAAATGTCCTATCCACTGTACTATCACCCTGATCCCTATAAAAAGTAATTTTGAGGGGCTGGAGTGAACAGAATTATTGAGTAGGTTGGGACACAGATGGGAACTCTCCTTTCTCAAGTACTGCCTTCTTACAGTCTACCATCACTGTTGGAGAGAGTTTATTTTATTTTATTTTTTGGTTTTTTGGGCCACACCCAGTGATTTTCAGGGGTTACTTTTGACTCTGCTTACTTTTGAAACTGCTCCTGGCATGCTCAGGGTATCATATGAGATGCCGAGGATCAAATCTGGGATAGTTGTGTGTAAGGCAAATGCCCTACCTGCTGTGCTATTGCTCTGGCCCCTTGGAGAGAGTTTAAGGTCACAAATATTTTCTTTTAAAATTTCACGTTCAAGTTAGAGATAATTTTTCAGAGTTATTTAAAATATTGTTTCTCCCCAAGAATAAATGCCAGGCCTATATGGATTTATGCGTGATTTTATCAAATGTTCAGAGAAAAATTGCTGCTATTGATTCTAGATATTGAAGAGAAGGGAACCAGACCTAACACCTTCTATGAAGCTAATATTATGCTGATTTCCAAAGCTGAAAGAGACATTACCAGAGAAAACCATAGACCCATCTCACTGATGAACATTGATACAAAAATCCTCAACAAAGTTTTACAAACCAAATCCAACAGCACATCATGATCAAGTAGATTTCATCCTGGGGATGTAAGGATGGTTTAATATATGCAAATAAATTAATATCATATACTGCATCAGTAAAAGAAAATATAAAAATCATATGATCATATTCATAGATACAGAGAAATCATTTGATAAGGTCCAACACACATTCATGATTAAAACCTTCAGCAAAATAGAAGTAGAAGGAATCTTCAAGAGAGAGTAACAGCTATTTATGAAAAACCCATAACCAGGGCCCGGAGAGATAGCACAGCGACGTTTGCCTTGCAAGCAGCCGATCCAGGACCAAAGGTGGTTGGTTCAAATTCCGGTGTCCCATATGGTCCCCCGTGCCTGCCAGGAGCTATTTCTGAGCAGACAGCCAGGAGTAACCCCTGAGCACCGCTGGGTGTGGCCCAAACCCCCCCCCAAAAAAAAAAAAGAAAAAAAGAAAAACCCATAACCAGTATTACTGTTAATAGTGAAAATCTGAAAGCATTCTCACTGAGACCAGGCACAAGGCAAAGATGACCATTGTCTCCACTCTGATTCAAAATAGTATTAGAAGAACTAGAAATAGCAATCAGGGAAGAGAAAGAAATCAAAGGGACCCAAATTGGAATAGAGGAAGTTTAACTATCTTTATATGCAGATGACATGATGATATTCACTAAAGACCCTGAAAAAAAAGTTTCTAGAAACAATAAACCAATACCACAAAGTGGCTGACTACAAAGTCAATACACAAAAAATCAGTTGCATTCCTTTATACAAATAACCAGTCAGAAGAAAAAGAGATCTAAGTATATATCCCATTTAAAATAGTGTCAAAAACAATTAAGTACCTAGGAATCAACAAGAGGTCAGAGACCTATCATGAAAGCTTCATAAAGACTGAAGAAAGAAACTGCAGAAGACCTATAAAAGTGGAAAAATATTCCATGCTCATGTTTTGATAGAATCAATGTTATCAAAATGATCATCTTACCAAAACTATTACATAGATTAAATGCAATCCCTTTCCAAATTCAGACAAAATTATTCAAGGACTTAGAACAATCAACTATAAAGTTTGTCTGGAACCATAAAAGACCCCGGATAAACAAAATAGTCCTGAAAATCAAGAAACTTGGGAGGCATCTCATTACCTAACTTGAAGCTGTATTACAAAGCCATAGTGATCAAAGAAGCATGGTGTTAGAACCAACACAGACTTTCAGACCAATGGGTCAAAATAAAACATCCAATAATATGTCCACAAGAATGTAGTAAAATAATTTTTGATTAAGGAGCTGAGAACATGACCTGGAATAAAGAGAATTTCTTCAACAAATGGTGTTGGGACAATCTGATAACAACATGTAAGAAATTAAAGCTGAATCCACACAAAAAATCAACTCAAAGTGGGTTAAAGACCTTGAGATCAAACCTGAATTTCTAACCTGTCATGAAAAAATAAATGGTGTGCATTGATTTGAACTATTTAATTTTAACATCTATTTATGAGTATACATGATTTCTAATTTTACCAAAGACGAGTAATAAATGACTTCTGAGTAATTACTAGTCAAACAAAAAAGCATTAATAACGGTCATGCCTAACAATTTGATTTGTTTGATTGGGGGCCACATTTGGGACACATATTTCTGTCCTATGCTCAATAATTATTCTTAATAAGGTCCTGGGACCCTTTGGGGTGCCAGTATTGGCATGGTCACCTGCCATGCATGGTAAGTGCCTTATCTGCTGTCAAGACCTCATGCTCCATTTTTGTGAATAAAATTGGTATAAAATCTATGATGATGATACAGTTAAATATGGTACATAGAATTAAAAGATCTGGAAGTTGCATGTCTCCACCCAGTCAGCTCCATAGATTCACTTTGTTTGTAAAAGATATAAACTAAGCCAGAAAAAATGATTGGTATACTGGCCACACAACTGAAAGTGTAGAGGGTAGGCCATGTTCCTGCCCTGCCTGAGTCATGCCTGCTTACCCATCACCCACAATCACTGTTTTTTGCTAATGGCCTGGCTTAACCACTCTTTTTCAGCTCTCTGCAGAGGCACGAATCTGCCTCAAACTCCAGGTATGTTGGTATTTGGGATAACAGATACCAAATACCAGGACCTTTTTTGGGGGATTGAGTGCTGGCATCCTCCCCTGACCCCCAACCATTTTATACTTCCAGAAGCCCTGATAACTGAAAACATGCTCCACAAAAGCTGCAGTATCAGCAATATTTTTTTGGAATTCCTGGATTACATGGCCACATTTGTGGCTGTGTGACAACTCTATTTTTATTTAATACTGTCATCCCTGTTAGACAGCAATATGTATCCAATGTTCAGAAATAAAAGAAGTAATAGAATGGTCAGCGAGCACTAGCGAGAATATACTAAACCTTCTGAAAATGGCCTCATTGGAGATACAATAATTTTCACAGATTTGCTTGTGGTTATACTCCTTTTTTCTCTTCCTTCCTTCTTTTTTTAAAATAATTTTTCTCTAATTTACCTGGAAACAGATGAATTATAATTGGCTATCAACTATATGTATCAACTATACATATTCTTTAAATAAAGTAAATTAAATTTAAAAAATAATTAAAGGATCTTGAGGGCAAAGTATAATTGAGAATGAAACAAATGTTTCTATAGGTTGTTTTCTGATAATTTTTCTGATATTTGTTTTTTGTTCTGATTATTGTTTGTTTTGTTTTATGATAGTTGTTCTCTGATATTTCTGGTATTTTCTGATATTTTGCATTAAATAAGGTAGGAAATAAAGAAACAGGTTATTTTAAAATTATAATTTTATTTGATTCTTAAAAATTTATTTATTAAAAGAGTATTAAAAGATGTTTTCTCAATAAAAGTTTCCAATAAAATATCAAAAAAAAAATCATTGTAGGGGCCGGAGCAGTGGTGTGGAGTGGTAAGGCATCTGCCTTGCCAGTGCTAGCCTAGGACAGACCGTGGTCTGATCCCTTGGCATACCAAATAGTCCCCCAAGCCAGGAACTATTTCTGAATGCATAGCCAGGAGTGGCCCCTGAGTGTCACTGGGTGTGGCTGAAAAACAAAAACAAAAAAAATCATTGAAGCATTTAAGAATAAAATTAAAGAACTAAAACATTTTAACCAAACGTGTATATATTTGTGTGTATATAAATACATACATATATATATTTATGTATATAAATACATAGATATGCATTCTGCCTACCCCCTTTTATTTTCAGTCACACTAAACTATGCTCAGGGCTTCCTCCTGGTTCCTGGCCTCACACTTAGGGATCATTCCTGGTAGGGTCGGATATCATATAATGTGCCTGTAGTAGTTGAATTATAATGTGCAGCTCATAGATTGAAACCAAGTTGGTCACAAAAAAAGCAAGTGTCCTCTTGCTTACTTTAGTTTTTTCCATTTTGTAATGTCAGGTTATTTCCCCCCCTCTCTTATCAAATAGCAAATACTGACTGGAGCATCTCAACCTACAATTGCACTTAACCTTCTGAACCCAGCCTTAAAAGTCCCTGAACCAAGGGAAAGTCACCTCACCACACCCTGAACAGGAAAAACAAAGGACATAGTAGTATTGTGTGAGCCACTTTCTTTTAGGCAGTGTGTCTTATGATAAATTATTTCATTTATTCATCATGAGCTGGAGACAGTCATACACCTTGTTTACAGGAAGTTCTTTCACAAATGGGTTTTACTAGCTTAACTGAATCTACCCCAAATGGTATCACTCAGAACCCCACCTATAATTATTTTCTTTCCTTCTTACCTGATCAGATGAGGGGGCGTGGGGTGTGGTTCTTTCTGTGGCTTCTACATACTCTTTGTTGTCCTGGATATATTTACCTGTCAGGTTCCTCGGGAATCCTTGCAAACTCAAGTCTTATTGTAGTCACTTTTATATTCTTGTGATCTAGCATATTGTTAACACTAAATTATGACATTGAGTTTCTTTTTTTTAGTCCTCATATGATTCTGCCAGTCAAAATCAGAGGTATTCAAAGGAATTCTTGTTAATCTAAAACATGTTTTGGAACTGCATGCATTCTCATATTGAGAAGGCAGGACTCTGACCAGGCACACCTTGATGACAAGACAAAGATGATGAGTCCTGGAGTTGGGGGCGGGTTGGATGGGACAGAGCATTGGTGAAGTCACTGGGTGATGGAGACCTCCTTAGCTGGGGGTTTACCTAGATTTTCGTTTATCCCTGTTTATGCAATTTCCCCTCTGACTTTACATGAATCCAGACTGTAGTCTGGGACTACTCATGTCTCTTACACAACAGACGTTTGCTTTTTTGCCAGCTTTTAATTTCTCTGAGCAAACAGGGTTTTCTTAAGAGGAGGTGTGTGTGAGTGTGTGTATGGGAGGGGGAGATAAAGAAAGGAAGTTTCATGGAAGGGCAATATTCTGATATAGGCTGTTCATTGTCACCAGTGGGGACATGCCATGGGGAGTCCTACCATGAAGATGAAGAAATAGAAGCCTTAAGGTAATTGCTCTGCCCCAGGTCACATAGGATGTCATCCTAAGAGAGAAATGGTTTCACTCACATCTGCCCTGTCAACTGGCAAATTTTTCTATAACTTTTCGGAGAATTCTTTACTATTGAGATGAAGATGGGGTGTCCCAATAAGAAGGAATAATTCACTATGATTCAATATCACTTGGCCTACAGGGAGAAAACTGGGTAGGACACCCTAGCTCCATGATGAAGCCTAAGCATTTTTCTTCAACAAAGAATGAATTTAAGGGTGATCAAAGGAAAACAATGCTTGAGTTGTTGTGGAACATATCCTCTCATTTTTTTCTCCTGATTGAGGTGGCTGCTAAGTCTGCTTGTCAAGCACGTGTTTATAGCATACTGTTTGCACTTTTTTCAGCCTACAGCCATGCCATTTGCAACAACTACTTCTGACTATATCTCATTGATCCTAATAATAGACATTGTGGCACGCCACCTGTACTTAAGGTCATTGCCTCATGAGTTTTCACTCTAATGTTCATCCTTCCTGGTGTCCTAGTCACAGATTTGATAGGCACACCCCCCTTCCCTAGCTAAATGCAAATAAGTCATTCAAAACCAAACAACTTGCTTCTCCATGAAAATCTTGTAACTGACATTCCATGAAGTGTAATGTAGCTAGACCTGTTGTTCACCTTTCCTATCCATGAATTAGGTGAATTTCCACTAGCCTGAATCATTAACCAATCTGAAGAAAGTATTTGCTATTGTTGCTTAGCTTATGTATAAAATGTACACGTAACTGTACACTGGAACCACCACCAACTGGATTTTAGTCACATGGACTTATTATTTGGGTCATCCAACCCTACAATTAATTGGCACGTGCCTCTTTAAGGTCAGATATTTATTTATAGAGTTGATATTCAAACATGTAACATACACTTTATCCTTGACTAATAAAAATAAGATGAGGAAAGCCAAATTACAATGCAATACACAGAGTACTCTAGAATTAAGCATTTTCTTTTTTTTTTTTTTGTTTTTGTTTTTAATGATCCAAGTTACATAATCCATTCTGGGTTAGCTAGTTCATTTGTAAAGTGAGAATTTTAATAATATAATACCTACTTTAAGACAGACTGCCTGTCTAATGATAATTTTATGTTTCTTTTTTTTGTTGTTGTTGCTGTTTTCTGAGCCACACCCAGCAATGTTCAGGGGTTACTCCTGACTCTGTGCTCAGAAATTGCTCCTGGCTTGGGGGGATCATATGGAATGCTCCGGGTATCGAAACCTGCATAATTTTATGTTTCTTAAGATCTAATTCTGAAATCATTCTGTTCTATTATAGTAGTGTTTCTCTGCAGGATTGTTTTTGCTTGGATCTTTTGGTTAAAGTACAGTTGAACACAAATAGTTTCTCCTATTATTGTCTTGTACTCCTTGGTTCTATTCATTAAAAGCTAAGTGGTTGTAGAATCATATCTTCACAAAAAGGAAACAGTAGATGAATTTTTCTACTAAAATTTTTAGTTTTAAAATTTCTCTAGTGATTTAAATTAGAAGAGCCCTTAATCAACTTCAGAATGATCTTTTTATGATCCACATTGTTGTCAGATTCATGGCAGTTTCTGATATCTCTCTTGCTGAAGTCCAACTATGAAAGACTTATCAAGCCATTCTGTCCACTCTTCTTGTGCCATTTTAGACTCATATACTATCTGATTAAAGTTTTCTTTAAAAGTTTTTCAGAAAGATGAAACTTTGAAAAGTAATAACAACCCTTGTAAATGACTATTGGGGATATCTTTAACGATCATCTGCAAATTAATTACTTCATAGGACTTGTCATTAACAAATTGAATTATCCAATTGTCTTCTTGTTGAATGTGCTTTATTTTTCATGTGCATCTATTTTTATCACATCGTTGGCATCATTCTTAAAACATATGTCCTTGGGGCCCGGAGCAGGTGGCACAAAGTGGCAAGGCACTCTGCCTTGTGTGCACTAGCCTAGGACAGACCGTGGTCTGTCCTATATGTGTCCCATATGGTCCCCAAGCCAGGAGCGATTTCTGAGCTATAGCCAGGAGTAACCCCTGAGTGTCATAGGTGTGGCCCAAAACAAATAAACAAACAAACAAAAATATGAGTCTTGATAAAGGGTATTGGAATGTAAAAGAATTCTACATATAGTAAAACAACTTAACTTTCTCCTCTCTTTAATGTTTTTTCCCTCTCAATAGCTCATAAGGAATGGGGGAAAAATAGACTGAACCTAGATCTGTAGAGACTGTTCCCTAACACCCCCTAGTATATCCCCACTTAAAGCAGTCCTTTGGCTTATCTGAATCTGATTCATTCCTTGAAGTTAAGCCTTATATACCAACTCCATTTAGTTTTGAGTTTTTCATAACTTTATATCACAAACCCAATACATGATACGTATATTTATATTTTATTTAACAAATTACTTATAGTAACTATTATGTTTTCAGGCAATGATCTTAGTATCTTAAAATGCTAAACATACTAAATACTTGTATATGATAGAAGCTATTAATCACACATTACTCAGATGAAGAAACTGAGTGCATTGAATTTAAGCTGACAAAAATTTAAAGTCAAGTTCCCAAAGTCAATGAAAGAAAAATATCTCAAACTCATTTAAAATGCAGTTATTGAGTTTTAATCTGTTTTGTTCTATCCTGTCATATCCTGTCCTAGTCTAGCCTAGCCTTTCCATTTATTTAAACAAATATTGGGTATGATACAAGTTCCTTTAATCTCATAAAAAATCCCTCCATATCATCCCATACTAATTCACTAGTTCAGTAGTATAGAATAAATTATGTAATTAATTTGTTTATGCTGTTATTATTTTTATGAATATTTTCTAAAAGTACTTATTGTAAAGACTATTTCAAAAATTCAGCATAATGAACCAATGTTAATTGTTAAGTAAACATCTTTTCCAACCTGTAGGAACAGAACACACACCCTTATAGAGAAGGCTGATGATTATATTGGAGGAATGGATATTCACTGTTAGTCATTCTAACTGAGATAAGCTTGATATTGAAGCTGAAATACCAGGCAGAAAGAAATCAGATTGTGATCTTTTTCTGGGATAAATATATTTTATAAATCTATATTAAAAACATAATAAAAATTGGAGTGAGTCTGTGGTAGAGACCTCCCTCACTCAGTGGTACTTATTTGTAGAGGGAAAATATGTTGATTGAGGATAAATCTAGGCTGTAGTTCAGCTAACTAGGTGAAGCCATATAGGAAAAACAGTCTTTTTTCCTGGGACCTTAGTGAGAGTAAATTCTATTATAAGGGCTCTAGAAAACTCTTCTTATTGTTGTTGCTAGTTGAAGGTGCCTCAGGGGACTACTTCCAGTTTTGTTTTCAAGGATCATTCCTGCTAGTGTTCAGGGAACCAGGCATTTCTAGGGAATGATCATAGGCTTCCCACATGAAAAACATACACTATAGCTCATTGAGCTATCTCTGGTCTTGGGCTATTCTAATATAGTTCTTGGTGAGTGTATCAGGCTAGCAGGGGCTTACAATCTACATTCCCTCTCCTACATACCTGGTTTTCTTCTTGGAGATAATTCTAATTACTATAGTTCTTTTTTCCTTTTTCTTTCTTTCTTTCTTTCTTTCTTTCTTTCTTCTTTCTTTCTTTCTTTCTTTTCTTTCTTTCTTCTCTTTCTTTCTTTCTTTCTTTCTTTCTTTCTTTCTTTCTTTCTTTCTTTCTTTCTTTCTTTCTCTCTCTCTCTCTCTCTCTCTCTCTCCTCTCCTCTTTCTTTCTTTCTTTCTTTCTTTCTTTCTTCTCTTCTCTCTCTCTTTTCTCTCTCTTTCTTCTCTCTTTCTTTCTTTCTTCTCTTTCTCTTCTTTCTTTCTTTCTTCTTTCTTTCTTTCTTTTTTCTTTCTTTCTTTCTTTCTTTCTTTCTTTCTTTCTTTCTTTCTTTTCTTTCTTTCTTTCTTTCTTTCTTTCTTTCTTTCTTTCTTTCTTTCTTTCTTTCTTTCTTTCTTTCTTTCTTTCTTTCTTTCTTTCTTTTCTTTCTTCTTTTCTTTTTTTTTTTTTGGATTTTTGGGCCACACCTGGGTGATGCTCAGGGGTTACTGTTACCTCCCATTTAAGAAAAGCACGCACCAGATGTGGTTTTTTTTTTCTTCCCTGGTGCAGTGTCTTCCTCTAAAAGAATTATTTGCCAAAAGGCCCGCTTAGCGAAGTCAATCATTTGACCCTTTGCGTGGATCATTGGCGGTAATTCCAACATGGCTGTAACATTACATTTTTTCTCTCTATTTGGCCACTATAGAAATCCAGCCTCAGCTCTCCTACAGACAAAGAAATGTCAGTACCAAAAGCCCACCAAAAAGTTCCCTGCTGGCTAGTTCGTATAACCTGGAGCCAACAGCTTGTTTTTCTGTCTAGCTCTATGATGGTAAACAACTATTTCCTTCCCCCCTAAAATCTATTTTACGGCTACTACATAGACATCAAAAATATCTCTGTCTCTCTCCTCCTGGTATCTTGAAAAACCTGCTTTTTGCTAACCATAACCCCAGCTCTGATTTCACTGCCCTCCAGCAGAGTTCTTTCTCACCTGAAGAACGGTCCTTTGATATGTAAATTTAAGGCTTATTTACCCATTGTATTGCTCTCCTGCTCTTTGAGAACACCTTGCATACCAGAACCTGTGATTATAAAATATCATAGGCTGAAAAATAAATTTGTCTCTCGTCCCTTGGGCGAGGGTCCCCATACAATGTATTTTGTGTGGTCTCATTTATTTCATATTTCATATTTGTCCACTTGTGCTCCCGCTTCTCTCTCTGTGAAAGGTTCCCGGACCCCACGAAGGTTCTGCTTAGCAACGCTAACCCATCTGCAGCAGGTTACTCCTGGCTATGTGTTCAGAAATTGCTCCTGTCTTGGGGGACTATATGGGACACCAGGGGATCGAACCTGGGTCAGCCACATGCAAGGCAAATGCCCAACTGCTGCGCCATTGCTCCAGCTCCTAATTATAGTATTTTCCGGTGTATCAGACGACTTTTTAACCCATGAAAAAAAGTCAGGGTCGTCTTACACACTGGTGTAAGCCATATAAGCCATACCAAAACTTACTCCAGCTTCAGGGATGAATTATCTGCCCCCTCTTACTGCTGCATCCTATCCAGTTCCCAGGTGTTATCACTTAGTTCTCTGCTTGTCCTGATTAATCTTTCAGGGCACACAGAGAAGCTGAATTAACAAGCACCGCATCCCATCCAGTTGCTGGGTGTTGTAGCTGGTATGTAGTTTTCCAGTGCTTAGTCCTCTGTGTTTAGCTTTTATGGGACACAGAGGAGGCGCTCTGTCTCCCTCTAACTGTCCTATTAATCACTGCACCCCAGCCAGCCGCTCTTGGTGGAGCCCCCTCTCCCTGCTCTCAATGTAGATCACAACTAAAAAATCATAGTCACTCACTAAAAATGACAAATGTAAAATGATTGTTGGCAGTCCAAAGTATAGCTTTATTAAATATATACTGTTAACCTTTGAGGGTTCTACTCATTTACTCATTTTGAGGGTTCTACTCATTTTTTACATTTATTTTTATTTGGTGTGCGTTAAAAGAGAGGTAGTCTTATAAAGCGAATATATCCCAAATCCTATATTTTAACAGGAAAAGTAGGGAGATTTTCTTACATGCCCAGTCATCTTATATGCTGGAAAATACAGTACTACAGTTCTTAAAGTGTGTGGTTCCACAAAATCAGTTATTTTCACAGCAATACTAAATTGTTGCTTGATGTTTTTCACTCTTACTCTATACTCTGAGTAAAAAGTAACATTTTCCAGAGGTTACCTAATAAATAATGTATAAATAAAAATAGAATGCAAAAGTAAATATCAACATCTTTTGCAAAGCTAAACTTTAGAAGGATTGAAAATAGAAAATAATGCCCATATCTTAAGTAAGCATATATGTTGCTAACAATATTAACATGAAAATATCATATTAGTGATTATGTTTTCTGTTTGTAAATTACAAATACATGTACTTGATTATGTTTTAATTTTCTAATAAATATCACTAGATATAGCTAACATAAAGAAAAATTATAGGGGCCAGAGAGATAGCACAGCAGTAGGGCATTTGCCTTGTGCGCAGCTGATCCAGGATGGATGGTGGTTTGATTCCAGCATCCCATGTGGTCCGCCTAGCCTGCCAGGAGCCATTTCTGAGCACAGAGCCAGAAGTAACCCCTGAGCACCTCTGGGTATAAACCACCCCCTCCAAAAAAAAAATTGTAGTATCAATATTTTGGTGGCTTGAACACCATTTCCAAAGATATTAGCCCAATTATGTGGGCATTTAGAATCAATGTTTCTCATGACAATGTGGTGCTCTGCAGGCCAGAATTATGTAGGCCTATTTGATGAACCATGCCTACTAGTACTTAAGGGAGTTATGCTACGCTGAGGGGGGGAGGGTCCTGAAAAACAGAAAAATTTAAACTATTAGAGCATTGGTGTATATTTGGCCAAATATTATTAACTAATATTGTTAACTAATATTGAGGACTAAAGATGGCAGGAAGAAAGAATATAAGAATTCTTTTGCACCCATCTTTATGCAGCTTTGTGAATTTCCTAACATGAAAATAACTTAGTCTCCACCTCTCATCCAAACTCAAAACTTGATATAAGTCAACCAAACATACAAGACACAGTGTGTATGCTAGCTCTTATCAAGTTTCTGTACTCATGATCAAACTCGGCATCCGTTTGTGTAGGAGGGAAATACACAAAGATATATAAACTGTGAGGTGTGGTTTATTGGGTGACAGCAGAGTAATTGTATACTTCAAGTCAATTTAAAAAGATAACTGTATATTTTTTGTAAAGAGGTTAAAGTGTTTTGAGCCACATGTATCATAAACAAAATATTCTATTAAGTGTTTCATGTTTCTCACCTGAAAATTTTGACATATAGATGAAGAAATGTCTGAATTGTAGTGAGTCTCACAATAGTTTAAAAACACATTTAAGATAAGTTCACCTTCTGAAATATAAGAATCAATACTTAATTAAATGCCATCAGCCAAGTGCTTGATGTTTGCAAATGAATTACTAATGGTTAGAGTGTATGTTCAAAATTACATGACTAAGATTAGAACACTTGTCAAAAATAATTAAGGTGACTAATATATTCTATAAAAGACATAGATATATGTGCTTATAAGATTCAAATGCAATTATTTGGCAGTATGTTGATAATTATGTAAGCAATGTTAAATATTTAAATAAATATGAAAGTCATTCTTAAGAGTGACTAGGAAAATGAAGGCTTAAACAATTGCTTATATAGGGAAACACTTTGTGTGTCTGTTATTTATTCTTTATTTCTGAGTAATATTTTCTTATATAGATATTATGCAATTTATTTATTCACTTAAAAGTTGAAAGACCTTGGACTGTTTCCAAGTTTTCAGTGTGTATGAGTAAAACTTTCAAAAAAATTTTTTCTGGGTGTGGATGCATATTTTTATTATTTTGAAAACTAAATACTAGAAGTAGGATTATGGGATTATAAAGTGAGTGTTTAGTCATGTGTCATTTAGTCACAGGAATATATTCTGATGAATGAGGTAGGCAGTCTAAGTTCTTGTATATGCCTAGCTGGTACCACCTGCTTCACATCTGCACTAGATGTGGGAACAACCATAGACTAGTTCAATATCTACTGAAATATTATTTTTAGAATCATGATTACAAGAAACTGGCAGAATGTGTGGGAGTTCCAGTTGCTCCTAATTTTCAATATTCACCAACACTTAGTTCTGTAAGTTTTACAAAATTTAGCTATTCAAATAATCGTGTGATGGCATCTCATTTTAACTATAAGGACCATTTCCCTAATAACTAAAGATTCTGAACAATTTTGTGCCTATATAATATTCCTATATTTTATTTGGTGAACTGTTATTTCAGATTTTCCCCCATTTAAGAATTAAGTTTTGGGCCCGGAGAGATAGCACAGCGGCGTTTGCCTTGCAAGCAGCTGATCCAGGACCAAAGGTGGTTGGTTCGAATCCCGGTGTCCCATATGGTCCCCCGTGTCTGCCAGGAGCTATTTCTGAGCAGACAGCCAGGAGTAATCCCTGAGCACCGCCGGGTGTGGCCCAAAAACCAAAAAAAAAAAAAAAAAAAATAGAATTAAGTTTTTTTTTTTATTATTAAGTTTTGAGAACTTTTTATAAGCCTTGAAGCAAGTTCTTTTTATTTTACAAATATTTTCTCCCAGTATGCAACTTATATTTATATATTTGTTTATTTGGGGGGGCTACACCTGTCAGGGCTCAGGGATTACTGCTGGCTTTGCACTCAGAAATGATTACTGGCAGGCTTAGGGAACCTTATAGGTTGCTGGGGATCAAACCCAGTTGGCTGCATGCAAAACAAATGCCCTTCTTGCTGTGCTATCACTCTGGCCCCTGTAACTTATATCTTAATATTTAAAATGTTCTTTAACTTTTTATTTTTTTATTTTTGGTTTTTGGGTCACACCCAGCAGCACTCAGGAGCTACTCCTGGCTCTACGCTCAGAAATCGCCCCTGGCAGGCTTGGGGGACCATATGGATGCTGGGATTCGAACCACCGTCCTTCTGCATGCAAGGCAAATGGCCTACTGCTAGGCTATCTCACCGATGCCCATCTTTATCTTTAACTTTTTTTTTTATAAAGTTCAACTTATTTTTATTTTATGGTTCATAATGAGTTTAATTTTGTATATGGTACCAGATATGGTTTGGTGCTAATTTTTGTTTGTCCTTTATATATAAATTTTTATTACTATTTGTGAAAAAGACTAAACTTCCTTCATTTAATTGTTTTGTCATGTTTATTGAAAATCATCCACTGTTGGTAGAGGCCTTTAGATTGGTCCTCATATTGCCTTATAATTAGATGTCTCTTGATTGGTTCCTTTGGTTTACATGTTAAAAAGATGTTTCCCCCTTGCCTCCGCATCTGACTTTTCTCCTCCTCTTAGGGATGGGCTTTATTTTTCCAAATAGAGGCTGATTTGGAGCCCTGGAGGAGAAGCTGCCATCTTGGCTCGTGGTTCCACATGTTGGAGCGACTGGCTTGTAAATGAACAACTTGTGATGTGAGTTTCTGACCTGGTAGTTCTTCCCAACTGTGTGTGGATTATTTCCTGTGTTGGCATTGCTGCTGAACCTGCTTCTCTTGTCCTACCCGATCTTGGGACATAGGGATTCCTCTCCCTCTCTGGGGATTGTGGAACATACAATCCATCATTTCACACTATCTTCAATAGATTCACTCCATAAGTCTATTTACTGCCTCTGTTCTTCCCATCGATATGTATATCTATACATTTGCCAAGAACCTAGTGTTAGTTATTGTAAATTTTAAATACATATTAAAATCAGATTATGTATATGTTTTTCAATCTGTTTTATTCTTCAAGATTGTTTAGACCATTTCAGTTGTATGTATCTGCAATAATATGTTATTTAGGTTTTTTCTAATGGTCTTCAAGCTTTTCACCTTAAAATATGTTAATATCATGAAAAGTAAACAGGAAAAACCTCAGATATATGGATATTCAGTAATATTGGGTCAACAAAAAAATTAAAACAACTTACACTTGAAAAATAAAAATAAAAACCCTAAATTATCAGAACCAGTGGGTTAAGAAATGTAGATAAAGATTGTATGTACGGAGAATATTTTTTCTAGGATAAGTGGCTATATATTAAAGAAAACTATTTGGCATTGACCTTTTTTCTTACCCAAATGAGCACAATGTTGACAAAACACCAGTTTTACTGCATTCACTTAGCCTGATCTGTCTTCTTTTTCTTCTCCAATTTAGCCCCATTCTCCAAATTGGCCCCACATCTCCCAGCATGTGTTCAGCACCTGCTGGTTCAGGTCACCTCTTCCTCTAAAGATGTGCAGATAAGGAGCACAAACTGGATCATACAAGGCAATGCCCTCTGGTAAGACTATATGACTTTCCATACAGGCAACCATCTCCTGGTGTTTATTCTTAGGGGCAGTACATAATGCCAGACTAGCAGTAACTTGGAGTCATCTCCTTTCCCAGAAGCATAGCAGAACTGCATCTATAGTGGAGTAACTGCCTTCGAAAAGAACTTACTATTAAAAGAACAGAGGTATCACAAGAAGAACTTACAGGAAAATTTAGAAAAGAATGGGAAAACTTGAGGTACAGCCCTATCTAGAATAGGATCAGATTACTGAAACACAAGTCAGAAGGCACTTTGGGTATATGAAGCCCCTTTTTCTGAATTAGAGATTATCTTCCCAGAATGCATTTCTCAGCATCAAGGAATAGTGCCCCAAAGGAAACCTTACATTCCTAGGTATAGACCACTTCTCTAGAAATTCATGATGAATATTGATTGAGGTAAGACAAACAGCCAGAGTCATAAAACAACCTTTTCTGTCCCTTCACCATTGATATCTTTCAAGGATCCTGAAGTCCTCCATTGATGTAATGTCAGCCTTTGGTGACTGCTGCTGTGTGGGATTTTTTTGGAGAAGGTGGGTATTGTTTAGAACATATAATGATTCCAGTTTCAGTCCAAAGAAACTCTCATATCTCTCCTTGTACTAGGCTGCAGGATTACCCAGAGTGTGAGTTTTTCTAGACATTTTTTCTAGCAGGATGTAACTGTGAAAAACTGAGAATTATTCCTGAAGGAAAGTGCATAGCACAAACAAGTGCCTACCCTTTCCTTCTGCTTTGGTTTCTTTGGGATTCTAGATTATCTATCTGTGAGCTGGGTACTCATGGTGTCTTTCTGTGGCCTAAACCCTCTGCTTCTCAGATCTTTTTTGCCTGACATTTAGGAGAAAATTGCTGCTTGCAAAACTTGTCAAGATAGCAACTAGTATATGTTTATTATTCTACAGATATAAACAGAGAAATTCAACTAACAGATGATGTTGAAACATAGGCATTATACTACACATTATTGGTTTTAGTGATGTCTTTAGGGATTGTATTATAACAGCAAGAGAAACACAAGGGAAATAAATAGGATTCCATAAAACTATAAACTACACAATATTATAAAAGCAATTAATTAAATAAAAAATAACATCCTAATGAATGACAGTATATCCCCCACAAAGATATAATATCTAAGACATAAAGATTCAGTAACAAAAAATTAAGCAATTTTATTTTAAAAATGGACAGAAGGACTAAATTTACATGTAATTATGGCCATAAAAGGAATTCTCATACTCTGTTGGTGAGAATCAAACCTTGTTCATCTTCCAAGGAAAACAATAGTATGATGATTCCTGAAAATATTAAAAACAAATTTACTATGATCCAGAAAAATCCATTTCTAAGTAATTAATCTGCAAAAACACAAATCCATAAATATAAGTGCACAGCTATGTAAAATATAATGATATTTACAATAGCAAGATATGGAAATGAACCAAGCACTCAATGAAAGATTATTTGATAAAGATATATTCAATTGTATATATATATATATATATATATATATATATATATATACACACAAATAGTTGAATTCTACTTAGCTATAAGAAAAGATGAAATGTCAACATTTGTGACAATATGAGCCTGGAAACAGTTCTGCTATGTGAAACATGTCACAAGGAGAAAAACAAATACTAGAAAATCTTACTCACGTGAGGGCTATAAAGAATCAAAACAAGTAAACTGACAAATCTGAATAAAAACAAACATCTGAATTTTGACCATAGAATTGAGGTTGCCCAGTTGAGGAAATAGGGATAGTATTGAAAAGGGTTCTAATACACTGTGGTGGAGGGATATTGATATTTGGTAATGGGTCTGGTATGGTAAGATTGTGAAATGTAAGGTGGGAAATGATACTCCTAAAATATATATGGTCTTGTAAGCTTATGCTACCTCAATCAAAAATACTTTTTAAAAATTCATGTAATATAAAGTTTCAGGAAGATATATTAATCACTAAGATAGTTACCATATATTAGTTCTTTACTATTTTTGCAATTTTCATTCTGTAATTTTTAAAAAAAAATTTTGTTTTGTTTTGTTTTTTGGGCCACATCCGGTGATGCTCAGTGGTTACTCCTGGCTATGCACTCAAAATCACGCCTGGCTTTGGGGGACCAGATAGGAAACCTGTGATCAAACCCAGAACTCTCCTAGGTCAGCTGTGTGCAAGGCAAATAACCTACCATTGCACTATTGCTCTGGCCCCTCCATTCTGTAATTTATAAAATTTAGAATGACATTTCTACTATTTCATCTACAACCTTGTACCTTGCCTTGTATGTAACACAAATATACCAGCTATCGTGTGTGTCTGTGTGTAATTAATTTCTCAGACAACATTTTTTGGGAATAATAGTAATTGAAGAATTACAATAAATATTTGGAAAAATACATACAAACTTGAAAATATTTCTTGCCTATATCAGTTTTCTATTTTGGAGTAAGAAGTACAACTGGAAAATTAAAAATTACTAAAATATGCATTTGACATTCTGAAGAAACAGTGGGAAGAAGAAAATTTTTTGGAGTTAGAACCCAATAAACTTGGGCCTTAACTTAGAACTTTCTAGTTCTAAAACCTTGAATATACTATCTTACACTCTATCCTCATCTGATAGAACATTACAGTATTTGTGGTAAAGATAAGCGAGTATAGAGCTGTGCTCTATAAAGGGTAAAGTGTTAAATTCAGGCTTCCCACATTGTGTAATAAGATATCTGATAGGGTTGCAAGGGGCCCATGGCTAATTTTGGTTGTTTTTATTTAAGGAAACAGTAGAACATTTTGAACACTTCATATATTAAAATATGTTGTATGGCCCTACTGAAAATATTAGATATGCATTTTGGTGCAGGAACCCGTGAAAAAATGACTATTTGTTTATACTGTGAATGAGAATGATTGATGAACTCCATGATAAACATCTTCTTTATGAAAACCTTATAAGTGCTAGACATGTGTATCTGACATAATGTGAGTTATATGGACATACCAGGGGAACAGGTTGTTACTTCATAATCATTGGTATTTTTAATATAAAGTCTTTTAAAAATCATCTTAGGAAATTGTTACTGGAAGGAAGGGAAGCAAATACATATATATAAACATCATTAGATTTGTAAGTGAGCTGATGGACAAGTTGCTCCATCTTCTCTACCTTTTAGAATAAATGCAGTGTTCTTATGTGCTCAGTACATAAGAAGGAGGAGGAAGAAGAAAAAGAAGAAGAAGAAGAAGAAAAGAAGGAGGAGAAAGGAGGAGAAGGAGGAAGAAGAATAAGAGGAGGAAGAGAGGAAGAAGGAAGAAAGAGGAGGAGGAAGAAGAGGAGGAGGAGAAGGAGGAGGAGAGAAGAAGAGGAGGAGTAGAAGAAGAGAGGAGGAGGAAGAAGGGGAGAAGGAGGAAGAAGAGGAGGAGAAGAGAAGGAGAAGGAGAAAGAAGGAGAAGAAGGAGAAGGAGGAGGAGAAGGAAGAAGAAGAAGGAAGAAGAAGGAAGAAGAAGAAGAAGAAGAAGAAGAAGAAGAAGAAAAGAAGAAGAAGAAGAAGAAGAAGAGAAGAAGAAGAAGAAGAAGAAGAAGAGGAAGAGGAAGAAGAAGAAGAAGAAGAAGAAGAAGAAGAAGAAGAAGAAGAAGAAGAAGAAGAAGAAGAAGAAGAAGAAGAAGAAGACGACGACAACGACAACAAACCTTTTTATGTAGTTGCTGTTTGGGTTTTTATTTTACTATTTTTGTTTTTTTTATAGTTTGGTTTTTGCTTTATTTGTGTTTTTTTTTGTTTGTTTCTTCATAGTTGATGGCTTTGATTTTTGGCTTATTCTTTTTGTATTTTTGTTGTTACTGCCTATTGCTTGTTTTTGATTCTGCTCTTTTTTGTTTTGGTACCTTGTTCTTTTTTCCTTTTCTTCTTCTAAATGGATACTTATAACACCTAGAAGGGTATCTCCTACTATTTTTTTTGTTTTTGTTTTTGTTCTTGTTTTTGCTTCTCTTCTCCTTTATCTCTTCTTATATTCCAACAGAACCACATTACTGGAATCATATTGTTCACCGTCATAATTTGAGGGGGGGAAACAAGAACATTTGATAAAAATAAAAACGATCAAACTTGAAACCCAAACCCAAAGTCAACAACAGAAATGATACACAATCTACAACAAGCTGAATAAGTGGGAAACAGTTACACTAGCATTGTGGGAGACAAAAGAGGAAGATATGAGATGCATGCTGGGAACAGGGGTGGAGGGAGAACAATACTGGTGGTGGGAATGCCCCTCATTTATTGTCACTATGTGCCTTAAATTTTACTGTGAAAGATTTGTAATTCACTTTGACCACAATAAAAATTTATTTAAAATAAGGAGGTTAAGAGACTAGGTTGGGCTTGAGAGATAGCGCAGGAGAAAATGTGTTTGTCTTGAACCCCGTATGGTTCCCTAACACACCCCTGCACCCACATCAAGAGATATCCCTGAGTATGAACACATTGGTAAGCCGTTAGTATAGTTAATGTAGTCAAAAATACAAACAAAAAACAAAAACAAAAAAGAGACTGAGCTAAGACCACATAGCTAAGTGATAGATGTTGGACTCTGGTCCCATATACCTCTATCTGGTTTGCTAAGAAACAAAGGAGTATAGGAAAGGGTGTCTTAAATGACTTATTCTGTATATCTCTATATTTGTCTATATTGATTTTAAAGTCCTATTTTGGTCTTTTTTTTAAAAATTGAAGACAAATGCTTGGTAAGGTTAGATGGAGTTTACCTATAATTATAATTGAATTCTTAATAGCATGACCATGTGCTCTAATAACCAAAACTTGGCTCTGCAAAAATATGTTACACACCCAAAAAACAATAAAAATCTATTTTTGTAAGAGTAAAATGTTACCCAGATTTCTTAAATATATAAATAAAAATGGATAAGATGGCCAAATAAAGTCAATCTCCTTTTTTCAAAGAAAAATAATGATTTCATGATGTGGTACATTGTTATCGGAAGACATATGGTTTCATGAACACAATTGGTGAACTAAAGATGCTCATTCAAACATTTTGCCCATGCAGCTTTCCAGTAGTATAATTGACAATAAGGGGCAAAACTCAACAGGATCCTTTTGTATCTTATGGCTTCAGCCCGGGAACTCCAGGGTCTACTTGCATTGTCTGTTCCTCCTGCTTCATTGCCTGAGTAGCATCTTAAGATACCCAGTTACTCTAGAAATGCTTTACTACCTATAACTATTTCAACCAATGTCTCTTAAGTATCAGTTCTTTCTCTTTTCTTTTTGTTCATATTCAGTGCTTCACAATAGAATTTTCTGTGTGATAGAAATATTCCATTATAACCTCTTGGATGATACATATTTGTCATCTGTGGATACTGTGTCCTTGAAATATGTGTCTGAAAACTCATTTATAGTTGAATGATTTTTAATAAACATTCATGTCTACAAATGACTGTTGTTTGCCATACTGCATAGGACACAGAACAGCACAGATGATCTGCTCATTTTCTTTCCAGGCCACTTCTGTATCTTTATTGTCTGGTCACCTATATTCATTCCTTGATCCAAAAGTTACCTTTTTGGAAAATCTACCCTTCCTTTCCTTTCTCTTATCCATGTGAAGTCACAGACAGTGCTCTATGACAACATCTTTGTACTCAGAGCAATGTTTTTCCTTGACACCAGCAGCATTGTGATAAAGGTCCTATTCACTGGACTGAAAACTCAAGTTTTGGGACTGTTTTTATATTTTTAAGTATCACTTAAAAGTATAAGCATCGTGGCTTCTCAAGTCTTTCTAGTGAGTTAAAAAGTATTCGAACAAGTGAGCCTTTCAGTTCTAAGATACAGTGACTAGGTAGGAGAGAAACTTAGGAATGTAGGAATGTTTCACTGATAATATCAATGAATATAAATAGTTGACTTTATCTAAGGGGAGATTCAGATGCACCCAGAAAATTGAATGTCATTAGATGCCACATTTTAATTGATTATATTGGAGGTTACAATTTGTCTTACAATTATTTAAAAATCAACATACAGGAGTTGATCCTATATGATCCAGTTATACCACTCTAAGGGATATACCCAAGGAACACAAAAACACAATACAAAAATGCCTTCTGCACACCTATATTCATTGCAGTGCTATTTACAATAGCCAAAATCTGGAAACAGCACAGATACCCAACAATAGATGAGTGGCTAAAGAAACTGTGGTACATATACACAATGGAATACTATGCAACTATTAGGAAAAATGTCATGAAATTTTGCTATACATGTATGGAAATGGAAACTATTATGCTGAGTGAAATAAGTCAGAGGGAGAGAGATAGACACAGAATAGTTTCACTTATTTATGGTATTTAAAAAAAATAAAAGACATTGCAAGAACACCCAGAGATAATAGAGATGAAGGCTGGAAGGACCAGCCCATGATATGTAGTTTACCACAAAGAGTGGTGAGTGCAGTTAGAGAAATAACTACACTAACAACTATCATTAATGAGTGAGAGAAGTAGAATTCCTGTCAAATACAGGCAGGGGGTAGGGGAGGAGGGGGTTGGGGGCATTGGTGGCAGGAAAGTTGCACTGGTGAAGGGGGGGTGTTCTTTTTATGGTTGAAACACAACTATGAACATGTTTGTAATCATGGTGCTTAAATATATTATTTTTTTTAAATCAACATATAGCCTGCATTACTATGAGTAAAGTTCTTAGCTTATTGTTGCTGGCTGTAGTATAAATTTTATAAAACAAAAAGTAAATATTCTAAGAGATAGCCAGATAGTCTCTCAGGATGGGATAAATGGAATAAGCTGCCTTGGGAAAATGTACCTGGATATCACTAGCTCATCATTTCCTCCTTTCTCACTAGATGTAAGAATGAAACATGTAGTACATGTTCCTGACACAAGGCCAAAAATTTACATGAAGTAGTTGCTGTTCCATTTGATGCCATTTTCTTTGGCTACCCAGGTCTATTGTTTTTAACTTAGTTATGACAAGGTAAGTCATTTTTCTTTCTTATTACTTTTGATCCCTGGATAACATTTCTAATATATAGAATACTGTGGCTCTTTTATCCGAAAGTTGTATATCTGTTCACTTATTAAGAAAATAAAATGTTTTTCAAAGTGCAAATTAATGATAATATGTAATAAAACTCTTGACATCTTTATCTTTTAAACAGTGGATAAATCAACAGAATATATCTCACTTTATGTAGTTTGAATAGGAGCATGGGGAGGAAATGTTTATGCTTTGGAACTTAGCATATGGCTGGTTAATATGTGGGGCACTGAATAAATTAAAACAGATGCTATAATACATAGCATTTGGTAAGATGTTCTTATGTTTAAATAATGGGTTTAGACTCCTGACACTCAATTAAAATCATGTATATTTAGTTTATGATTAGCAAGTCTTAAATTGCCTTTCCCCCAGAAAATACATTATCCAGACATTTGAAAGTTTCCAAATGGTTTTGTTTAGCATCAAAGCATTTTCACTAAAAAATGTTAACATTCAAATTAGTCACACAGCAAGTGGACGACAAAAGACTTGCAGCAATCTTGTTCAGAGAACAAGCAGTTTCAAGTTAACCAAGTAGAGCAAAAAGATGTATTTGAATGAAGTCAACAGCCGATTCAAGACTTCTAACTGATATTTCTGGGGCATAAAGCTGACATTGTCATTGGCACTTTGAGTCATTCAGGTCACATAGGAGAAAAACTGGCTTAGCAGCATGTTCCATGTGATTCATGGTTGGTTTATGGTTGGTTTTAATCAGGGGAGTTATTCTTCTATTGGAAATGTCAGCAATGGAAAAATCAGCTTCTAAAAACATCCACTGGATAATTAATTCATTTCACTGATTTACTATCATTTTTTTCTCACAGATTAACTATCATTTTTTCTAAATTTATAGCCTTTTGAGTTTTAAAAACTTTTTTTGCTTACCACAAATGATGCATTAAGTGAAAAGACAGTGTGTTCATTATATAAATATTTACTGAGTGTTTACTGTCAGCCAGACACTATTACATGCACTAGGAATAAAGCAGTGATGACAATTAAGTAATTGTACTTATGCAGCTTATGTGTCCTTATGAAGTTCATGAGGCAGATAGATAATTAGCAAGTCGAGAACACTAGTGTTCTTATATGCTAAGGTTAAAATTATTTGGTTAAGAAAGGGGTAATTTTGAGGGTAATTTTCATATTTTATATAATTAAGGTTACCTGCTTTCTGAGCAGAGATCTTAAGAGGAGAAGGTACAAGTCAGGTATATTATCTGAGGAATGATTATTTCTAGGTGGAGAAAAATAGTAAATACTAAAAACCTGTGGTGGTTCTAAGACCAAAGGTGGTCTTAGGATATTTAAGGAATAGAAAGGATACCCATGAAATCAGCAAAGGGCTGAGGAGGGGAAGGGTAGTCCAAGATTAGAAGCAGAACATCAGGAGTGTACCAATGGCCCAGGGGGTAAGGATGGTGGTAGGAGGTTGATTTGTGAAGGTTGTCAGGACCAGACCATTCCTCTGAGTGGAATGGAAAGCCCCTGAAGTTTTGAACAGAGGATGCCTCTGAGGTGTGATGTCTTATACTGTTCCTTCTGACTGTGTGTGAATACAGTGTTCAAACAAGGATTCAGAAAAAGCAGTTGTGAGGCAGTTATGATGACCCAGTGACTATGTGTCATATTATGGTGAGAAGTGAGAAGTAGCTACATTCTAGATATATTTTTAATATGATGCCTTTGAGATTTAATAAAGTTTTTTATATAAAACTTATTGGGAAAACTCAAATAAAGACCTTCTGGAAGGGCCCGGAGAGATAGCACAGCGGCATTTGCCTTGCAAACAGCCGATCCAGGACCAAAGGTGGTTGGTTCGAATCCCGGTGTCCCATATGGTCCCCCGTGCCTGCCAGGAGCTAGTTCTGAGCAGACAGCCAGGAGTAACCCCTGAGCACGTAGCACAATGGTAGGGTATTTGTCTTGCAAGTGGCTGACCCAGAATGGTCATCCCCCAAGCCAGGAGCAATTTCTGAGCATAGAACCAGGAGTAACCCCTGAGTGCCACCAGGTGTGGCCCAATACAAACAAACAAACAAAAAACAAAAACAAACAAACAAAAGACCTGGGAGACTTTGGCCAGAACAACTGGAAAGATAATGTCAGAGTTGGGCATTGGCTGAGATGAAGACTGAAGGAGGTGAAGACTTTATTTGAGAGAGGAAAGAAAAGTGAAAAAAATGTTCAGTTGGGACTTTAATAAATAATCTGAAGGAAGTATCTATTTGGAAGATAGATGCATGGGTTTGGTGGGGCATGCTAAATATTAGATATGTAAAAATTAGGAGCCATAGGGGCCAGAGCGGTGGCACAGCAGTAAGGTGTTTGCCTTGCACAAGTCTGACCTAGGACGGACTGAGGTTCAATCCCATATAGTCCCCCAAGCCAGGAACGATTTCTGCATGCATTGCCAGGAGTAACCTCTGAGCATTACTGGGTGTGGCCTCAAAAAATAGGAGCCACCAGATGTAAACAGTTAAGATCTATGGAACTAAAAGATATAACTAAAGAAAGGATTAGATATATAAAACAAAAGGAGTGAAGATGAAACTCTAACAGGGGTCCTCAAACTTTTTAAACAGGGGGCCAGTTCACTGTCCCTCAGACCATTGGAGGGTCTGACTATAGTAAAAACAAAACTTATGAACGAATTTTTATGCACACTGCATATATCTTATTTTGCAATGAAGAAACAAAACAGATACAAATACAATATGTGGCCCATGGCCATAGTTTGAGGACCACTGCATGGTAAAGCTTGAGAAAGACATGTCAGTGATGGGGATACCAAAGGAGAGGGTATCCTAAGAGCCAAGTGAAGAATTGGTAAAGCTGAAGGGATGGATCAACCATGGTACCTGCTGCTGATAAGACAGAACTGAGCATTATGATCTGGATATGATATTGAGATCTGGATCTGGGTATGGTATGATTGTGGTGATTGTGGTGAAAGAATTTTTTTATGGAGTGCCGCCAGGGACATAAAAGAAAAGAGTTGAAGAGTTTGAGTGGAGAAATTAGGTCACTAAACACTGAATTGGTGAATGAAAAGACTGTCTTGAGCAAGTGTTCTAGGAAGGAAAACAAGGAAAGAGGACAAGGGGGTGGGACTATAAGTGTCAGTGGATATGTATGTATATGTGGTCATTAAAATAGGGAGTAATCAAGGAAGTTTTCTCATGGTTTGATTTTTGTGTTTGTGGCAATTGGTGATGAATTTTTATTTGCAATTATTATAATTTTATTTGCAATTGAGTGTCTTTCTTGACAAATGACAGAATGTACACTCTCTCTGCTCCTATTTTTCTTTCAAACAAGTTCTACAAGCCTTTTGTTTTGTTATTTCTGCTATAATGTAGAACATTTTAGATATTTATTGTATGCATGATTATGTGCTAATTTTAATAATTCTTATGATAATTATGTGATGTACCTATTCTTTTTTAGTATAAATATTTAAGCACCATGATTACAAGCATGTTTGTAGTTGGGATTCAGTTATAAACAGAACAACCCCTCCTTCACCAGTGCAACATTCTCACCACCAATGCCCCCCTCTTCCCCCACACCTGCCTGTATTTGCGGCAGGCATTCTACTTCTCTCATTCTTTAACATTGTCATGTTAATTGTTTTTTTTTTTTTCAAATTTTTTTTTTTTTTTTTTTGGTTTTTGGGCCACACCCGGTAACGCTCAGGGGTTACTCCTGGCTATGTGCTCAGAAGTTGCTCCTGGCTTGGGGGACCATATGGGACACCGGGGGATCGAACCGCGGTCCGTCCAAGGCTAGCGCAGGCAAGGCAGGCACCTTACCTTTAGCGCCACCGCCCGGCCCCTGTCATGTTAATTGTTAGTGTAGTTATTTCCCTAAAAGAGTTCACCACTTTGTGGTGAGCTTCAAATTGTGAGCTGGTCCTTCCAGCCCTTCTAGTCCTTAACTCTATTGTCTCTGGGCCTTATTACAGTAATGTCTTTAATTTTTCTTAAAACCCATAGATGAGTGAGACTATTCTGTGTCTATCTCTCTCCCTCTGACTTACTTCACTTAACATGATAGATTCCATGTACATCCAGGTATAGGAAAATTTCATGACTTCATCTCTCCTGATGGCTGCATAATATTCCATTGTGTTTATGTACCACAGTTTCTTTAGCCATTCATCTGTTCAAGGGCATCTTGTTTGTTTCCAAAGTCTGGCTATTGTAAATAGAGCTGCAATGAATATTGGTGTGAGGAAGAGATTTTTGAATTGTATTTTTGTGTTCCTAGGGTATATCCCTAGGAGTGGTATAGCTGGATCATATGGAAATTAAATTTCCAGTTTTTTGAGGAATCTCCATATTGTTTTCCATAAAGGCTGGACTAGACGGCATTCCCACCAGCAGTGAATAAGAGTTCCTTTCTCTCCACATCCCCATCAACACTGGTTGTTCTTGTTCTTTGTGATGTGTGCCAGTCTCTGTGGTGTGAGATGGTACCTCATTGTAGTTTTGATTTGCATCTCCCTGAAGATTAGTGACATGGAGCATTTTTTTTTTCAAATCAAAGAAGAAATACAAATGGCCAAAAGACACATAAAAAATGATTTACCTATTCTTATTTTCCTATTTTATGAAAGAGAAAACTGAGTCTTGAAGAAATTACTATTTGTACCTAGGATCACATAACCAGGGTTTAGCCTTCGATTATTTTGACCATAGAACCTAAATTCTTGACCACTGTGTGTTTACTTTCTGCCTTATTTGTAGCCTAATAATAGTAGAGGCAATAACCATTGTTTGTATTCTGGATGTAGTATTGTCTATGTTACTATATATTTAGTAGATTTCTGTTCCAAAGCCAACTGTTATCTTTGTTAACTTACTTGTGGCATGGGTTTGATTTATTTAAAGAGAAATGTATATCAGATGGAGCATAGTGATATATTTATACCTCAAAAAATTAGTTATCCATAATGAATCTGGACTAATTCAAAAGCTCTAATTTAGATATAAGTAAAGTTGAAATGTCCTATATGTTTTCCAGAATAAATCAAGGTAACAAAATATCAGTTATAAACTATATTTATATATGTACCAATTATGTGGAAATGAAAATAAAATATTGAAGTGTATACATAGAAAAATAAAAATAATTTATAGTTTAATATATAATTATTAAAATATTGACAAAATATGGTATCTGTATTCTGTAGGTAAAATGTATCATCTGTATTCTGAAGAAAGACAAAATCTTTTTTGAGGGCAAAATAAGCTTATAAAATTGGTAAGGTGAGCTCAAGTTCCCTTATCAAATTTTAAAAATTTGATTAAATATAAAATAGCAACACTATCAAATATAAAATATTTAATATTATTAATTATTAATAAAATTAATTAATAATTAGTAATATTAAATATTATCAAACATTAAAAAGAAATTCACAGTAAGAAATAATCATCCCTCTACTTCCATTCCTAATCTAAGCTCTTCAAAGTAGCTTTTTATCCTCTTAGTTAAATGAATTTTTCTTACAGGATTTTGGTTGATAGCAAAAAACATGTCATCTAAGGGAGATAGTAATACAAGTGCAAAATAGAAACTATTGTTTTGTCTTTTTTTTTTCGCTTTCTAATGCTTATAAAATTATTCAAGGCTGAGTTTTAGTTTTAGTTTAGTTTAGGCTGAGATCAAGCAAGGCTGAATTTTAGTTTAGGTTATTTCTTAATTACAGCAAATAGTATACAATACCTTGACTGAAAGAGAGTAACAGCTAAGCTCAATGTCTTAAAATCCACAGAATGACAAAAACTGTACTACCATCAACTGATATGTCTCAGGATTGGGTTACTGGGTGACTTTTCAAATATTTCTGAATTAAGTTTTGGATAAAATATGATGTTCTTGGTCACTAGTTGTCATTTGACTATCTAGGACCCACGAATGCAGAACAGCCCTAGTCCTGTCATGCCAGGTACCTCCTCAGTCGCCCAAATGGGGCCTCCATGATTCTACCCTGCAGTGCTTGGAAAAGGGGGTTGAACATGCAGTACCAGTCTTTTAGCTCTAAGTTATCAGTAATTGCAAAACATGCACCCCTGGCTACAGAACCAACCTCTGGGCCCAGAGAATTATGCTTTGTCTGAGGACTGATAGCTGATATCTATGGGTTATATTATTATATTATATTTAATATAAAAACCTAACAAATTACTACATAGCATGATTTTCTAATTTATAATATTTAATTTTTGCTTACAAACTTTATTAGAATTAACCTGAAATATGTACTATATTACAGGCTTTGAAATTCTAAAATTATTATATGCCATGTCCTTAGAACTTCACAACTATAATATGGTCTCTTTCTTTCCTCATTAGTAATGAAATATATATATATATATATATATATATACATATAAAATGCAAGTTTTTACTAGTAGTACCTCCGCCAAATCCCACCTAAGTCCCCCACCATTTCTTAGGAGCACAACTATTTATATTACAATATATTTTTTCTTTATCATTAAGAATGACTTGCATCAACATTTTTTTTTAATTTGGAGGAGGCCTTTGAGAACTCACTTGTGTATTTATTAAAATCCCAATAAAATACTATATATAAAACATAGTTCCTAAATCTTGTGAATTTTCATGGTCAAGCAACCTATCTACACATGCTCAGGGCAATGCTATGCTAGAAAGGTTGTAGTTATACAAACTAGGTTCATTTTTATCTTTCATATTACTCTTTAAAATATATATGCAAGAATAAAAATGGAAGGAAATGACAGAGGGAGATTTTGCCTCAAGGGAGACACCTGTATGTTTATTTGGTCAATAGTGGAAAGAGTACAGAAAAGGCAAACCCTAGAGAACACTGTTCTGCCCTAAGCTCCAGACTATCTGAGTTCGGCCATCAGCCTAACCATTTGTTTGCAATTATTTTTCTGGAGTATGTAATGTTTGAGATTAGCTTTGCATAGCCATAAATGTGATGTTCTGGTATGAACTGGAACCTGTGTCAGGAATATGGACTATGTTGGAAAAGGAATAGATGCTTGCACGTTATAGAAGACGGTGTGGCTGTGAAGGGTGTGTTTGGGGGAATTGAAACTCTACATCTTGCTGAAGGTAATAGGAAGCCAGTAAGGGATGATAACTTGTGGGGATATTTTGTGCTATTAGAATCAAATGGAAAAACTTAAGTGATTCTTTAAACAGCTATTCAAGCTTAGAAAGTTTACTTTCCTAAATTTCTGCATTCTTTGTCAAAGAGTCTTCTCTAATAGGCCTAATTATGCAGCATATATGTCTTTCCCCCTATACTAATACTACTTCAATCTAACAATTTAAACATGAAACTCTTAGTCTCTGTTATAGTAACAATAAGGTGACCCTGTCCAAAATCAATGGTTATGGACAGAAAAATGTGAAAGAAAAAGATGTGGAGGTTGATAGGTAGAGAGCACAAGAAAGTGAGAAAGATGAGAAGGGGAAAGGAAGTATGTTTTGTTCTTGTTGTTCGGCTCAATTTTGGGGGGTTATGGTTACTGGTATTGAGGTTTTTACTCTTGCTCTATCATCAGGGTTGACTCCTGGCAATTGGGAGAATGATATATGGTACTAGAATGCAAACAGCATGCAAGTCAGTAGCAAGAAAGGCAAGCACTTTAACTTTTACATTCTCTCTCCTGTTCCCTAGGGGAATGGAAATCTGGAGTAGCCCAAGAAAGAATCAGAAATAATTATTTTTAGCTAAAATAATGGAAGAAAAAGGATGACAGATGATGAAGACTTTCAATTCAAAATTGTTCTTTTCTGATTAAAGTGAATAAGTGTTGTAGACAGTATATGGTCTGCCTTTGAAGAGTATAATGTCCTGATAATTACAATTTTCAAACAGTTTAAAATATTCCCATGAATCTTTAACCTTCCTCATGGTGAGAAGCAAGCTTTGTGTTCTATTTAAATTAGGACCTGCTTCTGTGTTTCAATAGAACATTGTGGGACTGAGCCTATGACATAAGAAGCTTGGCTATAAACTAATATATATCTCTTGCCTGGTTATTTTGGAATATTCATAGTGGAGATAGTTGTGATGAAAGAAAGCTGACCATTCTTAGATTCTCATATTGAAGATACCACCTGTATTTTCTCTTTCTGACAGCTCCAGGTGAATTCTGACAACAAAAATCACCAATTTCAGTACAATAATGAGCTATCTTAGATGTCCAGTCATTAGATGATGACAGCTTCATGATATGTCTATATGTCCATAAGAAACTCTAAGAAATATCTTCTCATCTGTGCCCCAGCTCAAGTTTCTGTACCACAAAACTATGAGCAATAAAGAAGTTGGGGGTGACTATCAACTATGTAGCCACCAGTGTGTTACCAATTATGTGAGTCAAGAAGACATTAGGAAAGGGTAAAACAGTAACTCCAAAGATCAAGAAGTTTCTATTAGCTAACACCTCCGTGCCACAAGTGAACTCTAATTCCCATTTGTCTCTCTCTTTCCAAGTTTATAGTATGAATCATCATGTGTAGGGGGGCAAAATTGGAGAACTGGTGAGAGTATGTATGGAACAGTGAAAAGTCATAACCACTACTGGGAAAATTCAAATGTCTCATGATAGTGCTGGGAATAGTCAAAACAGCAGGGCAGAAGAAAGGCAGGAAAAGACTAATGTGAAGGGAGAGGCAATGTTTGGGCAATTGTGTGCCAATCTTTGGAGGAAGTAGGAATTCCAAAGCCCCTCAGACTTTAACACGTGACTTCTTTGAGACAATCACTGCGTTGGTGCCTAGCTCTATCAGATCACTGCTCCATGCATGCTACTTCATAAATCTTTTCTGATTTATGCAATAAATTGTGTTGCCTTTTAACATACTATCTGTGTAGTCGATGTTAAATTGTCTGCTGAAGAGGTCATTGTGAAACAATTTGTATTCAAGAGAGACTATCACTGAGATGTGCTATCGAGGATCAAATGTACCCCGAGGCTGGGATTCAGTCAGTATGACATATGGGGGAAGTTTTCCGAGACTATGGTACCTGATGCCAATACTTGGAAATTCATTTATTCCTACTCTCTCTCAATTTTTTCCTATGGAAAAGGGAGAAATGCACAAATGGCCCTTTTCAAAGCCAATTGTAGCTCAAAGATATTCAATGGCTTGGAAGAAGTGATTTACTTTGTCAAATATTGTAGCCTGTTAAAAAGGAACTACATAGGTAAATATTTTACAAAAGCTGATTTTTTTTTTAATGTTGGTGATAAAGACGGTGACAAATTCAGTCTGGGTCAGCCAGTTTGAATCCTTTCTGAATTCTTAAGCTTTTATTTTTGTGGCAATCTATCTTATAAGAAAGCATATTATCTTGAATATTTTCTTGTAGACATTTAATGTCCTCTGTAACCACCTGTCAGATGGCATTCTCTATGAATCTCAAAGATCAATGTCCATTTTGCTAGGGAACATTTCTTATAAAAAGATACAAAACGGATTTCAATTAGAAGGAAATCTGCCTTTCTAGATAAATTTCTGTACCGTCTATCATGGGATAATTAGAACTGGGTAACTCATTGTGCTTCCTGGTTTGGTTTGACTTCTAAGAATTCTTAGAGTTAAATATGACATTTATACAAACATTTTTAATATTTCTGGGTATTTGAACTTTCACGTGTAATTCCAAAGAGTTCCCAAGTTTCCTTTTTGTTTTGTACATCTATAACTTACCTGCTTCCTCACATTTACTCTTTCTATTTGAGATCAAAAATTTTTGGAGACATATGTAATTACATATCTGAAAATATTTTGTGTGATATATTTTTTTAGTACAAAAACTTTCACAGTGGGGCCGTAGCGATAGCACAGTGGTAAGGTGTTTGCTTTGCACGTGACCAACACAGGATAGATGCTGGTTTAAATCCCAGCATCCCATATGGTCCCTCGAGCCTGCCAGGAGTGACTTCTGAGTGCAGAGCCAGGAGAAACTCCTGAGTACCCCCAGGGTGTGACCAAAACAAAACAAAACAAACAACAAAAAACTTTTACACACTTATGCCATTCTCTTCTACTTTGATTTTTTAAAAAATAAACACAGGGCTGGAGCCGTGGCACAAAAGGTAAGGTGTCTGCCTTGCACCTGCTAGCATAGGACAGACTGCTGTTCGACCCCCCACCCCGGCATTTCATATGGTCCCCCAAATCAGGAGCGATTTCTGAGCGAGTAGCCAGGAGTAACCCCTGAGCGTCACCGGGTGTCACCCCCCAAAATAAAGGTAATAAAATAGTAAACAGTAAATGCTTTATTCAATTTTATCTGTCTAACTATTTATCTCAAAACATTCCAGGTGGTACTATTTTTAGGATTCCAATACCTAAAATATTAAAAGATTGCAGATTATTTTTGTTATATACATGTAAATAAAAAATTAAGTTCTGTCATTGAATGAATTAAATTTTATTTTCTCTCACTTTTTCTGTATGAATTTGCAATTGATAATGCATACCATATTTAGTATAGTACTATATAGTATGTATATAGTATAAATATCAATATAATATTATATTTTTTACTTTGGTTTTTTTTTTTTTTGGCCACACCCGGTGACGCTCAGGGGTTACTCTTGGTTATGCACTCAGAAATAGCTCCTGGCTTGGGGGACTATATGATAGGATGCTGGGGGATTGAACTGTGGTCCTTCTGGGGAATCAAACTGTGGTCCATCCTCCAAATCCAATATAATATTATATTTTAAGTGCAACTTCAGAACTGGAATTTTCTTTGCTTTTGTTGTTGTTGTTGTTGTTGTTTTGGGGCCACACCCAGCAGAGCTCAGGAGTTACTCCTGGCTCTGCACTCAGAAATCACACCTGGCAGGCTTGGGGACAATATAGGATGCCTGGGATCTAACCCAGGTCTGTCCTGGATCAGCAGTGTTTAAGGCAAACACCCTACAGCAATGCTATCACTGTGGCCTGGAATTTTCTTTTGAAAATTTGTTCATTGAATTAAACATTTATTTATTAAATTGAACATTTTCCGAGGATACTGAATGTTTGTTGAAATATACTATTTCAAACACTTTAACATTTGATTAAATGAATAATCATTAATCCTTCTATTGTTAGCCATATAAATTTAGTTTTCAGTTTTAAACCTTCAAATAGTACTATCATGAATGTGAATTTTTGTGTTTCTTATAATATTGGTTAGGGTTAATTTTTAAGAGTAAGCTTATGGAGGTGCAAAGCTGAATCTTTAATTAATATTAATTGAATACGTGCACAAGTGTTCCTGTCTCGACATCTTATTAAAAAGAAATGATCACATAAAAATCTTTTACCTGGGGCCGGAGAGATAGCATGGGGGTAAGGCATTTGCCTTGCATCCAGAAGGCCATTGGTTTGAATCCCAGCATCCCATATGGTCCCCTGAGTCTGCCAGGAGCGATTTCTGAGTGTAGAGCCAGGAGGAACCCCTGAGCGCCACTGGGTGTGACCCCAAAATAAAAACAAACAAACAAACAAACAAAATCTTTTACCATCTTAAAAAAAATACCTCACTGTTTCTTACTGCATCTCATCGAGATTTAACCTTTATATTTTTGTCTCTTACAAACTATATATTGACGTCTTTTATCTACCTTATATCACAGTATTAGTTTTTTTATAGCACAAAAAAAGGCATTCAAACTAGACATTATTTCCATGACTGTTAAACTTCTTCGGAATATCTGAAAAGTTTCGAACTTCATACAAATATTTCCAGGCTAACCTCTACAAGTTATTTCCATCTAATCGTATATAGATGTGTAATTTTTTGAAAGGTAAATTCTACTGCTATATAGAAACTTGGTATTAACTGAGAGCCACTGAAAGCCACATTATTTTTTGTTGTTGTTTTACCTTCTAGAGTCTGAGAATCTGTTTCCTTGTTCTACTGAGCAAGAAACCCCAAGAACCATATATATTTTTTAATGTGGGACTTTCCTGATGGGACTTTCTTGATTCTTACTCATTCATTTCTTTCCTGGCTACTCCTCCCTCCTTCTTTTAATAAATTTAGAGTTCTCTTTCCAGAAATATCAGCCAGGCGGGTACAATTTTTCAGTGCTTCCCTCTCCAATGACGTAAAACACCCACAGAAATTTTCTGCTAATCCTTAGCTAAACAAACAACAATATGTCAAAAATATTCTCGAGGCCAGATCATGCAAGTCAGAATGTGAATCTGCTCACTCAAAGACCATCATTTTGGTAGGAATGCAATTGAGAGGTAATGGCACAGCTTTAGCTCAATCCTCACAAATGTGATCTGTAAAGAAACCTAAGATACTTATTTTGGGGTGGGGAGCTGGAATTGATGGCTGAAAATAACTAGTTTTTTTTTTAAAGTATTATTGTCAAAAAAAAAAAAAAAGAAAAAGAAAGAAAGTATTATTGCCAAAGAAGCAGTAAAATGTAGTAGTAAAACAGAATTTTCAACTTCATTACATACTGGATTATGTTATTGTATTTGCATAAGGTATCTCATCAGAAAAAATGATGTATTTAGTAAAAACAGTAAAAGCAAACATATCTAGCATTCATCACTGTCTCTGTTTTACTATGGAAAAGACATAAAAGGACTGGTGTTTATCATGGCTTCTGATGGTCTAGTCATTTTGCTAGGAACATGGGTACTCTAAACTGTGGTGCACATAGTAACAAATCTTTATGGGTAATCCTGGCTATATATGAAGAATTAAGTTTGTTAACTTGGTTCCTGAAAGTTGTCATAAGAAGTAAAAACCATTAAGGTAAACAGATTCTCCTTGCTCACTGATTTTATTCATATTTCTATTAATAATAATTCTTCCAGATACTTCCCTCTGGATCTTCCTCACTGAGATAAAGCACTCCCAGGCATATAGAACTTAACCACTGACTTGATCCTTGGCATACTCTGTAGGAATCTAAGAAAAGGGAAGGATGAAACCATTCTGGTTATAGAAAGTTTGGAATGACCTGAAATAACCCTGAAATAGAGGCTAGTCAGAGTTTAAGTGTGCCATCACTGAATATGACTTGGGAATGGAGAGTGAAAATGTGGTACTGGATGGCATGTTTCAGAGGTGTTTTCTGAGCTACTAATTCTGAGATTTATTATTTCTATTGGTTTGAACTCTTGGTTGAATGTGGCCTAACCCAAATTAACAACCAAGACAAACACCAAAGCTGGGCTTAAACAAGAAAAGTAATTTGTTAGTTAATATAACTTAATAGTCCAAAATGGGATTCATTTACCACTTTATCTCTTTGCCAGCAGCTCTTGGTATGTCTGATAGCCAGAGCAGACTTTATGTGTCAAAATAAAACTGCCCCACTTCTTAGCTTTATAGCTTCAACAGGAAGAGAATAATATTCATCAGGACAGGAAGAAAGTTAGTAAAAAGAAAGAAAAAAGTGGCCCCTTGGATCACCTGTCTGTCATTTATGCAGGAAATTGATATCCTATATGTCTGATCATGTGAGCTAGAGTTATTACAGTAATAAGAAATTTCCATCATCAGAAGATTTGGTTCCTAGAAGAAGAAAGTCATTCCAGTCCACTTTGTCAGGTGTTCATAACCAAGCCTCACACCCTGAAGCCAGTGCTGTTCCCACTCTGCCTCAAGCTTGCTGTCACCATGGTAAGACAGTTCTCTATCCAGCACAGATAAGGGCAGGCACACAGCTTCTCCCAGACACCACTGTATAGAGATGTGTGGAAACAATAGAAAGGTAAAGGTTTGTTGCTCTGAACAATTATAGGTACATAACTATTTTCTAGGCCCTCAGATCTATTATAGGTCATCTGCTTGCTTGTGGCCAGCACACAGCTTAATGTATAAATGTTCTAAAAGGAAAGGCCATTGCTTAATATCTAAACTAAAGAATGACCTTCAACTTACCCAGGTGTCTGTACACCCACTTTCCACCTGTTTTTTGCAAGAGATGCTCTGAAGAGTGTATTGGTTTCTGCTTGCTACAGCCATCATTGAGGCACTGGGTGATATCTCTGAGAGATAACCTCACTCCAAAGTGTCCATTTCTGTTTGCAGGCTCTGGAAAACTAACATCTGAAAACCAAGCGTTTGAAATGTTTTATCTTTTGTATCCCTAATAGGGGACTAGATGGACTGGCTCCCCTTCTTACACCTAGTCACACCTGCTGTTTATCCTGCTCCTGCACACAGCCCCATAACTTTCCCCTAGGGTTCACATCGTTTCCTTTGACACATCAAAGTGAAACTCCTAGAAGATAGAAACAACATGTCTATTGTTAGCTGAATAGCAAATAATCCTGTGTTAGGGCAAAAAACTGAAAACATCCTGAGTGTTTGGATTTGGGAGGAGGCGTAGAGATAGCTGAATGAATAGTGTTGAAAGTGCAAGTTGTCATTCTGATAAATCCATCCCCTAAGAAAAGGACAATATTAAGAATTTGCAATGAAAAGCTTTTATCTACACTCCTTGGTCACTATACTTCCCGAACTCTGGATTTATCACTTAAAATAACTCTGGTTCTTGTTCTTCTCTGATACCTTAGCTCTTATCCTTCAAGGATAGTCCCTCCTAACTGATTTTTAATGTCTTTAGTCTGTATTCTCTCCAAGCTTCCTTCATGTATATCCCTCAATACATACATCTAAGGTAGTATGTCCTTAGATATATGTCCTTAGACCAGTTCATTAAATGTGACTTCATTTTTGTTTATTTATTTATTTATTTTTTAAATTTATTCAAACACCTTAATTACATACATGATTGTGTTTGGGTTTCAGTCATGTAAAGAACACCACCCATCGCCAGTGCAACATTCCCATCACCAATGTCCCAAGTCTCCCTTCGCCCCACCCGACCCCCGCCTGTACTCTAGACAGGCTCTCCATTTTCCTCATACATTCTCATTATTAGGACAGTTCAAAATGTAGTTATTTCCCTAACTAAACTCATCACTCTTTGTGGTGAGCTTCCTGAGGTGAGCTGGAACTTCCAGCTCTTTTCTCTTTTGTGTCTGAAAATTATTATTACAAGGGTGTCTTTCATTTTTCTTAAAACCCATAGATGAGTGAGACCATTCTGCGTTTTTCTCTCTCTCTCTGACTTATTTCACTCAGCATAATAGATTCCGTGTACATCCATGTATAGGAGAATTTCATGACTTCATCTCTCCTGAACAGCTGCATAATATTCCATTGTGTATATGTACCACAGTTCTTTAGCCATTCGTCTGTTGAAGGGCATCTTGGTTGTTTCCAGAGTCTTGCTATGGTAAATAGTGCTGCAATGAATATAGGTGTAAGGAAGGGGTTTTTGTATTGTATTTTTGTGTTCCTAGGGTATATTCCTAGGAGTGGTATAGCTGGATCATATGGGAGCTCGATTTCCAGTTTTTGGAGGAATCTCCATAGCGCTTTCCATAAAGGTTGAACTAGACGGCATTCCCACCAGCAGTGGATAAGAGTTCCTTTCTCTCCACATCCCCGCCAGCACTGTTTATTCTCATTCTTTGTGATGTGTGCCATTCTCTGGGGTGTGAGGTGGTATCTCATCGTTGTTTTGATTTGCATCTCCCTGATGATTAGTGATGTGGAACATTTTTTCATGTGTCTTTTGGCCATGTGTATTTCTTCTTTGTCAAAGTGTCTGTTCATTTCTTCTCCCCATTTTTTGATGGGGTTAGATGTTTTTTTCTTGTAAAGTTCTGTCAGTGCCTTGTATATTCTGGAGATTAGCCCCTTATCTGATGGGTATTGGGTGAACAGTTTCTCCCACTCAGTGGGTGGCTCTTGTATCCTGGGCACTATTTCCTTTGAGGTGCAGAAGCTTCTCAGCTTAATATATTCCCATCTGTTAATCTCTGCTTTCACTTGCTTGGAGAGTGCAGTTTCCTCCTTGAAGATGCCTGTAATGTCCTGGAGTGTTTTGCCTATGTGCTGTTCTATATATCTTATGGTTTTGGGGCTGATATCGAGGTCTTTAATCCATTTGGATTTTACCTTCGTACATGATGTTAGCTGGGGGTCTAAGTTCAATTTTTTGCAAGTGGCTATCCAATTGTGCCAACAACACTTGTTGAAGAGGCTTTCCCTGCTCCATTTAGGATTTCCTGCTCCTTTATCAAAAATTAGGTGGTTGTATGTCTGGGGAACATTTTCTGAGTATTCAAGCCTATTCCACTGATCTGAGGACCTATCCTTATTCCAATACCATGCTGTTTTGATAACTATTGCTTTGTAGTACAGTTTAAAGTTGAGGAAAGTAATTCCTCCCGTATTCTTTTTCCCAATGATTGCTTTAGCTATTCGAGGATGTTTATTGTTCCAAATGAATTTCAAAAGTGTCTGATCCACTTCTTTGAAGAATGTCATGGGTATCTTTAGAGGGATGGCATTAAATCTGTATAATGCCTTGGGGAGTATTGCCATTTTGATGATGTTAATCCTGCCAATCCATGAGCAGGGTATGCGTTTCCATTTCCGTGTGTCCTCTCTTATTTCTTGGAGCAGAGTTTTATAGTTTTCTTTGTATAGGTCCTTCACATATTTAGTCAAGTTGATTCCAAGATATTTGAGTTTGTGTGGCACTATTGTGAATGGGGTTGTTTTCTTAATGTCCATTTCATCCTTATTACTATTGGTGTATAGAAAGGCCATTGATTTTTGTGTGTTAATTTTGTAGCCTGCCACCTTGCTATATGAGTCTATTGTTTCTAGAAGCTTTTGATAGAGTCTTTAGGGTTTTCTAAGTAGAGTATCATGTCATCTGCAAACAGTGAGAGCTTGACTTCTTCCTTTCCTATCTGGATTCCCTTGATATCCTTTTCTTCCCTAATCGCTATAGCAAGTACTTCCAGTGCTATGTTGAATAGGAGTGGTGAGAGAGGACAGCCTTGTCTTGTGCCAGAATTTAGAGGGAAGGCTTTCAGTTTTTCTCCATTGAGGATAATATTTGCCACTGGCTTGTGGTAGATGGCCTTCACTATATTGAGAAAGGTTCCCTCCATTCCCATCTTGCTGAGAGTTTTGATCAAGAATGGGTGTTGGACCTTATCAAATGCTTTCTCTGCATCTATTGATATGATCATGTGGTTTTTATTTTTCTTGTTATTGATGTTGTGTATTATGTTGATAGATTTACAGATGTTAAACCATCCTTGCATTCCTGGGATGAAACCTACTTGATCGTAGTGGATGATCTTTTTAACGAGGCATTGAATCTATTTGCCAGGATTTTGTTGAGGATCTTTGCATCTGCATTCATCAGTGATATTGGTCTGTAATTTTCTTTTTTGGTAGCATCTCTGTCTGGTTTAGGTATCAAGGTGATGTTGGCTTCATAAAAGCTATTTGGAAGTGTTTCTGTTTGTTCAATTTCATGAAAGAGTCTTGCCAAGATTGGCAGTAGTTCCTCTTGGAAAGTTTGATAGAATTCATTAGTGAATCCATCTGGACCTGGGCTTTTGTTTTTCGGCAGACATTTGATTACTGTTTTAATTTCATCAATGGTGATGGGGGTGTTTAGATATGCTAAATCCTCTTCCTTCAACCGTGGAAGATTATAAGAGTCCAAGAATTTATCCATTTCTTCCAGGTTCTCATTTTTAGTGGCATAGAGTTTTTCAAAGTAGTTTCTGATTACCCTTTGAATCTCTGTCATATCAGTAGTGATCTCTCCTTTTTCATTCCTGATACGAGTTATCAAGTTTCTCTCTCTCTCTTTCTTTGTTAGGTTTGCCAGTGGTCTATCAATCTTGTTTATTTTTTCAAAGAACCAACTTCTGCTTTCGTTGATCTTTCGGATTGTTTTTTGAGTTTCCACTTAGTTGATTTCTGCTCTCAGCTTTGTTATTTCCTTCTGTCTTCCTATTCTTGGGTCCTTTTGTTGAGCATTTTCTAGTTCTATTAGCTGTGTCATTAAGCTACACAGGTAAGCTCCTTCCTTCCTGATGTGTGCTTGCAAAGCTATAAATTTTCCTCTCAGTACTGCTTTTGCTGTGTCCCATAAGTTCTGATAGTTTGTGTCTTTATTGTCATTTGTTTCCAGGAACCTTTTTATTTCCTCCTTGATTTCATCTCGGACCCACTGGTTACTGAGCATGAGGCTGTTTAACTTTCAGGTGTTAAAGTGTTTCTTCTGAGTCCCTTTGGAGTTCACAAATAATTTCAGAGCCTTGTGGTCAGCGAAGGTAGTCTGCAAAATTTCTATCCTCTTGATCTTATGGAGGTATGTTTTATGTGCCAGCATGTAGTCTATCCTGGAGAATGTCCCATGTACATTGGAGAAGAATGTGTATCCAGGTTTCTGGGGATGGAGTGTCCTATATATATCCACTAGGCCTCTTTCTTCCATTTCTCTCCTCAGGTCTAGTATATTCTTGTTGGGTTTCAGTCTGGTTGACCTATCCAGTGTTGACAAAGCCGTGTTAAGGTCCCCCACAATTACTGTGTTGTTGTTGTTGTTGTTATTATTTTTTAGATTTGTCAACAGTTGTATTAAATATTTTGCTGGCCCCTCTTTCGGTGCATATATGTTTAGGAGAGTGAATTCTTCCTGCTCTACGTACCCCTTGATTAATATAAAATGTCCATCTTTGTCCCTTACAACCTTCCTGAGTATAAAGTTTGCATTATCTGATATTAGTATGGCCACTCCAGCTTTTTTATGGGTGTTGTTTGCTTGGATAATTTTTCTCCAGCCTTTTATTTTGAGTCTATGTTTGTTCTGACTATTCAGGTGCGTTTCTTGTAGGCAGCAGAAGGTTGGATTGAGTTTTTTGATCCATTTAGCCACTCTGTGTCTCTTAACTGGTGCATTTAGTCCATTGACGTTGAGAGAAAGAATTGTCCTGGGATTTAACGCCATCTTTATTTCGAAATTTGGTGTGTCTTTTGGGTAGTCTTGTCTTAGATTAGGTCTTTCAGTTTTTCTCTTAAGACTGGTTTTGTGTCTGTGAAGTTTCTGAGCTGTTTTTTGTCTGTGAAGCCATGTATTCTTCCGTCAAACCGGAAAGTGAGTTTTGCTGGGTATAGTATTCTGGGTGAAGCATTCATTTCATTCAGTCTTGTCACAATATCCCACCACTGCTTTCTGGCATTGAGTGTTTCTGGTGACAGGTCTGCTGTAAATCTCAGGGAAGCTTGCTTGAACGTGATTTCCCCTTTTGATCTTGCTGTTTTCAGAATTCTGTCTCTATCTGTGGGATTTGTCATTGTGACTAGGATGTGTCTTGGGGTGGTTTTTCTGGGGTCTCTTTTGGTTGGTACTCTTCGGGCATGCAGGATTTGATCACATATATTTTTTAGCTCTGGAAGTTTCTCTTTAATGATGTTCTTGACCGTTGATTCTTCCTGGAAGTTTTCTTCCTGGGTCTCTGGGACTCCAATGAGTCTTAAGTTGTTTCTGTTGATCTTATCATAGACTTCTATTTTCATCTGTTCCCATTCTTTGACTAATTTTTCCATTGTCTGCTCATTTGCTTTAAGTTTTTTGTCCAATCTCTCCTGCTGTATGGAATTGTTATGTATCTCATCTTCCACAACACCGAGTCTATTCTCAGCTTCTGATACCCTGTCCCAGAGCTTATCCATTTTGTCATTCACTTCATTTACTGACTTTTTCAGTCCTGTAAGTTGACATGTTATTTCAGTTTGGAGTTTTGTGATTTCTGTCTTCATATTCCCTTGGTTCTTATTAGTGTTCTGTTCAACTCGATCCATGGTTTCTTGGAGTCCTTTGAGCATCTTCCATATTGCTAGTCTAAAGTCCTTATCTGAGAGGTTGATTAGTTGGTTGGTCATTATCTGGTCCTCAGGATTGTCATCTTCATTCTCTATGTCTGAGGCTGGCCTGCGTTGTTTCCCCATTGTCACACTTGTATTGTGGGTTTTTCTACGTGTTGTGGTGGTATTCATTGTCTATATGATGCAGGCAGCACACTCCTCTGGCTCCTCCCTTTCTCGATGGGCTAACTTGCCTCTAAGGGAGGGGAGTCCTCCGTGGATGAAGCCTCACACTGGGTCAAATCTTAGGCCCGAGCATGCAACAGAGAAGACAGTCCGGAGAGAAATGTTTGCTTCTGTGATATAGAGCCGTTCTTAGTGTGATTTTTCCTTCTTGTTGCAATGGAGTTCTTTCCTTAGAAAGAGTGCACGGCCGCGTAGCGAAGCGGAGCGGCCGTGCTCCGCTGGAGCCTCTTTTTGCCCCACTCGCAAGAGTTTCACGCAAGAGGACAGTAGACAGACATAGACAGGTCACACTCACAGGTTTTCACAGTTGGGCCCCCCTGGGCCGGTGTACTTTCGCAGATTTTCCCCACCTGGTGTCACACACATGGAGCCAGCTTTTGCAAAGCTTAGCCGGTTTTCATGCTCTCATTTTTGTTTATTTTATTCTTACTTTGAAGTATTATGTGAGTATTGAATGAATTGATATATATATATATATACACACACATGTTATGTTATATATGCATATATATGTATATATATACATATATATGCATATATATGTATATATATATATATGTATATATATATATATATAAACAGGCTTACTGGCACATAGTAATAGTGACTGGCACATAGTAAGTTCTAGTTCATTGTTAGCCAGGTATTACTGAACTCTGTAGGCTCCAGCATAGTGTTCTTCACCATCTGGTCCAGGATACTGCTGCTTTTGTAGCTTGCTTGCTTAAATGCCAGTAATTCCTCTACCCCCGACAGAAATAAGTAGTTCATTTGCTTTCTTTTATTTCTGATTACTAATTGGATTTTCTCCTATGTCAATTACTCTTCCTGATTCTGATTATTTAGAAATATTTCTATGGCTTCCTTTTTTCTGTTTCTCTTTACCATGACCCGTCTTTTTTCTTGTGCACCTATCACATATAGTACTAGATGTGGCTTATGTTTGTGGGTTCTCCTAACTTCTGTCCATGACCACTTGGGAAAATTCCTCATTAATTAAGGATTTGCACCAGGAGACCCCCTCTAGACTTCTCCAAGGATAAAAAAATGTATTTATCCTATCAGATTTTAGAATAGTGGAAATAACTGCTGTGTGTTAGATATCAAAAATGTACTAGGAAATTTTTATACATAATTACATTTAATCAAATTGAGTCACAACAAATTCGCCCTTGCTATTCTACAGATGAAAAAACTTGAGAGTTCACAGATCTACAATGATTTGTTAAAAGAAATAGTAGGATCAAAATGAAAACTTAGGTCTTATTCTAGAACCCATAGTCACATCATTCTCAGTGTGATTATTATCTTTTTTGTCCTTTGTTCTCTAATCCTGGAAGCTGCATCAGTATTGTGAACAATATCCATGAGTGCTTTGTTCTTGCTCACAGAGGAATCTAAGCATGACACAAGTCTTGTGCTATTATTACTCTTGATTAATCAAATTAATCTGAACTCTTTTCAACACCCAAATAGGAATAATCACTCCTATTTGTTTTCTTTCATTTCTTATCACCAACTGGACTTTTCTTATACATCAATAATACTTACGACATTGATTCTGTAGAACTGACCTATTTTCTATCAGATAGTAGTGATATTATAAATGGCTGTGCATGGTGATAATTACTTCAGATTTGGGGGGCACTGCCATGCCACTCTGATCAATAATCCTGTCTCCTATTTCCTGAAGAGAGGAAATTAACAGAACACTTGTTGAAGTCAGGGGATATTCTTCGAAAGAACAATGTTTTATTTTATATTTCAATATCTAACACTCAATAAAGATGGATGAATAAATTACTAGAAGAAATAATAACTGGTCAACTTAACAGTATATGATAAATAGAAACTAAGGTCAAACAGAGAACTCAGAAAAGTCAAAAGAGGAACAGTCCTCTATTTTGCTTCTAATGGGAGTTTCTTTAGTGGCACAGGACGAGGACAAGAGGAGGAAAAAGTTCTAGAAATTATTATTTGAAGAATATTTACTACCTGTGTAGTGTAAACATCTACTTGCAGTCTACTCTAGACAGTGATTTCTATATCCAGCTGGACAAACTGAGGATCTTCCCTTATGATAAATCTTTTTCCTAATTATTCATTAGTTTTGAGTATTTGGACATTGAATAATTTTCCTGACATTTTTTTAAATGATAGAATTGTCAGAAAATCTCTTTCTTCAAGGAAATGAGATTAGAAATGCAATGCTTGAGCATTGAAATTGGTTCATATCAAACTCTCAATATGTGTATTTCATTTTCCTCTTCTCAGTTTTTAACATGACAGTTAAATACAGTCTTTAAAACACTTGAAAATTAAAATTTTGGGGGGGTTGGCCTACACCAGGTATTGCCCAGGCTCTGTGCTTAGAAAAATCACTCCTGGCTGTCCCAAAGGACCATAAACCTGAACTCAGGTTTATCCTGGGTCAGCTGAGTGCAAGACCAAAACACTACCTGCTGTACTATTGCTCTGGTCCTGAAAAATAAATTTTATATTACACTAGTGCATCATTGAGGGAATTAAATTGAACAAAAATTCAAAGGAAGTTAGGTTATATTTTAAAAGAACTATGTATAATCTATGAACAAAAATTTCACCAGTGAATATAATACTTTTATGAACAGTTATAACAAGAACCTGATGGGCCAAAGAGATAGCACAGCATTTAGGCATTTGTCTTGCATGCAGCCAACCCAGGACAGATGGTGATTCGAAACCTGGCATCTCATATGGTCCCCCGAGCCTGCCAGGAGTAACTTCTGAGTGCAGAACCAGGAGTAACCCCAGAGTGCTGCCAGGTATGACCCAAAACCCAAATCTCCCCCCCCCCCAAAAAAAAAAAAAAAGAAAAAAGAACCTGATGTTCTCCAACTTTATTGAAGAGAAAAATCTTTTGGGATTGATTTCTCTGAGAATTTTAGACATTTACTCTCCTTGGGAGGAACTGACTTCATTAACAATGAGAATTTGTGTCAGCTCTTATGCCATCATTCATGTCTCTATGCCCTTGTAGACTATTATCAACCCTGTCTTCTCACTGAGAGCTTTTTCTGACACTGACATGCTTTGAGCCTCATTGTTCCCTCTGTAAAGGAAGTCCACCTTCCCAGCATTTCCCTTTCAGAGAGAGTGAATACTTTTTTGCTGGCCCAGTCAGCGCTTTCTTGGATGAGCATTTCCAGGCCTTTCCAGACTCAGGGAAAGTTGGCAGAATTGTCTGGCTGCTCCCTATGCTTACTGGAAATACCAGAAGCCCACAGTTTGCATAATGCTAATTAAGTTTTCAGCTCTGTATCCAAACCCTTAGAGTGTTTTGAAGATCCAATAACTTGGCATATGTCTTTTTATAGAGAGTGACCGGAGAAGACCCTAATCCAACCCACCACCAGAACAAGGCTGCAGAATTCATCAGCAGTCCTGTCAAGGGGGTCCCACACCTCCAACAAAGTAGCCTCTGATCTCATGGGGATGTTATCATTTGCAGTGTAGTGTTTCTCTGTCGGTCATTATTCTCTAGTATCACTTCCTGAAGTGCCCCTATTGAATTTTCTCCTTTGCCTTTGAAGGTGTTTAGTTTTCACTGAGCCATCACACTCAATAGGTGTGGTGATACTTTAGAGTTCTGCCACACCTCAGGGTGTGGCAAGACAGGACACCAGAGCCAAGTGGCCTCCCCCACCCAAGGTGTGGTGATATCACCTATTCTTACCACATCTTGGAGTGTTGTATTGATGCCACACCATAAATCATCCCAAACCAAAACAAACTATGCCAATGCTTTCAACCCCTCCTTGGATAAGCTGTAAAACTCTGCTGTGGCACTCATGTTATATGTCTGGGCCCAGGCTCTGAGTGTTTTAAATGTTATAATAATGACTTCAGCATCTCTTAAGAAAGAAAATGGCAATCAAAGTGACTGAACTGGAGACTTTGATCTTTCCCTTTGAGTTTAGAAATCCATTTATTTAGAGAGGGTGCAAATGAGGGGAAAAACTTGATCAACATTCCCTCAAACATTATGCCTAAGAAAAAACTTTCATTACATACAGCCAACCCCAGTTTAATTCCTGGTACTGAATATGAAGTCTTGATTACAAATAAGAAATAATTCTTGAGCACTGTAGGGGTGTAGCCCCAAAGCCCTTCACCTACCAAAAAAAAAAAAAGTCTTTCAGGGGATCAAGGAAATAGCTCAAGAGTCAGAGTGCACCTTACAGTTCCTATGTTTGATCTTGGCACTGCACAATTCTAAAGGCATGTCCAGGAGTATGAGTGGACTCCAACATAAGAGTGGCCTCCATTTAAAAAAAACCAAGAAAATATTTCAGTTATTAATATTTTCCCAATTGATCATTCTGAGAAAGGTGCTGACTTATTGGCCTCCAGGCCAGGAATAGCTACAGTGGTGGGGAGCAGTCCCTTTCTTTGAACTATAGTTTCGGTGCCCACATGCATGGCATCACTGTTGATTCAGTGTAGTCAGACCTTGGCAAGAGGCTCAGGACCAGGAGGTGGGTGGACAGTGTGACCTAGTGTAATCCCTAGGAGTGCCAGGGGGAGCAGCTGGTACTGCCCAGTGGGGAATCCACAATGGCGTTAATTAGCTTCTAATGGAAAGAAAAATAAGAACATCTTTTCTTGTCATGCTTTGTTCTTGTGGAAGGATCAGAACTGATCAGAGAATTAACCAAAGGTTAAAAGGTAAATGGTATGTCATGGATTTTGAGTTAAATGGGATATCAAAGAAGGCAGATATCAGACTAGGAAAAAAAGTCCTGGAGGCAAAACCCTGCCAAGAACTATGGATACATTTTGGAGGAATGTGCGAATATATTAAGGCTTATTGAGTAAAAAGTAACTAAAAAAAAACAGTGCTCTGGAGTTTTGGAAGCAAAGAAGAAAAAGCAATTGGGGATTACTTTTTCCCCCAGTTAAAGAATCCTCTATAACAGACATTTGCAAACAACTACCCGAGAATCTAATAAAGTCGATTGCTTTGTTTTTATATCTTCTAAGAGTAGTTTTTGTAACTTAAAAAAAGAAAGAACAGACTGTTGTTGAGAAGTGAAAATTGAAATTCAAATGTCAGTATTTACAAGTAGATTTATTGTAACATAGCCACAATCATTTAAGCTTTTGTGCTTCAACAGCAAAGCGAAAGTTGGGCAGCAGTCTTAGGACTCTCACTTCATGTGCTCAAAGTGGCAGAGCTGGGATTCTATACAGTATGTATAGATATGTATGTATATATATATATACATATACACAGTATATATAGTATACTATATATATATATATATATATATATACTATAACCACATTTTATTTCAAGTGACACCAATTTTATATCCCAATGAAGGGAATATTGGCCTCTGCCTGAAGAAAATATTGCATTCTTATTTATAGATCTGCATGGCAACAAAATTGTCTTTAACTATTATGCTCTGAGTTTTGTCTGAAAATTGTGAAAATTATCGCTCTTCAGGTGTGTATGTATCTGTGTAACATTCTTAATTTGGCTTCCTGGTTCCTAAAGCTTAAAATAATTCACTCTGGTCCATAGAAAAAGTCTGTTTTTCTGTCCTTATATAAAGTAAGCTCCTTCTCTATAGTAAGGATTTTTACCTGAAATATGCTTTAAAATTTATGGTGAGTTTCCACTCCCTCCCCTAATGTTCTCTCATATACTAGTTTATGAGGAGACAAGGCATTTACATTTGTTGAGAATTTTGCAGTTGAGAGAAGGTGACAGGTATATTCTGTTACTTGAATAACCTCCTAGTTTTGAAATGCAGAATAATCTCAGCCATTGCCGAGGAGTAAAACACTGTACTGCTCTAACGATAATAACAACATCTGAGGTAACAATACCTTCTGAGAGGAAGTGCATCAATTCACCTAGGAAACTAAAAGTTTTTTCTTTGAAAGAGACCCAAAACCTCAACTCTTGGATCTAAAATTTTTAAATATGGTAGATTTTATTCAGTAGGTTTAGAATGGTACGAAGGCTGCAGCATCTGGTATGATGAGCAGATTGGTTAACCTGGTATTATAGGTTAAATGGTGTCTCTGCTGCCTAAATATGTAAAAGGCCTAATCTCCAGTAATACTAAATATGACTTTATTGGAAAATATTGTCTTTAGAGAAGAAAGTGGAAATGAAGTTACAGGGTGGAGTGGGGAAAGTGGAGGGTGGGGAGTGGTGCTGATAGTGAACCTAAATTGATTAAATACCTTCTGAAAAAGAGAAAAATTGGTACAGTTAGACAAATAAAGAGGGAGAAGAGTCTGAAGAGACATAGAGAATGCCTCCTAAAACAAAAGCAAAAACAAAACAAAACAAAACAAAGCCTGAGGTCCTGAGAAGATGGAACAGAAGTTTGAACAGATCTTGCCTTATGGCCATCAGGAGTGTTGGAAGGAAAGCAGCCCATTCTACAAGTTGATTTTGGGCCTCCAAAACTTCAACAGTCAAAGCATATTGTTTATTTAACCTGGAATGTTATGTTGTTAGTACAAGGAAGCTCAACAGTGTCCTAACATGGTAGTACTTTATGCACTGTAGCAAAAAATAAACAGATGAACTTAATAGTAACTGAGTGAGAGCCCCCACCCTTGGGATAGGCACTTTGGACATGTGGGCCAGAAGGGTCAGAGTTGTGCAGGAGCAGAATGAGGAGTGCACTTGAGTATCTTGTCTTGTGAGTGGCCATATTAGTCATGACCTGTTCAGAATCCAACTCGTGGCATGGTTAGAGGCAGGGGCTGCATATAACTCTGAATTTCTTGATTATTACTGACTATGGCTCAAAAGGGAGTTAACTGGTGGTTGCTGAATGAAGCTAGTTGAATTTCAAAATAAATAATAAAAAGGGAATGTTATTATCTTTGTATTTCTAGTTGGGAAATAGATTTTCTGGTTATACTAAAGTGAAGAAGTATCCTCAGATTCTCAGATTTTGACCTTTAGACACAGTCGGATCACTGAGGAGCAATAACAAAGAAAAGAAAGGAGAGGTATCCAGGCTCTGACCCAGTCCAGACTTATCCCCACAGACTGGATTAGTGATGAGCTTTTAGATAACTTACAAGACTCACAAAGATGATCTTTGGCTCCAAACTTATTATAATGAGTTTACTTAAGAATTGACATACTGGGGCTAGAAGGTAAACTGCTGTTCTTGCCCTGCATACTGCCAAACTGGGCTCAGTCTCCAGCATCCTATAAGGTCCCCAGTAATGTAAGGAGTAGTAATTCCTGAGTGCAGGACCAGAAGTAACTCCTGCTCATCTCAGGGTGTGGCACAAACCCTAACCCCCCATATTGCCATGCTATTTTCAGAATTAATTTAGAATATTTCAAATATTTTAAAGACTAGTCACAATTTATAATATTTTTTCACCAATTTAGTTCAGTTTAATTCTACTTATTAAATTTTTCCTGAGTACTATTGAGGTTGACAAGCAAGAACTATAGTTGTTATGTCTCATTTTATACTAAACTTTGAGTAGGTTCATGACAGATCTGGGTGGATCACCCTCAGTTCCTCACTTTTCCTGCTCTGGGACTCAAGCAAGGAGACTGCCTACCTTTAGTGGAATCAGTTTGAAAACACCAAAAGTCCATTTCAACAAGCCAGGATACATTCATGAAATATTTACGAATATATTTTCATCTGGGTGACTCTTAAATGTCCCTCTAAGTTGATAGGGTCAACTGCCAGGAATAAGTTTTCCAATTTCTTCTGCCTATTTTCACATAGAAGCCTCATTAAAGTACTAAAACTAAAACATATTACCCTTTAAGAATTTTTTTTATACTGAGATGGTCTACTTATTGTTACTTAGAAAGTCTGAGGTCACCACAAGTGATTCTCAGTCAGCCAGGACAGCTGTTTAATGTGAAAACAGAAGATGTGTTGGTTAAGGATACCTGCACTACCACAGCAATACTTGGGGCCCTCATTTGGCAAGTCTCTTGGAGTTGCCAGGGCTGCACCTGGTGATGCTCAGAGGACCTACTGGTGACAGTGATTGAACTGGGTAGGCTGCATTCAGGGAGGGCAACATAACATCTATATTATCATGCTGGCCTCAATAGCAATGTTCAAATTAGTGTGACCCATGACCCAGAATTTGTTATTGGTCACACAGGATCATCTATATTTAGGAGAATAAGCAACTCCATGTTCACTAATACTAGATTTAACTTCATTGTGTTTGTTGTCATCACAGACTAAAGGTAGTGTGATACTCTACTTATTGTTTCCAGGCCAAAGTGGAGCAGTGACCTGTCTTCTATTAATAATGGTGTTACAGAGTTTGTAACTAATGTTTCCTTCTCTAAAATTGTTTCTTCTCATTCATATCTTTTGCAATGTGACTTAATGAAGTGAAACTTAAAAGAAAGGGAGCAGAAGGAGAGAAGTGTTGTGTGGCAGAGGATATCATGTCAAAGCTAGATATGATAGAGAGATTAAGCTGATACCCTATTTTAAGGTCTTTAAGCAAAGAAAAATAAAAGAAATAAAAAGAATAAATTAAAAGAATAAAATTAAAATAACATAAAAATACATAAAAATAAATAGTGGGGTGCATACGTATTTTGGAATGAATGTCCTTCCATCTTGGGGGTATATGCCTAGGAGAGCAATTGCTGGGTCAAATAGCAGCTCAATTCTGAGTTCTTTGAGCACTCTTCAGACTTTTCTCCATTGATGTTGGACTAGGGGGCATTCCCACCAGCAGTGGATGAGAGTTCCTTTCATACCGCATCCTCGCCAACAGAAGTTGTTTCCATTATTTTTGATGTGAGCCAACCTCACTGGTGTGAGGTGGTATCTCATTGTTGTCTTGATTTGGATCTCCCTGATGAGTGAAGGTGAGCATGTTTTCATGTGTTTGTTGGCCATCCTTCTGTCTTCCTCAGAGAAGTGTCTATTCATTTCATCTCCCCATTTTTTATGGCTTTATTTGGTTTTGAGGGGCTCAGCTTTCTGAGTGCTTTGTATGTTCTAGATATCAGCCCTTTATCTGATATGTCAAGTGAAAAGATTTTTTCCCATTCTGTTAGCTGTCTTCTTGCGTTAAGTAGGGTTTCTTTTGCCATGCAGAAGCTTTTTAGTTTGATGTAGTCCCATTTGTTTATATTTGATGCTAACGTTCTTGCCATTGGTGCTCCATTCTCAAAGACCCTTTTGATATATAGGTCTTCGAGTGTTCTGCCTATTTTATTTTCGATAAACTTTATAGATTCAGGTCTGATTTCAAGGTCTTTGATCCATTTTGAGTTGACTTTTGTATAAGGAGTGAGATATGGGTCGATTTTCACTTTCGTACATGTGGTCTTCCAGTTGTACCAACACCATTTGTTGAATAGGCTTTCTTTGTTCCATTTCAGGTTTTTGCCTCTTTTATCAAATATTAGTTGGCTGTATATCTGGGGGTTTATGTCTGGGAATTCTGTTCTGATCCACTGGTCTGAGGTTCTGTCTCTGTTCCAGTACCATGCTGTTTTAATTACTATGGCTTTATAGTATAGTTTCAAGTTAGGTAAGGAGATGTCTCCCAGCATTGCAGCACTCAGTATAATAGCCAAATCTTGGAACCAACCTCGATGTCCAACAACAGATGAATGGATCATTAAGATGTGGTACATATATACAATGGAATATTACATGGCAGTCAGAAATGATACAATCACAGACTTTGCAGCAACGTGGATGGACCTAGATCATGTTATGTTAAACGAAGTAAGTCAGAAGACAAAAGAAAAACACAGAATGGTAGCACTATTCTGAAACACCTAGAACACATATTTTATACACAACTAATACCTAACAATCAAATAACAGGGTTTAACAGGGTAGAAACTCCGAACATTGTAATAGTCAACACATACGTGGGAGCAGTGTCCAAAATACATGAAAAAGGAACAATGCAAACTCTTGACTACACATTATACCACAAAGAAAACAACAACAACAGAAACAGCAGCATAGAGAGAACAGGTATGTAATCAGACTTCTACAACAAAGGCCCACAATAATCACTTAGAGTTCGTATACAGGAACACAAGTATAGAACACCAAGGGAAATCACGGACTGCAATGGCAACATACCATAACACTACCTTTTAATGCCTTTATCTTACTATATCTTAAATAACCTCTTAGCTTTTCTGTCCACAGGCGCCCTTGGATACAAAGGGCGGACAAACTACGGTGGCAACTCGGGATACCACACGGGATACCATACCTTGCATGCACTACGAGATGGCCACGAAAAAACTCTTTGACATACACTTTATCTCTAGGTAATACCTTCATTTAGGAATTGAAGCACGTGACCAGTCAGACCACTGAAGCAGTACCTGAGACGTACAGAATTATTCTTCGAACACTTTCAATCAAACCAGCATTCCTTTGCTATTCTCTCCTCTCTTCTCACTACTTCTTCTTCTTCTTTTTTTTTTCTATTCTGCTCATTACTTTTTTACCTTTCTCTTCCCCTTTTCTCTCTAAGGTATAAAAAAAAAAACAAAAGAAAAAAATACATAAAAATAAAATTAAAAGAATAAAACAAGAATTAGCCAGCTCACAGTAGGATGGTAGTATTGCAGAAACAGACAAACCACCAGAAGATGGAAAGTGCTCAGAACACATATCTTTATAGCTCATATTATTACTTTTTGGAAACTGATAGACTTATACTGTGTTTTTCAGAGTGTGTGTGTGTGTGTGTGTGTGTGTGTGTGTGTGTGTGTAAGAGGAGTAAGGGTAGTAGTAAACCACAGAGAGTACTAGCTATTATTTTTAAACCAATAACCACAATTTATTGACTAGTCATCAAGTGCCTGGCCCTGACAAATAATACTGCAGCTGCAATACACAAACAGTCTTGCAGACTAACAGATTAAGCTAAGTAATTCTCTGGGATTTTAGTCTTCCTATTAAGGATTTTAAGTGATCATTTATTGGTTAAGATCCAGCCACATTATTTCACTTAATCTGTATTATTTCACTTAATGTTTTATTTGTATTGAAATAATATATTATTTCACTTAATCTGTCCTATAATATTATCAAAAGGTGAAGGAAACTGTGGCATAGAAAACATTTTAGGGTTCTCTGATAAAAACAAAATATGGTGTTTGACTATATATATGGCTCTATTTCCCTCAATTTTGCTATCAATAAAGACATATTTTAAATGATCATATGAACTGGCAAGACTAAGATCTGAAAGGCAGGAGACCTTGTTAAGGTTCAGTCTAGAGTGAATATTGCAACTAAAGTTCAAAAGCAGTTTCAACAACCCAGATGCCCAACAACAGATGTGTGGCTAAAGAAACTGGTACATATACACAATGGAATACTATGCAGCCACCAGGAAAAATGAAGTCATGAAATTTTCCTATACATTGATGGGCATGGAAACTATTATGCTGAGTGAAATAAGTCAGAGGGAAAGAGATAGATACAGAATAGTCTCACTCATCTATGGGATTAAAAAAAAAAGACATTATTGTAATAACACCAGAGACCAGCCACAATATGAAGCTTACCACAGAGTGGTGAGTGCAGTTAGATAAGTAACTACACTAACAACTACCATGACAATATTTATGAATGAGAGGAGTAGTATGCCTGCATTGTATATATATTAAATACATTATAATATTCAAGATATATATGACATAATATAATATAATATAATATAATATAATATAATATAATATAATATAATATAATATAATATAATATAATATAATATAATATAATTAATATAAAATATATATAAAGCTGTTTCCAGGTAGTATTTCTCTTTCACAGAAAATATTAAGGTTTGGAAGTGTAGGGTATAGACTTCCCAAACAGTACTCAGGTGGCCAGGGACCTGTCTCTGATCCTGTCAACTAGACCCAAGGATACAATGTTGTTCAATTCTTCAATGTTGGGTAATCCAGAAATGCTCAGGGCACCTCCACGGTCATCTGTGGTGCTCAGAGGACTATATAGTCTAGCCTGGGATCAAACTGGGAATGTCTACATGCAAGCATGTGACTAGCATCTGTAATATATTTCTGGCTCCAGAAGATGTCAGTTTTTATTTTCAGGATTTCAACTTACTGGATAAAAATAATCTGCTCTACATAAAGTCTATGATTTAAATGTTAAAAGTCAGGGGAGATAATATAAGGATTAATGCCATACCTTACATGCACTTGGACAAACGAACTCTGTTCAATCCTGAGCACTACACTGTCTGTGAACATCACTAAGTATAACCCCTTTGGCTTCGGAGCAGTGCCAGTGGTGTGGGGCACAACACCAAGCTGCACATATGCTAGGACTCTCTCATGGAACCTCGGGCCAGACTGATGGTGAAGGCAAATCACTGGGAGTGATCACCTGTTTGGGGGGACTCTCCAAAAAATTAAAATATTAATAATATCTTTAAAAATGCCTTCACATTAGCTTCTTCATTGATATTTGACCAAATACAAGGAGTCTATGGATAGCCGTGTCGGAATATAAAATTAACTATCACAAAGAAGTAAAGCTTGAGTCACCAGCTGAGATATAAAAGCAAGATTTGAACTGTGGCCAGTTAGATGTGGGAGTCCCAAACATTCACCTCTAACCTTTACACTTGTGCTTGTTGACACATAGTTATGTGCAAATGACTTTGCCCCTTTCTCCTAGAAGTTTAAGCAGTGAGGTGGCTATACAATTCTGCTCTGCCCCTGTTATAGGAAGATAATGACTCTAGAATGTAATTTTCAGTTACACTAAAAGTACAGAGTCATTTTATCCTTTAACACTATTTTAAATGATTGAAAAATAAATAATAACCCTTTTTAAAAGGCATTTTGAAAATTTCTTTTGAAATAAAAGTGTGCACCTTCTCATCTAATGGATCCACTTCTAGATATTTTATTTAACAAACAGATGAAGGTGTAATTATAACATGGCTTCAGATGCAGTAAAAATGGAAACAACATAAGTTGCTCAATAAGGGAGCAGATAACAATGATGATAAATCATATTATGAACTACTTTATAGTTACGAATAGGAATAAGATGCTGTTATTCAGATAACTCAGATGATGGTTTGCCTACAGTATTAAGTGATGACAACAATATAAGGTATAAGCTAAAAATGGTCCATTTTATAAGACAAAGCTATGCATGAATTAATTTTCATAAAGATGAAAAATGCTGATGTGTGCATATTAAACTGGATACCTAAGGAGTAAAAGTAGGAGGGCAAGAAAAGGTATGAATTAACTTTGCATGTGCTCTTGTAATTCTCGTATTTTCTGAATATAGTTTTTATAATTTTCTCATTTATTTAGACATTGAATATGTCAAATAAATATTTTAATAATGTATTTAAGCACCAATGGTTACAAATTTGTTTGTAGTTAGGTTTCAGTCATAAAATGTATCCCCCTTTCACCAGTGTAACCTTCCTGCCACCAATGGTCCCCATCTACCTCCCCAACCCCACCTCCTGCCTGTCTTAGAGACAAGCATTCTATTTCTCTTACTCACTGCCATTGTCATGATAGTTGTTAGTGTAGTTATTTTTTTAAACTGTACTCACCACTCTTTGTGGTAAGCTTCATATCATGGGCTGGTCCTTCCATCCTTAATCTCTATTGTCTCTGGTATTATTGCCATACTGTCTTTTATTTTTCTTAAATTTGCCATATTCTTTCTTTAATATTAAAGAAATCCCCATTTCTTTAATTTTGACCTGCTCTCCACAATAAAAGCTCTGTGTTAATTTGCATACCTTTGCTAAGGCACTTATTCTGGAAGAGTGGGTCTCATATGGCTTGTGGGAAGATGAAAGTACTCTGATTTGGAAGGGACATTGGGTTCCCTAACATAGTCTCTTGACCTGCAGATACCCTTATACCCACAGGGAGCTTTATGTGATAGTTGGTGTCTTCTCTCTATGTGGAAGTCCACCTGTTTATAGACAGGCGATGTTTTCTTTGGATGAAGACACAGTTTCTTGTTCAGATTTAGGTATGAGAACCAGTGACAGTTAGTTGTTGGGAAAGAGAACCCTCCTACAGATTCGTTGTGTGTGTTTAAAGAGTGATTTATTTAGTGTAGAAGGAAAAGATTGATCTATAGAATTCTACCTCTTGTGGTGCTCCTTTGATATTAACTATTTTTCATTTGATTTTTTTCTTTGAAATTCAAAGCTAGAAGAAGGTCTTTTCATAATTATTACTTGATGAGATAGCAATGAATTGTAGGCAGAGCTTATTTCTCTGCTTTCAACAATGCTCAGAAGAGTTTTTAGAACTTTCTCTCCTACTGGAGCAGCTCTGAGTAATTTGTTTCTCAGTGGCATTCGCTATTAATGTTTAGCTTCCTGGGGACAGCAGCTGCCATCTGTTCTGGATCTCAGTATCTCCCAGCAGCACTTTGCATCTGCATTGTGGGCATTCAGGGTCAACTGAGCTCATCCTTTGCAGATGTGTCTCTAGAAAGCATTTGAAACTCAGGATTGATCTTGATTTTACCCTTGTTGAAAATGCTTTGGTGGTTACTTGTGGCTCTAAGCTGAGTGCGGATTTCTTAGGTGTTCTTCAAGACTCTTTAAAACAGGACAGCCAATCAGCCAGTCATACAGATTCCACCGTACAGTGCTGACACCTGACCTTTCTTTAGCCTGACCATGTCTATGTTTTTCTAAATTAATAAACATTCAGAACATCACCCCTGTTTATATGACCTGGTCCCTTATCACCTCTTGGATCATTTTCCACTCACCACCTCTGTGGTCACGTTCTAGCTATCAACTGTCTTCTATCAATGGAATATGATGTCTAGCTATCAATTGAATGTGCTGGTCTCTGGGATACTGCCAGTCCAACTCCCTCTAAATGTTTTGCTGGGTAATCTTTTCAGTAGTTTTTCACCTATTAATGTTCATTCTTCTGACATCATCTGTACTATCATTTCTGCAATCTCTTTCCCTGAACCTCCACTCCCAGACAAAGTTAGGAATCTTTTTATACACTCTATTAACTCCTCTAGTCATTTAAAATAGCTTTAACATGATGATTATTTTGGAAATTGTTTAAAACTCTGTGAGTCCAGGAAGCTCTTGTTTTCTCAGTAATAATGTTTGCCGCACAGAAGAGTCTTAAATAGTTCATGGACTGAAAGAATAAATAAGAGACTAGGCCAAAGCAATGTGAATAATCAGCATTTTTTCTCAAGCTACTCGGTTTCTATAAATAACTTGTTGAATTAGAGGAGCTGTGATTCCAGTACTGCTTGTATACTAATCATCTATGTTTGAAATGCAGCCTCTGAATTTTATTAGCTCAGTTGCAGCCAGCCAAATCTACTTGTACTACTTGGATTTTTGCTTTACTTTTTATCTGATATTTCCTTTGCCACTGCCTCCTTATTACATCTCTAATCTCTGAAATCATAATAGTAATGTTTGGTTTTACCCACATATTAGAAAAAATCAATAGAAATAACCAGGAATCAGAATTTAAAATGCAATGCTCTTTTTTTCTTTTTGCATCTCTCAGGTTCTGTGGCCTGACTTAATTTAGACTCTAGATTTGAGCATGTGCTAATTTGTCTGAGTCTTTTGTTTGTCTAGATTAATTATATTTGAAATAAATCTTTTCCATGTGAAGAAGCCATTTTGAGGAATATAAGAAACCAAAGTTGGCTACACAATTCTGAAAACTATTGCTAGTATTCCATTATTTTAAATATTGGTTTTAATTAGCTTTATGACCCATCAAGAACCCAATTTTATGAATGAGCCTTATGCTACGTTTTTATGGTTTGTCAAATTATTTATGTCTAAGAGCTTTATGCTTAATGTCCTTAAGAGTTATCAACATTTCACTCAACATTAAGTCAACACCAAAAAATAAAATGTGAATTAAACCTTGAAATAGAGTTCCAGACATATAAAATCTGCCCACAACCAAATCAAACTACACATACTCAATTCTTTTTAATGCAAAACACATTTTCCTTAGGGAAAAATCAGTGTCCACACAGAAATGATGCATTCATTTTCCAGTGTTCTCTGGCTGAAATGATTTCTCCTGGTGCCTATAGCCTTGGAATCATCAGATAAAGCCAAACCTCCTGGGAATATTTTAATGTAACCATATTGTAGTGTGTGTGTGTGTGTATGTGTGTGTGTGTGTGTGTGTGTGTGTGAATATACTGAGCAAAGGGTGAAAATTCTTAGATGCTAAAGAGAAATTAGAAAATATAAAATATTAGAAAAGGTCCCAAATGATCTAACTTAGGTTTTGGTGAATATCATTGTGTGGTACCTAGATCATAGGGAGGGTTAGATGAAGCATATCCTTTTTTATTTTGTTTTATTAGGAATGGTCCTCTTGAATAGTGCTCAGGGAAGGGGGTGAAAAGATATAATACAGTGGATAGAATGTTTATTTTGCACTTGGCTGACCCAGGTTCTATCTCCAGTACTCCATATGGTCCCCTGAGCCAGACAGGAGTAATTACTGAGTGTAGAGCCCCCCAAGTAACCCCCGAGTACTACCAATGTGATCCAAAATCAAAAGAAAGAAAAAACAAGAATTTTCCATTGGCCCAGGCTTATTTTCAGGATATATGGCTAATAATGTTGGTGGATCAGTGCTGGGGACAAAGGATATATTACTGCATGGTACAGAGATGTCAGGGATGATTAGGGCCACCCTTTAGGGTTTGGGGGACTCTAAGACACCTGGTAATAGTTGGGTGCCTCTAGGGCTAAATTGGCGATATTTGGAGACTTCAATGACTAACATCCATCGTAATTTGTGCCAGGATCAAACAGGGTCCTACACATGCAAGACATATGCTCTAACCCCTGTATTATTTTTTAGGCCTTAACTATTATTTCAGTGGTGTCCCCAATAATGTGTCAGCCTCTCTCCATCTTGCCCCTGTGACAAGTGTCTTTCAGCTGAATTTCCCCATGACCCTAAGATGGCTACTATGATGTGTTAAGTGCTGTCAGTAAGACAGACCTAGAGGCAGCATAGCATTTGTTTTACTAGTGCACTTTTTGTTATCAGTGACAAAACTTTCTCTGCACTCCCAGTGTCTGTCATATCTCACCTGCAGAATAAAGAGTCCCAGGGAGACATGGTAGTTTTTTAGATGGTTGTCATAAATTTTACATTGCTCACAGGTAGATTTTTCTAGGAGAGGGCTCTTGTGACTTGTTTATAGTCATTTTTCAATCTTTTCCCACTTTTACAATAGGAGAATATTTTGGGCAAATGAAAATGAGGGGAGAGAGGCTGGAGTGGTAGTACAGCAGTTGGTCGTTTGCTTTGCACAGGGCTGACCCAGGAGGAATGCAGGTTTGTCCGTCCACCCTCATCCTCTTGTCTCCCTCCCCCCCCCCCCGCCCCCATCACTCCAGAGCCAGGAGTGATTTCTGAGAATAGAGCCAGGAGTAACCCCTGAGTGCCACCGGGTGTGGTCCCCCAAGAAAAAGAACAACAACAACAAAAAAAAAAACAAACATAAAATGAAGGGAGAATTGGAATTCTAATGACAGAAGATGTGGCTTAAATGTCCTTTAATGAAGGGATGCACCTGGGCCTGACTGTGGTGATTGCACATATTTAGTTGTGGTGCTTGCAGAAGGTTACATCTCCTTTGTGGCACTCCACAGCCAGCCATGGTGCTTACTGAGGTTTGTGCTCCTTTGTGGTGTTTGCATATATGCTTCCCAGGGCTTGCTTTCTTACTTGAGGCTCACAAGTTATGGTTCTGCTATTGTCTGGGGTTGTGATGCTCACACACGATTGCAAGGTGTTTCATTTCTTGGCCATGGCATTCACTGCTTTGCTTGCTTGGGAGTTGGAACACCTTTTGGGGATGCTCACACACACCTGGCAGAGGTGCATTTGGTCATGCTGCTGATGCAGTGCTGGGGACCACAGAGGGCATAGCTGATAGTTTATACACATATGCTGCCTGGAAACACTAGGGTCCTGGAAATTCGAACTCATCATCATATACTTGCAAGATAGGTGCCCAGGCAAGACAGCTGCTTGCAAGGCCCTTTGGCCTATCTTATGCTTCTCAAACACATTGAATGACACAGAGAGAATTCTGATATACATTCTCTATGAATCAAGCTTCTCTGACTGTAAAACTGAAAAATACTCAAGGAGCTTAGAAAAGACTAGAGGAAATTTGAGAAGAGAACAGAAAAATTCACAGTGTAGGCATTGTGGGGCATACAGACAGGGAGGAATGAAGATTCCCATGGTACCTGGAGATATAGACAGTTGCAATCCATAAGCAGAGCTCTTCATGATTTTCTTTTTCTTTTTCTTTTTATTTTTATTTTTGGTTTTTGGGCCACACCCGTTTGACGCTCAGGGGTTACTCCTGGCTATGTGCTCAGAAATCGCCCCTGGCTTGGGGGGACCATATGGGACGCCGGGGGATGGAACCGCGGTCCATTCCTTGGTAGCGCTTACAAGGCAGACACCTTATCTCCAGCGCCACCTTCCCGGCCCCTCTTCATGATTTTCATTTGCTCTGCAATAATCTTTGTTCCTGAACACCCAAAAGATTTGGGAGTGGGGAGGAGAGGTGGCAAGAGAAGAAACCTCAAAGGTTTTTGCTTATTTTTGAATCAGAGAGAATAAATCAGTAAGCAAAGGAAAACTGGGTAAAGAGTAAAATTAAGAAAAAAAATCAGGGCCAGGAGAGATAGCACAGCGGCGTTTGCATTGCAAGCAGCCGATCCAGGACCAAAGGTGGTTGGTTCGAATCCCGGTGTCCCATATGGTCCCCCGTGCCTGCCAGGAGCTATTTCTGAGCAGACAGCCAGGAGTAACCCCTGAGCACCACTGGGTGTGGCCCAAAAAACAAAAACAAAAACAAAAAAACAAACTCAGAGAGCAAATTGTATTCCTTGAGCATGCTGCAAAAATACAGAGAGTAGAACATTTCCTTATATGTGGCTAACATGGGTTTGGTCCTTGGTACCTCATATAGTTCCTGAGCCCTGTAAGTAGTAGTCCTTGAGAGTAGAGTCAGGCGTAAACTCTGATTACTGCTGGGTGTGGTCCAAAAGTAATATACATAATATATTATAATATAATGTAATTATAATATATACAATACAATACAATGTAATATATTATATATTGTGTGTGCAATTATATATAATTATTTATCTTCCTACAAAATATTTATATTTCTGGGAGAACATGGAATGGTTAAAGAATGGAAATAGTATAAAGGATGCTGCATTTTCTAGATATAATTCGAAAGAAAAATATTTAGCTAATCAGGACTAATGAGGCAGTTGCTTGAGAGCCATTTAATTTTGTGTCAATAAAATAAAAATCTCTGGATTCTCTGGTTCCCACACAGTTTTATTTTTAAACTCTTGGTAGAAGAAGAAATGACTAGAGAAAATCCTTTTTCATGTTTTTAAGAAGGGGGTTTTGAAGTTTGTTTGCTTAATAAAGTATTTGCAGTCATAATTCGGTTGCATATTAAAGTTCAAAACGATCTCATGTTGGAAGTGATTGAAAATTGTTGCCATCTGATGGCTTTGTGGGCAGAGCTCTCACAAATGATTCTGCATGCACTGGAAAGACAGGACCCGTCTGTGGACATGGTCCCAGGAGTAACAGTCTGCAGATTCCCTCAGTGGTAGCCTTCAGACTGGCCTAGAACTCTTCACAATTTGATTTGGTATTTTAACATTTTTCAGCCATTTGATTCCTCAGTTCTTATCTCACTTTGTATCACTTGGCAGGGAGTAGAGAGCTGGGAGAGTCTCTGTGGTGCCATTCTGTAATTGTCACCATGGAAAATTTTTTTAAAGGCAAATTTTGGACAGAGAGGGAGGGAGATAGGGGAAGGAGAATGAAAAGAGAGGAAAGAAAAGAGAGAAGAGTGAGAGAAACTGACTGTTTAGGGTATCCGGGATGAGTCAGTGCCTCATCTGCTGTGTTGAAAGGCAAAACTATGTTTAATTTTAACAATGCTTCGCTTCCATCTTCACTGGCATAGGGAGCCTAGTTGAGAACAGAGAAAGAAGTTTTATATGACACATTTCAAATTCTTGCTAGAGGCAAGAACCTCACTGTTTTGGGAGGGGGGGATCTCTTTCACAGCCCCACACCTGAGTCTTTTATTTTTACTTAGAAGGAAATGGAACAATGGAAGCTTGTCTGTTCTGATGATAAGCGTAGAGGCAAGAATTAAGGCCTAATAAAGTCTGTGATGGGCCATAATTATGCATGAGTTAGTCCAGATGACCGAGATGTTTGGTGCCACCCAAGGTATTGTTTGCTGATTGTTAGCTTGTATGAGGTTCAGTTTAATTATGGAAATGCTGGTCTTTATCGAATAAAAAGAAGAATGATAGTTCTTCCTTTCTTTAAATACCTGCCATATTAGAATCATAATTAAACTTGAGTCAATTCATTTGTCTTCCTTCATATTGACACTTTTATTCCTTTCAAAGTTTCTTTCAGGATATTCTGCCTGATAGGAAATGCTTGCTTATGTGAACTTTTTGCTTAATAAAATAAGCAAGCTAAAATGTAGGCTCAGAATTTGGAAGGAAGCCAGCATAATGACAAAAGAAGCAACCAAGTCTTTGGTTTTGTGAGTCAAAACAGAGAAAAACTTTAAACAAAATAAGAACCATAAAATAGAGGCTTGATTGTACAATGAGCAGAAAGGGTTTTTGGTGAGGATAAGGCTATATGTAGAGAGAGGAAGTAAAAAATGAAAGAAGATTATTTTCAACATTTTTTTAAAAGTTAATTTTGGAAGACTTATTTGAAACCTACATCAAACTCAGGTGGTCTCAGAAATCCTCAGCAAATGAATGCTTCCCCTTTCCTCACCCAACAAATGTAATGATTGGTATGTAACTGAAAGAAGTGAAAAACATATTTTCCCCTACACATTCCTGATGGGAGTTGTCTGTCTCTTTCTCATGCAATGCAATGTTCCCCCCTCAACCTCCCCTCTGTGTTAACTACCTGCTTGTCTTTTATCTACTGAGTTACAGGTGCTGATCCATTTGCTGGCTCCCCATGGTTTTACAGACCCTGCATTAATTGTGCTGAAGACATCTTGGAGACTTAATGTCTGGATCCCGCTCACTTGGAGACTTGAAGTCTGGACCCTACTCACACCTACCCCCAAAACCTCCGGATTCCCCCATATCAAAGCCCATTCCTGTTTCCTCTGTAAAAATAACACAGCCCACCTGAAAACTGTATAAAAACCCCTTGATTTCAGACTTTGGGGTTCGCAACCTCTGCTCTGCTCTGAGCACGTTTCGAACCTCTGATCGATCAGATTAAACTTGGAACTTGCCTGCAATTTGCTGAGCACGTGCCTTTTTCACTATTCTGTGCTGGGCAACTGGGGGGTCGGGTCGTCCGGATTTTTCATTTTTGGCGAGCCAGCCAGGAGACCCTTACACACCCCACCCGAGCCGGACGAGTGAACAAGGTCTGCTTGGTGAGTTCCCTGGGATCCCTTCTCCCTCCTCCTCCCCTTAGCTCACTCTCTAGTTCCCCGTGTGCTTTGCTCTGGGTTTATCTGTGGGAAGCGCTATTGCAAACAGACCTGATAATCGACTAAGGGGCTTAGTCGTGGAAGTGTGTGACTTTGGAATCCCAGACTGAGGTTCCCACTCGATGCGTATACCGAGTGGCAAAGGAGTTGACGAACTCCAACGCAAAGTCACATCCCTGGCCGCGCGCACCAGGGTGCCTAGGAGGCGATTTAAAGCAACGGGGAAGACGTTCCCTGGTTGCAGGAAGGAGGTCTGTCTGTGTAAAGGTTTGTCTGCGTCGTAGGTTTGCTTTCTGTCGCTATTATTGAATTTGAAACTGTTGTTGGAATATTGGCTTGCGATTTGAGTTGAATATCTGGCAATTCTGATATCGTCATTGTGTTTCTCTATTGTGAGTCCCTTGGGGCTCGTCCTTTGATTGTTGAGCCGAAAAACTTTCTGTTTAAGATCTCTCACTAACTGTATCTAAACTAACGCTACTGAGTCCGACCGCAAAAGTCCCCCGGAGCCAGGTACCCCGTCTTCTCCATAAAAGACGTGGTCCGATAGATAAATCCTGGTGAAGAATAAAGGGTCTCAGTCAAGTCTCTCCAGATAGACTTGCCCTCCAGCAAGACAAACTGAGCTCCGGTTAGGAACACATTGGTTTAAGCAATACACTTCTCCCTCAAGTGGTCGGACATTCTCTTTTTCTATGTCTTCTGTGACTAGTTCTTTCTGTCCTCTTACTTGTAACTGGACTAATCCAGCCTCATATTCTGGTACACTCATCCCAGTTTGTTGTTTTCTCTCTACGGAACACCCTACCCTTGTTTTCGTGTTCCAAATCGGACTCTGTATTGTGTTTTTTTTATTCCTTGTTGGTTGTTACACTGTTAGGTGTGGAAAGAGGGCTTGATATATTGCTGTGTGAAAGAGAGGCTTGGTAACAGCTGTTTGTGCATAAGGCTGGTGAGACCAGGCAGCAATGGGACAGGTACAATCCACACCACTTGCTCTTACACTAGAGCACTGGAAAGAAGTTAATAAAAGGGCAAAAAAACAGTCTTGGGTTATAAAGAAGAGAAAATGGCAGGCATTTTGCTCTTCTGAATGGCCCTCCTTTGGTGTAGGGTGGCCTAAGGAAGGCTCTTTTCATTTGCCATCGGTACGGAAAGTAAAAAGCGTTATCTACCGCGCCAAACCCGAGGGACACCCAGAACAGGAGTCCTATATTCTTGTTTGGGAAGATTTGTGTGAAAGCCCCCCGGAATGGATGCGCCCCTTTCTGTTTCCAACAGCTCCCGACAGCCTGGTCGCCTTGCCGCCTGACCCTGAGCGCTCTTCCTTACCCCCACCTACTAACCATAGCATTCTTCCCGTAAGAACCCAAGAAGGAGGCGCCCCGGAGGAGATAACGAAGCCAGCCCCTCCCGGCTCACCTCTATGCCCACCACAGTTCCCCAACATTTATCCAGATACAACTGATCTTCTTCTTTTCGAGCCCCCCCCTTACAGGCCCACAGAACGGAGATTCGCCCAGCCTGCATCCACACAACGGGAGGCACCTGTCTCCCCTGCGTCTCCCTCAACTTGCGAAAGTTCAGAGAAGCAGGGAGCAGGTCAGGGGGCGTGGCCGCTTCCCGGGTCTGCAGAGCGGGGAGCGTCTGCCCAACCTGCGTCTCCCTCAACTTGTGAAAGTTCGGAGAAGGGAAGGGCAAACGGGGGGGCGTGGTGGGTCACCCCAGCGCCTGCCTCGATCTGCGGGAATGCAGGAAGTGCAGACCAGGGGACGCTGCGGCTCACCGCAGCGCCTGCATTTGGGAGAGGGGAACCATCCACACTGTCAGCTCCCACTGCCCCTCCCCAGCCACCACCACCACTATTAACCAAGGGGCATGACCGGGCCCCTTGCCTGCCTTCTGTTTTAACAACAGACGGACAGGAATCATACTATCCACCCTCCCCCCCTGACTCAGAGGGAGGGGATGGACGCACAGGACCAGCTGCAGGGACCCGGAGCCAGCTAAGAGGACAAAGCTCTGCCCCTCTTGCAGCATCTATAATGCCACTAAGACCAGTGGTCCCCAACGTTCCTTTGCCCGATGGGCATGGTGGAAATATGCCTACCTTACAGTACTGGCCTTTTCCCTCCTCTGATTTGTACAATTGGAAGCTAAATCATCCTTCTTTTTCAGAGGACCCTACTAAATTAATCAACCTTTTTGACTCCCTAATGAACACTCATCAACCAACCTGGGATGATTGCCAACAACTGATAAAAACCCTCTTTACTACTGAGGAACAAAATAGAATCCTGGCCGCAGCACGGAAAAATGTGATTGGGAATGGTGGTTTAATCACCGACAGGCCTGATGAAATAGATGACATCTTTCCTTTGCGCAGACCTGACTGGGACCCCAACGCTCCTGGAGGTAGGGAACATCTGTCCACTTATCGCCAGACACTCATGAGAGGTCTCCGGGAAGCTGCTAGGAAACCCACAAATTTAGCCAAGGTAAAAGAAATAATACAAGGGCCAGAGGAGCCACCAGCTGTCTTCCTAGAAAGACTAATGGAGGCATATAGGCGATATACCCCATTTGACCCTGCTTCTGAGGTCCATCAGGCATCAGTAATCATGGCTTTTGTAGGACAGTCAGCAACAGATATTAGAAGGAAGTTACAGCGGCTAGAAAACATACAAGGCAAAAATTTGCAGGATGTGTTAAAAGAGGCAGAAAAGATATATGAGAAAAGAGAAACAAAAGAAGAGAGAGAAGAAAGGTTAGAAAAGGAACGTAGAGAGTGGGAAGAAGAGAGAGAAAAGCGTAAGAAGGAAGAGGAAGAGAAAGAAAGATTAGAGAGAGAGCGGAAGGAAGATCGGAGAGATTACAGGAGAACTAAGCAAATAGCAAGAGCCCTGGCCGTAGCAGTCAGTGCAGAAAGGGCAGACAGGGACCTGGGCCCACGTAAGAACCCGGGATGGGGCTCAGGCCCGCGTCGCGATTTAGGATCACGACGGAAGCCGCGCAAGCTCGAGAAGGACCAGTGTGTTCGATGTGGACAGATAGGGCACTGGGCACGGGAGTGCTCCCAACCCCCGAAACCTCGCTCAACAAAGACCCTAGCAATAGACTCCGAATGAGGGGGTCGGGGCTCCAATCCCCTCCCGGAGCTCAGGGCTAAGTTTAAAGTGGAGGGGACTCCCGTGGATTTTGAGTTAGATTCAGGAGCAGTATATTCAGTCCTGAAGAAACCACTAGGGCCATTGGCAAACAAAATAACTTTAGTACAGGGAGCAAATGGAAGCAAGTACAGACCCTGGACTACTAGTCGTACAATGGATCTGGGGAGAGGAGAAATAAAGCACTCCTTCCTGGTCATTCCAGACTGTCCTTCACCTTTAATGGGTCGAGACCTATTAACTAAATTAAGGGCACAAATTACTTTTGAGGAAACAGGCCCTGAGGTAATTTTTAGGAATCCAAAAGTCCAACCTATTGGAACATCCATTTTAACCATGAGAGCTGAAGACGAGTATAGAATATTTGAGGAAGAAATCCATACCTCCAAAACAGATCTGGACTGGTGGTTAGAAATAGCACCAGCAGCATGGGCCGAGACTGCTGGACTAGGGCTGGCAAAACTACAGGCACCAGTAGTGGTGGAATTAAAGGCAACCGCAACCCCTGTAAGAATCAGGCAATACCCCATGAGTCAAGAAGCAAAGCAGGGAATAACTCCCCACATCAGAAAGCTCTATAAGCAAGGAATTCTGGTAAAATGCCAGTCCCAATGGAATACTCCACTCCTCCCTGTCAAGAAACCTAGCTCCGGGGACTATAGACCAGTACAGGACTTGAGGGCAGTTAATGCCCGGGTGGAAGACATTCACCCTACGGTGCCCAACCCCTACAATCTGCTTAGTACCCTCAGTCCAGACAGAATTTGGTACACTGTGTTGGATTTGAAAGACGCCTTCTTCTGCTTACCCTTGCACCCAGCTAGCCAGCCGTTGTTTGCTTTCGAGTGGACAGACACGGAGGCCGGCATCTCAGGCCAGCTGACATGGACACGACTCCCGCAAGGATTTAAAAACTCCCCCACCATTTTTGATGAAGCTTTGCATCAGGACCTAAGTGCTTTTCGCGAACAACACCCACAGGTAACTCTGTTAGAGTATGTCGATGACCTGCTGATCGCTGCCGAAACCGAGGGCAGTTGCAGGCAAGCCACTCTAGATTTGCTACAAGAGCTAGCCCAGCTGGGATACCGGGCCTCTGCCAAGAAGGCCCAATTATGCAGACAGGAGGTAACGTTCCTAGGATATACCCTACGTGATGGCAAACGATGGCTGACGGAGGCTCGGAAAAAAAGTAGTTGCCCAAATCCCGCCACCAACAACACGGCGACAGCTGCGTGAGTTCCTGGGAACAGCAGGGTTTTGCCGTTTATGGATTCCGGGTTTTGCCAACCTGGCAGCACCTCTATACCATCTCACAAAGGGAGATGCAGCATTTGAATGGACTCCTGATTGCCAACAAGCCTTCGATGCAATCAAGACGGCCCTGCTGTCCGCCCCAGCGCTGGCTCTACCTGATGTGAGTAAGCCATTCACTTTATTTCTGGAAGAAAGAGGCGGGGTGGCCAGAGGCGTCTTAACCCAAACACTCGGGCCGTGGAAAAGACCGGTTGCCTACTTATCAAAGAAATTGGACACAGTAGCCAGTGGCTGGCCCAAGTGCCTTAGGGCAATTGCAGCCGCGGCCCTTTTGGTAAAAGATGCTGACAAGATCTCCCTTGGGCAAAAGCTAACTATAGTAGCCCCACATGCACTGGAAAGCATCATCCGCCAGCCTCCGGACCGGTGGCTCTCAAACGCAAGAATTACACACTATCAAAGTATTCTGCTAGACAAAGACAGAATTCATATCGGAGTACCCGCCACCTTAAACCCGGCCACTCTGCTGCCTGAAGAAGAAGCAGAGCCGGTACTGCACAAATGCCAAGACATACTGGCTGAGGAAAGCAGTACCAGAAAAGATCTCCAGGACCAGCCGTTAAAGCAGTCAGATGTGATATGGTTTACAGACGGGAGCAGTTTTGTAAAAGGAGGAGAAAGAAGAGCCGGAGCAGCAGTAGTAAGCAATCATAAAGTGGTTTGGGCCCAACGGCTGCCAGATGGAACTTCTGCTCAGCGGGCAGAACTAATTGCATTAACAAAAGCTTTAAAATTAGCAAAGGGGAAGAAAGCCACCATCTACACAGATAGTCGGTATGCTTTTGGAACCGCCCACGTCCATGGCATAATTTATCAAAGACGAGGGCTGCTGACTTCAGCGGGAAAGGACATTAAAAATAAAAAGGAAATACTGGAATTATTATCTGCCCTTCAACTCCCCAAAGAACTGGCCATCGTTCACTGCCCCGGACATCAAAAAGGAAATGGAGCAGTAGCAGCAGGGAACCGAAAAGCAGATGCAGAGGCAAAGGCTGCAGCTGAGGGACTACTGCCCTGCCCCGTCGCAGGACCAAGGCCACTTCAGGAGGAGGCATTAGTATGGGTCAGAGAAGACATCCCTATACCTCCACTCAAGCCGGAGTGGAAAACTACAAAAATTGCTGAACTAGATCCGGAAGAAATAGAAGAGCCTGACCCAGAGGCAAGAAGGTTGTTGCCACTCAAGGAAGTACCTAGACAAGAGAAAACTTCAAGAATTCAAGAGTACCTAAAAACACTCCATCGCCTCACCCACCTAGGGCCCAGGAAAATGTTAGAAATTGCAAGAGACTGGCTGGGGGACACGCGCCCCGAGGAAATAAAAAGACTTGCAGAACAAGTTGTTAAGTTGTGCCAGCCATGTCAGCTGGTAAATGCCTACCCTGGAAGAATCCAAATGGGAAAACGATTAAGAGGAACACGACCTGGACAGCACTGGGAGATTGACTTCACCGAGATCAAGCCCACCAAATATGGACTGAAATACCTATTAGTTTTTGTGGACACTTTTTCCGGCTGGGTAGAAGCCTACCCCTGTAAAAATGAAACTGCGCAAATGGTATCTAAGAAAATTCTAGATGATATTTTCCCCAGGTTCGGACTTCCCCAGGTAATCGGGTCCGATAACGGACCTGCTTTCGTGGCCCAGGTAAGTCAGGGATTGGCCAGGGCTCTGGGAATCAATTGGAAGCTACATTGTGCCTATCATCCCCACAGCTCAGGACAGGTAGAGCGTATGAATAGAACTATTAAGGAGACTTTAACTAAATTATCTCTAGAGACTGGCGTAAGTGACTGGATTTCCCTCCTCCCTTCAGCCCTTTTCCGGGCTCGAAACACCCCTCTCCCCTCCCAGTGTAGTTTAACCCCTTTTGAAATCCTATATGGGGCTCCTCCCCCAGTAAAAGTTATAACTGATACTTATGAACCTTCTCTTGCTTCCTCTTCCCCCTTGGCTGCCCGACTGGCTGCTGTCACCACGCTGCAAAAGTGCATCTGGAAAAATCTTCAGCAGGCATACGAGCCCGGGGACCTGACAGTACCACACAACTACAAGCCAGGAGACTCAGTCCTCGTGCGGCGACATCGTGCTCTAACACTAGAACCCAGGTGGAAGGGACCGTATGTTGTCCTCCTCACGACCCCTACTGCAGTTAAGGTAGACGGTATTGCGGCGTGGATACACGCCTCACATTTAAAGCCAGCACCAATAGAATTTAATCAGAATGAGTGGGCAGTGGAGCGAGCAGAAAACCCGCTCAAAATCCGGCTTAAACGCCAGCAAACTGCTCCTCCTGCCTCAACTCCTGTGGTTACTTCTAATGCCCCCAGTCTTAGGGGGGTTTGATCGGCCAGTGGAACACCAAAAGCTGCTAAGGACTCTCTACGGTAACCCCTGTGACTGCCCCGGAGGTCATCAGTTCAAACCTGAGTACCGAGCTACACAGGCAGTCGACTGTGGCACTAAAACGGCCTATCTCCAGCTCAAGCCAACAGCTTCCACAGGTGAAATCAAGGCTCAGTGGGTATGTAAGCAAAAACCCCAACCCCTTCCCCCGGACACGAAAGGAACCTGCCCCCCAGGATGTGTAGAGCTAACTCAGGTACACTCACGGTGCTATAAAACCTATCAGCAGTGCGTTAAAAATGGCCAACTCTACCTGGTGGCGAAACTAACTGATACCTACAAGGGGAGCACTGGAGGTGAATGGGGTCCTGAAACTTTTAAAACTCCATACGGGGCAGCACATTGTCTAGCAAATATTGGAGATGTGGTCTGCTGGCCTCTAAAGGCCCCTTTACATATATCAGATGGGGGAGGGCCCACAGATCAAGAAAAAGAAAAGGAAGCCATAGAATGGGCCGAAAAGGAAGTTTATAACCTAATGCCAAACTGGCCCAAGCACCCCTCCCTTCAAGCTAGGGTGCTAAATGAGGATCTGGATTCAAATATACACGAGATTCTAAAGTACACTCACAAGCTCTTAAATCAAACCAACCCAAGCTTAGCGGCTGACTGCTGGCTATGCATGAAAATGAGTAACGATTGGCCATTAGCAATACCTGTGCCTAAACCAAATATAAGTAGCTTTTCAAACTGCACCTATACCAAGCCCTTTAAGGTAATCCCTCAGGAATTTGACTCCTCCACTTGCTATGTTAGAAATTACTCACTAACCATAGATTTAGGGCAAGTACCAACAACAAGGTGCTCTAACATCTCCGAAGTCTCGTTGGACTTGGGATGCCTCCCCCCAGGACAGGTCTGGGTCTGTGGAGGAAATTTGGCTTATCCAGTGTTACCCAGAAATAGCACAGGCATTTGTGCACCTGCCTTCCTGCTACCCAACATTGATGTTCTCCCAGGAACTGAACCAGTCCCTCTTCCCAGCATAGACCTCCTGGGAGGACACCGAACTCGAACTCGTAGGGCTGTAGTATTACTACCCCTGCTGGCTGCGTTAGGTGTGGTCGGAGGATTAGGAATGGGAGCTGCAGGGTTAGGAGTTTCATTGGACCGGTATAATAAGTTATCTGATCGACTGGCCTCAGACATCCGGCAGGTTTACAAGTCTATCCAGGACCTACAAGACCAGCATGACTCACTCGCCCGGGTGGTCCTGCAAAATCGGAGGGGACTAGACTTAATCCTAGCCGAGAAAGGAGGATTGTGTGTAGCTTTACAAGAAGAATGTTGCTTTTATGTTAATAAATCCGGAATAGTACGAGACAGAATAAAGAAACACCAGGAAGAATTAGCAAAGCGAAGGGAGGAACTCTATGATCAACCGTTATGGTCTCTATGGGGAGGAATCCTCCCCTACCTCCTGCCTCTACTTGGTCCACTGCTAAGTGTACTCTTAATAGTTGCAGTAGGACCCTGTATCGTAAACAGAGTTGTAACTTTTATCCGCACTCAAGTGGGGGAAGTTAAGCTAATGGTGCTAAGACAGCAATATCAGGAAGTACCCACAAAACTCTGAGTAACCACTTGCTGCACCTTGAACTTAACCCCTGAAACCAACTCCGCCCCACCTCAGCAGGAAGTAGTTACAGAAGAGACGTCTGCCCAAAATCCCTTCAATGTTCTTGGCTAGCAGTGGTTACTTCGGTTACTTCTGTGTTAATTCTAAGAATAGAATTATTAACAAGAAGGAGTGGGAAATGAAAGAAGTGAAAAACATATTTTCCCCTACACATTCCTGATGGGAGTTGTCTGTCTCTTTCTCATGCAATGCAATGTTCCCCCCTCAACCTCCCCTCTGTGTTAACTACCTGCTTGTCTTTTATCTACTGAGTTACAGGTGCTGATCCATTTGCTGGCTCCCCATGGTTTTACAGACCCTGCATTAATTGTGCTGAAGACATCTTGGAGACTTAATGTCTGGATCCCGCTCACTTGGAGACTTGAAGTCTGGACCCTACTCACACCTACCCCCAAAACCTCCGGATTCCCCCATATCAAAGCCCATTCCTGTTTCCTCTGTAAAAATAACACAGCCCACCTGAAAACTGTATAAAAACCCCTTGATTTCAGACTTTGGGGTTCGCAACCTCTGCTCTGCTCTGAGCACGTTTCGAACCTCTGATCGATCAGATTAAACTTGGAACTTGCCTGCAATTTGCTGAGCACGTGCCTTTTTCACTATTCTGTGCTGGGCAACTGGGGGGTCGGGTCGTCCGGATTTTTCATAACAACAAGTAGGTATTACCTATTATGACATTCTGTTCTTGGACATTCAAAATAGAGACCCAATATTGTAGTTAGAATAGATTCAATTTAGGCCAATACTGCTATATTATATATTGATTTTACAAATTAAAATCATTAGAGGATTAAAATATAATTTATCTACAGGGAGGCCTCCAAATATAATATGTTCCTTAACTCAGTAAAAATTTAAAATGGCATATAGTATTGACCATTTCTGAAGCAAATATTAATAACTTAATACATTTTAAATACTTAGGAATTTACTTCTTTTTAATATATGACTTTTACACACTTTTAAAAAGTGTTTTTAGAGGATGGGGAAATAGCTTTAAAGTAAGAGATTACATGCCAAGCATAATGGAGGCCCTTCCTAAATTCAGTCCACACCTCATAACCACATCACAGCACCCACAACAACCTAGCACTATGGATGTAGCCCTAGAATTCTATAAGCATTAATGGGTAGGCCCAAGCATTCTTGAAAACACTATTTTTAATTATATTAAAATATTTTTACATATAAGCAAAACTAATTCTTAAATGTTTCAAAAGAATGGTCTTTAGTCTACAAAGAGATTCATATATTAACTTGGTAGGCTCAACATAAGAATGAGTGTGAGGATGAGTTGTTACACCTGAAATATGTGTGCTTAACACTCAGAAAAAATTTATCTACTAAAATATAAGTCAGTATATTAGTATTGACATTGACTAATTTAGTTCTTGTATCAAAAAGGATTTGGATTGGAATAACCAAATAATAAGCTCCCTGTTGATTTGGTTGTTCATTTGAAGTGACTTAAAGAGAATGAATCACAGTTTATGAATCTAGGGAAGGGACAAGGAAGCAACTGTTGATATTCAAAATTGAGAACTGAAAGTCTGGTACCTCTTTCTTAAATGACAACCGTGAATGTCCACTGCACAGCAATAATGTGAGAAATGGGATTAACTCGTGTGAAAACTATTACAACCAATTGATAAAATAAGATAAGCACAATGTGGTGCAAACAGAAACTAACATTGATTATTCCACATAACTCATTTTTGTATCTTTTCTGGTAGCCTTTTCCATTCTCAAACTTCTAAACAGTATGTTTGGAAGATTCCTCTTTCTTTCAAGGAGGGGGTTGTCAAACCTGAACAATGCCTAATGAAGTTATACTAGTTAGTTATAACAAGTGGGCATTCTGATTGCACAGTAGCCATACTATTCTAATTGGTGAATGTACTAAATGCTACATTGGTGAATGTACATACCTGATGATATTCATAATGAGTTATGGCTTCAGTAATTGAAAAATTCGATTAATTTATCTCAAAACTATGTTTTTATATCAAGTCAGAACTTACACTCTTCCTATCATATAGGCCTGAGCCAGTCTTAGAAACCTACACACAGGGCAAGAAAGACATGGCTTTTTTAAAACTATCACTCTGTCACTTTTTTTTTACTATTCCTATATAGGTGACACTTTGGAAAAACGTGGGGAAAATAAAGTTAAGGGGAAAAGTCATGCTTGTCCAGTTCTTTTGTAATCGACAATGTGTTTATTCGTGCAATAGGAGTGTGTAATGATGTGTCCTTTTTCTTGTATGATGCTCTTTGGCACACTAGATAGACACATTCAACCTCCTCTTACCTTGCTTTTAGCAGCAGAGATGGTGCATGTGTGCATTGCGTGTGTGTGTGTGTGTGTGTGTGTGTGTGTGTGTGAGAGAGAGAGAGAGAGAGAGAGAGAGAGAGAGAGAGAGAGAGAGAGAGAGAGATGAAAACTATCATTCCATGGCTCTTTTATCAGGAGCTTGATATGTGAATAATTTGTGGCCTTTAGATTCACTTACCAGGAACTTGGGAAGCATGAATGAGGCTTTAGATTAGACCATGGTTTCAAGCTCTGAAGGATTAGATACTATGGCTTCTAATGAGCAGGTGGAAACCTTTCTTGCAGAAAGGCTCTTGTGCCCACCACTACAGCTTTTATGTATAGAAGTAGGGTGCATGTTGCTTTTCATTTAGCTCAAGTGGAGGCCTTAAGATAAATCTTTTGATGGATCAGTTTCCTTTCATTTTAAAATTTTGGTAGGCTAATTTCTTCAGTTCTTCCGAAGATTTGTGAAAGATTATTTCTAAGATTATTGAAAGCAGCAATCTTATGCTAATGAGGTACATCAAGGAGTGGGTCCTTGATGAGACCATGCCCCTTTTACCAAGAAACCCTCTTACACAGTTCTGTAGTGGATGCTCTTCTGGCTGATTTCTCACTATACTAGAAGGTCTAGCCTTCTGCAATTGAAAGAGTACACATACTGATTCTTTTCTGTAGACTGTTCTGTAGAATAATTAAGACACTAGTCTCTACACTTTAGGAAATACAAGCCAAGTTTGTCCAAGAACAGTATAACCAGTCATGTTCTTCCTGGATCTCTGTTAGAGAGGGGTTGGGGGAGAGATGAGAGGTGTGTGAGTAGGATCAAATGTTAGTATCTCAGGACAGGTCAGGAGGATTCTTATGAATGGTGCCTGGTAATTGGTTTCTCTTCACTGGTGTTGATTAAATGGAAACACAATTCTCTCATCTCTCACTGTCCTTCAAACAAACCCTCACTTTCATTTTTGGATTAGGTTGAGGCAAACCCTCACTCTCATTTTTTAGATTAGATTGAGGCAAGTGCCACTTTTTGGCAAGCTCTGCTCTCCAGTTTTTTCTTCAAATGGTGGGAGTGCTTGTCACCTCTGACTCAGCTGAAAGGGAGATAACAGAAGAAGTCACACTTAGTATCCTGTTACTGTGGCTGACTTTCTAGAATGGGGGCCCATCCTGTTACTGTGGCTAATTTTCTAGAATAGGGGGCCTCAAACCTTACTTTGAGGTTTATGTGGGGTAGGGGAAACTGTTGGCCAGTGAGACAGTCAGCGAGGTAATTGTTGTCTCTAGCAGCATTTGTGAGAAACCACTACCTTCTAATGAGAGCACTGACTGTTGAAAGTGTTTCTTCTCTTTACCTGTTCCTATTTAAACTTTGCATTTTATAAATTGTTAGCACATTTTCAAAAGTTTATTTTTAACCATTTTTAAAAAAGCTAATAGACAAAATTCATAATTAGCCTCATAGGCAAGAGATCTTTAGTAATCAATCATAATCTAATGCATTTAAGAAAATATCTCAATATAACCCCCCCAAAAGCAAAACTTTAGAATAGTTGACTTAATAAAAACTTTTATTGTGAACAAAATGGTTTATGAATCTTTCACAGTAATATTTAAGGTACCTAGTGACAATGAATCAGGGGCATTCTCACCACCAATGTTGTCTTCCCTCCACCCCTGTTCCCAGCATACATCCCATATCTCCCTCCTTTGCCTCCAGGTCTGCTAGAGTAACTGGTCCCCTCTATGTCTAGCTGGTTGTAGGTTGGATATTGATTCTATTGTTGTTGATTTTGGGTTTGGTGTTTAAGTCTGATATTTTTTTTATTTCTACTCAATGTTTATATGATTGTTTGTCCTGGTACAATCTATTCCCCTCCCCCCTCAATTTTTGAGTCAGGACAAGATGATTCAAGTTAATGTGGTTCTGTTTGAAAAAAATAAAAAGAAAAAAAACTGTGAGGAGTCCATCTAGAGGTTATAAAAGACCATTCAAAAGAAGGAAGGGAACATTTTACTTTTAAAAAAATTTGAATGACAGCTAGGTCACAAGTCATACCTTAAAATTTCCTAAAGTATAAAATGAGCTTTGGATTAGCCAAACAAACTGTTCCCTTGTGAATCACATGGTTGTCTCAGGATCAACTGATTCCTAGTAGTTGACTGTCATCTACTCTATAAAAGCATTGTTCAAAGAGTTCAGATCAGCTAAAATTATAGAAACGTATATACAAATGAATCAAATACCTGTATCTATAAAAACTTCTTATATATTATTGTAACAGTATTTGGAATTAATAAAACTTGAAAGCCACAAGATGATCCTTCAGTAGGCAAAAAAAATTATGTTACATGCAAACAATGGAGTGTTATTCAGCTCTGAAAGAGAAATGTGTATAAAGTTATCAAAATGCCCAGAGAAGAAGCTGAAATATATATTGCCAGGTTAAAGAAGTCAATTGAAATGGCTCTATACTGTATACTTTTAATCATTCAATGTTCTGGAAAAGGCAAAGCTATGGAAATGAGGGACAAAAGACCTATCAGGATTGAGGAGGGATAAGTAAACAGAATAAAGAAATTTTTAGGGCTGTGAAAATATTCTCTGGTATGCTGCAACTGTTAATAAATGATACATATCTTATTAATCCCTGAGTTTTGTCAAGAATGAATAGTAATGTGAACTATGAACTTTGGGTGGTAATGATACATCAACATAGTTCTGTGAATTGTAACCAATGAACTACTGTGATGTAAATGTTGTTATTAGGCCACAGTGGGGATTAGAAGTGCATATGTTGGGTGGGGTATAAGAGAACTCTGTACTTTCAGCTTTGGTGTATAAATCTAGAACTGCTTTAAAAATAAGGTTTAATTGATAAAAAGAAAATATTGTTTGATCAGTATTAGTTGTTTTCTGAAATAATTAAATATTATGAAAATAATTTGTACAGTCTATGTTTAAGCTAAGGCTATTCATAGACCACAGAGAGCAATACAGCTGGGCTATCTTCTATTTAATTGTTTTCATGAGGCTTATGTGCAGGAGATCAAAGAAGCCAAATATTCACTGAATTCAGGCCCAAATTTGAACAATTCTTCAACAATTTCTCCAGAACTGTAGGTTAGAGAGAACACAATGGATGAAATTTAAAGATCTTATATTAAGTAACTCTATCTCATTTTCCTGAGAAATACAAGTTGAACTTTCAGCTTAGCTATCTCCAAAGAAGCAATTAGTTAAGTATGGTTCTTGGCTTTTAATGAAAAGTGAATAGAATTGGGAATAAATTTACAAAACATTTACTTACCTTGAAGAAACATTTTGAAATATCTAATTTTCTGTTGCTATATCTACTTTTTTCTGAGATAATTTCTCTTGTTTGTAAGTCAGTGGGTTTGATAATAAGAAATCTTATAGTCTGTCTCCAAATATAATAAATGTTCAAAATGCAGAAACAATTGACTACATATGAGTTGATTTTCTTTACAACTCCTCTTTTACCCACTTATGTATGAAATTTAAGCATGAGGTACAGTGTTTTTTGAGTAATCAATTCAAAATTAATCAATATTTGATGTATTTTTTAAAGTGTATAGCATCACGATGCCCTCTAGTGGCTAACATATAAGAAAAGTGCCTCAAAAGTCTCACAAAAAAACACTAGTATTCCCATTACAGGTGAATTAGTGTATCAAAGTATGCAACTGTGTTGAAAACTTTTTTACAGGGTTTTATGTTTAATTGAAATTTCCTTATTTTAGTTAATGTTGTTAGATTATTAATAATTCCATGTCATAGCATTATAAACATTGAGTAAAGCCAAAAAATAGATGTGATTCATTTCAATTCGGTTGACCAGTATCATCTCGAGATAGAGAAATCCACTCTTAATAGGTGATGGGAAAGTATATCTACAATTTATGAAGCTGCCACTGTTGATCTTTTCCTTTCTTTGAAATATCTGCTTTGGGAGAGAATGGACAGTGTGGAATATTATTCAAAATAAAAAGAAAATCCAATGGAAAAGAAATCAGAAAATTACTCCCACTCTTTGGAAATGGCTTAAAGAAATGCTTTCTACATCTTCGCATTCCTAATAGCAGTCATTCTAGTGAGAACTTGTGTATGTATTTATATATTTAATATTTAAGTTAATATAATAAATGTCTTTAAATAGTTTCTTCTAAATTTTAATCTTTGTTTAATTTTATAGATCTCATACTTCTCATCATTGGGGAGGATCTAGGGCTATATGCTGAGGAACCACAGGTTCACATCTTGGAGGTAACCAGAACAACACCTATGGGAACCATCAGGTCCACATCTTGGAGGTAACCAGAACACATATGGTAATGAAGGTCAGAATTATGCACTACAGGGGCTGGGCACGTGGTGTACCCATTTTTGGACCATATTACCAGTTCCTCTTGTAAAGATAGATTTAGAATAATTTCAAGGACTAAAAACTTTAGAATGTTTTCTTATTCACACATTTCCCTATATCCTAAGGAACCTTTCTATTTAATATTTAAATATCTTTGAAGATATTTTAAAATTATTCCTTCCGGATAACAAGCTTTGCATTTGTATGTTTTTTTCCTCTCACAAATCTGTGTTATTGCTGTTGTTTTTCAGATAGATCAAGTTCCATCACAATGGAGCCTGCTAATGAAAATATTCTTTATAACAAACCTGTTTACATGACCTTTCAGACCTTGGTCTATGATAGCAGTGTTTTCTGGCAAGTAGTTGAAGGATTTTAACTATAATAAACCCAACAAATATTTTTATTAGTTTCCCTACATGTGCCTACTAGCCTGTATAATAAAGTTAACTAATTGTTGGCAGTCTGTAATGAGGAGAAAGACCAAAAAAACTTATTGCAACATAGAATTTACCAGGCCTGATGTCCTGTCATTAAATAGTAAGAACTTTTCAACTCTTTCTCTTTTCTCAAACCAAATATTCTAAACATCCCTACAACAAAATTATATAATAAACAACCCACTAAACTGAAACAGTACACACAGATCTCTCTCTCCAAAAATGTATTTGGAAAGAGAAAATGGGGAAGAACCTTAGGATTCTTTCATCAATTGCTTGTTTTCTTGAATTATAACTTATACCATATATTGTTTTTTTTTTCTCTAGATGTTGGGGACATTATTTTGAACATTAACAGTATTATCATAAGTGACTTGCCAGGGTCATGGATTTGCTTTAGTAGAATTTTATCTGCCTTCCTTATTTTAGTTATTTTCCCACTGACTTCCTTCCCTGATGATTATAAAGCTAATATGTTCAGTCATATCTAGTTCTTGCTTTCACTTTCTAAATATAATTTGAAAGTATCTGATCCTCAGCATTGAATCTAGAAGTAAGTAGGGCTCGCATACATTATAGTTAAAGGATCTTGGGTTTGCCCTAATTCTTAGGGAACCCTGATTATTTTCAAGTGTTCCAAAAGGCCAAGATCATTCTATTTTAGAGAACTCTTTCACTAAGGTAATCTTGATTCGGGACCTGCCTTGTATCTACCATCCAATTGCCCAGGACCAAGGGCTGAGCAGGAGCTGTAGGAATTGTACTTTTTTCCCCCAGTTTTGCAACCAGGGTCTGAGAGACTTGCAGGATGTGTGTGTGTGTGTGTGTGTGTGTGTGTGTGTGTGTGTGTGTATGTGTGTATGTGTGTGTGGTATAAGCTGAGATATTTGCCATTATCTTCAAGGTCGACATTTTTCTAAATATTTAATTTATTAGCCTCTATTAAATTTTCACAATAAATTGTATTAGAATTTTCATTGATAATTTTTTTGTTTGTTTTTGATGTCACATAATGAAAAGTTTTTCTTGGGGTCAAATTGCCTTAGACACAGCCAGTGTGGTTCAAACCCTTCCCTTCCAAATGAAGAAGGAGAAGGAGGAGGAAGAGGAAGAAAAGAAGGAGAAAGAAGAAGAAAAGGAGAAAAAAGAGGAGAGAGTTTTTCTTTTCCAAGATTATATCACTTATATTTTAATATGAATTTATTTTCCTTTTTGTATTTTAATCTTTAATCCAGCTAGGATTCATTTTGGTGCTTTGTATGTTGTGGTAATTAAACTTTACTTCCCTCAGTTATCTGTTAGTCTTCACTAGATAAACACTCTATATTCCCCTTGATGATTTGAGATGCTAGCTTAATTGTGTATTAACGTGTTGTTATATGTTTTAGAGACTGTATAAACTACTAATTCCCTAACTATAATTAAAATTAAGAATTCTTTCCTTTTGCTTATTTGATGTGCTTATTTTTATTATGCTTTAATAATTCTTTACATTATTTATACTCATTTAGAGTTCTTTCTTGACATTTGTATTTAGATTAATAAGCTTTTAAGTTCTTACCAATACCCAATACTGGTATGTGAGTGTGTGTGTGTAGGTGCAGTTCATGATGTTGAGTTTTGAAGTTTTGGTCTCATACATGTCAGACATGTATTCTACCACTTTAATTGTAACCTGGGGCCAGGGCAATAGCACAGTAGTAGGGCATTTCCCTTGCACATGGCCAATCTGGGACAGACTCAGGTTCAATTTCAGGCATCCCATACTGTCCCTAGAGCCTGCCAGAAGCAATTTCTAAACATAGAACCAGGAGTAACCTCTGAGCGCTGCTGGGTATGGTCCCAAAACCAAAAATTAAAAAAAAAAAAAAGGTTGTTCTTTTTAATTATCTCTAGTTGATTATATATATTTTTTGTTAAAAAATAAAAATTTGTTTCTAGTATTTATTCTTATGTTCCCAACAATGGGCCATTGTGTCCTCTTTTCACAATAAAAATAATCAGATGAAGACTGAATTTAAAGACTAAAATTTTTATTATATGAGACAAATACTATGTTAATGGAAAACTTTTACTTTTCTAGAAAATCAGTTTTGTTTCCCCTCTTGGGACCTGGCAAGTTTCTGTTTGTTAAAAATTTAAAACATTGACACAGTAGTTTCATTGATTGTGATCTCATACTTTATATATTCTTCAAACATAAAAATATAAATTCTAATCTCCTTGAAGTTTAAGTCCAAGTTTTTCTGTAGATTTTTGTCTGTTTTTTGTTCATTTGCTGATTTCCTTTTGGAATTTAATATGTATTTGTCATATATTATAGCATTATAATTTATAAAACTTTTTTGGTCTGTTTTATTATATCTCAGCTTACATTTTATTAATCTCTAGGTAACTGAGTTGTAAGATGACAATTTTTAGCTGCGTTTTGATTTTTGGACCTTTTTTCCCAGCTTCTTACAAATTATTGTTATTTCCAGCCTTGTAAGTAATTAATGGCAAAGCTGTCTCAAATATGTATATTTCCAATTTCTATTGAAATTCTGGGCTCAGAGAAGATAGGGAATAAAATATTATTGATTCATATTCTTTTAAATGTCTTATAGAAAAAATGTAAAAATTATTGAACTTGAAAAATAGTAAATGGGTTAAGGTGCTTTTTTTGCATGTAGCTGATCTTGGTTCAGTAATACCTGGCACCACATATGGTCTTTAAGTGATCTTCCAGGAGTGAGTAGCTCCCAGACATAGACTTGAACCTGGACCCAAGACCACCACAGTGATTATGGTGAGTGATGATGATGGTGAGTTCCCGGGTCCTGTGTTTAATCTTGGCTCTATTCAGCTGGAGTGAGAATGGAGAGCCCAGAATGTTGGACTACATGGTGCCTGATCTAAACATGGCGGCTAAGTGAGCAGTTTTGAAAATGGGGTAGCTGAAAGTTTGGAGCAGCTCCCCAAACGCCCAGGCATAAGATTTTTCTCCTACAAAAAGTGCTTTTTCCGAGGACCTCGACCTCTCAATTTACAGGAACTTATAGAAGTCACTGATTGGGAAAAAAACGAGAAAAAAGACTTTATTGATGGTGAACTTACATCTGGATGACAACCTTCAGCCCTCCAACACAATTCTGGCTTTGGCCAAAACGGACTCTCAGACTCAAACTACTTTAATTGCTTTAAACTCCCAGACTGATTCAGTGCTATTTATAAGCAAAGAAATCTTACAGCTCCATTTTATCCATATATCATCCTATTCTGTCTTGTTGATCTCTTTATCCTTGATTTACATCAAGAAACCATTTAATCAATTACTGTAACCCTAAACACTCTTCTTGAAAGCATTTTAATAGTTAATCTAGACATCATCTGTATTGCCTAATATTTAATTATGAAATGTGTTCATTTTTTACAAAAAGAAAACCCCATGTCTACTGCGGTAACCTTACTTACAACTGAGAGTAATGAGTCAGTGGATCATTTCTTCACAGTTACCCAGATACCTACAGACCCGACAGGATATAGGGCCTGCAGGCACCAGGCTGGGCTGAGAAAGGCCTCACTATCTTCCATTCATCCATCTATGCACCACTAGGACTTTATAATTAATATTTAATACAGCAGTGAGCACAGAGATTCCTGAGCACAGAGCCAGAGATAACTCCTAAGCATAACCAGTTGTGACCCCCAAAACCAAAAATAAAGCCCCCCAAATTATAAGTATATAATTGGCATAAAATATGTTATTAACCCTTATGACTGTGAGATCTTTCTAGGAATTATAAATTAAATATAAAACCTTTATTTTATCCTTGAAACTTCACTATTATTCAGTTATTTTAAATTCAGTTGCTGGGCAGACACCTTAATCAGCAACATAATTGTAGTGAGGATAGAGAGAAATGGAAAGAAGCATTACTAATGTATAGTAATTGCTGCATGTATAGTTTGCTAAGTGGGAGAGCTAAATTAAGGAGCATATGTACATAACTTTATTAAATCTTCTCTACATATGCGCTAAGCTTTGTATTTGCCAATGAAAAAATTGAATTTTGGAGGGTCATTGTCAAAAAGTCACAAAATCAACGAGGATTTGAGCTCCTAACTGCTTAATTGTTAAGTCTATAATTTTACCATAAAATTATAATAGTTTCCCATTTTTTTCCTGGTCCCTTTAATGTCAAGGCTCAATGACACTATTATTTCTGGGTTTAATATATTAATTCCATATATTCCATGTTCTTATTCCCATATATATTCCATATATATTCTGGGTTCAGATATTCTAGGATCATATTTTCTAGAATTCGGATTTGGCTTCATATAATCTGTTGTTCTAAGATTAAAGACCATTACAATGATAAATTTAGCCTAGATTTACAAGCAGTAAATTCTAAGTCATCACCTTTATTTTCATTATATTGCATGTATCCACATAATGAAATGTCTGTTTTGTGTGATTATTTTGCAATAAGGTAAGAGGGACTTGGTTCTTTCCTGTAAGATAGTTACTATCTGAGGCATAGTACAACATATTGATATAGGGATAACCACCTCACAGGCTTATGTTTTAGAAATTTATTTGTGCAAATAGCTTGGTATGGTGCTTTGAAATCTCTTCAAGATCCTTAGGGGGTTAAGAAGATAATGATGATAGAAGGGATATTCCAAATCATCCTATTCCCAAACACTTAACACCAAAATTTTCCAACTGCAAAGGAATTTAGATTCCCCAATTGCCTTCAAATCTCAGGCCTTCATGAAGTGATAGGTACTCAGTAAGGAACATTCATATTATTCAAGGAGAAGAGCACCATGGCTTGTTGGTGACTAGTTCTAACATTGCTTTAAGAATGGTCATAGAGAGTAGAGATTATGAAAATAATGAGCAAGAAGAGTATCCTGTGTCAATCATGAAATCGAATTTTCAATTCAGAAAGCCCTGACTCTGGTTTATTTCTCCACCAATTACTAGCTTTCTGACTTTAGAAATATCTGAAACTTAGGCTGGAGTGATAGCGCAGCGGTAGGGCATTTGCCTTGCACATGGCTGACCCAAGATGGACCTTGATTTGATCCTCCGGTGTCCCATATGGTCCCCAAGCCAGGAGAGATTTCTGAGCACATAGCCAGGAGTAACCCCTGACCATCACCTGGTGTGCCCCCCCCCCAAAAAAAAGAAAAAGAAAATATCTAAAACTTTCTGAGTCTCACATTTTAAACTGAGTAAATAATAAAGGATAATTATTGCTTTTACTTAGAATGGACTCACTCAATGGCATGGGCTTTAATTTTTTTTTCTGTCCAGCATTTGCTTTTCCTTCTTCAGATAATATAATGATTTTTCTTACCTGTTCCCTCGTGTAATTGTCAAAATTCTTTGTCCTCTCCTTAGAAGTAACTAGAGATAAACCAACACAATATCTTTGGGATTTTTGAATCTTGAATTAACCAACACTGATTTCTTCTACCTATTAATCTAGTGATGTACTAATTAGTTGATGCTTTACAAATTGGTACTTTGCTTCAAAAGAAATAGCGCCCAGGATACAAGAGCCCCCCCCCACTGAGTGAGAGAAACTATTCACCTAATACCCATCAGACAAGGGGCTAATCTTCAAAATATACAAGACACTGACAGAAATTTACAAGAAAAAAATCTAATCCCATCAAAAAATGGGGAGAAGAAATAGACAGACACTTTGACAAAGAAGAAATACAAATGGCCAAAAGACACATGAGAAAATGCTCCACATCACTAATCATCAGGGAGATGCAAATCAAAACAACTATGAGGTACCACCTCACACCCCAGAGATTGGCACACATCACAAAGAATGAGAACAAGCAGTGTTGGCGGGGATGTGCAGAGAAAGGAACTCTTATCCACTGCTGGTGGGAATGCTATCTAGTTCAACCTTTATGGAAAACAATATGGAGATTCCCCCAAAAACTGGAAATTGAGCTCCCATATGACCCAGCTATACCACTCCTAGGAATATACCCTAGGAACACAAAAATACAATACAAAAATTTTTTTCCTTACACCTATATTCATTGCAGCACTATTTACCATAGCAAGACTTTGGAAACAGCCAAGATACCCTTCAACAGATGAATGGCTAAAGAAACTGTGGTACATATACACAATGGAATATTATGCAGCTGTCAGGAGAGATGAAGTCATGAAGTTTTCCTATACATGGATGTACATGGAATCTATTATGCTGAGTGAAATAAGTCAGAGAGAGAGAGAGAAAGACGCAGAATGGTCTCACTCATCTATGGGTTTTAAGAAAAATGAAAGACATTCTTGCAATAATAATTTTCAGACACAAAAGAGAAAAGAGCTGGAAGTTACAGATCACCTCATGAAGCTCACCACAAACAGGGATGAGTTTAGTTAGAGAAATAACTACGTTTTGAACTATCCTAATAATGAGAATGTACAAGGGAAATAGAAAGCCTGTCTAGAGTACAGGCGGGGGTTGAGTGGGGAGGAGGGAGATTTGGGACATTGGTGATGGGAATGTTGCACTGGTGATGGGTGGTGTTCTTTACATGACTGAAACCCAAACACAATCATGTATGTAATAAAGTTATTTAAATAAAAAAATTAAAAAAAAGAGAAAGGTTTAAAAGAATTTATTAGTGAATCAATCTGTGACTGCTGAATCTATCTTCTGTGTATACTCCAGATAAGAAATAAAAATGGCTGGAGAGATAGCATGGAGGTAGGGCTTTTGCCTTGCATGCAGAAGGTTGGTGGTTTGAATTCCGGCATCCTATATGGTCCCCTGAGCCTGCCAGGAGTGATTTCTGAGCATAGAGCCAGGAGTAACCCCTAGCACTGCCAGGTGTGACCCAAAAACAAACAAAAAAGAAATAAAAATGATAAAAGCTTTCAGAGAGTGAATATACCAGGCAAAAACTACCATAATCAAATTACTGCTAATCCATTGATTAATGGCTATTCTACTGACACACTGACAGGTTCATGGAACCATGGGTATGTTTGACTAGATGATACTGTATTCCATGTACTTAACACATGTCTGACATGAAGTAACAATAAACATTTGATAACTCAGTAAATTAATGTATGAAAAAAAACCAAATTGGTGCTTTGACTATATCATTACCTCCCCTTAAAATCTTCTTCATAAAAGCTGGTCACTGATTCAGTGCTATTTATAAGCAAAGAAATCTTACAGCTCCATCTTATCCATTCTGTCTTGTTATCCTATTCTGTCTTGTTGATCTCTTTATCCTTGATTTACATCAAGAAACCATTTAATCAATTACTGTGATCCTAAACATTCTTCTTGAAAGCATTTTAATAGTTAATCTAGACATCATCTGTATTGCCTGATATTTAATTATGAAATGTGTTCATTTTTTCCAAAATGAAAACCCCATGTCTACTGCGGTAACCTCACTTACAACTGAGAGTAATGTGTCTGTCTTGTATAAGATCTGGTGCACCTCTACTGCTGTCTTGTCTGCTGTCTAGACTGAACATGCCCAGGTTTTTCATCTACTCTCAGAGGGTTTCATTTACAAACCTCTTATTATGTTGGTTGCCCTCTTCTGAACTCCTTCTAGTTAGCTGGAAAGCAAACTCTATCCAACAATATCATGTCATCATGGAGCTCATGGAGGTCACATCCTGTCCAAAAGGTAACTATGTAGCCCACAGGCATAAGATTTTATTCTTTATGCCCAAGATAGCTATAAATGTTCTGGGTCTCCTGTCCAGGCATACTTTGTGCGTGTAGCAAGTGGGAAGGGCTTAGCTAGCAGGTACCCACGTGTCCTGGGGTAGAGTTATTGCTTAGTTTAGTGGCACTAATCAGTTCAAATTCTCTTTGTGGCTACTTTGAACTGAAGCCTTCTTCCCAACTCAAAATACCAAACCTGGGTGATAACTAACAATTATTGAGCGTTTATGATGTGCTAGGCACCTTGTTAAATGCTAAGCATTTATGAACTTATTTAATCTGTGCAATAACTCTTTACCTTACGCTATTACCTTAACTTTACAAAAGAATATACTGGGCCCAGGTTACATAGCTAGGAAATGATATAGCAGGAAATTGAACTAGATTTGACAGTGAGGCTCATGCCCTTTGCTATTGCTTTTGATTGTTTAAATGCGTAAGAGACACAAACTAGAACAATTTGAAAAAAAAAAACATTTAAGAGGTCATATGATTTTGTAAGATGTAAACTCTCTTACAACCTGCGTAGCATAAAAACAATCAATTTATAGTAAAAAAAATTAATGCACTCCCCCAGAGATCACAAATAAATACCATGTATTGGAAGCATTAAGAAATCCCTGATGTGAAGAAAAATCTATTTATCCCACTTCCGCTACATTTTAATTTATTTATTTTGTTTTTCAGGCTCTAACTGGTAGTGCTCAGGGTTTACTTTTGGGTTCTGTAGTCAGTGTTAATGCCTGGAAATGCTCAGGAGACCATGTGCAATGTCAGTGATTTATAGGGGGTATCCCATATGCAAGACAAGTGCATTAACCTCTGTACTATTTCTCAAACCCCCATCTTCTCTACATTTTTATAATTCTGTCTTTCTTTTATTAATGATATTGTTGCAGTGACTGAAAGTTACCTAATAGTTTGTTATAGGGCTTTCACATTTTTTTGTAGTGTTCTCTTGTGGTCATACTATTTTTATTTGCCCTGTGTGAATATGTGTGTGCCATGGGCTGTAGTACTCACACATGTTCGGTTATAGTGTTCTCTGGGACTTGTCATGAGTTTCACTTCTGACCTTACTGTTTGAGCATTTTGTTTGTTTGTTTGTTTGTTTTTGGGCCACACTGGGTGATGCTGAGGGGTTGCTCCTGTCTAAGAGCTCAGAAATCGCTCCTGGCTTGGGGGTCTATATGGGACACTGGGGGATCGAACCCCGGTCCATCCTAGGTCAGCTGCGTGCAAGGCAAATGCCCTACCACTGCACCACTGCTTCGACCCCACTGTTTGAGCATTTTTTAGTTATAGTACTCACCGAAGATGGAGCTTACACAAATCCAAGTAGATGTAGTATGGCTGAAAATTTCTGTGGTATCAGAGATCTTAGCCAGAATAGCAGCCTGACACAAAATGCTGAAGGTTGCGCTGGATTGTACACGGCACAATGGCAGTCCGAGGGTTAAACTCATGGTCTCATGCGTGGCAGAAGGTTTTCAAGATGGTGAGCCATTTCCTGGCCCTGACTTTTTCTCTTCTTAATAGAAAGAACACTTGACTAATGGAGTGAAAACATATATGTGTGTATATATATGTTTATATAGTATAATATAGTGTTTAACTACTTAAGCGTGATATTAGGCTACCCATAGAATATCTTTAGTCATTATGATAACCTTTCAAGAGGCACATTACTGAACTTTATATCAACAGAGATATTATCAGATATGTTCAAAGGTGCATGGAGAAATTAATGATGAAAAATTTTATTCCAATTTTGGATGATTCTAAGGTCCTTGCTTTCACATGTGACATATGTTATCCTATGCATTTAAACTTGACAATACACTATTTGCTATATTTAACATTTTTTATTCAGTTATAGTTCGTTACATTTACAATAATTAACAGTTAATGTTAACTAACATTAGATAATATTTTCAATTTTGATATACATTGTTACTGCACTTCACTGTAATTAAAATACCCAATACCCTCCACTAATGTTTGTATTACTTATCGTCCACCTATTCAGTGCTCGTATTCTCTCCTTATGCCTGATCTCAGAGGAAAGGCTTTCAGTTTTTTACCATTAAGTGTGATACTAGCTGTAGGGTTTGTTGTAAATTACCATTGTTATAATTGACCATACCATACTGAATTATGTTTTTATATTCCTATTTAGTTGAATTTTTTTAGAATTATAAATGGATGTTGAAACATGTCAAAATGTTTAGTTAATTGATGTGATTATATATGTATATATATATGTATATATTGGTTTTGGGGCTACAGCTGGTGACGTTCAGGGATTACTCTGGTTATGCGCTCAGATTGCTCCTGGCTCGGGGGGCCATTTGGACACTGGGGATCAAATCATGATTCGTCCTGGGTTAGCGCATGCAAGTCAAACGCCCTACCGCTGCGCCACTGCTCTGGCCCCTGATTATATAATTTTTATTTTTCTTTTCGTTGACAAATTGTATTGTGTTTATTTACATATACATAACTTTCTTTGCATCCTGGAATGAGTCCTACTTGTCCATGGTGTATGATTATTTGATATATTATTGAATTTAGTTTGCTAAGATTATTGTTTGTTATTTGACCACACCTGGTAGTGATCAGGCTCTGTGCTTAAATAATTTTTGTTGGTATTCATTGAACCATATAGGTATCAAATTCACATTCGTTGCACACAAGACAAACACCCTAAGAGCTATATTATAGAGCCAGACCAAGTTTCCAAAGATTGCATTGAGTTTCTTTGTGTCAAAATTCATCAGAGGTATAAATCTATGATTTTATTTTTTAGTAATAGCTCTGACTTTATTATCAGGGAAATGCTGACTGTAGAAACTGTTATGAAGCATGGAACCAGAGCAATAGCACAGTAGTAGGCCTTGCACATGGCCAACACAGGATGGGCCTGGTTCAATTCACGGCATCCCATGTAATCCTTCGAGCCTGCCAGGAATGACTTCTGAGCGCTGAGCCAGGAGTATCCCCTGAGTGGTGCTGGGCATGACCCAGGAGGAAAAAAATAATAAAGAAAAGAAACTGTTAGGAAGTAGTTCTTTGAAATTTTGGATGAGCTTTAGTATAGGTAGCAAATTTTCTCTTAAGATTGGGTAGAACTTACTATTGAACTTATCTAGACATGTTTTGTTCTTAGAGAGTTTTTTAATTACTATTTTAATTTCCTGATTTATTATTGATCTTTTCAGGTACTCTGTTTCCTCTTGGGAGGTTAGATCATTCTAAGAATTCATGGCTTTCTTCTTGATTAGGGGGAAAGCTGTTCACAGTCATCTCTTAGGATCTTTCCCTCCTCCCCCAGGACTAAGTTGTAATTTCTCCCCTTACATCTCTGATCTGATTTACTTAGGTTTTCTTTCATTTTTTTTCTACATGAATTTAGCTAAGTTTGTCAGACCAGTTTATTGTTTTGCAAAACGAGTTATTGGTTTTGTTTATCCTTTTTTTTGGTTTCTATATAATTGATTTTGGCTCTAATTTTTATTATTTTCTTCCTTTTTACTTGGTTTTTTTTTTTACTAATTTCTTTGGAGTTTAAATTACTGATTTGACTCATTTATTTCTAATAAAGACTGTATTGATATGGATTTTCCTTTAGTCCTGCCTATGCTGTGTCTCATGAGTTCTATTAATTTTTGTCTTTATTCTCATTCTTTTTAGGAATATTTTTTACACAATTACAAAGTTGTTCATGATTGAGTTTCAGCCATACAATGTTCCTTCACCAGTGCACATTTCCTTCCACCAATGTCCCAGTTGATCTCTTGTCGTTCCCCACCCCCATAACCCCACCTAGGGGCAGACATTTTTCTTTACTCTCTCCCTCTCTCTCTCTCACTTGCTCTCTGAGGAATATTTTTATCTCTCATTTGTTTTTCTTTTGACTCATTAGGTATTTTAGTAATATGTTTTCAGTTTCCAAATATGGGAGCTGTTTCTAACTTTATTTCTATAGATATTACTATGGATTTGAGCTAGGATGGGACTAGTTGTTGGTAGGTCTACTTCTAACCATACTTTCTCTGGGTGCAGTTGCGGGTACTGGCTGAATCCTGATTTGATGTCTTTTAACTTATATACTGTAAAAACACTACCACTCTACAATTGATTAAAATCAATCACATGTGTACTTAAAGATTTTTTGCTTAAAATTTTATCAAAAATGTATGTGAGAATTTTTAAGATATATTAACTTTCAAATATGCAATACAGTATCTCTAACTCCAGAGGTCTGACTGAGACAACTGCAACGAGCAGATCTTCTGGAAACATAATGAAAGACTCTATCCTATGCTTTATCCTAGAATTGGGGCAAAAACCAAGACCACCAACTACAGAAGACTGATTAAAACAACAGTGATGGAACAGAACTCCTAGAACCATAAAGAAAGACTCCATTCTAGGCTCCATCTTTTGACCTGTGCAAATACCAAGATCTTTAGATACAGAGGCATGATTTTATCATCCACAATGGAGTGGAAAGTTTCCCCCGAGCCTGCCAGGAGTGATTTCTGAGCATAGAGACAGGAGAAACCCCTGAGCGCTGCTGAGTGTGACTCATAAAAAGCTAACAAAAAAAAAGTTGCATGTTATTTATGTATGTGCCTTTTTCAGGTTGAGGAACATCACTTCCATTCCAAAATTATTGAATATTTCTATGAAAAAATGGAAGTTAAATATATTATTTATTTATTTTTGGTTACACCAACTTTTGGTGGTGTTTAGGGTTTGCTCCTGGCTCTGCACTCTGGAATTATTTTTGGAAGGCTTGGGAAAACATGTGGGGCCAAATCAGGTCAGCTGTCTGCAAGGCAAACACCTTACTTGCTTTACAATCACTTTAGCCCTGTATGTTAAATTCTTAAATGTCTTTTGCTGTATATAGGAAAATGTTTTTGTAATGTCTTTTTGTCCTTGCTCAACTTTATTTAAACATAATTGGTATACAAAATGACACTCATAATCAATATATTCAATTTATTAAGTGCAATATGCATTTGTGTTGCCATCAACATATTCAAATAATAAAGAGATAATACTTCTAAAAGTTTAATTTGTCTTTTGTTTTGTGGTAATAACACAGCTTTAGAGTATTGCTCTTAATACATGCTTACTTTCACATATGATTGTTAAGAAGAGGCATGTTATTAGACAGCCTATATCTAGAACTTAATGAACTGCAACTTTACACTCATTTACAATTTCTCCTATCTTTATTACTACATTCTTTATTATAGTTTTCTAATTTTTTGGATTTATACTAATTGAATCACTGATACTTTATGGAAGTTGAATTTTAGAATGAAAAACACTATAACATGGTGGATTTTCTTCACAATTCTGACTTTTTTATACTATTTATCTGGGTCAGAATATTTGATTAGGATAAGACTGATCTTATACGTGAGTTTGAAGGATTTCATATTCTATTTTCTTTTTTATTTATAATTTTTTTATTTAAGCACTATAATTACAAGCAAGATTATAGTTGGGTTTCATTCATAAACAGAACAGCCCCCCCCCCCTTCACCAGTGCAACATTCCTACCACAAATGGCCCCGAACTCCTTCTTCTCCCTCCCCTGCCTGTATACAAGACAGGCATTCTACTTCTCTCATTCATTAACATTGTCATGTTAGTTGTTAGTGTAGTTATTTCCCTAGCAGCATTCATCACTCTTCGTGGTGAGCTGCATATTGTGAGCTGGTCCTTCTGGCCCTTAACTCTATTGTCTCATATTCTATTTTCTGAGTAATTATGTAAAATTACTAGTCTTAATTTTTTAGTAGAGTTATTTACTGAAGTTCAGTGTGAGATTTTCTTGGTAGCATTTTTTTGGGGGTCAAGATGATAATTTTTAATTGAAACTTATTTAAAAAGATATAAGGAAAGAGAAAGAGAAAAAAAGAGATATAAGGAAAGAGAAAGAGAGAACACTGGGTACTCCAGAATGAAAATAGTCAAGCAAAGAAACAGAGAAAAGCAAGTGAGATACATGTTCAAGGGAGAAATCAGGCTTGAAGAGTAAACCTCTTTATAAGAATTTTATAAACTCAATATCTTTAATATATTCAGATAATTTAGATTTTTGAGTATATTTTATTACTTTATTTCTTTCAAGGAATTAATATGTTTAAATTATTGAATTTGTAGGTATACTATTCATATTGCTTCAAAATTTAAACAATTTAATGTCTGTAGGATCTGTAGTGATATCCTCTAATCATTCCTGAAATTGGTACTATATGTCTTCTCTCCTTTATTCTGTTATGTTTAGCTAGATTAGGAGCTGACAAACTTTTATTCCTCGAATAGGTCAGATAGTAATTATTTTAGTCTCCTTCCTCCTCCTTGCTTCCCACCTCCTTTAAGAAGATGTTCTTTTGGGCCCGGAGAGACAGCACAGCGGCGTTTGCCTTGCAAGCAGCCGATCCAGGACCAAAGGTGGTTGGTTCGAATCCTAGTGTCCCATATGGCCCCCCATGCCTGCCAGGAGCTATTTCTGAGCAGACAGCCAGGAGTAACCCCTGAGCACCGCCGGGTGTAACCCAAAAATCCAAAAAAAAAAAAAAAAAAAAAAAGAAAAAGATGTTCTTCTTCAACATCTTTTTAAAATGTAAAAACTAGTCACAACTAGAATATTATACAAAATCCTTTGATAGGTTGTTTTCTATCAATGTATTCTAACAATAGCTAACAAATACATACTATTGAAGAGCTTAAAGCAGTGAGTAATATAATTAGATTTAATTTTAATCAGATTACTCTGCTTTTAAAATAATAAACTCTAGACTCATCTCTGATGGAAATTATGAGAAGTGAGAGACTTTACAATAGGAAAATTCAAAACATTTAAATGTTTCCCATGTAATGTAAACAGACATTTGAGCCAGGACAATGGAATATGATGAGTTAAGAAAGGGAAGACTAAATAATGATTGAAGAGGCTGAAACTCACTAAGAAAAGCATATGAAGTATATACTGGAAATAGTAAGATATAAGATTCCTTATAATGCCTCCTATTGTATCTAACAGACTAGTATAGTATGTGCTAGAAAGTACTATGTCATGAGTTCAATTATATCAACACATTGTTTCTCCTTCCCCATGTAATAATAGGTAGAGTTCTACTGGCTCTTAAGATCTGAATTGTCAGACCTACATTACCAAAGACTGGAGAATATAAAATGCTTGCTTTACCCACTTCCCACCTGGGTTCAATCATCATATTCCATATGAGTCCCCTGAGCCTGTCAGGAGTGATTCCTGAGAGCAGTCAGGAATAACCATTGAGCACCGCCCTCTAGACTGGCCCCAAAACCAAACCAAACAAGCAAAAAAAAAAAAAAAAAAAAAAAAAAAGATTTATATCACTGAAAGTGACCCCTCCCTTCCAGACTTTAGTCAACTCACTCCTGCATTGCTGGGTGTGGTGACTCCAATTTTTCAAAGAAAGATTGTTGACTGGTCAATTTTAAATTGCATGTAGTTTAGTTTTGTAAGCTCCCTCTCCTAATGTATAATTAAAAGTTACTGCACAGCTGTTTTGAATTTGTGACATTTCCATAATAGAACAAAATAAGACTGAATGAGATATGAAAAAGAGAAATTACAGAATATGATAAGATGGTTCACAGGATAACTCATTCAATAGATTTAAGAAATGACCTGTGAGAGCAAAAAATGGCAATTTTTCAAAGCCTTAGGAAGTATTTTAATAAACATTTGACTTCACACGTTTTAGGAAATGGTGTGTGTGAAATGAGTGAACTTGTTTGAAGTAGTAAAAACAGGAATGAACTGCAGTCACACATGCAACTCACATAATATGTAGTTGAAGAAAAAAGAAAACAATACAGTTTTATGGTATGACTATCAGTTAATCTCATAAATCCTTATGCACATATTTACCATCAACTCTTTCCTAGTAGTTATTCTGATCAATAATAAATGTATATTTTCATTTGACATATACTCAAAAATTACGATATATGGGCTAGAGTGTTGGTACAATGGGTAGGGAACTTGCCTTGAACATGTTTACCCAAATTTGTTCCCTGTTACTTACGGCATGTGATGCCCCGAGGCCTACTAGGAGTGCTTCCTGAGTGCATAGAGAGAACTGAGGACTGCTAGGTGTGACTCCAAAACAAAACAAAACAAACAAACTAAAAATAACAAAAACAAAATTCCAAAGCAAAATGAAACAAATCTACTGAAAATTGACATAGGAGTAAAAGCTGAAGAGCTCATCCTGACTACTATGGAACTAGGGTAATAGTCTTGTTGAGTAACTACACACCACTAAAGCGTAACAAGGTAGACATTTTACTAAATTTGGTGGGCTGCAGGGGAAAAGGATGTTACCTTAATGAAACACAAGAATAAAACTATTTAGTAAATTTTGGGAAAGAAAATTCCTATCTCTTTTGTAGGAACTTATATATTACTTCATAAAGAACATCAATTGCTGCTCAAAAACATTCAGTCATTGTAGGCCAGAGAGATAGTTTAGGGGTCAAGGCACATGTCTTGTATATGGCTGGAAATTATGAAAGGGACTGCACTTTATGATCCAAAAATACTCTAAGCTGTTATTATTTCTGCAAATTTTTTCTATCTTAACTGTGCCTTGGCTATTAGTCAAATTTTGTAGAGTCAGAAGTTATCCATGGATTTTTGATCGTGAGTGGTTTGTGTTTCTACACTCCATGTTGTTGAAAAGTTCACCTTGTAACTTTTTTTTTTCACATAAGGTTTGAAAAGTAGAAAAGTTCATCTATGGGGATGAATGTTAGATGGTTATTTATCCTGAGGTGTGAAAAGGTGAGTTTCTGGTGGTCATGTCCATCCTTCTCCCTCCTCTCTCCCTCCCATTAGTTGTAATGCTCAATAACCTGGTTATAATTCCCTGAATTTCCAGGTATTACAGAGTACAGATACCAAGTGTAGACAGTAGAGCTGTCAGAATCATGCTCAGCACATGTAGAGGCACCAGGGATTGAGCTCACAACCTTACATCTGTCATTCATGTACTTTAAGCCACTGTGCTCCCAGTTTCTACTTCTTGATCTGCATACTTTTACAGGGCTGTTTGTTTTGTGAGAATTTGTTAAAGTATATTTTACATTTTGTGCACTTATCTATCTGTATGCATATCATACTTGAATAAAAAGTTTTCTTTAAAAAGTGGCAGTCAAATAAATTATTATACTCCCTGAATAAATTACTTAATATTTTGCAATGCTATGGATTCTCAATGAATATTAATGATAACTGCTGTCATGTTGATTAAAATTCCCTTTTATTATCTTATTTTGGCGAACATTTAAAAATATTTTAAAATATATGTAAAGAAAGAAACAACCAATCAAAAGTTCTCTAAATTATCATTATATTTAACAATTATTCAAAAAATGGGTATCTATCAGTGAACTCTCAAAAAGAATATACAAAGTCTACTAAAGTAGTATTTTAAATGGTATTCAAAATTAAAATTTCAAGTGTATATTCTTTAACATGATTCTTTTTTGCTAGTGTTATTTATAAACTATCCTTCCTCTAGTGAAGACTCTCCTGATTTTTCTTAAACTATTACAATATCTAGATAATATGTAGTACTTTTTTTGTTTGTTTGTTTTCTTGGGCCACACCCGGTGATGGTCAGGGATTATACCTGGCTACATGCTCAGAAATCGCTCCTGGCTTGGGGGACCATATGGGACGCCTGAGGGCATCGAACCACGGTCTGTCCTAGGCTAGCTCGGGCAAGGCAGATGCCTTACTGCTTGCACCACTGCCCCGCTCCAGTAATTTATTTTTAATTGTAGTAAATAACTTGTAGTCTTGCTTTCATGAAATAACCTCCATTCAATACCAGAATGGTCCACATACCAACCAGTAGCTTCCAATTTTCTATAAAGATCAAAAGCCCTGTGCATCTCCTCATCCTTTGACTATGGTTTATACTTAAATACTTCACACTGAAACAATGCCTTCCTTTGTGTTTTGTGAACATACTATGCATGTTCAATTCCTTCTAGCTGTTCACTCCATCAGGACTGCACTTTCCCATCATTCATAACTCAATTGGTGATTTCTTCCTAAGGTTTGTTCATATATGACCAAAAAATTCCCTGAATAATTTAGCTCTTACTGGAAATTGTCAAATGATGGGAGGTATGGTTATAACAAATATTTGAGTTATGTAGATAGAGGTGAGAGTTATGAAAATGCAGAAAAGGGGAAGAGAAGAGAACTGAGGCTAGTACACAAAAGAGCTGTCTAAAGTGTCATTGAACATTCTGGCACAATTCTTAACTGAAAACCATTATATCTAGAAATTCAAGGAAAGGATTGGGTCTGTATTAAAGTATTAGTGTTAGTGATCAAGTCACAATGACCGTAAATATGTATTTTAAGAGAGTATGAAATAAAAACAATTCTCCGTGGATAAGACCCTGAATTAGCATTGTAGAAATGGAATGAGTAGATCTGTTTAATATAAATTATTTTTTTAATTACTGAGAGAAAGAGAAATTATAGAGGGTAGAATGTTTGCATTGCAACCAATCAGGATTCAACCCTCAGCACTTCAATGTCCCCTGGGCTTTCCAGGAGTGAGTGCTGAGTTTAGGGCCAGCAGTAAGCTCCAAGAGCCAGTAGTAAGTCCAGAACACCACAGGGCATAGCCCAAATAAATACACACACACACACACACACACACACACACACACATTGTTCTCTCACTAAGTCTATCAACAAGGAAGATTATTTGGAAATAGATTGGATAATAATTGTTTGGATAATCTTTGTACAATGCTAAGATTCAGAAAGAAAAGAAATACAGTTGGAGAAAACATTTTTACATCCAACCACCATGTCTTGATGTATACAAAGGAAAATTGAAGTACAAGAAACAAGTTTTTTTAGAGAACCAAGGAATGTTTATTATTGACATAATACTAGTAATATGAATAACATTAATTTATTTGGGGGTTATTTGAAGAAAAGGAGAAGTATAAATTTTATTTTCCAGAATAGTCATACTTATTAAGCATCACCTTAGTACTTTTACTAAGTACTGTTACATCTCTTTGATCTACCAAGTGTTTAAGGTTTCTCATTTTCTCATATATCTTCTTCTTCTTCTTCTTCTTCTTCTTCTTCTTCTTCTTCTTCTTCTTCTTCTTCTTCTTCTTCTTCTTCTTCTTCTTCTTCTTCTTCTTCTTCTTCTTCTTCTTCTTCTTCTTCTTCTTCTTCTTCTTCTTCTTCTTCTTCTTCTTCTTCTTCTTCTTCTTCTTCTTCTTCTTCTTCTTCTTCTTCTTCTTCTTTTGGTGTTTGGACCACAACTGGTGACTCTGAGGTGTTACTCCTAGCTCTGTGTTCAGAAATCACTCCTGGCTTTGGGGACCATATGGGACACTGGGGGATCAAACTACGGTTCATCCTAGGTCAGCCATATGCAAGGCAAATGCCCTACCACTGCACCACCACTTTGGCCCCCTATTTTCTTATATATCTTAACTCATAAACCATCTTAGTCCCAATATCATTGAAAATTTACTTCGTTGGGTACTTTGCATCTATATTAAGATACTGGCACACAACTAACTATTTTAGTAGAACATAGGATCATATTTTCTTTCTATTTGAAGATATAACTTAAAGATGCTTAGCCTTTTGTGGGTATTTGTGTCTTTCCCAGTTTCCTGTAATACACTTACCCTTTTGTTCACAGCAATATTTATGTCTTTGAAAATGTAGTTGACAGTGATGGCTTATAGTAACCCCTTTCAGGGAAAAAATAATAACATCAAAGTCATCTCCACAGTAATGAGGCAATTCTTAAATTCAATTTATTTCAGATACTTATTTTTTCCCACTGACTTCTTGCTTTTTAAAACGTGCACAAACTTGATTGAAAGCAGGAGAAAATTTTGGTCTAATTTGTAGAGCTCACCAAATTTGTGTTCAAAGTCTATCTAGTGATATTATTGGAAAGGGGAAGCAAATTATGCTCAAAATTCCTTTAGAGTTTTCAGCATGACCTTAGAAGAAATCATGGAGAAAGCTATAACACTGAATGTTACTTGTCATTATATATTATTACATGTTATTACAGGCCTTTTATTATTTCATAAGTTGTGTGATGGTTAATTAAATTTCTACTATAAAATTAGAAAGGAGACATACATTTTGGGTAATTTTGTTTTTATGTTTGATACATCTTCATATCTTGGAGTTAATATAGTCATTAAAATTTTGGAATTTAAATAGGAATTAGAAGGCAGACTATCAGCTATTTTATTTAACCTTTAATCCTTTAAGCTAGGCAAAAAATCCTTGAGAGGAAAACTATTTTAGATGAATATGCACATGATAAGATATCTCTATGTACATGATAAGATATCTCTATTTGGAAATCACATGTTATGAGAATGTATTAGTGTTGTCTTACTGCTAGTTGCATTGATAGTTAGAACTCTGCCTTCTGTGACTCATTATCATGTCCCACTGTCATGGTCTTCCCAATCCACATTATCTCAGCAATGACAGCAATAACTTCCATTTACATTGCTACTATGCTGTCATGTAATCAGAGCCCTACTGACCTGATATGATGACTGAATCTGAATTGATATGGATAGGGTTTTCTGCATAAATAAGTTTGATGAGGCAACTCCAATTGGTAGAATACAATTAGGAATAGTTCTCTCTGATTGGTCAGTGGTTCCCCGGACAAAAGGAAATTGTCACCAGACATCTATGACAATTATAAAAATTGACATGACATTTATAGGATGTCCAGAAAATTATATGACTATTCATAAAATCCATGACAATTCATAGAAATATGAGAGGAGTGAAAGCTACCTCAACTTATTCCTGGTTCCAAGGTTTTGTCATTCCAGGAATTCTCAGGAATTTGGCAACTTTTGTGGTGCATACCCATAGAACTTACAAGAAAGTACCAATATTTTTACTTGTAGAATGGCTTTGCCCCTTGCCTCAAAATATTTATATGTTCATGGTTGTACATGGAATCTATCATGCTGAGTGAAATAAGTCAGAGGGAGCGAGATAGACGCAGAATAGTCTCACTCATCTATGGGTTTTAAGAAAAATGAAAGACATTCTTGCAATAATTCCCAGAGACAAAAGAGAGGAGGGCTGGAAGGTCCAGCTTACTACATGAAGCTCATCACAAAGAGTGATGAGTGCAGTTAGAGAAACAATCATAACAATGTGAATGAATAAGGGAAGTAGAAAGCCTGTCTAGAGTACAGGCAGGGGTGAGGTGGGGAGGAGGGAGATTTGAAACATTGGTGATGGGAATGTTGCACTGGTGAAGGGGGTGTTCTTTACGTGACTGAAACCCAACCACAATCATGTTTGTAATCAAGGTGTTTAAATAAAGATATTAATTTTAAAAAGTTTTAAAAATTTATATGTTGAAACGATGAATTTTAGTACCTCAGAAAGTGGCCCTTAATTGTAAGTAGGGTCTTTATACTAATGGTCAAGTTAAAGTGAACTCATTAGTGTAGGCCATCATCCAGTGTGAATGGTGACCATGTGAAAAAGGTTTCTTTGGACACAATGATATATAAAGAGGGAAGGCAATAAGAGAGACTCAGAGAAAAGCTGGCCATCTGAAAGCTCTTATTGGACCATCCATGCTAAGACCAATTTCTTCCTCTAGCCTGTTGAATAAAACACTCAAATTGTGGGAATTTGTGATGGCAGCTAAGATTACTTTCCTAATATATATTTCTTTAATGTCTTACCTTCTACAAACCCACATTCCCATTCCTTCTCATTCCTCCTTGGCCCTATATTCTCTGATTGCCTCACCTGACTTCCCCTTTCATAAGTTATTTCTGATTTCCTAACTAGTTGAAAATTTATTCCTCCTTCCCAAATTCACAGAAAAATTATTTCTAAACTGGAAATCCACCTCTTGTCCCTACAGATATGTATACATCTGCAGATCAATATGTAAGAAGCAGATTTCTTTCTCCTTTGTGTTTATATCTCTCCACTGAACAATGAATGTGAACCAAACCAGGTAACGAAGAGGAACAAGGGACAAGGAAAAAACAAAACAAAACAGGAAAAGGCCCTTAATTATTATTTTAATATCATCATCATGTTGTATATGTGTATGTTTGTATGTATAAATGCAGTTTCTTAGAATGGACTCCTGTGGCCCTCCCACACACAACCCTCTTTTTTTTTTAGCCTTAACAAATAAAAGCAGAAGAAAATGAAAGGACTGAGAGATAGGAATTGCCTAAACAAGAAAAATGGAAAACTTCAATACAAAACTGTGTCATCAGACCATGATACTAGCATTGCCATAGGAGAGAAGCAATCTTTAGTTTCTGATGATGCACTCCCAAGTGATTTCAGTGCACAGTTGAGGGATTTCAGGCTTGTGATCAAGCAGTGAACTGTTGACATAATTGGGCCCAAAAGCTAAGAGGAATCTTTATTTTTTTAAGAGAAAGTCTCTATAAGTAGAAACAGGGTCAAGAAAACCAGGAATCACACTTGGTTGTAAAGCATTTAGTATAATTAATATATTGAAACATGTTTATATACAGAATGTCAATGGGTATTCTCATTATTATATTTTATTAAAGACAACATATTACTAGTAACAGTAATATCAGGCATTATTTACTTTAAAATATTTTCAATTAGGCATTTATTTCTAAGTTGTTTTCTATTTTAAACATTAACCACCCATGGGTATTTTATTATTGCTTTAATTTTTCAATTATCTCAATCACAAAATGTTTTTCACAAACTTTCCTAACTGTATCTACCCTTATGCCTACTGCCTCAGCTCCACATCTGAAAAATCATCCCATTTACCATATTCCCTCTCAAATTCAATCCTTCACTTTTGCTCTACTTTCTACTTTTTTGACCCACTCAAAGTATGTTGCTCCAGAAATTTTTGTTTCTCTTATATTTTTCAATATTCACCTTCCATTGTGCATTTATGCACATAGTTTTTTTCTTGTAATTTAAAATTTTTCTTTTCTTCCAACAAGTGCTCATTTCCCTTTCCACTTATAACAAACTCTCCAGAACAATTGCATTGCACACTTTTTCTTCAAGCTATTTGTAATAGCTTTTAAAAAGAGACCGCATCATCCTCTTTTAAATGACTCTAACATTGATTAGCAAAAGGCATAACAAGCTTGTAACTTCTTCAGCTTGCCTTGTCATGAATTTGGGAAGTTGAGCCATACTTCTTTGAATAGATTTTAATACTGACTTCAGAATTTTTACTGTATGATGGAGCATTTTTCTCTAATTCTGTAGATCTCAATTTGCTTAAATGTAAAACATTTTATATAAATATAAAATTTTTACTCAACTATAAAATTGTAAAAAGCAAAGTCATTTTATGGTCTTCAAAAATCTATTGAACATTAAAATGTAGTTGGTGTAGCAAAACAATAGTTTTCATCTTTTAATTACTATTCTATTTTTTGACAGAATGTTTTAATTATTGTTTCCTTTCCTCTTGTCTTCTGTTTCTATTGATTTGTGCCAGTTTAATTGTGCCACTAGGACCTCCCAGTTCTCAATGAGTTGGCCTCAGGGGATTTTGTCTTCTTCATTGCTTAAAGTAAACCAGATCTCCAAATACCTACAAAACAAAATAAAAATTTTAAATGAGGACAAACTGAAAGGAATACATAATATGGCATAATAGTCAAGGTATAAAGGAAAATTTAAAATAAAGTCAATCATGCTAATTTTAGACATAAAATGATTATTAATAAACTTACTGTAACAGATCTATTTAAAACATTAATACTTAGGAATAAGAAATAGATATGTTTGAAACTCTTTTACCTTACCTCACAAACCAAGTTATACTTTTCACCTATGATGGCAAGCAGTATTTGAGTAAGTATAGTATATAGAGAGATGGTCAAGGTAAATAATGTATATTAGTCAAACCCATTCAATTATTTAGTGTTCTTTAATTTTTATTCTCAGCTCATTTAAAATTTACAGTTGCGGGGCCAGCGAGGTGGCACTAGAGGTAAGGTGCCTGCCTTGCAAGTGCTAGCCAAGGAAGGACCGCGGTTTGATCCCCCGGTGTCCCATATGGTCCTCCCAAGCCAGGGGCAATTTATGAGCACTTAGCCAGGAGTAACCCTTGAGCATTAAATGGGTGTGGCCCAAAAAACAAAAAACAAAAACAAAAACAATTTACAGTTGCCTTTAGGGTACAAATTTGGTGGAAAGAATTGTAGGTGGTAGGTCAGATAAAGAAGACATTGATTAATGCTTCTTTTTATGATAATGCATATAGTAAGTGTTCGGTCAGTAGTGGTTATTGGAATAGTATTATGAAACTAGATTTAGTATAGAGCCTCTTCAGTGAGTACATGAATGAATGTATCCTTTTCCATGAATTTTTTTTAAATGTCTAAAGTATTGCAGAATTATATACCCAGGGACAATGGCTGGGATTTGATGGTTCTGAGTGTGCTTTCTTATTCAATTCTATAAAATAAGTGTTATCCAGTAATCACTTCCATACCTAATAACTGGGATATGAGGTATTAATATATATAGTTGCTTGGTTTATATTAGGGAATTTGGCTTGATGAGGTTTTCAAGTTTTTTTAAGTGTTTTTTTGTTACCATTACTCATGGCAAGATATAATGCTTTTTAATAATATATTAATAACAAGATACTAATATGTATATACAATAAAATAATACAATATTTTTGGTAATTGATTTATTTTTCTTTTCTTCCTTTTTTTTTTGAGCCATACCCAGGGGTGCTTACTCCATGTCTGTGCTCATTACTCATTCCTGGCAGTGCTCAAAAGAACATATGGAATGCCAGTAATGTAACCAGTGTACAATGCTAGTGCCTTAATCTCTATGTTGTTTCTCCAGCCCTCTTCCCTTTTCTTTCTTTTATATATTCTGTTTCATATATATTCATATATTAATTTATTTAATATATTTATATTTCATATATTCTATTTCATTTTTAATAAAAAGATTTGGTTTCACCAACTTTATTTTAAGGTATCTAAATGTGAGTTTAGAAACATTCTACAATGAGCACTATTCTCTACCATTTTCTTTGAAGCCATGTTTTTTCAGCATCTATGTAAATTTTTATTTGTAAATGAAGTAGATGCTATTTTATGAGAATCTTAAAGAAAGGGATAACTTTTTAAGCTAGGTAAAAATGTAATGTAGATTTTTAGGGGCATGCTTAGTAGTAGCTTTAGAAGTACAGAAATCAGTGTAAAGTATTTTTGAATTAAGCATCAGGCTATAACATCTTGAGGCTTATCCAGAAGGTTTCAAAATATCTATGATGCCTACTTGTGCTTCCACTTCCTGAGTGTAGTCAGTAACATAAAACACCTTTAGATGACTGATCTGGGGCTTTTCATTGACTCCTATAGCCCCTTTAAGTCTGGATAGCCTCTATTACTGTTCCTTGTTGTGCTCTATAAAGATTCCTTGATGGTGAGGAGGAGGAGGGGCTGGAATCTGCTCATTATCAGCAGGGCCTCCTGGCCAGAACTGTTGAAACATGCAAGACAAGCAAGTCTGAGTGTTCTCCAGAGCTGAGAGGTATGGCACTAATGGGACCAGTTGAGATGTTGGCATCTGAGCATAAATTTTGTTCCACTTTACATGTTAAGATGGCCAGGGCCAAGAAAAAGAACCTGCCTCTTCTGAGTAGTTATTCTTATCAGAGAAAATTAAGTGACATAATGCATTATAGCATTTTTGTATGCCTTATATCTTTAGTTAAACTATATTCCCAGAAAGTAAGAGTAATATGTTTCTTTCTGAAAAAAATTCTCTATTAAGTTGTGTATATATGTATAATTGCTTTTACTTGTATGGATAAAATAAACAATATTGTGTTGCTGCATTTAAAACAATTAATATTTAATTTTAGTGTGTTATATAATCTGAAATGTTACTTCTCTCATCTCATCCCCCAGTAAGAATTCATTAAACTACATTTTAAAAAGTTAAAAGAAAAGTATAGGAAAATTGACAGGTTGCAAATGTACACAATTACTTGGTTATCAGAGTGGAGTGATAAATATATATGAAGTTTTTCTGATGAAATGAAATTTGAGAAGCTGCGAGAACTCCAATGATTTATAATTCCTAAATACCTGGACAATTTCATTTTCAAAATTACAGAAGGGATAAGGGAAATTTATGATGAGTAGGGAAAATTCTTTACAGTTTTAAAGGGACTAAAATACAAGAATGGATTAGGATGCAAACTATTTCTTTTGTCTCACTTGTTCTAATATTTAAATGGTTTTCTAAACAGCCAGTTTGCAATGTAGGTGGTGAAGAAGAAGAAAAGTTGCCCTGAACTATAGCTTTTTATGCTTCGTTGCAATAAAAGTCACATTTTATGATAGACTTAAAATAAATACATGAGCCACGGGGTTCCCATGAAACCACCAGGAGGTTGTAGACGTGACTTCTGAGATAGGGTTTCATGTTTTATTTTCCTCATTTGACTGAGTCCACTAATTTCTAATGATTCTTTAAATAACAGGGAAGTTCCCTTCCCTTTCATTTAGTTTCCTCTGGGCTGAAGAGACAAATGTATTGCTTTGAAAAAGACCTCTTGTGGGTAGACTTCATTAAAAGTACAACAAAAACAGAGACCAGTTGTAATTTCATAAAGGCTGCTGTGGCTATACCACCCAGTGGATGAATGACCTCATCAGTCACCTACCTAGATACAACATACATCAGTCAGGATTGATCAGCTCGGACTAAACTCAGGTCAAAAATGTAGTCTTACAACACGAGTCCTGTCAAGAGCTTTGTGATTTGATGAATTATACAAAAGGCCTTTTTTTCCCCCCCACAGGGCAATAACCCCATTCATTATGTTAAACATACATTTTCATCTGATCACTTTATATGACTTTAGTAGGTACCACATTATCTCTTGTTAGGATCAAAATAAAGACATCTACTTCATGTCCCTATTTCTACCCTTGCCAACTCACTCACATACGAATTGCATATTTTCTTTTCTTTCTTTCTTTCTTTCTTTTTTTTTTTTTAATAATGTCTTTGTTTAAGCACCATGATTACAAACGTGTTTGTCAGATTGGACATTTTCAAACTCTACAGTGGTTTTCAGTTTCTAACTTTGAATGAAAAAAAAAAATTTCAATTGACCTATGAAGGCTGAAAGGGCCAATTCTACCACCTAACTGATCCCAGTCCCAAGTCCCCTTCTCCTCATTTATTCTTCTATTCTTGCCACATATGATGGCATTTTGTTTCTCCACCCTGTCATGCAAGTTTCTGACAGTCTTCATTGTGACCTTTTTCTCTAGATGACTTTTGATGTCTAGAGACATTTGATAGTCACAATTGGAGTCAAGATATATCGTACTGCTACTTAATGGGTAGAGGACAAGCTGATAATTTTCCTACAATGCCCTACACAGCTTCATCACAAATTTTCTTGATCATGTAGGTAGCTCTGAGGTTGAGGATTATCCACATTTCTAACTCCATCACTTCTTTGATATCTGGCCTCAAATGTCACCTTTTCAATGAGACTTTTTATACACAACACACGCCATTCTTTATTATACTACCAATTCTCTTCTTAGCTACTAGTTTACCTTGCAATTTACTTGTTTATTGATTATCTTCAGTCTAGCCAGTGAAGTTATAGATTTATTTTTTGATAGCAGGTTTATTTGTTTGTCTTATTAATCAAAGCTGTATTATCTACTGAAGGGTGATTTGAAGTTCAGGACCTGGAGATTTGTATACTTTCCTTCTGTATTTTTGGATTTTGTTTCAAACAAAATCAAAATACAATTGGAATCATTATAAAATACCACTAAGAAGTTATGTATTTTGCTTCTAGATAAAATAAAAAATGGGAGTCAGGCAATTTCCTTCCTTTGTAATTATGTGACAGGGAATACTTAATAATTTTAACATGTCATTTTACTTTTATTAAGTATGCTAGAAAAAATGACCACTAGAAAATATTTGTTATTTTTAGACTCCAAAATAAAGAGAATAGATCCTTATTCTAACACTTCTATTTTGTAAATATTCATACAGATTTAGTGTTTTGTACTCCTTAGCCTGAAATATCTCTAGGCAAAATAAATTGGTTATTTCCTTTCTAAGTTCAATAGTCATAATTCCCAGTATGTCTTTATAATGGTTTACATTTGAATGTTTCTTAGTTTCACTAAGGTGTGTTTGCTTTTGCAAGATAATTTTTACAAAATGAATACCAGTTGAATATAATTTTGGCAGTTCAGAGTTTCCCTAGCCTAAAATATTTTTGCAAAAAGAAAATTTTTCTTTCTGAATGGGAAAAATAAAGCTATTTTTAAAATATTCTGAATATATTGGTTATTTACAAAATTTAGCCTTTGTATCTCTAAATTCTCTTTTCAACCTGTTTCTATTCACAGCTATATTGTTTATTACAAAAAGAGCTTAGATTACCAGTGGGAAAGTTACACTGGTGAAGGGTAGTGTACATTCAGTCTCTGAAACCCAACTACGAACAATTTTGTAACCCCAGTACTTAAATAAAGAAGTTATTAATAAAAATAAGAGCTTAAATGTCCACTACAAGGAAAAAATCACATTTTTAAGTAAATTAAATTTTGACATGATAGAAACGTGTTGTTTGGGCACAACTCTTATTTTATTCTTTTCTTTTAAACATGTCATATTTGTTTTCTGCATAAAGGGTGTTCCTCTGTATATGTCTCTTCAAGCTAATAAAGCAAAAATATGGAAATCATTGTTTTCTTTCTTTTTCATGAGCAGTGCAGTTGATTGCGACATAAATGAGGGAAACTGGAAAAAGGATTTTTACATTTAAGCCTGGCTTTAAAAATAAATCTTCAGGCAAATACTTAAGAGACATTGCAACAAATGCCCTGTGATCTTCAGTGGGATTGTCAAGTTCCTTTCCCCCTTTCTTTCAAGTCCTTTTAAGCATCAGTAGCTTTACTGCTTATAAAACAAACAGTCAATGGGGTGGGGAAGGACCAATAATTACAAGATGATTTCCATTATGATTTCTCTTTTCTCTTTTAAATAAAGAAACACATCAAGGCAAAATATTTCCTACTTTCATAATATATAAATGTGTTTAAATAAATTGTTGATAACTATAGGGGCCCTTAAAATTTCCAAAAGATACATACAAGCATTTCTTAAATTACAATTTTTCTTAATTTCTTGACTTTTATCCTTTTTAATTTAATAAGTAACTTTCCTCAATCAGGATAAATAAGAACACAGTTTTGTTTTTTGTTAAATAGTGATTTGATTTAAAAATTGCATTGTACTAAAATCAGAGGTCTGGGAAAGAAGCCCTAGATTTACTATAGTATTTCTATTTTCAGAATAAATAGAATTAGATTCTTACTAGAACATCAAAGAAAAGAAACCATGCATGTTTATAATTGCATTATATAGACTTATTTCAAAGCTGTCCTTGTAAGCTGATAATAACCAGTATTTTCTTAGGTTTTCTCTTGGATAAACTATTCTTTTGGTACATGCACTAATATATTTATGCAACTATCTTCTGGAATATTTATTATTGAATGTATTAATTTATTTTCAATCTATTATCCTTAAAAAAGTGTAATTAGAATAATTCCTTAAAAATTATAAAAGGGGGCCAGAGAGATGGCATGGAGGTAAGGCGTTTGCCTTGCATGCAGAAGGTCAGTGGTTCGAATCCCGGCATCCCACATGGTCCCCTGAGCCTGCCAGGAGTGATTTCTGAGCATAGAGCCAGGAGTAACCCCTAATCCTGATGGGTGTGAGCCAAACCACCACCCCACCCTCCCGTCCAAAGAATAATTCCTGTGTTCCTAGATGTTGATGTCATTTTTCTCAAATAAACTATAAATTATATTCGGAGAATTATCATTCAACAATAGGAGAAAGATATAATATATATGAGATTAGCATTCTAGAAGAATTCTATCATCTGCATTCAGAGCTATACCTGGGTGACAGTTATACCATACAGGTATATCTGGCGTTAGTCTAAGAAGAGGTGTTAGTCTAAGATGCTGTGAAGAAAGGTTTTGCGATATGGAAGAAAGAATGAAGTGAAAGATACTTGTCTTTTTGTCATAACCAGTGACCTTAAAGGAAAAAAATGTGACTGGGATTTATTTCCCCAAATTCTATGCTGTCTTGGTGATTCAGAGGGGGGAAGTGCAAGTTTTAAAAATGGCTTATGCTCAGGAACAAAAATCAGGCCTCTTTTCTCATTGATAGTGATATATGCCAGAAAATAAGAGTTGGTTTTCAGTCTGATCTGTCCACAGATGCTTGGTTTCTTTCTTTAACCAGCTGTAGCTAATTGCATGAGGGCCGCCTCTTGTGCTGAACATGAAAAGGAAACCTGTAATTTATTGCAACAGACCATACCATTTCTGCTGTATAACTGCCTTTGCTGTCATGTCAGTGAGTGTATTTCTCATGGTACATTGGCAGCTTAGGACTGGAAAACAGCATTAGCTGGAGAAAGGAGAGAGAGAGAGAGAGAGAGAGAGAGAGAGAGAGAGAGAGAGAGAGAGAGAGAGAGAGAGAGAGAGAGAGAGAGAGAGAGAGAGAGAGAGAGAGAGAGAGAGAGACAGACAGACAGACAGACAGAGAGCAGAGACAGACAAAGGCAGGGAGAGTCAGAGATAAAGAGAGAGGTACAGAGAGACAGGGAGAGACAGAGAGATACAGAGAGACAGAGACAGCAGAGCAAGGGAGAGGGAGAAGAGGGAAAGATGGAGAAGGCTTTTAGAATCTTTTCATGTACTTTACATGGAACTCTAAAGAATAAACTAGAAACAGAAATTTCCTTTTCAATCTATTGGAGGCATTTGTAGATGTGTGTATATGTGTGAAAAGTTTTGCTATTGTTTACACATAGCTCATTGAATTAACTAAACTGACTTTGCAAGATTACAAATTCTAGTTATGTGTGACATGCAGCATAGAGCTAGTTTTGACGAACAATCATACTCACAGGTTACCAAAGAGACCTCCCACCAACAGAGAGTAGGATCCCTCAAGTGTTTTCTGTTCTCTCCACAGAGATTGATAGCTTCAGGGCTCAAGAGTTCGGCAAACGCTAGGAACAAAGTAACTAGGCTTGATCTTTACAAAGCACATCATCCCATCTATGTGTTTACTAGAAATTTAGTTCCTAATGAGCTAGCATTCTGCCTCCTTCCTTGCAGCCCACTTGTATATTCTTGTCAACAAGGTATACTTTTGTTGAGTGGAAATCCAAAGGAAAAGGCATGCTACTTTGCAGCGATGGAAAGAAATAAATTGAGAAAGTGTCATGTATGTTTTCCAGTTGACTCATGACCCCTCAATAGCACTTTTGTGTGAGGCTGGTAAGTTTTCCCCTTAATGCTTTGGCAAGTGTGAAGGAGCCCCAGGAAACTAAATCCCAGAAGGCAGGATGGAAACTCCACAGGGGTCTCCAAACTGAGCTGTTCTCATTATGTTCAAGGTACATGGAACCCAAAGAGACACAAATTGGATGATTTTTTAATCCCTGGGGCATTCATGCAGGATTCTTCACCTTTCCAACAGACCAACATACCTGCCAATAGTTTGTGTTTGGGGGTTGGTGGTGGTGGGGAAACATTTTAATCCAGCATAGAGTTTCTAAGAAAGGTCATTTAGATTTCCATCTGCCTATGACTATTGAATCTGACTCCCTGAATCTTCCCTGATGTCATTTTAAATCCAAGCAACTTCTACTCAATAAAAATGTAATCAGTTAAATATATTGTTTATATAGTTTTAAGAAACAAATATTGCTACTTTTTAAATTTCTGTGCATCATTGTGTAATTATGTTACCAAAGAATCAATACATGATGTGTAATTAGCTAATCAAGAAAAAACCTGAACAACATATTAAAGTATGTTAAGGCAAAAATAATTTGTTGAAACATACTTGTATATCAATCAAATGTATATGGATGTATACCTCTGTTCTCTCTGTATGTGCATACACATATATCCATACATTATGTTTTAATAGTGATATCTAAGCAGATTTAATGTTAACTGGAAAAACATGCTCTTATTATGTTCATCCCAATTCACATGATGTCTGCTTTTCATACTTTGTAGAAGCCAGGAGTAGAGAAGGGACTTAAAAATCTCAAAATGGGGCTGGAGAGATAGCACAGCGGTAAGCAGAACGAAGGTGGTTCAAATCCTGGCATCCCCGAGCCTGTCAGGAGAGATTTCTGAGCATAGAGCCAGGAGTAACCCCTGAGCGCTGCCAGGTGTGACCCAAAAACCAAAACAAAACAAAACAAAACAAAACAAAAAAAACCCTCAAAATGTGAAGTGACCAGTTTTCCAACCACAAACTTCATAAATATGTAAAATATATACTTCTACTACTTTTTCATTGGGAAATTATATTACAAAATTTTTTGTTTTCACATTATTTGCATCAACATTTTGTATTAATAAAATTCCCTATAATGTAAATGCATTGTGCTACATAGTTCTTAATATCTATACTAATTAGGAGTTTTAATAAATCAGACATAAATAGCTTCTTTAGAAATCTTTAATTCCCATGAAGAATACTTTATTCTCATAAAATATGTAAAATATTTATTTTTATTTTTATCAACCCTCTGATTCTATATACTTAACTCTCCAGAAAGTTTTTTTTTGAGACTAATGATAATGAAGAAACAAATTATCAAATTCTATTGGACACAGCAAAATCAGGAATAAGAAAGAAACTCATAGCAATAGGCTTACATAAGGAGAGAAGTAAAAGATAAAATTAACAACCTAAAGACCATCTTTTAATTATCTGAAAAATTGACAACAAAGGAATTCAAACTCAAGTAAAAAACATAAATAATAAAAAACAGAATAGAAATCAACAATATAGAAACAAGAAAAACAGCACAAAGAATGAATGAAACCAGGATCTGTTTTTTGAAAGAATGAATAAGACAAATGATTGACAAGACTTATAAGGAAAAAAAATAGAAAATGCTCAAATAAATTGGATCAGAAATGAAAGGGAATAAATTATAACAGAACCCATAAAAATCCAAGACATCATGAGAGCTTAGTATGAACAATTTTACTCTGTAAAGTTAGAGAACCTACAAAAAATGGACAGATTTCTGGAAACATATAATTTCCCCAAACTGAATGAGGACTAAGTAGAAAGCCTAAGCAGGCCAATTACATATAAGGAAATGGAAATAGTAATAAAAAAAAAACTCCCCAAGAATAAAAATTCAAGAGCAGATAAATTTATAGGTGAGTCTTATCAGACATTCAGAAGAGTTACTACCATTGATCCTGAGACTCTTTCAAAATATAGAAGAGACAGGAATCCTCACTAATACCTTTTCTGAAGCTAACATTACACTCATCCCCAAAGCTGACAGAGATACTACCAAAGAAGAAAACTACAGACCAATTTCACTGATGACCATTGCTGCAAAAATCCTTAAGAAAATCCTAGCAAACAAATCCAACAACACAACACAAAAATTATACATCATGACCAAGTGGGTTTCATCCTGGGGATGCAATGATGGTTCAGTATACGCAAATCAATCAATATCATACAACACATAAGTAAAAGGAAGGATAAAAATAATCACACGATCATCTCAGTCAATGCAGAGAAAGCATGTGACAATATCCAAAACCCATTCATGATTAAAAAACCCTCAGCAAAATAGGTCTAAAAGAAACCTTCCTCAACATGGTAAAAAGCTATCTATAAAAAGCCTGTAACCAACATTATTCTTAATAGTGAAAAACTTAAAGCATTTCTACTAATATTAAGTATTCTGCAAGGAACAACTGGATAACCACATGTAAGAAATTAAAGATTGATTCATATCTCACACCTTACACAAAAGTCAAAACAAAGTGGATCAAAAACCTTGAGATTAGACCCGAATCCATATCGTTCATTGAGAAAAACATAGGCAAAATACTCCAAGACGGGGCTGGAGAGATAGCATGGAGGTAAAGCGTTTGCCTTTCATGCAAGAGGTCATCGGTTCGAATCCCAGCGTCCCATATGGTCCCCTGTGCCTGCCAGGAGCAATTTCTGAGCATGGAGCCAGGAGTAACCCCTGAGCACTGCCGGGTGTGACCCAAAAACCACAAAAAAAAAAAAAATACTCCAAGACTTAGATCTCAAGTAATTCTTTGATGATAGGATGCTAATAGGAAGGAATATAGAATCAATTCTGAATAAACGGGACTACACCAAACTAAAACGTTTCTGTAAGGAAAACAAAACAAAACAAACAAAAAAGAAAAAAACCACTGGCCAAAACCAGAAGACAGCTAACTGAATGAGAGAAAATATTTGCACTCAAAACAGCAGATAAAGGTTTGGTAGCTAGGATATAAAAGTACACACAAAGAGAAACTCTACAAAACCTAAAAAAACCATCAAGAAACTCTACAAAACCTAAGAAAACCATCAAAACTGGAGAGAGTTATAGTGGTTGGACTTGGACATTCCTCCTTATATACACCCCTGTAATTACAGTTGAACTTGGACACGCCCCCTTGACACGACCTCTTACCATGCCGGGTATAAAAGATATAAACTTGGACTGTTGAGGAGGGGCAGAATAGTGACCAGACAGCCTGCTGGATCAGAGATAAAGCATCGAAGGAATATTACCTGCTTTGAATCAATTTGTATCTATTTGCTGTTTTAACTTCTTTGAACCCTGGCCACCTCTGGCCAGTGAATTTTCATCTAACTCTCTCTCCCTCTGTGTGAAATTCCTGGGAGCATCCCTCTCTGAAATTCCTTGGCCGCAGTGGCAGGCCTCAGACACCAGGAGGAATATAATGTATAGTTAGTTTCTTCTCTTCTCTCTCAATTCCAGGAAAATGCTTATAAACACTTATTTAGGACAATCTAAATCAAGACAACAAATGAGTTATCATTTTACACCTATGAGGATGGCACATATCAAAAAACTGGGAACAATCTGTGTGGTAAGAAACAAACTACCCAGGACATTGGTGGTGGGAATGTTGCAGTGGTGATGGGGGGGTGTTCTTTACATGACTGAAACCTAATCACAATCATATTTGCAATCAAGATGTTTAAATAAAGATAAAAAAAAGTTGTAAAGACATTGAAAAAAATTTACTGCACTAGGAACAAAAAAAAAAAAAAAGAGAAACAAACTACCATCCACTGTTGTTGGAAATGCTGCCTGGTCCAATCTCTATGGAAAACAGTATGAAAGGTTCTCAGGAAACTCAAAATTGAGCTGTCATTGTGACCCAGAAATCTCACTTTGGGGTATCTATCCTCAGGACAGAAAAACATTTATCCAAAATGATGTATTCACACTACTATTCATTGCAGCACTCAGCATAATAGCTGAGACTTGGAATCAACCTAGATGTCCAACAACAAATGAGAGGATTATGAAGATGTGGTACGTATATACAATGGAATACTACATAGTTGTTAGTAATGATGCAATCATGCAATTTGCTGCACCGTGGATGGAACTGGAAAATACTATGTTAAGTGAAGAAATAAAAAGGATAAATACAGAATGATTTCATTTATATGAGGTGTTTAGAATAACTGAATAAAGAAATGCATTGGCTTGAATTGGTGTTGTCTTGAACACCGTTGGCCCCAGAGGATAGCAAGGAGCAGTAATATAATTGAATGAAGGAGAAACATAAATATGAAATAATGGGGGGCTTGAGGCCAAGTGGTCTCAGGTCCCTTGGTGGAGTAAAAAAAAGCAAAGAACTAAATATCCAATCCAAAGTCAGCAATAATGAAATCATGAGACCCAAACTTTAACAATCAAAACATAAATGGGTCTATTATGCTGGCAGGCTGCGGGCAAGGGTGTTGGCATGGGATGCATTCTGAGAACATTGGTGGAGGAAGGTCAGCATGGGTGAAGGGATTGACCCTGATTCATTGTATGTCTAAAACCCAATTCTTAAGGACTTTGTAAATCACAATGGTTTTAATAAAATATTTTAAACATAAAAATAATAAATAATTAAAAATTAAGCATGCCCTGTTTTCAATAAATTATTGCAAATAAGTAACAGCTATATTACTAATAGTATTAAAACTGACACCTTGAGGGCCAGAGCAATAGCGCAGAGGTAGAGCGTTTGCCTTGCATGTGGTTGACCCAGGACAGACCTCGGTTTCATCTCTTGCATCCCATATGGTCCTCCAAGCCAGGAGCGATTTCTGAGCACATTGCTAAGAGTAACCCCTGAGCGTCACCAGGCATGGCCCAAAACCAAAACCAAACCAAAACGAAACAAAACAAAACCTGACATTTCAATAAAAATTAATTAATCAAATTATAATGATTATACCTTAGTAATCTCCTTAAAGTATCCTGAAATTGTTTACCCAGACAGCTTTTCTTTCTCAGAATCATAACAACAAAAATAACTTAATGTTATAAAATGCAAATTGTGTATATTAGATTGTGATGCCCAAATTATTTTTTTCTTTGGGGGCTATACTTGGCATTTTCAGGGGCAACTCCTGACTCTACTTTTACAAATTGCTTCTGGCAGTGCACAGAGTACTTTATGAGGTGCTGTGGAATCAAACCCCAGTCAGCATGTTCAAGGTAAACAATGTACAAGAGAACAATCTGTGGTTTGCCCCACTCCCTAATTGAACTGCTCATGTGTACATACTTGCAAACCCTAGAAATCTCTCTTCATATTTGCTTCCTTCACACAAACCAGTGCAGCATACAAAGAATATGCTGAACATGATTGTACAAATCATTACACTGATTAAGAAAGGAATCATCATAAATAGTTCAGAAAATCTTTACAAGTGTTATTATCTAGTGAACTGGCCAAAGACTCCAGACTCCCATTTAAGAATTACTGTGGTGTCTCCATTGGCACAATGAATTTTGATTCATTGCAAAGAGGTTGTATGGATACAGTGTTCACTGCATGCACATTAAGATATAGCCAGTATCTGAAAGGAGAGTTCATGCATGGTTATGTCAGATTAAAAGTCAGATACAGTATGAGTTTTATTTTTATAATTCCATCAAAACTTCTATAGTAGTGAGAAAAAATTATAATAACTTTAGGGTTGTAATTTACTTGATATGGTATGAATTTTTCCATTTCTATCATGCATTTGAAAATTTACAATTATGTGTTAAACTTGGTAAAAGTAGGACAACACCAATGATCCTATCACGTCCAATGCTAGGGCAGGAGATGTAGAAAAGCAGGCTTTTCCTCTAAGACCAACACATGCTATTTTGGTAGAATATGTAGTAATGTGGATAATTGACCCTAAAATGATTTGCCTTATTCAGATAAGAACTTTTGAATGTGTCTGATAACCTTGAATATTAGATCCCTTCTTTTAATTTTTCTTTCTTTCTGTTGGTGCAAAGAGATGCACAATAAATGATATTTATCTTAGTATTAGGATCCTTAAATCATTGATGAAAATAAGATTATAAGTATTTTCTAAGAAAAGTAAGATTTTTATTTATTTTAGTTTAGTTTAGTTTTGTTTTGTAGCCACAACCAGTGCTACCTAGACTTCTGAGCTCTGGTATCACTCCAGATAGGTTCAAAAGACTATATAGGGTCCCAGGGATGGAACCTAGGTCAGCAGCATGCAAGGCAAGTGCACTACCCACTGTACTATCTCTCTAGCCCCCAGATTTTAATTTTTCTTATGATAGAAATCCAGGAGCTTATCCACCATGGGGTGAGATGAAAGATTTGAAAATATATAGGCCCAGATACAAAGTCTGAATTTTGTTCTAAGCATAAATAGGAAATGTGATTGACACACAGTCTGGATCTGTCACCAGTGCATTTATTTATTCTTAACCAGGGCTTTTGTTGCTCTCTGTCTCCTGCCATATGTTGCTTTTTTTTTTAGCACTGGCAAGAACAACATATTTCATATAGAGGTTAAAATTACCAGGAAGGACTAGGCTGGAATCTGGGAGTTTCCTGCACCACATGAAAACACTACTAACATACCACAGGTGTATATCATAGCAACACAAAGGAAAATTGGCATTGCAAAGAGTGTAGGAAGAAGAAACAAAAAGTAAGACATAATGGATCTGTTCAAGAATAAAAATAATTTTTTTTCTTGAAAGATTATAGTTACTTCTCTCAAATATGAAATCTGTATAACTCTTAAATGTTTTCATCTTCAGTTTTGCAATAAAAGTTCTTGATATGGCTCATAAAAAAGCAGAAGTATCTCAATAGAAGTTTAGTATTCTTTATACTTCTTTAAAGTTCTGGGCACCTTTATTTGACTGTATGAGTGGCAGATTTACCATCTGATTTTAACCACAAAAACCTCTGCCACAGTAACTTAAAAGGTTAATGAAAAGCGCCATGAAATAAAAGTGCACTCATGACTTTGATGTGGGCAGGGTTTCCTGGGGCTGTGAGTGCCAACTTCATGGTACATTTCACCATCTGTGACAGTCAGTGGCCACTGATCCTTATCTGTCCAGTTTGATTCACTTACAGGTGCAAGGTGTTTAGGTTCAATTTAAAATGTGTAAATATGTATTCACATGTACTATGTCTGAACTCCACCCTCAAGACTCCAAAATAGAAACAAATTCAGGAAGAGATTAGGACACTTGCACATCACTGACTCTAATATATTCAACACAAGCTATGAATTTGCTTGAAATTTTATTTCCCTGTAGAATATGGTATCTTTCCTTGAAGCATCAACTCTATAAAATTATTGACTGGCTGGTCTTCAGATCTGTATAACATAAATATATATATCAATAGCTCTTAATTTCCTCATCAGATGATGCCCAAAGACATATCAGAGAATATTTGTGTCACTAAGTTTAACAAAAATTACATCACTCAAGTAAAAAGCAAACTATGAATGATTATTAAATTTTAGATTAAAAAAACTTATTAGTCTTTTGTACATTTTTAATAAGTTTTGAAGGCAAATCAACTATTGTTTGAGATAATAAACTAAAGCATTGGTATCTATTTTATTATGGTGTAGGTAGATTGAGTTGTAGGAAAACTTCTCTGTACTTAGTCTCTGAGTATCAGAGGGAAACAAGCAATGAAATGGATACCACCTGGTGTGACCCAAGAAAGCAAACAAACAAAAAACAAAAAAAGAAAAACAAAGATAAAGAAAAAGAAAAGAAAATGATCACATTTTCAGAAACAATTTCAGAAATCTAATGAAAGTGTTTGTCATATTTTTTGCATACATTTATTTACAGAATCAATTGCATAGAGTTGGACAGGATATAGAAGGCTAGTTATATTTAGGTGTTCACCTTATCATTGAATCACCGTTCCAGCCTTGTTTTGATGCTCAGACACATTCTGGTTATGATGCTTACCTAGGATCACAGCAGTGTTCACACAGGTGCTTATCGGGGAGCACATTTTTTTTAAATATAAATTCTTTATTTAAACACCATGATTACAAACATGATTGTAGTTGGGTTTCAGTCAGACAGAACACCCCCACTTCACCAGTGCAACTTTCCTACCACTAATGCCCCCCTCCCTCCTTCCCATCCCCTTCTTGTATTCGAGATAGGCCCTTTTTTTAAGTTTAGTAAGCTGTTTTTGTTTCTTTCTTTCTTAAAGGATAAGTGTTTAAAAAAAATACAGTAGTAACAGTGTGAGAGTGGCGATCGCAATTGTTTGCATAGGCCCAACAAAATATGGGAAAAATGGAAAAAAAAAAACCTTGGCCTAATTACAAGGAGGCCTCCCTGTGAAGTTTTCTGGCATAAGACTGACTCTAGGTTCCAGGCATACCAGGCTGCCCAACCCCTGAGTCATTCTCCATGGTCCCGGTGAAACTTTTTTGCATATTAAGCTGCTGTTGGTGTCAAGTTCCTGTAGTTAAAGATTCTGGTTTCTGCGCAATTCTTTCATCGAGTCGGGTTGATGTGGAGCATCCTTTAGTTTCACTTCACCATTAGATGAGGAGACACCTGCCCTGAAAGCAGGTTGTTGCTATTGCTAAGTCATCTGGGTGTTAAGAGAGCACTCTTTGGAGTAAGTCAATGCCAGAGCAGTGGTGGGGTCTTCCCTGGTAGAGGTTTACTTCCTGGTAATGTTATAGAAAATTGTGGTTGTTTCCATAGATGGTATCCATGGTCAGGGGTGTATAAGCAATGCCCATACATATGGGCAAGGCCCATACATCTGAGGCCTGAACCAGGTTATTATGCCAATGTTCAGGGTATAAGGCCTAATTGCATTACAAAATCTGTGTTCCCATTTCTATTAGATAAGAACTTGTTTGCATAATGTAATATGTTCCCATTTTAATGTGCCCATGCAAAGGAGGAACAATGCTACAAGGTATTATTGGTACATCTGGGGGTCGAGGGAACAAGTTTAACATTCCCTGTAACTTGGTTCTAACATGAATTCTATACAGACTCTTCTACCAGACTTCCTTATTGAACAGATCCCAAAGGAGGGAAAAACAAAACAAAGCCAAAACAAAACAAAACAAAACAAAAAAACGGTGGGCAAAATTGTCACTATATAAGAGGATATTCAAAAAGAGTTATAGATGTTGAGAGAATAATCTAAGATATACAAAGGAGATACACAAGTCCCTTTTATGTCTTTAGACATAGTCGGGGGTGGGGGAGGGCGTTGAGTCAGGGTGTTGGGTCTGTGATTTGGCCAACTGGAGGCTGCAAAGGACTCCCAGAAGTCAGTCCCATATCAGGAATTGTCTTTGAGTGGAGGTTCTCAGAAACTGAGTATGGTAGCAAGCACAAGTACACAATGAAGGGAGACGGAGGACAGGAGGCCGCTGGGAGTACATTAATAGAAACAGAGTATTGATTTCTTCTCAGGGTGAGAATCTATTTTTTCACTTTGGAAGCTGGCTTGATTGAAGATAATGATCTGCTTTATAAAGAGCAAAGAACTGAAGGTAAAAATGATTCAATGTGGGGTAATAGACAATGGGGGTGAGAGTAAAGGACTATAAATGAGCCTGACTCAGGGTCTCAAACTCAATTTACCTGGGGGCCGCAGAAGGCAAAGTCGGGGTGATCCTTGAGTGCAAAGTCAGTAGTAAGCCTTGAACATTGGGGGGTGTGACCCAAACAACTAAAACAAAACAAAACAAAAAAAGATTCCTCTAGGGCAGGGCCACAAAATGCGGGCCGTGAGTTTGAGACCCCTGCTTGAAGGTGATGAGCCAATAGGGGAAGAAAAGTATACAATGTAGACATTATGTATATTGTAAACATAGATGAAACCCTATGATATCCTATTAAACTATCTATAATTTACGGTTTGGGAATGCACATTGGTGAGAGGAAAGTTGCCAGCAACTTTCCCAAGACAACCCTACTTGTGCAGGGTGGGGCTTCGGGAAAGCCTGAAGGCCCTTTTAAACTGCTCTCCAGCACCCACCTCGCTGGCTGGAGTTCCTGTAGGAAGGAGAGGGAAGGCTGTTGTGGGGAGGTCGAGCGCCATAGTCTTCCCTAAACTTGGCAAAAGGGCCTTTGGCCTAGAGCCGTAGTATTCCCCATGCTGCCAAGGCTTCTGGTCCCAGAGAAGGAAGCTTGTTCCCTAGTTGTGCTGGAAGCTGGAAGTTTGGCAGCCTGCTCCCCACCCCCATCCCATTTGTGCAGGGTGGAGCTTCGGGAAAACCTGGGGTTCCCTTTAAGCTACTCCCCGGCATTCAGTGATATATTTAATAATCTGCATTGCTGCAAAGGATAGAAGCTATCATTAAAAAAAAAAAAACTAGAAATTGACCCTGCCAACAGCATTGTGCTATAGAGAATGGAGAGTGAGATTTAGAATAAAACCTATTTATGTTCCAGTATGTCTCTAACAGTTATTAGCTGTGTGACATGACTCAGATTTCTAATCCCAATATACATCAGTGTCTTCATTTACAGGACAAGGATAATGAACCCTTATTGCATCATTGTGGATATTAAGTTTGTAATGCAGATAAGAGAAACACTTGTCTGGTTTCTGGCATATTAGGTTTCAACAAATGACGCCTTCTCCCACTTCACTCAACCTTCTTCTCTGTCAATTGTAATAAAACTCTTCACAAATTTTCACAGTGAAAGATATATAAAAATTATTTCATCAGGAAAACCAATATGGCCCCAAAATCTCCTGAAATCCAGGCAATATCTGGAATATAATACTCCACTTGCTCATGAAGAAACTCATTTCTTCTATGAAGATTTATTTGATTACTGCATATCTAATTAACTTCCTCTATTATAGCTGACCCAAACAATTAAATCATATACTGATACAATAATTTAATCCTAACATCTGATTCCATTGACAATTTCTAGATTCCCAATAAGTCTGGAAATTCTTTTTTTTGTGTGTGTGTGTTTTTTTTTTGGGCCACACCCATTTGATGCTCAGGGGTTACTCCTGGCTAAGTGCTCAGTAATTGCCCCTGGCTTGGGGGGACCATATGGAACACTGGGGGATCGAACCGCGGTCCTTACTTGGCATCCCCGCGGTCCTTACTTGGCTAGGGCTTGCAAGGCAGACATCTTACCTCTAGCGCCACCTCGCCGGCCCCAAGTCTGGAAATTCTAAATATCAAGGTACCATTTCTTTTTGTTCAAACTTTCAAAGTATATTGATATTAAAAGATTTATTTAAGACAAGTCATATTTCATATTAAACAGAGCAATTATTTTAAGAGTTCTGATACTTATAAAACCAATAATGTGACACATTAGCAAAGAACTGGATACTAACATATTTTATTTACAACCCTAGTTCGTAAAAAAGGGGACAGTGGGACAGTATGATTTTGCCTTGCAAATGGCCACCTGAGTTTGTTCTCTAAGTCCTGCCTGGAATGATACCTGAACGCAGAGCCAGGTTAACTCTGAATACAAATAAGTGTGGTTCAAAAGACAAAGTAAAATAAAATTAAATTTATATTAAAATAAACATTCTTAAAAAAACAATACACCAGAGACCAGAGCAACAGCACAGTGTAGGGCATTTGCCTTGCATGCAGCTGATCCAGGACCGACCTTGGTTTGATAACCGGCATCCCATATGATCCCCTAAGCCAGGAGTGATTTTTGAGCAACCCCTGAGCATCATAGAGTGTGGCCCAAAAAGCAAAACAAAAACAAAACAAAACAAAACAAAACAAAAAAAAAAACAGACCATAATAAACCAATACAACAAACTGTCCAGTTACAAATTCAATACACAAAAGACTGTTACATTTTTCATGCAGATATTGACACAGAGGAGAAAAATTAGTCTATCCTATTTAAAATTGTGTCTAACATACCTAGGAATCAACCTAACAAGAGAAGTGAGAGAACTATATCACTAAAACCTTAAAACACATAATAAAGAAATGGAAGAAGACTTAAAAAGATGGAAAAACATTCCATGCTCATGGACTGGAAGAATGAATGCTATCAAAATTAACATTTTACTTAATTACTATATAGATTTAATGCAATCCCTCTCCTAATTCAGACAAAATTCTTCAAGGACTTAGAACAATCAATTATAAAATTTGTGTGGAACTGTAAAATACATAGGCTAGCCAAACCATATTGAAAAAAAAGAAACTGGGAGGCATCCATTACCTAACTTAAAGTTGTATTACAAAACCATAGTAAGCAGTAAAGCATAGTATAGGAACAAAGTCTTTAAAACAGGGGTCAAAATAAGATCCAATGTGAACCCCCAAATATATGCTCAAATAATATTTGACAAAGGAACCACAACTTGAAATGGAATAAAAAATATTTTTTATCATAAACTTTTTCTAACAATAGGTCTTGGGACCACGTTTACTATCTACTGACTTCAAAAACAAATCTTGGGGCCAGAGCGGTGGCGCATTTGCTTTGCACTCGCTAACATAGGACAGACCACGGTTTGATCCCTCCGGCGTCCCATATGGTCCCCCAAGCCAAGAGTGATTTCTGAGTGTATAGCCAGGAGTAACCCCTGAGCGTCACTGGGTGTAGCCCAAAACCAAACAAACAAACAAAATCTCATTTTCTATCTTTTATTCTGTTTTAAGAATTCTACATGTAAGCTGCCACTAAAAATATGTGCATTTTTGCTTGCAGGGAGTGGGAGTGGGATAATGATTCCATATGAAAAGTCTAGAAAGCTTGCTTTAATGAGGACTTTATTTCAATAAAAGTTAAACTAAGCCTAAATTTAAAACACATTTAAAAATTAACTATTTTGGTGTCTGGAAGCATTCTTCTATTATCTGGTCCTTCCAGTCAATAGTTCTAATCACCTAATTAGCTTAATTATGTCAAATGTCATTTATTATCTGACATAGTATATATTTGTTAATTTATTTATTTTGAAATTGGACCCTTATCTAATACCATACCTAAAAAGTATTTTAAAAATATTTTAAATACCTTGGTATTAGATCATCAGGACTAAAAACTATAAAATAGGCAGAACTTTCCATAATATTGATCTTTCCATAATCATTGATCTTCAATGATTGGGCACCGATGGCAAATAAAACAAAAGTAAAAATAAATGCTACCACATCAAAGTAAAAAGAAACTATGATTGAAGTTAAATATACCCTACTGAATGGTAGAAAACGTTTGCATACCCAATATCTGACTAAAGTATTTAAGTTGTGTAAACCAGTCATTAAGCTCAACAAAAACAAGAAATATATAACTTCATAAAAATGTGGAAAAATTAATACATTTCCTCAAAGAAGACATACAGATGCGAATAGGCATATGAAGAAGTGCCCATCTTCATTTACTGCATAAATATGAATAAAAACAATAATAATATGTAACTTCACACAAGTGATTATGGCTTATATCAAAATAATTATTAACAGCCATACTGGCAGGGATATGGTAAAAAGTAAACCCTCATTCACACTGGTGAGAATGTCATCTGGTTCAGTCTCTGCTGAAAATGTCATGAAGATTTATTTAAAAATTAATGATAGGGCTAGAATAATAGTACATGTAGGGCACTTTGTATGCAGGCAAGCTGGGTTTGATCCCCCGGCATTCCACATGGTTCCCTGAGCACCACTAGGAGTGATTCCTGAATGCAGAGTCAGGAGTAACAATGAACATTACAGCAGTTGTTTTGGTTATCACTCAAAATCAAACAACAAATAAAAAATTAATAATAGAAATTTCATACGATCAAATAATTCTATGAGTCAGCATTATCATAATAACACTAAAACATTAATTTAAAATTTTTGTACTACTACATTTATTGCAGTGCTGTTTATAATAACCAGAATCTGAAAAAACCTACATATGCAATGGCAGACCAGTGTAGAAAGAAATTGTGGTGTAGTTTAAGCTCATTAAATATTCTAAGCATTTCCATTCTGAAGTCCTTTTCAGAGAGATGATATAGAAAATTATTATTGATTGGGTCTTTGCCCATTCCTGTGGTGAGGTTCTGTGCTGATACAATTAGCTGTTCACTGAGAAACTTGGAGAGTACCATCATGAGTGAAATTAGTAAAAGGGAGAGAGACCGACTCAGAATGATCTCTCTCATATACAGGATGTAAAGAAACATAATGGTGAATAACAAATGCCTAAAGACAGTGGACACAAAGAATTATGAGAACTGATCTTTAAACATTTCACATGAGAGGGTTGAGAGATAGAACAAGGATAGGTCAATGACTCTGATGAAAAGAAATCATTCATCCAGGAGGAGGTGGTACTGAAAGGTGGTGAAGTATTATATATAAAACCCCATAAATAATAATACTGTAAACGATAGTGCAAAAAACTATGTATACAAAAATGTGTTCCTCTGTATGCAGACTAGTGGGTTGGCAGCAAATGCTACAGGATTGGTGGAGGGAAGTGGACACAGGTGAAGGGACTGGCAGGAAACACGTATACCTGAAACCTAATCATGAAAAACATTGTAATTTCAAGGTTTAATTTTAATAAATTAAATTAAAAAAATTAAAAACGATGGGGCTGCAGTGATTGCACAGTGACAAGGTGTTTGCCTTGCATGCGGCCAACACAGGATGGATGGTGGTTCGAATCCCCTGTATGGTCCCCCAAGCCTATCAGAGCTACTTTTAAGTACTGAGCCAGGAGTAACCCATGAGAGCCGCCAGATATGACCTAAAGAACAAAAAATAAAAAAATAAAAACAAAAGTCATTGTAGTGAGAGTATGGTGGATAGGGCACTTGCCTTGCACACAAAGGACTGAAGTCTGATCCCTAACATCCTATATGACCCCATAAGCATTGCCAGGAGAAAATTCCTGAGTGGAGGCAGGAGTAATCCCTGAGCATTCCCAGGTGTAGCTAAAAAAAAAACCAAAAGGGAGAGAGATAGAGAGAGACAGGGAGAGAGATAGAGAGAGACAGAGAGAGAGAGTGAGAGAGATATCATGGTATGTATACACAATTGAATACTATAAAAATATTATTTTTTTAAACATTTTTTTATTTAAACACCTTGATTACATACATGATTGTTTTTGGGTTTCAGTCATGTAAAGAACACCACCCATCACCAGTGCAACATTCCCATCACCAATGTCCAAGTCTCCCTCCTCCCCACCCGACCCCCGCCTGTACCCTAAACAGGCTCTCCATTTCCCTCATACATTCTCATTATAAGGAAAGTTCAAAATGTAGTTATTTCTCTAACTAAACTCATCACTCTTTGTGGTGAGCGTCCTATGGTGAGCTGGAACATCCAGCTCTTTTCACTTTTGTGTCTGGAAATTATTATTGCAAGAATGTCTTTCATTTTTCTTAAAACCCATAGATGAGTGAGACCATTCTGCGTTTTTCTCTCTCTCTCTGACTTATTTCACTCAGCATAATAGATTCCGTATACATCCATGTATAGGAAAATTTCATGACTTCATCTCTCCTGACAGCTGCATAATATTCCATTGTGTATATGTACCACAGTTTCTTTAGCCATTCATCTGTTGAAGGGCATCTTGGTTGTTTCCAGAGTCTTGCTATGGTAAATAGTGCTGCAATGAATATAGGTGTAAGGAAGGGGTTTTTGTACTGTATTTTTGTGTTCCTAGGGTATATTCCTAGGAGTGTTATAGCTGGATCATATGGGAGCTCGATTTCAAGTTTTTGGAGGAATCTCCATATCGCTTTCCATAAAGGTTGAACTAGACGGCATTCCCACCAGCAGTGGATAAGAGTTCCTTTCTCTCCACATCCCCGCCAACACTGTTTATTCCCATTCTTTGTGATGTGTGCCATTCTCTGTGGTGTGAGGTGGTATCTCATCGTTGTTTTGATTTGCATCTCCCTGATGATTAGTGATGTGGAGCACTTTTTCATGTGTCTTTTGGCCATTTGTATTTCTTCTTTGTCAAAGTGTCTGTTCATTTCTTCTCCCCATTTTTTGATGGGATTAGATGTTTTTTTTTGTAAAGTTCTGTCAGTGCCTTGTATATTTTGGAGATTAGCCCCTTATCTGATGGGTATTGGGTGAATAGTTTCTCCCATTCAGTGGGTGGCTGTTGTATCCTGGGCACTATTTCCTTTGAGGTGCAGAAGCTTCTCAGCTTAATATATTCCCATCTGTTAATCTCTGCTTTCACTTGCTTGGAGAGTGCAGTTTCCTCCTTGAAGATGCCTGTAATGTCCTGGAGTGTCTTGCCTATGTGTTGTTCTATATATCTTATGGTTTTGGGGCTGATATCGAGGTCTTTAATCCATTTGGATTTTACCTTCGTACATGATGATAGCTGGGGGTCTAAGTTCAATTTTTTGCAAGCGGCTATCCAATTGTGCCAACACCACTTGTTGAAGAGGCTTTCCCTGCTCCATTTAGGGTTTCCTGCTCCTTTATCAAAAATTAGTTGATTGTATGTCTGGGGAACATTTTCTGAGTATTCAAGTCTATTCCACTGATCTGAGGGCCTGTCCTTATTCCAATACCATGCTGTTTTGATAACTATTGCTTTGTAGTAAAGTTTAAAGTTGGGCAAAGTAATTCATCCCATATTCTTTTTCCCAATGATTGCTTTAGCTATTCGAGGGTGTTTATTGTTCCAAATGAATTTCAAAAGTGCCTGATCCACTTCTTTGAAGAATGTCGTGGGTATCTTTAGAGGGATAGCATTAAATCTGTATAATGCCTTGGGGAGTATTGCCATTTTGATGATGTTAATCCTGCCAATCCATGAGCAGGGTATGCGTTTCCATTTCCGCGTGTCCTCTCTTATTTCTTGGAGCAGAGTTTTATAGTTTTCTTTGTATAGGTCCTTCACATTTTTAGTCAAGTTGATTCCGAGATATTTGAGTTTGTGTGGCACTATTGTGAATGGGATTGTTTTCTTAATGTCCATTTGTTCCTTATTACTATTGGTGTATAGAAAGGCCATTGATTTTTGTGTGTTAATTTTGTAGCCTGCCACCTTGCTATGAGTCTATTGTTTCTAGAAGCTTTTTGGTGGAGTCTTTAGGGTTTTCTAAGTAGAGTATCATGTCATCTGCAAACAGTGAGAGCTTGACTTCTTCCTTTCATATCTGGATTCCCTTGATATCCTTTTCTTGCCTAATCGCTATAGCAAGTACTTCCAGTGCTATGTTGAATAGGAGTGGTGAGAGAGGACAGCCTTGTCTTGTACCAGAATTTAGAGGGAAAGCTTTTTAGTTATTCTCCGTTGAGGATAATATTTGCCATTGGCTTGTGGTAGATGGCTTCAACTATATTGAGAAAGGTTCCTTCCATTCCCATCTTGCTGAGAGTTTTGATCAAGAATGGGTGTTGGACCTTATCAAATGCTTTCTCTGCATCTATTGATATGATCATGTGGTTTTTATTTTTCTTGTTGTTGATGTTGTGTATAATGTTGATGGATTTACGGATGTTAAACCATCCTTGCATTCCTGGGATGAAACCTACTTGATCGTAGTGGATGATCTTCTTAATGAGGCATTGAATCCTATTTGCCAGGATTTTGTTGAAGATCTTTGCATCGGCATTCATCAGCGATATTGGTCTGTAATTTTCTTTTTTTGTAGCATCTCTGTCTGGTTTAGGTATCAAGGTGAAGTTGGCTTCATAAAAGCTATTTGGAAGTGTTTCCGTTTGTTCAATTTCATGAAAGAGTCTTGCCAGTATTGGTAGTAGTTCCTCTTGGAAAGTTTGATAGAATTCATTAGTGAATCCATCTGGGCCTGGGCTTTTGTTTTTCGGCAGACCTTTGATTACCGTTTTGATTTCATCAATGGTGATGGGGGTGTTTAGATACGCTACATCCTCTTCCTTCAACCGTGGAAGATTATAAGAGTCCAAGAATTTATCCATTTCTTCCAGGTTCTCATTTTTAGTGGCGTAGAGTTTCTCAAAGTAGTTTCTGATTACCCTTTGAATCTCTGTCATATCAGTAGTGATCTCTCCTTTTTCATTCCTAATACGTGTTATCAAGTTTCTCTCTCTCTCTCTTTCTTTGTTAGGTTTGCCAGTGGTCTATCAATCTTGTTTATTTTTTCAAAGAACCAACTTCTGCTTACGTTGATCTTTCGGATTGTTTTTTGGGTTTCCACTTCGTTGATTTCTGCTCTCAGCTTTGTTATTTCCTTCTGTCTTCCTATTTTTGGGTCCTTTTGTTGAGCACTTTCTAGTTCTATTAGCTGTGTCATTAAGCTACTCAGGTAAGCTCCTTCTTCCTTCCTGATGTGTGCTTGCAAAGCTATAAATTTTCCTCTCAGTACTGCTTTTTCTGTGTCCCATAAGTTCTGAGAGTTTGTGTCTTTATTGTCATTTGTTACCAGGAACCTTTTGATTTCCTCCTTGATTTCATCTCGGACCCACTGATTACTGAGTATGAGGCTGTTTAACTTCCAGGTGTTAATGTTTTTCTTCTGAGTCCCTTTGGAATTCACAAATAATTTCAGAGCCTTGTGGTCAGCGAAGGTAGTCTGCAAAATTTCTATCCTCTTGATATTATGGAGATATGTTTTATGTGCCAGCATGTAGTCTATCCTGGAGAATGTCCCATGTACATTGGAGAAGAATGTGTATCCAGGTTTCTGGGGGTGGAGTGTCCTATATATATCCACTAGGCCTCTTTCTTCCATTTCTCTCCTCAGGTCTAGTATATTCTTGTTGGGTTTCAGTCTGGTTGACCTATCCAGTGTTGACAAAGCCGTGTTAAGGTCTCCCACAATTATTGTGTTGTTATTGATATTATTTTTCAGATTTCTCAACAGTTGTATTAAATATTTTGCTGGCCCCTCATTCGGTGCATATATGTTTAGGAGAGTGAATTCTTCCTGCTCTACATACCCCTTGATTAATATAAAATGTTCATCTTTGTCCCTTACAACCTTCCTGAGTATAAAGTTTGCATTATCTGATATTAGTATGGCCACTCCAGCTTTTTTATGGGTGTTGTTTGCTTGGATGATTTTTCTCCAGCCTTTTATTTTGAGTCTATGTTTGTTCTGACTATTCACGTGTGTTTCTTGTAGGCAGCAGAAGGTTGGATTGAGTTTTTTGATCCATTTAGCCACTCTGTGTCTCTTGACTGGTGCATTTAGTCCATTGACGTTGAGAGAAAGAATTGTCCTGGGATTTAATGCCATCTTTATATCGAAATTTGGTGTCTTTTGGTTAGTCTTGTCTTAAATTAGGTCTTTCAGTTTTTCTCTTAAGACTGGTTTTGAGTTTGTAAAGTTTCTGAGCTGCTTTTTGTCTGTGAAACCATGTATTCTTCCGTCAAACCGGAAAGTGAGTTTTGCTGGGTATAATATTCTGGGTGAAGCATTCATTTCATTCAGTCTTGTCACAATATCCCACCACTGCTTTCTGGCATTGAGTGTTTTTGGTGACAGGTCTGCTGTAAATCTCAAGGATGCTTGCTTGAATGTAATTTCCCCTTTTGATCTTGCTGTTTTCAGAATTCTGTCTCTATCTGTGGGATTTGTCATTGTGACTAGGATGTGTCTTGGGGTGGTTTTTCTGGGGTCTCTTTTGGTTGGTACTCTTCGAGCATGCAGGATTTGATCACCTATATTCTTTAGCTCTGGAAGTTTCTCTTTAATGATGTTCTTGACCATTGATTCTTCCTGGGAATTTTCTCTTGGGTCTCTGGGACTCCAATGATTCTTAAGTTGTTTCTGTTGATCTTATCATAGACTTCTATTTTCATCTGTTCCCATTCTTTGACTAATTTTTCCATTGTCTGCTCATTTGCTTTAAGTTTTTTGTCCAATCTCTCCTGCTGTATGGAATTGTTATGTATCTCATCTTCCACAACACCGAGTCTATTCTCAGCTTCTGATACCCTGTCCCAGAGCTTATCCATTTTGTCATTCACTTCGTTTTCTGACTTTTTCAGGCCTGTTAGTTGACATGTTATTTCAGTTTGGAGTTTTGTGATTTCTGTCTTCATATTTTCTTGGTTCTTATTAGTGTTCTGTTCAACTCTATCCATGGTTTGTTTGAGTTCTTTGAACATGTTCCATATTGCTAGTCTAAAGTCCTTATCTGAGAGGTTGATTATTTGGTCGGTCATTATCTGGTCCTCAGAATTGTCATCTTCATTCTTTATGTCTGATGCTGGCCTGCGTTGTTTCCCCATTGTCACACTTGTACTGTGGGTTTTTCTACGTGTTGTGGTGGTATTCATTGTCTATATGATGTAGGCAGCACACTCCTCTGGCTCCTCCCTTTCTGGATGGGCTGACTTTCCTCTAAGGGAGGGGAGTCCTCTGTGGATGAAGCCTCACACTGGATCAAATCTTAGGCCCGAGCATGCAACAGAGAAAACAGTCCAGAGAGAAATGCTTGCTTCTTTGATATAGCACAGTTCTTAGTGTGATTTTTTCTTATTGTTGCGATGGTGTTCTTCGCTACGCGGCCGTGCTCTGATGGAGCCTCTTTTGCCCCACTCCCAAGAGTTTCACACAAGAGGACAGTAGACAGACATTTACAGTTCGCACTCACAGTTGGGCCCCTCTGGGTGGGCTTAGATACGTGTCTTTTCCCCGCCTGATGTCCCAAGCAGGGAATCCGGCTTCTGCAGCAGTCTGCCGGCTGGTTTTTATGTTCTGAAGTCCCACTCTGGAAATGGCCTCCGGGAGAGCAAATTTCTGGAGCTCTTTTGCCCCACTCCCAAGAGTTTCACACAAGAGGACAGTAGACAGACATTTACAGTTCGCACTCACAGTTGGGCCCCTCTGGGTGGGCTTAGATTCGTGTCTTTTCCCCGCCTGATGTTCCAAGCAGGGAATCCGGCTCCTATAAAAATATTATAAGACAAGATAAAAAGATAGAATTTTGCTTTTTGCTACAACATGAATGAAACCAGAAGAAAAAGGACATATGCCAGACAATCTCACTCATACATTGCATTAAAAAAATAATAAGGGAATGGAGTAAATGTTATCCAATGAAAATCAACCCTTGGACTCTGACAATAAAACTGAGGTTACCAACTTGGATAACCTTATTGTTTGAGTGAGGGTGGAATATTTGGGGAAAGGGAATATGAAGTGGAAAATTAGAAGTGACATAAGGACAGTGGTGAAGGTTATTTTACACTTTGGAGGCTGTGCAAGTAACAAGTGTCTGTTAACAAAAACATTAACAGTATTGTAAATGTTTTACAAATGACTTTATATATATTATGTATTTGAAAGTTTGCTTCTATTCAAGCATCATACTGTTTTTATTATTATACTCCTTATAATTTAAAATCAGGAAATACAATACTTCCCACATTTTTCTTAGAATAGCTTTGGTAATTTAAGGAGTTTTATGATTTCATGAAAACATTTATTGTATGTCCTAGAGAAATGACTTTTTGATATGAATTACATTAAATTTTTATAATACTTTAGGCAGTATGGTCATTTTGACAAGGTTAATTCTTCCAGTCCTTGAACAGCAATAATTTTTACATATGTCCTTCTATTTCTTTTAATAGTGGCATAGTTTCTGCTGCACAAGAATTTTATGTAAATTGTTTAGTTAGAGAAATAACTACGTTTTGAATTATCCTAATAAAGAGAATGTACAAGGGAAATAGAAAGCCTATCTAGAGTACAGGCAGGGGTTGGGTGGGGAGGAGGGAGATTTGGAATATTGGTGATAGGAATGTTGCACTGGTGATGGGTGATGTTCTTTACATGACTGAAACCCAAACACAATCATGTATTTAATAAAGTTGTTTAAATTAAAAAAAAAGAAAATTGTTAAGTTGAATATGAGATAGTTGATGTTTGGAAATACCATTTAAATTTTTCTCTTACAGTTTTTTCTTTCTATAAAGGAATGCAGATAGTTTTGGTGTTGATTTTGTATCTTGTTCCTTTACTGTATTGCTTTAGTGTTTCTAAAAGCTTTTGTAGAATCCATAGGGCTGTCTACATTATGTCATCTTAATATAGAGATAGTTTAACTTCTTTTCCAATTTAATTTTTTTCTTGCCTAATTGCTATGGCTAGGCTTTTAACACTATACTAAGCAACAGTGATGAAGACAGACAATATTACCTTATTCCTTATTTCATTGGAGGGGCTTTCAATTCTTTTGTTATTGAATATGATGGTTTAGTAGGTTTATCACATATGCTATTCACTATATTGAAGTAAGTTCCTTATATTCCTGTTTTGCTATTTTTAAAAATATTGAATTTATGTTGAATCTTGTCAAAGCTTTTACTGAAAATGTTAGTCTGATCATTATTTCAATCTTTCTTTTTTCTTGTATGATGTATAACGTTAGTTTATTTGCATATTTTAAACTATCCTTATTTCTCTGCATTGAAACAGGTGCCTGGTCTTTTACATATGTTAATTCAATTTGCTAAGATTTTATTGATAATTTTTATATTTAGGAACATTTGTTTCTCAAAATATCAGTCTAATTTTCTTATTTAGTAATATCTCTGCTTACTTTAGGAATTAGATGATATTTTACCTCATGAAAACAACAATGTCCAAATTTCTTTAATTTTCTGGAAGAGCTTACAGACTATAGATAATTGTTCTTTAGGTTTGCTTAAATTCACTAGTTAGTCAGTATTTTTATTTGGGGGTATTTAAAAATCATTTTTAATTATCTTATTATTAATAGATATATTTGAACTTTCTAGTTTTTCTTTATTCTGTCTTTGGAGGTTGTGTTATTCTAAAATTTTACTCATTTCTTCAGGATACTCCAGTTTAGTGGCAAAGTCACCTCTCATAATCTTTTTTTTTCCCATGGGTTTTAATTTTTTTTTTGCTTAGATAACCAGATCAGCCCAAAAAAGTTCTTAAAAAAATAAAAACAAAGTTGGAGGATTCATACTTTCTCCTTTTTTGGGGGGAGAGTGCCACAACTGATGGTGCTCAGAGCATATTTCTGTCACTTAATCAAGAATCATTTCCTGGTGGACTCAGGGGACCACTGGTGATAGGATCCAGGTAGGTTGAGTATGTGCAAGGCAAACACCCTATCCACTGTATTTTGAGTCCTTCACCTTACATCTTTTTTTTTAAACTTATTGGAGCAGGAGAATTAGTTAAAGGGTATGGCACTTGTCTTGCATGCAAATAATTTCAAATTGAATCCCTGTACCATACATAGTAACACCCAATCAACGCCAGAAGTCATTAGGGAGCATAGAACCTTGGCACTAGTGTCCAAACCTCATCCTTCCAATAATTAATCTTATTATGAAATAATAGAATGTTCTATAAGTCATGATGTGTTGAATAAAAATAAATTTGATTATAGAAATCCAGGCAATGATTTTTTCTTGCATAAAGGTAGGAATAGAAGTCAATGAACTATAAAAGTCAAGAGCTAAACCACAAATTTATAGCCAGATGGTTTTCAGGAAAGAATGGGGGAAAAGTAGTTATTTCTACAAGTTATGCCAGATCAATTGAATACTTACATTTAAATGCAGTCAGAACTTGGCATCACACCATATTATGATAAAAATTAAAAATAAATTGAAGCTCTACATTTAGTTCTAACATAAAGTATTAGCATAAATCTATATGACCTAGAAATTGCTTCTTAGAATATCAGAAGGACAAACAACCAAAGGGAAAAAACCACCAGTCAAATTGGGCTTTATCAAAGTATAACATTTTGTGTTATTAAGCAGTATCAATGAAGTGAAAGGCATTTGACAAGCATTTATTATCAGCATATATAAATATTGCATATATTTAGAATATATTTAATATTCAACAATAAAAGCAATTAAAAGGAATAACAAAAATTGAAAATGACAAAGCTCTAGTAGAGCTTGACAAAAAAATATCTAACCTCATCCAAAAATGGGAAAAAGAAATGAACATAAATTTCCTCAAAGAAGTACAGATGGCCAAATGCCTTGTGAAAAATGCTCCAGATCATTAATCATCAGGGAGATGCAAATCAAAACCACAATGCAATACTACATCACACCACCGATAATGGCACACATCAGAGATCAACAACAACAAAATCACAGGCTTGTGTGTATGTAAGGGAAAAGGGACTCTCTTTCACTGCTGGTGGAAATATTTACTGCTGCAGCCTTTTTGAAATATTATATGGTTGTTCTTCAAAAAACTGTAAATTGGACTCCCAAATGACCCAGTAATGCTGCTTCTGGGAATATAATACAATGCAGAAACTACATCTGTACTCCTATGTTCATTGCAGCACTATCACAATAGCCAGAATCTGGAACAACCCAAGTGCCTGAGAATAGATGAGTGGATAAAGTGTGGTACATCTACAAAACGGAATACTATGCAGTTGTTAGGGAAAAAAATTAAGTTGTAAAATTTGTTTATACATGGATGGATATGGAGAGTATAATGCTGAGCAAAATGAGTCAGAGGGAAAGGGATAGACATTGAATGATCATATTGACTTATGGGATATAAAAAGATATTAATAGGATATTAATTAGATATTAATAGGAACAAGGTCCATAGTAGGAAGCTTGTCACTAATAGTCAGGGAATGTAAAGAAGGAACCACTATAACAATCACAGCAGCTGGAAGTGATCCCTTTGGACTAGAACTAGGTACTGAAAGATGGGAAAGTGATATGCATTTAAATAACAATATTGCAAACCACAGTGTCTAAAAGCAAGAAAGAGAAGGAAAAAGAGATGGGGGAGACAGGGGGAGAAAGAGAGAAAAGAAAAATTCCACAAAGGCAGAGAGGAGGTAGAGCATGGGCAGGGTGGAAAGGAAACTGTAGACATTGGTGTTGGGAAAATGTGCACCGGTGAAGTGTGTGTACATTGCATCACTTAAACTCAATCCTGAACAACTTTTAACTATGTATTTCACAATAATTCAATTAAATAACTTATTTATAAAAAATAAAAATAAGTGGACAAAGCTTTTAAATAGCATATCGCCAAATAAGATATACAAATATCAAATAAATGAAATTATGCTCAGTATCATTATTTATTAAATAACTATAAATAAGCCATAAAAATAGCTCTATACACACTAGAATAGCTAAAATTAAAGAAATAGAAACAAGTGCCAGGGAAGATGAAGAGAAATCCAAAAATAATTAAATTAAATGAAAATAGTACCACCATTTTTAATGAAAAATTTAGCATTTCTTTCAAAAACTAAACTGTATAGTTATCATATGATGCAACATCTTTTTCTCCTAGTTGTATGTCAAGGAAAATTAGAAACACACTCTCACAAAAACTTTAAATGTTCATAACAACATTTTTCATGATAGTGAAAAAGGGAGAAAGTACAATGGGCAGGATGTTTGCTTCACGTGTGGCTGACTCAGTCAGGTTCAATCTCCAAGAACCTGCAAGGTTCACTGATCACTGTTAGGAGTGATTCCTGAATGCAGAGCCCAGAGTAAGCCCTGAGCATTACTGAGTGTGATCCAAAAACAACAAAAGAAATGTCTATTAATTGATAAGTGCATAAGTTAATTATGTAAAATAATATTATTTAGCAATAAAGAAAAAATTGTGATGAATAAATCAGTAATTCATGACTGACAGATATATTCCACAATTCAGATGAACCTTGAAAATATCTAAAATGGATCAAACCAGCACAAATTGCTAATTATTGTTGACTCTACATCTCAGGTTTCTAAAATAGCTACAGAAAGTTGGTATGTAGTTGCCAGAGATAAGGAAAAGCGGAGATTGGATATGGCTGCTAATTGTTATATTTTTGTGGGTGATGAACATGTAAAAATGTGTATTAGACTCTATAAACTTCAGCTTATACTTTTTTTTTCATTAAACTTTGTTTTAATGGGACTCAAAATTCTGTGACAGATTTTTGATCAAGTTGTTTCCATTAAAAAGTATTGATTTTAAAAACTAATAACTTAAAATTGCCACGCACACACAAAAAACAAATGGTCCACAAAACATTTTCCTTTCCTTCTGAAGGTTTTTCGGTGCATTGTTATCATTAACCAGTCCTTTACTATTAAACTTAAATGGCCAATTGAGTCAAACAGTTCTGAGACCGTTCTTCCACCACTGATTAAGACTGGGATGGCAGGTACTGGGGATAATATTCATTTAGCCTTCTGAGCCTTCTGGGCTGACTTTGTAATCTTGCCAGCTCCAGCTGCCTTCTTGTCCACTGCTTTGATGACACCCACAGCAACAGTCTGTCTCATGTCACGAACAGCAAAACGACCCAGGGGAGGGTAGTCAGAGAAGCTCTCCACACACATGGGCTTGCCAGGCACCATATCAACAATGGCAGCATCACCAGACTTCAGGAATTTAGGGCCATCTTCCAGCTTTTTCCCAGAACGACGATCAATCTTCTCCTTCAGCTCAGTAAACTTGCAAACAATGTGGGCTGTGTGACAATCCAGCACAGGTGCATAGCCAGCACTGATTTGACCTGGATGGTTCAGGATAATCATCTGAGCAGTGTGAAGCCTGCTGCTTCCATTGGAGGGTCATTTTTGCTGTCACCAGCCACATTGCCACGACGAACATCCTTAACAGATACGTTCTTGACATTGAAACCCACGTTGTCCCCAGGAAGTGCTTCACTAAGAGCTTCATGGTGCATTTCAACAGACTTAACTTCAGTTGTAACGTTGACTGGAGCAAATGTGACCACCATGCCAGGTTTGAGAACACCAGTCTCAACTCGGCCCACAGGGACAGTACCAATACCTCCAATCTTGTACACATCCTGGAGGGGCAGGCGCAGGGGGTTGTCAGTTGGGCGAGTGGGTGGCAGGATGCAATCCAGGGCTTCAAGAAGTGTGGTTCCACTGGCACTGCCATCTTTACGGGTGACTTTCCATCCTTTGAACCATGGCATGTTAGCACTTGGCTCCAGCATATTGTCACCGTTCCAACCAGAAATTGGCACAAATGCTACGGTATCTGGGTTGTAGCCGATTTTCTTAATGTTGGTGCTAACTTCCTTAACAATTTTCTCATATCTCTCTGGCTGTAGGGTGGCTCAGTGGAATCCATTTTGTTAACACCAATAATAAGCTGCTTCACACCTAGTGTGTAAGCCAGAAGGGCATGCTCGCGGGTCTGCCCATTTTTGGAGATACCAGCCTCAAATTCACCGACTCCAGCAGCAACAATCAGGACAGCACAGTCAGCCTGAGAGGTGCCTGTAATCATGTTCTTGATGAAGTCTCTGTGTCCTGGGGCATCAATGATGGTCACATAATACTTGCTAGTCTCAAACTTCCACAGGGAGATATCAATGGTGATACCACGTTCATGCTCAGCTTTCAGCTTATCCAAGACCCAGGCATACTTGAAGGAGCCCTTTCCCATCTCGGTGGCCTCCTTCTTGAATTTCTCGATGATCCTCTTGTCAATGCCGCCACATTTGTAGATCAGATGGCCGGTGGTGGTGGACTTGCCCGAGTCAACGTGGCCGATGACGACGATGTTGATGTGGGTCTTTTCCTTTCCCATCTTGGCTGGATTAGTTTAAGCTGTGTGGCTTTCACGACACCTGTCCTGGCGGCAAACCCGTTGCAAAAAAGCAGCTTATACCTTTTAAAACCTTACTCAAGGGGCCAGAGGAATTGTTCAGAAGTTATTTTTTTTTAATCAAATTTCTCCCTTCCTTCCAGTTCTGAACAAAGGAGTATAAAAGAAAAACCTTTAAGTTATTAACTTGCTACTGTTGTTAACTTCTGGTCTTTGACCCTTCCAACATTGTATTTTTAAGTGTGAACCAGTGAAATTGTGGTTAGTCTCAGTGACAGTATACTTACCTTCCTCTCAAAAGTGATATGAAAAATCAATACCTAATGAGTAATCCTCATAGGAGAAAAAGTAAGTTACTTAGATAATGAAATAATCATTTAGGTCATACTGGTTACTCAGAATGAAGAACTCTTCATCAGAACATTACTACACTGTGTCAGAAAGAACACTTCATCATGAGGAGACCCTAATACTGTCTATAAGGTAAAGCTTCTTAGAATATCTATCTTGACTCAGTCCTGGCTCTACAGGTCTCTCTGAAAGTAAGTAAACAACTGAGTCAGAAATAATTGGCCATGAAGAGATTGCTTTCCTATTTTCTGATTCAAACCAATTAAAATGTATAAACTATGATTCAGTTGTCATTAGGATTGCTTTAATAAAAGAGGTCTACTCCACCCTTAATTTAAAAAAAGAACTTTAGATCATTGATCTCTTGTTCTCTCCCCGCCCCCCTTAATCTTTGTCAAGATGTATGAACATTAACCAGGTAAAACGTGGTTTAAAATTAAAATGCTGGCTAAAGTCATAACCAGAAAATAAGTTCAGTGTCTAAAACATTGCTTCCCTCCTATGGTACACAAAGTACTTTCTTTTTTACCTTACAAAAAAAAAAATGTCAATGGCTCAATTGCATCATTTTGGGAGTTTTGGACCTAGAGGTGTAGACTTAACAGTTTGGTTTTTTTCTTAGACATCAAGTTTTGCTCAGGCCCAAAGGATCTAGAAAGTCAATAGTGTGGCCACATGCAGTGGTGCTTAGGGCCATGAGTGCCTGGAATAGAAGTCAGGGCCTTGCTCATGCAAAACATATACTTTATTGCTTGAGCTAGCTCACAACCCTGAGACCTGCAGATGTTCTAGCAATATAATCTGAGTTATTATTGAAAACTTCCATATTCTCAGAATCAGAAATAGAAGACATTGATATTTTTTGTGAGCCATTTTTTTTTTAATTCTTAAAAGAAATCCTTGCTTAAATTTTTTTGGAAAGCCAGAATGCCAAAAGTTGTTAGAGAAAGGACTTGGATATTTTTTTGCAAAGGATTCAAATGGAGTTCAAACTAACAACAACATCAAAATGCCAGAAAAGTATCTTTGGTTCATTAAATGAGTAGATTGAGAAATAGCATAATAAAACCAAGATGATCGGGGCTCCTTTTCATAGTTATATTTATTGTTCATCGCTTTCTCTAGGTAGTGTATTTAGAAAGGTAAGCTCAGGTCATGGATGGATAGGGGAAGGGGTAAAGAAACTATAGAATTAGGGACAGGGGCTTAAAGAGCAGTAGCCCTCATCCCCATGTCAATCCCTAGCACCATTCCTGTGGCTCCCAAAGAGTAGGGGAGAATGAGGAGAAACAAAATTATTGAAAACAAAAGGTAATTTGGTAGTTATTGCTGAAAAAAATATCCCTTTCTAGGCCATATTCAGTTTTATTGAGTGCCATGTATACTTTCAAGGGTAACAGCAAAAAAATACCAAACATTTTTTCATAATACAAATTAAGGAAAAGAAAGTTTCCCCAAATCTCTTTTAAACTGGAGGATAGCTTTAAAGAACCTTGGGAAAGCATCTAGTCAGGCAATTTGGGTTTTCAAAGCTTCAGAAACCCTGAATAGAAGGAAACCAACAATTCCTAGAAGGAAAACTGTTAAGTAGGAAGCAGGGATTAGTCCATTTCAAAAGCAAATGAAAATGGATAGCATCAGTGACTTCTGTTTGACAAGGAGCTTGTCACTCCGATTGGGCTGAAGGGCAGGGTGGGAAAATGAGAGGGATAAAGCTTTGCAGAAAGACTTCAGAGGAAATTTGACACCTTTGAAACCACAGGTGTGGGGGTAAGTGAAACTGTTAAGTAAAAGTTGGTGTTTTCCAGAGTCTGACATTCTATAAACCTTTAGTTTGAAATTAGAAATTTGAGTGGGCTAGATAAAAAAAGTTGTGCCACAAGAGGACAGGAATTAAAAGGGTCAGAAGGTCCTGTTCTGTCTTTGAAGCCTCTATTTGGACTTTCCTTTTAAATTAACTCCTCAGTGCTCACTAAATTTCCAAGGACACAGACTAGCCTCTTTCCCTATTAACCTCAGCCTGTTTCAAATTCCAGAATGCAGTGAGTTTTCTAAGGTAGTGCTCAGTAGTCATATATTGAACACCTGTTATGACTAAGCCCAGCTTACTCTGTATAGGGGTTTCTAAAAGTGCTTTAATATATGTTCTTTTCCTCATAAAATTATAATAAAAAAAAGAGCGCATGATTAATTTAGCCTGAAGATGATTTTTTCTCCAACAGAACAGTAAAGAGTAAATGCCAAATAGAGAGTATAAATGTTATATGGGAATTCAGAGGTGGCAGCTATGGTAGGCAGAGATGAAGGTTAAATTCTTCCACATCCCCTCCCCCAAATTACTTCTTTAAAGCTGAGTAGATGTGCTTAGATAAAGGTGGGTGGGGATGAGAGAATGTAAAGAAAAGGGGAAAAAATGGAAGAGACTTTTCACAAGGGACAAAACGGCTCCTGAAACAATGGGACAGTGAGTCAAATTTAATAACCTACAGATGTACTTTCTGAGAAAGCCAATGGTGACATTTATATTAATTAGTGTTAATTCGACTCTTGAGGTTAAATATTTGGATTTGTGGACAAAATTGAGTCCAATATTTTAAAAAAAGATAGACTGGCCTGAAGCACATGTTAAAATTGACTTTGCCGAACCCTTGACTTTGGGGAACCCATCCTTGTATCTACCACTCATTAAAGCATGGAATCCAACAACTTTACCTTCTAATGCCTCAAACCTCTCATTTTTAACTGGGGATTTCATTAGCATTTAATTCATAGAGTAATTGTTGGAATTAAAATAGAAAAAGTACTTAAAGTTTTTGTTGTAGTACTTAGCAAGTCAACTTAACTCTGGTTTTATATTAATACAATCATAAATCATTTCAACAATAATAAAATCTTAGAGCCAAGTAAGATAATGAAAGTCTTAAAGTGGATATGAGCACAGAAGAGTTTATCTGTAAAGAGTGGATCTTCAAAACCTATTACTGTTTTCTGATCTTTAAGAAGGATCTTTTCTGATCTTTGACCTTCCCTCCAGGTTAAGGAGTCCTGTGTGTGACCACAAAGATCTCTTCCCTAAATTTGAGAGAGTAAAGGGGAAAGAGAGAGAGGGAGAGAGAAAAAGAGTGAAAGAGAGATAGGGAGAGAGGTTAGGGGACAGAGGAGGGAGAGAAAGAGGAAAGGAGAGATGAGAGTGGAGATAGATGATAGATGATAGATAGAGATAGAGAGATGGATGGATCTATGAATAGATGGATGGATTGGATAGATGAATAGTGATATTTCAAGAAGGGTCTTTCAAGAGTGCTTTTCTCCATTTCTATAATGCACTGAGTAGGTTTAATAACTGAATAACCTCCCTCTGTTTATAATTAATGCTAACCTTTTTATTTTTTGCTTTTTATTTGATCGGGGTAAGCAAGTCAAGGCCAGCAAGCTACTTTCTAGTAGACTGTGACAAGAAAGATCTCAGCATTAGCTTGACTTGTGGGTGTGATGTGGAGAGAATAGAGTCAAAAGGAAATATTCTTGTGGCTTTCTATATGACTGAAAGGTAGCAAGCCTGCTGTTTGCTGGAGCAGCTGATTAAAAAAAAGTGACAATCTGGCCATGAAATGTTAATAGGTCCCAGTGGAAGTGTGATGACCAAGGCTGAGTCATAAGATGAGAGGAAACCAGTCCCACCCATGTATTTTGTTCTTTAGTAGAGACCTTTAGTAAGCTCTTAGAAGACAGTGGCTTTCTACAGCAAAGAGCAACAGTAACTGTCGGCCACAGTAAATGGCTCTTCTCACTCTTGTGTCGGAATAAGCACCAATTATGAGAAGCCTGGGTTTGGCTTACTTTTGGTGTGGTTAATGTTGGTGGGAAGGTTTCTTCAAATCTATTAATATATTTGTTCTGAGATAGACTGTGAAGACTTTCAATTCCAACCATATAGTCTGGCTTATTCTGTAGGGGTTGCTCACAGAACCCTAGAAACCTGGGCAAGCTTCACAAGCCCCTCTCTGTCTTGGGGACTCTCTAAGGGGTCCTCAAATAGCTCTTTAAATAAAAAAGAACTTTGCACAATTCCTGGAGAGTGACCTAAGATTGGGGATGGGCACTTTACCAGGCACCGGGTATATGGAGAACTTCTGTTTCAATTCAGAGTAGTGACTTTAATCCAGGTATATTCCTGGAGATTACTGGCAATGGGAACTCTTCCAATTTTGAAAAAAAAAAATCCAGTGTTTATACAGTATTAAATATGCAATTTGGACCAATTCTACTATGAAAGAAATCAGGTTTTATAGGGACTGATAAAAGCTTTTACCCTCTTCAAGTCATTTCAAAGTTAATAAAATAGTACTCACTTTTCATGTTAGTACAGGCCTAATCTCATTGTTTTTGTCACTTGAATACTGGTTATTTATCTATTTATAGATAATATTGATCTAATTTAAAGATGTTCTCAGATCAGGCTTTTTCCATGACCAGTTCTCTTTCTCCCACAAATAAATGCTTCAATTAGTTTGATGAATGAAGCATTGTTCAAAATAAACAGACCTTTTGTCACTTTTCACTTAGGCACTTGGTTAAGAATCGGAATCAGGTATAGACTGAAACCTTAGTAATTCTTTTTCAGTTTGTTTGAGAAGCTCCCTTCTTGTCCTCTTGCAGCTTAGAGATAAATACCTGCTCTTTACAAAGGCCCTCTTTCTAATTGTCACCAGTAAGTGCATATGGTATAATGCTATTTCTAGGAATCCTTACACATCACTCTTCTTAGAAAACAGCAAAATCATTTCTCCTGGAGAAACACTAGAACACAATAACACGCTGTACTGCCTTCATTTTTTTTATTTCTTTTTTTACTATGAAAAGTTGTTTCATAAACTAAACTCCAGGGATATGCTCTCTATTCTCAAGTGGCCCTTAATTGATTGTTGTTTGCATGAATAAGCTACTCATTCTAGCAATGAAATTTGGTTATTAACAAGAAAATCCAACTAGTGTTCTGCTTTGCTATTTAAAGACATCACAGATCTCTATACACTTAAGAAAAATCTATATGAATCATGGGTTGGATTCCACAGCTTCAAAAATTAAAAGAAACAAGCCAAAACAAGAGATGTGTAATTTGTTTTTAAATCCTGTTTGCCAATCAGTATGCAAAAGCCAATAGAAAAGTCAGTAATTTTTAAGGTACTAGTCAGGTGCTTAACAAATTTTGTATCATACTGAGGGAGAGCTTCAAGGACTCCCATCACTCTCTAAGGCATAATTGAGTGCAGTTTTTATGATGTCTTTGCTTATAAATAAAACCTCAATACAAATTATTTCCCATATAGAGTTTGCTTTTGCACCCTCAGAAAAATATATTTAAAAAAATCATTCATTAGGGCAAAGGATTAGCATAGAGGTTAAAAAACATGCATTGCATGAAGCTGACCATGGTTCAATTCCTGATACCACACAATCCCTAAAGCATCGTTTTTTGTTTTTTTTTTTTGTTTTGTTTTGTTTTGTTTTTTTGTTGTTGTTTTTTTCCTAAAGCATTGTTGGGTGTAGCTCTTGTGATAAATCACTGGGCTGACCCAACTAATCCCCAGCACTTCAAGATCTAAGTAGAACTATTTCCTTGAACTACTGATGTGGTTGGCCAAGTATCAACTGGAATGGTCCAGAGCACTGCTTTGGAGAAATCTTCAAAAGAAGTTATCTACTTTAAAACTTCTTAATTTACTCATGATACATTTTCACTGAAGAAATCCAATATGAGCAATTGATACAAAAAGTACTTTGGATTTATTATATTGCTTTTAAGTAGTTTTTGTTATTGCATATCCAGAAGCTTTCATTCTTGCCAACATTTTCATGCTCCCCCACAAAATCAGGTGTGTTACTCCACAGCACAGATTACTTTGTTTTGCCTCATATTTTTGCATTTTTCTATAAAAACTAAGAGAAAAAAAAAAGAAAGTATGGGACCAGGGGCTAAGTGATCTCAGGTGCATTGGTAGAGAGAGAAAAAAAAAAACAGAATCTAAACTTAAAATTTGCCTGTTATACTGGCAGGCCAGGGGACAAAGAAGGGTGGTGGTATAGGATGCATACTGGGAACACTCGTGGAGGGAGGTCGACACTGGTGGTGGAAATGGCCCTGATTCATTGTATACTGAAATTCAACTATGATGGACTTTGTAAATCACTATGGTTTTAATAATAGAAAAAAGCTAGGATCTACATAATCTCTAGAATGGTCTTTCTTTACTTGATTCCATTCTGACACAACTATGCACTGAAGTTAGAAAAAAAAAGTTTAGCTTATGTTTTAAAATTCACTGTTCTTAGCTAGAGGAATAGATATACATGTCAGTGGAGAGAAAGTTCAAAGTCAAATGTAAGGATAGTCATTAAAATCCTACTTTGAATTTTTCATGTTTTCTTCCTATTAGTCAATATTTCTTTAAGGCATTGTCTCTCATTATTAAATTAATTTTTTATCAGCATTACATTTATTCTGCCCTCTGTGATTCTGTGTCCAAAAACACATTTATTTTTGTGGGCCACTAATTCCTTCTATGACTCTACCTAGAGTCATAGATACTACAGGGAGACTACAACTTTGGAGGAAAAGAACGTTTAATTCCTTCCAACTATCTCTAATTCTAGTTGTGTTGGTTGATTTTTTTTTCTTGCAGCACCATTTCTTCACATAAGCACTGGTACTTATTCTAGAAGTAGCAGTTGATACTGGCTTGCAGTTAAAAAATAATTATATATTCCCTTTTTACTTCCCTTCATTGTTGTTGTGATACACACGGCTGTGTTACTTACATATTTAGGTTTAGGTTCTGCGTGGGTTGTGGCAAGCATGGAGCTCACTGATTAGGGCTCACTGACCCCAATGTTAATATCTTTATGAGTAAAGAAATATTGACCATTGGTGAGAGACCTCCTTTAGTTGTGGTGCTTACAGGAGCTGCTAGGGTGTGTACTCTGAGATGGGATACAAATTATGGTGCGATACTCACAGGAGGATCACTATGGTACTCACATGAGTCATCAGAGGTTACATTTCCTAGTTCTGGCACTCATGCATCATTTTTATTTCAATGTTCACTGGAGATTCATACCCTTTTTTTGTGTGTGTATGGTTCTTGCACACATGGCTACAGTGTAACTGAAAACTACTTTTGGCATCAGGGATCATAGACAGCAGAGTTGCCAAAATTACATGTGGAGCACAAGACCCAAGGGGATTTGAACCCTTAAACATATGCCTGAGAGAGCCATCATGCTAATCCTCTGGCCCCCTATCCTTCAATTTTTCCCAAATTTGTACTGCTAACTCAGAGTTCTTTTGAGAGGTACTCTGTCAGTTGACAGCATCCACTTCTTAAAAGTGAAGTCAATCCTATAGTTTCTGACACTGGCATTAAATACAATAATTCTGATTAACTGCCTAGGATCTGAATCTTCCTTCTACAAGGCCCATCCTTCAAAGTCCCAAGATCCAGTATGATCAAACAATAGATCTCTCCTCATATATCTAGTTCTCAGATTTATTGGAGTACTTTATCTAAGATTATGGTTTTAGAACTTTTCATTTCGTCCTTTACCTTTCATTTTTCAGTTCTAAGTGTAGCAATTATAGTATGTTACCATGATATCTGTGTGCACATTACCCTAGTGTGCACATTAACGTAGTAATTTAGTACTAACAAGGACTTCTGTGCATCCTTTGCATTGAATCTCTTCTTTAGTGTCATTTGTCTCTTTACTAGACTGAACTAATAAAATAGAAGTTCTTTTTTTATCACACAGCTGACTCACATGACTATTGATGGACTGGACTTTGCAAAATACATTGTAGCCAAGCGAAAGGGGAGCTCTTTGGGAGGGACTATTTTATTACTCATTATCCTCAACCATAACAGACTATGCGTTTTTCTTACCTTAAGAAGAAGCTCAAAGACATGAAATAACTACTTGCTAGCCTTTGCATAAGATGAAGTGAAGACATTATTTTCATTTTAAATGAATAATAATGATTTATGGAGGCATCCTTTTTCTCATTTTATATTTTGATGGAAAAGTAAAATGTCACTGAGATTTTCACATTAGGTACCAGTTGTTATAGAAATAAGAGATCAGAAAGATTATTAGCATTAAGCAAAGGAAAAAGGTTGATGGGTTTAAGTGACACAATTGAGTTCTCAATGTTAGAAACCTCTTTTATAAGCTGGGACACCAAAAGGCTTGGCAAATATCCATGCCCGTTAGCCATCTGCATCAGTACTGACTGAGTGTATATACTGAAAGGTTTAATGAAACATAGAGATGTGATCACTGCATGGGAAAAAAATTTGTGTTGTACCCAGCACACTCTTTTCCATAAAGAAAGCATCATTGGGAAATGCAAACATGTGGAAACAGGCCACAAAAAATGCTGCAAATTGGTGCTTATTACCCTCTCATCCATGCAGGAAAGTTTTAAAATGTAATAAAGCTTTAGGTTCTTAAAGTCGTTAGGTACATTAAGTTCACTGTTTTTAGAGTAAAATATATAGTGCTGGATAATCAGCCAATGTGAATATAAACATTAAATTTAATTTTAAATACCTTTCAATTGAAAAGGTATTTTAAATCATGCTATCACTTGTTCCCAGGTTTTTGCTGCAGGTTACCACCCCAAACCACCTAATTAAAATAAATGAAAACAAAAAGGATTATCCAAGTGAAATGTCACTAATGCTATTATAAAGAATGTTTTTGGCACCATTAAATAAAGCTCCAATTCTAAGTTGTAAAGGTAACCCATGGAAATTCAGATGACACCTCAACTCATTAGTTCGTCTGTTCCATATTTGTGTTTGTACTTGGAATAAATGATAATGTAGTTCAGTACATTCACAGCATCATAAGGGTCATTGTTTTCTCTAATGAACAATGATGCAATTCTATGATTCCATTATCCTTGTTTGTCAGGTATCCTGTTTGTTGTAATTTCTGAGCATAATGGATAATCCTGTAATTTAATATAGGAATACCCATATAAAAAGTCAAATCTTTGTAACTTCAAAAAATACCTTTTCCCTATTTGATTTCTAGTTTTCTAATATTTATCAGATGATTTTCTTTTGCTAACCACCTGAACTATGAACTGTTTTCATAGTTTTCCTCATGTTTTTTAACTATAACCACTCACTTAAGTATACTGACTGTAAGGAGAATTAGACAGAGACATACAGACAAGCACACAGAGATACACACAGAGAGTACAGATACACAAAAGTAAATGCGAAATATCAGAAAGGATCAATGAGTCAGAATAAAAGAACTATGTCTTGACTTCTTGACTCTTCAGGGACTCCAAATACAATATGTATTTTTACAAAATAATGTGAAGTGCTCAGTAGATGCAGTTTACAAGTTTGTTATAACCACAATGTGCTCTGGCATGGTACAAAATTGTATCCCCTCAACTTTCCATTCAGCCATTCTTCAGCCAGATGTACAGGAAACTGAGAATCAAAGCAACCAATGTGGTTACATGTAAACAGCACATCTGACACTGGGGGAGCCTCAACTTTTTAAGTATGAGACTCACCACCAGGGTGACAGAGACCCTAAGGAGTGAACAAAAACATGTTTCATAGAACTCCAAACATATGCTGAAGCCATGTTAGAAGAAAGTTCGTTGTATAGCAGAAAACTCCATTTAGTTTTAATAGCAGTTTGGAAAGCAATACTTAATTTTATGAGTCTTTCAGTTTTTGAAAAAAATAACCACATGATAGTGTTTTTGCTTCTCTAGGACTGAGATTTAGCATTTTCTCCATTTGATGAGACTCTATTGGTTGCTCTTTAAATCATAGTTACCATCATTATCCGTTGGAACATTGAGTAGAATAAAGTCAATAATGAAGAAATTCAGGTGCAAGAGAGAAATTGTGGAGTAAAAATTATTTCTTTAGTTAGCATTTTACTAGTTGTATGCTATTAGGCAAATTACATTCATCTTTGAAGTTTAGTATTTTCATCTTCAATTGAGTTGAAAGTATCTAACTCAGAGAATTTCTGAGGTGATTGACATGAGATAATATTTTTAATATATTAGACTCAGTGCTAGCATATTCTAGGTTCTTAGCGAATACTAATTTCTTATTCACTTCCTTTTCTTCATTATGCTTCCTGATATCTTTTTTTTTTTTTTTTTTTTGGTTTTTGGCCATACCCGGTGACGCTCAGGGGTTACTCCTGGCTATGCGCTCAGAAGTCGCTCCTGGCTTGGGGAACCATATGGGACGCCGGGGGATTGAACCGCAGCAAGGTGCAGCAAGGCAGGCACCTTACCTCTAGCGCCACCGCCCGGCCCCACTTTCAGATATCTTATGTGTTTGAAACTCTTTGGCCTGAAAATGGAAGACCCATAAAACATATATATGTGTGTGTGTGTGTGTGTGTGTGTGTGTGTGTGTGTGTGTGTGTGTGTGTGTGTGTGTGTGTGTGTGTGTGTGTTTTAGTTTATAATTACCTTGTTTGGTCAGATTAACTCACATTATTGTGGAAATAGTTTGGGAAAATGTTGTATTTGAACAAATTTAAGAAAGATTATAAAGATCAAACATTAATCACAATTAGTAATAATGTATTGAATATTTGAAAGTTGCTAAGAGATTAGTTCTTTAAAATTCTAATAAACATAGTAAAGCTTCATGTAAATATAAAATTACTGTTATACTTTTGACACTAATATAAAATCATATGTCAATTATATCTGTTTAAAACATAGTTCATTTTATATCTGAAGAATGTAGTTGAATGCTTCCATTAGATCAGGAAAAGAACTTAAAGATGATGTTCCACAGAAAAAGAAAAGAACGATGCAATTCTGAGTCCAGAGCAATGGTACAGTAGGTAGAATGTTTGCCTTGCATGTGACTGACCCTGGTTCAATCTCCATCATCCTATATTGTCCCCCAACTACTGTAAATAGTGATTCCTGACTACAAAGCCAGGAATAACCTCTGAGCACCACCAAAAACAAAACAAAACAAAACAAAAAAGAAAGACAACCAATAAAGAATTGTGTAATTCTGAAACAAATTTGCCAAAAATAAATGCACATAGATTCAAATCCAAACTAAGTCTGTACATTCCTAGGAGCATCCTGAAAATATTTGTGTTTCCAAGGACTGAGAAAGGCTTGTCCTTTGTGACGTCAGGCCGGAGGCATCTGCCCCTGCTGTGTGATTACCAATTGGGAGAGACTGTATGTGTCGCCTGTGCGTGTTTCTCTACTATCCCCTCTCCTGAGTGGGCCGAAAAGGGCCCAGCAAACTCGCTCTCCTAGAGGCTCCAAAAGAGCACGGCTACTCCGCTGCCGTGCGCTCTTTCTAACGAATGAACCCCACCATAACACTCAGGAAAAAAAAAAATCACACTACAAGTGTGACAATGGGGAAACCTTGCAGGCAAACACCATGCACAGAGAATGAAGATGATAGCTCTGATGACACAAAAAATACCAACCATCTGATTAATCTCTCAGATAAGGAGTTTAGAATAAAATATGGAGGATCCTCATGGAAGTTAAGAAAATATAGCGCTTGTTTAATAGAACACAAAGACAGAAATCAAGGACTTTTGAAGTAATGCAACTCTGATTTTATATAGTAATTCATAGAGTAATGGAAAGTCCTGGATTTTCTCAGGATTTCCCTGAATTATATTTTATCAGTTCCAAAAAATGTTTTGTACTCCAAAGTAATACATCTTGAATAAAAATGGTTTTATAGGTTTAATTGTCATTAATCAAGAGTCTATACTGGCATCCAGTATTCTACTATTGTTATCAGTACACCCAATACTTCTTATAAACACATATTTTCAAGATGCTTACCTTTTAATATTACTCAAGTACCATAAGAAACACTGGGTACATCTACATCAATGAGTAATTTTATATTTTTCATAATCTATGCTTTGTGCAATTATAATTTTAATAATTGATTAATTAATTTTCTTTAAATTATACATATGTTTATACTTATGAGCTCTCTATCAATTGATTTATTTTTTTGTCTCTGAGTACATTTAGTTACATACACATTTAGTTATCATAGCTTTATATCTTATTATCCGATAACAAATGCTTTCCTCTCCTTCAGCTTTACTCATATTTGTTAGAAACTTCTTGGCCATACTTTCCAATTTGAATATAATCTATTCTTTACCAGAATATCAAGTGACTTACTTTTATTTACATTTTAAAAAATAAGAATGTCAGAGTCTTAGAAAATTTTTTTACCAGTCTAACCTGTAAAAGGATCTTAGGTTTAACTGTACACCTGTATTTGATTTTTCATATGTTTATACATGTTATGGATGGGTAGTAAGATATGCTTGTCTTTGGTGACAAGTATTATGAAATAAAATTCCCTTCTAATTCAGAGCAGACTATTAACATGATGGTACAATCAAGACATTCATGAAAACTTAATGACAAAAACATTCCAAGAAATGCAGAGGGCCATTTCCCTCATCTTTCATTGCACACCCATTAAAAACTCCTTTTGGCACGAGCTAAGGAGAATAGAATGATTAGTTGGTTTGTACCAATATATAAAGGATCTTTTCCCCTTTAAATTAATACCAACTATACTATTAAATACATATGAAATTAATGGCATCTATAGTCACTGTTATGATCATATATTTGTACAAAAACCTTCATATTAATATGGAAGTGTTTATGTTTAACAAGCACATGTTGGTTGTTTTTCAACATCTTTTCAATGATTCACAATTGGGAGAACCTTAAAGTTTCTAACATATCAATGATAATACAGGAAAGGAACTATAAGTGTGCTGAGCTGTGCCTAAAATCAGATCTTCTAAACTCCCTGCTGTTTGCATGTCAATATTTCTGAGTTTTACTTATTGTGTTTGATGGGACTCTTTAAGAAGAGATCTACCTATCTGTCAATTTCTCAACAAAATCTTCAAGTCTCAATATAAATAAATGGGCTTGGATGGACTACAGATGTTGTCTAAAAGTCTACAGATGCAGTTTGAATGTACATATGATGTTAATCAAAGCACATATAAATATGTTCTTCCTTTATCATCATGGGTACAATGCTAGCTAGGAAACAGATTTTTGTAGAACAGATATAGGTGTTCCTAATTGGAGTAGTCCCTTAAACTTTAGTTGATTCAGTAACCAACTTGCCTGCCCCAGATCTCCAGGGTCTTTAACTACTCCACTACTAATTATGAAGTTTATTTCTTGCAATGAAATGATATAGAGAAATGAGACCCCTGTAGTTCTTGAGCTCGGTTTTAAAGAGAAAGGGATTAGGAATAATATAATGGCAGCATAGAATATCTACTCAACAACTCAAGTAATATCCCAGCCCTCATTTTTATATTATTTTCCCTTACGATATTTCCTTTTTATTATCCAAGGGGCTCTTCAGAGTAGGTCTCACATAGAAACATCTAGGAATTCTCATAGATTCTTTGTTCATTATATTCTTGCTACATGAGTTCTGAAGGCCCCAGTTTCTAAGATATCTCTCTACCTTTTCTCTTCCCACCCCCGCGCCCTCTCTGTTGAACAGTTAAAACTCTCTATGGAACAGAGTTAAAACTTTAGGCCCCAAATATTAAGTACACATTATCTGACAGTTCTTTTTTTTTTTTGATTTTTGGGCCACACCTGGTGATGCTCAAAGGTTACTCCTGGCTATGTACTCAGAAATCGCTCCTGGCTTGGAGGACCAAACTCCTGGCTGCAATCTGTCCTAAGTTAGCGCGTGCAAGGCAGACACCCTACCACTTGTGCTACAGTTCCAGCTTCTGTTTCATTCTTTATTTTGTTTGTTTTGTTTTGTTTTGTTTGGGAGCCACACTCAATGGCACTCAGGGGTTAGTTACTCTTGGCTCTGAGCTCAGAAATCGTTCCTGGCAAGCTCAGGGGACCATGTGGGATGCCAGGGATCAAACTCGGGTTCATCCTGGGTCAGCTGTATGCAAGGCAAAAGCCCTACCGCTATGCTACTACTCCAGTCCCATGGTGTTTCATTCTTGAAGATACCTTTAGTCATGGAGAGTTATGCCTATGCTATATATATATACCTTATGTTTTCAGATTTTATATCAATGTCTTTATTCCGTTTTGACTTGACCTTTATGTATAGTATCAGGAAGAGGTCTGTGTTCAGTTTCTTGCACATAGCTGACTAGATTTTCCAGTTCTACTTGAAGAGGATTTCCTTGTTCCACTTTAATTCTTTGCTGCTTTATCAAAATTCCATGGTTATAAGAGTCTGTCTTTATTCCAATACCATGCCATTTTAATTACTATAATTTTGTAGTATTGTTTGAAGATGAGAAAGGTGATGCTACCTCCCATCTTCTTTTTCCCAAGGACTGCTTTAACTATTCTTGGAGATTTATTGCTCAATATGAATTTCCCTTTTTGATCTTGCAGCTTTTACAGTATTATATCACTATCATTGGTTTTTATCATTGTGACTAGGATGTGCCTTGAGGTGTTTTTATGTGGCTCTCTTTGAGCTGGCAACCAGGCAACCAGGATGTGGGCTTTTCAACTCACAACTGTGAGCTTTTCAGGATGTTCATCTGTGGGCTTTTCAGGATGTCCACTTTTCAACTCTGGGAACTCAGCAATGATATCTTTGGCTATTGCTTTTTCATAAGAGTTTTCTTCCCTTTCTTCCAGGTTCTTAGGAACCTCAGTGATTCTTATGTTGTTTCTGTTGAATTTATCTCAAAGTTATATTGTTATCTGTTCATTTATATTGAGAATTTTTCTTCATTTTCTGTTCGTTTATTTTAGTGGGTTTTTTTTCCATCTTCTGTGATGCCTTGAGGTTCTCTGCACTTTATCTTTGAGCTCACTGAATCTGTTCTTGGCAGCTGTTACCTGCTGGTGAGGTATTCCATTGTATTTTCATTTCACTTACCCCATTTTTCAGTTGTGATATTTTCTCTCTCTTTTTTTCTCTTTTATGCTCTCAGATCCATTGTGTTTTATTGGCAGTTTAATTGTTTCTTTGAGCTTGTTGAACATCCTAAGCATATCCACTCTGAACTCCTATTTCATAGAGGTTATCTAAGAGATTAGTACTGATTGGGTCAGCAGGATTCACCCATAAAACATGGTGGGATTTTATGCTGCTTTATCATGTTTTCTTGTAATCACATTTCCTTTTTCTTATGTCACTGTCAGTCTTCTCCACTTCCAGGGAGGTCTCAGGAGAGTTTAATGTTTAGTCATGGTGAGATATTATCTTGTGGCTTTGTAACTTTTGGCTTGCTTGGCCTCTGACCTGTGTGGATGGGTAGGCTGCAATCCCCTTTGTTGCTGGGGCCACTCTTGCAGGTCTGCAACCCTTGCTTGTACTCAACATTGATCTGAGTTCACTGTAAGCCCTTCATTGTTGTTGGGGCTGCTTTCACAGGTGTAGAAGTTCATTCTTTTGTACTGATCTCAGAGCTATGACAAGGGTCTTAGTTTGGGGATCTGTGCCACAGGGTGTGGCCTCTTAGTGGGTGGTACCAATTTTGCTTTTCTGTGCTGATCATTGACTACCACATGGTCTCCATATTTCAGTTTATTAAAATGTCTTTTTAGAGGTTTGTTTGTTTGTTTGTTTAGTTTTTGGTTTTTGGGGCCACACCCATTTGATGCTCAGGGGTTATTCCTGGCTAAACACTCAGAAATTGCCCCTGGCTTGGGGGGACCATATGGGACGCCGGGGGATCGAACTGCGGTCCTTCCTTGGCTAGCACTTACAAGGCAGACACCTTACCTCTAGCGCCACCTCACCGGCCCCTAGAGTTTGTTTATTTAAATGAATTTATTAGTAAAAGAACCACACATTGCATTTGGTTATTGACTCTTATAAATCCCATTCAAACTGTAATATTATTCTCCTATTACTTAGGTTATCATTTTTTTTGTTGAAGAAATAAGGTCCTCCTAGCAGTGTAGTTTAACTTGTTTCTTTACTTCTGATTTCCTGTAAATGGCCATTTATATCTTGAGGTTTGATTGAGCCAGACTTAACTTTTTTTTTTTTTTGGATGGAAGAGAGATAAAGGTGAATGTTGTGTGTGTACTATTGCTCCACATCAATAGGTACTTAATATATGATTGTTATCTTTAAATGGTACTCAAACTAGCCAGGTTTTAATGCATTTTGGTAATATCCTGAGTCCTCTGTTATCAAAATTCTAATAGAATGGAGTAGTTTACTTAAAGTATTTTTAGGACTATTTAATTTGTGTTTATTTCATAGTTATGCACTTAGAAGGCAATAAAAATTATTCTCACTCCCACACTTCAAATTATAAGCAAATACAGTATTTGTACTTTTAAAAATTATTTTATTACATTTCAATTTTTTATTAAGACATTGATTTACAAAGTTATTCATAGTTGAATTTTAGGCATACTATGTTCCAGTACTGATTCCATCACTACTGTCAACTTTTCCTCCATCTGTGTCCCCAGGTTTCTTCTTGCTACCCACCCTTAATGTGCCTTCTTGATAGGCATATTTTTAACTTTAGTTTTTGTGGTGGGCTTTACTTTTGAAATATATACAGCATACATATACTATGTATACAGGCTTGAATCCTGACATTTATTTCAGTTAATATGAATTAATAACAGTGTTTAGATGCCTGTATGCAACACAATAAATAGGAAGAAAAAAGTCTCCTTGACAATGACCTTATGATCATGAGGTTTCCAGTTTCCTGATAAAATATTAATCACTTTATTCACTCTGTAGACTTCCAAAACAACATAAACTATATACCCTCCTTAGGAAATAGTACCATATCTATCTTAGGTCTCGCATGAACCTACCTTAGCCCAATCCCCAGCACCATATACAAGCACTTTCAGACATGATCTCAGAGCACAGAACCAAGAATAAGCCTGAGAGTTACTGTGTGTAGCCCCCAAACAAAATAAAATAAAAAATATGCACCATTCTTTACGTGTATTCTATCTCAGTCTGACCCCTACCACCACATATGCTCCTGAGCACAGCCAGGAGTAATCTCTAAGCACTACTGGATGTGACCCACCTACTTCCACCTTGTACACTTTTAGTATCTTTGTAATGAGTGCTAAAGTTTACAATCAAGGTTTTAAATTAATGATTCTGAAAATCGTATATATTGAGTTACTCAAGATTATTTTAAGATTTGTCCTTAAATCAAGTCCCCCATCTAAGCACCCATATACCCATACTCTATGTTTGATTCTATGTTTGAAGCACAAGAGTGAACTCTCTTGAAGAATTGTATTTATCTAACTCCTTTTAATTGAACTTTTAGTCTTAATACTTAAAATATATGAGTAAAAAAATGCCATGTAAGAACGGCTTCTGATGTATTTTAAAATGTTGTTAGGAACACTTTATACATTTTTCTCAACACACCCAATGTAAAAATAGATTTGAAAACTTTCTTTTTGGCTTGAAAATTAAGATAACAAAAATCATTGTTATTTTGCTTTGGAAATAATGACTTTCTTTTTTGCACTAAGTCAAATATGTTAGCTTAAACTACTATAATAAAGATTTCTGAAAACACAGTGACTTAAATGAATAGTACATTTTGTGTACTTATCATTGATTGATAAGTGATACAGAGTTGGTATCAGGAGCTGCCATCCTCAAAACACAGCTATTTCCTTTGAGTTCAAAGTAACTTCTCCTAGGAACAATGGATTTGAAACCCAAATGTCTTTGAATAGGCAAGTGATAAGGACAGTGCTTACACTACTTCCACTCACTTCTAACTGGCCAGAAATTTTTTTCATAGCCACAAGAATAACTGAAAAGATCTTAAGAATTAAAGTGGAAAAGGTACATCCATATTGGCAAATAGGCATGCCTCTATTAAACTTTGCTCTTTTGGACATTAAAATATTCACAATATTCTTTTCCCCCATTCTCATTAGGCTTAAAATTTGAGTTTCTGCATTAAGTAAAATATTCTCAATCAAGTCTAGATCTAACTTCTGTAATCTGGTAAACTAGAAACTAAAAGACAAGTTATCTTCACCCCCAGCTTCCACCCAAAATACCACAATAAACAAAGCTTCATGACCATTTTATTGTGGATAACCACAATAAAGGCTCCTATTTAGAAAAATGAAAAATGGTTAACATACAACAGCCACTACAAGTCCATAACAACTGTCAAATACTACTATACAGAAATTATAAATTCCATACCCTGAAAATACACTGGCCCCTAGGTTAGATTGGGATGCTGTGTATTGTTTTCCTTAGCCCTTTGGGAATTTTTTTCATAGGATTCTTTTTTTTTTTTAAACCATTGTCTGTCCTAGGTTAGCGCATAGCAAGGCAAATGCCCTACTGCTTGCACTACCACTCCAGCCCTCTTTCACAGTAATATTTAAGGTACATGATGACAATGAATCAAGGCCATTCCCACCACCATTGTTGTCCTCCCTCCACCCATTTTCAGCATGCATCCCATATCTCCCTCATTTGTTCCCTAGACTGCTAATGTAACTGCTCTCCTCTGTGTATAGTTTGTTGTAAAGATTGGGTATCGATCCTATTGTTGTTGACTTTGGGTTTGGTGTGTGAGTTTGATCATTTTTTTTATTTCCACTCAATGTTCATATGACTGCTTTCGTTCTCATGCTTTCACCATCTCATAAAAGATGGTGGTTGATTTTAGTAACTGGGTGCTTTTTAAAATTTTTTTCTTTATTTAAACATCTTGATTACAAATGTGATTGTGATTAGGTTTCAGTCATGTAAAGAACACCCCCCTTCACCAGTGCAACATTCCCACCACCAATGTCCCAAATCTCCCTCCATCCAACCCCACCCCTACCTGTACTCTAGACAGGCTTTTCAGTTTTCTCATTAATTCATATGATTATGGTAGTTCTCAGTGTAGTTATTTCTATAACTGCACTCACCACTCTTTGTGGTGAGCTTCATGAAGTGTGCTGGAAGTTCCAGCCCTCCTCTCGTCTTGAGGATTGTTGCAAAAATGACTTTTATTTTTCTTAAAACCCATAGATGAGTGAGACTATTCTGCATCTCTCTCTATCCCTCTGACTTATTTCACTCAACATGATAGATTCCATATACATCCATGTATAGGAAAATTTCATGATTTCATCTCTCCTGATGGCTGCATAATATTCCATTGTGTATATGTACCACAGTTTCTTTAGCCATTCGTCTGTTTTCAGAAACACATAAAGTATGTGTAATTCATTGCCTAGTATTGAAGTTTTAGGGGCCTGGGAAATACTTGAAGGCTCAAATTGCCATAGGTTTTTGTTGGCCAGACTTGTGGTTTCTTTGGCAATACAATTCCCCTAAACCTAATAGACTTATACTATGCATGCTTCCTGCCAGTTCCAGACGCCAGTGACCACTGCCAATGATTTTTTTTATCCATAGCTAAAGCAATGTTCTGGTCTGTTCTCTGTGCCCAGCATACCTTTATCTTCTATGACTGTAGACTCTTTAGAGGCCATCTGAAACAATAGGCTTAAGTAAGAAAGTAATACCCCCAATTTTTTACTTTGGGTGTTTTCCTATTGTCTGTTAGAGAACACTCAGTATTAGGCTCAGGGGAAGACTTAAGGAAGTTTCATCTCTCAATGCCTTTGAGAAATTAATCTATGAATTTAAGATATTTATTCAATTCAGATGTGGGCTGCAGATAAAAGAAAACTTTCCTGAGATGTAAATAAAGGTCTTCTTCCAAACTGACTAGTTATCAACTGAGTTAAACTCTCTTATGATTCTTTGCTAATAATGTCAATTGCCATCATATAATACTGGTGATAACTTTATCAAATGTTTATCACAATATGGTAAGAATCATGTGCTCTAGAGATAACAGTACCTGAAGCCTAACTATTAAGATATACCATCTCTTAGAGAATTTCTATTTTTATACTACTAGTTGCTAACTTTGGTGTTAATTATGTGCATTCAACCTGAATTCCAAATATCTACCTCCATTCTTGCTATCTCATTTTCACAGCACATATCCATTTCTCATTGACCAGAAATCAATCATATAGTGGTTGTGCTATGGTATATATGAAGGGAAAAATGGAGGAGCACCTAGTAAAGACAATTGGTCATTTTAAATTTCACTAACATAAACATAGTCAATCAGATAGATAATAGAAATGACTAAGAGGCAAAAATAAGAACACTTTAAAAGGGGAATACAGGTAGGTAACTCTCTCTTGAACAAACCTTCTCCACAAAATTGGACTTTTTGATCCCTTCACCTATGCCTAGATTTAAAAAAAAATGAATGGAGCAGTTCCCATTTTGTGGCCTGGGAACAAAGAAAAACTAAGGGGAAAACACAAGACAACTTTTTGACCCAAAATGATGAAAACCCAGGTGATTAGCAAGAAAAGCAACAGGTAGCTGAAGAACAAGAAAAATAGCTAAAGGAATAAAGAGCAGCAAGCACAGACAAAGAAACAATGAGAGATGTACTAGAGAGTATCAGCAAGAAACTAGTGTGGCTTTCAAACATGGGACCAAAACTCCCCCCATAAAGCTGTTAAACACTTTATTATCATGAGCACTGAGAGTTGTTCATGCCAATTTTACATACAAAATTCAAGCACACAGCCAGGACCTAATTAGTTTTGTGGTATTAGCTATCTGTAAATAAAAATGTGAAATATAATTTTTAAGTAAAATAGTTTTATTTACAAAAATATGAGAAGGGAGGAAAGGAGAGGATAGATTATGGAAGGGTAGGAGAAGGGGATGTTTAAGAGAGAAGACAGACTTGTTCAGAGAAGTGAAAACTGAGAGTACACATCTAAGGCTGAGATGTGAGTGACACCATCCCCCTGCCCATGCCCTCCAGATGGAGAATACTTCATGAAAAACAATTTTTAGAAAGAAGTGGTTGGTGATCAGATGTAATTCCCATTATAGAACTGAATTATCTTGCTTCATTTTTCTCAGGCAATCAGAAAGGTCAACTCAAAAACAAAATATGATATATGTGAAATATATGTATATATGTAAATATATAAAGAGCTGAATTACATATTCCCTAATAGTCTTTAGTTTAATATGTATCACATAGTGAACTAAAAATACACTTGGAGAAATAATTATCAGCCAGTCCTTCAATAATGGAAATGACTAAACATTTGTGTTTCATTATTATAGCTGTTAAAGAATAAGGCTAAAGAAATGTGATACAGGACCAGTGCCTTAATTCCAGGCAGAGTGAATAGCTTTATAGGGTGAGTAGAGGACATTATAGGAGAAAACATGGTATTTAGATGGTGGTGTATAAGGCATGCTAGGGTTGTGGAGATGAAGTATATAGAATAGGAATTTGATCAAAGTTAGCTTCTATATCCTACATACCTAAGATAGGCAACTTTTTTGTTTGTTTGTTTGTTTTATTTTTGGGCCACACCCGGTGACGGTCAGGGGTTACTCCTGGCTATGCGCTCAGAAGTCGCTCCTGGCTTGGGGACCATATGGGACGCCAGGGGATCGAACCGTGGTCCGTCCAAGGCTAGCACAGGCAAGGCAGGCACCTTACCTCTAGCACCACCGCCTGGCCCCAGATAGGCAACTTTTAAGGTCTTTATGTGTGTGTTTTTAATTTTAAATTTTATTTAAAACAAAGGGGTCTTAAATGTCAAATAGAAGAAAGCATAAATAGTATACCAGGGAATAAAGGACAACTGCTAACATCTTAAACTCTAGTTTATTAAGTGACTGATTTAATTTTATTTATTTAATTTAATTAAATTTGATTCTCCAGGAGTCCTTTAATGTAGGTTGGATAAAAATAAAGCATACAATGGGAACAGAGATGGAGGGAGGACAACCCTGGCGGTGGGAATGGCCCTAATTCACTGTCACTGTAAAAGATTTTTAATTCACATTGGTCACAATAAAAATATTAAAAATTTTACATTTCCAAAAATATAAAGCAAACAAGTCTAGAGAGAGTAGGTGATTTATTAGTGACAGAGCTAGGACCCCAATCTGTATTTTAATCTCACTGCATCACACCATAGCTCCTAATTTTATGTCATTTCCAAGAATTATACCTAAAATAAAATCTGATGTTGTTTATTTAAGTGTGATCATTATTGGAATAGTTTATATTATTAGTTGAATAAAACATAATAAAATATTATAATCAGTTTACCCAAAAGCTGATTATTAATATTTTCTTGATAGCTGATGTTTTCAGATGCCTTGTTTAGGCCAATTCTTTTTTCAAAAAATACTTTTACTCTTTCTTTCTTGAGAGACTTCTTACATTTAGCCTCCTAACATCTCTAAATCTTTCTCATTCTACATGAAATGAACTCTTCCAAACATTTTTTTCTAGCTTTGATGTCATTTCTGCTGACTTCAAGCTTTTCAATGGTAGACAAGATTCACTCTTCTTATCTGTTTACATACTCACTTGACACCTACATTGGTCAAGTGGTCTTCTAACTTCATGGTTCCTTTATTGCTTAAGCGTTTAAGATATTTGACTCATCTTCCTCCCTCCATACCCCCTTCTCTTAACTGTGCTTCTCTGAACATTTTTTAGAGACCTTACTGGATTAACTTTCTCTGTCTATCCTACAAATATTAGGCATTTTACATTTGTCTTCCTGTTTTTTTTCCCATTTCCTTTCTAAGTCTACCTGAATATTTGTCTTCATTTCTGTCTTTATTCCAACATATACCTACATGTAAAGTTTTGAATGGACTTTTGCTACAAATATCCATAAATAGATGAAGCCTCTTGTGTTTGACATGAAACTCCTTGTTTTCACACAATCAATCTTGGACTTCTCTCATACAATGCATGTTAATTTTTTGACATTGTCTACCTCAAGGAGAAACTCAGGGTCTTTCAGAAATCCTTCTTTTCTCACTTGGTACAACCATTCTTTATATCTCACTGGTTTTACCCTTTAACCATCTCCTGGCTCTGTCCTCTCCTCACTATCCTTCTTACTGCTGCTTAAAATAGGACCATCCTTTGCTCCTGCTAGAGAGTGCAATAGGTTTCTATTTGGTACTGTTGCTTTGTGGATCATTTCATCTCTTTCATCCAAGCGGTATACTAAACTGATCTTGCTAAAAGAGGACTCCAATTCCTTTGAAAATTCTTAATAACTTTTATGGGCTATGAAAGAAATCTATGCTTTTCTGAAAGGAATTAAAATCCTCAAGAGTTGTATTTTATTTTTCTACTGTACCAAGTCTTATCCATTTATCGGCCCTTCCTCCCATTTCCCCCCATTCCTTTGTCTAATATGCTAGTCAGCACATGTCTAGTATCCTTATGATCTCAATTACCTACTTACAAAACTTCGAACTTCCCTGAATTCCCTTAAAAGAGATCTAGACTGAGTACATATAAATAGATACTTGTTACATGGATGGTGGTGTAAAAGTTAAAGTATGTATTCATATATCATTATTAGAGAAATACATATTACAAGTCTAATGCTTGATTAAATCTTTCATTCAAACTTCCTTGACCTCAGGCTGTCACTTTCTATCTCCCTTTCACATTATACCTCTGCCCCCTTGTAAGTCTATTTACTTACTTCTCCTAGGGGCTTATAAGCTTTTTTAGTATAGGGAACACATTATAGTCATCAGAATAGCCCCAGTGCCAAGTATGGGGCTGGCTCTATGTTGGCCTCAATAAACTTATTAAAATAGACTGACTCAGAGTAGCCGAAGGCCAATGAGCTCATTAGTGGCAAATGGTTGGCTTCAGAGAAGTGGCACCCCATTCTTAGGAAGACCAGGCCTGGAATCTTGACCTCATTAACACTCTGGCTCCAACTTAACCTGCCAACTGGCTCTAGCTTTCCAAATGTTAACGCTGTACATCAGCACGTGTGAGCTAAGTATTTGCACACTGACTATCAGCATAGCATATGGAGATGTAGTATATGGAAACTAAACTTGTTTCACTCACCAAGTTTACAGGCCTTTTAAACCTCCTGGGTTAGTTTTGAATCAAACCCAGATTTTCTAGTGTTTGAGTTCATTTTCTTTTGGCAAACACATCTTCCTGTTGTGAAGAAGAAAGACTTTACACAGATTATTTAAAAGTTTAACTGGTTTCTTGAACATCAGCTAGTTCTTATGCTATAGGATTTTAATGGAATGAGTATAAATGAATTAGAAACATATGGCTTAATATCCCCCTAGAATCTTCAAGCTTTTAGAAATTTAGAGAAGATATCTGGATGGAAATACAGCTTAAGTTTCATGATGTTACAAAGATAGAATGTTTCAAGGTATTCTGAGTATGACCCTGTAAGTTTGTCTGAGTATCATTTAACATGTATGTTAATATGTATGTAAAAACTATTTCATAACTAGAGTTATCATGAGTCTTTCACGAGTAAAACTCCTTGAGCCAGAAATTCACATTAAAGCAAAAATGGTTGCTATCCAAATGGGGCTCCAGCTCAGATTGAGAGTTTTCAAGTCTGATCCAACTGATAACAGAGCATTTTTTTCAAAGTCAGCAACTGCTTGGTGTCTTTAATGTTTCATTAGGAATGATGGCTAATGGGAGACATGAGACACTCTAGTGAAAGTAATGCAGAAATGCAGGGGTCCCACCTACCTCTTTAATGGAAACTCTTCATTATGAAACTACTGTCTCATTTGGCATAAATTCAGTACAAGCTGGGAATGGCAGGGTAATTGAAGGTCATGATGACCTAGTAGGATTAGTTAGTTTGTATAAACATATTCCAAGTCCAGCTATGTTTCAGTTAAACTACACACATTAAAAAATAGCAAAGCCAGCCAGTCCTGGTTTGGTGTCACAAACTGTTTATTTGTACAAGAGATCCCTAGAAATCTACTACTAATCCAGAAGACAGCCATTTTAGGGAATTAATGGACCCACTCTGCAGTGATTATTTTAAACCAAATTAACCCAGGTCCTTGAGAAAGCAGCAGAGAAAGGAATCCCACATGAAGAGGTGGTGTAAGACAGGGGCAAAGAGTCTCTGTGAGGAACTTTATCACAAATGCCTAATTAATCCATTTGTTCTAGAGGAATGCAAACTAATAAATGTTGTGGGTTACATATTTAGGTAATGAGTGCTGTTTATGTAGGACACTCTCCCTGTGTCTAACAACTTCTTTTTTGCCTGTTTAGAAAGAACTGTAGCTTTCTTAAAGTTAAAGCAAATATTCAAGAAACTCTTTCTGCATTCTGATGCCTCAATGGAAACCATGAATGCAGTTACACTGCGCATTGTTCATGAAATAGAATGGAACTCTTCCTGTGGACCCGGCGCTGGGCTGGAAACTGGATACTTAGATGATAGGTATAGATTAACATAAAAAAAATTAATAGCTTCAAGATTTTGGTCTTGGTCTGGAGGAGAAAGGAAGAAACAGATATCTAAAGAAACCATAAACATAAGAGATACATGCAGAATCAAAGGACAACGGTAGGTACAGATTCCACATGAAACGAAGCAACTATTTTGGAGAGATCAAGAAGGCCTTCCCCATAAAGTGATTTTGAAGAAGGTCTTTAAGAGTACTTTGGAACTTGGAAATTGTTCTCGGTCAACAGTACCATGTAAGTAGTAACATCAATAAATAGGAAATGGTACTTATTCAAATGGGCTTGGTAGGATTGACTTTTAATTTTGATATTTTTCTTTTTGGAGTTTACTGAAGTGCTAACACAAAGCTAAATATCTAGTTCCAAGTTAATACTGGAATCCTTTTCGTCTCCTAAAATGTATTAAAATCTATTTTGGTTTCTATCTTTCTTATTTCTTTAATATTTTACCTTTTAGTTATTGCTTTGACTCTTCTCTTGTATTACTTCTTTGGAAATCTTATATTGATTCATCTCTGCATTTATGGACATTTTATCTTTTTAAGCTCAGTATGGATTTTGTGGGGAATAAGAGGAAAATTCTGCCTCACCCTCCCGGACTATGTCTCCAAGACTTTTGCTGGCCTGGACTTTGTGTCCTAGTTATAATGCTTTAGAAATAGATTGTTGAAGATCCTCCCCTAGATTTTAAAAGTCATACAATTAACAGCTGGAGGCTCATCCTGTCTCATCAGTGAAATTGTCACTAATATGGTAGGCAGGAAAATTAAAATTTCCAATATATACTTCACTGAAGCTTAAGATGGTGCATTATAAACATTTTACTATGATAAGCACAATTCCCAGTAGTGGAACTAAAAGCTGACTAATTTATCTTTTGTATATTTCAGCATAGTTTTTCCAACTTCTGAAATTGTCTATTATAGAAATACATGCTTTGGGGAGAAATAGATATATATGTATCCATATTAGCATAACAGTTTCTGAATATGCCTAAAGAATAAACTCATGAAGTTTTTTATATGCCTCTATAATTTTCTTGATTTTGCCTTATGGGTTGGTCAACAAAGTAAAAATTAGTTGTTTTTTTCAATAGAATATCTAGCTTAAAGAATAGTTGACATGAATGAAAGCATCCCCAAGTAAATACATGGTGTCATTTACTGCTTTTATATATTAAATATTGAAAATAATATTTAGGAAAATGTATGTTTCTGTATTTGGAAATCCTGTAAAATTGAAAGGAAAAAGGTTTTTATCATGATAGTTAAGGACAAGAGAAATTATATTGCTTTATGAATACCAAAATATATTATCTTCTAAGAATATTTGTTATCTGGTCAATACAATAAACTCAATCTTCTTGTCTTATGTACACAATAAACCAAGAGGATTTAATACGACACATATCAATTGATTTCTAGCATTATTAGTATTATTGGTACAAAATATATTGCCCTTCTAACTTTCAGCAAAACACCCTTGCCATACAAACAATTTTCCTACCAGGAGCCAACTTGAATTGATATTTCACATGACTAAACCAATAAACTATAATAGTAAGTCCAAATTCATTGGACTTGGATTCTTTAATTTGAATTTATTCATTTTTTTTTAAATTTTGGGGCCACACCTAGCGGCGCTCAGAGGTTACTCCTAGCTCTGTGCTCAGAAATTGCTCCTGCAGGTACAGGGGACAATATGGGATGCTGAGATTCGACATAGGTCCTGGTCAGCTGGTTGCAGGGCAAACGCCCTACCGCTATGCTATCTCTCCGGCTCATTGAATTTATTTAATTTTTAAATTTTATTTTGTGTGTTTGTATGACTTGTTTATTGCATTCTAGTCATTTTTATATTTGTCAAATGTCATAGCAGTTTAGAATCAACTTTGATAATATAGTTTAGAATGAACTTGAGATTTTTCAAATATATTCATGATTATTTATATATTTCTATGGTGTTAGCAGGACAATTAATTTTAAATTTTTGCATGAACTACATGCATTTTTAATTTTTTATTTTATCATTAAAATTTACTCCTAAATGACCAGAGCAGATAAGGTTCTTGCCAGGAATGATCCCTATGTGCAGAGCCAGGAGAAAGCTCTGAGTACTGCTGGATATAACCCCCTTCTCCTCCCCGCAAAAAAATCCTAGACAGAAAAAAAGTTGATTCCTGAAGAGAATGATAACATTTGTAACAGGCCATACCCAACTGTGTTCAGGGCTTACTGTTTGTGCTCAGGGATCAGTCCTGTCAGAGCTCAAGGTACTGTGGTTTGAACTCGTCTTTTGTGTACAAGTTAAGAGCCTTTCTTATCCACTGTACTGTTTCTCCAGCCCTTAATTTTTTTTGAATTTTGTGCACCAATATTTACAAATTTGTTGACTGGATTTCATGCATATTCCATAGCCTCTTCTGAATTACCCTCCTAATTGATAAAGCCCATGCCCCCCCATACACTAAGGTAAACAGTACTGTAAACTGTAATTCTCAAGTTCATTGCCTTTAGCCATTTGTTATTCCCTTATTGTATTTCTTTATATCCAGTATACAGAAAGATCATTCTGTATCTGCCCCTCCTCTTACTAACTTCTTCCAGCATAATAATTTCCAAGTTATCCACTTTGCAAATAATGCAACAAATTACATAATTTTATCTTTTACCGTTGAGCTGTTTTCCATACAGATTTTCTTGAGCTCAGCAAACTGGAAAACCAGTTTCAAATCCTATCTTACTTAGAAAGAAGTAAAAATTCAGGTATGAATCAATCTTTCTCTCTTTTTCCCTAAATACATAATTTCTCTTCAGTTCTCTATGTAGAATTTTATCTCCCAAAAATTTCTCTGTACTTTGTCTAGTTACCCCTCGCCCACCCCCATACACATGACAATTACTGGTATCTTTGCTATAGCCATAGTTTTATCTTTTATAGAAATTTTCTACCTAAATAATAGAGTACCAGTATATAACCTTTTAAATTGATTTTCTGTTTATCAATATGCATTTAAGTTTCTTCATTGGTTTTTCAGAATCTGATAGCTCATTATATTTGGAGGTATTTAATTATATGTAATTTGGATATACCACCATTAAGTTATCTATTCACCTACTAAAGACTATCTGGGTTTTTAATTTGGGGAATTATGAATGAAGCTTCTGGAAATATCTTTTCAAAGGTATTTGAATTTATTTTAAAATAAACACTAAAGGGGCCGGAGAGATAGCATGGAGGTAAGGCATTTTCTTTGCATGCAGAAGGTTGGTGGTTTGAATGCCAGCATCCCATATGGTCCCCTGAGCCTGCCAGGAGCGATTTCTGAGTATAGAGCCAGGAGTAACCCCTGAACGCTTCCGGGTATGAACCCTCCCCCCAAAATAATAAACACTAAGGAGCACAATTACTGGATTGTATGATAAGAATATGTTTTGTTTTATTACAGTCTACATAAACTTTTCCTTTACTTTTTACATTCTCTACATAACATTTTTGTTATGGCTATCTAACTTTTTCAAATTGGCCTTAGTTTCCTTTCAGAAAATCATGAAAGTTCCTCTTTATTCCCATATCCAATTTTTGACATTATCAGCACATCACATTTTATCCATTCTAATAGATGTGTAACATGTTCTCATTGTTAGAGCTTCTTTCGTTGTGCTTATCACAATGTGGCAAATAGGAAAAATAACTCATGTTTCAGCTAATTCTCTAGATTAAATAGACTATGGAATATGTGCATGCATATACTTATGTGTAAAAATATGAAATAGAAAAATATCTATATAACTATATATAAACATATATAGTTATACATAGGAATATAAATATATATAAATATATAGGAAAATAACTATATGAGACTGATTTTTAAAAGTTTGTTAGCAACAAATTATGTGGCAATAAAAGTGTTATTTCCAGGAAAAAAGATAAGCGATAAAGAAGTCTTGGTTACTCAATATGGTAAACCATTGATTTATGATAAACCATTAACTTCTTATAGAAAACCTAAGAAAAAGTTAAAACATTCATAATCAAAATAATCATGCCTATTATAATCAAGACCACAATTCTCAAGATTATATATAGGTGATATATATTTCTCTTCATTATAGCAGTGATTTTAACTGCATATAGAAGATAAAGAGATCATTATAAGGAGGACAAAAACTTGGAATGCTGTTTCTATAAAATTTTGTTGTTAGTTTTTTTAATTAATTTTTCCTATCGGGATAGAGTATAGTTTCCACAGTTGAATATGCTTTCTAATCCATGTTTCATTTGAATTAATTCTTACTGGTTTACATATTACTATGTAGATTATGAGTATTTTGTAAATACAAATATTGCTAGCTATTAAAAATTGGCTAACAATTTGATACATTATATCTTATTAGCAAGAATGTTTGAGTTTGGCCTTTGACTAGAAGCATTTTAAGAAAATATATTAAGTAGTTTTATAATTCACTTATAAGTTATTCTTTACCCAATGTTGCAGAGTAATTTTCCTTAGTTTAAATAATTTTACTAAATCCACTGAGGAGACAGACATATAAATGGTGAAGTCAATATAGTGTGATTCAAACAATTATTATTTAGTGATACACTAAATAATTTTGGTGTATAAATTGTTTTTGGATGACAGAGTAGTCTCATTAGTAGTGTAAGGAAAAGTATTATTTGAAGTGTGTTTCTTAGAGAAAATATTTGCAGACAAATATGTCCAATAAACACCAAGAAAGTGAATGGTAGATATAAGTGCAAAAATTGACTCTGGTCAAATTATAAAGGAATATGATTTTGGACATTATTTTGTTGACAAATGGAAATGTGAGGGAGAGTATAGTAAAGGAGAAATCTGGAGATATATGCATGAAGAGATGACATTTAAATGTTCAGATATCAGGGGGCAGAGCAGTGGCTCTAGAGGTAAGGCGTCTGCCTTGCAAGTGCTAGCCTGGACAGACCACAGTTTGATCCCCCAGAGTCCCATACAGTCCCCGCAAGCCAGGATTATTTCTGAGCATCAACGGGTGTGCCCCCCCCCCAAAAAAAAGGGTACAGATTTCAGGGTTGGAGTGATACTACAGCAAGTAGGGCCCTTGCCTTGGATGTGGCCAACCCAGGGATTCTGGAGGTTGAATCTGGGCCTGCCATCTTACCCACTATATTATCTCTTTTCCCTGCAATATATTTTATTTGCTTTGTGGTCACACAGTGCTGTTCAGGGTTTCACTTGGCTCTGTGCCAAGGGATCACTCCCAGTGTTACTCAAGTAATGATATGCAATGTTGCAGATCAAGTCTAGATTAGTCACATGCAAGTACCTTAACCCCTATTATATCCCTCCAACATTTTGTGTATAATGATTAAGAAGAAATATGAAGAAATATTTTTCTGGCAATCTATGAAGCAAATCAGTTGAAAATCATACCCTGAATATCTCACCTATTGTTAAGATTGGTCAAAGTACAGAAAGTAAATTAACTCTTGGTCAAATTCTTGCTCTATTTAGCAAAATCTTTATTAGGAGATTGCATCTTTAAGGTAAACCCTCTGACTTGCTGTCTTTTTCTATTGGATCACTGTGAAATACTATGCAGATAGTAAAGCTTTCTTATCTGCATGAGATTGATTTGATGATAATCATTCTGTCAACAAGTGTCTATTTTGTGTGCCATTGTACTAGGTACTATTCTAAGATGCCTATCTCAAAAAGATATGAAAATGATCTATTAATTAACAAGAATAAAATGTTTCATATCCTTTACAAAAACTGTGCCCAATTATAAAATTGTGAATTTAAGGATTCTTCTTGCTTTGTTTTGGGGGCCTACCTGGTTATTTTTTAGGGCTTACTCTTTGCCCTTTGCTCAGGAATCACTCCTGGATGGACTCTAGAGACCATAGGGGAGGCCATGGATCAAATCCAAATCAAATACATGCAAGGCAATACATGTTGTACCATTACTCCAGCTTTTAATTTAAAAAATTATTAACTGTGAATGACCTTTTAGTTTTTATAACTTTTTGGTGGGGTAGGGGATACATCTGGCTATCCTAAGGGCTTACTCCTAACTCTGTGCCCAGGGAGCACTTCTCACAGGGTTCAGGGACAATATGTAGTGTCACATATTAAATTCCAGATGGCTGTGGGTAAGGCAAGTACTTTACCTGTTGTATTATCTCTTTGGCTCCCAGTTTTCATAAGCTAATTATGTATCTGATTGACTTGGAAATAAGGGTTTATACCAATAAAGAAGAGTCATAAATTAATAGGAAAAACTATGTTTCTGGGTCTAGAGTACAATTATAGAACACAGGGTCACAAAAAGTATCATAATAAAGCACCTGAATAAATAGCTTCAAATTTATCATAAATAGCCATCCCAAAATGAGCAAAATTATTCTGTTCTGGTTTTGCTGCAGTTGTACTAACAGATTAGTTATCTGATTTTTCTAGCTCTGTTCTGTGTTCAGGGCATCTGACCCTTGAGATTATAATGTCCAGTATCTCTTCTAGTTGAGTTTATCAAAGGAAGCACAGAAGATCAATGATTGGAGTGAAGTAACATAGAAAAATTCTCTTCATTTTCTTTCTTCTTTGCATGAGTCTTTGGCAGGAATTGTGGCCTCCACTAAGATCCAGCTGGATCTGCGCAGTACTATCTCCTTTTCATGTCCTACACTCTGGTGTCTTAACATCATTGATTTGTTCTTTAAATTTACTCCTATCTTCATAAAACATCTTTTTAAACTGTCTTCACTGGATGTTTTGGGGTTGGACATTATTCCTTACTAGGACTCTAATACATAAAACCTACACAAAAGCTTTTAAAAAAGTTCATGAAGACCCTTTTTGTAAGATTGGTTGGTTTTTGGTTGCACCTGTTTCCACTCAGGACTTACTCCTGGGTTCTATTCTTTAGGATCACTTCTAGCAACACTTACTGTACTTTACACAGAGATTGAAGCTATAATCAGCCACCTGCTAGAAAATTGCCTTAACTTCTGTACTATCTCTCTTTGGTCCATGATGGAGATGCTTTTGTAGACTTTAAGATACACTTCACATGGAAAGCAAAAATACCCGTTTTTCAATCAAGCTCTCACAAAATGTGGCCAAAATGTTTGACTTTCATTGTTTTGAGTCTCTGGAAGATGTCAAAAAGTGGCATTAAAATGCTGTGATGAAATCACATTTAAGTTGAGTACTCATTGTGAGACTATCTTAGAAGGGTGCAAAACCCCAGAGAAAAGTTTGCACAGTGTTCTTTTCCTTTACGTGGCTGATGACGTGCATCTGAAGTCAAAAGAAAGAAAAACATTCAGTAATTTTTGCCGATCTTATGCAATAATGGGCTTTGCAGTTCTAGGGAGAGGATTTTATCATAGATAAATGTGTGGATCATAGTTTTGTGTCACAGATGGAGAATACAATGAGATGTTAGCAGGCTGCAGCCTGAGAAAACACTTATTCAATCCAGAGTTGACCTTTTATGATTCACCTTACCTCCCTTCAGTGCTGTTAGCAAACATACTACCAAGTGGGGAGCTGTATATGAGTCCATTTCCTGCAAATAATATTTTAATGATACTTTAGCTGGTTACACATAAATGCAAGATGATAAAATATTGATTGTGGACTCTTCCCTCCCACATCTGTTGATGTAAAATTCTGGTCATTGTCCTTAAAACAAACAAAACTTTAGTTTTAGTTTACAAAATCATCACAACAGAAAATTTGGTCAATGTAAGTTTGTTTCTGATTGTCCTGATTGGGACATCAGCACTAAGCCAAGTGATCTCATAATGGGAAGCCTAGTGAAACACAATGACCAATTCGACATTTTCTAACCATCGCATTTCATTTGGCATACTTTCACTAATTATCAGGCTTAAAAATGGGAAATTGAAGTGGGTTTGAGAAAGGTAAATTGTATTCTAGTCTCTCCCAAAAATTTGATCCACATACATATACCCTAAAAACTACCTTTGTTTTTAACCCTAAATTTTTCTTTTTTAATTTTTAGACATTTATGATCAAGAGCAAATAGGTGAAGTCATGACTAGAATTCAGCAAGGAGGATCCATTTGAAGGGGAAGAAATTAAAAAAAACTAGCATTCTCTCTCTAGCTCCATGCATTGTCTACTCTTTTTAAGTTAAATAATCTAAGTCTTACCTCCTAGGGTTAACTTTAGAAATCCAAGTGATTTGATTCATTTGAAATTCATCCTGCATATCTTGTAAAAACTTTTGTGTGTTCTTGAAGGAAGAAAATGGAGAAAGAGGGGAGTTGGTTCAAAAGGCTAGATTCATGCTTTGCTTATGTAACCCTGAGCACTTATGAATATAGCCAAGAACAAAAACAATAAAAACAAAAAACCAGAAACTGAAGAACAGAAATATGAAATAGATGGGTTTGACAATAGTACTAGCTAATTTGCTTTTCTGATTTAAATTGTTGATTTATTCATTGGGTAACTATGTACAAGGTACCAGTTATATGACAATGTTTTTGGTACTATAGTTCCAAGCATGGAAACACTATAAGCCCTGATCCTCAAGTAGTTTACTTTTGAGAGGAGAATGAACAGAAACTAAAAGTGAAGTCAATTAAGATTATGAGATAATTATGATAAAAGTGACATTGGATCAAAAACTTATTTGGACCGAGTTCACCTAATAATAACAACTCAAAGAGGTAGGTTAATTGTCTCAATTTGGTCTGAGAGGACAGATTCAGAGAAGAAAGGAACATGTCCCACGTTATTCTAGATGGAAAACTAAACTCAGATCTTCCTGGCCTCAAAGGTTTTTTTCACAAGTGAGTTTGTTTTGCCTCTCTCTTGTCCTTCTTCCTGACCTGTTTAGAAAGATATGCTTCCAAGCTTGCCTTCTCGGAGGTATTTGAGCACTTTCTGCTTGTAGAATTCACTTGAAAATTAACTATGGACATAATATTGTAGTAACTGTGATTTCTTTTTGTTGGATCTATTATTAAAATTATTTTATTTAGATAAATTGGAAGTTTGATTATGATTCAATTTTTTTTTTTTTTTTTTTTTTTTGGTTTTTGGGCCACACCCGGCGGTGCTCAGGGTTACTCCTGGCTGTCTGCTCAGAAATAGCTCCTGGCAGGCACGGGGGACCATATGGGACACCGGGATTCGAACCAACCACCTTTGGTCCTGGATCGGCTGCTTGCAAGGCAAACACCGCTGTGCTATCTCTCCGGGCCCCATGATTCAAATTTTTATCCTCCACTTTTGCTGCAAATTCCTCAAATACTAAACATGTTATAAAAGATTTTAACTGTTTGGGCTCTCAAAATAATACATTATTTTTAAACTATTTTTTTCTTTTATTTAAACACCATGATCACAAAGTTGTTCATGATTGAGTTTCAGTTATTTCCTGATATTAATGTAGTCAGTTTCCCTCCCAACCTCCCCCGTGACTGCTTGGTTGGAAGAGGCATTTTACTCCTCTGTCTCTATCACTGTTTCTCTCTCTCTCTCTCTCTCTCTCTCTCTCTCTCTCTCTCTCTCTCTCTCTCTCTCTCTCTCTCTCTCTCTTCTCTCTTTCTCTCTCTCTCCCCCTTTTTTATTTTCTTTTTTTTTGGTTTTTGGGTCACACCCAGCAGCACTCAGGGGTTACTTCTGGCTCTACACTCAGAAATCACTCCTGGTAGGCTCGAGGGACCATATGGGATGCCGGGATTCAAAACTATAGTCCTTCTACATGCAAGGCAAATGCCCTATTTCTATGCTCTCTCTCTGTCCCTACCCTCCTTTTTTCATTTTAGACACTGTTTTACACTATAGTTAACAAATGGGTACTATGCATAATTATTTTATCTTTATTCAGCACACAGTTATTGCCCAATGTGATAAATTTCAACTATCATTGTTACAGTAGTCTCTTCTCTGTCTAATTGCACTGCTCCTCTATTTGTGGCAAGTTTCCTACCATGGACTGGTCTTCCTGGCCCTTATCTCTATTGTCTCTAGATATTATTACCATAGCATCTTTATTTCTTATAGCCCACCAATGAGTGAGATTATTCTCCCTCTGACTCATTTCACTCATCGGAATACTTTCCATATCCATCCATATATAAGGAAAAATGAAGTCATGAAATTTGCTTATACAGGAATGAATATCAAAATACTCCTATTATAGAGCTGATTTGAGTCTCAAAAAAAAACAGGCTTGAAATGTTACGGAAATATCTTGATTATTGTCTCAAATTAAGAATAATATTCTTGTTGGTTTTTTTCCTCAGGGAATCTAGGACTAAGAATATTTCTTCTTTCAAATGCAGTCTGCCTTATATTTTGGATGACAAATAGGTGGGTTCAAAGAATAAAATATTTGAGAACATTAAGGTACTCTGTACCAACAATCATCACTTAATTATTACAAATAACAAATTACTAGACTTATGAATTAAATTGAGAACTAAAGCATGCACACATGTAAATTACTTTCATTTTTAACCATGTTCCACTAAATGTTTAGTTCAATGTCTGCAGAAAATTTTATGAGCAGCTGCAAGTGATCCTGATCCCACTGCATGAGGACAAGACTTCCTCTTTTTCCTTTTTTTTTTTTTTGGTGCCACACCCAGCAATGAATTGAGGGTTACTCCTGACTCTGCACTCAGAAATTACTCCTAGTGCTGCTTGAGGGACCATATGGATTTCTAGGGATGAAACTCAAGGCAAGTGCACTCCCCAGTGTGCTAATCTCTCCTGCCCTGCTTTTCTTTGATATCACAAGCCAATTCACCTAGGATTCTCACTCACAAAATATTACAACATCTCAAGATGTTTCTCAGGCAATTACATAAAACAAAGAGCAAGTAAGTGTATATCCAAGGCAAATGTAGCCTTCAAGAATATATAAATATTTAATGTTGATACTCTTATTTCAAGATCTACTCAGTTTCAGAGGATTTGATCAAAGTATCACGGAAAGGACAAGTTTTGATCTGCAATGATGATTTAGTCTCAGAAGTATGTTCTTTCTGAGCTGTCATTTGTAGATTTTTTTCACACTTTGAAATAAAAAAGTGTGTATATGTGAGATGAATATACGTTAATGTGAGATGATTTAATTGGAATTATAACTGTAGAATGTGAGGCCAAATGTTGAATATATCAACTCTGGTGATAGGTTCTATATTTTTTTGGTCACTACGCCAACTGCTCCTTTCTCTTTTGGATCAGTTATAAACTGGCTGTTGAGAAACTATTCTTAGTAACAGATTCAGTTTCAATGAAATTTAATTGATTAACTCTAGATAGAGAGCATGCATATCATAGTTTTATTTATTTATTCTATAAATTGGTACATTTAGGCTGGGATAGGCATGATGAGAAACTACTTCAGCTTTCAACTTCAGTAGGAGCATCTAGTATGAGATATGGTCTTCCTCTATGCATATTTTGTGCTTCCCTATGGTCTCTCTTTTCAAAAGAGATCATGGTTCCTCATAATGGTCTCATTTTAAATTAATCACTCTACCTTCAACTATGGTTACATTCTAAAATACTGATGATTGGAAATTCAATACAGATTCAGTCATGGTGGACATAAGTGAGCCCATAAATTATAAATATAATAGATATTTCCTAGGATTCTTGAGAAACATAGAGACGATAGATTTCCTGTGAAGTCAGACTGGCTTCAGAGAGGATATGAGGCATAACAAGGTCTTATAGGCTATGTAGCAATTAGCAAGGGTGTGCAAATGGTGGGCTTTTCTCACAGATGAACAAACATAAATTAAGAACAATGAATATATGATGACATTATGTACTTTTAGAGCCACATCATACCATCAGCCCAAAACTTGTGTCCTTACAGAACAAAGGTTCATAATAGGGATCTTTGTTATAGGAAAGAGATCTAGAAACAATAACTGATTATTGATATGGACTAGAAGCAGAAATTAAAGTTTATTAAAGCAATGCAATGATAAAATATATGAATATAAAGTGGCTATGAAAGAACTAGGGGGTAAGAAAAAAAAGTCCTTGTCAATCACTGGTTTGCTATTCCTACTCTGGTTGCACTTTGACAGTATTTCTTGATTTAGCAGCAGAAGTTCTAAATTAAAATCTCTTCTCTTAGATCCCTGCTCTTGGGAACTCTGAGACACAGTTATTGGGATTCACACGATGTTATTTTAAATAGTCTGTTGTTTAGAAAATAGATATTTATCTCTTTAACAAATGCTTTTAGAAGCTGAGAGTTTTTGTATTTGCACAATCTAGGGTTCCATACTAAATTTCTATTGAATAAACAAAGTTTCATATTATGCTAAGGAACTAAAAAAAAAAAAAAAGGAGAGAATTCCTGGTTTGTACTTGTGTCATAGTCCACAGTGCTTTGGTTTAAAAAACTAAAGGCCTAAAACACCCTTAATTTCCCAGGCCAGAATAGATTAAAATAATATTTTTAATGTAAAGCTTAATGTAAAGATTTAGGGAAGGGTGATAGAATTGAAGAAATTATGGATTGAATCATTGAGATGTACTCCTCAGAGAAAACAGCAGGTGGATAAAACAATTCATTTGAATTTAGTTTTTAGGATTAAAAAGGAGAAATGCTTTTTTCAGAGACACTGAGAAATGTAAGCAGCATGTGACTCAAAGATGTCCACCATATGAACGGATCAGCTTTCAGAGAACTGTGACATCAGAGAACAATTCTCAACATCTGAAGCCCTGTGAGCCCAGGAATCAGGGAGAGTTGAAAATGCCCTGAAATTAATTTTTCTGATTTAAGATTTTTGCCAGTGTTTTCATTTTAGTATTGATACTCAGAAGCAGTTTCTCAAAGAATCCATTTAAAAAAAAATCACATAAAAAATCACATCAAATAAGCAAATGACAGTATTCATTTAATTGATTAGTTAGAATACAAATTTTAGATCTCTGAATTGTATCAATTTCAAATGATTGAGAACTAAATTTGTATATCTTCAAGTCAAATAAAAGATTTACTCACAGGGGCCGGAGAGATAGCATGGAGGTAAGGCGTTTGCCTCTCATGCAAAAGGTTATCAGTTCGAATCCCGGCGTCCCATATGGTCCCCTGTGCTTGCCAGGAGCGATTTCTGAGTATGGAGCCAGGAGTAACTCCTGAGCACTGCCGGGTGAGACCCAAAAACAAAACAAAACAAAAAAAAAAAGATTTACTCACAATTATTATAACTTTTTAATATCTTTATTTAAATACTGTGATTACAAACATGACTGTAGTTGGGGTTCAGTCACAAAATGAATACTGTTCTTCACTAGTGAAACATTCCCATCACCAAACTTTAAAAGGTGCCTAAGCTTAAGAAGAAAACTGGTAAATTTTTGAATTAGTAGTATCTATCAATGCTTTACTTTCTTCCCATTCTTTGTCTCTGTGTAGCTCTGAGATTTTTGCTATTATTATTGCCAACATAAGCTCTTCTTATATCTGGTATAACATTACATGAAAAGTTCAATTGATTCTATTTGCATGTAAGTATCTATCATAGTTCCAAAAGAAGCGCTATATAACTGCTAATTTATTTATCTCAGTAGATTAAAAAGATCAGCCACGAATCAAAAAATAAACAAAATAAAAGATTTCATAATAGATCGGTAGTCCTTTATGCCAGCATCTTCTCTATGCCCTTCTCTCTCTCTCTCTGTCTCTCTCTCTTCTCTCTCTCTCTCCCTCCTTCCACCCTTTCTACCTCCTTTCTCATTTGTTTTGTTTTTTTTTATCTGTTGTTGTGGGGTTTTTGTTTTTTGGGGGGCAGCCACATCCGGTGACGCTCAAGGGTCACTCCTGGCTATGCGCTCAGAAACTGTTCCTGGCTTGGGGGACTTTATGAGACGCTAGACGGGGGTCAAACCGTTAGGTTAGCGCATGCTAGGCAAACGTCCTACCGCTTGTGCCACTGCTCTGGCTCTTTGTTTTGTTCTTTGAAACACATCTTTGTGGGGCTCAGAACTTACTACTGGCTGCACTCCAGCATCAATCCTGGTAGGCTCTAAGGACCATAGTGGCTGCCAAAGATCAAACTAGTTGAGCTATTAGCAGGGCTAGCACCTTACCTGCTCTGCTATAATATACTTTCTGTCACAACCCCACCCAAAACCTCCTATGTTCTATCTCCAACCTTGTGCTCTCTCTTGAGCTCATATTTCTCTCTTTTTTTTTGTTTTGTTTTGTTTTGGGCTCACACCCGGTGGCTCTCAGGGGTTACCTCCGGCTCTGCATTCAGAAGTCCCTCCTGTCAGGCTCAGAGAGACCATGTGGGATGTTGGAAATCAAATTGGAGTCCTTCCGCAGTTGGCTGTGTGCAAGGCAAATGTCCTACCGCTGTGATAATGCTTATTTCTCTCTTCTGTTCTTTCCCCATTTAAAGAAGCCATATTCTCTCTAAAAATATATATTTCTCTGCTTGGCTTTTTTTCACTCTAGATAAGCCTAGGTTTTCTATTGAATACATAATCTTCTATTTCTCTCTTCACACATTCCTAAATAATCTTTTTCAATAAAAACTGTTGCTTCACTAAAAATTAAAGTAATTATTAGTTATTTTTCCTTCTATCAGAATTAGAAAATAAACAATGAAACCAAGCTTCAGTCTAGATTTTTATGCAACTTTAGAGACCAAGTCCATGCTTCTACATCATGTTTATAAGTTTGTCTTTGTTCTAACATCCATATGAAATTTAAATATTTTTAATTTGGGGGGTCTTGGGTGAGAAATAAATTCATTCACTTGAAAATCAGTATTCTCCCATTACATACATACATACATATATAATACTGAATACTTTGAACATACAAAGTTTTTACATGCCTCTCTGACCCACAAATATAGTAGAATGATTTTAAGTAATTTAAATATATACTCTTTCATTTTTAAATGAGCCATGTCCACCAATTAGTAATAATTGTGTATTTGCTTCTTTCTGTTTTTACTGGAAATAGAAATTTTAATAGTTTAGTGGGAAAAGACATCACTGGGGTTTTCCGCCGGCATTCTAGAAGGAAACATGCACTATTTCAGACAATACAATAATGTTCTTCCAGCAAGAAGGAACTAGTTCAGTGACTACAGTGTTTCAAAGCAAAAGTTCCTGAGAGAAAGTAATTTCACCAAGCCTTAAATCAAATCCTAAGAGACTGACCTCCTTAGTCATTTCATACTGTTGGAAAGAAAGGAAAGAAAGACAACAAAGGCTTTCCTTGACTCTTTTCTCTTGACTTCTGCTGCCAGGATGCCTGGTGACTGACAGCTGAAGGCCACATTGCTTCTAATTCTCTACCCAGTGTCGTTTTTATTGGAGGAAATGGATTCCTGCCTCTTGGAGCCTTCTTGATATAATACAATTATTTACCAAATTTTACAAATATGAAATTCTTACTTTCGTTGTGGCAAATAAAAATTTTATTTATGAGTATGTCATTTACTGTTTTCCACTATACCTTGCCTGTATTTACTGATGGGATTTTCTACCCCTTCTATCCAAATCTCCCAGGATTTTGGATACTTTGACCACTATCAATCAAATCACACCATCAAGGACCATTCTTCTCAGGAGTTAGCAGTCACTAGTATCAATAGCCATTAGTGACTTAACAGGTAGGTGAAACTTGCTATTTTTTTTTTATTGACAAGAACATACTTATGCAATGAAAGCCAAAATTGAGGACATTTAAGACTAGGGTAACTTTCAAGAGAGCATACACACTTAAATATGTTTGTATATTAAGTTTTTGGCAATATTGACCAAGCTGATTTTATTTTTAACCTTGAGTTTCAGTTCGATTAAAGCTTCTTAAAAAAAAAAAGAGCTTGTTGGAATGAGTTAATTTAAGCTAGTTTGTCATTTTAGAAATGTTTAGAGGTGCAGCTAACAACATCTTTCTTTGATACCTGTAAAATAAATAGAACCACTTAGCTTCAATTGAGACACATACACATTTTCAGAGTTTGAAGTAATTGTGTTTGGCTTGTTTTATGGTAATAATAAGTGGCGATGGGCTTTTCTGGATCACCTTTGTCAAACACCAGCTCAGTACCAACCTTTTCCCCACACTGCTTTGGAATAACTACAGAAAGTCCCACAGCTTAAATCAGTCCTGTTTAAATACTGCCCAAAGAAACTACCTTGAGTTTATGGAGTCAGGGGCAGACTTGTGCGTGTCTTTCCTTTCTTTCCAGGGTCAATCCTTCATGTTTAAAGGAGATTCTCAAAGTCAGGAAACTAGTCAGACGTTCAAACTATGTGATGACGCTGAGGCTCCTGTGAACCGGAAACAGACATTTACAGTATTCCCTTCCGACACACTTGACTCCAAGTAGCTCTTTCGAAGGCTAAGGGGAATGTGCTGTTGACCCAGAGGCAACCTGAACAAAGCCGATGTACAGTTCACCAAGGTCACTTTTATTTTTTTGGTCTTTACTGTTTAAAGAGAGAGTTGGGTGTATAATGTTGGCACTTTTACAAGAGACTGGTAAAGGGAGAGGAAAAAGTAAGACTGTTTTTTTTAATTCATCAAACTGCTGCTGATTTAAGAATAATAAACACAAGTCTGTTTCCTTGATTATTTTATAAATAGCAAATATTTGGGTAAGGAATTTGATAAGTGCGCAGACTATAGGAATTGTTTACCAAGTGATGCGTCATTTAAAAAAAAGAACAAAAAAACAAAACAAAACAAAAAACAGCCCCCCCCCCAAACTCCTTGACTTTGTCTGATGATTCTTGGGTCTGATTCCCAAGGTCTTTAGTCATCATTTCCCTCATCTTTTGAACTTGATCAAAGCAACACGAGGCCCTCTGAGGGGAAAGATTGGTTCCATTATGCAAAAGGCAATAAGGTAGTGCCCTTCCCAGCAGTTAATAGACAGGAATGTTGTAAAACCGTGTGGTTTTCAAATACCGAGGTGGAAGTTTTCTGATTTATAACCTTCCTAGTCATCATCGACTGCAGTCCTGATTTTCTCAGACATTACTTATTTATTTCATACTAAACCCAACTGTCCGGGTTGGAGACTATCAGGCCCTTATAAACCAGATCATGGCCTGGTGCTTCACTGGTCTGGGCCTCAGAACCAACAATTCTAGTGTCTGGATCCCAACTGAATTCTGGAATTTCCACAACTCAGACTTACTGTAAGAGCTTCCTGGCTTAAGTTTCTGACCCAAACATGCAACAAATTGCATTTAAATGAGCAAATCAGGCCCTGAGGAAAATAGAGAGAAAATATAAACTGTGGTCACTGCATTCTTCTGATATTTAAAAATTGAACTGGAAATATTTTGTCCATTTTGGTTTCTGGGAAGTCTAGGATGGGTAAATTCTTTTTAAGTTCCTGTAAATGCAGTATCAAATTTTTAGCTAAATAACTACCAAGAAGAGATAATAACCATTTATTTTTCAAATAATGATTTTGATAATATATCACTGTTATGGTAAAGAAGGACTCTGAGGAGGCCATGATGAATAGAAAGTTTCTAGCTCAGTGAGTTTATCGAACATGGAGAACATGCCACTGAAATCATGGTTTTGTGAAAAATGGGAAACTCAGATAAAACATCTACTTCCCAATAGCATCCCAGAAGCAAACTTCATAAACATGACATTTCTTAGAGTCAGTTTTTCAATGTAGGATCTTGAAAATTAGAGATCATTAATGTTCACACCCAAATATGAGGTGTTTCCAGGGACTAGCTTATTATTTCTGTACCTGAATTCTAAGTGTGCAGGGGTACATTTTCTTTTGAAGTCTAATATCATCTTTTCTTGTGTGAAAGTGATTTTAGGACATAAAGCAGAAGGGGCTAGAGTGATAGTTTTAGCAGGTAGAGCACTTGCTTACATGCAGACAACCTAAGTTTAATCCCCAGTATCCCAGATGGTCTCCCAAGCAAGGCATAATACCTGACTGCAGAACAAGGAGTAACCACTGTGCATCACTAGGTATGACACACACAAAAACAAGACAAGAAAAACAAAAACAAATGGCATATAACAGGAAATCCTAGAGCCCTTCAAGACAAGATTTGATAGTTTGGGTGTAGCCAGCTCTCCGGGAAAGAATCTGCTTTTAGTCACATTGGGTCTGAGTTATTTGATGCACCCTTCATCCAAATCAGAAGTTATCCTTGAAGACTCATGCACTTAAATTTGTTGCTAGAAAGCAACAAGACTCTGTCAAGTTTCTAACTAGCTAAAAGAAGCAGGAAACCTTAGCTAGATTAAAAAAACAAACAAAAAAGAACAGAAAGTGACAGTTCAGATAGGAATAGAATGAAAGCCTCGCCAACACTGATATGCTTTAAGACTGGAATCTTTTAATATAATAGGTGCTTATTACAAACAAAATTTATTCATTTCTCCAAGAAAATTAACTGGACTTAGAAAATACTTTTCTTTTGAGTAACTCTTTTACTGTGGTATCTAAACCGATTTCTATTGGTAACTCTCTATCAACCTGACATTTTGCTATTTCAGGGGAGTTGAAAACAACTTTCAGACTTGTAAGGTACTGTTATAACACTTTTGTTTCTGCCTTTATTCTCTCAGAACTTTTACAAGGGTGGAGATAATTTGTGGCTTCTTTTATGGATAAAGAAACTGAAATGGCTAACCATTAACAGGTAGTGTTTTTTCAAAGTTACCTAGTAAGTAATTAGTAGATTTAAGAAAAGAATTCAACACTGCCAATTCTCAGTTTCTTGGCCTTTATACTAGACCTTTATACTTTGGATGATACTAATTTCAATGCGACGAGAATGTTAAAAACCTTGTTTTAAAACATCAATTGACTATTACCTTATTACCACATTGAATATTTTGATGGAGAGCTGTGTGTGAATTTATTTCAAATTTTCTACTATTTCTAAATGAGATGAAAAGGACTCTTACCGGGCCCGGAGAGATAGCACAGCGGTGTTTGCCTTGCAAGCAGCCGATCCAGGACCAAAGGTGGTTGGTTCGAATCCCGGTGTCCCATATGGTCCCCCGTGCCTGCCAGGAGCTATTTCTGAGCAGATAGCCAGGAGTAACCCCTGAGCACCGCCGGGTGTGGCCCAAAAACCAAAAAAAAAAAAAAAAAAAAAAAAAAAAGAAAAGAAAAAAAAAGAAAAGGACTCTTACCCTGATGTCTCAGATTTATTTATTAGCATTATTTTTTTATTTTAATTATAGACTGTTCAGCAATTAAAAACATGATATTCCATATATAACATTTAATTATATACATTTGTTAATTGCTTTATTTAAGCACTGTGGTTACAAAATTGTCCATTATTGGGTTCAGTAATACAGTGTGCATCATCTTTCACCAGTGCACCATTCCTGCCACCGATGTCCCATTTCCTTCCCATTGCCTACCCCACACCCCTGCCTGTCTCTAGGGCAGCCAATTTGGTTCTCTCTCTCTTTCTTTCTCTAATTCTCCTTCCCTTTTGACACTGTGGTCTGCACTATTGTCAATGAAGGGATGCCTTGCTTGTCACTTTCTCCCCCTTTCAGAATTGGGTTTTTGTCCAGTGCAATAAGATTATATATTATTTATATAATAATTTTTATTGAGACCCATGTGTATTACAAATCTTTCACAGTTATATTTAGGGTACATAGGGACAGTGAATAAGGGCAATTCCCACCACCAGTGTTGACCTCCCTTCGCCCCTGTTGCCAGCATGCATTTCATACTTCCCCCCCTTGCCTCCTGGACTGCTAGTGTATCTGGTCCCCTTTGTATATAACTTGTTGTAAGTCTTGATTCTGTTTTTGTTGACTTTGGGTTTGATATTTAGGCCTGATCATTATTTATCTCCACTCAGTGTTCATGTGACTGTTTGCTCCTAGTGCCATCCACTTTCTTCCCCCCCCCCCCCCCCCGCTTAATTTATGGGGAAGAAAAAATGATTCAAGTTCTGTGAATCTGTTTGAAAAAGGAAATAAAGATTTAAAGGACACTAACACTACACACCACAAACATATTTATCAACCAATATATGTGTGCTCTGTACTTGAGAAACACAGCCTCTAGATATCCATCCTGGTGATGAACACATTTCAAGCCCCAGGAAAAAATTTTTTCCACTTTTCTTAAACTATTTCCTCAAGACTAAATGTCATAAAATTTCGTACCTTCTATAGCCACTGATAGCATCAAATATAGACACTGCTTTGGAATGTAGAGAGCATTAGATAAAAGGACCGCTTAGGGTAAAAAAGTAAAGACTAAGGTACCTTAATTAACATATCTTATCCTTTTTAACTGAAGCATCATATATAGCTTCCCAATTATGGTCAGCTTCCATTTTCTTGTTCCTCTTCAAGTTCCAATTGGTCATTCCAGAAATACTCAAGGGTTATTGGGATGTTCATCTTAGTTGCACATGGTTCCCAAGAAACACAAGAAATGCAATATTAAATACTATATATTACTCAGATTTGTATATCTAGAGGACTTTATGTACTACTAGCAAATTACAATCTTGATCATTTTCTTTAACATTATATTAAAGCATGTATTAATATTCAAATTTCAATTTGTACAGTAAAGCCCACAAATGCTATGTGTGAACCTCTGTTTATGTTTTATTATCTGTCATGGGGCTGTTGGAGAGGTGCTGAAATTCTTCAGGCTTCTACTTCCTAATTCAAAAAGGAGTGTCAGGCTTTAGCAGAAGTTCTCAAAGCTACTTAGCATCCTCTAAAAACCTAAAAATAAATAAAATGCCTTTTATTTAAATTTTTTTTCTTTAAGCACCATGGTTATGAAAATTTTCTTCTTGGGTTTCGGTCATTGAATTTACAAAGGGGGTGTAAAGTGCTTTTTAAAGCACCTGATGCTATTGCTGCTGCCCCCTTCCTTCTATTATTCCCTGGGTGTCATTATCACCAGCCTTGGGGAAATACTTACCCAAAGTCTCTTCACATGATTTTTAAATTATTCTATTTTAATTATATATGTCGTCTATTGTCTTCTATAAACCTACTATAAACTTCATATAAAACCTGTTACCAGCCTTACAAATCTTGATTAGAGATGGTAAATTCTTCCTATCTCTTATTTTGCCTATGAAGTCACATTCCCTCATCAGGCATTTATAGAGTACAGTAGATAAATCATAAGTCACAGTTTGTGTGCTTAACTCTCTCATAAGCAAGAAGAGACATAATTAGATTAAGAAGTCAAATTAACATCAGCGCAATGACTACTTGTAGAAAGTAGCAGCCCATAGCACAGAACCCAGAGGTTGATTACCCAAAGAATAACCTCTAAAATTTTCTTTAAAAGGTATTGTGAGTGGAATGTCAATAAGGGAACCATCCCAGATAATAGAGATTATAACCTTGATAGAACATGGCAAAGGCAAGAAAGTTCATGGAATTTAAGGGAATGCATATAAGATCTAGTCTAGTATCCAGTGTGTGGGATTGACATCTGGACTGAATGATCCTGGAGCAATGAAGGCACTGGTAGTTTTAAATGGATTTTAATTTGCAGGTGATGGAAAAATACCAAAGTGTTGTTACAAGGATAATGAAATATATGGATTGTGATTTTAAAATGTTTTGGAGAAAAAATAAATTAGTACAGTTCAGATTACAATTAGAGGATTAATGAGGAAGTTACAGTCATGATCCAAGAAAGAGATCCTGAAGATTCAGGATGAGAGAGTGATCAGCCAGAGTTGAGGGGTAGGACTTGAGGTACATTTTGGAAAATTACATGGACCCATTTCGGTAGTAACTAAATTCAGAGTGTCTATTCCTATACTGAACCAATTGATTCTCTCTTGCATAAAATGCAAGAAGAAAACTTTACCTGTTCTCTTTTCACAAATTTGAATCTTTAAAGTCCTTTTTGTTATAATATCACAGTATAATAAGTTGAAAAGGCAAGAATGCCCCACTTTCCAAGAGGCTCACACATTGAAGACCATTTGCTTTGAAAGCTGTGAGCAAATTATTTCCAGTTCTTTGTCATGACTCACACATTCAGAAAAGTACTTTTGTAGAGGAAAGTTTTGCACAACTAAACAGAACTCATGCCATCTACAGCATAGGTTTCTTGTTTTCAACAGAGTTTGTTCACAGCCAGGAACAGCAAGCTATCAGTTTAATGTAGGCATCTGCAACTCTGTGCAAACAAGTCAGAAGTAGAAGATTATTTTTTTCTACATGAAAGACAGATGCCTTTAAAATTCAGGGGACAAATTCTTGGCACAGAAGGGAATGAAGTTGTCCCAAACTATCAAGAAACAACTGAAGCAGTTAGTAAGAGTTGGTAAACCCAGTAGGCAAGAAATTGATCCAGCAATGCTCTGGGGAATCTCCTGAGTTAGATGGAGAGTGAAAGCACAACTACATATTGGATAGAATATCATAAACAGCATCTCCAGGAGTCTGACTTACACAGATTTATTTAAGACTAAAAGTACTTCATGAACTCTCCGTTCCTACAATTACATTTCCTAAGAGTTATAGGGATTAGAATGTCATGATTCTCAGATAATATGTATGTACTTCTCTGTAAACAGTTTATAAAGAAATAAAGGAAAGGAATAATCAGTTGGCCATTTATGTGAGCTTTTTCGTGCAAATACTCACTATTATTCCTTTTGATTTATATGTCAATTGCCTGGACAACAGTCACCATGACTTAGCACTCTTTGAACATTTTTTAAGTAAGCTCTAATAAAAGACTTCCTTTCTACCACCCCATCTTTTGGGATAAGAAAAATTCCCTAGAGAAATTGTACACATTTTGCAAAAGTCATAAATCCTAAGGGTGACATTTTAATGGTCAAAGTCAGTTTGCAATAAATGTCTTGTTATATGTGAAAGCGTTCCGAGGATGTGTTAACCTTTTGAAATCTCATAGCTAGTTTTTCTTTCTCATTCAATGCTAATAGATTGGTTCAAATTTCTATGAACCTAAAGTTCAGATTAAAAGTCTTCTGAAATAGAAAAAATTTTTTCTGGTTTTTGTGCCACAAAACCCTGGTGATGCTCAGGGGTTACTCCTGGCTATGTGTTCAGAAATTGCTCCTGGCTTGGGGGAACCATATGGGACGCTGGGGGATCAAATAGCCATCCATCCTAGGTTAACATGTGCAAGGAAAACACCCTACTGCTTGTGCCACCACTCCAGCCCCATGAAATAGAGAAAATTTTTATTGACTTCTTCAAAGAATGAAATGATGTTCAAATTGGGTAACTGTAAGCAGTTCATTTTCTAATCCTAAAAAACCAAAACCCCAAAATATTACATCTGGTCATGACAAGTGTGAATATGTTTGGATATTTTTAATGGGCACAAAAATTCAAGTACAAACATAGTTTACATTGTTACTTGGGTATTTCAATCTTAAACACACAAATTCTTCTGTGAACATTTTGAAGTTTACTAAAAGTAAAATAAGCTTCTAAGAATCTGAAATTCTTTATTGAGAAAATCATACTGATGACCAAGAATCCACTGTCTACTATTAATCTCGGCTTTTCTGTTCCTAAGAATGGATTTATTGTGTGGAATTCTAGACACATGACAAAATTTCAGCAATCAAGGTTTTTGGCCTCTTTGTTTCCTTTCCAATCAGATGTACTTACTCCTCTACAGATTTGAAAGCACCAGTGACTCAAATGACTAGGAATGGGTCTCCCTGCAATCTTGTGCCTTCCTAAATCTGTAAGAGGACAACCCACACCAAGATCCTGACATCATTGAATTCATCAATGAAAGGTTCCTAATGGAATGTTGGACATGTAAAGAGAAAGAGGAGAAGATCCAGCATGATTTACAAATATAGAGTGCTGATGTGGCACCAGGCAGAGACAGCAACGGTCTCTGTTCCTCTAAAGTAGACTTAATATACTCAAATGCCCTAGAGTCCAATGAAAGAATATTTTAAAATCTTAAACTATTTTAAACTAAATTTAAAAATTGAATTATGTCTACATAGTACATATATATGTATTTGTGGAAATAGGAGGAAAACAAATATATTTTATATGATTTTAAAACATTCTAAAAACCCAAGCAGTACTGTGGGGGTTGTAAAGGGAACCATTTTTATTCATATGGTGACTCCATATATTATTTTCTTTTATTCTGTGTGTGTTTAATGTGTACTCTTATTTATTTATTTGTTTATTTATTTATTTATTTTTGAGGCCACAAGACCAATGGTGCTCAGGACTTATTCCTGGATATGTGCTCAGAGATTGCTTCTGACAGTGCTCAGTGAACCATATATAATCCTGGGCAGAATCAGAACTGGTTACGTGCAACACTATACAGCTTCTCTGGCTCCACAAAGCATACTTTTTAAGAAATAGTCTTAAAAATAAAGCAAGCAGGGCAGAGAGAAATGTAGAGTTGAAGCACATAACCTTGCATGCAGCCAACCTTGATTCCAGCCCTAGTACTACATAATTCCACCAACCCTTAGCAGTCTAAGGGTGGTCATGGTAATCCCTAGCAGCTCAGATAAGCAATGCAGTGACCTGTTTCTTACATTAACCCCTAGGCTACATGGGCCACAAAATTACTGGGAGGCCCCTGGGCCTCTTAGACATTGCTTAGAATACTCTCTATCCAAATTTTAAAATAAATAAATAAAGCTAAAGAGTTAAAATATATCCAAAGACAAGGATGGAAAGGTACATTATTAAATGGAATAAAATCTCAACTTACAGTTTTAACAAGGAATATTTCATTCTAATAAAAATAGAGATAGATTGTAAGTGATTAACAATATATGATTATTAAGTAATGGATAGCAATTGGCTAATAATTAGTAGGTGATAGATGATAGGTATATAGAAGGGTAGACATTATATCTGTGGGAATAGAATTGAGGCAATAAAACAAATGGTTATGGAAAATTACTTCTAGGAAATTAGTTGGCAGTGTCTGGGGACTTCTTTCAACGAGGTGCTTGGGTGGGATCACAGCAGAGCTCAGGACTGAACCAAGACCTCCCATACACAACAAATATACTCCGCCAGCTCTTTGAGCTAAAACACGCCCCATCTCTTTTTTACACTTTATATTCTTAAATCACATCTCTCAGTTTGGATTCGAGCAGCGCCCTGTGTGGAACTTCCACAGAGAAAGGTTTTGATGAAGTGCACCAGCAATGAAAATCGAGGTCTCTTTTGGCTTTCTACATACTCACCACTGGAAAGGGTAGTCATTCAATCAAAGGGGTAATGTTTCTGTCCTTAATGAATCAGCTTGACTTGACATCCACCCCTCCCCCATGTTTTGCTGTTTTGTGGGCCTCCGTGAGAGGCATCCAAGCAGGTTTCCATTTTCACTTTATATTTAGAGCACCTATATAGAGGTGTTGTTTTTGTATTGGCTTGACTATAGGTTTGTTTTAGACTTACACACAGCAGCAAGTCCTTGCACGATGGACATGGCCCAGGCAGGCTTGTCTGCACTTTCACTTCCCACCCAGATTCCTCAGTATAAACCAATGAAGGATTGCATCAGATTAGACAATGTAGACCAATTAGACAACTCTGAAATCCCCTTGATGACACAGCATGCATGAAAGCCTGTTTGTACCATATCACGTTGCTAAATTTAGCAGTAGTCTGTTTTACAGAAAGAACTCTTGAAAAGAGGCAAAGGAAATGCAAGGAGAGTGATCCAAGGATACAGAAAACCTGCCTGGGCCAGCTATTCCTCACTTATTTTGTAATGCAGGCAGAAGAGAAGTTCATTCCAACTTAGCCAGTTGCAACAGAGTCCTTGTTTCCATGAAGTTACCCTAGAGAAGGAAGTGCCTTTTAGGTGCTAGATGTTGTTTGCTGCCAAGCCCACACAAGATGTATGTTGGGAAGAGTAATTGGTATACCAAAAAATGACAAGTCAGTCTACAAGATTACTGACAATATTGTGTGAGTGCTTAGACCGGGGAAAATAACAAACATACCGTGAAAATAAAATATTCTCAAAGGAGAGAACTATTAACCAAAATATTAACAGGGACAAGGACATTTTCATGCTCTTTGTGAACTATTCAAAACACATGTCCATGACTGACCTTTATATTCATGTTAAGAAAATTTCGTTTTTACTATTGGTTATGATTTCTAATCTGCATTTTTAAATGTCTTTAGTAATCTATACCAACACGAAGTGCATTTAAGGCTTCTCTGAAGAACACAGATTGGAATGCCAGAAAGTTGTAGAAGATATAGAAATTTGAGTGGTCCAAAGAAAAGACTCACAAAAAGTTTTACTAGTATAAAGCAAAACAAATAATGCAGTCTTTGGATAATTTCATCAGTGACTGACTTCCTCTTCTCCACAATCAACCTAAGAGAGCACTGTTCCTAACTAAATACAAATGCCTAAAGCAGAGTATTTGGCATTTTAATACCCACAAATTCATCTTAGATTTTATTTCCAAAAAACACTGAAGCAATTACACAAACTGAGTGAAAATAAAAAATAAATTGGAGACCAGAGAGATAGAACAGAGTGTAAGAGACTTATCTTGCACACGGCCAACACCAGTTTAATACCCAACATGACATATGGTCCTCCAAGCAAAACCAGGAGTGATGCCTGAGCACAGAACCAGCAGTAATCTCTGAGCCCAGTCAGATGTAGCCCCCCAAACTAAAAGATAAACTAAAAATAAATGTAAAAGAAATTGTTTATATAAGGAAGTAGAAATCAGTCATATAAAAACCTATCACTATCAATTGTACATAATTTACAACTTTTATTTGTTAATAGTCTCTTTTGTTAATAAAACATAGTCATTTAATCAATACCTCTAAATTTCTTTTAAATTATCATTTTAGGTGAAATATAAATTTTAGAAATATTCATTTATCACAATTTAGATATGTATCTGTACCTCCAGATGTATAGATTTCTCATTTTTGCCTCATATGATGTTATCTATAGCCTTCAAATCCATAATGATCAAAGTTTTAGGTCCCATTTGCTATTTGATTACTTCTTCATTTGAAAATGAACTTGATAGTTACAAAAGAACCATACATGTGTGCATGTATACACACATACACACTGTATTATTAGGCAAGTCTGTTCACTTTCCAACAACAAATGACTCATTCATCAGCTCATATGCCACATATATTACAGGACTTGAATATAAAATAGTATTTACCTTTCAACAATAACAAAAAAAAGCCCTTAAGGTCTCATATTACCTCAATTTTCCCCTAAGTTTCTCAACATGCTCACCCTTCAGAATAGCTGATCTACAAACATGAATAGACAAAGAACACAACCAATTATTTTTCTACTTTACACAAATTGCATCTATAATCCCTTCTGTGTCCAAAGGCTCATTATTGGATAAGTAAATAGTCTATCATTTGTAAACAAATAATTACCTGAAAGACCCCTTGTAGAGCAGACTTTTAATTTAAAAATGCCTAGAATAGAAATTCTAGAAAAACACAGCAAAGAATTACTCAACAATGGCCTCTGGAAAAGGTCAGTCATGTCTGTTTAGGATCTGTTGACTATGTTATTCTCTGAAGAAAAATAACTTTTTCTTTGAGAGTGGAGGGACTTCTCTGTCTCCATGAGATCTGTGTGACTTCAGACATCCCAGTTTCTAAGTAAAAAAAAATCTAGGTTTGGGGCTGGAGTGATAATACAGTAGGTAAGGCACATGCCATGCTTGCAACCAACCTGGATTCAATACTTTGCATCCCATATGGTCTTCTAATACCACTCAGCTATCATTGAATGCAGAGTTAGAAGTAACCCTTGAGCATCACTGGTTATGTCACCCAAACAAAATAAAAACAAATCTGGATATGATGTTATTAAATTACATAAAATATTAAAAATTAAAGAGATATATAGGCTTGTAGTACAGTAAAAACAGAACATGATAATATTGGTTAATACTATGTGATGAGTCCCACTATTTGTTCTATTATCATATTTTTAAATTTAAAACAAAGACAAAATAAATATTTAAAAAGAACAGAACTAAGAATAGTGATGAAGGGGTATGGTACAGTATTATTCTATTCCTAAAGCCTAAATATTTTTATTATAAACCATATTACCTCAATTTAAAAAAGCCTCATATTTTTTTCAAAAAATAATATACTTCAAGAATCAATGAAATGAATATCCTCTAATGTGCTTTATAGGGAGGATTTATTATAATATTTCATGCCCAGGCAGAAGTTTTTCATGTAGTGAGGCTGCCAAATAATTGCCATTAGTGATCATGTCTGTTTTAAAAAAACAAGCACAGAAAGTTTTAGGAGAAAAAAATAGTAGAATAGAATATAAAATCTAAGTTTTACTCAGACTTACTATGTGAATGCAAGCAAATAGTTTAGTTTTATCTAGGGCTCAGTATCTTTAAAAATTCGAAACAGGGGCAGGAGAGATAGCATTAAGGTAGGGCATTTGCCTTGGATGCAGAAGGACGGTGGTTCGAATCCCGGCATCCCATATGGGCCCTGCCGGTGTGACCCAACACCCCCCCCCCCGCAAAAAGAAAGAAAATTGAAACGGGCTGGAGTGGTAGGGTGTTTGCCTTGCATGCCGTAGATCTAGGATGGACCTTGGTTCTATCCTCCGGCGACCCATATGGTGTCCCAAGTCAGGAGCGATTTCTGAGTGCATAGCCAAGACTAACCCCTGAGAGCCACTGGGTGTGGCCCAAAAAGCAATATATATATATATATATATGTATATATATATGTATATATATATGTATATATATATATAGAGAGAGAGACAATAATGCCTTTTGAATGAATATGGGTTTTGTTACAGAAAGATGTGTAAATCTACTTTCAAAGAATTGGAAACTAGATTGGTTCATGAAAGAAATATAGATGAAAAATAAAGATTAGAAAAATTCTGATCTCTCACAAATGCCACTACTAAAAAGTAGTTTTAGAGTGTGGTTAGCCACATAGGTTCCAGCTCTCTGCATTGCTAATAGCAGTGCTGTGGGCTATGGGAAACTTCTGAGTCTTAAGGACTGTTATTCAATTTCATATACAAAAAAACTCATTCTCTCAAGACTTTATCCTAGAGTTGACTTTCTCTTTGCTAGTATTTTATTGCATCTAGTATCCATATGGATATAGGTAAAATGTTCTGGAAGTACTTGATAGTTACCTTAAAATGTGATTTAAATCTAGTATGGCTAATGTCTCCCGTGTGTATTCTATCTAAATTGTAGTCATGGGAGTTGAAAATTCCCTAGTTTGCATTCATTGTGTTCTCTTTACAACCACAAACACAAGGGGAATCTGGTTTGGTTACTGTTCATCAATGATCTCAGTCACAGATGGAGTGGACTATCCTAGTTCTAAGTTGAGCACAGTCGTCAATTATAACATCCTGGGAAAATAGTCAGTATAGCCTCTGATTCATGTTGGAATCATGCATTGCTTTCTAGTAAGAGATTCCTTGGAGCTGTGTCTGCAGTTAATAGTAGATGACTTTTACCAGAACATTTTGCTGAACAAAAATTCCCTTCCTAATTTTTAGAAATTGAGTTTGAACAAGTATGTTTGAGTAGCATAAAGATTATTGAAGAGTGGCCAAATCCAGTGCAATCATTCCAGTTAATTTTCCCACTCCTTAATAGTATTCAAATCTGAGATTCCACTATTTTTAACTTAGATTTTTTAAATTATTATTCTTAAGGGGTTTTATTTTCCTCCTTAACATCACATTTTACATACGGGAATGGAACTACTTCTCTCCACTAAGGAAACACTGCTCTTAACTGATCTCTTCTCTTCCTTTCATTGATGTATTGATGACTGGGGTGGGGGGGTGTCACATATATTAGCTATAATAGTTCTGCACACCTGGTTGCTGTGTGCCTGAGAAGGCCACTCATGTGTCACAAATGGCATTGTTTGTAGGATTACACATAGGCCCCTTTTTGTACCAGGCAGGCATACTATCGTTGAGCTAGACCTTGAAACGAACACTTTTCAAGGGACTGCTAGTTCTTGAGATACTTTATCCCAACTAAGCAAGATATTTAGAAGTATTGGCATTGGGGGGCCAGAGAGATGGTGTGGAGGTAGGGCATTTACCTTGCATGCATAAGGATGGTGGTTCAAATCCCGGCATCCCATATGGTCTCCCAAGCCTGCCAGGGGTGATTTTTGAGTGTAGAATCAGGAGTAACCTCTGAGTGCTGCCGGGTATAACCCAAAAACCAAAAACCAACAACAACAAAAAAGTATGGCATTGTGAGCAAGATTCTCAGATCTTCCCTTAAGGTTCTACAAAAGCTTAAGCCAGTCAAATGCAATACTCGTGTCTCATTTTTCTCATCTGTAAAACAGGAGAAATAGGTGCTAATCTACAAAACATAACTGGTGGGACATGTTTATCAGTAGAAAGAGAACCTGTGTTATTAAGTTCAGATATTCCATTTTATAAGGGTAAGTATTGGTATTGCTGATATTGGTAATGCCAATACCAGCATTTTGGCACTTTCATTTAGGGGAAAAGTCTCCATCTAAAAATAGACAAAGTGAGTGTTTAAAATGTTATATAAGAGAAGTGCAAGTTTTGGGGTTTTGAGGTAAACAACCATACTCTAAAGATTAAAATCTTTCTATCTATAGGCAATGACCAACTTTGGAGACATGTCTAAAAATATGTACTGCTTCTCTCAGTAGCACTTCCAGTAGGATAGAAATATTTTGGTGACAGGTGCCTAAAAAATTTCATGTACCTGCAAAACTAAGGATAGTGGAAACATGGGTTTTTATTTGGTACACTTTGCAAAACTACAACCAGGACCAAAATCTATATTCTTTTGCTCCAAGGTGTATTTGCATCCCAAACTTGATATTTTATAGCTGGTCTCCAATAAACCTGAAAATAAAAGCATAGATATTTCCTTAGATATTTAATATGGTTCCTCACCTCAACAAGTTCTATCCCAGGAAGTTAATATTTTATGATCTCACATGCAAACCACTGTATCTTATCTAACATAAAATTTTAATAATCAATCATCTCGCCATACTAGAGCTAGAGCAAGATATAAATATAGACTTAATAGGAGAGGTAAAGTATGCTTCTTTCTGAATCTGCTCCTTTATAAGGTTGTCAGGCATCTCTTTCCCCCAGAGGAAGCAATCACATTCCTCCTTCATCTATAACAAGTGCATTATAGTTTTGTGTTTAAGCAACTGTCCTACATTCTAAATGAAGAGTCTTACCATAAGACACATAAAAGACATGCAAAAGCTTAAAATCTCCTTTTTCTGCCATTGCTTTTACTATCCTTCACATTTTATCCATTCATTTTCTTGTCCAACAAATAAATTTGAGCCCCTACTTCATGCCAGTCAGCTAAATACATGATCTTGTTTCATTTTACAACTCGATCAACAAATCTACTTTTAACATAAAGTTAAGCCATGTTCCCAGGTACAATAAAAGAAAAAAAGAAAGAAAAAAGAAAAAGTATCACCAAAATTTAAAGTGAGTTTTCTCTGGCATCATAATCAATACTTTGCCCCACCATAATGCCATTCCCAGGCCAGGTTTTTACATAATTTAAAAAGTAAGAATTAAAGTAAAACTTAAACTGATGTGGGTGTTTCATCTTCGAGATGGGAAGATGATCTGAGATACTATAGAACGGTGTTCTTTTTGCACTTGTGGGTTGACACCTGTACTGAACATCAATCCACAACCAACAATTGTAACTGAGGCAGAAGATTAGTGGTTTTCATTCTTTAAGCAGAGCAGCATCAGTCCATGGACCAATGATTTAAGATCCCTGCTGTACAAAAGAAATCTGACTGTGACATAACCCATATGAATACATTTTTTAATACATTTTGAAAACCTTTAAATTATCACCACACATCTAGTTCTATAGTCCAAGTCATTGAGAGTGGTTGGAAGAAGATGGTATCTGGTATTCAGGAGAGCAACATCACAATCACAAGAGTCTGTGAGGAGGGTCCTATCATGGTTGGAAACCAGGGTACAGTTTCAGGGAAAAGATTTCTAAGTAAAAAAGTACCCTTAAGGCTGATATCTACAGCTGGGAAAAGAGAATTCAAGACTTCCAGGAACAGGTACCAATTAACATTTGGCAGGAAGGCAAAAAAGGCCTGAGGAAAATGCCAAGGATTTCATCAGGATAAACTTGTACAAGAATGTTAAGTTCAAGAACACCAGATGGCATTTTCTGAGGTACTTGGTATTATAAACAGAGATTTGTGATACAGGCATTTCCTCAGAGAAAGAGGAAAAGTCGTCGTTGGATTTTTATTTAAAGACTGATAAATAACACCAAAGTAAGCTGCAGACTCGTGACCATTGCCATGGAACTGTGGAGAAGTGAACCCTCAGAGATTCTGAAACATTTCTTCAATTTGTGTTTGACTTCTTTGGTCTTCTTGGGGTTTATTGATTCAGCCAAGCTCAAAATAAAAAAGCAAAAACATAAGTCTTTTAGTATCTTTGATAAACACTCCTTGGTTCTCTTCCTGGAAACAATTTCTTAGGAGACTGGAAATTCCTTTGACTGTCATTTTGACTATCAAAGAGAGATTAAGATTTTTCTCCTCACTAATGTAGGGCATAAGCAGAAAGCTTTTGAAACTCTTTGAGTAATTTGGAAGCAAGTTTTATGGAAGATAATTTTCATCACTGGTCATAAATAGGCAACGTTTTTCAAGATTTAGACGTAGGGCATTTGTTTCCTTTATACACAAAGGTCTCTCTATTTGTGTCCTTCCTCACTCATTTCCTTTGCTGACTCCCTCCCCCAAGCCTCTCACTGTACCCAAAGAAGCAACATCTTCTATCTCCTTTGTTCCCTTTCTAACTTCCACCTCTCTGTATTCTTCCATATGGCTCCATATGCTTCAAATAAAAGCCCATTGTCCATCTGACAAGTTGCTTTTCTCCTCCCTTTCATATTCCTCATTATGACTCACATCCCCTGGAAGTCTATCTTCCTTTTGGAGTGTCTTTCTTTCTCAACCACTTCTGATCCTAAGATGATGAAGAGAATCACAACAATACCATATTTTCCTGACTTCTTTGTCACGTAAACACTCTTAGCAAACTTCCTCTCACAGATTTTTCCATCCTTTTCCTTTTATGATGTCTTTTGAGGGACTATTATTAAGTCTAAAAAGCAACGATACTTTGGGTTTTTGCTTTGTTCACTTCCTAACATGTTCATTAGGCTTTTAAATATCACTAAGAATATAATTGTTATAGCAGTGATAGAAAAAAAGGGAGATTATAATTTTGAAAATGCACATTTATGTAATTAAATACACTAAAAAATTTGAAGAGCCTGTTTTATTTCAAAATACATGCAGTGATAAAAAGTATGTGTGTGAGTGCATGCATGTGTGTGATTGTGTGTGTGTGTGTGTGAGAGAGAGAGAGAGAGAGAGAGAGAGAGAGAGAAAGAGAGAGAGAGAAAAGTCTTCCAATCAATAGAGTCTACTGTAAACTAGAACATTTTTTAATGGTGGGGAGACAGACCTCCTTGGAGACAAGACATTCCTCTGTAGAAGGAAGTTAGAAATCTGAGAGATCTAGGTTTAAATCCCAACTTCACCACTTCCTAACAAGTTAACCACTCAGAGCCTCAGATTCTTCTGTGAAGTGGAAAATCTGACTCATGGTCTTATTGGAAGACTGAAGCAGGATTGTTAAATAAATTGCTTATCATGGTGCCTGCTACAAAGTGAATGATCAAGTAATTAAGAACTGTGATGATCAGACTTCTAAGGGTCATCTAGAACAGGTAAATAAGGTCTTAAAAGCAGATGGGGCTATTTTTTCTCTTTCTGGGAAGGCAATTACCGAGCCTAGAGATTAATTACAGGAGCATTGGAAATATGGCTTAGGGTCAGTAATCTGGGATCTGTAGATGGAAGTTCTCACAAGGCCTAAACCCAAATGTTTGGAACAAGACATTGGACAAAATTAGTGATGCCTCAGTGCTCGGTTTCTCTAGGGCTCCTCAGACCAGGACAATTTTCAACATTAAGTTAATCTGAGAGGTAGGGAAGGGCCAGGAGAAAAGAAGGGATGGGTTTGCAGGTCAAACAGGCAGGTGTATAATAGAGTTCTTTATTTATTTCCCTTACTCAGTAAGTATTCAAACATAAAATTGTTATAAAATGAATTATCGTGAGAAAATTTTGAATTTTCTCTAGGGTTTCTATGTCCTCAGAAGTGAGTTCTTAGATTTTAATACTACATGTCACCTAAGAAGCTCCAGATATTTCTCTCTCTGATTTTGTGTATTAAAATGATTTTTTCTGAGTGGTGCCTCTGGCAGGATCTACCTGCTACAGTGACTTTTTGCCCAAAAGTGCTGCAGTCTGTCTTTAGATGTTATTCACTGACATTCTGTCTGATTCAGAAACATAAAGATGACAATCTGATATAATCTGTGCCGTGAAGTATAATGTGATATTTTAAAAAATTTCATAGTTAAAAATTACTTATGTTTAATTGCCCAAAATTTAAAGAAATTAATTTTGATGGTAATAAAATGAATAACTCATATTTTATTTTTAGGTAAAAGGATACACACACAAAAATAGAATATTCACTGAACAATATATACATAGAATATACACTGATAAATTATGAGCTAATACATTAATTAGAAGTATTTTAAGGATTGCATTGTTATTTCACATACTGTAATAGATGAGTACCTTCTAAAACCTAAATGAATTTTCTATTCTTAAGTTCAGCGGACACTAATCTGTTGATGACTGTTATGGTTGTTTTATAATCCACCCAAAATGATTTCCTACCACGCCTTTCCTGCATACTTTGGTCACTCAATAAGAAGTGAATATTGTAGGCTTGTTGACAAAATCTAATCTGGGAATACTCAATGGTTTACCATTGAATTTTTCAAATATTGATAGTTATGAGGAAATTATTGGGATGACTTCCTTACAAGGAAGAAATAGCTGTTGCTTGTAAACCATCAGAAAACTCTAAAACTATTAATGAAATAGATAGGAGCTGTGTCTGTACAGGAAAAGACAAAGTGACTAGGCTTGTCCAAATAGCTTAGGTGGTGCTCCACAGGTATGTGTCCAAAGCAGAGAAGACCTAGCACTCTACCATTATCCTCTAAACATAGTTTGCTTGATGTGGTGAATGGAATTTTCCAAAGTCAGACAGATCATCTCCTTTGAGGCAGTAGGTGAAGAAATACTAATATCCTTTGAGTTGTGTCAGAGTGTCCCTAAATTGGGCCAGGATAAAGAGGAGGGATATGCTGTAATGATCAAGTTACTTTCCCAGACAAGAGTAGAGGGAGCCTGGGATTTTCTAAGAGAACTTTTATTCCTTAAAAATATCACAACCCTTAAAGTTCTGGAATAAAAGAAAACAAATACACAAGGACCAAAATACCATTGTGAATCAAGGTATTGGCATCTGCAATGATGAACCTGAGGGCTTCTTTCTTTATATCATCATTATGTCATTTCTATGCATCCTTAGTAGTGAAGGTGAGCAGATTTCAATTTCTTCAGATTTGTCATGTGGAAAGTGAAATCAGAAGATTTTAAGTTCTTTTGGGGAGAACTTTATATTGGTGCTTGGGGCCTTTCAGTCCAGGCACCAATTGCTGAAAATTCTAGAAACTTGTGTGTATGATGCCATTGGTCCCAGAAAAACCAGTCGTGATTTCTCTGATTCGAAGCTAGCTCTCCAGGATGGCAGAAATGTTATCTACTAAATAATGAAGAAGACAAAAACTCAATGTGTGTCTCCTCAAGAAATGAAGAAAAATAAAAATATTAAAAAAATATCTCTTAGTAATACCATAATTAAAACTATTGTAGAGGCTTCAAGCTTTTCCCCACTGCCCTTTATTCTAATTAGTATTATTCACAGAGGAGAGAAGAAATACATCCATGGAACAAACTTCCCACAGTAGAATCATATTAAGGTAATACTATGAGGGGAAATTCCCCACAGGGACTGATAGTCTAATAATTGAGAATGTGAAGATCTTTGAATACTGATCTCTAGTTTCTAAGAGTTTTTGGTCTTCTAAATATTTTATTCCCACCCAAGTTAATCATCTTAGAATAGCCTTTTTTTCACCTTTGATGTGGAAATTTTACCTTACCTGGTAAAAATTTTACATGAATAATGGTGACTTTACCAAAGGATATAATTCTCTTATTTGAGAGCAGACCTAAATAAAATTTTCTATACAAATAGGCACTCATTTGTGTAGGAAGGAAGTTTTCTAGAATCTGGACTCTAGTCTGGATTTTTCATTCTCTATTTCCTCTTTTTACACTTTGGAGACTTTTGTGGGGAGGGGGGTGGTATCTGGGCCAATTCCACTTTCTCAGGGATCACTCCTGGCAGGGCTCAGGAGTCTATATGTGTTTTCTGAGGATCAATCCTGGGTTGACAACCTGTAAGGCAAACTCTTTATTTTGTGTCTTTGATTTTGTGTATTGTCTTTGCCTCCTCTCACACTTCCTAGGCAGGTTTCTAGACTGTTCTTCCAATCACAGTAAAGTAAAAAAAATGTGTTATAACTGTATCTCATGGTGATTCAAGTAAAATATTTATTTTTAAAAAGAAAGAAAAAGAAAAGCATGTGTTTGACTAAAAGCTCTCACTTTCCCCACCAAGAATGACTGTTTTATGTTTTCTTCATGAGTTTACCAAACTTCTTATCTTCTTCCATGATCTTATTCCAGAACCTGTCTTTTGATATTTTAGGCTTCCCATCTCTCCCTTGTAATCACCCCTTTTTATTCTGTACTATTATACAGCTCAGAGGCAGGTGATACATATCCATTTAAGTCTTTCCCCATGCTTTTCTCATAAGACACTTAAACCCAAGATCATTGGAGGCACTAATTTAGAAACCAGGATCCTCAAACATACTTCAAAATATTAATATTGTATTGAAACAGAGAAATAGAAAAAAAAGACTCATGTTCTATAACAAGCAATTATTTTTCACTCATTGAGAAAATTAAATATGTTTTTTTAATTTTGTTGTTTGTCTCCATGGCACTCTGGTATTTTACAAGTTATTTAAGAAATATATACATATATATGTATATATACATATATTTTTTGGGTCATACCTGGTGGCACTCTGGAGTTACTTCTGGCTCTGTGCTCAGAAATCGCTCCTGGCAGGCATAGAGGACTATATGGGATGCTGGGATTCGAACCAGGGTCTATCCTGGGTTGGCTTCTTGCAAGGCAAAAGCCCTACTGCTGTGCTAACTCTCCAGCCCAAGAGCCCTATATATTCTTAAGAGTTGTCAAGGTTTGTAACTTGAAGAAAATTCTTGATGTCTTTCAGACTAAGCCAAAAAAAAACCTAAAATCTCTTTGTTGCTCTCTACTCAGTTCAAATTCATCCTCACTGTTCTAGATATTAAATGAGAAGCTTTATTGGATCATTTCTCTGTTTAGAAATGTATTTTTGCTCATACGAGCATAACCTTTTTGCTTCTTTTCTGACCTCTGACTTGAAACTTTCTATTCTCTGGAGAAAATAAAGAAAGTAATTGAATAAATCTTGGCCAGTCTTAGAAAAATTCACAGATGACGTTCTGAATAAAACAGGTCAGAATGGTTTGAAAGAGGCTTTCTACTCTAACTTTCATCTCGATCTGGGTGGTGAGGGAAGGAGGAAGTGGATCAATGGCCAAAATCAAATTCTGATCCCAGCTCTCACCTAAGTCCCACCCACAAGCACCATCTTCAAGCAAGACCATTTGTCAGCACTTCCTACATGAGCAGCATAATTAGGACTCCACAGTTCACTTCTGGTATCAAAGGTTTGTTTAAAAGAAAATAATTTATGTGGCATTTTCTGTGAAGAATCAGAAAGGTCCATTTGGAATCTAGACTTTGAACACTGTGGTCTGAACGCTGTTTTGTGTTGCCGCGTTGAAAGCTTGTTTGGCCCCCACTACAGTGGATACAACACATGTCACCCAGAACGCAAGGAAATGAAGAGCTTCAGCGGGTTAGGAAGGAAAGTGAAGAAGAATGTTTTCCCTTCTGACATTTCTCTAACAACTGTGTCTAACCTGAAAATGTGGCTCCAATCCTTTTCAGAACTATTATTTTCTTTACAGCAAAGTTCTAAAAACTTGGTTTCTTTTGATTTCTCCCCACCCTGGCAGGAAAATGACACATTTGGTGCCAATGCTTGAAAGCCTGGTCTCTTGGGAGAAGTGGGGGAGGGCTCTGGCTCTCCAGCCTACAAACAGCTGCAGGTGCAAAAAATGTGCACACGAAAAGGGAGGTCTGGAAGAGGCCCCCTTTAAACTGAGGCCTTTTAAGTTCAATAAATCTCTTTGCTCTTCCTTTTCTGCGCCCTGTGCTTCCCTCCCACGCTCCAATGCACATCCCCATCCTCAATGTGGCCTCCAGAAGGAATCTTCATGTTTGTTGTGAAGTTTTCCATAATTACATAATCGTTGAAGTCTGTGAGTTTGTGTTGAGGTGGCTGAAAAATGCAAGGCTGAGGATTACAGTAACTTAATTAGAGCGCTTCCTGTAAGAGCCAAGTGCTTTTTTTCCCTGGTGCCCAATCTGATTGGTTGCCCTTCCTCACAGGCCTTGGTGAATCACAGCTTCATGGACATTTCTGCAGGCCAAGGGCTCCAAGGTGTTTTTTAACTGACTATTGTTTGTGTTGGGGGTGAACTCTGGATACAAATTCTGTGTTGATTTGATTAAGAACGCAGGAGCCACGAAACCAGAGGGCTGTGGTTTCTTGAATGCCTTTTTTCTGTGGTGACAGAGCCATGCTTAGTTTGTCTGGGCGCCTGTACCTTGACTCATCTCGTGGTGTCTAGAAGTCTTGATTCTTTTGCCTTGGGGCTTAGGGGCAGGAAGAAAGAGAAGAAAGGAAAGACCAGATGAATCTTGAGGCGTGTAATAGAACTGAGTACCTGATCTGCATAGTTTAGCTTGTATTTTTTTCAAGTCAGCTAGATACTGAAGATGATACATTCAAAACCAAGTAGAACCAGAAATAGCCTGTTATTTGCTCACAGTGTTATCTGCTTAGAATCTGCTTTCCTGGAACATCGTGTCCCTTTGAAATGACTTTTCATGTGCTCCATAAAGTAACTTAACTCTCTCTTGCTTTCGCTCTCTCATTCGGTTCTGTTTCCTTCTTTTGTTTAGTCTTGTCATGATCAGCCATTCTAAAAACTTTTATTTTTACTTGCAAGTAAAGATGTCACTGCAAGTAATACTTTCAAATGAGAAAGAAAGTTATATAAAAAACATTCTATAGAAACCTTATTTTTATGAAAATCATAATTATCCATAGTATTAAGTCAAGGAAATATCGAAGAAATAGGAAATATCTTCACTTAGTTTTCTTTCATAATAAAGAACTACAGCCTCAGATTCTATCATCTATACCATCCTTTTACATTTGATTCAAAAGAACATTCAAAAAAGTGGGTCAGGTGGGTGTCAAGTGGACAAAGTACATATCTAATTTTCAAAAATGTTATGTCCCTCATGTCAAATTAAATGAAAAGGCCACTTGATATTAGCTACCTATAGTATTGTTGTTACAGGAAAGTTGTGGTCATGATATCAAGTAAGGTTTCAGTCATTTTGAAAGGCTGAGGATCCACAATTGTCCCAATTATCATATTTTACCTCGTAGTCATGTTACCCTTATTTCCATTAATATCAGCACAATTTAAAACATGTATTGAGGCACTGTGATTTCCATAGTTGAGTTGCAATTTCAACCATGTTTAAACGCTATGTGCCATTTGATATTCCAACACTAATTCGATTGCCTTTGTCAACTTGTCTCCACTAATGTCCCTAGTTTCCCTCTCACCATGCAGTCTGCCTCCTCCACAGGCATATTTTAGGTTTGGCTGTTTTAGTTTGGATCGCATGTTTTCAGTTAAATTGGCTTGTGGTTCAGATATACATAAATCTACAACACCAATGTACCTGAGAATGCTTCCCTCTGCTCTGTTACCTCCTGTCTGCCTCTTCTTCCCTTCAGAATTTCTTTTCTTCCCTATTGTTCTCAGTTCTGTAGTCTATAAATCAGAATAATCTAGGTATCCTCATTTTGGTACTTTGCATGCCTTTGTCCTGTTAGTCTCTATATCGCCTATAAGTTAGAACACCTAATATTTGATCTTCTGATGTTGCTTAACATGTTATACTCCAGCAAATTGCAGGATTTCTGTGTCCTATGAAAGGTTGCCTCTGGCCAAGATAATAATAATTGTCTTTCCTTCTCTCATGCTCTTTGTTTTTTCTAACAAGGCTCCCTTCTAAGATTTAGGGGAAAGAAAATGTTCAAAACTAGATCAATTCTATCATTGTGTTTGCACATTGATTTTTTTCTCTAATGGTACTCCACTGCAAAATTCCACACACAAGTGTCCTCTACCACCCCTACTTGGAGGATGACATTTTATATCCTCTTTTTCCATGATACAAACTTGATACATAATAGATACTTGACAAACATTTTAATATCACTGGTAATAGCTAGTTAATTTGTAAATAGGCATCAGTGTAAAAAACTTCATTTCTCCTCTTCTTAAATTCTGTCTTATGTGAATTAGCTTGGTATTCTTCTATAACATTTTTATATAGTAATTGTTTTTTCTTAAAATTTAGCTATTAATTTATCAAGTTTCTGATGATAGAAACATCTCATTTTTTGGCTGTCATGCCCCTTTAGACCTTAACTTATTTTATTTTATATGTCCTAAAATATGTTGTGGGCCTTGATCATTGTTTCCTCATATTTCCTCATTCCCTCATGTTCTCCTGTTCAAGGAGACAGTTGGCTGCAAATTTTATTACTGCAGAGAAGGGTGAGGCCAGGTATGAAGCAAGAGCTGAGTACCCTTAATTGTAGTTTTACTTCACAAAGGCCCAAACCTTTGCAGAGACTTTGGTGTGGTAAATAAAGAGTAGTGTTCCCAGACATAGCAAAGGAGAGAACATGGAGAGAAGTAGGGAGAGTGGACTATTTCTATACACCGTTTCATTCCCCTCAGCTTATAAAAAGGATAGTATGAAGAATGAAGAGAGAGAGAGAGGAGAGAGAGAGAGAGAGAGAGAGAGAGAGAGAGAGAGAGAGAGAGAGAGAGAGAGAGAGAGAGAGTTTTGGAGTTTCAGGAGGAGTGTGGTCCAGATCCCACTTTCAAGGCAGCCTTTCTAAAGAATCTGTAATCCCTCAGAGAAGAGTAGAATTCAGATGCAGTTAAGTAGATGAACTTACCAAAGTTCCCTCTATTGAAACTGTGTTAGAGTCCTGAATGGTGAGCAAGCATGTTTGAAATGAGGTCTGTGACAATATAAGAATTAAGAATAAATTAGAATTAGAAATTATGTCACCTTTCCTCTAAGGAGAAGATGCTGTTCCTACATACCTAAGTATGGAGAAATTTATATCTGCTAGATTTGTTTAATTTATTAATTTTGTGGGGCAAAGGGTTTACACCACACCTGGTTCTATGCTTAGGAGTCAAACCTGATCATGCTTTGGGGTGTAGGAATATAAACCTGTATTGGTCCCAAGCAAGATATATGCATCAACTTCTATACTACCATTCTAGTCCCGAATTACTACTTTTTAATTTATCTAAACTTGTCATAATCATAGCCTATCACATGCAGAGGGAAAAATTTCAGTTCAAATTATGTGAAAGTGGGTCAGAACAATAGTACAGCAGATAAGGCATTTGCCTTGCATGCAGTTAACCCAGGTTTAATCCCTGGCACTCTCTGAAGTTCCCTGAGCTAGCCAAGAGATGTAAAAAAGATAAACTTGCTTTTACCTAGTAAGTGCTTTGGAAATTTAATAAGTGCTTAGGAAAGAAACAACAATGACAATTCTCCACTAATTATATAAACAATTTTGGAATTATCTATTGTCTAATAATTTAAGAATATTAATATTCTGGACCTATTAGTAACAATAACAGTGTTGATAGCTGTAAATATATTCTTTTTACCTTATGTATTTTTCTTTTAAAACATAATAAAATTCCCAAGCAAATTAAGCCAAATAGGCAAAAATAAGTATTCAACTGTAAAATTTTTAGCCCCAAAGTTATAGAGCAAATTATGAGTCTTTTTAAACACTAAATAAGTTATAAAACAAAATTTATAGAGCAAAAAGGTTATAAAGAAAAGATGAGACTTTTTAAACACTAAAAAAATAGTGTAGGTAAGAATGAAACATACACAAATAAGTTATGAGGTATTGTATATTCATACTGTACTACGTTGCCTATATGCATATATTATAAACTCTAACCAGAAAAAGAGTCATGTTTGGGGGATAAATACATCACCCGTTTATCAAAGAAATTTAACTTTTTGCTGATAGATGGAATGCCATAAATGAGGAGTAAATCTGCTAAAAGCAGGAGCAGTAAATGCTCTTTTGACTTACTGTATATGTCACTGTGAAAAGTGATTCTCATAAGCAGAGGCTAATTTAGGGACTATTATTGTCCATATTTAAGTGGTTTTATTCTTTTCTTCTATATCTACCAACTTGATTAAATGATAATTTGGCTTACAAGTGGCTTGATCTTGGTGGCTCCAAGTTCACTCAATCCAGTTTGTAAATGTTCTTGGTATTCAGCTTTAGAGAACAGAGATAAGGAAAGGTTCACTAAATCAGGGAGCCTGTTAAAGAAAGACAGCATTTCCCTAAAGAATGACACTAGGGTTGAGCAAGCATGCATGATCTTTAACAGAATGTTTCATAGCCTTGGGGAAATCCTGCCCGTTTTATTGGGAGGTCTTTGCTGTAGAAGATTCCCCTTCAGAAAGAGAGCGTTGAAACCCTCCTACTCAGGAAAATCTAGAGCTTGATGGAAGATTCCAGGAAATTTTACAAGTTAATCAAGGAAAATAATTCTCTAATGTGTCTAAGCAGGTCTTTAATGAGAGTCGGTGGAAAGTATTAGCCCCCTTAGTCCTACTTCATATGACTTGCTGAGTTGGTGAATTCATGGAGGTTTGAGACAGTGGAGTAACCAGAGAGGGTAGTCAACTTTGCATCTTGCTATATGTCTCTTCAACACAACAATTTTTAAGTAATATTCTTTTGTAATAAATCAGTAATTTAGTAAATAAATTATTTTCTGACTTCTTCAAACCCCTCTACCAAAATCATCACAACCAAGTAGTGAATTGAAGATATCCTCTCGTTTGTAGTCAGTTGGCCCAAAGTATAGGTGATCACCTAGGCTTGCAACTGCTATCTGTAATAGGAATAGAAGTAAGGAATATTCGTATAGGACTAGCCCTATGGGACCTGATAACATCTGCCAATAAATAATGCCAATGTTGTAGGACACCAAGCTGGTATTGAGAATTGCATGGTGGTGTGTGCAATTCTTTTCACCCGCCCTTCCCATCCGCCCCCCCCCCAACTTATTATTTGGTTATCTGAATCCCTTTATAGGCATTGATTGAATGTCCTTAACACTGTAAAAAAAATTAGCACTGTCATTCACAATAATTAATTAACTAGGAAGTAGGGCTCACAGAGCTTAATATTAGGTATTTCAGAATTGAAAACTAAGTTTTCTTGCTCTAGATCAATCTTAGAAAACAACTGGGAAAAATATGTGCAAGTAATATGTCAACATTTTGTTTTCTGAGAAGCTATTTTGTCCAGGGCAAAGGTAGTGTGAGGTCCTGGGTTCTGAACAAGGAGGGATGCCATTTTGTAAAGGCCACATGCCAGGTTTCTCATCCTATTTACCCATTTCTCCTGAAAACCTTGTCCTTTACTCTAACAAATAACAAATCCAAATTGTTTAACTATAGGTATTTTTAATTATCTTTGCCTTTAGGACATTTAAATATTTTCATTTTTTTCTTTAACATATTGGGCAAATCTGGTAATGATAGAACACGAGGTGACCATATCAAAATTGTATCCAGGTTTGACATGTGTAACAAGTAATGTGTAATGTATAATAGCGAAGCCATACTCTCAGATATATCAGAACTATAAAGTATTGTAGTAGATCATTTGGTTCTGTTTAAATGAAAAAAAAAATAAAGATACCTACAACACTTTCAAATCAAGTTGTTAGGCAAGTAAGCATCTTCAACTTGGAACTGTGATTTAAGTCGTAAATCTTCAACATATGTGTGATTTAAATTAAAAATGGGTAGTAATTTAAGAGAGAGTGGAAAGAGAAAGAAAAATTGTGCAGAGGATATTACTAATGATTTTTGACATGTAAAGATAAAGAAAACTTAGAAGGAACAATTAGGGAATAGAAATCTCAGAGAGATGTTGGGGCAACAGGCTGAAAAGTGGTTTGGGGAGCTGGTTTGTATTTGTGGGGTTTAGGAGGTCACATCCAGCAGTATTCAGGGTTTACCCTTGGATTTGTTCCCAGGGATCACTCCTTGACTGTGTCCAAGAGACCATATGTGGTCCAGAGATTGAATCCTGGGACAATCACATGCAAATTAAGGGCCTCATACAACGAAACTGTGGTACATATACACAATGGAATATTTTACAGCCACCAGGAGAAAGGAAGTCATGACATTTTCCTATACATGGATGTACATGGAATATATTATGCTGAGTGATTTAAGTCAGGGGGAAAGAGATAGATACAGAAGAGTCTTATTCATCTATGGCTTTTAAGAAAAATTAAAGACATTATGATAATAATGCCCAGAGACAATAGAGATGAGGGCTAGAAGGACTGGTTCACAATATGAAGTTCACCACAAAGAGTGGTGAGTGCAGTTAGGAAATAACTACACTAACAACTAGCATGACAATGTTAATGAGTAAGAGAAGTAGAATGCCTGTCTCGAATACATGCAGGTGGGGGGCATAAAAATAAAAAATAAATGGTCAACCCAATTAATTGCCACACTGAGAAGTCAATTTGGATGAGGTATAGAATTGACTAATGGATTTAGTAACATGAAAATCACTTGTAACTGGGATAAAGAAAGGAAAACTACACATAAAAGTAGACTTGCAAATTTGACTGGAGAAATATGAAGGGACTACAGTCAGGAGATAACCATTTTATTTTTTAAATAGCTGAAACATTAAAAAAGAAGTATATGTAACAGGAACTGAATTAAATGCAAATAAATTCTAATAAAAATCACAAGTTCTGTGGCACTTAAAACATGACTGAGATCTATTTGAAAAATAAACATTTGAAATAGCAAAGAAAATTCTGGGAAAGAAATAGCAAGTGTGGATTAACCAACTATAATTGTGGTTTACAACAATAGCATTCAATGGAAAGAACTCAGAAAAATCAGAAGCTTATGACATGGAACTGTCATAGAAATAAATGTTTCAATCAGCTAACAAAACTAGGTTTACATAAAAAGATTTGACAACCAATATTATCATTTGGGGACACAAAAAAAGCATAATTCTATATAATTTCTGGGCCTCCTATTAGATTGGTCAAATTTATGTACATAAAATACATTGTGAAAAGACTAAGCAAAACTATACATATTATAGTATTATACTGAAAGGTCTTTAGAAATATTGAATAAGGATCAAGAAGCTAGTTAAAGCAGTAGAATATATGTTTTAAATTGATGCCTGGATCATGTGATTGCCTAAGCACATCTGGTGGCTCTTGAACACTCATGTGTGTGAATCATTGGCCCTCAATATGTCAGTGAGAGTATCTCCAGGATTATGCCATCAGATCTCTGCTTGAGTAAGTGTTGTCCAAGACACTCTGAGTGTTGTTCCCATATAAAAATTATAAAACAGGGACTGGACAGATAATATAGGGGTAGGGCACTTGCCTTGCACAAGGCCAACTTTGATTCGAACTCCAGCACTACATATGGTCTCCTGAGTACTGCCAGGAGTGATCCTTAACCAGTCAGGAGTAAGCTCTGAGCAGTACTCAGAATGTAGTCCCAATGAATATTCATATATGTGTGTATATACATATTCATCACTGATAACAAAAATACATATTCAAGCACACATGTAAATGCCAAAGACAAATGTTAAACTTGCAAAATATATTGTCAATTTTTAGGACAATTAAAAACATGTAGATCTGGGTGAAAAAGATATATTCACTACCTGTGTCATATGGTCCCCCATGCCCTGATGGTATGATTTCTCCAAAAATATGAAAAAGCCCTTTTGCTTACTAAAAGGGCTGTGGACATTTTATTAAAAATAAGTTCAGAAAATTTTATTGTGTATTGCTACATAAACTAATGTTATTTCAGTAAAAAAAATAAAAGAAAAACATTCAGTATCAAAGAAACATACATCCATTAATATGTGAAAAGTCCAAGTTTTGTTATAAAATTTTTATAAATTAGAATGAATTATTTACTTAATTAGTTGATCTAATATATTTTTGAGTAAGTACTATCTCCCAGGTATTTTAGTTTATTTTTTTGTGGACCACATCTGGCAGTATTTACAGTCACTCCCAGATCAATGCTTAGGGTGCTTGGCGAAGAACCTTGTGGTTACAGCAATCAAACTTGGAGCTTCTGTCTATATACCTATGCCTTTGCTATTCGGCTATCTACTTAATCTGCTTTTACTATTTTTCTAAGAATATCTTTCATGTACCACAAAAATATTTTTATATCTGCCATAATAAACTTCCATTTATAAAGATAATATGATTAGTAGTTTAAATGAAAACATGCCTTTCAAAAGCCTGATAATGCCTTAAGGTGGTATTTTAAATTCAAACTTTTAGCAATTTTGTTCATACACTAATTTGTTTAACACGTTCTTTTTTTTCCATAGAATATATAATTTTCCAAGTTTTAAATTCTCACACAAGTGATTACTTATTTCCCATTTTATCAAGTTAATGTTGAGTATTAAAGTGACAAGCCAAATCAAAAACAAAGCCTTTTATCAATTGCTTAGAAGAACAATTGATCAAGCTAGTATTTCTTCACTTTTTCCTTTAATAAGAATTAACACTACTGGGCTGCAATAAAACTACTTATAAAACTACTTGCAGTTTTATAAGCCTTTCTTCTTAAATTTTGGATTATGGCTCCCTTTGGAAAACGTTTGTAAAAATTTATTTTGATGTCAATTCTTTATGATTTATTATCAATGAATATATATACTTCTTTTATATGCTTATATATCTATGCTGGTACAAAAAGTTTTTTAAGCAAAAAAGGTCTACAATGGGGAAAGTTTCAATAGCTCTGCAATGCACTAGAAAGAATGCCTACCCCTAGATTTTACCATCTTAACTGGGCCACAAGACATGGCTTGACAATAATACCAATGTAGGAACTAGCATTTGTATTCATTACCGTGTCCTGCTGCCCCGTCTTTAATTCTGGGCATGGTGTAGAGCTATCTAGATCACTTGCTATTTCTGTGTCTGTAGTTGGTGCTTACTTGGAGCTGATTGAGATGATTTATTTTATTTATTTTTCTAAATAATAGATAATACCTAAATATAGTTAGACTTCCTCCAAATTAGTAAGACAAAACTTCTGGCAACATGGCAAAGACTTTCCAGATCTAGATGAGTCACAGCGGTGAGTAAACCATAGACATCACAAATGTTCTATAATTAAGAAAATAAAAGATATGTTAAGAAGCAGCATAAATCTCCTATTAATGTAAAAATGTGACCATTTGTCTTTATCAATAAATACTGGAAAGAAAGAGCCAAACATGATTTCAAACACACATTTAAAATTCTACTAAGCTAATACATATTTCTGGAGGAGGAGGAAGAATGTCAATGAATGTAACAAAGAATTAAAATAGTGTTGTGAATTGTTTTCTAAACTACCTAAATTATGTTACCATATAAAAGTCAAATTTTGGGTGGCTGGAGAGACAGCACGAGGGAGGGCATTTGCTTGCAAATGGCTGACCCAGGGACCAATGGTTGTCAAATCCTAGCTTCCCAAAAGTTCCCCGTGCCTGCCAGGAACAATTTCTCAGCACAGAGCCAGGAGTAACCCCTGAGTGCTGCTGGGTGTGGCCCAAAAGCCAAAGAAAAAGACGTCAAATTTTTACCTGTAAAAGTTTGCATAGCATGACATCATTTCTTTTCCTAAGTGTAAATATTTATGTAATAAGTAATTTATAGATTTTCTTTTTACTACAGGATAAGACTTGTCTGACATCAATGCAATCTTTACTTAATGTCTATGGACTGCTAATCCTCAAAAGCCAAAGGTAGAGCTGAGGAGGATTTTTGACCTCAACATCAGGGAAGTTCATATATTTTTTACTAATCTCAAATTGGAACTTAGTGTTTCTTTCAAATATCAATGTAAGAAGAAAATATGAACAATATTAGTCAGATCTTGCACCAATAGAGTAATATATTTTTTCATCCTATATTAGTTACTAAATCTATCTTTAGTAACTAAGATAATTTTACAAATTTGAAATTTCCTATTGATATTAGACCCATTTTAGACCTAATAAGAGGATTTAGAATTAATCATAACTTTGTGTCAAAAAACTGTATGATTATTAAATATGATTGGTTAAATTAATAGAACTTAAAAAATTTTACATATTTGGGACTGGAGAGATACCGTGGAGGTAAGGCATTTGCCTTTCATGCAGAAGGTCATTGGTTCAAATCCCGGCATCTTATATGGTCCCACGAGCCTGCCAGGAGCAATTTCTGAGCTTAGAGCCAGAAGTAACTCCTGAGCCCTGCCGGATGTGACCCAAAAAAACCCAACCAACCAAACAAACAAACAAACTTTTTACATATTTGAATTATATTGTTCTGAAATTTTCTAATGCTTCCAGGGATTTGTGGCACAAAAGGTTAATCTATTATGCTGAGTGAAATAAGTCAGAGAGAGAGAGAGAGAGAGAGAGAGAGAGAGAGAGAGAGAGAGAGAGAGAGAAACGCAGAATGGTCTCACTCATCTATGGGTTTTAAGAAAAATGAAATACATCTTGCAATAATAATTTTCAGACACAAAAGAGAAAAGAGCTGGAAGTTCCAGCTCACCTCAGGAAGCTCACCACAAAGAGTGAGTAGTTTAGTTAGAGAAATAACTACATTTTGAACTGTCCTAATAATGAGAATGTATGAGGGAAATGGAAAGCCTGTCTAGAGTACAGGTGGGGATCGGGTGGGGAGGAGGGAGATTTGGGACATTGGTGATGGGAATGTTGCACTGGTAATGGGTGGTGTTCTTTATATGACTGAAACCCAAACACAATCATGTATGTAATCAAGGTGTTTAAATAAAATAAAAAAAAAAGAAAGTCTGTTAGTAGTACTGGATCTTACAAAGTAGGCAGAAAGGCCATCCATTGCCAACATACAAATTAAAAACTTTGGAGTTTAAGGCATATGACTAATAACATAATCATGTTTCACAATATGGCACAAAAATTTACACTTTTAACCAAGATCTATACCATCTCTGGAAAATTTCTACATAACCAGTGGAGGTTATAATAGTCAAGATATTGATGATCATAAAAAAAAACATTCGTATAAAACCGATTTTCCTTACGTTGTAACCAGAACCATACAACAATCCACTATTAGTGTCCTGGCCATATTTATAAGATGTTAGCTAAAAGAATAAGTCCAGGCTTTGAACATTAGCCAGTGTTATGAGGAGATAAGGACTTCCGAGACCCAGAAAATAAACTGTCAGAAAGTTGAGAGGAACTTCCCACACCAATTTTTCTTTAAGTTGTCAATTGCTTGTCAATTTCTTTTATATTGAAATGAACTTCTTTTGTAATTCTTAACTAGTTGGGCATTCTATTATTGCCATGTCATCTATGGTGTCCTGAGAATGGCAATCGATAGAATTGCAACCCAAAGCTCTGCAGTCCACAGGATGTTTTTAATAGTTCTAGAGAATCCTCTAACTAAATATCACTACCATATCTGAAAATCTCGTATAAATAGTATTGACACTTTGATTAATGTTTTTCTAGTGGGTTTTCTTTTTCTTGATGGGTTCTTGAAATTTTTGGTGATCAGAGCAGAGGTAGAAGATATTATGTAACCTGACCTCTAGTTCTGAGTCATTAAGTTCACTTCTATCATCTGACCCTTCCAAGCATTATTTGCTGCTATGATGTCATCACCAACCTATTTTAACAAACAGACCCAAGAAGTCAATCTTGGGAACAGGGGCTCATAAAGCATTGACATTGCCACCAGCCTCCCCACTTGAACACTTTATTCACAGGACTTTGACTTCTCTTGGTTAACTTTAGGATGCTTCGTGAAAGCAGCAAGTTTGGAATTTACCAAATAAATTTGCCCCCTATCCTTCATCAAGTGGAAAAATAAAAGCTAAAATTTAGGTCTGGCGAATGTTACCAGGGTAAGGCACTCCCTTGCATGTGGCCAACCATAGATTAATCTCAGAACTGCTTATGGTTTTCCAACACTGCCTGGTGTGGCCCCCACCCAACCCCTGCTGAAATTTATTGCTGCTAAATCTATGATCTTTGCATTCTTTTCTTCCTAATGTTTACTTGTTTTTTTTCTGTCTCCTTTCAGTTTCTAATTTAAATTAGATAAGGGTTCCCCCAAGAAGTAATGCTGGCCAGCGGGCTGTGGAGAGAGATCTACAGAGCATTGGAATTTACTCTATATTCCTGTGTTTGTGAGCAGAAGCAGAAAACCAGATTACAGCAATTCTAACTGAGTAACTGAAGCAGGCTTATGTGTGATCCACCACTCTGCCCAGGATTGCAGCATCTTCCTTTCAGTTTAATTTCACCATAGAAAACTGTGGCAAATGAGTTGACACCCCCTGCAGATGAAGTTTGCCCCTGGATTCTTTCAAAGACACTTCAGTGTCAGAAAATCAAAAGGAGAAATAGAGAGAAGGAAAATTTCTATTGAGCCTCAGGGTCAATCGTGGGCACATGAGCTGGTGAGAAATGCTTCATCTTCTCAAGATTTGGACCGCATATGCAGTATCACCAAAAGCCCCAGTAACTTGGAAGCATGTGAAGAACAGATGGATGGTCTCAAGAGTTGCCAAAGAGCAATCTAATGACCTCAAGAAATTTTTCGAGAATAAAGTCCTGGAAACGTTACCCAGCCTTCAGGAGGTTGGAATATCCCTGGTGAAAACCACCTTGTTGACAGAAAACTTCATGAGAGAAAAAATCTGAGAGAGCTTTTCTGCTCACTCTGATCTGATTACAGGGGTGCATGAAGGAGGCTTGAAAGTCTGAGAGGGCACTTTTGACCTACTGGCTTACTTCATTGAGACCGTGGTGCCATTTGCTGAGAAAAAAAAGGTGTTGGATCTGGGTTGTGGGGCTGGGTTGCTGGGAATGATCACACTCCAGAAGGGGGCCAGAAAAACTTATTTTCAGGACTAGAAAAGCACCGTGATAGGGGAAATGACCATGTCTAATGTAGCAGCCAATGCCACTCTGGAAGACGAGTGGCAGGGAACCAAAGGAAATGAAAGTGATGACACAGAGCTTACCATCAAGGCTCCAAACCCGGCAGGTGCTGCGTCTGCTTCTGCAGAGAATGGACTGAGTTTTGTAAATTTGTCCCTAAGCAGCGAAAAACCCTTTGAAAAGTACGGTCTCATTCTCATCTCCATGACCATGTACAATCTATAATCTTTGTACCAGACCCGACAGAGGTTATTGACTGCAATGGGGCAGGTGCTTTTGGCCAGCAAAGCACATTACTTTGGTGTCTATGGAGGTGTCTGTTTGAGAAGTTTCTGGAAGAACAAAATATGTTTGAGACTAGAACACTCAAAACAGTGGACAAAGAACTGCAGAGACTAAACATTGAAATGATGTTCAGGGACCCCAGTTGAGGGCCACTGAGTGACCCACAGGAAATAAATAAGAATTACCCCAAACTGGTAAAAACAAAACAAAATAAAATAAAATAATAAAATTCTACTATTTTCTTTCCCAACAACTTTTCAGGTTTAAATAGAAAAAAATACATCAGATAATATTAGATGAAAATCAGGCCTTCCCATACACTAATATATTTGCACTTTTTTGATTGTTGTAATTGATAGAGACAACAAATTCAAAGCCAAGCAGAATCCTCCCACCTAAAAAGAAAAATGCTAGATATTCTGTACAAACAATTTTTAAGTCTTTTAGATTAAAATGTTAAATTAATTACTTTATTTAAGTAACATGTTTACAATGTTGCTTGCTAATAACACAATTGAATTATTATTTTTTTACAACTACAAAGTTGTTCATGTTTGAGTTTCAGTCATACAATGTATAATACCTTTCACCTCACCATTACAAACATTAAAAAAAACACATTTCTTTCATTTAAAATCAGAGACAGATCTACAAATTCCAAAGTGCCTTTCAATTTCACCAAGATAAACGGAAATTAACAGACATACATTGTTGAATTAAATAAGGATGGAGCTGGATGGAAGTGGATGCCATCCCAGGCCACGTGGCTCTACAACCCCCATCCAGCTGGTGGGTTCCAGGCCCAGGTGAACGGCGGGTATAGAACTCACTCACAGGCAGGCATCAGGAACCATCAGCTTTATTCATGCCCTATTCACCACATGTGTGTGGCCTACTCATAACCTTTCAAGCACTAGTTATTCTAGGCCCTGCATCTTAACTCCTTTCAGCCATCTTCCCTTTGGGCTCCATGCTGGTCAAAGACCAGAAGCCAGAGCGGGCAGCAGGGCCGAACCCTTAATCCCCTCGCTCAAAGGTTTATCTACCTATTCCAAGACCCCTCCCAGGAATGGGCCGGGTCTTGCAGGTAAGGTCACACATAATATCTGGTTCCCAAGACCCCTCCCAGAAATGGGTGGGTCTCAGGTAGCTACACCTAAATCCAGGGTGGAGTTACAATACATCTGCTACTCTACTCTTCATTTATGAAATATTGATTATAGATATAATAGTAACCATCACCTTTCTAAAAGAATAATGAGGGTACCTCATTATCACAGAACACCCCCTGAGTTCTTATTGTAGATGACCATTCTCTGGGCACATTGCTGTCAAATTCATGGTAGTATGGTAGTTCATTGGAGAGGACTTTGTTTTTAGATAACCTGTATTTAAATTCCCATAGTCCTCTAGAATCTAGAGAGATGGCCTTGTGAATGCTACTTTTCTTTTCTATGCCTTAATTTATTCATCTGTAAATGTAATTGATAATACTGTTCCTCACAGAGGATGTTCCTCATAGAAAATTTAATGAGATGTTTGCATAAGAGTTGACAAATAGTTTACTAATTATTAGCCAATTCTACCATGGCCAAGAGTCACACTACAAGCTTCACTGTGCCTATAATTTCTCTCTTCAATAAGAGAATATAAATTCTTTTTTTTTTTTTTTCGGTTTTTGGGTCACACCAGGCAGCGCTCAAGGGTTACTCCTGGCTCTACATTCAGAAATTGCTCCTGGCAGGCTCGGGGGGTGGGGGGGTTGGGGGGGTGGGGACGGACCACATGGGATGCTGGGATTTGAATCAATGACTTTCTGCATGAAAAGCAAATGCCTTACCTCCATGCCCCGGAAATTCTATTTTAATGAGAAAAGAAAGGCATGGATAAATTTGATATTTCTACTGCTGCTTATAGGATTGTTGTGGTTGAGAAATTATGAAGAAATTTCTCCAAGCATTTGAAAAAATAGAAAAAGAATGATGTAAAAAGAAGATTTTTAGCAATAAAAACAGATTTACATTTGCTTGGAAACACTTCTAAGATGGTGTTAAACTTAGCTCTAAAACATTGTAAATTTTCACAATAGTATGAATATAAATAATTTACCTATTTAAAAGCTAAAGTTATTTAACCTTCATTCTCTTGCTTATATACAGGTTCAGTGTATAATTGATGCTATGTAACAGGTACAAAGCTCTGATCATTAAAATATCTTTGGAACACTCAAGATGGGGAAATTTGGAAAGCTAGTTTTCATAGAATATGTATTACATAGAAAGCATATTATAATTGCTATTTTAGTGCATTGCTTTATTTAAAATCATAGTAGCTGTGAAACATATTGGAGTCATATTCCACTGGACTAAAGAAAAGAAATAAACAAAATTAAATAAATTTAATTTTAACACACACATGAAATAAAAAAAAAAGGTTTTCTAGAGTTCACACATTTAGATACGACTCCTCAAAACAAAAACTTTATTATTAAATGGGGGTTATGCAGCTACAGAATAGTAGCTTCACAGGGAAAATATTTCTTGCTTGGTCTGAGATCCCAAATTACAATGAACCTTATTTTTGTTATCATAAATCTCAGAAAATCATGCGAGATTAAATTAGTATTAGTTTTAACTTTATCAATAATAACCTTTAGCAATAATCTGCTAAAACTGCCAAGAATCTGTAACCACATACTATCACGCTATGTTAAAGGTTAAGCAAAAAATTAGAAAGTGAGTAATTTAGCTCAAAGAACATGCTGACTTTAAGATTTGTTGGATAAGAGTAAAGTGATTCCTGTAAACTCAGAACTTGTTTTAGTCAAAGTCCAAAAAGGCAAGGTGTTATCTTTTTCTGCCTAAATCCAGGTTCACCAGACAAGGCATATCTCAGAGAAAGAAAGTCAAGAGTTTATCTTCCACAAACATTAAGAGATTCTCAATACCTAGGGAATGGCACTGTGGATGAAATTCTCAAAGATCTTATCACTGGACTAATAATATTAAAAGCAAACTTTTTCCTTTTACTTGGTATTTATGAATCATATTATCAATGTCACCCTAGACTGTAGCTGTCATCAGTATCAACCATCTTGTAGTTCTGTGTCAATGTTCACCTATGAATTGCCTCTTCTCAGAAACTAATTATTTTATAATATGTTCTCCCTGTTGTCTTTTAAAATAAAATTTAACTGAACTTTTAAGTAATGATGATAATATATTGGCCTGGAGTATTTCTCTTTCTTGATGATATAAACTCTAATGATCTGAATTCTCAACTTCTTGATACTTTTCTCTTCTAAGAGGGTCTTCAATGATGTTTATTCCTTTCAAGCCAATTATTAGCACTTGTAGTTTTTTTCTGCCAAAGCCAGAACAGATTTGATGTTTAAAACACAAAGGAACACTTCTCATTAGGAAGCATGATAGCAGACTCTCAAAGACGCTGGACCAGCAAAGAAAGTTCAGTCAGAATGTTGAGAACTCTGGACTATTTTTTTCTGGGAGATGAATATGAACAGATGTATTGAATCACCACTTTCATTCAACAGTCACCAGAAGCCAACATAAAAAGGAAGAACAAGTTAAAAGTATCAAACAATAATATTCCTGGAACTCATAGAAGTCAATATTATATTTTATTTAACTCAAAGATTATTTAACAATGCAGCATGACTGCTTGGAAATAAAATCTGTGAAATCATAGTTTAAGAGAAAAAAACAGGCAAACGTAATAAAAGGAAAAATAATATTTCTTGATGTGTGTAATTTTTCAAACATTTAACACAACAGAGATTATAGAAATAAAACAACAACAAACTATTAAAAAGAGACCATCATCAAAGAACTGTGAAGCAAGAAGAGATCAGTCTTGGAACTCAGTCATATGATGTTCAACCTATTGACCAGGTATCCAACCAGCATTTCAGTTCAACTAGTTTTGAAATCCTAGGGCCACATTTATCCTGGACTTAAGCATATCATTCACATTAATGTAAGTGAGTTATATTTTTACAAGCAAAGGGCAATTTATAGCCTCAATTCTGCAGGGGAAAAAATCCTAGTTTATGCTTATATTATCTGAGGTCCTGGCTTCTCATAAGCTAACGTATCTTATCTGTTTCTACCAGTCTCATTATACAGTGTTTTGTTTAAAACTGTAGTGATAAGAACTTTCCTTCATATAAACTTTTAAAAAAATAGCCTTATTTAATGTCAAATCAATTTAGATAGAGCATTATTAGAAGACAGCTGAGCAGAGAATAAAATTTTTCAGGAAGCAATGGTGTCAGCCATAAATAAAACACCTCAGGAAAATTACTATCTATCTCCTTCTAATGCTTCAAAAAGCAGTATATTAGTTCACCTCCTTGGAGAATTCACTTGCTCCAATACTTTTCTAAATTTTCAATTCTCCATTCAAAAGTATTCCACAGATTCTTTTCTTTTTAAAATTTATTGTAGTTTATATGATGTGTAGTATCATCAATGTCTATGCTTTTGTTGTACAAAGTTATTATAAATTCACTGCCACCAAAGTGTAACAGACTTTTAATCACAGTCCATGTGCCATGTCACATCCACCTCATTATTCCTTCTCCTAATATCTTCCTCCCCACTGTCCAATCCTTATTTTGGTTTTCTATATACAATAAACACTAAAGTCATGTCTTTCACTGTCTAACTTATTTAGCTCAATGATACCCTCTAATTCCACCAATGTTGTTACAAAAGACAAAATTCATGTTTTCTTACAGATTCATAGTATTCTGTTGTATATATTTAACCACAATTTCTTTACTCACTCACCTATCATCAGAGATTTGGGTTGTTTCCATATCTGGGCTTAGCACGATAATGAGCTTAGCACTACAATGAATATAAGTAGTCATATGCCTTTTAATAATAAAGTTATTTTGTTCTTGGAGATTACTACAAGAATTGGAATCACTAAGTCATATGGCAACCCTGTTCTTACTTTTGGTGAAGTCATTATACTGTTTTCCAGAGAGGCAGAACCAAACAATTATAGTCTATCAATTGACTAAAATTAATATTATGAAAGGAGTAGTAGATGATGCTGATGAGGAGTTACTCTTTAAAAAAATCTTTCATTATAACAAATCAATGAAATAAGAGAGAAGGACAGGTTTCAGGAACTACAGCAATTCATGCTCTAGACTATAGTATATTCTCTATACTAGATATCTCAATTAAGAAAAACTTTAAATGATATTAATATCATTTTCAGAAGATGAAAGGAAAGCATGGCAGGAATAAAAAGTGAAGAGACTTGGGGGAGAAAGTTGTTCCAATGAAAACTTTCAGGTGAAAGCTTAGGAGTAAAACCAAAGCTATTTTAGTCTCTCTGCTTTCCTACCATGTTAAAGATACACATGTCTCCATGTTGGTAAAGATTAATACTATCAATGCCCAATTGAAACCTTGAGAGTTTATATAGGCTTGTGTGACACTAGACATATAATTCAAGATAGATTAGAAATTATTTCTTTTTATTGTATTAATGAAAACTTTGAATAGAACAAATACATGATGTATCCAGTATTTCTGATTAGCAGTAACAGTTCTGTCTCAAGTCCATTTCTTTTAATTCTATATCCTATACTCTTTTCATAGGGGCACAGTTGCTGCAACCTATTTTGTGATGTTTTAGGGCATTACATTGAAGTCTAAAGATTTCAAATGACTTTGTGAATCTCACACTGAAGACAAGGAAAAAGGAGAAAGAAAGTAAGTCTTAGAGGAAATGTTCATTCCTCTAATAACATCCTTGGGATTACCCTTACTCCAGCTTTCTTAAAGATGAATTAGTGGAGAACACACAACTCACAGCTCTAAGACCATATATCTCTGCCTTAGCGAATGTCAGACTAAAAGCACTGTAGGATTAGATATTGAGCTAGCAAGAATCAAAACAAGGAGGCAGAAAATGTGTGTATGACAGGAAATGACAGAATGCTACTTAAGTGTTTTTCTGCTTCCACCTTTCCTTAGATGTTCAAAGAATGAGAAAGAGAATAGGGAATGTGTCTTTTTTTTTTTTTTAATTTTTAACACCCTGTAGACCTGAGCCATCCTCTCCCCAGTGGGGAGACCTGTGTGCTGGTCCCTGGCCTGGCTCCAACAGCCCCCGTGTCTTTTTTTTTTTTTTTTTTTTTTTTTGGTTTTTAGTTTTTGGGTCGTACCCGGCAGCGCTCAGGGGTTACTCCTGGCTCTACGCTCAGAAATCGCTCCTGGCAGGTTCTGGGGACTATATGGGATGCAGGGATTTGAACAACTGTCCTTCTGCATGCAAGACAAATGTCCTGCCTCCATGCTATTTCTCCGGCCCTCTTTTTTTTTTTTAATAATTTAATGTGACCAAAGTGAATTACAAATCTTTCACAGTAATATTTAAGGTACATAGTGACATTGAATTAGGGGCATTCCCACCACCGGTGTTGTCCTCCCCACATTCCTGTTCCCAGGATGCCTCCCATATTCCCTTCTTCGCCCCCCCACCGGACTGTTAGTATAACTGGTCCCCTCTGTATATAGCTTGTTGTAGATTGGGTATCGATTCTGTTGTCGTTGACTTTGGGTTTGGTGTTTAAGTCTGATCATTTTTTTTTATTTCTACTCAATGTTCATACAACTGTTTTGGTCCTGGTACCATCGATTTCAAATCATACCTCAATGCTAAAATTTGGTTTCTCTAAGCAGATGTCTAAATTCCACTATATTTTTTTCCCTCCTCTCCTGCTACAATTTTTCTTGTAATATGAGCAGAGACCAAAAGTTAGTGGTGAATCTTCCTGACCACAAGCTGATTTGCTTCTTATTTTCAGTGTTTCCATCCTATTTGTTTTTGAGGGGAAAATCCCAGATAGATTTGTTGAGGTTGTTGCAGCAGTGTGCCATCCGGGAAAGGGTAATGATTGTGGCACTGCAGCACGTGTCAGCTGACTTGTCAAATTTCCTGACAACACTCATATTGCATGTTGTAAAATCCTTGGACATGTATTTAGGGAAAGTTCTTATGGCCACAAAAATACACTGTGTGCCCAAAAGTTCCTTTCAGCCAAGTCAGTGGTATCAGTGGTAAATGAAATTCACTTCTCAGAAAAACTTAAAATAAATGCCAGTAAAATCAAATGTACATGAAAGAATCGTATTTTTTTAGTTTAGGTAATGTTAATACATTGCTAACTTAATCAAATTTACCTCAACTAGACTTCCTTAAGGATTTTTCCTAGTTATAGAATTATATTAGATATCCCTTCATGATAACATTTATAAAAGTTATTTTGCTGCTGTGGCCATTTACTTTTCATTTCTGCCTAAAATCATCATACTTATATGTTTTATCTTTCTTTAATGAAATCACTTCTCAAAGATCTCCAGGACTTTTTCTTGTTGAGTACAAGGCTCTCTGTTTAGTTCAGATTAAGGCTTTCTTTTTTAAAACTCTTCTCTCTATATAAATATATATTAGATATATAAATTGATTATAAAATTGTTATATAAATATATTGATATATAAAATTAGTATATATTATAGTAATATATATATTGGACATATAAATTGGATATATATTCAACAGGATATTTGTACTTAATTTTATTCTCCAAGCTTATAATTCAAAGATACTTTTATTTTAGATTTACTTCTGAAGGAACATATTTAACTAATATATATATATTCTATTGCAAACTAATACACAAATTAAACATAAAGTCACTTCCTGTGTACCTATTAAATAATATTAGTGATAATAACAACATTAAGAGCTGATAAAAATAGAGGATAATAGAATTCTCATTCACTGCATATGGAAAATCATAAGGATATAATTGGTGAAAAACGATTTGGCAGTTTCTTACAACTTTATGTATACACTACCATACCTATTTCAATTCATGTTTATATAAGAAAAATAAAATTTGCATATATGTATAAACTTGTTTGAAAATACCTAGAGTACCATTATTTATATCAGGAAACAGCCCAAATGTACATCAACTGCCAAATGTATAAATCATATTCAATCCACAAAATAAAATGCTGCACAACACTAAAAAGAATGACTTATTAATAGCCATGATAGCTTGATAAACCTGAAACATACCACATTTAGTAAAAAGAGTTAAACTTAAAGGCTATATACTAATCGATTCCATCAAATATAAATAATAGAATTAAAAAATTAATTGTAGCCTACAGACTGGATATAAGTAAAGGTTTCCTTTTGAGGAGGAATGAAAATGTTCCAAGATCTTGAATGTGATTAGGATTAACATCTAAAAGCATCTGCCAAGCAGAACTCCTAAGTTTGTATTCTTGTAAAGGGATGAAACAAAACAAAATTTATTTTCTCACAAGTTTCAGAATGCTGTTGTCTGAAAAGGTGAGGCTCCATTTTCCAGCCTGTCTCTTTGTTCTCCCTTCTTTCTCTGTACTTTTTACATAGACTCTTCTCTTCTCTTTTAATATCAAGCATGATCTCTCTTCTCCAGTGTCACCAACTTTTACATATGAGCTTCAACTGAAATTTTAACTGTCAAATAAAAATTATCATCTGTAAATCCTTGCACAATTTTTTAAGAACTGTGTTTTCTATTTCTTATATGCTTCATTGAACTCTCCTGTCATAAAATTATTTCTTTTAGTTTGTTCTGTGGCCACAATATTGGGGTTTAGGATTACCCCTCTGGGGCTTCAAGTATAGTCTACAGTGCCATGAATAAGTTGTATGAAAAGCAAGCATACTACCTATGGTACGATCACTCTGATCTCCCTCAGACTTTTATTGGCCTCATCTTTAATTTCTCTCTATTACTCATCTAGTCATTGAATATTCTTACTACTTGGTTTTAATTCTCTTCAAATATATAATTTTTATCTTTATAGTTGCAGATACTTCTCAAACACATACTACTTCATAATAGCTCTTTCCCATCAACCAATCCATACTTAACTTAAATGTATGGCTATATATTTTCTTTGCAAAATCCTGTAAAGTTTCTCACATCTTGTGAGCTAATATATGATTTTCTTCACCTGATGTAGAAGGCTCTGATTGAGTCCAAATCACATATTCTACCAAAACCCTTCCTCCAAAATACACACACACACACACACACACACACACACACACACACACACACACACACACACACCTCTTTTCTGAAAGAACAATATTCTATTAAGGTCCTGCAGATACAATATGCTTACATTCTCCAGGATCACTTGCTTTCTTTCTAGAATATTCTTCCTCTAAAGTTGTATACCAAGTGATGAAACATTTGAGATGTTATTAGCCTATAATCATTTCTAATGAAGCCATCCCCAATCATTCCTCTCAGAATAATTTTTTCTCCTCTTTTAGCATGATTTTGGCATACATGCATATAATTGTATATGTGAATGTATGTATCTTAATAGACTTAGTTATTAAATTGACAATACTTAGTTGTGGAATTCTAATTATGTATATACATTGTCATAAACAAACTCACCTTGAACAAGCTCCAGACATTTTGTTTGGGAAAAAAAGAGCTCAAGGGAGCAAAGATGGGATATTTTTTCCTAGGGTTTGGAACAAAATATCATAAAATGGGTAGCTTAAGACAACAGAAGCTTTATTTTCTAACAGTTCTAGAAATCAGAAGTCTTGAATCAATGTACCTTCAGGCTGTGCACTCTAGAGGGTTGGAGAAAATTACGTTTTATGTATCTTTGTGTCTGGTAGTACCTGACATTTCTTATCTTGTGGACACATCATTCCGGTCTCTACCTCTACAGTACTTCTTACAGTTAGCTGGGTCTTCTCTGTAAATCTAATAATCTAGCATTGTCTTGTTTCTCAAGATCTTTTGTCATGCAAGTTGGGATGTGGTCTGACTGGCATGCCATTGAAGGGCATGGGTGCTCTTCCAACTTTCCATCGTATTTAATTTACTTGAGCCCAGAGCAACATAGAAATGCCAAGTTCCCCATTCAAAATCTAGAAAACTGTCACTATGCTATCAAAAGTACTAAGTATATTTTTATTTTTTAAACAGTCTCTTTTTGACTTGCCATGGTTTTCTATTTGCTATATAATGTCATTGTAAAAAAAATTTAAAGTAGATGCTACATTTCTACCTTTCTTCTTCATGCGTGACAGTTTTACTTTTTAAGCAATAAGAATTTGTTGGGGGAATGGTTGGGAGTAATAACTGGCAATGCTTGAGTGTTACTCCTGATTTTGAACTCCTTAAAGTACTCAGGGGGATCATGTGGTACTGGAAATTGGTCCCAGGTCTGCAACTTACAACATATGCACTGCAACCCACTGAACTATGTCTCTAGGCCCTTAAAGAAACTTTGAAATGTAAATCTGACAACATTAATTCATACACAGAATCATCAAATTTTCACAATATAGTTCATAATTAAATAAAAATACATGTGTTTCATCTTGCCAGAGCAATAGAAATGTTACCCAAAAACCTAAATCTACTGTTTTTGTTACCTTACATATATACATTTTTATACCAACATTTACTCTGTTTTACTAAAGTAATGAAAGTAATTGTGGATTTATATCTTTTCCTTTCCTTCTGTACTATCATGTTTGGCTTAAGTGGTTGATTGAGATAAGTTTCTAATATAAAATAAGAATATAAGAAAGTCCAAATCTTTTTTATAATATAAAAAATAAGAAAAGAGAGGAAATAATAAGATCTCTTGGTAAATTTTATTTCTTAGACTATCTCTGTTTTCATTTAAAATAAGTTAATCTTATAATGGAAAACATGCCCTCTTGAGTCTGTCAATACCCCCATTTACTTAGTCATAGTCAGAGCATCTTGGGTATCTATTCACTTGAGTCTTGCTGAATCCTTATGTATTATGGATTTTTCAGAATTCTTTCTCATGAAGCATTATACTCTATGTGAAAGTGTGGGAAGTAACAGCTGACATACAAATTGTACTATCTTTATTCAACATTGTCTTCTTTTACTTCATTTCAGTTTAAAGATTAGCTTATTAGTAATTATAAGATGACAACAACAGAGCATTAAACCAAGTCCCCATTACACTAGGTTCTCTGCATCTACATAGCAGATAAGTTTCCTGAAGTCCAGAAATGAGAACTTCTGTAAATAGCTTTTTACAATGTTACCATAACTCATCTGTAAATTATCATATACTTGTAAAATTAATTTAGCAATACATGTAAGTTTTAAAAAATAATTTATATAGAAGATAAGTAAGATTTTATAAACTTAGTATTCAAAAGTAAACATGCTTATATTAATGTCTTACTCTGCATCCTTGAGACCATTTTAAAATGACCAACCTATATATTTTGGAATTCCAACATGGTTATTTTAATCTATTCTCATTACAATGGCCTTAAAGGACATAACTTAAACTTTTTTAGCTCAAGTTTCTTCATGTGTAAGAGTCCCAAATGGAAAAGGCAACATGATAGATTAACTATAGTCACTAAGAGTCAACTCAAATTGTTGTTTTATCCTTATAATTAGTACACATAAACAGTAAAATTGATACTTGAAAATTATCAGTCTGTCATCAAATATGAAATAGATTTTATTTTATTTTAATAGAAAATTATCTCTGGTTGGCTTGAGCACTTTGAGAGTTATAAATTCTTTAAGAGTAATATGTTGGTTATTTTTTTATTTTGAATTCATGGTTTAAAGTCTTTCAAAAGTAAATTTTTTTGACCAAGTGGATTACATATCTTTCATAGTAATATTTTAGGTACATATTAACATTGAAGCAGGGGAATTTCCACCACTGAAGTTGACCTCCCTCCCCCCATTCCCAGCATGCATCTAATACCCCCTCCCTTACCCCCCAGGCTGATAGTATAAGTGATCCCCTCTGTATCTAGCTTGCTGTAGATTGGGTATCAATTCTGTTGTTGTTGGCTTTAGATTTGGTGATTATGTTTGATCATTTTTATTACTATTTAATGATCATACAGTTATTTGGACTTGGTACCCTCTGTTATTTCCCTCTCAATTTGAGGGCAGAGCAAGATGGTTCCAGTTATGTGGTACTGTTTGAAAGGGGAAAAAAAAGAAAGAAATAGGATGGGGTAAAAATGCCACAGGCCTAAAGTGGGCAGGGTCCTTCTCGAGGATCTAAACATCAGTTTTGAGAGAAGAAAGGAAAAAGGGATGAGGATCACCACAACAATAAAAAGAACAATAAAAAGAAAAATCAAACAAGAAATCCAATGAGCACTACAGCAACAGACACATGCACCACACAATAATCACGCTTCTGAAAAAAAGTCAGACAAAAGTAAATTTTAAGCCTAATGAATAAAATAATGACAAATATTGCTCAAAATGTCTGTATAACTTCACTATCTGGAGCATATTATTGGTGAAGTAAATATATTTTAATGGAGTGCTATTTATTCTATAAATAGAATTATACAATATAATTTTTCCCAATCAGAACATCTGCTTCTTTAAGTAGAGTTTCCTCAAGTGAATTTATCAAATGATTTGTAATTTTAGAGTCATAAAAGAAAATTAAACACCAATATATTAATTAGTGCGAACTTGATATATTTTCAACTTTCATTAAATTTCTAGGGAAACATTTTATAAATCCTCCATGTTAAAAAAATTAAATTCAGCGTCTGAGAATGAAGAAAAAAAAGAAGAAAGAAATACCGAACCACTAGTAGTCTCCCACATCCTGGTATTGAAATAAAGACATTGTCAGCACAAGAAATTGTAAAACATCTTTGGAAAACTTTAATCATCATGACTACAATCTTCCACATGAACCTCAACATTGAAAATGATGAAAGTTTTTTATGGCTCCCATTGTAGGAGAGTAGTTTTATCTTACTCTTATGTTAACATTGGATTTTGGTTCATAAAAGAGAAAATAAATCTAAGAGATAGATATATTGAGCTCTTTATACTTCTCCTAAAATGATTGTTTTTTTTTTTAAATAGAAATATTTGGGGTTGAAGGATTGTAACTATATAGGACATCATGCACTGTAGGCTGATTCAATGCCCATTCCCACATTTAGTCCCCTGAGCTCCACCAGGGGTCACTCCTGAGCACAGAAACAAGAATAGTCCCTGAGCACTTTCTGATATGGACCCCATTTTTAATATAAAATATGAATATATATCATATTATATATACCCTATATATAATAAAACATAAAGTGTTTTTCAAACCTGAGTGCTTTTACTCTTAAACACTATGGTTTTTCCTTATTCTAGTTCCTCCATTTTGTTTATTTTCACAAAGGAGCAGAGATTTGATAGCTACCTTATTCTTAAGGCAAAGATGACAAAGAAATGATTATACTAATCACTGGAGGGTTTGTGGTTTTTAACTATAGACCACTGACAAAAAGAAATCCCAGTCTCTGGGTGGGATGAAAACTGAAATCTTGGTGGATCTAAAGCAAATAGTCCCATAACCCTCTCTCCCAAATGTATGGATTCAAGAAACATATTTCAAACATCTCCACACTAGGTTGCAGGCTTTATGAGTGAAGAGAAAGTGGGATTCCCGAAAACACAAAGTAATTCAGACACATCTTTGGCTGCCAGAACATAACTTCAGACAAAAAGGTTAAAGGCATCAAGAGAGCAGGCCATGGAGTTCCCTGAAAACCAGATGCTGAGCTGGAAATGCATCTTGTGTAGATTTTATTCCAGACATCAATGTACACACTAAACCTTAGGGGAGGTGAGAAAAAAATAGGAATTAATGATTTCCAGATTTCAGGCTTCAGGGCATACCCGGGTCCATTGGCGATTAGTCAGTCTTTATTTTCTCTTCCTGTTCTGTGTCTGTGCTAAATTGTGTTTGTAAGATTTGTTTAAAGCATCTGCTCTTTCCCATTATTCTTTTGAGATTGGTTCTTTCTCTGTGGTGGCAAATTGAGCATTCCCTCTGAACTGAGTCTAGGGGTTTACAATTTGAAGAGGGCGGGTTGAATTTAGAGTCTATTTGATAGAAAGCAAACACTGGATCCATGATTTCTAGTAAATACACAGAGCAGAAGTTGTTCCCAAAGAGATCTCAAATAACACACACACACACACACACACACACACACACACACACACACACACACACACACCAGAATCCAGAATCACTAATCTAATATTCTTGGGAATTCAATATACCACGTGATTCTGAGAGTTCAACCTGGCAGTAACAGTTTTTCAGTTATTAACATTTTGTTTGTTTCAAAATCTTTTGTCAGAGAATAACAGCATACCATATATATTGTAATCAAAGAAAGTGACACAAATATTTAAATTTTTGTGAAAATTATCTTGGGTTCTTATTCATTTGTGCCAAGACTTGAACCCAAGGTTTCATACATGCCATATGTATGGAACTGAGGCTTGTGATTTATCACTGAGCTTCATTCCCAGTCCTGTGTTTGTGATTAAAGAAGACTATATTATCTTTTTATTGTCCACAATGTTAATAAATAATATCAAATTCACACAAGACCAAAAGTGCTCTGAAACCAAAGGAAGAACACAGGTTATATGTCCTTGTGTTGTACGTGACCCACCATGGTTTTATCTCTGGCACTTCATATATTTCTCAAGCACTGCTCGGAGTAATCCCTGAGTGCAAAGTTAGGAGCAATTCCTGAATTCCACCAGATATGACCCAAGAAACAAACAAACAAAAACAGTTTATGAGATGTATTTTATCTGTTCAGCATCATTTTTTAAAACTCCACATATCTTACCTTACTTTCATGATATTCATGATAATTGACCAGGCATCTCCACACATGCTGACTTCAGTGCTTACACAACTTGTAGCTATGTATAAGCTAGTTGTCAGCTTGCCAGGGTTCACACACCTGTGTGTTACTAGAGTTTGCTAAGCATTCACATTATCTATGACAAGAGGCCACATTTTCTGGCCAAGGTGTTTACAGCTCTTGGATAACCTGAGTTTATACTCTCTTTTGTAGTGCTTAACCCAGCTGGCTATGGCATAATATAAAGATCCTGTGTATGCTCAGCATATATAGGGCACTAAGCACTCAAACTCATGATTGCAAACTTGTAAGGTAGGTTTTCTAAGCCATTGGACTATTCTTCCAGCTTCAGAATAATATTTTAAAATATTATTAAAGCACTGTAGCACTGTGATTTAGACTTAGTCATAGACATACTGGTAAATTTTTCCAGCAGCAATCTTACCATCAGTATCAATTCCCTCCACCAATGTTCTCAAGCTCCCTCCCATAACCCTCTGATCCTAGTCTGCCATCTTGAAAGACACCTTTTTAAGTTCAATTTTTAAAGTTTGTGTCTCATTATTTCAGTGTTGTTGATTGTTATTTGGGTTTTTAGGTCTATCACCTCTTAATAGCATCAATGACTCCTCTTATTTCTCATCTGTCTTTCTCACTTTCCATTCCACTCTATTTCCTTTTCTCCCTATACTATGGGGCTAAGGTAATCTAGGTGCTCCACTTTAGAACATTTAATTCTTTCATCCTGTCATTCTAAATACCACATATAAATGATATTATACTGTGTTTAACTTTCTTCTGTCTTACTTCATTTAACAAGAATATCTTCCAGTTCCATCCACATTGTAGCAAATTGCATGATGTCATCATTCTCTACAGCTTTATAGTATTACATTCTGTATATAGAACATATATTCATGATCCATTCATCATTTGTTGGACATCTAGGTTGATTCCAAATTTTAGTAATAGTACTGAATTCAGCATATTATTAAAATAGCTTGATTGTCTTTACGCAGAGTAAATATTTTCCAATTTGACTAAGGTCTACCGCTACCTCTTTTTAAAATAAAAATATTTTTAAAGGCTAGAACAGCATGTAGCACACTTGCTTTGCACACAGTAGAAACAGGTTTTATCCTCAGTACCCAGTAAGGTCCTTCAAGACACAAAGAGTGTTTTCTGAACACAAAACAAGGATAAAGTATTTAGCACCATCAAGTGTGACCTGAAACCAAATGTTTTACTTTTTGTGTTATCCTCCTTGATAAAAAAAATGCATTTGAGCTTATTCTCCTACCCTAAGTCTACTTAATTATACGGGTGTGATTCTTATCATTACTAAATTACAAAAATTACTGATGAATCTATTAATTTGCGGGGGTGATTTGCACTTGGTAATGCTCAGGTTTTATTCTTGGCACTACACTCAGGAATTATACCTAGTAGCACTCAAAAGTCAATGGGGCTGCTGATGATCAAAGCCAGGTCAGCAGCTTGCAAGGCAAGCACTTTTGCCATGGACATATCTAAATCATGTTTAGGTTTGTCCTTACACATCTCTATCATTAGTTCCCAGATATTGATCTTATCAACATGCTAATCTAGGAAGTCATTTCTATTGGCCTTACTGCTAACTATGATTGGACATTTATAATTCAAATACATTTGTGCATAGAAATCCAAATACATTTGCCCTCTAAACTGAAAATAAATGTCTAAAATATTTTATTTGTAATATCAACTTATTACACTGTATTTGAAAGGTAGGGAAAAAGAGTAGAAGACAGGTGTAACTGAAAAGGTAATGCTATAAAGAGTAATTAACATTTTATATTGTTATCTCCAAATATGTTCTATTTTCATATTGGGCTTGGCAAGAGTGCTCAGGCCAGTTCCATGTTGCAAATTGGGGGAGAAGGGTTTAGCAGTAACAGAAATTTTCAGAAAGCCCTAAAACCATTTTCATTTCCCTTCAAGTTTTGTTTTTTGAAATTTCAAGTTTTCCAAAACATTTCCCCATTAACTTAAGCCTTTGTTTTTCAAAGGAAATTTAATTTAAAAAACATGGTTTTTTTCTAAGTTCAAACTTGTATTATACAAATAAGACAGATTTTTGTTTGAAATTAATTCTTGTTTGCTTCTAGAACTGAGGGAAATCAAATTCAAAAGGCTGAGAAAACACATTTTCAGGGTTGCACAAAACATAGGCTAAAACATTTTAAATTCTATTCTCAGTTTGGCTAATTACATATGATTTTTAATATTTATTTTTCCCAGGATAAAACAATAGGTAACAATCTGGAACAGATGTAACAATAACTTAGTCCAAAATCACTTTAGGAAGGTGTAAGATGGCAAAATTTCTGTAAATTGGCAAAAATCGCTTGGCAAAGTCTTTGCTGGTTTCCAGGGTTTATCCCTGGAGCAGAAGCAGATGTGACTTATGGTTCGAATGCTAAAATCTTTTGCTGAAATTTGTCACATAGAACCAAGTCAGTCCAGAATTTCTGGGAGAATTGTTATATACCATATATATACATATATATATGGTACATATATACATACATATGGTATATATATATATATATATATCTTTTCTGTTATTTCACTGCATTGTATTAATGTATGATAAGATAAGGTCCCTTCATAAATCACAGAAGAATCACTGAGAAATTTTTCTTCTCAAAATGAGTCTCTTAATCTTTTTTAATAACTTCTCCTGCCTATCTTGCCCTCAAATATACACATACACACATGCATGCACACATATACACACATATATGCACACCATAGTGCCTTCTTTCCATCCATTTACCAATTCATTTGACACTTTTTCAGCACAAAAAAAATGTGCCAGGATTTTAAAAGGTATAACAACATTATATTTCTAAAATGTTACAGAATTACTAACATAAATCATGGAGCCTAAATATAAAAAATACATATTTTTTCTTGTTTTAGGTATCATCCCAGACACCAATAAATCAACAATAAGTGCAATGTCCTTTAAACTCTAGAAAATTATAACTTTATGGAAGAGGTTGATATAGAAAAATTATCACAAGAAATGAATTATACCATTATTAGAGCATAATGTTATATACTCTTATTGTTGTTGTTTACACACCCATAGGCAGCTTAGTATCATCATTCCAAAAGCACATTCAATAAAGGCTAACCAGGATGTCTTGTGAGTTGGCCAATGTGAAGCCATCAGAATAATTCGAAATATAGTACACATTCTTTGATAACATTATCGCAAAAGCTCACTTCCCTGTACATAGCTGTATAGTACACTTCCCCAATGCCTTCCCCAGCAGAATAAAGCATTGAACACAGCTTAGTTTTACCCACAACAAAAGGAAAATGAAGTTACTTCAAGGACAAAATGCAAAGTTACCTTTCCAAACTTCCCTTTCTACTTCCATTTTAAATATCAGTCAGAGTCCTCCAAAATTGATCTCAGACTTATAGACTCCCATTGAGACAGAACATTTCTTTTGCTTCAGACCCTCAGATGTGGTACTTCATGGCAGCAACCCTAAAAAACTAACACACGAACTTCAATCCAAATTTGTATTCCAATCGTTGAGAGCATTTGTTGAGCTACCCAATATACTGGATATTATAATGAATTCCTTTCCTTAAGTGAACTTTCATGTTTGCTTCCTTTGGATTTCGTTCTTCCTTTGTCCTCTGAATATTTGCAACGTAGATCTCATAGGGCTCTAAGGAAATGGGCATCACCTCAAGTTTCAGGATAAATAGATAAATAGAGCACATGGCTTCAGAAGAACAAATTCTACTGAGGTGCTAAGTTTCTAGAATCCAAGAATACAGAATTCAATCTTGTCTTGTTCAAGTAGACACACACACACACACACACACACACACACCACACCACACCACACCACACCACACCACACCACACCACACCACACCACACCACACCACACCACACGCAAAAAAAGGTGCTTGGAGACTAACGAGATTCTTTCAGAGGGGCCGGAGTGTTAGCACAGCGGTAGGGTGTTTGCCTTGCATGCTGCTAACCCAAGATGGACACGGGTTCGATCCTCGGCATCCCAGATGGTTCCCCAAACCTGTCAGGAGCAATTTCTGAGTGCAGAGCCAGGAGTAACCCCTGAACTTTACTTCTGGTTGTGGCCAAAAACAAAACAAAACAAAAACCAAACAAACAAAATTCTTTCAGAAAGAAACTAATTTCAGAAGTAAGAAAATAAAAAGGAAAGCATGTCCTTGTGACACCATCAGATCTCTGGCCTGGGCCACACCCAAATTTAGTTTTCCCTATGGAATTTCATAAATCCCCCCCTTTACTGATCAAGTTAACCCGTTTATGTCTAGCCAAAAACACTTCCAAATGCATGCATTCCTTTCATACTTCAAACATCATTCACAGACTTTTGATAAACCTCTAAGGTACATGCTATTTAAAATATTGTGACTAATTCAACATTAAAAATTTTGTGAAAACAGTGTGGATCAGTCATGAGCAGTTATGACACTTTTGTGACCAGAGATGTTTTCTTCTCACTTCTGAAATGATTATTTTGTTTCTGAAGGAAATAATAATAGTTATCTGTGAAAGATTTGTAATTCACTTTAGCCACAATGAAAATTAATAAAAAAGGAAATAATAATAGTTATGACAAAGATGATGATTGAGATCACTTCTCAAATGTTCCCTGTTTGTGAATTTGTTTGTTTGTTTTTGTTTTGTTTTTGTTTTTGGGTCACACCCAGCAGCACTCTGAAGCTACTCCCAGCTCTACGCTCAGAAATCACTCCTGGCAGGCTCAGGGGACCATATGGGATGCCGGGATTCGAACTATCGCCCTTCTGTACACAAGGCAAACGCCTTACCTCCATGCTATCTCTCCAGCCCCTGTTTTTGAAATTTAAGAGAAGTTTCTGGTAAAAATAAAAAACATAGCTGAGATCAAAACAGTTCATTAGAGTTTGCTACCACTCTGGAGGAGTCAGAGGAGTGTCTGAAGCCAAGATCAAACTCTTACCTTCTTTTCCATGTTTATACCTGCCTATTCACAAGTCACTAGACACAGATATAAATGATCTCGTAATCAGTGTTCTGCCAATAACTAAAACAAAAAAATTTAAAAGATGATTGCCAGAGAGGTTTTTTATTTTTTATTAAGGTGAATGGTATTCCCTGAATGCTCTTGCGTACACTGTCATAATTATCTCCATGCCCTCTTTTGTATGGTTGGACTAATTTTGATTCCTAATTTCTACTCAAGTGGGAGGTTGGGATAAGCATACCCCCTCAAAGACTTTAGCTGCCTTGATCTTCCTAATAATTCACTTTGATTTGAGCACTGATTCTAGGCTGACTAAGGTCTATATTTTTGTCTCCACCAGAGCTAACAGGATCTGCTTCTACTTTGAGGGGTGGGCTCACTTGTCTAGGAACCCACTCAGATCTCTGTGTTTTGATCCCTGTCTAGTTGGAAATCAGCAAATTTCTGGGGCTGGAGCTATAGCACAGCGGTAGGGCATTTGCACATGGCAGATCTGGGACAGACCCAGGTTTAATCCCTGGCAATGGAGCCTGCGAGGAGCAATTTCTGAGCACAGAGCCAGGAGTAAGCCCCGAGTGCCACAGGGTGTGGCCCCAAAATAAAAACAGATCAGCAAATTTCCAAAAACTATGGATTAAAATACTTCTCCCCAAACACCTCACCATTAGTTTCCATAATGCCCAGTGTTAATTCTCTTGACTCCTTTTCATTTCCTTTCCCTTATAACATCACTGCTAAGTTGGGTTTCCTGTTTCAGAATCATAGTCCACTATAACCCTTTAACCGTTCAGGAGTTGCAGTTTATTTTGCTTTAAGCAATTCAGATGCCAACTATTTACCACTGAATGAAGTGTCAAGAATCATTGAAATTGGGTATCAGAGAATAGACCAAATAGAAAATGAGAACTTGAGTGTAATACCTAGGGAGGATATAATAGATGAATCCAAAAGTAAGGAGAAAGACAACAAGCTAGATAGTAGGTTAATGTGAGAATGACATTGTAGTCAGACAAAAAAGCCCATATTGGCAAGAAAGATATTCAGCAGAAATGCTTATTATAGACACTGAAATTAATAAGATATAAGACAAAATTATTAATTACTAAGGCATCTTCATGTTAGTTATTGTAGGGTGTAAGATTGCTGAATCTTAAAGATAAATACCACTGATTATTTTATATGAAATATAAGGCTTACTTGAGTAGTTTAGTATGTTTCATATCATTATTTACTATGACCAAGTACTCAGAAATATTTTAAGTGAAAAAGATCACTCAAGAGAACTAGAAGAGATTCTTTTCATAAGAGACATACTGAGCATTGCAGAGATAAGTTAGGATGCCTTCATTGAACTCAATGTATATCTGCACCTAACAGACATATAGAGAGGAATTGATTTTACAAATAGAAATTAGACAAAATAATCAGAAAAAATGTATTACAGTCTACTGCTTTTTTTGCTTTTTTGTTTTTTGGGTCACACCCAGTGGTGCTCAGGGGTTACTCCTGGCTCCATTCTCAGAAATAGCTCCTGGCAGGCACGGGGGACCATATGATACACCAGGATTCAAACCAACCACCTTAGGTTCTGGATCGGCTGCTTGCAAGGTAAACACCACTGTGCTATCTCTCAGGGCCCAGTCTACTACTTTTTATGCTACTTTGGATTACCCTCATTTTTTCCTGTCTGTCTGCTGTTAACCCATTTAATAATAAAACAAAAAATTAGAGTAAATTCTCAGCAAAAGATTCAGGGACTCAGCAGAGATTAACCATGTTTGGCCAATTTTCAATGTGTTTTTCTATGCTAAATACACAAAATAATATAAATGTTTATCGTTGACAAAGCCCCCTTTTCACTAGATTTGTTTTTATAAACAATTATCTAGCTTGTTTTTTTCCTCCAGTTGAAAAATTGGAAAACTCAAACTTTTTTTCATCAACTGTATCTTTGTTGGGAATTCATTCCAACCTTATTACAAAATGGAGTGACATTTCCCAGAAAGATGAAGTCTATTTTGATCATTCCAAGCATTACCACCTTAGCAGGATATCTAATTCTGTTTTTGCAATATCCGTGTCTGGTTTAGGACTTCGACTCTAGAATCCCACACCAGGGTAAAGTAGGAACTTACAGAGTTGAGTTTTTTTTGCACTGAATCAGGAAAGAAAAATCTCACTTAAAAAATTAAAAGCAACTCTGTGTTTATCCTATTCTGTCCTAACTAGAGGCACATAGTTTGAAAAAGCTCTGTTTTTAAACAACCATGAATGCAAAGACAATGGTTGGCTTAAATGATATTAAATGAATATTGAGTCTATTATGGGCATCACTTGATGTGGTACAACTTCCTCAGGAATGGTCACTAAAGAAGCACTTATAAAAGGAAAATTTATTTTATAGTGCTGGGAAAGTTTATTGTTGAAAGATCTATTTGAGTTAATGAATACAGCCGAACTCATTGTTCAATTTGTTATAGGTAAAATAATTCTTAAAAACTTTTTCTTTGCTTCTCTAACTTAGGCTCAGAAATAGAAATCTGCTTTGTTGTATCTTGTTTCCCATAGGAATACTTGTCAAGTTTAATCAGTATTCAACTCATCCCATATTTATTTAGTGAGCTGGATATGACTGACCAGAAGTTTGCTTTGAATTGCAAAACTTTCAACAAGTGGTGTATAAGAGTTAACCTTAGCATGACATAATATTAGGAGAAAGCTCTTTTTTGGCATTTCCTGGTATATGTTGGTCCATGTAACTTTTATAACCTGTGTAATATTTTTTGTCTTCTTTGTCAGATAAACTTGGTCTTTTATGTGTTTACGAATTGTGTTTTTATAAGACAACAAATAAGAAATAAAAACTAAGCATTTCAACGTTTAATAAATGCTTACTAGGATCCAATTATGGTTATGATTTGGGGCTTGCTTGAGTTGGGGAGATAGTACAGAAAGAAAGGTGCTTACCTTTCATGTGGCTGACCTGGATTTGATCCCTGTGCCACATATGGTTCTCTAACCCCCACCAGAAGTGATCCCTGTGTCCAGAAGCCAAGTAAGCCCTGAGTATCACTAAGTGTGACTCAAAAACCCAAACCAAAAATAAAGTTTGTTGCTTGAGATAGGGTATAGAAAAGTAGGCATGGTCTCTCCCTTGGGAACTTCGCAGAGAAAAATATGTTTGTTCACTCTCCATAAAATAAAATTCTCTTGAAAAGGGCCAGAGGGGTAGCATAGGAATTTCAGAATTTGCCTTGCAATGAAGCAAATTCCAATTTAATCCATAGCATCAAATACTGAGCACTGCATTGTGTTGTCCAGCAATCTCCACATGGAGAAAGAGAAGAAGGATAAAGAGAAGGAGAAAGAGAAGAGGGAGGAGGAGGAGGAGGACCAAAAGGAAAAGGAGAAAGAAGGATAGTGTTAAGAGAAGGAGAAAGAAGATAGCAGCTAGAATTTTTGTTTGTTTGTTTGATCGGTTGGTTGGTTGGTTGGTTGCTTTTGACCAACTCACGATGATATGCAGAGTTACTCCTGGATAAGCATTCTGGAATTCCTCCTGGTAGTGTTCTGGGAAATATATAGGATGCCAAGGATCAAACTCAAGTTGAGCACATGCAAAGCAAACCCCCTACCAACTCTTCTATTTCTCTGGCTCTGAACATAAAATTTCCACCTGATAACATTTTTTTAGTTGAATAGAAAAAGGATAAGTTTTTAAAATGGAAACCAGAAAAATAAAAAAATCTGAATGTTTTATAGTTTTCTTTGGGGATCTTCTGAAATTTTATACATATTTGTTAAAGGAGACTATTTGAGAATGGTTTTTATTTTATAAAAAAAAAAAAAGAAAGTATATAATAATACCCAAAGACAATAGAGATGAGGTCCAGGAGGAATGGTCCATGATAAGAAGCTTGCCACAAAGAGCAGGGGAGTATAGATAGGGAAGAGAATTGACCATTATGACAATGATAGTTGGAAATGATCACTGGAGGAGTTGGGTGCTAAAAGGAGGTATCCCTTCAGTAACAATATTGCAAACCATAGTGTCTAAAAGGGTGAGGGGGAGAGAAGGAGGCGGCAGAGAAGGAGAAAAAGGAGGAACAGGAGGAGAAGGAAGAGGAGGAGGAAAAGGAGGAGAATGAGCAGGAGGAAGAGAAATCTTTAATAGAGGCAGACCTTGGAGAGGCCATTAGAGAAATTGGGTATATTGGTGATATGCACTGGTGAAGGGTGACTGTTGGACATTATATGACTGAAATTCAATCATGAACAACAACATTGTAACTGTATCTCATGTTATTCAATTTAAAAAAAAAATTTTTTTTTGTTTTTGGGCCATGCCCGGCAGTGCTCAGGGGCTATTCCTGGCTATCTGTTCAGAAATAGGTCCTGGCAGGCACGGGGAACCATATGGGACACCGGGATTCGAACCTTAGGTTCTGGGTCAGCTACTTGCAAGGCAAACACCACTGTGCTATATCTCCGGCCCCCTAAAAATTTATTTTAATAAAAGAATGTCTTTTAAGACTTAGACTTGGAAAAATTAAATTTCATTTATATCAGAAAATAAAGTTGAAGTACTTCGGTTATACTAATAGCATAAAAGGGAAATAAAGCATTTTTATTTTTATAATAATTTTTAATTCCAACAAAAACCCCACAAATATAAAAGGTATATTTAAGTTTGCATATTTATCTTTGCTTTAATCAGATGATCTGTGCACCCAGGATTGAGTACCTAGCTATGTATCCAGGTGTGAGAGTTAGCCCCCTTGTCCAGCAATTTATCGTCAAGTAGAGGGGAAGACAAGCAGGTAATCCCAATATGTCTCATCAAGCTAAGAAAAGTCACTGCACAGTCACTAAAAAACATTTGTAAAACACAGTTGTTAAAAGGGCATGACTGTTCACAATAATGTGATTAATTCAAGTTGGCTGAGCAGTATTTGTGAACAGGAAGGCACTTTGGAGAAGTGGCAAGAAGGAGGTAATGAATGTTAGAAAATCAGAATAAAGACTTTTTAATAGGAAGTTAGACAGGAAGCTCACAAACCTCAGCGTTCACTTAGGATGACCAAAAATTATTGTGATTATTTCTAGGAAAAAATTCTGGTGCATGGTGGAGAATGCATAACAAAAGAGAAGACTAGAATTGAGTACATAATAGGAGGTCTTTGCAATTCAAATAAGAAATGGCTAAGTCCTGAATCTTGACAGTGGAAATAGAAAGGGATGGATGAGCTTGTTAAATGATCAAAAACAAGAGTATTCATCTTTCAGTGGTCGGCAACCTGCAGCTCGCAAGTCACATGTGGCTTTTTACACTTTTAAGTTGGCTCTTTTGTGTGCCGGCTGCCGCTCCAGGAGTCAGGACTCTGCTCGTAGCCTCTGTTAGTGCGTGCCCTGTGTGGCTCTCAAAATAAATTTCAATCGTGGTTTTGGCGAGATTTGGCTCGGTTGGAAAAAAAGGTTGCCAACCACTGATAAAAAGTCAAATGGATTGGATGATGAAGCACTTACTGAATTAGTAATTGCCGGGAAAAGTGAGTTTTGGTTGAAGATAAAATATTGGATTTGGAACATTTATATATGAGGTGTTTGAGGGAAAAAAAAAATCTGAGAGGTAGGTATAAAAATTGGTCAAGAATTTTAGAAAAGAGATCTAGGTTGAAGATTAAAAAATTTTTTCCAAGATCTCTAATTCCAGAGAGCTGACTTAACAACAATGACCGAACAGAACTTCTGGAACCATAAAGAAAGACTTTATCCTAGGTTACAACCTAGGATCTGTGCAAAAACCAGAATCGCTAATTACAGAAGACTGATTACAGCAAACATGACAGAGCAGAACTTCTAGAACCATAAAGAAAGACTCTATCTTAGACTTTGTCCAATGACCTGTTGAAATACCAAGATCTCTAGCTACAGAGAACTGATTTTGTCATCCACAACTGAGCAGAACATTTCCTGGCACCATAAAAAGACTTGGGGTTCAATAATGAGCGTGTATGGAGCCTGTAGTTGTTCTCAGGACAGCATGCTTCAAGGGTGGAGAAATCTTGTATCTCTTAGGCCAAGGGAATTCCCTTTCTAATTTCTCCAATATTTATTGTGCCTAAGCAAAACAAAAACAAAAACAAAAATAAAACAAAACACACAAAGCCTTGCCACACTAGCCCCTCCTACCTTCTATATTTTTTCTTTTACCCCTCTTTTTCTTTTTTTTTCTTTCTTGTGGTTGTTGTTTTGTTGATGACTTTTTGCTGCTGTTGTATTTTTTGTCATTGTTTTTTTGTTTTATTTTTTTTGTTTTTGTTTTTCTTCTTTTTTCACTTTCTTCTTTTAGATTGATATTTATAGTGTCTAGATGGACTCCTCCAGCTTTTTTTCCCTTTTCTTTTTCCAGCAGAAACACAGAACTTGAATCATCTTGTTCTCCTTCACAGATTGAGGGAAAATAATGGATGGTACCAGGCACAACCAGTTGTATGAATATTGAGTGGAAATAAAAAATGATCAGACTTAAACACCAAACCCTAGTCAATGACAACAGAATTAATACCCAATCTATAAAAGCTATACACATAGGGGACCTGTTATACTAGCAGCCCAGAGGGCAAAGGTGGGAGGTGCATGGGATGCATGCTAGAAACAGGGTTGGAGGGAGGACAACACTGGTGGTAGGAATGGCCCTAATTTATTGTCACTATGTATCTTAAATATTACTGTGAACGATTTGTAATTCACTTTGATCACAATAAAAATTATTAAAAATTGTTTTAATGTAGAAGAGAAATCACCCAGCAAACATGTACAAAAAGTCAATACAGACCTCTTAAGTATATATGCTAAGGGACTAGCAGGCAATGAAAAGTCATAGATGACCAAAAAGTAGAAAATATAAAAATAACAGTGTCGTGGAATCAGGGTAAAAAGAATTTGGGGAAGGTAAACTTGTTTGATAGTGTTCATTACTATAGAGAGTGAGTTAAGTATATCCATTGGTAAACATGTCAAAGACAGTTTCAATGTTAGGCATTGAAATGTTAGTCAATTGTAAAGAAAGTTAATAGTTTAAGTTGAGATTAGAGGATGTGTAGAGTTCTATGAGACTCTGCTATTAGTAAAGGAAATGGATTAGTTCAAGCTTATGTATTTATGTGGAAAAAAAGAACACCTACACACATGTACCCTAAAAGTAATTGACTTTATTACTGTAGCTTAAAATTCATAGAATGGCATTTCCATATAAAATACTAGCAAGGGTATTTTATTAGGAGCATTTTTATTGCAAATAAAATTTGAAGTCTTTCTTTCCTCCCTTCCTTTCTTCATACTTACCTTTTTTCATTTATGAGAGCTTCAAGAAGAGATAACAAATTATCTCCTGTGCAAAAAACTAAATAACAAACATTCAAAAGAACTATATAAATGCAATACTTTTTAAAAAATTAAAATATTAAATAACAGCAATAGTATCATCTACATCTGTTACCTCGAATTTTGAGAATAATTTATCTTTTAAAAGAAGACCTACATTTTAAAAAACAATCTTTTACATTTACATTTTGATGGAAAAGTAGAAAAGTTAAAGTACATTAAAATACAGATGGGGTCAGAGAATTGAACAATGATAGGATGTTTGTCTTGGATGTAGCCTACCTGGGAAGGACCAGGGTTTGATCCCTGGTACCCCCATCTGGTCCCCTGAGTCTGCCAGAACAGATTTCTGAACTTAGATCCAGGAGTAACCCCTGAACACTGCCAGGTATGACCCCAAAACAACATTCTAAAATATGGATGAATATTTATTTGGATAAGAATCAAAGATCAAGATGTGATTTTTTTAAAATAGTAGTTTGATGTTGGCTGAGAAATGCAAAAAAAAAAAAAAAAAACACCTATATTTTTATTTTATAAATAAAAAAATTGAGGACCAGAAAATATTAGGATCAGGACAAAACCTTTTTCTTTTAGCATTTTTCCAACCATTACCACCCCCACAAGATTCTTCTTCAACAAATATAAATTGATATCATTGTAAAAATGAAATAGAATCTTCTAGTTGACTTCCAGAGATTTCTTGTCAATAATCAAAAGGGCATACAAAATACATTACTCTATCAGAAATTAAACTGTAGATTGAAGACATTTGTCTTCTATTAAGTTTGTACATACATTTTCACATTTTAATTGCTTTCTGTAAGATTATTCTACATCTACTGTTAGTTTCAAAACATTTTGCTCTGTAGTTGCACACGTACACAAACACACACACATACATACTTTGTTTCATAGGCTTACTCCTCTTTCATAAAGATGTCTTTGTCTCCACCATTATTTGAGTTCTACCTGGTCACCAAGCGACATGTTTGTTCATGCATGCAGATGTTTTGAGCTGCCTAAGGACAGTCCCTGCCCTGAAGTCTTTTTCCCACAATTCATACAAAGGCCAACCTCAAAGGACCACCACTTAGGGTCCTCTGTGGGATTAAAAACAGGAGGTTTTACCACATGTTTTTTGTACTGTTTCTACTTCTAAGAGCCCCTCACACATGACATTAGAATTGGAGATACTTAAGAAAAAAAAAAGAGAGAGGGAGAGAAAGAATACCCTAAAAGTTAATCCTGCTGTTGACAGAAAGCAGAATTAGATGTTGGAATGTGTCCATTCCTTAATATCTCATATTGCTCTCATTTGTAGTGTAAAATGATGCAACACACATTGTACTCTGTCCGGTATTGCACTTAATCCCCTTAAAAGAAATGAATCATGTAGCAAAAGTCTTGCCTCCCAAACAACTTGCAAATTAGAAATGAGTAATTATTGTAGGGATATAACTATGAGTTTCTCAGAATAAATACGTTTTCGCAGTCCATGAGACAGCGTTCACAGGATTCTCCCATCCCAAATCCTGGAAACATTAAACTTCTGACACCCCCATTCTTGCGTTCAGGAACTGAGACATTTAAATGGGCATGAGTGGAAAAATCCACATTGGCTCACAGGATATGAATATGGTTTCCTTGCTTCGAGTGGCATCTTAATGGGAATTGTGTTTTGCACTCCAATTAAAGAGGCCAAGCCCTGGAGAAAGCCTCTAACTTTCAATAGTTGTATATAAATAGAGTGGGAGTGAACAGTCGCCTTCTGATTTTCCCAGGCCAGTTTTCAAGGACATCAGACTACAGAATCAACTACATGAGAAATATCACTACTTATATTGCCAATAGTGGTTTCCATCTTTAAGTTAGCATTTGCCATTCAGTAAAAAGTAAAGGAAACAAATCAAGAAAATGATAAATGATTTGTTACTTATTGTAATAAGGTAGTCCAAGGTAAATATCAATCATTTTTTAGAAAACAAATAACCTAAAGTAATAAAGATGTTTTAAAGTAATTTATCTTGATCTTTGTTCTTATAGAAATTCCATTGTTTCTCTTTCAAACTAAACTATAAATAAGAAATATCTTAAAATGTGGATAAAAATGATTAAAATTAGGAAACAAACAAGCTAGTGTTTATTATGAATATTTATTTAATTTTATTTAAACAAATTACTCCCTTAAACTATGGGCATGAATTATCTATCTGTTGTGTGTTTTTCTCTCGAGTCTTAACATGATGAGTATGAAGCTGAATTATGGTTTCTTGGCTGAGAACAACTGTTTCCAGTTTTTGGAACTTTAGTTCCATCACAGTTTCCAACTCAGTGAGTATACAGAGAATAGAAGAGTCTTAGGCAGCAATTTAACAAAATAAGATCATCATCCTTAGAACTTTCTCATATTATATGGTAGCAAAACTACAAATAAAAAGGTTTTATATTCATAAGAACATTTACAGTAGCTAAGGCTTGAGAATAATCTAAATGTTCAGCAACAAATGAATAGAGAAGGCATATTATTTATGTGCAAGAATAGTCCAAAGAACAGGATGTAATCTTGCTATTAGTTATTATACAAACAGAATTTGAGGATATTGTGATAACCAGATGAATAGAGACAAATACCATCAAATTTCACTTATATATTGAAAAAGAAGAACCAAAGTAAATCACTAAACCAAACCAAATGATTATATACAGCAAGCAGATTGGTTGACAACAGAGAGGTTGTTGGGAGTGATTGAAATAGGTAGAAGGAATGTGGCAATAAATGAAATTAAACTTTTGGTGGTGATCACAATATAATGCATAAGAGACAAAATTATAATGATGTGCACTTCAAATAGAGCATCATAAATGACTATCAGCATAGGGAAGACTTATTTAAAAGAAGATATGGATCAAAAACTATTTCTTATAAGGTCATTTGTAAAATTAAAAATTCAATAATGTGCTGGGTCAGGGAGTTTTTTATGGGAAGATTTCTATGGTCATCTTGAACTCAAAAGATTCATCTATAGATAATCCACAAATATCTTTCCTTTTTTCAGACATTCATTATGAATATATCAGCCATGAATTTAATTAATTATTTAAGAACATATTTATACTTTAATATTAAATTTTTTTAGGACAAAAAGCATATATCTGTGATAAGATGAATCATTTTACATATGCATTATTCCCTCTTGCTTAAGTTAAATTCCTATTTCCTAAATTTTGCAGGGTATTTTTTCCATTTTATTAAAACAGATTTTAGAAACCTATATTTTACACAGACTATAATTTAAATCATTTTGTATACATCAACTATGCTTTTCAAAACTAAAAGGGTGTTTTTAAAAACTTTTTGCTTTTGGTAAGGGTCATAGATGAAGCAGATGTTGGTCAAGGTTAAGGGTATATTAAAAATTTGGTGGTAGCCATGTAGCTTTTGTAGAAATAAGTTTTCTACACCACTGTGGGATCTATTCATGTAACCATAGACTAGAAAATTTGGTGGATTAGGGACTTGATGGAAACCCTTAGATAATAGCATGATAAGATCAATGGGGAAAAAAGGCAAAAGGTGAACTCAACAAAATCTTGGATGGTTGTCACATGAATTCTTGAACTTTTATTAAATCTTTTGAATTGCAAAAAAATAAAAAAAACTTTTTGCTTTTTCCTGATAATTTTTCAACAACTCTACTGGGATTACAAAGTGAATCAATTTCAGAAATAGAACTCAGATTCTTTTGTGTCATTTCTGATCAATAATCCTTTTGGTGAACATGGAGATAATAGTCTAGGAAGAGAACAGTATAGCATTGTTTCTAAGGAGACTTTCCAGGTATCATGATATAGTTGATGACTTCCTACACAAGACAATTAGGTGGCTTGCAAAAAGTTCTCATATTATCCAAACTTACTTCCTCTATACTACTCAAAATTTAATTGCAGATAAAATGATAGTTTTTAGTGATTAGACCATTTAAGAACATTGACTGTACATATATGTTCTTACTTTATTTTTATCATGCCTTTAGGAAATAAGCATGCTGGAGCCAGAGCAGTGGCACAAGCCATAAGATACCTGCTTTGCGAATGGTACCCTGGACGGTCTGCAGTTCCATCCCCTGGCATCTCATATGGTCCCCCAAGCCAGGAGTGATTTCTGAGAACATAGCCAGGAGTAACCCCTGAGCATCACTGGATGTGGTCCAAAAATCCCCCCCAAAAAATTAAAAAAAAATAAAGATTACCTCTAGCTTAGAAATAAACAACTGAGATGTAGAGAACAGGTAAGAAATGTGCCAAAGTGCCAAAGAAATAGTACAATGGGTAGTCTACATGCCTCACACAAGGCCCCCATGTCATCCCCAACTCTGCCAGAACCACACACACACACACACACACACACACACACACACACACACACACACACGTCAAAGTTCATTTTAATTTGTAAGTAATAGGACTAAATTTTTTTTTTGTGGGACACACCCAGTAGTGTTCAGGGGTTACACTTGGCTCTGCACTCAGAAATTATTCCTGGCTTGGGGGACCATATGGACTGTCAAGAATCAACCTTAGGTTGTGACATGTATAAGATAAGTGCCTTGTCCACTGTACAATCACTCTAGACCCAGAACTAAAATTTTAATTTGTATCTCCTTCAGAGTCCAGTTTAATAGTTAAAATTGAAATTACCTCTGTCATTGGAGGAATGTTTATTCTTTTAGGTTGCTACTCATCTTTTAAGATATACTTATACCCTTATATTTGTTTTCTTTATGCCAGCTAAGAATCTCAATTATCTTAGCTCTTAGAAACTAGAACTACAGGAAAATATAATCTGCATCTCTCTCTCCTCCTCCTCTTTCTCTCTCTCTCTCTCTCTCTCTCTTTCTCTCTCTCTCTCTCGTACTCTTCTTTTCTCTATTTGACAGTAGTTTTTGGAGTAAAATTATAGAGCATACACTAACACTAAGTCCATATGTGTTAATATGATTTTCAGCAATGTTATTAATTTAAAACGTGGGATGCTACCAGTTTTCTATTTGAGTGGTTGAAATTGTGTGTAGATGGCTATTTCCCACTTGTAAATACAGTCTTTTATCCCCATGAAGCCTCTGAAATGAGAGAAATAAAAATGCTGTTGCTAAATATTTAGGGATTATTTTATAAGCCAGTGAAAACAGAATCTATCATTTGTTTCACCAATAGTGGGAAGTTTTCTTTTCTTTTTTTTATTTTCCTATATAGGTCCCCTGGGAATGAGTGTACATAACACAAAATCATACTCCTTTATTTTTTTTCCAAAAATACTATTATTTCCATATGGTGACATCCATCTCCCTTTCCCAAATGCCCTAAGAAAGATTCTCCAGACAGATTCAATACTATTCAAACACATAAGGGATGGTTTATTTTAACTTCTATAGTGCAGTTTAAAACCAGACAAGTTTTTACCAAATGTACATGCTCAAAACTGTAGATAATTTTCTTCTTATTATAGCAGTTTAAAAATAAAAGTGAACTTTTCCACTTTCTCAGCACTTGAGCTGTTAAGGTGTGTGCATTCCAAGTGCCTAGATCCACAAGTCAGTGCCTTTTCATTGTCAGAGGAAGCTTGGGTACAATGTAGAAATTACTCTGGAGCAGAGGGTCTAAATCACTCCTTCAAACTATTAAACATTTGGTGAAACATCTTCTTTTCAATAAGCAAGCTTTAAGGCAGTTTTCCCCCAAATATATTTATTTTATCTAAATTGTGGTATCAGTCAATACATTTGGGGAATATTGTACAATTTTCTTCATCTTCTCTGTTTATAACACATGCTGTCCTAATAAAGGAAAGTCGTGAGTAGATAAGTTTTCTTCCATACAATGTTTTCTATTTTCTTTGCAATGAAACTATTCTATGGCATTACAGAGAGATATTTGGGTAATTGCCTTTGAGAAATATTGATCATTACAAGGTTCAATAGCTAATTCAATACATGGCTGACCTGGGTTCAATCCTTGGCATCCCATATGGTCAGATATGATTTCTGAGCACAGATCCAGGAGCACAGCTGGGTGTGGTCCAAAAACCAAAAAATAAATCATTTTATTTAAAGAATCATAATTTACAAATTGATAATTGAGTTTTAGGCATATATTTCAGCACCAACCCAACCACCAGTGTCAACTTCTTCCCTCCAGTGTTCCCATACGCAGTTTCCCCAACCTAACCCACTGCTCTATCCTCACATGCCACTTCACAGACACATTACAAAGTTCCATGGTTTCAGCTTAGATCTTATGCTTTCGTTGTTGTTAAGTCAATTCTTTGAACATAGAGCTAATGTACTCTCCCTCATCACCAGTAAAACTGAGGCCGCCCCCCCTAAGCCCCCTTCACTTTCTTTTTTCATCTTCCTTCCCTTTTGATTACTTTCCATCAATGTCTGTCATTCCCCCCCCCAAAAAAATAGGGTCAAAAGTGACATATTTTTTAGAGTAATTTTGTTATGTAGGTCACCAAACTCCTGGCTATGTTGTCAAATGATTAATATAGGTGATTTATGTTGGTAAGTGAAGTGCAGAGTAAGAGAGTGCTACTACCTCTGCATAACCCCCTTTGGTCTTGTAAGAAAGTGTTTGGGAAAACTGGGAGTACTAGAACTAGTAAAGTCTTCAACTTGGCCATCACCTCATCAGTCTCACTATGCAGCTGTTCCTAGCAATTACTTGATCTATTCAGCACAGCAATTTATCCCCAGCACCCAAGTTCTGGTGGAGCTAGAGATGTTCAAGAGATAAAGCACGTTTCTCAGATGGGTACTTCCAATACCTCCATTAATTAAAAGCAAGAAATTATACATCTCAGGTTAAGATATGAGAAACTTGCCAAATTAAGAAAAACTTGCATTTGCCATAGAAAGTTGGTTTCAATAAGATTTTTTCTCCAAAACTACCTCTACTTGGGGTAGAAATGAGCATATGTAGATGAGAGTCTGTTGGCTTTGTTATCAAGGAAGAGCTTTGAAAATTGGTGGTCCTCTCATGGTCTTATCACAGCCTTTTGTTTCTCTTAAATCTTCTTTCCCAAGAGGGCCACCCTTTTCTAAGAGGTTCCTCAGGTTCTGGCATCTCCAAAGGAATATAGCTTCCATGTCTTCGATTTTCTTCAAAACTGGTGGCAAGAAAACTCTCTAAATCTTCCCAAGGGATTCATTTGTTGGGGTTCTCTATCTGCCTGGATGCTTAAGTGGCATGTAGAGTGATTTTAATATTCATTGCCTTTTAAAAATTAAAATATGATTTTTTTTGTGTGGTACAACAAAATTCTTGTCAGTGCTGACACTAAGAACAGGGGGTTGGCTAATAGCAAATTTTGCAATTCTGAGCTTTAAGATTCTCCTAGAGCTCAGCGTGACCTTTTGAAATGGTCTTTGTGTTTTTTATAATGTAATGATTTTGTAATGCCAAACTTTTTGTTTTATACATAAGTACTTTATTAGTTAAAATTCAGAACCAACAGAAACACAGGAGAGAATGATTCTTCTATTCATTAAAACTAAAATTAAAAAGGTTTGGGTGGGGAAATTCAGGAATCACTGGCTAAAGCAAAATGGGTGTGATTCCCAATAGAATAAATAAGCTAACAAATTGGATAGAAACTTTCACATCTATGAATTTACTAGTTTTATATGTATACAGAAAATAGTGGATTTGGGGGTGGGTTGTAGAGTTAGTTAACTGATTTAATAGAATATTTTCCTAGAATCAAATTACAATGATCATACATAGCTGCATAAGGACACAAACAACTTCAACAAGTATTTTTTTTTTGCCTTTAAGCTAACAAGATTTTGAAGGTTCATTATATTCTTCTCCTGTGCTAACATGATCTTCTACTTGCATGCTTATTTTTCTTTTAGAAATATGAAATTATATTACTTTTTATTAGATAAATGTTTTCTGTTATAATATCATTAGTAGAGAAGTTAAACCAATAAAATGTTCAAACGTGATGATTTATGAATTAAAAATCTCTAACTTCACTAGAGATTCAACTATTTTCTTTATCACTCTTCCAGACTATAAAATTTTGGTCAAAATAAGATCAAATCATTAATGAACAATAATGAAAAGTAACTTCTCCCACTTAATTAGAAAATATGTATATAGGGGTTGGAGCAATAGCACAACAGTAGGGCTTTTTCCTTGCACCTATTGACCCAGGACAAATCCAGGTTCAATCCCCAGCATCCCGTATGGGCCCCCGAGCCTGCCAGGAGCAATATCTGAGCCCAGAGTAATAGCAGAGCATGGCTGAGTGTGGTGAACGAAGGAACAAAAGAAAGAAATCATGGAAAGAAAAAAAAGAAAGAAGGAAGGAAGGAAGGAAGGAAGGAAGGAAGGAAGGAAGGAAGGAAGGAAGGAAGGAAGGAAGGAAGGAAGGAAGGAAGGAAGGAAGGAAGGAAGGAAGGAAGGAAGGAAGGAAGGAAGGAAGGAAGGAAGGAAGGAAGGAAGGAAGGAAGGAAGGAAGGAAGGAAGGAAGGAAGGAAGGAAGAAAGAAAGAAAGAAAGAAAGAAAGAAAGAAAGAAAGAAAGAAAGAAAGAAAGAAAGAAAGAAAGAAAGAAAGAAAGAAAGAAAGAAAGAAAGAAAGAAAGAAAGAAAGAAAGAAGAAAGAATGCACATGATCCACTTTTTTAAATTATTGAAGGAAAAAATTAGCAGGATGGGAGAAAATGTTAATTTTCTTTTAATTTCCTAAAGTATGCTGTCACTAATTTTTAAAGTAAGGTATATTGGAAACATACTATATTTACAAATAAACCTCTAAGGTATATTGGGAAGAGTACGAATGTAAAGTCTTTCAAAACAATCATTCTGGTAGTCCACTGAAATCTTAATCTCAGTCCTTAGTCTGGAAACAAAATAATTTTTACTTGGAAATTCTGATGACATTGCCTACAATGTCATTGCCAGCATAAGTGTTAAAAGGAAAAAGGAGAGAGCAGTGACATAATTGCAACATAATTGCTCTCTCCTTTTTCCTTTGAACACTGATTTGTGATCCACTTAAATCACCACCCCTGTCTTTTTATGTAAAGTGGGTTTAATCATTGCAATTCCTAAGAACACCCATTTGGGTTGAATATTTATGAGATTTGTAATGATTTTATCTCTATTGTAGTCTACATTAATTTAGTGGTAATAAGGTAGGTTATTTTAAAGAGAACATATTGTTATACATAGTACCTTGAAATATTCTATACTGTACTTGAGTAGCCATGTTTTGGGGGACTTAAAGTCCTGAAAATCATTCACATTCAATGTTTTGATCTATAAATTTAAATGGAAAAATTTTCCTTGAGATTTAGCTCAATAGTTGATTAAGTTCATAGTACTTATTTACAACCTTGCTGAAAAACTCTAGGAAAACAATTGAAGAAAACCCATCTAAGATCTTCTAAATAAAATATTATGTGTTTTTGCATTTCAGTCCTTTTATAAGTGATTAATTATTCACTGTATTCACTACATTTAAATCTATTAGTATGGCCATTGACCAATAAGCATTAAAGACATAAAAATCAATCATTCTTGGTAGTTAAAATCCTGACATGGCTAATTATGGAAGATAATAAATCCTAGCTTTAAATAAAATTCTTCATCATGATTACAACAATTAAGTATAAACATATTAAGTTCCTGACAAGAGCTATCAACTAATGAAATTCACTCATATTTGTAAAAGTTAAAAACACTGGGGCCGGGCGGTGGCGCTCGAGGTAAGGTGCCTGCCTTACCTGCGCTAGCCTAGGAGACGGACCGCGGTTCGATCCCCCGGCGTCCCATATGGTCCCCCAAGCCAGGAGCGACTTCTGAGCACATAGCCAGGAGTAACCCCTGAGCGTCACCGGGTGTGGCCCAAAAAAAAAAAAAAAACCAAAAAAAAAAAAAGTTAAAAACACTATTTAAAATGGTAATTAATTTAACATTTCAATTAAAACCAACAGATGATTGCAATGAACCAAGAAGCAAATTATTCAAAAAAGTGATTTGTGCCCTTTTGCCAGCCCAGTGAGTGCATGGACCTGGGCGCCTGAACCCTCCACTGTTCTGGGACTGCCCTACTTCCTCAGGACTCCTTCCGCTGGCCTCGTGAGCAAGCAGGTTTGAGATCTACCTGCCAGACCAGGAATCACATGTATCTTGACCTGGAACCTTTAGGCAGGGTTGAGACAGCCATCCCCCTCTTCCCCAGCACCATAATCTGCACGAACACATGAGATAGTCTAACTTGCAACACATAGGTACAGTCATACAAACCTAACACTCAATTTCCTCAGCTAATCCCACAGTCCATAAAACAGGATAGCAAAACACTGAAGCAGTTGGTAATATCCCAATCATACTTAGACAAGCCATCTGGCTAAGGAAAAAATAAACTCTAAATCGAATATACCTTCAAGCACCTTTAATACAATCAGTACAGCTGTCCACTTTATTAAACAACCACAAAACTCAACATTCAAAAAACCAGATGCAAAGAAAAAAATGGGTAAACTAAGGAAGACACTAATAGCTGGGGAAATGGAAAGAAATCCTATCAAGTTTCCAAGTCCACCAAAACGCATGAGTCCAATAGACGAAGACCTAAAAGCAGCAATGAATGCCCTAGCAAGGGAAATCAAGGAATCCCTAGCATGTGAGATTAAAAAATCCATAGATGAACAATTCAAACAACTAAAAAAAAAGAAATTTTACAGAAGATGAAAAAATTCATACAATTGGAGTTAGGGGAAATAAAAAAACATGTTAGCAAGCCATAATAATAGAATTAAACAGTTAGAAGAAAGCTTAGAGGAACATGAGGAAAAACTACAAAACAACAACAACAACAAAGAAGTCAATAAGAAAGCAAGAGACAAAACATTGGAGGAAAAAGTTAGGTACCTAATGAACGAAGATAAAAGAAATAACCTACAAATTGTAGGATTACCAAAAGGGGAGAAAAAGGGAAAAGGAGAAGAAGTAGTGAGGGAAATAAGAGAAGAGAATTTTCCCACCCTCTGGAGAAAAAAAAAACCATACAAATTCAGGAGGCAAAAAGAGTCCCCAATAAAATAGACCCTAACAGACCAACACCAAGACATATAGTAATCCAACTGGCAAAAAAGAAAGAGAAAGATGAATTCTTTAAAGCAAAGGGAGAGAAAAACCCTCAAATACAAAGAGAGGGACATAAGAATCAAACCAGACCACCCATTTGGAACAATTCATGCAAGAAGACAGTGGAGTGACATATTTAAACTACTGAATGAAAGAAACTTCCAACCTTGGGTACACTACCCAGCAAAACTCTTATTCATATGAGAAGGAGAACTAAAAACATTCTTAGACAAATAAGTACTCACACTATTTGCGCTAAATGAACTTCTCAAAGATGTTCTACACAATTCCCAACTTTAACAACAACTACTCTACTCAAAACAATAGCACAACAACCCTCTCTGGCAGTAATCTCCTTAAATGTCAGTGGGCTAAATTTCCCTATTAAAAGACACAGAGTATAGGGATGGATCAGAAAACAAAAACCAGACATCTGCTGCCTCCAAGAAACACACCTAAAAGAACGGACAGACACAGACTTACAATTAAAGGATGAAAATCAATTATTCAAGCCAACAGAAAACAATAAAAAGTCGGGACAGCTATTCTTATATCAGACCAAATTGCATTCAACCTCAAGAAAGTGCTTAGAGACCAAGAGGGTCACTACTTACTGATCAGGGGAACAGTAGACCAAGAAGAACTAACCCTGATCAATATCTATGCACATACTGTAGAGTCAGCAAAATATGTAAGGCATTTGCTCACAAAAACATAAGGAAAACATAAGAAAAAGCATAAGGAAGGAAATGTGATAGTAGTAGGAGATTTCAATACTCCACTATCACCACTAGACAGATCCACCAGGCAGAAAACTGGCAAAGCCATAAGAGCCCTAACCTAGAAATTAGGAAAATTGGGCCTAACAGACCTATACAGGGCTCTCCACCCCAAGAAAGCAGAATATACATTCTTCTCAAGTGCATATGAAACCTTCTCTAGAATAGACCATGCCTTAGGATATAAATCTAACTTGCACAAAGTCACAAACATAGGATTATTAGAAGTACCCCATCAGATCATTATGAAACAGAGATGAGGATGGATTGTAAAAAGAAACTATGGAGAAAATCCAACATCTGGAGATTAAACAACATGCTACACAACAGCAGCTGGATCAAGGAGAAAATAAAGGAAGAAATAAAAAGATTCCTTGAGGCAAATGATAATGAAGAGACAAATTGTCAAAATCTATGGGAGACAGCAAAAGCAGTAATTAGGGGAAAAATCATAGCAATATAGGCGCATATCCAGAGAGAGGAAAAGGACAAAATCAACAGTTTACAAGGACACCTTAAGGAACTGGAAAAACAACAACAAAGAAACCCAAACACAGCCAGAAGAAAAGAAATAATAAAAAACCAGGGCAGAAATAAACAACATAGAAACAAAGAAAACAATACAAAAAATCCATGAGACCAGGAGTTGGTTTTTCAATAAACAAGATAGACAAACTACTGGCAAGACTTGTGGGGAAAAAAAGGGAAAACACCCAAATAAATATGACCACAAATGAAAGGGGAGAACTTACAACAGAACCCCTAGAAATCTAAGACATCATGAGGGCATACATTGAACAACTGTACTCAGTGAGACTAGAGAATCCAGAGGAAATGACAAATTTCTGGAAAAATATCATCTACCAAGACTAAATAAGGAGGCTGTAGGACCTAAATGGTCCAATCACATCTGAGGAAATTGAAACAGTAATTAAGAAACTCCCCAAGAATAAAAGTACTGGTCCAGATGCTTTTATGGGTGAATTTTATCAAACATTTTGAGAAGAATTACAACCACTGATCAATCCTCAGTCTCTTTCAAAATATTGAAAAGACAGGAATCTTTCCTAACTCCTTTTATGAGGGCATATCACACTCATTCCCAAAGACATCAAAGACACTGTCAAGAAGAAAAACTATAGACTGATCCCACTAGTGAACATAGATGCAAAAATCCTCAACAAAATCTTAGCAAACCGAATCCAACAATACATCAAAAAAATTACACACTATGACCGAGTGGGTTTCATTCTAGGGATGCAAGGATGGTTCAACATATGCAAATCAATCAACATCATACACCAGATCAACAAGAATAAAGACAAAAACCACATGATCATATCAATCAATGCAGAGAAGGCATTTGACAAAATCCAACACCCATTCGTGCTGAAAACACTCAGCAAAATAGGGTTAAAAGTAACCTTCCTGAAGATAGTTACAGCTATCTATGAAAAGCCCACAGCCAACATTATCCTTAATGGTGAAAAACTGAAAACATTTCCACTAAGGTCAGGAACTAGGCAAGGCTGCCCACTTTCTCCATTCTTTTTCAACATAGTTTTAGAAGTACTGGCAATAGCTGTCAGGCAAGAGAAGGAAATTCAAGGAATCCAGATAGGGAAAGATGAAGTCAAACTATCTCTTTTTGCAGATGATATGAAGACATACATAGAAAATCCTAAAGAATCCACAGTAAAACTCCTAGAAACAATAAGCCAATACAGCAAAGTGGCTGGCTACAAAATAAATACACAAAAGACAATAGCATTCCTCTAAACAAATAAAGTAAAGCAGAAAGACATTAAGGAGTCAGTCCCATTTGAAATAGTATCTAAAATATCAAGTATCTGGGGATCTACCTGACAAGAGAAGTGAAAGACCTATACCATGAAAACTTCAAAACACTCCAGCAAGAAATTGAAGATGGCCTAAGGAAATGGAAGAACACCCCCTGCTCATGGGTAGGAAGAATCAACACAATCAAAATGACTATCTTACCTAAATTACTATATAGATTCAATGCAATCCCTATCCAAACTCAGACACGATTTTTAAGGAACTAGAACAATCAAATATAAAGTTTATCTGGAACCACAAAAAAACCTAGGTTAGCCAAATCCATACTGAAAAACAAGAAACTGGGTGGCATTACTTCACCTAACCTGAAGCTTTATTATAAAATCGTACTCATCAAAACAGCATGGTACTGGAACAAAGAGTATCAGACAGTGGGTGGGCTAGAACAGAATATCCAGAGCTTTACCCACAAATATACAGACAACTGATATTTGACAAAGAATCCAAGAACCTGAAATGGAACAAAGATGGTCTCTTCAACAAGTGGTGTTGGAACAACTGGGTAACCACCTGTAAGAAACAAAAAATTGATCCATATCTCACCCCCTACCCAAAAATCAACTCAAAATGGATTAAAGACCTAAAAATCATATCTGAAACTATAAAGTTCATTGAGGGGAAAATAGGTAGGACACTGCAAGACTTATATCTCAAAGAAATCTTTGATGATGGAATGCCAATGGCAAGAGTAATAGCATCAAAAGTAAACAAATGGGACTACATGAAACTAAAGAGTTTCTGTATGGCTAAAGAAACACTTGCTAAAACTAAAATACACCTAACAGAATGGGAAAAAATTTTCACACTTAAAACATCAGATAAAGGATTGATATCTAGGATATACAAAGCACTCAGAAAGGTGAGCTCCATGAAACCCAATTTAGCTATAGATTAATGGGGAGAAGAAATGAATAGACACTTTTCCAAGGAAGATCGACAGATGGCCAAAAAACATATGAAAACATGTTCACCCTCACTCATCATTAGAGAAATACAAATTAAGATAACAATGAGGTACAACCTAACACCAGTGAGGATGGCAACATAAAAAATAATGGTATCATTGGGAAAAAGAATATGGGAGGCATTACTTTCTCCAACTTAAACTGTATTACAAAGCAATAGTTATCAAAACAGTATGGTGTTGGAATAAAGACAGACCCTCAAATCAGTGGAATAGGCTTGAATACTCAGAGAATGTTCCCCAGACATACAATCACCTAATATTTGATAAAGGAGCAAGAAATCCTAAATGAAGCAAAGAAAGCCTCTTCAACAAGTGGTGTGGGCACAACTGGCTAGCCACTTGCAAAAAACAAAAAAGTGAATTTAGACTCCCAGCTAACCTCATGTACAAAGGTAAAATCCAAATGGATTAAAGACATCAATATCAGACCTGATACCATAAGGTATATAGAACAACACGTAGGTAAAACACTCCATGACATTGAGAATAAAGGCATCTTCAAGGGAGAAAACTGCACTCTCCAAACAAGTGAAAGCAGAGATTACCAGATGGGAATATATTAAACTGAGAAGCTTCGGCACCTCGAAGGAAATGGTGCCCAGGATACAAGAGCCACCCATTGAGTTGGAGAAACTATTCACCCAATACCCATCAGATAGGGGGCTAATCTCCAAAATATACAAGGCACTGACACAAGGAAAAATATCTAATCCCATCAAAAAATGGGGAAAGAATTGGACAACACTTTGATAAAGAAAAAACACAAATGGCCAAAAGGCACATGAAAAAATGCTCCACATCACTAATCATTAGGGAGATGAAAGTCAAAACAATGATGAGGTACCACCTCACACCACAGAGATTGATTGGCACACATCACAAAAAATGAGAACAAGCAGTGTTGGCGGGGATGCAGAGAGAAAGGAACTCTTATTCACTGCAGGTGGGAATGCTGTCTAGTTCAACCTTTCTGGAAAGCGATATGGAGATTCCTCCAAAAACTGGAAATTGAACTTCCATATGATCCAGCTATACCACTCCTAGGAATATACCCCAGGAACACAAAAATACAATACAAAAACCCCTTCCTTACACCTATATTCATTGCAGCACTATTTACCATAGCAAGACTCTGGAAACAACCAAGATGCCCTTCAACAGATGAATGGCTAAAGAAACTGTGGTACATATCCACAATGGAATATTATGCAGCCATCAGGAGAGATGAAGTCATGAAATTTTCCTATACATGGATGTACATAGAATCTATCACGCTGAGTGAAATAAGTCAGAGAGAGAGAGAGAGAAACACAGAATGGTCTCACTCACCTATGGGTTTTAAGAAAAATGAAAGACATTCTTGCAATAATTTTCAGAGACAAAAGAGAGGAGGGCTGGAAGTTACAGCCCACTTCATGAACTTCACCACAAAGAGTGATGAGTTTAGTTAGAGAAATAACTACATTGCGAACTATCCTAACAATGAGAATGTATGAGGGAAATAGAAAGCCTGTCTAGAGTACAGGTGGAGGTGGGGTGGGGAGGAGGAATATTTGGGACATTGGTGGTGGGAATGTTGCACTGGTGATGGGGGGTGTCCTTTTATGTGACTGAAAGAGAACCACAATCATGTAACCAATGTTACACATGTAACCAATGTGTTTAAATAAAAAATATTATAAGAAAGAGAGCGAGAGAAAGAAAGTGCAGTGATTACTAACAATATTCTTTATTGCTTTAATTTTACCAATTACTTAATTTTACTTCAGCTTCTTTGTCCTCAGGGGGCCTTGGAAACAAAGGGTGGATACCCTAATTTTAAGCCTTGGCGGTCATATACATATACTTACCATATACAGTGCCCATTATGTTAATGTCTTGATAAAATACTCTAATCCACTTCCTTTTGTTTATGTCTTCAGTTAGGACCCAAAGAATATGATCATTCAGACCACTGGAACTGTCAATGGCGCACCACATTGAAATAAGTGGGACTTATGCTACAGGTCCCACTCATCAAATAAGTTTTGGCAAACCACTACTTCTTCTTTCTTCTTTTTCTTTCTTCCTTCCTTCCTTTCTTCCTTCCTTTCTTTCTTTCTTTCTTTCTTTTTCTTTCTTTCTTCTTTCTTCCTTTCTTTCTTTCTTTCTTCTTTCTTTCTTCCTTCCTTCCTTCCTTTTTCTTCTTTCTTTCTTTCTTTCTTTCTTTCTTTCTTTCTTTCTTTCTTTCTTTCTTTCTTTCTTTATTTCTTTCTTCCTTCCTTCCTTCCTTCCTTTCTTTTCCTTTCTTTCTTCTTTCTTTCCTTCCTTTCTCTCCTCTTTGTCCTCTTTCTTTCTCTCTTCTTTCTTTCTTGCTTTCTTTCTTCTTTCTTCCCTCCCTTCCTTCCTTCCTCCTTTCTTTCTTCCTCTTTCTTTCGTTCATTCTTTTCTTTCTTTCCTTCTTCCTTTTTATCTCTTCTTCCCTCTACTTCTTTTTTCCCTCTGTCCTTTACTCTTCTTCATCAGTTCAATCCATTGCAAAACAAAAAAAAAAATAGCTCTCACTGTCAGTTGCTCCTTAGGAAAAATACCTCTATTCTTAAAATGCAGCAGACGATACTACATAGGGTAACCACATTCTATAGTCCTCACCACCAAATTGCTTAGTATTCTAGATGTGAAAACTGTGCTTATCCTTAAAAGCTCGAGCCATTATATAATCCTAAAACCTTTATCTAGCAAAGACCACCCCCATCAGTGATGAAGAACCTAGTAAGTGGGAAACCCTCCAATACCGATTCACTGGCCCAATCCTCTCTAACTTAGTTTTACCTTATTCACTTATTCTTCTTTTCTCTTCTCTCTTATCTTTTATTTTCCTCTGCTTTCTCTCCTAAGCCATATCTTAACCAATTATTTATCTTTTCTTAACTCAATCATATCTTAAGAGCTCAGACCCAGCCTATGAGGATCAGGCCTCCAACAACAAGCTAAGAATAGAATACTAACGTCTGTCTTTATGTGGGCATGAGTTGGTAGACAGTGGACTCCTCTCTGATTGCCTAACCTAAATTGTAAACAAACCAATGCCTAAATAGTCCTTCTTATATATTACCCCTCTTCCTCCCCTTTAAAAATTCTTCTAACCTCTCATCCCCCAATCCTGATCTATTATCCTTCCTTATTTAACTCTCTTTACCCTCAGTTATTAACCCAGTAGGTACTGGGATCAACCTTCTGCTCCAATAAACCACCACCAAGTTCCCAAATGAAAAGGATACACTCCCGTCCCCATATCACATGCCTTGGCAAGAAATTACAACCAACACACCTGCTGATTCATGCTTCATGGCTCATCTTCTTACCCTTCTAATCATAGACTGTTGCATGTCACTGACTGAGCCCCAGAAGAACCCCAGTCCAAGGATACTTCCCTCATGGATACAAATAATTTCGCAAGCTCAACAAGACACGATGTGTGATGAAAAAAATGTCCTGGACTCCACCCACCACAAGAATATCACAAAATACTCAATGGGGAAGCCTATATTTCCTTTATGTGTTTAATGCCTCGATAACAATACCTCCTAGTCTTTTTATTACCAAAAGTAAGTAAGTCTCATAAACAGCATTTTTTCTGTAATGCCTTTACAATGTATTTTATTTATTTCTTCTATTATATATCTATCTATCTCTATATATAGAGAAAAGCTACCAGAAAACTCTTGCCTGGGATAAAATCTCTGTTCAAATCCAGGGCACAAATATTGTGCAGACTATCATTCTTCCTCTAAATCCACCAGCAATATAATTTGTCACCATACCCTTTTGCATATGCAATCTAAGTAAATGGAAATGTTATGCACAAAAACAAGCTCTTATGTACTAGGGATAAGAACCCATATTTAAAAAAAAATGCAGGGTCGCCTCCCACCATAAGCATGTGTAATGTAAACCGAACTTAGTCTCTATGTGATTGGACATCAACCATCCAACCCAGAACCCCAAATCCCAGACATGGAACCAACACAGGTCTCAGCAACAGCACCAGGAACCAAACTCCTCCAGGGTAAACTCTGAGTGCTGTCCTGGCTCCAACTTGCACCAGTTTTAACATGACATCCTGACATGAGGAAACGGCAATAACTTGACCTAAGAGAGGGCTGCCCCATCTCATCACCAAACCATAAGATGCAACCAGGAGACATGTCATCTCTTGTCCTAAGCAAAAATCAAAATCGCTATCTACAGAAGAAGACTGACTTTGACAAATATGGTCTGGACAGAACCTATCAAGGGACCAGTGAGGAAGTTTCTAGCCTAGGCCTTGGCCTAAGATTTGTACAAAAACCAAGATCTCTAATTTCAGAGGTTGAATTTTGACAACTGTGACTGAAAACTTCTGGAACTATGCTGAAAGACTATACTAGGCTCTGTCCTAGGTTCTGAACAAAAACCAAGACCACTAATTACAGAAGACTGATTACAACAGTGATGGAACAGAACTCCTACAACCAAAAAGAAAAACTCTTCTAGCCTTCACCCTATGACCTATGCAAATAACAAGATCTCCAGTTACAAAGGCGGGATGTCATCACCCACATCTGAGTGGGAAGTTTCCTGGCACCATAAAAAGACCTTGGTTTGTGTAAATGAGTTAGCATGGAGCCTGAAGTTGTTCCCATGGCAGTATGCTTCAAGGGTGCAGAAACCCTATATCTCTTAGGCCAAAGGAATTCCACTGTAATTTCCCCAATATTTACCATGCCAAAGAAGAAGAAGAAGAAGAAGAAGAAGAAGAAGAAGAAGAAGAAGAAGAAGAAGAAGAAGAAGAAGAAGAAGAAGAAGAAGAAGAAGAAGAAGAAGAAAGAGGAGGAGGAGGAGGAGGAGGAGGAGGAGGAGGAGGAGGAGGAGGAGAAACGACCCTTTTTTTTTTAAGAAGTTGCTGGTCTGGGTTTTTTTGTTTTGTTTGTTTTCTCTTTTTTTTTTTGATAGCTGATGGTTTGGGTTTTTGGTTTGTTCTTTGTTTATTCTTTTTGTAATTTTTTTGTTATTCCCTCATTGTTTTTGTCTTTGCTTTGTTTTGTTTTTCTACCTTTTTCTTCTTTTTTCCCTTCCATTTTCTAAATGGATATTTATAACACCTAAATGGACTCCTCCTAGTTTTTCTTCTTTTTGTTTTCCTTCCCCCCCAACCCCCGATGGTAACAAGACCAGACAGTCAAATGTTCATTTGGTGGAAATGTCAAATTAATTCCAAAGCAAATAGTTAAAGATTAAAATTTAAATGCCAAGCTAGATGTGGAAAAAAGTGAATGTATCTAGTTTTATCTTCCCATGAGCATTTAAAATGGTGTATAGTAGAAAAGCTAAATGTATAATATATATAGCTCTCTAGATTACACATAAATATAATTCTTTTAGCAGAAGAAAGACAATGACCTCAACAAAAGCAAGCAATTTTAATCAATGTAGTAGAAAATAATTTTTTGATAATATCTCATGTAACGGTATTTTACTTCCAAATAAGAAGTGATGGAAGATATTCTGTCCTGTAGAATTTTAGAAAACACTAACATTGGGGCCTGCGAGGTGGCGCTAGAGGTAAGGTGTCTGTCTTGCAAGCGCTAGCCAAGGAAGGACCGCAGTTCCAGCCCCTGGCGTCCCATATGGTTCCCTCAAGCCAGGGGCAATTTCTGAGCTTAGCCAGGAGTAACCCTGAGCATCAAACGGTGTGGCCCAAAACGAAACAAAACAAAACAAAACAAAAACATTAACATTTGGGTGAGGAAGAAACTCAGACATTTGTGATGGGAAATGTGCACTGGTACATTATATGATTGAAACTCAATCATGAACAACTTAAATTATAATTAAAGTAATTATAAATTATAATTAAAGTAATTATAATATAAAAATAAAACAGTAACATTTAAAGACCACATATGGTCATAAATGTATATATTCTCTAATAAAATATAATTATAAATTTCCATAAAGTAAGTAACTTATTTGAGGGAACATTGAGTGAACATTATGGAAACTACCAATGGAAGACTTAATACCCTAACGCAATAATGGATGTTCATTATACTTTATAAAAAGCTAGCATATTATTTGCATATAATCCCATAAAAACCAAAGAGTGATTACATACAATAAAATGTAAAGTTATTTTTATACATTTCCTGAAATTCCACTCTTCCATGAAATCTCTTAGATTAACTCATAATTAAACTAAAAAAATATTCCTTAAATAAGCACTGTCATTTTTTCTAAATTTAATTTCTCCTTAGTTTATGTATTATGACACACTTTCTTCACATGTAGTTACACAATGTTTGGTCTGCTAACACAAAGACAAATGAATAATTTGATTTATTTCTTAGATTATAATTTCTAGGACACAGAGCCATGTATTTTTAATTTCCTGTTTTTAATTTACCTTTCTTTTTCCTGTGTCATTTATAATTTGAGAATAATGTGGACAATGAGGGAGAGAATAGAAACATTATTAGAGTAAGTAGGGAAAGGTAATGGGGCATGTATTTAGAGTTCTGCTGCATAAAGGGAGAAGTGTTATTAGATAAAATTAGAGCTTTCTTTGACCTGCTAATTTAGAACTTCTAACTCTGAGAGATCAAATAATGGAATTGCATTGTCATTAAATTTGTGTATGAGATATATGGATATATATGTCTCTGGGAAACTTATTTCACTTTTATAAAACTCAATTTTTATGATACATAACACTTCTTAAATTGATAATGAAGTCAAACCAGACCTTATGGATCCTCTCTATCCCAGACTTTATCTAACATACAGACTTTGGAACCCATCAACCATTAACAATTTTAATTTCTCCTATCTAAGTGCATTGAATAACCAGGTATCCACTTTCCTTGCCCCATGCTGTCAGGGAAAAGACAGCTTCACTCCCCAGGAATCATGCAGGAAACCATTACCACAATAACTTCCATGTAAATACTCTGCTTTACTCATCTCACAGACTCCAAGGGCAGGTCCACATATAACCACAGAGTCCTATTTTACTGGAACGATATAAAAATTGTTTGAATTATAGAATATAGATCCTTCACATCTTTAGTCAGGTTGGCTCCAAGATATTTGGGTTTGTGTGGAACAAATGTGAATGAGATTGTTCTTTTAATGTCCATTTCTTCCCTATCATTATTAGTGTATAAAAAGGCCATTGACTTTTGTGTGTTAATTTTGTAGCGTGCCACTTTGCTATATGAATCTATTATTTCTAGAAGCTTTTTGGTAGAGTCTTTAGGGTTTTCTAAGTAGAGTATCATGTCATCTGCAAACAGTGAGAGCTTGACTTCTTCCTTTTCCATCTGGATTCCCTTGATATCTTTTTTTTGCCTAATCACTATAGCAAGTACTTCCAGTACTATGTTGAATAGGAGTGGTGAGAGAGGACAGCCTCGTCTTGTACCAGAATTTATTTGCCACTGGCTTGTGGTAGATGGCCTTAACTATATTGAGAAAGGTTCCTTTTATTCGTATCTTGCTGAGAGTTTTCATCAAGAATGGGTGTTGAACCTTATCAAATGCTTTTTCTGTGTCTATTGATATAACCGTGTGATTTTTATTTTTCTTGTTGTTTATGTTGTGTATTATGTTGATAGATTTATGGATGTGAAACCATCCTTGCATTTCTGGGATAAAACCTACTTGATCAAAGTGAATGATCTTATTGATGAGGCACTAGATCCTGTTCACCAGGATTTTGTTGTGGATCTTTGCATCTGTGTTCATCAGGGATATTGGTCTGTAATTTTCTTTTTTGGCAGCATCTCTGTCTGGTTTAGGTATCAAGGTGATGTTGGCTTCATAAAAGCTATTTGGAAGTGTTCCTGTTTTTTCAATTTTATAAAAGAGCCTGGCCAGGATTGGTAGTAGTTCCTCTTGAAAGGTTTGAAAGAATTCATTAGTGAATCCATCTGGGCCTGGGCTTTTGTTTTGGGGCAAATATTTGATTACGGTTTTAATTTCCTCAATAGTGATGGGGTGTTTAGATATGCTACATCTTCTTTATTCAACCGTGGAAGGTTATATGAGTTCAAAAATTTATCCATTTCGTCCAGGTTCTCATATTTAGTGGCGTAGAGTTTCTCAAAGTATTCTCTGAATGCCCTTTGAATCTCTGCAGTATCTGTAGTGATCTCCCCTTTTCATTTCTAATACGTGTTATCAAGTTTCTCTCTCTCTTTTGCTTTGTGAGTTTTGCCAATGGTCTATCAATCTTGTTTATTTTTTCAAAGAACCAACTTCTGCTTTTGTTGATCTTTCGGATTGTTTTTTGGGTTTCCATTTCATTGATTTCTGCTCTCAGTTTTGTTATTTCCTTCTGTCTCCCTATTTTTAGTTTCTTTTGTTGATCATTTTCTAATTCTATAAGCTGCATCATTAAGCTATTCATGTATGCTCCTTCTTCCTTCCTGATGTGTGCTTGAAAAGCTATAAATTTTCCTCTCAGTACTGCTTTTGCTGTATCCCATAGTTTGTGTTTTTATTGTCATTTGTTTCCTGGAAATTTTTTATTTCTTCTTTGATTTCATCTTGGACCCACTGGTTGTTCAGTAGTAGACTGTTTAATTTCCAGGTGTTAAATTTTTTCTTCTGTGTCCCTTTGTAGTTCATATCTAACTTCAGAGCCTTGTGGTCAGCAAAGGTAGCCTGCACAATTTCTATCTTCTTTGATTTTATGGAGGTATGTTTTATGTGCCAGCATGTGGTCTATCCTGGAGAATGACCCATGTACGTTGGAAAAGAATGTGTATCCAGGTTTCTTAGGATGGAGTATCATATATATATATATATATGATACTCCATCCTAAGAAATCCTAAGATATCTACTAGGTCTCTTTCTTCCATTTCTCTTTTCAGGTCTAGTATATTTTGTTGGGTTTCCATTTGGTTGACCTATCAAGTATTGACAAACCTGTGTTGAGGTCTCCCACAATTATTGTGTTATTATTGATATCCTTTTTCAGATTTGTCAACAATTGTATTAAATACTTTGCTGGTCCCTCATTGGGTGTGTATATGTTTAGGAGAGTGATTTCTTCCTGCTGTACATATCCCTTGATTAGTACATAATATCTATCTTTGTCCTTTACAACTTTTCTGAGTATAAAATTTGTGTAATCTGATATTAGAATGGCCACCCCCGCTTTTTTAAGGGTGTTGTTTGCTTGAATGATTTTCCTCCAGCCTTTAATTTTTGAGTCTATGTTTATTCTGACTATTCAGGTGTGTTTCTTGTAGGCAGCAGAAGGTTGGCTTCAGTTTTTTGATCCATTTCGCCATTCTGTGCCTCTTAATGGGTGCATTTAGTCCATTGACATTGAGAGAAACAATTGTCATGGGATTTATTGCCATCTTTGTGTAGAAGTTTGGTGTGTTTTTGTTCTGTCTTGTCTTTAGAATAGATTTTTCAGTCATTCTTTTAAGGCTGGTTTTGAGTCTATAAAATTTTTTGAGCTGTTGTTTATCTGTGAAGCCATGTATACTTCCTTCAAACCAAAAGTGAGTTTTGCTGGGTGCAGTATTCTTGGCGAAGCATTTATTTCATTGAGTTTTGTCACTATACCCTACCACTGCCTTCTGGCCTTGAGTGTTTCTGGTGACAGGTCTGCTGTAAATTTCAAGGATGCTCCCTGGAATGTAATTTTCCTTTTTGATCTTGCTGCTTGCAGTATTCTATCTCTATCTGTGGGATTCATCATTGTGACTAGGATGTGTCTTGGGTGTTTCTCCTGGGGTCTTTTTTAGCTGGTACTCTTTGGGCATGCAGGATTTGGTCACATGTTTTCTTTAGCTCTGGTAGTTTCTCTGTGATGATGTTCTTTTTTTTTTTTTTTGGTTTTTGGGCCACACCCGTTTGACGCTCAGGGGTTACTCCTGGCTATGTGCTCAGAAATCGCCCCTGGCTTGGGGGGACCATATGGGACGCCGGGGGATCGAACCGCGGTCCGTTCCTTGGCTAGCGCTTGCAAGGCAGACACCTTACCTCTAGCGCCACCTTCCCGGCCCCTGTGATGATGTTCTTGACTGTTGATTCTTCCTGGAGATTTTCTTCTTGGGTCTCTGGGACTCCAATGATTCTAAAGTTGTTTCTGTTGAGCTTATCAAAGACTTCTGTTTTCATCTGCTCATATTCTTTGAGTAATTTTTCCATTGTCTGATTATTTGATTTAAGGCTTTTTTTCCAATCTCTTCTGCTGTGTAAAGTTGTTATGCATCGCATATTCCAGCGCACTAATTCTATCCTCAGCTGCTTTTAACCTGTTGGAAAGCTCATCCATTATGTTCTTCAATTTGTCTACTGACTTTTTCAGACCTGTTATTTGACCTGATATTTCAGTTTGGAGTTTTCTAATTTCTATCTTCATATTCTCTTGATTTTTATTAGTGTTCTGATCTATACTTTCTTTGAGTTCTGTGAGCATCCTCCATATTTCTTCTCTAAACTCCATTTCTGAACGACTGCTTAGGTGGTTGGCCATTGTTGGGTCATCAGAGTTTCCATCTTCATTCTCTATGGCTGAGTTGGTCTGCATAGTTTCCCCATTGTCACGCTTATGCTGTGGGTTTTTCTACGTGTTGTGGTTGTATTCATTGACTAAGTGGAGTGCGCAGTGGTGAAGTGAAGTCGGGCAGCCATGCTCCTCTGCTTTGACCCCTTATAGGTGGGCTTAAAGGGGCCACAGAGTCAGCTTTATCTGCAACTCTGGCCCAGAAAGACTCACCTCAGCCGAGGCAAGTCTTCAGGGGCTGAATGCCAGAGATCAAAGTTCCCAGGTTGAAGCAAGCTGGGGGAAGCCCCAAAAATGTCTGCAAAGCCTAAGGTGCCCAGCAGTCAGCTTTATCCGAATTCCAGCCCGGAAAGACTCACCTCAGCCGAGGCAAGCTGTCAGGGGATGAATGCCAGAGAAGATCAAAGTTCCCAGGTTGAAGCAAGCCGGGGAAGCCCCAAAATGTCTGCCAAGCTTAAGGGGCCCAGCAGAGTCTGTCTTATCCACAACTCCGGCCTGAAAAGACACCCAGTCCTTTTTAAAAAAATAGTATAAAGTTCCAGTTCCTCATCTCAATCAGGACTAGATTGTTCTTTAGCTTCCTTCATCCCTTTGTCTTGTGCTCAAGTCAAGTTCAGGGTCAAAAACCTCCTCAGTATTATCAAATGGGAAATCATTTGGGAAAATATTTACATATGTAAATATTCTGCCACATCCATACATTATTTGTTAAAACTGGACATCTCTAATAAATATTTCCATTCCACCATGAACCAACAATTTTTCTCCCTTCTCACACTACAGGATGAACCAGATCTTTCTCAGTGCTCACCCAGGGTCCATACCACAAGAATGTGAGTTCCCTCTCTTGCATCTGCTTGTTGTTCTCTCTTCCTTCTAAGAGATGAATACCTTGCCACCAGAGATTATTCTATCCTTCATACTGGTGTCCAAGATGTTTTCAGAGCTACAACCTATGCTTTGTTGTAATGGTTACTTAAATAAATCTCTTCAAGTTTTCTGCCCTTAATTAAATATCTTTTGTCTAGAGTAAAGAGTTTAGAATTTGAAAATTGAAGATTTACATTTAAGGTTCTGTGCTTGCAATTAGTTGGAGACCTTAAAAAATTTAATTATATACTTTTAATTTATTTAATCATGGTAAATATCAGGTGTGATTAAGAATGTAAACTTTGTAAATAGTAAAGGACTTAAAAATATAGCAAATTACAAGATACAAAAATATAATATAATGGAATTTGAGTACTTTGATCCACATGACCAAAGTTTAACTAAAGCTAGGCTCTCAGTGTTTTTATTGGGAAAAAATATAGTGCAGATACCTGTCAATTTTTGTTCTGTGTGTAACAGAGATATTTCAGTGCTTTGAACTTTCTCATCTTTATAACATTATAAATAAAATTACTCTTCCCTTGTTTGTTTTAAAAATTCTCACTTCCAATAATGCATATGATAAACTCCAAATTTTTTGAAGTTTATGGCTTCAGTCTAACTACTATTTGTGGTAGAGTTGCTTCTGATAGCAGTCTCTGTTACATGCACTGTAAACTCTTTATCTGTTTATGCCCTTCCTCCTCTAAACCTCTTCAAAATTTCTTCCTCACTCTTCCTACCTTTCCAAATTCTATGCAACCTTTTTTTATGCTAATAGTCAGTGGTAATTATCTCCCACTAAATCCTTCTATTGTTGCTGTTGTTGATGATTATGATAGTAAGTGACATTGATTAAGCACTTACTGTGTATCAAATATCAAACAGAAGATTCATATGTATTATTTCATTTAAGTCACATTTTAAAATATTATGGGGATAAACCTCTCAGTGCTAGTGGGACTATGCAGTGCCAGGAACTGAACATGAGAGGTAGTGCATACAAAGCATGTGCTCAACTACTTGAGCTATAACCTTAGCCTCATTCATTTAAGTCTTTTAAAATTTGTTTGACAACTAAGTTGGGTAAATTAAGGTGAATACTACAATTTGCATCTGAATGAAGCTAAAGTTCAGAGAGATTCAGTATTATGGCAAGGTGTCAAATACAATAGCTGGAGGCAGGGCCTGGATTTAAGTAATGGCCACTGACATCCATAATACATGTTCTTGGGATTTAGGCAATAGCTTAGTGTTAAAGTATCTGTATTTGCATTACAAGTACTGTTTTGCTGTGAGCTTGTTCCCTGGCAATATATAGGCAGAGTGAAATCCTGCTTTTTAAGTCAGACAGGTCTCTTGTCTGTGACTCCTGGCACTGCAAGTGATTTCTGACAATACCACAGCCCAGTGTAAGCACCACAGGAGTGTGTGTGTGTGTGTGTGTGTGTGTGTGAAAGAGAGAGAGAGGGGAGAGAGAGAGAGAGAGAGAGAGAGAGAGAGAGAGAGAGAGAGAGAGAGAGAAACTCGCAGAGCAGGTTTAAAGTAATAATCATTTAAAAGAGTTTGCTCTTGAAAATTGGGTTCTTCTTTTTTATATTGCTCACATTGTTTTCTACAGATTATAGATTGCATGTTTTCTATTTTCTATTTAGTATCATTAGCTTTTTTTTGTGTGTGTATGTTTATTCCCTACCATTAAGGTAATTGTTTTTTTTTTTGTTGTTGTTGTTGACTTCTCCAAATCTATTGTGTCTTACTTTAGGTCTTAAATGACTAATGTTTTGGGCTGCATCATCAACTTCCTTTGCTTAGCTAGCTTCCCAATAGTCAATAGTCCCAATAGTTCAATGGTCCCAATAGGTCAATGGTTCAATTCACCAGCCATAGGTCAGATAAGACAGAGAGCTGAAGTAACCCTTGCTCTCTCTAAACCTTCCTTTCCAGTCTCAACAACTATTCTCTGCAACTGCTATTTCCCTTGGGGGCTGAGATATATGAGAAATAATAGTGAACCATCAGTCTGATTGTTTACTGGGGAAACTAACCAAATCCTAAAAAGATTAGAATGACTAATTCTACCTTGCTGACCTTGAAGGAAGATAAAGAAGCTAGAGATTGAGTTCAATTGTCCTTAATCAATCACACTTATTGGCATAATGCACCCATCATAAATACCTAAGAGAAAGAGGCTTCTGGGGGATGTAAAAACAAGAGAATTTGGAGATAATGGCCTTCATGAGAGAACATAGAAACTTTCTGCTTTGCCCTTTTCAAACCTTCCTTATACCTATGTATCTTTTTTCCATATGGCTGTTATTCATATCCTTTACTGTCCTTTATTTTTTTTAATGTTATCTGGTGAGTAAATGAGTTTCTTGAGTTCTAATTGTAAAAAATAGATATTTTTAAGTTCTACCTATAAAAATATCTGTATTCTTGATTTCTATCTGTAAAAAATCTGTTAGTAAAATTAATTGAATGGAAGAAGCAAACTGTAGAAAACTGTAGCAGCTTGAATAGAAAACGGGTATCTGACTGGGGTTAGGTGAAGTGTGTACCTGAGAGACTGAGCCTCTAAGATTGAAATCTGACATGGGTATCTCAGGCTTCATATTGGATAGTGACCAAATTGAGTTCAATTCTTAGACACCCTTAGAATTCTTAGACATGGTATCTGAGAATGGCTTGTTACTGTGGGTTGCCTTCACATATCCATGTTGGATTTGACTTTGACACACCACCAACTATTAGGCCACTCAATAATCTGGATATACTGCCCTTGTTGATTCAGATTCAGTGGGGGAAAAGATCCCAGTGGTTCCCATTCCCTTGGGATTTCACAATTCCTTATTTTTTTAACCTTGATAATGTTATTATAAATAATTCTTTCATTAAAGTAGTTTCAGTAAAAAAATATTTAAAAAGAAAGAGGAAAGAATAAAAATTAGTTTTAGGGACACAGTTGACATTACTTTGGAATGGTGTAGTGCCAAGATCAAACCCAAGGATCCTGCTTGTAAAGCATGCACTTCAGCCCTATGTACCTATCCCCTGGTCTCTTTATATATTTTTAAAGATGCTATGTAACTCCTATGGAAATCTAATAGATCTAACCACCATTTGAAGTTTTAAGGAAAGCCCTAAATATAGGAGTTATTCAAGAAATATTATCACCCCTCTTATTAGTAAGCACATATACACATATGTGTAAAATATTGTAAAAAAATTATAAATATGTATCTACAGAGCTTCTTTATTATCATCTCTGTCTCAAGTCAATCAATGCTGAACATTTAGTCATTATAAAGAAAGAAGGTATAAAAAACACTTGGTTAGTTTTACTTTGGCATTTTTATTAATACTTTCTAAAACAGTCCTTTTCCTTCTAGTTCATTTAGTAATATGGGATGGTTTCTATATAGATAAAGAAATTTTTTATTTTGTCCTCTGGGATCAATACTTAGCTGTGTGGAGAGCTACCCCTTGTTCTGTGGTTAGGGGTCATTGGGCCTACCACAAGCAAAGCATATAGTTAGTCTGCTGAGCTCTCCTTAACCCAAAATTACACTTTTATATGCATACTATTTCTCACAAAATATTGCAATCTTTGCTCTTGAAACTCCCATTACATCATTAGTGTGTATTATTCTAAGATTGTTTCTGTAGAGTTGTCAGAAGTGCTTGCCTGGGGGCTGTGCATTACTCTTCTCTGGAAGACTGTGCATAGAACTAGTCATTCTTAAGTCTGTGCATGCTATCAGATGCAGCTTCATGCTTCTGCCCATGATCTAAGGAGCCTCTGCTCAGAAACCAACCCCAATTCCTGTGATATTTAAGAACAGTTTGTTCAAGCTAAACCTTTTTTTTAATTAACAAGATAACTTGAATTTGGAAAAATCAACAACAGCAATAAATGAATGCAACATTTATCTCAGAATTAAGGAAGGATTTCCAGTTGGCTGATTTTCTACCATAAAAGCATTTGTGACATTCACATTTCTAGACAAGGCTCTTACTATACAAAGAAAAAAAATTCATTTTTTAAAAAAGACTTTCAGAAATTTATGGCAGTAAAAACTTAATTTTTAACCTCTAGGCAAACCTATGAATTCACTGGGAAGTAAATGAGAACTTTTTCAAGAGAAGGAAAACACGTGTGTTTCATGCTAGTCTCAGCTGTTTAAAAAGTAAAGGAAATCATAGCTATTTTGGGTGGACATTGACATCATTGGCATGGATCATTACAGGAATTCTTTTCTTTTCTGTGAGACTTTCCAAGGTGGCAGTTTTAATTGAAGCACAGTGTCTTCAGAAAGAAAAACTGCAATGAGTTCACCTTGTCCAATATTGCCCATGTTGGCTACAGATGCCCCAAGTGTCTCCCCTTTATGTAAGCATTGGTACCTTTGCAGCTGAAAGTTAGGTGAGGGAATAGTGAAGACTACCTTTAGAATGCCATAGTAGGTAAAAAGTTGATGTGCTGCTAGTTTCTTTTCCTGTAAGAATGAAAATTAAACCCAACTATTAGGGTTGATCATCAGGGATTTTTAAATATATTAAAGCACTTACAACTACATGAACAATTATTAGGGACCTGAAGGGTTTGCATTTTAATTATAAAAGTTTCATTAAATATTTTTCTCTCTCTTCCCCTTTCCTTGATTGTTGTTGTTGTTGCTGTTGTTATGACATGGGGAGAGGCAGCCGAGATCATATACCTCACACATTTCACGTGCTCATCAGGGGTCACACATTTGCCCATGGTACTCAGAGAGGTTTGCACACATATAATCACTCTTATTTGAGCCACACTAGTAATGGTGGTGCTGCTTCTGAGATTGGCTTGTCACACACTTGCTTAGCAGGATAACATTTTATTTCTATGATACTCACAAATCTTTTTAGTTGGATGGTCACGATTTGTAATTCTTCCACATACATGGCCAGAAGTAGTTTGCTGTGCCAGGGATATCAGACACTAGAGCTTCCCAGATTGTACTTTGTGCTTGTGAGGTTCCGAGTGATTGAACTTATGATCAGATGCTTACAACCTCTTTGCCATGGAAGCTGGCATTCATCTATTATGCTTATGGTATCCTCTACCAGCTTAAGGAAAGTCTTTTTTATTCCTAGCTTTCTAAGGAATTTAGTATGTTTTGGATAATGAATTAATTTTTATTTGTATTGAATGTTTGGTGTCTATTCTGGTTTGTTGTATCTATAAAGATTTTATTATAGTATTTTATTTATTAAATCAGATACTTTTTTGATTTTGGGGTGGTTCTCAGAATTTACTCCTGGCCTAGATGTAGTGCCAGGGATCAAATGTGGGTTATCCTTATGTAAGACAATAACTTTACCTTATGTACTATCTCTTTGGCCTAAATTGTATTTTATCCTAAAAAATGGAAAGTAAGCTAGAAAAAGCTAGTAAGTTAGAAAATATTACATAAACCACCAGAAATCTAATATATAATGAGTGCATGTGCATAATGAGATAACTGTACTCTGTTACACTAAAGAACCTAGAGGAAATGGACAGATTTCTGAAACATATAACTCACAAAACTGAATGAGGAGGATGTAGCTAGCCTAAACAGGCCAATCACAAGCAAGGAAATTGAAACAGTAATTAAGAAACTCTTCAAGAATAAAAGTCAAGAACCAGATGGATTTACTGATGAGTTTTATCAAACATTCATAGAAGAATTACTACCATTGATTCTTAAATTTTTCTGACATATTAAAAAGACAGGAAACCTCCCTAATACCTTCTATGAAGGTAATATTATGCTCATTTCCATAGCTGACAGGTATACTGCCAAGAAAGAAAACTATGTCCAATCTCATTGATGAACATTGAAGCAAAAATCCTCAAAAAAATCTTCACAAACCGAATCCAACATATCTAAAAGATGAAGTAAGATAAAGAGAAGGAAAAAAAAAGAAGGAAGGAAGAAAAAAGGGAAGGAAGGAAAGAAGGAAAAATTACAATGGAATTAAAAAACCCTGCCTACAGACTGGGGGAAAATGTTAGCTTTACATATAGTTGACAAAGAACTAGTATGTAAAATTTAGCAAAAAAGAAAATAGTTTGTTTTTTATAAAGATTTAACTCCAGGGCCCAGAGAGATAGCACAGCGATGTTTGCCTTGCAAGCAGCCGATCCAGGACCAAAGGTGGTTGGTTCGAATCCCAGTGTCCCATATGGTCCCCCGTGCCTGCCAGGAGCTATTTCTGAGCAGACAGCCAGGAGTAACCCCTGAGCACCGCCGGGTGTGACCCAAAAACCAAAAAAAAAAAAAAAAGATTTAACTCCATCAAAAAATAAGGGCAGGAGCAGAAGCATTTCACAATGCGTATGGGCCTTGCACATTGCCTACCTGAGTTTGAATCCCAGAGCATTGCCAGGAGTAATCTCTGAGCACAGAGTAAAGAATAGACTCTGAGCACTGCCAGGTGTCACCCCTCAAATAAAATCCAAAATAAAATTAATTAATTTAATTAAAGCATGAGAGATGGTCAAACACTCCCTCAAAGAAGACATATAGATGGCTAATGGGTATATTAAAGAGTTCTCTTTTCCACTTATTATTCAGAAACTTAAATCAAAATAAAAATAATAAGACATCATCTCACACAGGTGATATGACAATTATCATAGAAAATAGCATCTGTTCTGTTGGAGAGATGAGGAAAGAAATTACATCCACTGTTGGTAAGAACATCAGCTTGTTCAACCTTTGTAGAAAAAGAGTAATTGTGCTTTAATATGACTCAGAAATCCCACTTCTTGACATAAACCACAAGAACCCAAAAACATTCAAAAAGGTATTTTCACCCTTGTATTTACTGCAGATCTATCACAATAGCCAAGACCTAGAAACAACTCATGTCCAAGAGGAGATAAATGAATATTTAACTGTAAATATATACACAATGGAATTCAGTTATAAGATGAATTCCTACAACTTTCTACTTCACAGATACTAGAAAGTGTTCTGCGGACAGCAGTGCATCAAAATGATCCCTCTCAAATATGGAAGTATAAAGAAACATAGTAAGATTGGATCACAGACCCTATGTCAGCCTACGAGACTGAGTTTGCCAAGGAGAATTGGGAGAGAGGAATTAGGGATTTGGTGGAGGAATGCTGACATCGGCAATATTGTATTCCTGAATCATTACTTTTAATCATTACTTTTAATTACTTTTCATCATTAATGACTGTGTAACAGGGCAAGTGCCATAGCTCCTGTGTTATCTTTCCAGCACTCATTCATTCTGCTTCTTGATTGTTGTTGTTGTTGTTGTTGTTGTTGGGTGAGGAAGCATACTCAGCAGTGTCAGCAGTTCTCGGGCTTGCTTTTGGCTCTGGCTCTGCATTAGCATGACTCAGGCACCATATGGGGAGCCTGGAATTGAATCTGGGGCAACTGTGTGCAAGGCAAGTGCTGTCCAGCTGTACTATTGCTTCAGCCCTCATGCTGATTCTTGAGTAAATTATGTTTTTTGAGTGAATTTGCTATTTTTCAGACTGTCCTGTTACCTTGATTGAGTCCAGAGTTAGTCTGCTGCTTGGTCAACTTGAGATCTGGCATTCTTGATTTCCACACAGCCTTCTTCTCTTGTCCTCTCTTTTCTGTCATCTCTACATTTTAGGTATATTTATGGGCAGAAAATTTATTTTAAAATTTTCATTAATTGAGCAAATAAAGCCAATTAAGACTTCCTAGTTATCAATATATCTTTCCTTTCCATTCTTTCCATATATTATTTGTTTATCATTTTGAAGCTTGTACTAAACTTTCAGGTCTTTATTTTTACATGAAAGCCACTTATTAACAGAAAATGATTTCAGATGTCCTGTTCATAGACAGAGTCCATAGTGACTCTCACCCTTTCTGTAGGTGCTATCAGAGAGGACAGGGATGGCATCCTCAATTTGCTTAATCTCCATTGCAAGCATGCAAAGGCTATAAGGGATGACAGTACCAAAGATCCAAATCCCTTTTATGGCTGGAAAATTGATGGGAAGAGCACTAATTCCTAGCCTCTTGCATCTCTGGACCACATCCTGGACAGTTAATATGGCAGCATGTGAGACTCATCCTGCTGCCTTTATTGTCATATTACCAGACACATGACAAATGGTTTCATTGCCAGAAACATTGCTAACATAGACACAGTGTCATTAATTGATTAAAAGATGTGACAGAAACCAAGGATATTTTCTTCTATAGTTACCTGAGGTTGAAGTTTAATGATCTGTTCTTTCTTTCTTCCTTTCCCTTGTGAGGTACATTTCTGTGCATCTTTTTAGACTCTAAAACTGGAAAAAAAAAAACTTCATCCCTTTAAAATGGATTTGTGTCAACTTTTGACAATTACCTAGTTCTATCCATTCCCAGTTCTATCAACAGGAAAACATTTCAATTAAATTCACAGCTTAAAAGTATGTATTTTTCACAGGTAATCTTTCCATAATGTTTTTAATTTATTTTTACTAATTCCCTGTGAGAATTTTTCTTTCTTTCCAGAATCAAGGGACATAAAGAAAATCATTTTAATCCTTTCCTGTTTAATAGATTTTTTTCTTTTTTACCCTTCTGTGGGGTACACTCCTTTTACATACGCTCCCTGCTTCATGCAAGGATTCCCAACAAAATTGAAGCTCTGAAGTTGATCTTTCTCTCCAGGAACCCAAAACAGTAGTCAACTCAAGATTCCAAAGATTAGAAAGTATTTCCCAGATTCTGGCATTTCTGGCATTTAAGTGTCTCTCAAGACTCTTGGTTTCTCTTTTTTTATATGCTTGGTCAGTTCCTTACTTTAGGTCAACTCAATGAAGCATTTTTATTCTATCCATGTATTTTTTTTAATCAGAAGCATCAGATGTACTACTGAATATCTACTACAGCATCTTGCTAGAAATATTAAAACTTTTGTAGCAAAATTATGAATAAATAATAATAAATGATTGAGATATTGTATCCTAAAAATTTGAAACCAAACATACCCAGGTTAAAATTCTAACTCTTTGACCTATTAAAATATGTAACTTCAGGAAAATTCAGTAATCTTTTAAAACTCTATTAAATAGATATCATAGTAACCTTACTTTTCAGATTAATAAAATTATGAAAAGGAGATGATGGTAAAATGTTTAGAAAACTACTCAAATTATAAACAGTGGCCAACAATAATATTCATTGATGTTATGTATCCATACACTTACAATTTTATAAATATAAGTTTTACTCAACTAACAATATTTATCTAATGACTACCATATTCTGGACACTTGAAATAAAACAGTAAATGCCAAACTTCCTACCCTTTGATGTTTATAGTCTAGTAAAAAAGATAGGTCCTAACAAATAAACAAATATGTAAGATACAAATAAATTTCACAAAGAAACATAGGTTAGTACATATAAAATAATTTATGAAGGATGTAGATACAGTGATATTTTAAGTAATAGGATCAGAGAATACCTCTAAATAGAAAATAATTTGAATTTAATCCTGAATAACATGACAGACAATGTAAAGCATGCATATATCAGAGGGGAAAACCAAAACAAGGAAGAGAGAAATTCAAGTACAAGAACTTGTCTCAGAAAAAGTTATCCTGATGAGGACCTTTAATGTTGTGAGAGCTGAGGTTGGGGATTGGGCCCACCTTGTTGTGTTCACGGTAGGCTTTTATTCCAAATGGAAAGTCACTACAATTTTTTTAACAGGAAAATAATACAGTGTGATTCAGAGTAGAAAGATGACTTTGGGTGACAAAGGAGGAATAAACCATTGAAATAAAATATACTCTAATGAGATGACTCCAGAAACCTCCTATCAATGTAGAGAGAAGGCAATGGAAATCTGGCAGAGGATATACCTCTATTGGGGTACTGAAGTGGAAGATGTGATCTAAGAATAATATTCATAGAATTTTATGTGAGGAAAGACATTTATGTAAAGAAAAACAAAAATTGTCCAAATAACAAACTCCTAACATTTAAAACTGAGTAACCACAGTTAAATGAGATAGGGAAGAGTGAGAAAACACTGAATTTATTTGACAAGGAATTAAAGTTTGGTTTTGCAGAATTGAATTTGAATTTTCCTGAATTTTTCATATCAAATTTGATTTTTAGTATCAAATGTTGAATTTGATATGCCTGTTCGTGTAACTGTTGAATAGGAAATTAGATATTCATGAGTCTGGAACTCTGGGAGCCTAGAGATAAAATCTGGAACAGCAGCATATGGATGGATTTTAGGGAGTGAGATAGAATGGGTTTACTTAATGCACAAGTGCAGAGACAGTGGTAAAATTCTTTTTTTTGTTTTTTGTTTTTTTGTTTTTTGTTTTTTGGGCCACACCCGTTTGATGCTCAGGGGTTACTCCTGGCTAAGCGCTCAGAAATCGCCCCTGGCTTGGAGGGACCATATGGGACACCGGGGGATCGAACCGCGGTCCTTCCTTGGCTAGCGCTTGCAAGGCAGACACCTTACCTTTAGTGCCACCTCTCCGGCCCCAACAGTGGTAAAATTCTAAGGTCACTCAAACATTTAGATACTTAATGGTGATGAATGGAAAGTTCAATGACTATAAAGGAAGATAAATATATTGGGGAATTTCAGAAGAAAAGAAAATTTTATAAAGTATTTTCCCTTACTTTCCCACTTTGTTTCTACAATTCTGGGATTTACATACATTGTGGCAATGCTGGTCAGAGGGTCCCACACTTGTGGTATAGACAACACACTTGATTACAGTGTGCAGGAAATTGTACACATTATTGTGGTACCAGGGGTCCAAGTCAGTAGAGGCATGTATGGGTCAGTGATAGAAATCAAGTTCTTGCTTGACTGGCTTCATACTAAAAAGACAGATACCAATGAATTGTCCTTGGGTCTTGAAAAAAAACTTTTAAAAAATTGCTATTAAAGCAGTTATTCACAGATGAGTTTTAGACATACTAAGTCCCAGCACCAACCTCATTGTCAGTGTCATCTTCTCTTTACAGGATTCCCATGTTCCTTTCTATTCACCCCCTGATTCCCAGAATTGTATTGTTATAAATATATTTTTAAGTTTGGTTGTTAAACTTTGGATCTCATTTTCAGTGTCATTGATTCTGTGGTTTACATATATGTGTGTTTACACATATATATGTATATATATATATATATACACACACATTACCAATGTAATGTTTCAAAGAGGAATGCCTAGATCACCCTTGAAAAAAATATATTTAAGAGTTGCCATCCACTGCTTCATATGTTGCCACAAAGTTAAATAAGATGAGGTTTAAAAATTTATCAGTAGGACCAGAAAAATAGTACAGTAGTTAAAGTGACTATTTTGCATGTGTCAAACCAAGTTCAATCCTGTAACCCCATATAGTCCCCCAAGCACCACCAGGCATAATCCCTGGACACAGAGCCAGAAGTAATCCCTAAACATTGGTGGGTGTGGTCCCCAAACCAGAAAAGTAAATAACTATAAATTAAAAATAGAATAAAAGTTAGCTGGGGGGGGTGTATTGAGGAACATTACAGGTAACAAGTGCTTGCCTGGCAAGCAGCTGACCAAAATTTGATTTTTTGGGGCTACATCTAACCCCTGAGCACTGCAGGGAGTGATTTCTAAACACAGAGCCAAGAGTTAATCTGAACACAGTCAGCTATGTTCCACCCCTGAAAAAAAGAATAATAAACAAAGAAAAAATTATCATGGGGGTTACAGAGATCTGCTCACAGCATGTTTTGATGCTAGAGAACAAGGTTCATCTCTGGCATGGCATTGTTCCATGAGCTAGGCAGGGAGTAACCCCTGAGCTTGAATCAATGTAACTCAAAAAAAAAAAAAAAACTAAACTAAAAATAAGTTAGTAAAATAAAATAATATTTTATTATTTTTTTAAATATTAAAAATATTTAAATATTTTAAAAAATTTTTATTGTTTAAAAATTGATCACTGGCCTAGAAAGACAGAATTTGATGGTGGAAATGAAAATGCTTTGAAACAAAAGTCAATATTGAAATTTCTTAGGCAGTTTTTTTGGTTTTGGTTTTGTTTTTTTTTTGTTTGTTTGTTTTTAGGCCACACCCAGTGAAGCTCAGGGGTTACTCCTGGCTATACACTCAGAAATAGCTCTCGGCTTGGTGGACCATTTGGGACACCAGCAAGCGAATCTCGGTCATCCTGGATCAGCCGCATGCAAGGAAAATACCATACCTCTTTGCTATCATTCTGGCCCCTGGGGGGGGGAGTTTTATTAATAAAATGACAAGAACTAATATAATCAGAAATTCCAAAAGCATTATGTACAAAATGGAAAATATTATAACAATTTTGAATGTTTTTGTTTGGTTGGTTGGGTTGGAAGGGAAGATTTTGGAGGGCATATCTAACAGTGCTCAGGGCTTCCTCCTAGCTCTGAACTCCAGGAATATTCTTAGTAGCACTCAGGGGATCAAATATGGTGTCATGGAATAAGCCAGAGTCATTTGTGTGCAAGACATGTGCCTTGACCCCTGTATTATCTCTCCTGTATTATCCCACCATGGTTGAATGTTCGTGAGTATAACTCAATAAAGATTGATAAATTAATATCAATAGAGGTTGATAAAGGAAAGAAAAAAATCTCCAAGTAATACAAGTCAGATGGGATTTAGAATACATGGTGTTTTTGAAGAAGATATTCTCAGGTTTCTCTCCCAGCCTGTGTAGGTTCCTACAATCTTTCACAGTTCTTTAGCTAGATTCAGCTTAGGTTCATCTCACATAACCTTCTTTCAAGTGTCTGTCTCTGTATGTGCTCGTCTTCTTATGAAGGTGCCAGTCAGTGGACATGGGCCAGCATTCATCTAATAATTAAATAATTACACCTGCAAATTTTGTCTTATTTTAAAATAATATCTCAGTCTTTATTTGGGAGCCATACCCAGTAGTGCTCAGGGTTTACATCTGACTCTATGCTCAGTAATTATACCTGGAAATCATCTGAGAATCATGTTGTTCCAGAGATCAAACAATGGTTGGCTCTGTACAAAGCAATACAGCATTATCTACAGTAATATCTTTTTTTTTTTTTTGGTTTTTGGTTTTTGGGCCACACCTGGCGTTGCTCAGGAGTTACTCCTGGCTGTCTGCTCAGAAATAGCTCCTGGCAAGCACGAGGGGACCATATGGGACACCGAGATTCAGACCAACCACCTTTGGTCCTGGATTGGCTGTTTGCAAGGCAAACACCGCTGTGCTATCTCTCCAGGCCCTACAGTACTATCTTTATAGTCCTTCAAACTAAGGTCATATTCTAGGGCTCTGAGTAGACATGAATTTTAGGAAGACAGTAGTTAACTCATGACAGTACTAGAGGGAATGTTCAAAAAAGTGATTGTAGCCATGATCCTTAGTCTATGAGGGAAAATAACAATGAGCCATGAAGTAGAAGGTACTGAAAAATAGAAGGGTTGATGGATGGGCAAACCCTAAGTGCTCAAAGAAAGAGTGTAAATGTACTCTGTATGCTATATTAATGGATGGAAGGTTTTATTGCATCAAGACATGTCTATGGAAGAATTTGGCAGAGACTTTAAGAAGGAAAAGATTACCAGTACTGAGGAGGCCAAGAATTGAGAGGATCAAAAATTAGCTAAGTCATCTATAGAGTTAGAAAGAACCCAGGGATGGGGCCTAGATGAAGACTTTCTATGAAGTGATAGAAAGTCATGAACTAACATCCTCAATGAGTAAGGAGGAATGATTGAGTTGTCTATTATATACCTCAATACAGAGGGATAGTCCTGAGTTCCTTAGGTTTTATCAGTATGAAAGGCACTGGCACATTTTTAGGTAAATGAAGAAGATGTCTATCTACTTTCCCATGCTTTGGGACCAAGGTGTAAGAACAATGACCTTCCCTACTGTGACCAATTGGGCTGCATGCTCCTCAGGATATATTCAGATTTCAACAACCCATATATCAACTTCAGGTAATGGATCAATATATTGTATATATATAATTCTATATATCGAGAGAAAATTATACAGTTCTTAAAAAAAGAAAAACATGCAATTTCCATACCTGTATGAAACAAGAAGATATTTTTAGTGAAGATATTCAGAAGGAAAAAGATAAATAAAGAATGATCTCTCTCATATATGGGACTTAAAGGTATACAACCTGGTAGCAACAAAAGGCCAAAAACAACAGAGCACAAGAGTTGATCCATAGAACTGAGTTTGGAGGTGATAGAGAATTGTTGAAAGAGAGAGAGGCCTTTCAGACGTTGGGGATGAGAAGTGGATACTCTGGTGGTGGATGATAGTTGGAATACATGAGTGTTCATGAATACACATGCAATCATCATTTATAGTATTGTAGCTCACAGTAATTTGATCAATAAATATTTAAATTTTTAAGTAAAAATATTCAGGTTCAGGTGGAATTAGGATGTTTAGAGAATAAGCTAAAAATTCAAAGAATTCTGCAGATAGCAGCATGATAGAGGGTTTGGACAGTGGTGAGAAAAGAGGAAAACTAATACATGTTACACAGCAGCATGGTCAATAGAAGAAGCTGGGAGAGATGGTTGGGCCTAACTTCCAGTGGTGATGACTGCAAGCAGAGCAACACAGTTTCTTTTATAGAATAATTAAGTTAATCCCCAATTTGGGAAATTCCCTATAATCTCAGTATTATGAATAACTCTAGAATGAGAATCTGTTTACAACCATCACCATCAAAGCCCATGCAATACAGCAACTCTGTCTTTAGATTATATGTGGGTCACTGAGGTCATGAGCATCTACATCTGATGAAAATGGAAACTTGAGGATCTAGAGAGCTCATGAATTATCCACCTCATTATTCATTACCCCGTACACAAAATAGACATTTGGGAAATGGCTGCATTGTTTATGGTTATTTGAATATCTAAAAACAAAGTTTCTCATTCTCTTCCACATGTATTCTTTTGTCTTTTTAGAAGTGGAGCAGGGAAGAAGAATTTTATGTTAAAAGATTTTTCTACCTTATAATGGTCTTCCAGCCTGTTTACTTGCTCAGGGCACATCGTCACCATGTGACAGGACGTGTGTGCTCTAAAATGACAAAGTGTGTGGATCCTAGCCAGCAAGGTCAAGAAAATCCTTCATAAACAAGGCTGTAAATAACATCTGGGCTGTCCAAATACAGGAGGGCCTGGTAGCTTTTCCTTTGGGTCGTTGTTTTGTTTGGTCATGGATATCTTCCTGTAGACCCAAACAAGTCATGGAGCCACTGTCTCAGCCCCAAATTACTTCAGGCTAATTCTTATTACTGAGAATATATGGCAGGCTGTCAATGGGAAAACCAGACACTGCAGAGTGAAATGACAGGAAACCAGTGAATCACAACATCTAAGAAGAAAGCCCAAACGTCCAAATAATCAAGATAAAGACTTTGAACCACAGAAGGGAAATAAAGTTGTAAACATTTATCTCAGAGTACAGAAAGTATTTAAGGTGAATAATAATAATTTAAATTGATAAAACAGTTCTCATCTGACTACTTCAAACCACAACTTTCCATGTAGACATTAGTCAATTTACCCATCCAAGTCATAGGCTTTCCACTGCAGTTGATTTGTAGGGCATCCCTCATTAATGGAAGTCACTTTTTCAAATTTTGTTTTGTTTGGGGGGGGCACAGTCAATAGTACTTGTGGGTTACTCCTGGCTCTGTGATTTAGGTTCACTCTCTGAATCACTTAGGAGATCATATATATAGAGAGAAGTCTAACTTTAGCAAAGCAAAGCTGTTTCCTGTCTTGAGATGATATTATATTATGGTTATAGACATGTATTGCAGAAATGGTGTCAACTGTTTGGTGATTGAGGGTGTGAACTCTGTAATGGCTTTGTAGTCATTTCAAAGAAAAGCCACTCAACAGGGAAAGCAGTGGAGTCTTACATGGTGGCTTTCCTTATTTTCTGACTCAAAGAATAGGGGCAGAATAAAGATCTTTTGCCAAGGGCATATTGGACCTTAACCATTGTTAGAATTCCAGAAGGGGAAAAGGAAGAAAATATGACCACATGGTAGTGGTGGCAATGTGCTGCATCACCCTGCCCTGCTTGCAAGCTTCCTCTGAACTGTCTTTGTCACTCATGTTGTCAAGGCTGGCTCAAAGTTTCATCTCTGTGTTGGTGCTTTTAGCAAAGAAAATTTTGAAAGAAGTGGATGAGTCCATTATGATTCATAGTTTTTCCAGTGCTTTAGAAACACAACTTTGTCTTGGATTCAATTCCATTCAAAGTTATCTGAGACAACCTAAATACAAAGTAGACCTGGAGTCTGGAGGTCTGAGTCCAAAGCCAGGTTCTATTACCTGTCATCTCCAACATCCTTGATCACTCCATCTTTTACTTTTGCATCTCCACATCTGTAAAATAGGTGTCAGAGAGTATGAGTTATTATGAGTTTTCTTCCTACTTTCTTAAGGATGTAGGGTTATGGGAAACAGAATCTATTTCAGTCAGGTTCTGCTCACTAAAGGATTAACAGTCTCAGTGGAGACTCCTAGGAGCAGATTGCACAAGTCCCTGGAGATGGTTTGAGGGACTGAACAGTGACTCTGAATCTCCATAGGGCAATAGAAATCATCCTGCTTATCCAGCTCCCCAGAGGATCTGAGACACTCTAGTGAAAGCTAATTGAAGCCCTCTTGTGAGTGAATGCTGTTATCTTTTATAGGGACTCCTGAGACAGAACCTTAGAGGCATTTCATGAATTATGACACAAACTTTAAAGTTGGAGCTAGACATGGGAAGGAAAGAGAGGGACTCTCCCCCATATCCTGCATTTTTATTATACCATGTTTAGACACTCTCACATAGCAAGTTTGTGTTCTTTCATGCTCACTTTTTATTTTGCCTTCTATAATAAATCAATATAGACATGCACATAATTTATTCTATTTGTGATTGCTTTTGTATTCCTCCAAGTGCTTGGCACATGAGAGTAAGGTTTGTTGAGAAGAATTGATCAGTGAACAAGCACAGTCGTATGTTCTTTCTCCCCGGCTTGCACACATAATGGCTGAGACCCAAAAGGAAATAGAGGATTGGAGCAGGAAACGGAAAGGCGGTGTCTCTGAAGCTGGTTGAGCCTTTTTGACTCAAAAGGGGCCATTTCCCCAGGGATCAAAACAAATGCACATTTCCTTGTCTTTCCAAGAAAGATAGAAATACTGAAATCTTGAAAATGCCTCAAGCTTTCTGCCGAACTCACCAGTTCGAGATATGAGATGCTGGTTGGTTCTGATTTAGCAAAAATAATTTACTGAAAGGAAAAGTGGGTCATCCACAGGAGAAGACTACTAGGGAAACTTGGTAGACTACAAAATTCACACAGCTGTGTCTCAGAATTTCCAGGAGAGTTTGGTATTTTTGTCTCTTGTGTACAGTTAAGTCCAATGAGTTCTAAGAGCTGATAAGCTGAGTTTATAGTGAAAGATTTCTAAAGCCAAGGAGTTGTATAAACAGAAAACTAAAAGAGATTTAGTCAGTGGAATGAAGAGCTTATCCACTAATGTCTTACATAGCATGTGAGAGATTTTCCAGGTTTGAATTGCTTGGTTGGAGTCAGAGTTGACATCTTGCTAAGGGCAGATAATAAACTAAGTTCCCTGCATCCATTTGGGAGACATCTCTGATATCAGTCAGGCAATATCAAAGCCAGGTTAGACAGTATCAACTCAGATTTCACAACACCATGTTCTTTGAAATGCAAAGCAGGATCTCATGTGGCAGTGTAGAAAAGGTAACAGGCATGTGGAAGTTTTCCTACTCCCAGGTTCAATCCTACTGAAAGAAGCAGGTAGCAGTCACTTCATCTCAATGATGAGATATTTAAAAAGTTGTTGACAAGATTGACTGCCACCCTGATTAAAATGTCGGATTATACCCTAATTGGTGTCAGCATCACTGGTCTGCATAAATGTCAGCTTTGTCTCTGAAGATTCAGGCTCACTAGGAGAAGAGAGAGACTCAAAAATATTTAGAGACCAGGCAACTGTACAATTACCATCACCAGGAAGTGACCCTGAATGCCCCCAAGTACCTTGGAGTGTAACCTTAAGGCCTCCTGTCCAGAGTGGTTCAGTTATGCCAGTATGAAAGTACCTGAGCAGTATCTCATCCTCAGGCCTTTGTACCTCTAGTATAGTTGACTGAGAATAGTAGGTGGACTTCTTGCACTTTCTGAGCACCACATTGGAAGCACCTCAAAAGAATAAAAGTTTATAAATCTTTTTATATCATTCGGAGGCCCTGCTAGATTTCGAAACCCTAGTCATAAATAGTCCAGGTATAAAACCCAGTGACATCATATTACATTTTCAATTCTTGATTTTGAGAAAAAGGTCAATTCTGGGTTAAATTTTGTAGAAATATTCTTATGTTTCACACACACACACACAAACACACAAACACACATGAGAGAGAGACAGAGACAGCGAGAGACACAGAGAGAAAGAGAGAGAGAAAGAAAGAAAGAAAGAGAGAGAGAGAGAGAGAGAGAGAGAGAGAGAAAGGCTCTAGATTTGATTCAGCCAGTTTTCAGCCAAATTCTTTCCATCCACTGAACTTCCTCAGAGCTCTTTGAAGTCAAAAATTACTTTGTTCTCAGAGGAGTCATTTTGTGGTGAGGAAAATGTTGAAAGTTTGGCAATGTATTAGGACTTTCCAAATCTGGGTCATTTCAAAATATTTATCTGTATGTTGTTTATCCTTTGTCAGTATTTAGACTTCTTTCTTTCTAATAACTAGAAGATAATCTATTGATATTAATCACCTGGCATGCTTAAAAAAGATATTCAAGTTGCCAGTGGTGGTAACAAAGGACAACTTACAGGAACTGTTTAATTACTCTAAACTCTTTTAGAAGCACATATATGGTAACTAAATAGAACCCTTTCATGCCTGAAATAAAAACACTCCTCATTAAACATTAGCTATGATTTTTATAATTTTTTTCTTATTAATTCCTTACCCCTCCTCTCAGGTCACCCTCAACATGTAGAGTGAATATTGAACATACACTCTCTTCCTATAGTCTAGAATTACTGCTTTCTGACCTCCTGTTTTATTAAACATATGTTTACCTCTGACACTTATAGAGTAAAAAATCTTTGGTCACATTTTCAATGATATTCGAAACATGTGGCTTTGTTTTTTACATGTTCTTTTAGATTCCCCATTTGCAGGAGACCACAAATCCTAATGTTGATTTCCTGTACTGCTATAGACCTTCCCGGTTCAGGGATTTCACTTTTTAATGGTCCCTCCTCTGCATAAGTTTATCCATACAGAATTGTGCACTATTGTGTCTGAACCTACACTGACTCATAGCTCAAGACACAGCTGTTCCCATCCTTTTTACTCCCCAGCTCCTCTCTGTGGTGATATCTTGCCTAACCTTCGCTTCCAAAGTGTTTTGAATCATGGACTCCTCCCTACCCAGGCAGACTTCTAGATAGTACCCTGCAGGGATGGGGGTGGGAGGAGGGTGGTGTTTGGTTTTTTACTATGTAATAGATTAAGTGTTGATATTTATAAGTACTTTATTGATAATCCTGATGATAAGATAGCTTTAGTGTCTGCCAAGCCATTTATGTACTTTCTATAAATGCTTCCACTGGATTCCCTCATTATAACACATTATCAATCAGGCTTTGTCCATCACAGAGAAATTCAGTAACCATCAGTGGGGGTGGGGAGGAGGCCCTTTGGAAAAGAGAAGCACATTAATTTTTAAAGGGGACACAGTTTAAATCTCTTGATTTTAATGCCCTTTTATCTTCTGATACAAATATATAAAGACACTAATTCACTTAAACATACACACAGCTCCTGTTTTTTCAAAAGATTTATAGTTTTGCTTTACTTAAGACCAAAAGAGAGAAAACAAATTGAATAATAAAGCTAAAAAAAATTTCTTCACATTTGTTGATGTTTGGAGTATGATAATTTTCCATCTAAAACTATTTAGAAATGGATTTTCCAGGAAATATTGCTTTCTATTAAAAAAACTGCCATTCTTTAAGATTTATATATACTGGGATTGGAATGATAGCACAGCAGTAGGGTATTTGCCTTAGACATGGTTGACATGAGATGGATCCAGGTTCAATTCTCGGTATTCCATAAGATCCTCTGAGCCTACCAGGAGTGATTTCTGAGGACAGAGCCAGGAGTAACCCTTGGTACCACCAGGTGTGGCACAAAAACAAAAACAAACAAAAGGTTTATATATACGTAGTATTGGTTAAAATTACTACATACAACTACAATTATATTTGTAATCACGGTGTTTAAATAAAGATAATTAAAAAAATAAATCTTTATTCATATTTTAATTTGTTAAATAATTTATTTTCTTATTGGTTATACAGATAAGCTTAGTTCAGTTGTTTTATGAATTTGTAGGATTTAAATTATTGAGATTTTGCTGCAGAGGCTGAATCACCATGGTGGGATGAAATTTCTATAGTGAACAGCTAATTATCTTGGTTACAAGGATATGCCTTTTGAAAATTTATACTTCATGGTTTCTTTCACTTTTGTTCAGTAAAAATAAAAATGTGCTGTATTATAAATTAAAAAATTACTATAATTACTATATTATTACTATTAATAATTCTCTATAATGATGACTTTCATTTAAAACACCAAAAAAAAAAAAACTTAGAAAACATTGAGATAAATTTTCCTGAAGCTAAAATTTATTCTAGGGATGTTACTCTAAGGAAATTTTTATCCTTTGAAGAAACATGTCCCTTAGAATTATAGTACCTGAGGAAAATCCCTTTTATCACTTACTCTTTAACATCATTTAGTATAAAGGAAGCGTTTCAAATTATTTTGTCTAAACAGAAATAACTACATTGAGAACTAACATAACAATGGGAATGAATGAGGGAAGTAAAAAGCCTGCCTGAATACAGGGGGGTGGGGAGGAGGAAGATTTGGGACATTGGTGATGGGAATGTTGCACTGGTGAAGGGGTTTCATGACTAAAACCCAACTACAATCATATTTGTAATCAAGGTGTTTAAATAAAGATATAAAATAAAGATATAAAAAATTATTTTGTCTAAACAGACAACCTTCTAATCTTATCAAAGATTTTAAGACTATAATTTCCTCTATTTGCTTTCTAATCAACATTAAATGGAAAAAATAAAATTAAAACTATATTGAGGTTTTTTTAAAACCTTTAGATTTTTAAAATCTTTAGATTTTTAAAATTATTTCCTACTTACTATTATAAAATTCAAGTGTTCTTTATTTTTCTTAAAATTAATTAATATACAGTACTAGATGAAAGATTTTTGTTTATTCTCCTCACCTGACAAAATTCGTCTCCAAATTTACTTGGGAAAATTTCCTTCACAGGAAATTTACGACGATAGAAATCATCACTGCCTTTAGAATTCTATGACAGGCACTCTGTTAAGTAGCATAGTAGCATTTGCAATAAGCCAGACCATGTAGAGAGGCCTGCTGGAGACGTAGCAGCTATAATTTAAGAAATAGATTAAGTGACTGCTGCTGGTATCCCAGAGGTCATAATTTTTCTTCAGATATTTCAAAAAGGATAAGGTAATTAAGTAAATAATCCATTGTTGTAAATACTAAATGTAGCATTGTTCATTTATTGCCTCCTAACATCCATGATATCGATTTACACAAGAATAATTTGGGGGAAGTTCTGGTATTGAAGACTCTAGAAAAGAATCAGGATCAAAGACTGCTAGATTAAAGGGTTGATTTAGGATAAATGTTAAAAGGCATAATGTGAACAACACACTTATTACAAACAAGAAATCCCAGTCTTACCTACTATTCTATCTGGTGACAGGAATTTCACTTCTTGTAAAAACAAAACAAAACGGAAGCATAATTGAGTGAAGTAAATTATGACTTGTGCAATTAACATAATAGTACTTGTACTTAGATACCTTTAATTTACATTTAAAATAGTTTAATAGTTAATGTAAGTAGGCCACACAGCAAGAAAATTTTGACTTCTAAATACGCACATATTTAAATAGTATGTGTAAGTACTGTACACATATGTTTTGTAATTCTAATAAGTTTGCTTATCTGTTATCTTTTTGCTTATATTATTTAGGGTGTATCTCAGGCCTCTAAAGAAAATCAATTTAAGAAAAGTGCAATTTAAACTGCTCGATGATACTGTTTCATAAGTCACAGACATCTAAATTGGCAGAGTGTCATAGGTTCAAAGATAGAGATAAATTGGTATGTGGTCAAAGAAGAATTTTAATAAATATGAGAATAGAACCTGTATCAATGGTGACATATTTTTACAGACTGCTACTGCTCAGAGTGATCTCATGCATGACAAGTATTATGGCAATGTGCTAGAGAAAACCTTTAAAAGAACCCAAACACTTATGTAAAATAGTGGAGTTTCAAATCTGACTACTTAATCTAGAAAGATCATCATTTTCTTTATCTTTTGCTTTAAGTCTAAATGTTCCTGCTAATATTTTACACATACATAATTTGATAGGTTTTCCATCATTTCCCAGAAGCCCAGGGTAGATATCTGTGTTCAGAAAGAATCTATCTTCATATATTTAATGATTGTCACCTTACGCTCCAAGCAAATGTGCTTTTCACCTACATTCAACCTTTTTTTGTTAATTAATATAAGTTTTTGTCCATTACAGGAACCACAAACTTTAGATACGGACCAAACCCAGGCACTACCTAATTTTATAAAGTTTTATTCAATTTCTGTCATGCCCATTTTTTAATGCACTTATTCTATGGACTGGATGGCCATTGAATTTTTATTGCAAGCATCATGTAGAGCACAAAGCTTAACATATTTATTATTTGAGCTTCTGTGGGAAATTTGACTCACTGATCAATATGGAAGAAGCCACATATTGTAGGAGGGGGTTATTCATGTGCTTAGGTATTGATTTTGTATCATAGAAGCATTTTCAAAAAATATTTGACTTGCCTTTCACTCACTAAGAAGGAAAAGTGATATAGCAAAGACAGCTTTTGTGGATTCACAATAGATGTTGTGAGAAGATATAGAGTGGCAAATGTGATCTATCCTAAAACAAGTCTTGTGTAAAAAAATTTAAAGGTGAACCCATGGTGCTTTTCTCTAGGTTTCCCAGTGCTTTTTCTCTTTCTTTCTCCTTGTTATGAAATAGGAAAATCTTACCAGAATCCATCTGGGGTGATGAATTTTCTCTAAACTCTTAGCTAATAGTGATTTTGGAGTCAGACATGCTACCATTGCACGAAGAGGTTGCATTAGCTGATAGTGAGTTTGGTCTTATTATATACATATATATATATATACATACATACATACATACATACATCTATATACATATATTGTACAGTACATAAGATGCTTGCCGTGTATACAACTGACCTGGGCTTGATGCCACGCATCCTATATGGTCCCCTGTGCTGCCAGGAGTAATTCCTCAGTGCAGAGCAGAAAGTAAGCCCTGAGCACCACTTGCAGAGCCAGAAGTTACCCCTGAACACCACTGGGAGTGGCCCCAAAGCAATAAATAAATACTTAAATAAAAATGCTTCTGTTTCCAGGAAACAGAGATCATATTTTATTATCTCCCTTCTAGGTAGTAAAGTCTTGAACTTTTCCAAACACCATTTTTTTTTTAAGGAATGAACAGTTAGTTATTCTGATTCTGAATGTCATGGGCATCCTTCCTTTAGATTTTCTCCATGAGGAGGAAGAAGATAGACTATAACTCAAAGAAAGACTTTCTGAAGATGACTTCAGGTCATAGGCATTCTTACAGAGAACAGAAAAGTACTGTGGCTCTCTGTCACTTTCAGAGCTGATTTTACATATAGGTTTCTAGAGAGCCAGAACCCAGGAGAGGCAAAGAAAATCTTCATACTAAGATAAAGTGAGAAAAGGAACAGAAAATGCTTCGAGGTGTTGGAGGAATGTTACCTGTGTAAGGCTTTGTTTTCCATAAAGTTGACTTTGGTCAAATCCCTTTCATTTGGTCCCCAAGCACATTTAGGGGTCACTTTTGAGCACAGAACCAGGACTAGCCCCTGAGCATTCCTAGATGTGACCAAAAACTAAAATTAAAATAAAGCAAGCAAACAAAAAATCTTTATATTTATAAGAGACCAATAAAAGTACTCTTAAAAAGAAAGAAAAATAAGAAATGAAGATGTCTCTGGAATCCATCACTTATTAGAAGTCACAGCACAAAATTCTGACAACATTTTTCAACCCACCCTGCAAGATCTTAAAGGCACTTTATCATCTCATTAACCTGCCCAGAGTAGTGTAAGTCATGTTCTTTCTCAAGCAAATCATCACCCTTGCAATTTTCCTTGAGATACTTTCTCTCTCACCAACACAGATGCCACCTTTCAAAACTAACTTTCAAAACATAACTAGATGCCACCTTTCAAAATGGAAATCTTACATTAGTATTTTAAAATAAATGTCTTCTCCACAAAGAAAGACTTCATCATAAGCTTCATTCCTTGAGCTGTACAGACACCAAGATCTCTAGATACAGAGGTCTGATTTTACCATCCATGACAAAAGAGAAGTCTTCTATACACCAAAAAAGCACCAAGGGAAGAGTAAATGATCATGCAAGGAGTCTATAGTTAATCCCATGACAGTATACTTCAGGGGTGGAGAAACCCTGTATCTCCTAGGCCAAAGGAATTCCTTCTATAATATCTCCAATAGTTTACTGTGCCTATGCAGGGAGAAAAGAAAAAAAAAAAAGCACAAAATAATTATTTTTCCACATATAAATTTATTGATCGATTTTTATTGACGTCTTTATTTTGGTGTAGATATTGAAGTTGATGTCCCCAATTTTATTTTATTTTATTTTATTTTATTTTTATTTTATCTTTCTCTCTCTTTTTGTACTCCGGCATGGTTTGATTTCAGAACCGAGACTATTGAGTGGTGCTTGTCTTTATTGCTGGAGTGCTCACTGGATATTTAATTTGATGTTTCTTTCTGTATTGATGTGGTGTTTCAATTACCTTTTTCATGTCCTCGCTCAATCTGAGGTTAAAAGCCTCTAGAAGGACTCCGCCATGTTCAGCTTATTTGATTTATTTTATTTTTTTTTCTTATTTTTTTACTCCATTCTATTGCCTTTCTTTCCTTCAAACAAAACTCATAACTAGAATTATAGAGCTCCACCTCTCAAATAGAGGGGGAAACAAGGGAGGGTACCAGGACCAAACAGATATATGATCACTAATAGTAAGCTAGACAAAGAAGGGACCACCTAGTAGCTAGGGGGGTGATGGGGAGGGATATGGTTGCAGGAAGAGAATGGGGATGGGGGAGGACAAATTTGGTGATGGGTATTCCCCTGATTCAATGTTAATATGTACCTAAAATACTACTGTGAAAGATATGTAAGCCAATATGATCAAAATAAAAATTAAAATAAATAAATGTCTTCCTACCTCTATATGGCCAGAAAGTCAGTGTCACTGGCTTCCTTTATCCTTTGTTAGCAATTTTTTAGGCCTTCTAGCATTATTCTTTATTTTATTTTATTTTAACATGGTTGCAGTAGTATTAGTACTTAATGTTTTTAATATTCAAATTATTTCATATCTCCTTCATCACCTAAGTGCCCAAGACCCTCCACTACTCTCCTTATATTACTTCTAGTTTGCCTTTTTTTTTTCACCACATTCCTGTCTTTTAATTCATTTATAACACAAATTTAACAGCATATACTCTGAAGAGAACCATATCTTTCTTGTTCATTTTATACACTTCATTCTTTGAGAAAAATTATTACTTTAAATATGAATGTTTTAAAATGATATCTCAACCCCTTAACTTTTTTGTTTTTTTTTGGTTTTTGGGCTACACCCAGTGATGCTCAGTGGTTACTCCTGGCTACGTGCTCAGAATATCATTCCTGGCTTGGAGGACCATATGGGATTCCGGGGGTTGAACCCAAGTCTGTCCTGGGTTAACCATGTGCAAGGCAAATGCCCTACCACTGTTCTATTGCTCTGGCCCTCCCTTTAACATTTTAGGTCAAGTGATATTACTGACTAGAGAATCATTTAGAAAGCCATAAAAATCATTAACAGTCCAAATTTTATTCCAGGAAAGGGAGAAACTTAATCTTTTGTAAGTTTTGCTGTTGACTCTAAGCCCTAAAGCTATCTCCTACATCTCCAGGGCAGCTGAAAGAATACAGAGACATCCCAATACATTATCTTTTATTGCTCTTAAATTGTTTTCCGTCTATAAATCTTATCTCCCCATATATATTGTAATTCAATTTAAGCCCACTCAAATCAGCTAATGATTATTGAGTGACTCTTGTGTGAGGATCTGTGCCATTTGAATGGTGACATGTGTTATAATTTTAACTTTATTTGTTTTCATGTCTTCAATAAATACTTATTAGAGTTTGCTTACACATATTACCAGTGTTCTAAAAGAAATTATATTGTCTTTAAGACCTTATGGTTCTTAAAAAATTGCACAAGATCAAGTGCAAATGGAGCAGGTACATAAGCTATCCTAATAAAACAGAAACTATGGTCCCAAGACACACATGTGATGCAGGTAACCTTTGGCATCAGGAAGTTTCTCTCAGGGATGAATTATATCAAACAGACTACTATTAGCACCTCAAATCAAAAGTTGCATATTCCATAAATATGGAAACCCAGGTTTTTGGCAAGTGACTTACTCTGATCTCAAAACTAAGGAGCACCTAGAAAATACTGAGAAAGATAGCAGTCCAACCTTGGGATGTTTAACTGTACACTTATGAATTCAGTGAACCTTTGATTAAGTTGTATGCAACAAGCAAGGTCATACCTCATATACTAGGAACTATAGTGTCCCATCTTCAAAGCAAGTTGCAGGAGGAAGGAAGTAAAGATTGAGTACCAGATTTCAATTCTAGGGAGTAGAATTTAATATGGGGATCCCTCAGAGGGTGACCTCCTACCTATCTCTCTTCACATTGACAATGACATCCTGTTAGGGAATTCTGTGACTAATTGGTACTGAATGCACAAAGGGGGCCAGAGAAAAGGGTGCAAGGAGCTAGTAGCAAGGAAGACTAAAGGGCTCAGACTGGATATTTAACAGTTACTATAAGTAGTTTGTGTCAGTATACTTGCTTGCTGCATTGAAATTGCCTTTTACTTGTCTATCTCCCCAGCTAATGGCTAAATCCATGAGGACAATGTCTGGATCTTATCTTATTCATTTTATTCTTAGCAAAAAACGCAACACCAGCCACAGAATGAAAACTCAAGGCCTATAAGTAAAAAATAATTAATTCCTAATGGGGGAAGTACAGAAGAGAGAGGCAAAACATCAAGTTAAGTCAGATTTATAAAGAAAAGTGGGAGAGCCGGCCGTGGTGGCGCGCGCCTGTAGTCCCAGCTATTCGGGAGGTTGAGGCCAGATGATCGCTTGAGTCCAGGAGTTCTGGGCTGCAGTGCGCTGTGCCAATCAAGTGTCCGCCAAACTCCCGTGCTGATCAGTAGTGAGATCTCTCCTGTGAATAGTCACTGCACTCCAGCCTAAGCAGCATAGCAAGACCCTGTCTCTAAAAAAAATAACAAAACAAACAAACAAAAAAAAACAGAAAGAAAAGAAGTGCAAAATATGTAAATGAATGGTGAAACCAGCAAGCAAAGAGTCAAAGTTACAGGTCAGTAGGTAGTAGTCAGTAGTAGTTACACATATGGGTTGGGAATTTTTCCTGAGTTTGAATTCCAGTCTTACTTCTGTTAGAGTCTAACTATGAGCTTGAGTTAGATGTTAACTTTCATTTTCTGCTGGTATTTAAGTTTAAATGTAATCTCTGCTCTTATGAAATAGCAATAGAAATTCTATATTTACTGCCAATAATAGTATTGTAGCAGTAAAAATACTAGTTATATTACCAATCTCACATAGGTTTTAAAAAAAAAAGTATCTGAAAAAGGTCAATGCAATGCTAGAGCCAGGACTCTGCAGGGGTTGTTATTAAGGCAGATAGGAAGCAGCAAATTATTTTGAAAGTGAATAGCTTCATAGAGAATTGGGGACATTGATTCACAGAAATAGAAGTCTTATCTCTAAGATGAAGTGCTCAAATAAGACAAAAATCCTGGGTAAAAATTGAGATATCAAGAATAAACTGCAGGCAAGGGTTCTTATCTGTCGAGAGGGAAGAATATGATGATGGAGCAAAACTTTATCCTGTTCCAAATACATTTTTTTTTTTAGTTTTGAACCATACCTGGTGGCACTCAGGGGTTACTCCTGGCTATGTATTCCTGGCAGTCTTGGGGAAACATATGAGATGCCTAGGATCAAACCCTGGTCAGCTGTGTGCAAAGCAAACCCTCAACTACTTTCTAAGGCCAGAGTTCTTTCTGTGCCTTGATGTAGGGCTGTAAGTGAGCAGGTATGAGCTCATTGGGAAAGCTATTAAGCTATTAAGTGGATGAGAAAAGTTGTAAGATCAGGCAGCATAGGATAGCCAGGCATATGGAAGGTGATCAATAAATAATAGTTTATAATTTATTTTTATCATTGGCATGATCGTTCCAAAGTGAGGAAGCACATAGCTCAAGCCCTATATTTGATTATGAAACCTGCAAACAAATTCAAATTGATCATTGTATTTGCAAAATTGTTTTGTGATATTCCCAACATTTTATTAGTGGGATCACCAAGTCTTTCATGGATAATTTGGACATTTTTTAATTCATTTATAGTCAACAAGACAAAGAACATCACCATTGCCTGCATGCAAACATCATTCTTTGACTAAAATAAAAATGAGCCAAGTCAAGGACTAATAGATGGGATCTGATATTTCTAACTCTCTAGATAACTTCTTTCTCGAGCCACCCTCTCTTACTAAAATTGTCCTGAGTTTGCTTATAAAGACAGTGGTGATTCTTTTTTTTTGGGGGGGGGGCACACCCGGCAGTGCTCAGGGGTTACTCCTGGCTATCTGCTCAGAAATAGCTCCTGGCAGGCACAGGGGACCCTGAGGGACGGGATTTGAACCAACCACCTTAGATCCTGGATCGGCTGCTTGCAAGGCAAACACCACTGTGCTATCTCTCCGGGCCGACAGTGGTGATTCTGTCTGAAATTCTCCAGCTTTTTCTAACCTTTGCTGAAGTACGTGGGCTTTGGGTTAGGTTGTGTTGCCATTCCTCCACCCCCAATCCCTGGAATAATGAATCTGTTCTGAGCATAAGAGCAACAGGCATCACACAGAATGCAAAGTTTCTTGTAAAAATGTCAGCTGCAATAAAAGGAATCTGGAGCCAGCCTGGCAGCCTGGGAGCTGTTACATGATGAAGTCAGAGCCTTAGCTTGTGTCTACATGACACCAAACATACAGTTAAAAAGTGAAAAAAACACAAACAGTCATCCCAGATGTTTTGTCTGCTTGGTGCCAAACATCCTGATGTTTCAGCTATTCAGATATATAGCACCACACAGATTCACACCCAAAATCTGGAAATACTGAGTGTTTAGTATCCTGTAAATATTACCTTAGAGATAGACCATTAGGCAGCACAGATCATGTTTGAGGGGCTGGGGCTGGGGCTATTGCTTAGGGATAGAGAATTTTACTTGCATGTCTGAGGCCCTGAGTTTGATTCCCATTACCACATGACCTCTTAATCCAAGTATAGACTCAAAATAAAACAAAAAAGACAGGAAGGTGGACATCCTCTTTTTTGACTCTAAAACTGATAAGATTTTTAGGAGAGTAAGGCACTTTGGTTTAAAGAATGAAAAGGGCTTGGGGTAAAACATACAGATGTGTAGAACTTTTTCAAAGAAACAGACACAAAACTGAGAACTGCTGCAAAGCCCAATGAGGTTCCAATGACTTTGCCATCTCTCATTTAGTCAACAGATCTTTTTTTGTGCCCATTCCTCAAATGCCTGAAAATGGGCAGTATGGCTCTGCTCAGAAATCATATTACGTTTATGTCAATTTGTGTGTGTGTGTTTTTTGAGGGGGCACACCGGTGACACTCAGGGGTTACTCTTGGCTATGTGCTCAGAAATCGCTCCTGGCTTGGTGGACCATATGGAATGTCAGGGGATCGAACTGTGGTCCGTCCTAGGTTAGCACTTGCAAGGCAGATGCCCTACTGCTTGCACCACTACTCCGGCCCCTATTTATGTCAATTTTTTGTATTGATCGCTGCTTTACTCATCAAATAGAACCCTTGAGAATAAACCTGAACTTTAATACTGACTTCAGAACATTTTCTCAGGTTCTCCTGGCCAATCTAGTTATGAAGAAGTAATTTTACTATCAATATATTCTATTTCTGGGCATTCCTCTTGGTAGGAAGATCAGCAAAGTTTGCACTGGACATAACTGACTACTTATGGATTTTCTTCCCAAAAAAGGGTCCCTTCAGAGACTTGAAAGATAATATGGTGGTAAGATCTTGCCTTGCACACAGTTGACCCAGATTTGATATTATCCCCCAGGCCCTTTTATCAGGAGTGATGCCTGATATAAGACCTAAACACCCTGGAGTGTGGCCTAACTACCAAAAAAAAAAAAAAAAAAAGGGCAAACAAAAAAAGAGTCACTTAGGTTTTATCCAAGATGTCTAGTTGGTAACTGGTTAATTGAGAGAATCTGTGAGAAGAAGAGAAATTGTTAGTATTTCTTTTTTTCATTTTTTTTTTTTTTTTTGGTTTTTAGGGACACACTCGTTGGTGTTCAGGCACTCCTGGCTCTGCACTAAGAAATTGCTCCTGGCTGGTGCAGGGGACCATATGGCATATCAGGGATGTAACCTGGGTCCATCCCAGGCCAGTTATGTGCAAGGCAAAGCCCTACTGCTGTGCTATCACTCCAGCCTTTCTTTTTATTTATTTTATTAATATAGTCACCATGAAACTACAAAATTATTCATGATTGTACTTCAGGCATACAATGTTTTAATAACCAATCCTTTCACCAGTGTCTACTTCCCTTCACTGATGCCAACCCCGTTTGCCTTCTATCAGTCTGCTCTGCAAAATATGCTTTCTTTTTTTTTTTTTTTGGTTTTTGTTTTTTGGGCCACACCTGTTTGATGCTCAGGGGTTACTCCTGGCTAAGCACTCAGAAATCGTCCCTGGCTTTAAGGGACCATATGGGACCCCGGGGATCAAACCACTGTCATTCCTTGGCTAGCGCTTGCAAGGCTACCTCTAGCGCCACCTAACCTGCCCCCAAAAATGCTTTCTTATATGTAAAATTTTACACAGCATTGCTGTGTAATATATATTATAAATGTATAGATGTATGTTTATATGTGTATATATGTATATATTATATTGTTTTATATATTAAGAGTATTGCTACTGATAAGATTTCCTAAAGAATGCAGACTGCCTAGAAAACAGGCTTTTGTTTTATGAGAGAAACCTATTTTAAGACATGAAAAACCCAGAGACAAAGCTTTATCATATAACTTGGTCATGTGAAGACCCCTTTCCTCTTTCCTGGGTGCCAATGTTCCTTTATTTCCTTCCTTAGTTTGGAAATCATACCTTTTTCTCCCAAACTAAGGAGATGACAGCATTTTCTCTGCACACACAAACATACTCACACATACCATGTGCTCATTTTCAAATTGATTTTTCCTTTGCCAAAATATCTGATGTTTTTATTATGGGTTCAACTTGACAAGAACCCAGGGAATGGGGTTACTTTCCCTTGCACCCTGACATCATAATACACTTAGCCAGAATTTATTTAAATCTCTTTACTTCTTTATGCTTCTCTTGATTATAGCTGATCATAATCCATGTTTCTCCCTCTTCTTTAATCATCCTGAGGAATGAGAAATGCCAAAGAAAAAGGAGGATAAGGAGAAGGAAGAAAAAAGAAGGATAGAAGAAGTAGAGAAGGACTAAAGAAAGTAGAAAGAGAAAAAGAAGGATGGAATTTAAAGCTCCTGAGAACAGCATGTGCAAAGGATTTTTAAAAACAACATTAAAAAAACAATTAGAGAAATCTAATAAAATAATGAAACCTGGTCATGTGACCTAGGAGAGACTCTGAGCATCTGCTCTTCTTCTTATTTATAACCATGTCAAGAAAACAGAAAAAAAAACATTATGCAAAACCTTAAACAGACTCTTCTGTCCCGGTTTTGCTACGTATATTTTACTGAAAGAAAGTGACCATTTTGATAGTCTTTTATAGGCTTGGAATATACAATTCATCGTTGTCTCATGCATCCTATGATTGTGAGTTAGCCATTCTTACTCATTGTTTGCTGGGGGAATTCCTCCCCTACCCACATCTGGCCTCTTGCTGTTACAGCAAATGGTAAGAGAGACAGTCTGACCTTTTGTCATTTCTGGAGTTGATGCATCCATATCTGTTAGCAAAACTCCTGGGATGTTGTTTTGTTGTTGTTTGTTACTAGTTGGTTGAAAGTTTATTGTGACATTGGTAATGGCAATGATTACACTCAAACCAAATTAACCCATCAATTTTAACATTATCATCCTTATACCAATAGGGAGATTAGCAATAGTTAATATACACATAATTTGACTCCGTAAAGGAGACAGACATCTGTTTTACTTGGCAGCAGTCTGTTTCCAGGCCCTTACTTGATACCATGTGTGTGCCTTACTCCTGTTCACAACAATAGCTTTTAACCTTAGGTTTGCTAGCCTAGTTAATTGATGCCTTTATCTTTTCATGAGAGATGCCAGTTCACATCAAAAATAAAAAGGAGAAAAATTTCAAAACACACTACAAAGGCTTGGCTTTCTATCTGGTGGAACTAGAGAACCTCAAAGCTGGACTCAGTATTAGAAAAAGAAAGATTACTTTCATGCACATTGTTGAAAAATTTGCTTGTATCCTCTAACTTTTCCTGTCATTTCTGAGAACTGTTCTCTGAGTATAAGGTTCTGAATGTTCCTCTCTAATTTTCACCTTTCAGAAAGACAAGTGTCAATACTTCTAAAACAGAGCAGGGTGGGTACATGCTTCCTAGATGAGATATCAACTAAAGGCAGCTGGGAACCACTTCATAGGTGCTGACAAGTGATTGGGAACAAGGCTGCTCTTCCAGAAAGAGCCAAAATGTGTATTTGTTTAACCAATGGCATAACCCACCAGTCACATTTGTTGGTTTGAACAGTGCTCTGTAAACTGGCATAACTATGTATTAGAGGTGGAGGGAAATACTGCCATGTCCTACTCCCAAGGTAAAAGTCAAATTCTTTAGTAGGCCACTATTATCAAACTGAAATGAGTGCCAACATTTTTTGTAGTATTTTATTGTTGAGATAACTGGTTACAAAAGTGCTAATGTCAATAGTTTAATGTATAGTTACTGCACCTCCACTACCAACAACAGTGCCAAAGACCCTCCACTACAATCCTTAGGTCTTTTATAGTTCTCCACATACTTTCCTTTCCCCAGTAACTCACACAACCCCCTTACCACCTGCAACATGTAACCCCAGTTCTGTTGTAGAATACAAGGGTTTGTTTTCACTGGACACTAAGCATTCTACTACTTCCAAAAAAATTTTTTTGCCAGATATAAGTGAGATTGTCTGGTTTTATCCAAGTTGCAGCAAAATGAATAATTTCATTTTTCTTGTGGCCAAGTAGAGATCTATTGTGTCTATATACCATAATTTCTTTATCCATTCATCTGTCACAGTGCATTTGGGTTGTTTCCACATCCTGGCTATTAGTGAACATAGGTGTTCATATATCTTTTTAAATGTATGCTTTTGTGGGACTAGAGAGATAGCACCGCAGTAGGGCATTTGCCTTGCACACGTCCAACCCAGAATGGACCCAGATTCAATCCCCAGCATTCCATATGGTCTCCTGAGCCTGCCAGGAGCAATTTCTGAGCACAGAGCTAGGAGCAACCCCTGAGCACAGCTAGGTATGGCCCCAAAATGTATTTTTGTATTATTGTAATGGGAGTGGTATTTATGACTCATAAGGTAGTTTTATTTATTTATTTAATTATTTATTTATTTATTTATTTATTTTGGGTTTTGGGTCACACCTGGCAGCATTCAGGGGTTACTTCTGGCTCTATGTTAAGAAAACGCTCCTGGCAGGCTCAGGGAACCATATGGGACACTGGGATTTGAACCAATGACCTTCTGCATTCAAGGCAAATGCCCTACCTCTATGCTATCTCTGCAGCCCCATGGTTTTATTTTTTAACTTTTTGTGTAAAGTCTCCAGAATGTTTTCCACAGAGGTCAAACTAGAAAACATTTCTAACAACAATGTGATGTCTTTCTTACCATACATATCCCTATAAACACTGGTTGTTTCTGACTGTTTGGGAGTGGGTCATTCTTACTGATATGAGGTATTAGTTATCTTATCCATCACTTTGATTTGCAGTTCCCTTATAAAAATGATGATATCCTTTGAGGGGCAGAAGCTTCTCAGCTTAATATAGTCCCATCTGTTTATCTCTGTTTCCACTTGTATGGAGAGTGCTCTTTCTGCCTTGAAGATGTCTTTAGTCTCAATGTCACGGAGTGTTTTACTACATGTTGTTCAATATACCTTATGGTTTTGGGTCAGATATCCAGGTCTTTAATCCATTTGGATTTGACCTTTGTGCATGGTGTTAGATAGAGGTCTGAGATCACTTTTTTGCAAGCGGCTGAACAGTTACTCTAACACCACTTGTTGAAGAGGCGTTCCTTGCTCTTGCATTTCTTGCCCCTTTATCAAAAATTAATTGATTGTATAAATAAGGCACATTTTCTGAATACTCAAGTCTATTCCACTGATTTGAGGGTCTGTCTGTATTCCAGTACCAAACTGTTTTAGTGACTATAGTTTTGTAATACAATTTGAAATTTGAGAAAGTGATGCCTCCCATACTCCTTTCCCAAGGATTGATCTAGGTATTTGTGGGTATTTATTGTTACAAATGAATTTCAGGAGTGTTCGATCCATTTCTTTGAAGAATGTAATGGGTATCCTTAGAGGGCTTGTATTAAATCTTTACAATGTTTGGGGAGTATTGCCATTTTAATTATGTTAATCCTGCCAATCCATGAGCAGGGTATGTGTCTTCATTTCCTTGTGTCCTCTTTTATTTATTAATTTTTGTATTTTTCTTTTGTATTTTGTATTTTTCTTTGTATAGATCCTTCATGTCTTTAGTTGACACCAAGATATATGAGTTTTTGTTACATTAATATGAATGGGTTGTTTTATTAATGTCCATTTCTTCTCTATCATTATTGGTATATAAGAAGGCCACTGATTTTTGTGTGTTAATTTTGTAGCTTACCACTTTGCTATGCTATATGAATCTATTGTTTCTATAAGCTTTTTGGTAGAGTCTTTAGAGTTACAAAAGCCACCCACAGATTAGAAGAAACTATTCACCCAATACACATCAGACAAGGGGCTAATATCTAAGATATACAAGTTGCTGACAGAACTTAACAAGAAAAAAAAAACATCTAACCCCATCAAAAAATCAGGAGAAGAAATGAACAGGCAATTTCTCAAAGAAATACAAATGGCCAAAAGGCACATGAAAAAATGCTCCACATCACTATTCATCAGGGAGATGCAAATCAAAACAACAATGAGGTACCATTTTACACCACAGAGACTGGCACACATCACAAAGAACAAGTAACAATAAATGCTGGCTAAGATGTGGGGAGAAAGGAAGTCTCATTCACTGCTGGTGGAATGCCACCTAGTCCAGTTCTTATGGAAAATATAGAGAGAGATTCCTCAAAAAACTGGAAATTTCATATGATTCAGCTATGCTTTCCTACGGATATACCTAGGAACACAAAAACAAAATGAATGATATAGGTCATAGACATCTATCTATCTATCTATCTATCTATCTATCTATCTATCTATCTATCTATCTATCCATCTATCTATCTATCTATCTATCTATCTACCTACCTACCTACCTACCTATCTATCTATCTCTCTATCTATACACACATATGTTAGACACATCATTCAGTTTTAGATAGATACAGACTGGAAAAGAATGAAAGAATTGGGAATAACAACTATATTGCAAGATTATTGCAGGACCCAGCCTGCCTTTGTATTCAGGAATACAAAAATATAAAATATCATCTCAAAATTAACATCCTAAAATTTTTTGAACTACAAATGAGTTTCTATTAGTAACTAACATTAGTAACTAATAACAAGATGTTAATCCCTTGGAAACTACTATCCTTTAATCTAGACAAGTTGCTTTTTTTTTTAGAAAAAAATACTAATGGTTAGGAGTCTGACAATGAATAAAATTACTCAGGATTTGGATCCTAATTGTGCCACTCTCTAGTCATGTGAGCAGATCATATAACTTTATTCTCCTTCTATCCATAATTGACAAATAATAACAGATTCCCACACCCCAAGATCCTGTGAAGATGAATGATTCAATGTGTGTAATTCAAGCTACTTAGAACCTGACACGTTTGGTTTCCAATAAATGTCCCTTGAGTTTTGGATTGGGAAATAAAATCTGGACTCTTATTTTTGTTTATGAACAGAACTAGCATAGCCTGAGGGTCCTTAGTCCTTGAAAAACTAGACCTTGTTTAATATTAAGATTCACTATCCACTTTCATTCAACAAAAGAAGGTCACCTTTTTAGACTGGGATTCAAAAACACAGCACTTAGGCATGCTGCCACTGTATGAGTCCTCCGCTGAAGTACAGTGTAGCAACTCAGGTGCACTAGATTCTCACAATTGAAAAAGCCCTGGGAGAATTTCAATGTTATTGTTTTAGAGACTTCCTTTCACTCAGCTTTGAATTTGTCCCAGTTCCAATTTTAGACAATAAATCATAAATCTTTACAAAAGGAGTTCCATTCCATATTGAGAAAAGGGAAAATGAATCCTTGACTGGGTGTCAGTCAAGAGTATGATAGGCATTGTCTTAACTCTTTAGCTTGGACAATTCACCCATGAGGGTATTTTCTGCTTGTATGTTGGTTTGCCTTACTTTATTAAACAGGAAGAGTTGTTTAGAAATGAGACTGTGATTCAGTGTTGCTCATAGTTGTCAGACCATCACAAATGAGGAGGCCATGGAATGTGTTTGACTTGCCATTCCTCATTACCTTTACGATATATTAAAAAAAAATCCTTACACCATGACTTTCACAAGAATAATCTACCAGTAAACATCAATAGGACATTCCTACTAAAAGTCCCTGTCAATATGTAACTGAAAACTAAAAGTCTAGCAGGAAATCCTAATAATGAAACTTGCAAGATTTTAAAGCTGATGAAGCAGAAGACAAAAGTGCAACCTTGACAGTTGCCCTGTCTTTGAGGATTTTCTTAACACGGTGACAGATCTTCATCTATATTTGAATTCACTTTAGCCATGGGTTATTTTCCATCTTCTCCCAAGATAACACCTCATAACTATAATCAACAGAGCTATTCCAACAAGCATTTTTTTGGCTAAAGTAATAGATCAGGTTATCATATCTTTGTGTCATGTGGTATTAAATCATACTCCAAGGAGAGATAACAAGATCTTCTAGGGGATTGGGTGTGGTAGGTATGGACTTTACCCAGTCAAGGTCCCTTTCTGTCTAGGACGGTTAAATCAATCTAGCTTAGGAAATGGGAAGAGGAGATGGGAAGACTTGGAAAGGGTAGGATAAAGGAAGTAAGGAAGACCATTCTACAGTTAGCTCAAAAATGCCAAGGCCCATCTGGATCCCAGAGTCTAAAACTGGATAATTTTATCTTGCTTTGCCAGTGAATCACAAAGTAAACAGGAATGATGACATCCAACCCATATATCCCAGCTTTCTCTCCACTGAGAGAGGCCTTCTCACTCTCCACTGAGTGTGGGTAGAGGAGATTTATCAGGTCGGTTCAATTCTCATATTCAATATTTTTTTCAGATTTCTGCAACGGGTACTAGCATCTACTATTCACCTCTCAAGGATATAAACTCACCTCATCTACCCCAAAATTTAGCATCCAACCCCATCACAGAATGACTACAGGAGCAGGAAAAGAAATGTAGACTGGATTAAAATCTACAGGACACAATACCTAAATGAGCAACATCCTTTGTGTTGCTGTTCCTACTATCACTACCCATGGCTACTGCCCATGTTTCTGAAGACATTGTTGGTCTTTTACAGACTAAATACTCAACAGAAACCATGATTTCAGACATCACCTCCCTTTCAGCCATCTTTGAAAGTTTCCATGACTACACATAAGTCTTCAGTACCTTCCCCAAGAAAATGAAGAAGACAGATAGCTATTGGATGAAGACAAAGACTCTTAAGCCCTAATAGAAACAGCTACCAAATATAGATTTATTCTTTGAAAATAACAAGAAACCAGAACTTCAAGAAGTTCTAACATTTACCCTAATTAGGGTAAATTCACATTGCAGCAGTAAATAGCAATACAAGGTCCCAAACCCTCATCAGTAGTACTAAAAAACTTGACACCTAAATTTGGAACAAGATCATTGTAATTTCCTATTGAGAGAAGTAAAATGGTTAAGTGTAAGGAATAGTCATGATTTTATCAAAGGCATGACACCAAGAAAGATGTATTGGTATAGTAGGATACAAAGGTAACAAAGAAAGGTCACTGATCTTTGTAACATTCAACTATAGGACAGCCAACATACATCTGGTTGCAACTATATGGATGTTCTCCATGTCACAAACAATCACTATTACTGAAGGCAATCAGCAGAAAAACACTAGAGTATCATAGTGCAAGTGGGGAGATTAGTGAGAGATAGGAGAATGCTCCTCAAAATATAGAGCCCATAGCCACCTGCTGACAGTTCCCACCCTACCCCATGTGGAGTCCCTATGTGCACAGGCCACAATTTGCTGACCTTGCTATAAGCAGAAGTAATGGAGGGTCTAAGTGCCAGCAAGTAAAACAAAGTTGACAGTAAGACAGAGAATATATAGGTTTAGAGATGACCATTTCACAGGGGCCTGTCTGCCTCCTCATGTAATGCTACAACTTTAATTAACAAACATGCATCCAAAAATTGCTCAACTTCATAATTGCAAAGTGACAAGGAGCCAATTCACAAATTTGTCTGCCCTAGAGTCTGAACAGGAAGGGGCCTAGTAAATGTAGGCTTCCTATTTCTACTCTCATTTAGTGTGATCATCCAACAAGTAGAAATTACTATGAAATTCCAGCAAGGGATTTGAAAAAATGATGAAAGTCAAAGTCCTCAAAGTGTTACATTTTTTCCCATCATACAGATACCCAAACTATCTGTTTTGTCTATCTAAAATTATCTTTTTTGTTTGTTTGTTTTGGGCCACACCCAGCAGTGCTCAGGGGTTACTACCAACTCTGAGTTCAGAAATCACTCCTGGCAGGTTTGGGGGACCATTGTTATGCTGGGAATCGAACCCAGGTCCATCCTGGGTTGGCTGTATGCAAGGCAAATGCCCTATCACTGTGCTATATCTCCAGCCCTTCATTTTATGTAAAGATGTCTCTATTGAGCAATAACAAACATAGATGAGGTACTTTTACTCAATATACCTTTAAATCTTCACTAATTTTTTATATCTTAATTTTTTTAAAAACCTATTATTTTCATTTGTATCAAAAACTTTGGATTTTCAAATTGCATACACCTGATAACAAAGGTCTCTTTTTTGAAACACCAAAAATTGCATTAAATCATTTACATATATATATATATATATATATATATATATATATATATATATATATATCTAGAATCTACTCACCCACTTGTGCAACATATGCACATTCTGGTCCTAAAACTGAAACTTATCACAAGAAAATATTTTTAGGGCATAGGGACTTATTAGTAAAGCACATATCTTAGAGGTGTGAAAGATCCTGAGTTTGGTTCCAAGCACTGCTCCACATCAACAAGAATTAGTCCTAGCATAACAATCCTTGGCAACACAGTCAAATATGCAACCCAATTACCACCATCATAAAGGCAACAACAACAAAATTACCTTAAAAGAGAATTTTTGTTTCCTAGATTAGAAACAACTGTAATTTTACATTTGTCCAACATACAATGGCTGTATGGTTATAGAATTAAGAAAATAGTATATATAAGAAAACAGAAATATATGCCTCTTCTCCATCTCTTTTACCATATTATCAGCTTTTAGAAAAAGGCAAGTGTACCTTTTGCAGAAAGGACAACATCTTACTAAGGGGCTCTGGTGAGCATGCAGTCTATCAGAATCAGAACAGACAGTTCCTAAAATTTGGTCCTTGAAAATCTATCCCATCTTTAGGCAGCTTCAAGTCTTGGACAGTGGAACTTTCATGAAGTTAACTCCTGTTTCCTTTTATCAGGAGTGTCTTGAGTGCCTTTTATCAGAAGTTAGCACTGGATGCAAGTCCAAAAAACTCACAGGAGGCCAAGGGCAGAGAACTTGTCTTGTGTTTAATCCTTGGCACACACACACACACACACACACACAAAAGTACCCAAAATTATTTTAAAATCTTTCCAATAATCCCCCTCCAAGTTACAGAGTCTTCTCAGAAAACTGAAACTAGACTTTAAAAGGTCCCATCTAAAGGGCCAGTTGACCTTTATTTTATTTATTTCCAAAGAAAAGAGATCCACAGGTCATATAGAATACTTGCTCTATTCATAAATGTAAGGAATTCTTCTCACCTAAACTGTTTGCATTTCTTTTACTCTCAAAACAAAAACTTGGGCCTAGGAACTTTCTATATTACAGAAAACAGAACAAAAATACTGATATCTATGATCCTACATTCACAGCATTAAACAAATGTATCAGTGTATTATATTATTTCTCAAATGCATGAAGTTTAAACATTAAATATGTATCATTTATCATTTATATGTCATTTATACCTCAGTGAATTGTTCTTAATACAAAATTTAGTGTCATTTACTACCATCCAATTTATATTCTTGTACATGGGATAAAAACAAAGTTTATAGTTTAGGTTTTCTATACAAAATGTTCTAAATTTGCTTTTTTCTTTCTTATTTATTATCCTTTGTTTTACTTCTTTCTTATCCCTCTCCAAAGATATATCTCATAATATCTTAGTCATTTGATAATTTTCTCTAAACCCTTGTAAAGATATTATGTGATTTTGAAATATATGTTTCACTAATACATGTCAATAACCATGCCATATGAGGCAATCCAAAACATTTAAAGGACAAAGTTAAATTACCAAGAAGGTTAAATGTCATCAAATGTTGAACCTCAATCTTTTTTATTTTTTTGTAACACTTGTCTACAATTCATATAGGAATAAGGGAGAATATATTTTTCTGATATCTCTAAAAGTGCTAACTCTTTTTATAATGCAAGTCACTAGGTGTATCTTAATGTATGTTTGTGTGTATGTGTGAGTGTTTAGATTTCAGTGAAAAGATTGTCTTTGTTCAGCTTTAGAGGTAGTCATAGGAGAGAATCCATTTTAAGGGGCTTCTAAAACAACAGGTATTCAGTTACTGGAATGAGTGAGTGAATGCAATGAAAAAACATTTCAAAATATCTAAATATTGTCTTTAGTTATGAATCCATTTTAGTATAAGGTTCAGAAAAGTTGTCTAGAAATTTATCATCAAACATCCCAGAAGTAGAAGAGGGATCTTTATGATGAGCTACATCTGTCCACATAGTTAAATCTATAGCCAGAGACACAGCCAGAGACAGATAAGTAAACACTGACTTGAGTCTTTAAAAAAAAAATTCTTCCCCCTTTTGTAATATGTCAGTAAAATCTAGAAGACATTTTGTTTTAAAGTCTTCACTGATACCTAAACTTTATAATGATAGAATCATTCATTTTTCTAAAGCTCCTATTATGATACAAATAACTCTAGGATGCTGCTCATAATAGAGATTCACAGTCACGTCAAGTTATCTTTTTGCTATGGAAAGTTGAGCTGGACTTTCAGAAAAGGCAAAATGACAAATGACACGACTGCCCTGGGGAACACAAGGCAGAGAGAAAGGTTTCCAGAACAGACACTAAAGTTGCTTCCAGACAAGTTTTCACAACCATCCCTAGGGTCAGAACAGCAGACATGTTTCAAAACAGAGGTGACAACTGATGAAATCAAGGGATCTGCAGGGGACCCAGCAAGATCAGTAGTGCAGTGTGTTGACCCTGCTCTCCACTCCCCCACCCACCCCATGAGCAGCAAGGACTCAAGATCCTCCTGCCCACCAGCAGGAGACCCAACAAGACCCACACAATGAGAAGAGTGTGGCTGCTCCACTTTGTGGTCACATATTTCTTCGAGTCAATGAATCCCATAAGGCACATAGAAAACACCAATGGGAAAGCAATGCAGAACTCTACCATACTTAAAGAGTGAAGGTGGTAGCTCGGGAAACCTGACAAATACTGCCACCTATATAGCCTCTCTGATAAGAACCTTAGAGAGGAAATGTGGATACTGTTCAAAGAACTCAAAGAAACTGTGGAACGAACCAAAGGAACCACAATTAAGACTCTACCGGATGTGAAAGTATAAATGAGAATACTTCAAACTGAAATAACAGGGCTGAAATCAAGAGAGCTTTAAGCTCTAAAAAACAAAGATGAAGGGAAAAGAAATATTGTCCAACACAAGAGATAGTCATCTCTTTTAAGGTTCCTGTGCTGCTGCTGATATCTGAATTTCTGAATTATTTGACATGTGAGTCCCCCTCAAACTGCTTTTTCATACATGCAAAATGTCTACTGACCACAATCTGTGTCTCCCTTCATAAAAAAAAAAAAGAACCAACCCCTCAGTACCAAATATTTATAAACAAATGAATTTAAAGTAAATTTTCAAAGCAATCTTTTATGACATTTATAAATGGGCATGTTGTTGAAAGTGAAACCAAACAGGGCAAAGAGGATGGAGAACAGAGTAGAATGGAGAATGCCTGGCCCCAGAGGCCTTGGCTACAGATGAGGAAACCTGTGTGTTTGTTGTGTTGTTTGGATTTGGCTCACGTTGTGCCATAGGAGTGGCCAGTCTCCTCAGCGGAGTGTTTGTGAATAGAGATTATCTTAGTTCCTCCTTTTAGGACCTAAAGACTTGGACAGGATTGATTTTTCACAATTCCGCCTCTCAGAACTAGTTCTTAGTGAGTGATAAAAAGAGAGATTTTCACTGGGAAGCTTAGCAAACTCTGATGTGTCCAGGAAAAGCCCTCTCTGGTGGGTTTCTTGTTGTCTTGAAGGCCATTACTCTTCCGCCAACATCTTTCATTGCCTCTCGATGTTTTTGTGAGACAAAAGAACCCAGCTGAGATTTCAACAAAGAAGAATGCAGGGAAAGGGGAGAGAGAATACCTTGAGCAAGAATAGCTTGGAAGGAGCCAAAAGTGGAAAAGGAAGTCTAATTCTGTCCTAGTCCGGGGGGGAAAAGTTTTTTGAGAAATGTAAACAAATCAGGAAATCCTGGCACTTACTCCAGTTCCGATCTGGGGAAACTCACCGGTCCTTTCCCTAGGAGTGAGCTGCTGTTTGTGAATGAAGTCCAGATTAAACTATTCATTGAGCACTGCCAGCCCCACAGTTTCCAGCTTTCCCCTTGCCTATGGCATAGCTTAAACGTTAAAATAATAATAATAAAAAAACATATGTATGTTATTAACTCTCCATATTCAAATGGAAATTCAATGCTATCATAAATCTCTCTTTTCTAATGTAAATTCCTTTCCCTGGCATGAAGTTGCAGGAAAACCATTGTATCTGAGCAATCTAAACTTGAAAGAGAAGTTTTGTTAAACCAGTTATGATAGGGGAAACATGTTTTTCACTGAGTCAAGAGATTAAAGTAGGTTGTAAAAAGGGGTGGGGGGCTGAGAGAATTATTGGTTGCTCAGCTAATGATTAGATACAGAACTTCAAGGACAAATTAAGAGGCACAAAAGAGAGTGTCATGCAGATAAATGAAAACAGTTCCAATGATATTAAATAAAAGATGTATTGCTTATCTTGGGTTGTAATCTCTATTTCCATATTCATCTTCATCTAGGCGTTCCCCCTCAGTTTCATTTGCTACCTCCCAGTGGATTCCAGACTCCTCTGCAGTTGAAGTGCTTATCAGCACCTTACAGTCCCTCTAGTTCTTTATACCAAAGCCACTCTTTCACTAGTTTTGCTCTCTGGATGCCTCTTCATGAATGGAGGAGGAGTAAATAGGCACTACATAAGGCAAAACAAACAAACAAACAAAAAAACCCAAACCAACAGTTTTGCTATTATTGTTGTTCAGCAATATGTTGTGAACTTACGGTTTATTTCCTTTAATTTTTTTAATAAAATACCACACATCTCTCATTCATATTGTTCTCTCACATACCTTTTGCTCTTTGCCCAAAACCTAGCCCCAGATCTTTCGTTTTAAAAATGAATTTTGCCTTTATAGAATTCGTTTAGGCATAAAGTCACAAATACATATCGGTGTATGAATTACAGAGCTTCAGAGAACACATACAAAGAGCTGCCTTCAGCTCTAATATCAGTAGACACAGACTGGAGGAAAGTTGCTCTTAAAGAGGGGAAGTGTAGGTTGAATACACAAGCCTAGTAAACACACTCCTCCCAGCCTCTCCCATTATTAATGTCTTCCATGGAAATTTACAGAGTAGAGAGGATCAGGGTTTCAATTCTCAAGCCAATTCCTTCATAATAGACGTTTAGGGAAAAAATATAGATACAGGGAGAGAAATATATCCCTTTGTATAAATGCAAAGTTTAACTCTATTTCAAAAGAACACTTGTGACAAAAATAAAAACATAAACAGAACTGGACTGGTTTGTATTTCCTATGAAGGGTTTCAACATGGATACATATGCTAACAGTCAGCTTGTTATTACTGAGAACTGAAATAATATTGCTTAGAATCTTCTTAATAAAAATACCAGAACTGGCTTCTCTGACAATGTTCATAGCCTAGTTTCCTCCTAAGAGGCACCAGTTTCTCCTTAATCTCTTATTTAATGTTCAACATTCAAGATAGAGGATTTCATTTTCTTTCTGAATTGTTCTGATTTATGACACCTGTAGAAATGTTCATAAAATCTGGGACTATGCAAGGCCTTTGGCATCTGCCTCATAATTACAAGAACCATAAAAATGATAGCTCTCTTGTTCATGACTGGTTTTGTCTTTCTAGATAATATAATCCAGAGAGAAATTAAGATACCTCTCAGCCTGCATCTAGCAGACCTTCTTTGGTGTGTGTGTGTGTGTGTGTGTGTGTGTGTGTGTGTGTGTGTGTGTATGTGTATGTTTGTTTGTCTTGAAAATAAGGTAGCATTAGTGCTGGAAAAGGAGAGCAAACAAATGTATATGTTTGAGGACTTACGGGAGGAGGGTGGACATGTAAATCTATGTCCAGGGTAACTAACTTTATCTGTCAGAGGATGTTGTGGCTTGTGTTTCAGCCGGGTTCTCTGGCCTTGTCTAGCCAGGAATGGTTGTCTTCGAAGTGTAGACAGAGAAGGGAAGCAGGTGCTTCATGTCCCCAGCATCTGGTTTAGATGACCACAATGCTGAGAACACCTGCAGCCTACATTTCAGCCAAGTCTGGCCTCCCATTGTATTCGATTGGACTCTCTGCCTTGAGCAAGAAAAAGGCATTGTTTATCAGATTTGCCAAAGGATCTCCGGGGAGGTGGAGAGAGACAGGATAAACAAACCTAAAACAAAATGCAAGTATAAGCAAAGCTCAGGGAGATCTTGATTACTTGTGACTAGCTAAGGTGATCTTTCAAACCTGACACAAGTTAGGGGAGAAAGAGAGACAGAAAAAAAGAAAGAAAAAAAATAGCAGTGATAAATGTCCCAAGGATTTTTCTTAGAAAAATGATACCGGGTAGTCTTGATCTGTCCAAATTTTGGTCCTTAGGTATGATACAGAAATCATGCCACATCATTAAGAGTCTAATTTGTATATGATTTTGATTTAAAAGCTGAAAGTTCTCTTTTCTGTCCCAGAAAAAAACACTTGCAAAAAACGAAATGGCCTTACTACTTACATACCAAATGTTTCATTGCTGTGTCTTCTAATTTCTTATTTTGTAATAGCTATATGTTGGGCAAACTAGAACTCTACAAATCATACCAAAAGGCTTAGATTACTCTAACTAGGTAAGCAAAGCTAGCAAAACCGATTGAAAATGCACTACAACCTCTAATTGGTATAATGGGGCCAGATTCAAATTAACAAATTTATTTTCAGAGACTCAAAATAGCTTAAAGATACCATGCACAGATGTTTAGTTAATAATTCCTTTAGAGCCCTTTAGTTGTCTTTTCTTTGCATAGAGCCCCAACTAGTGGGCAATGGAAGAACTACACTTTAAGAAAAGTCCCTTAAATGGGAACCCATCATGGATTGCCTCAAGAGCCCAGATGGTCTCACAGGCCCTGCTGTTTTAGGGTGGCTGAATAAGGACAAAGTGCTGAAAGGGATAGGAAGTGAGAAAATGAATTATTCTTAGCGCCTTACCTGGTGAAGCGCAAATGTACTGATGAGGACATAGTATATAATATCTTACACTTGAAATGAGTCAATGTATTAAATTATAGCCAATTTCAGACAGGAAGATATTTCTTAACTCTAAAAGAAAGCTGATCTGTGACACAAAAATTGCATACTTCAAAGGAAAGAAATCTGGTTTTACAATGATATGAGTGAGCATGCATTAACAATTATATCACTACTTCAAAACAGAACAGATAAAAAAATATCCTGTCGAAGTTAGTGAGGAAGAAGGTAGAAAAGTAGATGGCTAGGTAGCAAAGGAAGAAAGAACATGAATGTTACCAATTTTCAGAAGAAAATTTCAGCACCAATAAAAGCAACCGATATTATAGATTTTCTTCAAGGAACTGAATCTTAGGGGTTCTTTGGTTTTAAACTGTTTTTGGTTTTGCTTCATTGTTACCATTCCATTTTAAGGTGTGTGTGTGTGTGTGTGTGTGTGTGTGTGTGTGTGTGTGTGTGTGTGTGTGTGTGTGTTTAAAGAATTCTTGGCTACCTTAGAAAGAAAGACCAATAAAATGTGTCAGCCTCCAGAGGTTATAAAGATGAAAGATGAATCCATCAATCAAACAACTATAGTCTGTATATAACAAACGTCCATAAACATGCTTTAGGGACTCCTTGTGTGACTTTTACTACTTCTCAAAGGGTAACCCCCCAAAACATATAGAAATCTGTTAGTTCACTCTACAGGTATCTACACATAAACAAAAACAGTCACATTTTAATATGTGCTTTCAGGCTTCATAAAATTCTGGTTTTGGAGAAGCCAAACAGAAATAGCAAACATTGCAGCATATCACAAAGCAGATTGTAGCCAGGCTGTTCTTTAAGCAATAACTCTTTGGATAGATAATTCAAAAAAATTGCCTTTGACATCTTGTACTTCATGATGGCATGTAGAATCCTGCCCATCCTTCAGCATAGCATACACATTCTTGAGCAGTTCTGAAACCCAGAGTGCCCAGTAGCCAGTTTCTGTCAGCACACACTAAACAACATGGTTTACACTCAAAATACAAAAGCTGTGGCAATCATTTAGTGGAAATGATTTAATGGAAACTACTAGTAATCAGTAGAAAAATAGAAAAAGAATGTTTAAGTTTAGGAATTAGAGACCCATCCAGCGCACTGAATTGTCAATAATATTAAGTTAAGAAAATAAAAATTTTATACTGCTTAATGTGGTGATTTCTTTTAGTTTGCAGAAGAGATTGTTTAAATACTACTTATTTGACAAGCATTAAAATCTTCAGAGTTCAAGGATAACAAGAGTGATAGCTTCACAGTAAGGCTATCTAACATTTTTTATGGCATCAGCTTTCCCATAGGTTTTACTTAACAAATGGCTCAGTTGTGAAGAAAAGTTTGTATATTAATCTTTCTGTCCTAACCTTCACCTCCCAACCAAACAGTTTAAGTGAAGTTTCAAGGATAACTAGCACATCACCTATAAGTAACCTTCTGTCTATTGCAAGTGGACCTTTGCACTAAGATTTTCCTTCTGAACTACAAAGTTTCACCCTCTGTTCTTTCTACATTAGATTTGCACAGCTGGGTTTTTTTTAAATAAAAAATTAGTAGTCAATTGAATAAATAATTTTTCTAAACTTGCATTTTTCTAATGAAGTAATAAAATTCACCTATTCATGGATGAATATGAAGAGTATTATGCTAAGCAAAATGAGTCAGAGAGAGGGGGTTGACATAGAATGAACACTCATTTTTGGAATATTAAAAAACTACTATAGAATTAATATCCAGGGGCCGGGCGGTGGCGCTGGAGGTAAGGTGCCTGCCTTACCTGCGCTAGCCTAGGAGACGGACCGCGGTTCGATCCCCCGGCGTCCCATATGGTCCCCCAAGAAGCCAGGAGCGACTTCTGAGCGCATAGCCAGGAGTAACCCCTGAGCGTTACCGGGTGTGGCCCAAAAACCAAAAAAAAAAAAAAAAAAAAAAAGAATTAATATCCAGAGGCAATAGAGATAGAAACCAGGAGGACAAGTCCATGGCAGGAAGCTTGCCACAAACAGAGGGGGAGTGCAATTGTATAAAGAGGGGACCACTATGACAATAATAGTTGGAAATGATCAGTCTAGACAAGAGCTAGGTACTGAAAGGAGATAAAGTGATATGCATGATATCCCTTCAGTAATAATATTGCAAACGATTGCCGTCTCTAAAATAAAAAAAAAAAGACAAAAGAAAAATGTCTGCCACAGAGGCAAGCAGAGGGGAGAGGGGAACTGGGGGACATTGGTGGTGGGAAATGTGCACTAGTGAAGGATGTTGCACCGTGTATGACTGAAATTCAATGATGAACAACTTTTCTTTTCTTTTTTTTTTTCTTTTTCCTTTTTTTGGTTTTTGGCAGCTCTCAGGGATTACTCCTGGCTCTATGCTCAGAAATCTCTCCTAGCAGGCTCAGGGGACCATATGGGATGCCGGGATTTGAACCACCGACCTTCTGCATGCAAGGCCTTACCTCCATGCTATCTCTTCAACCCAGATGAACAACTTTTCAACAGTGAAAAAGAAATGAGAATTTTAAGGGTTTTAGAAGAAAAAAAGGAAAGGTTAGTGAAAATACTTGCATTTTCCTGAATTTCTATTACTTCTAAGACACATATACAATGGGTAGTTTTTCTGTCCTTATTGAAGCAATTAGGCAGAGGTCTTCAGGAAAAAAGTTTCAAAAATTGAGGTTTGGTGTTTTTTTTTAACTCCTTTGCCCCCATACTAGATCATTTTAAAAGGTTATTTAAAATATTATAACCACAAGCTGTTTAACCAGTCGAAAATGAAAGTAGGCCAGTTAGAGGCTTTTTTAAAACCTTTTTTAAAAAAGAAAAATGGCTTTAAGTTAATAATTTTAATGATTAATAGTTCTCTGGCTACCAAAACAATTACTTTAAAATTAATAAGGAAGTATTTTAAATATCACATCTAAATTTGAGGCTTCTTCCCTTGCACATTATACAGAGGGAAGTGTGTGTGTGTGTGTGTGTGTGTGTGTGTGTGTGTGTCCACCTTCCCATCAGGACCAAACTGACCTTCCTGCCTGAGCCTTGAAGTGCCAGACTTGGCTTTGTACCAGCCACCTTTCAGCACCATATCATTAAGAATTTTTGGAGGTACTATTTAAATGTAAAGTTTCCAGCACTCTTTCACCAGACAAATAGGCAATGCTAAAGCAGTCTGGGCATGTTTGACACAACCAATTTTAACAAAGAAGAAAGGGAGGAAAGCTTTCAGAAATATGTACAAAGTGAAAGTTGGAGAAAATGAGAGTCTTCGTCGGACTTACGAGTGTCCTAGAGTCAGATGCCTATGCCCCTTACAAAAGTTCCTGAATACATCTGGGACAAGTCTGTCAATCTTTTAAAGGATGAGCCAGTCTTAAAAGTTTTTCATATTTTCTCAAAAATGTAAGAAGCCCAGAAGTTAATAAATATCATACATTGAACTCCTTAAATTTAATGATTCAGAAGTTCTTCATGCATTGTGTCAAGGTTCAGATCTGATGACCCCTAAGAGAAGTATAATGCTTATGAATTAAAAAAAGAAAGAAACAAGAAAATGGAAAGTAAAAAGAAAGAAAAGTCAATAGTTACATTTGGTTTATACTCATATAATAAGTCCAATATAGGTCCAATACAGGTGAAAATAACAAGGCCATCTCATAAGAAATATCCTGGAGATGAGCCATACCAACAACCAGCAAACAGCTGCACACAGGCTAGCAGGTAATATCTCTTTTCCATTGAAATCTGCAATATCCACTGTAGAGCCAACCATAAAATAAACCAAAAGAAAGCAGAACTATTAAGAATTGTTCCCTTATTTTAGAAATTTAAATCACAAATACAAGAACACAAAGGTCTGAGCACATGTATACATATAATCAATTCTCAATAGCAGATAATTATGTATGTTTACTACTTCAGATACATCAATTAATTTCTAACTGACTTTAGGATTCATCTCAAATTACTAAACTTGCTCATATGCATTTAGCTTAATCTTACAATAGCACATAACTTTCACTTATTTTTCTCATTGACTTTCAAATGACTAAATGTGATATGTAAAGTATTAATTCTAAATTTCTTTTTGGCAGAAGTATATATCTTGAGAGTATTATTTTTTTTGATAATCTAAAGTTTTCCAAAAGACAAAACTTGATTGGGTTTGTAACAATTTTTAAGAGAAGAGATTTTTTTTTTTACAGTTTGTATTATTTGTAAATTCATCTTATAAATCATTCTTGGCCTTTGGCCTTTCCTTCAAAGAAAAAATACACTTAGATAAGCACAAAATATACAAATCATACAAAAAGAATTTTTGCATCTAATAAAATGTATATTTATAATTAGAATCAATAGAATAATTTTATGTGTCCTCATTTGCACAAAATCTTAAAAGAAAATAAAGTGACACTGGCAAATTTGATAACTGAAACAGAGTTCTAATTGTGTATATATTTTTGTCAGTAGATAATTTTTAGGAAAGTAATTTAAACACGTAAAGAAAAGAAAATATCAGTTTAAAAAGTTAACAAAGAAGAAATAAAAAATATAAGTTGCATTTATAGCATAAATGAATCCTGTGTAGATAAGTCAATTTCACAACAGATAGTTATATCAGTTATGTACTTTAAATATAACTGTGAAAGACTTGTAATTCACATTGGTCAGAAAATATAATAATAAAAGAAAAAGAAATATCAATTATGAATACCAGAGCAATAGCACAGCAAGTGGAGTGTTTTTCTTGCATGCCAACCCAAGTTTGATCCCAACATATGGTTCCCCAAGCCTGCCAGTAGTGATTTCTGAGCACAGAGCAAGGAGTAACCCACAGCACCATTGGGTATGGTCTAAAAACAAACAAACAAAAATCAAGTATGGTTTGTTAAGAACAAGTTCCCAATTCTAGGATTTTATTCCTTAATCAAGGTTCCAAATCTAGAATTTTATCTCTTACACTATTTTTAAAGGGATATGTAATTATTTGCTAACAGGCCCTAGTCTAGGTTGTTTTTTTGTGTGTTTGTTTTGTTTTGTTTGTTTCTGGGTCACAACCAGCAGTGCTCAGGGGTTACTCCTGGCATTGTGCTCAGAAGTCACTCCTGGCAGGCATGGGGCGGGGGGGGGGGGGGAACGACAGGAGGGGGACCATACGGGATGTAGGGATTCGAACCACCATCCGTCCTGGATTGGCTGCGTGCAAGGCGAACACACCCTACAGCTGTGCTATCTCTCTGGCCCCTCGGTTTTTTGTTTGTTTGTTTGTTTGTTTTTTTAACAAATATTGACTGATAACTTTTGGCATTATACTTGTGGAGGATGCCAAAACGGTGCTATTGATATCAAGAAAAAGTAATGTGGAGGGGCCAGAGCGGTGGCACAAGGGGTAAGGCATTTTCCTTGCCCGTGCTAGCCTAGGATGGACCTCGGTCCAATCTTTCGGCATCTCATATGGACCCCAAGCCAGGAGCGATTTCTGAGCACATAGCCAGGAGTGGCCCCTGAGCATCACTGGGTGTGCCCCCCCAAAAAAAAGTAATGCGGATTCTTTATAGGAACAGGTTAATGAAGAAAGACTATTTCATATCCATATTATTGTCATCATTGCCTTATCAGTGTTGCATTAAACATAAGAAGAAAAAGAAAATTGCAAATAGATTTTTCCAAAACTTGTTTTTGATCATTTTTAATCCAAAAATATATATTTGCACCACTTATTTATGTCAATTCTATGCCAAATCTACTTTTTTTAATTTTATGGCATTTATTATTCTTAACCCATCTAATGTTGCTTTTAACTGAGATTAACTGAGAATGTATAATTTCAGTAATTACAATTATTTATCTAAAAATTTGTTCAGGTCTAATAATGCAATTTCTCTTTTTACTAAACTAAAGTTTGATACTTTTCTACAACCATAGTATTAGGTTATATATACATTAAAATGTAAGCATTCTTTTTGAATTAACTTTTTACTATTTATATTATTTGTATACCTTGGGGACACTTTAAATATGTATTAGTCTAACAATGACCTTATAAAACCTCTCGCAATTTTTACAGAACACATAACAGAATAGTTTCCCCAGGAGAATAGCTACCAGAACTCTACTCTTTTCCTTGTGAAGAATGAATAAAAGGGACTTTTCTATTTCTTCTGTTTAATACCTACAGATAGAAAATCTTAGTTATCTTCCATCTTACTTTTTTCTCTCTCTCTCTCTTTTTTGGGGGGCCACACCCAGTGGCATTCAGGGGTTACTCTTAGCTATGCGCTCAGAAATTGATCCTGACTTGGGAGACCCTATGGGACGCTGGGATCTAATGAGGTCTGTCCTGCGTCTGCCTCATGCAAGGCAAACGTTATCGCTCAGGTCCCTATCTATCTTACTTTTGAAAACTGGTAAGCTGCTGCCAGTAGGACAGCCATAATAGAATACCAGAGACTAGTTAATTCAAACAATGGAAGCATGTTATCTTGTTGTTCTGGAAGCTAAAATCAAAGTATAGTCTCTGTGTCACATTGAGAAATTTAAGACTTTTTTTCTTGCCTCGTGTAAATTTTTGTATAGCCAGCTCTTCTGGGTATCTTTTGGCTTGTAAGATGCATCATATCAATCCCATAGACATCTTTTCCACATATGACTTCACACAATCTTTTCTCTGTTATCATCTCAGGTGGACTCTTTCCCTTCTCATAATGAGATCAGTCATATTAGATTAGAACCTACCTTAATTGACTTCATTTTATTCTTTCTGTTATTCTTTCAGTACCAGAGAGATAGATAGTATAACTATCAGGTGCTTGCTTGCCTTGCATGCAACCAACCTGGGTTTGATTTCTGGCTCTTCAAGACTGCCAGAAGTGATCCCTGACCAAAGAGTCAGGAGTTTGCCCTGAGCACTGCTCAGTATTGCCCAAAACGCAAAAAGAAAAAAGATTTTTAAAACTATTTCCAAAATCACTTTCTTAGGTATTAAAGATTAGAGTTTAGGTTGATGGGTTTTGTTTTGTTTTTTTTGGAGGGGGAGGGAGGTTTGTTAAGTAGGAACCTATAGTGGAGAAGCAAAATTTAGCCCATCATGATTGATATAATGAAGTCCAGTCAACTAAATTATCCCTTATGTTTTTGTTATAGATAAGAGTGAGTCTCAGTGAGCAAAGCACTTGATTTGCATTAGTAAGGCGCTGGGTTCAACCCCCATATTGTAAAACAGAAATACTAAGAGTGAGTCTCACAGTAATACAGAAAAAAATTAATTCACTTTTTAATGTATAAAAGTACCCAATTCATAAGTTACAAATAAATAAGTAGTGGAATAAAGTAGTGTAATAAAGATATATTTAAGAGGCATGCAAACAAAAAATAGTCAGAGAAGCTGTACAGGAAGAGTTAGATCCAAGAAGTAAATACCTTTTAAAAGAAAACAATTTCTTTATTAACACAATGATTCTAAGTATTTGTTACTAAAATAATATATCAATCAATATCTAAAAGCATTTTATTACAACAATTATATTATCATTTATTCTTATTCAGTTTCATTTTTGTTATCCTATCTATTAAACTATATTCAATTAGCAATAGTTGCACCTCAGATAAATCTCATTGGCTACTACTGCCACTACATGCATCTCTTCAGAATTTTTCAAGATGAGAAATAATCTATGTTTTTAGAAATTAGTATTGCCACAATTGACTATATGTCTTTGTTACTTATCCATGGCAAGGAGGTAAAATAAGCCTCCCACTTAAAGAGAAGAATTAAAAATTTTAGATTCCTAAAGTTATCATATTATTTGCTTTATAAGACACACTTGACCATAAGACATACATAGTGTTTAGATGAGAAAAAAACAAGGAAAAAAACATTCTAAAGCAAAAAATGGTGCAATGTGAGATGCTGTCAACCAGCCTGCGAGGTCAAAGTGCATTTACAATATGCCAGTCCACAGCTGGTTAAACACATGTACCTAACTATTTTTTTACAACAGAAAATTTAAAAAGTTTTAAATGCATTTTCATTAATATAAAAAAATAAAAGTTGCAGCAATGATCAAATAGTCTTAAACTAAAGCTCTATATGTGTTGTGAAAGTGCATTAACCTGATTGCTTGTACTATGTCTGCATAATAAAGGGACATCACATTGAGGATATCAAGTGGTTAGTATATGCTCTCCTCCTCTGCACTCAGGCTTCAGCTCCAGGTGGCATTAGTTCCATAAGATGCACAGACATTTCCCCCCATTTTTGGGAGGAAAAAGTACATCTCATGGTACAAAAAATATAAATATAAATATAAAAATATTTATAAATATAAATATAAATATAAAAACTTCCAAACTACAGCTTTAATGCTAAAAGTTTAATTTAATTTTTATTGGGAAATAAATAAGAAAATGTATTAAAATTCTATATATTTTACTGTAAAAATTACTATTTGTTACAGTATTATATGTTATTCCTGAAAGGAATACTCATGAATAAATATAAATGCATTTTTTACTTTTTTCTTAGTTGAATTTTCTAATAAGCATACATTTATTATTTCATATCCAATATACTTGATGAAGAAAATAAAATATATTTAAACCAACAGAGTCAAACATTTGAATAATAATTTTTCATACATATGAACCTATATATAAACATGTATGTATGTACATATATACATATAAGTGCCAATAAAAAAGTCTTTCAGGGGCAAAATTAAATTTTTTATATTTTTATGTATCCTGGCAATATCCAGGATTCCAACTCTGGTTTCTGGGAGTACTTGAATTTAAAGACTTGGTATTAAATCAATATTAACATTGTCCTTTTATAGACAACATGAAAAGCAATGGAAATGAAAAAGCACATGAAAAAATGCTCCACATCACTAATCATCAGGGAGAAGCAAATCAAAACTATGAGGTACCATCTCACACCACAGAGATTGGCGCACATCACAAAGAATGAGAATAAGCAGTGCTGGTGGGGATGTGGAGAGAAAGAAACTCTTATTCACTGCTGGTGGAAATGCTGTCTAGTCCAACCTTTATGGAAAGCGATATGGAGATTCCTCCAAAAACTGGAAATTGAGCTCCCATATGATCCAGCTATATCACTCCTAGGGATATACCCTAGGAACACAAAAATACAATATAAAAATCCATTTCTCAGACCTATATTCATTGCAGCACTGTTTACAATAGCTAGACTCTGGAAACAACCTAGATACTCCCAATAGATGAATGGCTAAAGAAACTGTGGTACACATATACAATGGAATATTATGCAGCCATCAGAAGAAATGAAGTCATGAAATTTTCCTATACATGGAGGTATATGGAATCTATCATGCTGAGTGAAATAAGTCAGAGGGAACGACATGGACACAGAATAGTCTCCCTCATCTATGGGTTTTAAGAAAAATAAAAGACATTTTTGCAGTAATTCTCAAAAGAGGGCTGAAAGAGAGGAGGGATGGAAGGTCCAGCAAAAAAGAGGGAAGTAGAAAGCCTGTCTAGAGCACAGGCCTGGGTGGAGTGGGGAGAAGAGACACTTGGGTCATTGGTGATGAGAATAAAAATATAACTGCATCTCAAATTATAATTTTTATATAAAATAAAAATGAAAAGCAATGGATTTCTTGACTTCAGTATTGGTGTCCCTAAGTTTTCATTGTTATAACTATTATTATTTAGGTTACAAATAACAAAACATCCCAGCCAAATTAACTAAAATAGTAAAGGACTTTACTGATAAATAACTGACTTAAATAGTTGCCATGAAAATGTGATTCAGGATCCAAATAATGACAATAAAAACCAGGTTTTTTTTTAATTTTACATTTCTAAACCCCACTTTATAAGTTTGACCAAAAAGTACTGCCAATTGGTTATAAACTACATTCTTCTATGTTGAAAAGAGCACATAGGGAGTCTTCCCAGTACATAGGGAGTTTTCCCCGCACAGAAACTGTGGAACGTTCTAGCTGACTCTGCTGTGTCTCTGGAGCACGGCATACATCTTGGGCCTTCTCTCTGCTTGCTCTGGCCTGGGAGCTTTGATCCTCTCCAGGATCCTTCCTTGAGAGATTGCCTTCTCCTGAGGTGAGTTTTTCCAGCCCAGAGACAGTGGACTAGCTGACTCTGCTGTATCTCTGGACCATGGCAGACATCTTGGGCCTTCTCTCTGCTTGCTCTGGCCTGGGAACTTTGACCCTCTGCAGCATCCTTCCCTGAGGGCTTGCCTTCTCCTGAGGTGAGTCTTCCCCACCTAGAGACTGTGGAATTAGCACAGCCGTGAAGCGAAGCAGAGCAACCACGCACTCCACCTAGCCAATGAATACCACCACAACAAGTAGAAAAATTCACAATGCAAGCATGACAATGGGGAAACAATGCAGACCAACACCAAGTATAGATAATGAAGATGGCAACTCTGATGTCCTGAAAACAGCCAATCAGCTAGTTAGTCTTTCAGATATGGAGTTTAGAGAAGAAATATGGACAATGTTCACAAAACTCAAAGAAAGCATAGATCAAGTTGAATGGAACACTAATAAGAATCAAGAGGATATGAAGTTAGAAATCAGAAAACTTCAAACTGAAATAACAGGTCTGAAAAACTCAGTAGATGAATTGAAAACCTCAATGGAAAGTCTCTCCAATAGGGTAATAGCAGCTGAGGATAGAATTAGTGAGCTGGAAGATGAGATGCATAACAACTCCATACAGCAGAAGAGACTGGGGGAAAAAGCCTTAAAAGAAATGATCAGACAATAAAAAAAAATTACTCAAAGAATGTGAACAGATGAAAATAGAAGTCTTTGATAAGCTCAACAGAAACAATTTAAGAATCATTGGAGTCCCAGAGACCCAAAAAGAAAACCCCCAGGAAGAATCAACAGTCAAGGACATACAGAGAAACTACCAGAGCTAAAGACTACATGAGACCAAATCCTACATGCCTGAAGAGTACCAGCTAAAAGAACCCAAGTAAAAGCACCCAAGACACATTCTAGTGATAATGACAGATCCTAAAGATAGGGATAGAATACTAAAAGCAGCAAGATCAAAAACGGAAATTACATTTAGTGGAGCATCTATGAGATTTACAACAGACCTGTCACAAGAAAACCTCAAGGCCAGAAGGCAGTGGTGGGACATAGTGACAAAACTCAATGAAATAAATGATTGACCTTGAATAGTGCACCCAGCCAGACTCACTTATAGGTTTGAAAGAAGTATGCATAGCTTCACGGATCAACAACAACTTAGAAACTTTGCAGACTCAAAACCAGCCTTAAAAGAAAAACTGAAAGGTCTACTTTAAGACAAGACTGACCAACAGACACATCAAATCTTTAAACAGAGATTACATTAAATCCCATGACAATTATCTCTCTCAATGTCAATGGACAAAATGTATCAGTTAAGAGACACAAAGTGGCTAAATAGATCAAAAACTGAATCTAACCTTCTGCTACCTAGAAGAAACATACCTGAATATTCAGAACAAACATAGACTCAAAATCAAAGGCTGGAGGAAAATCATCCAAGCAAACTAATATCCTTAAAAAAAGCTGGAGTGGCCATACTAATATCAGATGACACAAACTTTAGACTCAGAAAAGTTGTAAGGGACAAAGATGGGCATTTTTGACTAATCAAGGGATATATGGAACAGGAAGAAATCACACTCCTAAACATATACACACCCAATGAGGAACCAACAAAGTATTTAATACAATTGTTGACAAATCTTAAAAAATATCAGTAACAACATAATAATTGTGGGAGACCTCAACACTGACCTGTCACAACTTGATAGGTCAACCATACTGAAACCCAATGAAAATATATTAGCTCTGAAAAGAGAAATGAAAGAAAGTGGACTAGCAGATATCTCTCTCTCTCTCTCTCTCTCTCTCTCTCTCTCTCTCTCTATATATATATATATATATATATATATATATATATATATATATATGGGCACTCCATCCTCAGAAACCTGGATTCACATTCTTCTTCAATGCACATAGGTCATTCTCCAGAATAGACTACATGCTAGCCTGTGAAATTTATCTTCATAAAAACAAGAGGATTGAAAAAGTACAGACTACCTTTGCTGATCACAAGGCACTGAAATTAGACATAAACTACAAAGGGACACAGAATAAAAACTTTAACACCTAGAAGTTAAACAGCTTACTACTGAACAACCAGTGGGTCAGAGATGAAATCAAAGAGAAAATCAAAACATTCTTGGAAACAAATAACAATAAAGACACAGATTATCAGAATTTATGGGACACAGCAAAAACAGTACTGAGAGAAAAATTTATAGTTTTGCAAGCACACCTTAGAAAGAAAGAAAGAAGGGACCTACATGAATAGCTTAATGACACAACTTATAAAATTAGAAAATAATTAACAAATGGAACCAAAAATAGGTAGGCAGAAGGAAATAACAAAGCTTAGAGTAGAAATTAATGAAGTGGAAATCCAGAAAACAATCCGAAAAACCAAAGAAAGCAAAAGTTGGTTCTTTGAAAAAATAAACAAGATTGGTAGACAATTGGCAAAAACTCACAAAGAAATCGAGAGAAAGAAACTTGATAAACCAGATTATAAATGAAAAAGGGAAAATCACTACAAATATTGCAGAGATTCAAAGGGTAATTAGTGACTACTTTGAGAAATTCTGCCATGAAACATGAGAACCTGGTAGAAATGGACAAATTCTTAGATTCTTATAACCTCCCATGGTTAAATAAAAATGAGGTAGCATATATGAACACCCCCATTACTGTTGAGGAAATTAAAAGGGTGATCAAAAATTTCCCCCAAAACAAAAGCCTAAGCCCAGATGGATTCACTAATGAATTCTTTCAAACCTTTCAAGAGGAACTTCTACCAATCCTTTTCAGGCTCTTTCATAAAATCGAAGAAACAGAAACACTTCCAAATATTTTCTATGAAGATAACATCACCTTGATATCAAAAGCAGACAGAGATGCTGCCAAAAAAGAAAATTACAGACCAATATCCCTGATGAACATAAATGCAAAGAGTCTCAACAAAATTCTGGCAAAGAGATTTCAATGCATCATCAAGAAGGTCATTCACCACAACCAAGTAGGTTTCATCCCAGGAATGCAGGAATGGTTTAACATTCATAAATCAATCAACACAATACACCATATCAAGAAAAACAAAAATCATATGTAAAAGCATTCAATAAGTTCCAACAGCCATTCTTGATTTTAAAAAAATCCTCATCAAGATGGGAATGAAAGGAACTTTTCTCAATATAGTCAAGGCCATCTACCACAAGCCAATGGAAAATTTTATTATTAATGGAGATAACTAAAAGCCTTTTCTCTAAAATCTGGTACAAGACAAGTCTGCTCTCTCTCACCACTCCTAGTCAACATAGTATTGGAAGTACTTGCCATAGCAATTAGGCAAGAAAAAGATATCAAGAGCATCCAGATAGGTAAGGAAGAAGTCAAGCTCTCACTGTTTGCAGATGACATAATAATATATTAAGAAAGCTCTAAAGACTCTGCCAAAAAGCTTCTAGAAACCATAGATTCATATAGCAAAGTGGCAAGCTACAAAATGAACACGCAAAAGTCAACGACCTTTATATACACTAATAATTATAGAGAAGAAATGGACATTAAGAAAACAATTCCATTCACATTAGTCCCCCACAAGCTCAAATATCCTAGGGTCAATTTAACTAAAGAGGTGAAGGACCTATACAAAGAAAACTACAAAACCATACTTCAAAAAATAAGAGAGGACACAAGGAAATGGATACACATACCCTGCTCATGGATTGGCAGGATTAATATCATTAAAATGGCAATACTTCCCAAGGCATTGTACAGATTTAATGCAATACCTTTCAAGATACCCATGACATTTTTCAAAGAAGTGGATAAAACACTCCTAAAATTCATTTGGAACAATAAAAACCCACATGGGAGGCATTACTTTTCTCAATTTTAAACTCTATTACAAAGCAATAGTTATCAAAACAACATGGTATTGGAATAAAGACAGATCCTCAGATCAGTGGAATAGACTTGAGTATTCAGTGAATATTCCCCAGACATACAATCAACTAATCTTTGATAAAAGAGCAAGAAATCCAAAATGGAGCAAGGGAAGCTTTTTCAACAAATGGTGTTGGCACAACTGGTTAGCCACTTGCAAAAAAGCAAACTCAGACCCCCATCTAACACCATGCACAAAGATCAAATCCAAATGGATTAAAGACCTTGATATCAGGCTGGAAACCATAAGGTATATAGAAGAACACATAGGTAAAACACTCCATGACATTGAGACTAAAAGCATCTTTAAGGAGGAAAAAACACTCTCCAAACAAGTGGAAACAGAGATAAACAGATGGTACTATATTAAGCTGAGATGCTTCTGCACCTCGAAGAAAATAGTGCCTAAGATACAAAAGCCACCTAAAGAATGGGAGAAATTATTCACCTAATGACCATCAGACAAGGGCTAATATCAAAGATATATAAGGTACTGACAAAACTTAATAAGTAAAAACATAACCCCATCAAAAAATGGGGAGAAGAAATAAACAGACACTTTCTCAAAGAAGAAATACAAATGGCCAAAAGACACATGAAAAATGTCACTAATCATAAGGGAGATGCAAATCAAAACCACAATGAGGTACCATCTCACACCACAGAGACTGGCACACATCACAAAGAAAAAGAACAATCAGTGCTGGTGGGGATGTGGAGAGAAAGGAACTCTTATTCACTGCTGGTGGAAATGCTGTCTAGTCCAGCCTTTATGGAAAACATAACTTCATATAGATTCTTCAAAAAATTGGAAATTGAACTCCCATATGATCCAGCTATTCTACTCCTAGGGGTATACTCTAGGAACACAAAAGTACAATTAAAAAATCCCTTCCTCACACTGATATCCATTGCAGTGCTATTTCCAATAGCCAGACTCTGGAAACAACCAAGATGCCCTTCAACAGATAAATGGCTAAAGAAACTGTGGTATATATACACAATGGAATATTATGCAGCCATCAGGAGAGATGAAGTCATAAAATTTTCCTATACGTGCATGTACATGGAATTTATTATGTTAAGTGAAATAAATCTGAGGGAGAGAGATAGATACAGAATTGTCTCACTTATCTATGGGTTTTAAGAAAAATAAAAGACATTCCTATAATAAGGTCCAGAAACAATAGAGTTAAGGGCTGGAAGGGCTGGAAGGACCAGCTCACAATTTGAAGCTCACCACAAAGAATGGTGAACTCTGTTAGGGAAATAACTACACTAACAACTAACATGACAATGTTAAAGAATGAGAAAAGTAGAATGCCTGTCACGAATACAGGCAGAGGTGGGGGAGGAGTGGGGGCATTGGTGGTGGGAATGTTGCAATGGTGATGTGGAGTGTTCTATTTATAACTGAAACCCAACTACAAGCATGCATGTAATCATGGTGCTTAAATAAAGATTTATAATAAATAAATAAAGAGCACATAGCTTTGTTCCAATATTCCCAGCCCAAATTTAAAATGTATTTGATTGGTTCATTTTAAATCATCCATATGCCAAAGAAATAAAAGTGAAATCTGGTAAATGTGTTAACATAACACATAGGACCCATACAACATAGGATCCATACAACAGAGGGGCTAGGAGAATCAAAGCCAAAAATAATGTTTTTTGCATTGTGATTTGGCAAGGTATGACAACCGACTTGTTTAAAACACTATTCAAGGTGCCGGAGTAGGGTGTTTGCTTTGCACATGCTGACCTAGGATGGACTGTGGTTTGATCCCCCGGGGTCCCAGATAGTCTCCCAAGTCAGGAGCTATTTCTGAACACATAGCCAGGAATAACTCCTGAGCATCACCCGGTATGGCCCAAAAACTAACAAGAAAAGTAAAAAATAAAGTACTATTCAAATGAGTAGAAACTATAGATATATCACCCAAGAAGAGAAATTATGTTCAGTGAGTTTGGTTGTAACCTAAATAATTTTTTTCAGTTCCAGATATTGAATCCAGGACCTCACACATGCACAACATTTTAAGCTTTACTACCAAGCCACATTGTTATCTACTGAATAATCTTGTGGGGATGGTATGTTCAATCAAAACTGAAATGGATTATTGAGTGATATCCTAAAGATTTTTTGTCAAAGTCAATTTGGAGTTGTTGCATAAATGCAGCTCCATCATATCTCAGCTATCATTTATTTGAGTCATAAACTTTACAACCTGAGCACCTTTACTCAACCAGGAAACAGATTCCTAGCATAACCTAGGAAGGAGCTATAAATGAGGTTATTGATGCAAAGTTCTATTGGTTAAGTTCAACACGTCGAATCTCATGGGAAATGAGCAAGATCTGGAGATAGCTAAGGAAACCCAGGTATGGCATGCCTGGAGGAGCACACATTCTTAGTCCACAAGCAGCCATATTCTATTCACACTACATTCTTCATGGTGGTCCAGTTAACAAAGCTTCCTGTCATAAAGCTATCGCTTAGTACAAGACAAGTGTATTGTGAGTGCCAGGTTCAAAACAGTTCATTGAAAACTTCTTGTTGAAGTAATTAAAGCAGGCTGAGCTTTGGGAATCCCTCCAGGAGAAGCTCATTTTTAGGACAGCTTTCCAATTCACATGTTTCATAAGCCAAGGGTATGCTTAGTTCAGATGAATAACCACTGTCAAGCATGCAAGCACACATACACAGAGAGATATAGATGCACAGATACATATACACACATGTCACAAATTGTGGAATTAAAAAGTAGAATTGAGGCCAGGGTTAGACCACAGCAGATGTGGATTGGCTTAAAGAAGACGAAAACCAACTGTTTATTGCATTGTTTTTCTTGATCTCTGTTACTTGTATTTCTAGATTCAAATCTGTTTTAGAAAGTTTGCAGGTGAAATTGTCCATCTACCCACCCACTTTACTGTTTAGCTTTAGTCCCCTCCCCCCCAAAAAATGATATGTTTCACATGAATAAATAGCAAGTAGAACTTTATCTTTGCTCAGCAGCAAAGAAGAACTTTGCTTCTGAGAGAAGCAAATTAAAACATTTGTGTTCCTAAAACAAATAAACAAGCAAACAAAAAACATAACCCTGGGCAAATATTTACATTTACTCAACAGGCTAGCCCTTTTTCCTCATTTAACTGCTCAGTACTAATAATCAAAGTTCCTTCTTTTTTTAAAAAAAATCTTTATTTAAGCACCATAATTACAAACATGTTTGTAGTTGGGTTTCAGTTATAGAAAAGGAACACCCCCCTTCACCAATGCAACCATCCCACCACCAATGTCACCCATCTCCCATTCCCTGCCTGCACTCAAGACAGGCATTATATTTCTCTCAATCACTGCCATTGTCATGATAGTTATTAGTGTAGTTATTTCTCTAACTGAAGTCACCACTATTTGTGGTAAGCTTCGTACTGTGGGCCGGTCCTTCCAGCCCTCATCTATTGTCTCTGGGTATTATTACAATAATGTCTTTTATTTTTCTGAAATCCCACAGATGAGTGAGACTATTCTGTGTCTATCTCTCTCTTCTTCTGACTTATTTCACTCAGCATACTTGTTTCCATGTCCATCCATGTGTAGGAAAATTTTATTATTTCATCTCTCCTGACCTCTTGATGGCTGCACTGTATTCCATTGTGTATATGTGCCACAGTCTCTTTAGCCACTCATCTGTTGTCAGACATCTAAGATTGTTTTCAGATTCTAGTTATTGTAAATAGCACTGCAATGAATATAGGTGTGCAGAAGGCATTTTTTATTGTGTTTTTGTGTTCCTAGGTTATATCCCTAGGAGTGGTATAGCTGGATCTCAATATAAGAAGCTCAATTTCCAGTTTTATGAGAAATCTCCATATTGTTTCCCATAGAGACTGGACTAGATGGCACTCCCACCAGCAGTGAATGAGAGTTCCTTTCTCTCCATATCCCCAGAAGCTCTAATTGTTGTTGGTTTTGTTTTTGTTTTTGTGAGGTGAGCCAGTCTCTGTGTCTTGAATGATATCTTATTATTGTTTAATTTGCATCTCCCTGATGAATAGTGATGTAGAGTATTTTTTCATTTGCCTTTTGGCCATTTGTATTTATTCTTTGAGGAAGTATCTGTTCATTTCTTCTCCCCATTTTCCCTATACAATCAATTAATCTTTGATAAAGGGGCAAGAAATACAAAATGTAGTAAGAAATGCCTCTTCAACAAGTGATGTTGGAACAACTGGTCAGCCAGATACATAAAAGGTGAACACAGACCTCCATCTAACACCATGCACAAAGGTCAAATACAAATGGATTAAAGACCTTGATATTAAACCCGAAACCATAAGGTATATAGAAGAACATGTAGGTAAAACACTTCATGACATTGAAACTTCAAAGGCATCTTCAAGGAGGAAACATCACTTTCCAAACAAGCGGAAGCAGAAATAAACAGAAGGGACTGTTAAGCTGAGAAGAGTCTTCACTTCAAAGGAAATAGTAACTAGAATACAAAGGCCACCCACAGAATGGGAGAAACTATTTACTCAATGCCCATCAGATAAAGGGCTAATATCTAAGATATACAAAGTACTGACCAAAAAATACATCTAACCTCATCAAAGTTTCTTTTAATTCTGTTATTTGTATTTGTTTGGTAGGTGGTTATTAATTTGTTTTTTTAGTTTGAAGAAATTCATGGTACTTGTATCAGTTTCCTATGATTCTTCTATAACAAAGAATCACAAAATCCATGAGTTAAAATAGCACAAACTATCCCTTTAAAATTATTTTCTTCCTTTTTTATGACCATCTCTCCTTTCTGTGCTTTCAAACCCATATCACCACTTCTAGCACTGAATTTCTCTAATAAGGACCTTTGTGATTAGTTTTGACTCATCTAAATAATCTAGAATTGTCTTCCTTAGCATAATTGTCTTCCTTAACATAATTCTAGCTGCAAAGTTCCTTACTGTCATAAAAATCAAGTCTCCAAAATTATGATAGGGTGCATTTTGATGCCATTGCCAGTCTACCACCCACCATGGTTTTTTAGAAAATCAGATTGGGGACCATTGTATACAGCGAATAGGGCATTTGCTTTCCATGCATGGCCTACCTGGGTACGATTCCTGGCATTTCATATGATCCACTGAGCCTGACAGGAGTGATTTCTAATATCAGAGCCAGGAGTAACTCCTGAGCACAGCTGGGTATGGCCCAAAAGCAAACAAACAAAAATTAAAAACAAATAAAACAAAACAAAACATAAATCAGGTTGTTTATTTGCTTGCAATTAAACATGTTTTTTAAGAGCCTATATGTGCTGAGTGCTGCTCATCACTACAATATTTTTGTTTGCTTGGGGGCCACATATAACTGTGCTCAGGTCTTACTCTTGGCTCTGTGCTCAGAGATTACTCATAGAGGGCTCAAGGGGCCAGAGATCAAACCCAGTTTGGCTGCATGCAAGGCAAGCATCCTAATTGCTGCACTATTGCTCTGGCCACAATAGGATATAATTATTCCTTAAAGAGATTCATTCAAGGTAAGAAATTATATACCTCCCCATTGCTCCACGCTCTCTCTCTCTCTCTCTCTCTCTCTCTCTCTCTCTCTCTCTCTCTCTCTCTCTCCTCTCTCTCTCCTCTCTCTCTCTCTCTCAACATAGAACAAAGCAATCGCTTCTCTCCAGTTCCTATCTTCACATTTTTAGAACAATATTGACTTCTGCAGACTATATTTTGCTATTTTTTGCTTCTTCTTGTAAAATATGTCTTGTAGCCCAAACTAGTTAATTTTCCAATATTTGTTTTAGAAAAACATATTAACCAAGGTAGCAGTTCAGAGTCAAGGAAAAGGCAGACTTTAGAAACAAATAGCTCTGAACTTTAATCATGACCATAGGGTCAAACTTAGGTATTATTCTTTTAAAATTTAATTTCTTCTAATGTTTCTTATGTTTACTGGTAATATTAATAATAGCTCTATCATTTCAGTGTTACCACTGACACACAGACACAGAAATTCTTCTATATTATTTATTTTAATTGTGAATAGACCTACAATTAATTCAGCATTAAAAGATTAATTTTTCTCCTGGTGGGAATGCCATCTAGTCTAGCCTTTATGGAAAACAAGATAGAGATTCCTCATAAAACTAGAACTTGAGCTCCCATATGATCCAGCTATACCACTCCTAGGGATAGACCCTAGGAACACAAAAACACAGTACAAAAATGCCTTCCCCACACCTATATTTATTGCCAGAATCTGGAAGCAACCCAGATGCCCAACAACAGATGAGTGGCTAAAGAGACTATGGTACATATACACAATGGAATATAATGCAGCCATCAAGAAAAATGAACTCATGAAATTCTGTTATACATGAATGGACATGGAAACTATTAAGCTGAGTGAAATAAACCAGAGGGAGAGAGATAGACACAGAATAGTTTCAATCATTTTTGGGATTTAAAAAAAATAAAAGACAATATGGTACTAAGACCCAGAGACAATACATATAAGGGCTAGAAGGACTAGCCCACAATATGAAGCTTACCACAAAAAGTGATGAGTTCAGTTAGAGAAACAATTACACTAACAACTATCATGACAATGGTAGTGAGTGAGAGAAGTAGAATGCCTGTCTCGAATACAGGCAGGAGGTGGGAGAGAAGGGAGATGTGGGGCACTGGTGGTTGGAAGGTTGCACTGGTGAAGGATATTCTTTTTTATGATCGAAACCCAACTACAAACATATTTGCAATCATGGTGTTTAAATAAAGATATTATTTTAAAAAATACTAATTATTATGGCTGGAATGCATACCTTATTTTATTCTTTACATCAAAACTAATTCCAGAATGAAGAATTAAATGTAAAAATAGAGAACCAGAGAGATAATAATTATGCTCCTACCATGCATTCGCTGTCTCCAGTTGGATCTTTAGGACCATATATGGTCTCCAGAACACTGCCAGGAATAATCCCTGTGCTCAGAGCCAGGAGTAGTCATGACTACTCCAAGTGTGATTCCAAACTCCAACAAATAAATAAATAAAATTTTAAATAGACCAAACTTATAATTCATTAATCAATTTTATATGCTAGGTATATTTATATGTATTCTCTTTTTATCCCTCTTAATGCTTCCCAAATTTTACTCAAGAGTAAATTTTGTGCTTTCCCAAATTTCTATATTATAAAAGGGAAATCACATACATAAACAGGAAAACATGCAAAATAATGTTAGCCTAGATCTGGATAGATAAGATTCTGAGAAATTGCAGGGATAAATGACTCACACAACACAAACCAAAGATCTAACTTTAGTATAAAGTCTTTTCATAATTTCAAGGGAATATTAAACAATAATTATTTAAAAAGTTATTTTAAAATCAATAGCACATACAAAAGAGGAATTTGTCAACATTTAGTAAATGACTGAAAGGTGTAGACACAACATTTTTTTGAAAGGTGCATTTTATAATTTATAATTGCTTTTATTCTCATTTCTTTTTAATTGAAGTAAAATAGCAAAGCCACTCACTCATTACTAAGATTCTAGGGAGATGGTACTTCGTGCTTGAATTTGGTAATAGCAATGGAAATGAAAGGAAGAAGAGTAGTGAAGGAAGAGTAGGAAGGAAATGGATAAGACAAGGTGACACAATAATAGTAGGGAAAAGCCAAAGTGTGAAGTAATAGAAAAAACAACACTGATTCTAGTCTTGGTTTTACAAGCTCCAGATCTGAAACCTCATGAATCTTTTAATATTCTTATAACTTTTTTCTTTTCTTATACAGCTCTGTAGTTTCTACATTTTCTCTCAGATCAAACATTTTGGGAATAATTGACCAAAATGAAACTAGTAACATTAATAGAGGCCCCAAAAGTAATTTGGTATTTGAGGCTAGGATTTATATTCTGATGACATCACTGCTCTGTGAGCTTCAACAAGTATTTGACCTACTGAGCAGCAGTTACAATAATAAAATGAAAAGAAGACTATTAGTATTACACTGTAGACAAATGGTTGAATAAATGTATTAAGTTCCTGAGTACAATACTCTGTCATGGCAAGTAATTAATAATAGTGGCAATAATCACAATAATAGTTCCTATCTTACAGAGTTTCACTACATAAACCTCTAAAACAAAATCCAAACAATAAGTCTTAATACACATAAGCAATTAATAACAGTACTATCTGTATTTAAATTTTATTGAAAAGAGGTCTGATGGACAACAGGTAGGGTTCTTGCCTTGCTTGCAAGGTTCAATCCCCTGCACCACATCTGGTTCCAGAGCTTACAAAAAGTGATCCCTGAGTACAGAGTCATAAGTAAGCCTTTAGCTTCTCCAGGTGTTACCCCAAAAATTAAACAATTAGCAATCTAAAGTAAATAAAATGCATTGTAGCTATGCCACATGGTCCCAGAATAAGGTCAACTTTAAAAGTAAAACTTTTGTTAGAAAATTGTGTTTATCTTATCTCTTCAACATAATAATAATGAGTTAGGGAAAGTGTCAGAAGCTTATGGAATATGCCCTGTAGTATCTTAGTTTTGGGGGACTGAGTCATCTAACTTGAAGCTCAAGCTTTCAGATACTACTTCCTCAAGTGAGTGTTAATTGTCACGTCCACTCTTTCTAGCTCTGCACAATTATGTCTTAATATTTGTCATAGGTATTACCCTACAGCAACATAACATAAAGATCTGAGTCATTATGAAAAAAATAAGTGTTGATCTAGCATCTATAACCGTCAGAAACAAACCACTTTGAGAACAACAACGGATGCCTGAGCACCAGCTGGAGCGTGGGGGTTACCCTAAATTGCCATCTCTTGCTTCAGAATGTCTGAAGCAAGAACAAGTGGAGATGACAAAATGTACACTTAAATGTTGATTCCCTCTCTGCCCACGCCTGTCCTCACCTGAATCTCTTGATAATCATGGCAGTTGAAACAACAGCAACTACAAAAGTGGTAAATGTTTGCTGAGGGTTACAGGAAGAATACCATATATATGGTATTCCGTGAGGAATAACATTGTTAGTGTAATGTATGTACCACGATACTAAAATCAGAGAAGATATCTTTATAAAAAAAAATGGGAAAATATTTTCTTTTCACTTTATATGTAAAATACTGAATTTTGCAAAATGTGTTATTTTTGAGCCAATATTCAATTTTAAATTACATGAGATACCTTTGCCTTATACATTAGGTACCCTCTAGCTGTGTACTAGAATGTATTGAGGGTACTTTCTAGTCTAAAGTCAGGATTATCTTGAAATTCCTTCAGATTTATTTTAAAGGTCACCACCAAGATTTCTGGTTTGGAAATTTCTAGAATAATGTTTTTAAAAGGCAGTTCGATAATTTTTTTCTTTGTTTCTCCCTTAGTGGCCAAAAAAAAATGTTGTTTTATCTGTTTTTTGATTGTTCTTTTTAAATCATTCTTGAAATTACAAAGCGAATGGACAGAGCTGTTTATGCAAACCTCAATGTCTCTCATTTTAAAAGTTCACAAATGAATAGAATGATTCTGTGGTTGTGTCATCTAGGATTCAAAAAGTCTCACTATCATCATCTCAGAAATTTAAACTTGATCAAAGGACTGGAGATAGTGCAGCAGATAGGGTGCTTATCTTGCATGCAGCCCCAAACAAACAAACAAACAAACAAAAAGCCTTAACAGCAAAGACTCTTTATATCTTCAACTCTTGTTCTCTGTAACACTTTGAAATATATTCTCTTCTAACTCTTTCTCTACATGTTGGTAGAAATTATCTGTAATTTAGCAGTTTTGATTTCTTTTCCCCTGCTGATTAAGTAAAGCTATTGAGAGAAGAGTAGGTCCTGGTTATTTTTTTGATATAAATATATATATATTACCTTCATTTATTATTGTTATTATTATTTTTGATTTACCAATATATTTTGGTCGATTTCTCTGTTTGGGTGTGATTATTGAAAGTGTAGTCCCCAATTATACTTATTTTTTTTTATTTATTTTTTTTCTCTTCCTTTCTTCTCTTTCGTTATGTGCTATGCCATGTTTCTTAATTCAAGACCATGGAGTGATTTTTGTTTGTCTGTTTTTGTTTTATTTTTTTTCTACTTGTTTGTTTGTTTGTTTTGTCTGCTCTGTGTGGTGCTTATCGATATAGCTGGAGCCCTCACTGGATATTTGACACTTCTTTTGGTACTAGTGGAGTGTTTCACCTACTTTTTCTCCATCTCCCAGATTGATGATGAGAGCCTTTAGAAGGACTCCGCCCATTTTCGGGGTATTAGACTCTTACTCCAGTTTATTGCTTTTTTCTCCTTCAAACAAAACCACGCAACTTGAACTAGCTAGTCCTGACTCCAGATAGAGGGGGAAATAAGGGAGGCATCAGGACCAAACAGGTGCAAGACTACTAAGTAGTGGGTTAGATACAGAGGGGACCACATATTCTAGCCGCCCTGGGGTGAGGGAAAAGGAAAAGGGAGGTAGGATAGAAACGGAGGCGTAGGGATGACAATTTGGCGATGGGAATCCCCCCTGATTTTATGTAAATATGTACCTAAAATATTATTGTCAACAATATGTAAGCCACTATGATCAAAATAAAAATTTATATTAAAAAAAATGAATTACATATACATATATACACATACCAACACACACATACATACATACATATATATATGTTTGTATATATATATATATATATATATATATATATATATATATAAGCACCTTGTCATTGATCTTCTGGATACTTTACTTTGAGATGAAGAGAAGTTCCCAAAGATTGTCATCCAAGCTGACTGCAATTCAATGTGCTGCTAGTGTGTTGGGTACTGTGTGTTACCCCAGTCACTGCCAGAGTAGACAGTGAAGATGGAAAGGACAGAAAATGGGGCACCCCAGTGGGGCTTAGCAGCCTCTACAACTGCAATTAGCAATGCCTGCGTGGATAGCAGACTTTTATTTTATTTTTTTAATATTTCTTTCTTTATTTAAACATCTTGATTGCAAATATGATTGTGATTAGGTTTCAATCATGTAAAGAACACCCCCTTCACCAGTGCAACATTCCCACCTCCAATGTCCCAAATCTCCATCCTCCCCACCCCACCCCATCTGTACTCCAGACAGGCTTTCCAGTTCCCTCATTCATTTACATGATTATGGTAGTTCTCTGTGTAGTTATTTCTATAACTACACTCACCACTCTTTGTGGTGAGCTTCATGAAGTGAGCTGGAAGTCCCAGCTCTCCTCTCATTGTCTCTGAGGATTGTTGCAAAAATGACTTTTATTTTTCTTAAAACCCAGAGATGAGTGAGACTATTCTGCGTCTCTCTCTCTCCATCTGACTTATTTCACTCAGCATGATAGATTCCATGTACATCCATGTATAGAAAAATTTCATGACTTCATCTCTCCTGATGGCTGCATAACATTCCATTGTGTATATGTACCACTGTTTCTTTAGCCATTCGTCTGTTGAAGGGCATCTTGGTTGTTTCCAGAGCCTGGCTATTGTGAATAGTGCTGCAATAAATATAGGTGTGAGGAAGGGGTTTTTGTGTTGTATTCTTGTGTTCTTAGGGTTATCCCTATGGGTGGAATAGCTGCGTCAAATGGGAGCTCAATTTCCAGATTTTGAAGGAGTCTCCATATAGCTTTCCTTAAAGGTTGGACTAGACAGCATTCCCACCAGCAGTGGATAAGAGTTCCTTTCTCTCTACATCCCCGTCAGCACTGATTGTTCTCATTCTTTGTGATGTGTGCCAATCTCTGTGGTGTGAGATGGTAGTTCATCGTTGTTTTGATTTGCATCTCCCTGATGATTAGTGATGAGGAGCATTTTTTGGCTTTTGGCCATTTGTATTTTTTTTTTATCAAAGTGTCTGTTCATTTCTCCTCCCCATTTTTTGATGGGATTAGATTTTTTTTCTTGTAAAGTTCTGTCAGTGTCCTGTATATTTGGATATTAGCCCCTTATCTGATGGGTGTTGGGTGAATAGTTTCTCCCACATGGTGGGGCTCTTGTATCTTGGGCACTATTTCTTTTGAGGTGCAGAAGATTCTCAGCTTAATGTTAATCTGTTGATCTCTGCTTCCACTTGTTTGGAAAGTGCATTTTCCTCCTTGATGATGCCTTTAGTCTCAATGTCATGGAGTGTTTTACAGAAACAATAGACTCATATACCAAGGTGGCAAGCTACAAAATTAACACACATTTTTTATACACCAATAATGATAGGGAAGAGAAGGACGTCAAGAAGGCAATCCCATTCACATCAGTGCCACACAAATTCAAATACCTTGGAGTCAACTTGACCAAAGATGTGAAGGACCTATACAAAGAAAACTATAAAGCCCTGCTCCAAGAAATAAGAGAGGACACACGGAAATGGAAACACATACCCTGCTCATGAATTGGCAGGATTAACATCATTAAAATGGCAATACTCCCCAAAGCATTATACAGATTTAATGCGATCCCTCTAAAAATACCCATGACATTCTTCAAAGAAGTGGACCAAACACTTATGAAGTTCATCTGGAACAATAAACACCCTCGAATAGCTAAAACACTCCTAGGGAAAAGGAAAATGGGAGGCATTACTTTCCCCAACTTTAAACTGTACTACAAAGCAATAGTTATCAAAACAGCATGGTATTGGAATAAAGACAGACCCTCAGATCAGTGGAATAGGCTTGAGTTCTCAGACAATGTTCCCCAGACATACAAGCAACTAATTTTTGACAAAGGAGCAAGAAATCCTAAGTGGAAATCCTAAGGAAAAACCTCTCCAACAAGTGGTGCTGGCAGAACTGGTTAGCCACTTTCAAAAAAGCAAACATAGACCCCCAGTTAACATCATGTACGAAGGTAAAATCCAAATGGATTAAAGACCTTGATATCAGACCTGATACCATAAGGTATATAGAACAACATGTCGATAGCTGACTTTTAAGAAGAAAAAATTTTAATGTACTTTTTTTATTCTTATTTACTAATTATGAAAGTCAATGAAATAAATAACATCATCAGGAATTCTTAACTAAAAAGGTTAAATTTTTCTTTATGCTCCTTTTAAAAAAAGTTTACTAAATAATTAAAAGCATAGTATGAATCTGGTAAGATCATGGTAGTTTTGTGTTAAGAGTTATAAAATTGATGGTCACATGCTACTATTCCTAATGAGGAATAAACTGACTAGACTTTATATATCCAAAATTTTATTGTTTATGCTGTTAGTATAATAGCATAATTATTTTTAAATTGTATAATTGAAAATATAAAATTATATTCATATATAAGTATATAATAAGAGTTTAAAAATTTGAACTCATATGATATTAGAAAAGATAATGGTTAGCAAAAGACTCAAACATCAGATATTTTAGTTTAAAATACCATCAATAAACCACCTTAATCTCAGAAATTCTCCACTTCCGTGTATATCTCTACACTTAGAAGTCAGCTCTAAATTTTTAGGTGATTTCATGGACAAGTGAAATTTTAATTATCTATTCAGTTATTTGTTTGCTTATGATACCATAGTATTAGTGCAAATAGTCTTATCCTCAAATATGCAGTGTTAGTTTTTCAGTCATATGAATAATATATATATTTTATAATAGCAAAATATGCTTTCACCTTGAATATAAAGGTACACATTATAAAATGTACATGTAGTTATGTGCATTCATGTATGTTCCTTGATTAAGCATAGTAGTTTTACTAAATGCTAATTATTATTTTGAAATTATAAGAATAATTGTCGTGGAGCTTAAAGTTCCAATTCTGTTTTGTTTATAAGTTACCTTCATATAAATGGTATCACTTTAAGTCTGATGCTAATTATGCTAGTTCAATATGTAACTCTCTCCTGTTTGAGAAACTAGTTTCTTTTTTCTACTCATCAGTGTTGCCCAAAGATGCTGGGGTTTTTCTTTTGTATGTGGAATCAAAAACCTTCTTGAAATAATGCAGTCTTCAGGATATTTCAAATCTCTTAACAGATTCTTTTTTTGTTTGATGTTTCAATCCTCATTAATTTGAAGGATCCTCTTGTATTGGAGACTTCCATAAATATTTTTTCTACTTTTCTGCATTATTGTACTGCTGTTTTGATACAAATGAAACTAGCCAAATCTGGTGCAAAAAGAGTCAAATACAATGTGATGGGGAAATCATTGACTTCAGTGTTCCTTTTGCTTGAGAGAAAGTAAATTAACTAAAACAAAATATTCTCTTATTCATTTCTGCTATTTGAAAATCTTGACTATTTAACAGAATACCAGCTATGGAAATTGTGGTCTATGCTTTCAACTTGCTACATATATTTTACTGTTAATAATTAAATGACATTTAAGAATTCACTTATACTTGTGGCATTTTGTTATACTACCATGTGAGATGATTTTATTTATATTGACCAGGATTCTGTTTTGCTCCAAGCATGTCATATTTTTCCATATATTTCCAGTTTTGGGCATATGAAAAGTGAACAAATTCTATCAGAAAGTCAGCTGAAATTCAGAAGCTTGAGAATTTGAGAGATATAATGATGAAATCTAGATGAAAAAGATCATAGTAGATGAGATCTATGGTATATAAAACAATGAAACACCAGTAAGTTAGGACAAGTTGCTTAAGTTAGGACAAGTGAAAATGCTTAAAATATTTTTGGGACAGGTTTCTCTTCAATATGCTTTGGATTGAGTTATCTTATAACTGACAGTAAAAATAAAACACATCTTAGGACTGTGATTTTACTTACTGCAGTAACTTTGGTGCTAATTGTGTATATTTCCTCTAGGTTTTTTCTCCTAGAGTAGCAATGATAATCATAGATCCTGTGGAAATGAAGGAAAAGAAGGATAAAGGGATTCTACCATCCTCATCTCTGTTACTTTTGATTCATGCAACAGAAGTACCATTGACTTTCTGTGAGATAAGTAAAAAATGATGCAACTTCTGCTCTTAACAATGAGAGTAATGGAGATTTAAGACCATGCCATATAACTCTTCCCACCATATGCTCCATATCTACTTGAACATATTTGAAGGACAGTGAAGTGAAAGAAGAATTAGTGTTAGAGATCCATATATTCAAAAAATTGGTATTAATTCTATGGAGTTCTGTATAAAAAGTAATATGAAGTCAATGGAGTAATCTATGGTCAAAGGAGTAATCTATGATTAATGGAGAATAATTCTCTCTGTAAGTATTTCAACTGCTTGAATGAAAGACAGTGTCAGGCATGTGTTGGGAAGAGAATGGCAAGAACAGAGTACCTGAAAGACAATAACATGTAGGGCTAGGAATATTGTTTCTCTCCTAGACACACTAAGAAGGCGAGAAAAAATAGGGAGAAGGAGAAAGATTCAAGCTTAGAGTGAAATAACTTACAACCCTAACGACAAGTCTTTTTCAATTGTGGCAGATTTGGATAAAATTTTAGGGACAGCGAGAATATAGTGGGTAAAGTAATTGCCTTGCATGTTGCCAACCCAGGTTAAATTCCCAATATTTCCTATGGTTCCCAGAGCATCACTAGGAGTGATTCCTGAGTGCAGAGCCAAGGGTAATCCTGAGCACCACTGAGTATACCCTTCAAAAGAAAGTTTGCACTTTAAATCCATGAATCCTTCCTAAAATTATTATAATTCATCTATTATTACTGTAGCTGTCATATAAATTTATGCATTCATCCTACATATGTTTCTGGCCTTCTGCTAGTCTGTTCAGTTTCACCCTTTTTAAAAGACCTATATTTAAGTAGGGTCATATTTTAGCCTGCTTATTTCAAGTTAACAGACATTCACTAAATTTTATTTTAATTTTACTTCATTCACTGAATTTCTATTATACTTCTTATACCTGATTACTTGGGTTCAGTTTTAAGGCTGGCCTATGGTGGAGTGTAGAGACTATTCAAAGAGAATAGCAAGCCTAGATTATGAAAAGACAAAAACTAGACATGTAATAAAAGCTCTTAATTCTTCCCATTCAAACTATATATTCAGAAGGGTTTTTTTTTTTCACATTTCTATTCAGTGGGTGCTTATGGGCAAGAAGTGTGGGTGGCAGTGGCTGAAACAACCTTCTAATTGTCATATGTGCAAACCTAAGGGATGAGAGGAAGTTTGACACAGGAAATAACAGCCAACAACAGGGCTCTCTGACAACATAATCCAGTGAAGGCCTTTAATTAAACAAAATATATTTTTTTTCACTCTCTTAAAAACTACTGCCTTAATCTCTAAAGATAATAAACCTCATTTAAAGTTCTAAATTGACTCACTACTCATGGTAACTAAGATAGAATAGAGTTTTTATCCCACAAAAAACTATTGCCAAGACACAACCAATTACAAAGTTAACCAAATTCCCTATTCCAAGTTAGTTAGAACCTTTACCTCTAGAAAAAGCCTGAGGGAACTCATAAACATACATTTTCTATTTGTGCTTTGATTACATGGTCCAAAGCTAAGGAAATGCAAACCATGTCAGAAATTAGGAGGGAAACCCTCTTAATTGACCATAAACAGAGGTCAATCTTCTCTTCTGAGATCTGTTCTTAAATAGCTGACACCAGAATCAATGCCCTGAATGTCAACATTAGAAGTCTCTGCTGCCAGCTTCCTTTTTCAAAGTCCTTTCCCCTGCTACTGCATGTCTCTGAATCAAAGACCTGTAAATATATCAGATAAGCAAGCTTTGGGCCATAGTCTTGGGCTCTACCAGTAAAGAATGCTGCAAAATATAAAATTTTTATTTATGGGGATACAAGACTCACATAGTGGAAAATTCTTCAAATGTAGGTTTAAAACATTCAAGTTGGAGGTGGTAAGTGTAAATTTCCCTTACATCACCCAGAGGACTTATTCTTTGGGCCTAAACTTGGTCAAAAATTTAGTTTGGTTAAGGAAAAAATATATTTTTATCTTTAAATATATTTTTTAAAAAAAGATACTCATTGGAGCCATTCTCCATTTATTCTTAGTAATCTAAATCCTTCCAACTTTATCTGGACAAATAACCACACATCTAGAACCAATGTTCAAACCAGTTGCCTTCAATCTAGATATGAATGAATGTATTGATATTGTCAGAACAAACCCACCAGTCTAGTTTCTAGATGACTTCACCGAGCCATAGTCATAGGTGACCTTGTGGGACAGTGCTACCTTTCCACTCAGTTTAGAAAGAACATCTTTGGGCTGTAGCATAAAAACAAATGACTTTTCTCTTACTTAAGGTACTTTCTTTGATGTGCTTTTTGTCATAGCATTTTGGATTCCTTAGTAACTCATAAGCCATTCAAGTGATAGCTTTTATAACTTTGGAGTCTTAAAAGGCCTGAAGTATACTAGAAATAGGCACTAGATTTCTTCAACTATGAATAACAAATGGAAACTCTTCTTTGGGTCAAAGAAAATTTTTGATTTTCTAAGCCAGTACATAAAATACATGGAAGACACTTGAAATGAGCTTGATTCTTCTTACATGGGAATTAGGTAGTATTCAATATTTGGGAATGTTTCTAAATTACCTCAGAGGATTCCACATCATTGTCACAGCTATGTTCTAATTCTTATTTACTCACTTGTGGAACTTAGCAATAGGATGGCTCTAAATTTGAGTGATTTCTTATTTCAGTGGAATACTTGTAAAGGTCAGCTGCCTAATTTACACTTGAATTGTTTTTGGAAAAAAATCTTTCAACCATTTTTAAATAAAACTAGCCAAGAATATGCTTAATTTTTTGTTCTCAAAAGCAAGCTATGATAATGCTGCCTTGCCCTGCTCTCATAGTCTAATTACAGAGGATATCTGAGCCATCAAAGGGAGCACATGATAATGAATGAAAGAGAGATGTAAAGGTTTAGTGAACAAGGAAAATAGGATTTAAAGGAATCAGTAGAGGCCAAAGAGATAGTTTAGAGAGTAGGACACTTGCTTGCCTGTCATGAAGTTGACCCAGGTTCTATCTTCAACAAACCATATAGTCCCCTCTACACAACCGATATAATTCCTGAGTGAAGAGCTACAATGCCAAATATGATCCAAAAGATAACAAAAAGATTTTTTAATTAAGAAAACAACAGCAAATGACAATGGAATTAAAATGTGAGCTACTGTGGATTAGTGAATTACTCTGAAGAACTATTAATATCTAACCTCTCCATTACATTGAACCTCCAGTTATTCATTCATTACTTTAGTATGTTTTTAAAGTCTCTTCCAGTGACAGAAGCCAAAATAGACACCAATGAGTTATCTGTTAATGAAAAGGATATCTACTGAAAAAATAAAAATCAAGGATGAAAATGACAGGGATATTCTCATAATTGGATATCAGTAGACTTTTTAAGAAAGAAAAACTTGAACAGAAACCCAAAAGTAGCAAAGAGGAAAAATTAGTGAGTGTGAACCTTGGGATGCTAAACAAAGGGAATGTGAAGGACAGTGGTTCTGAGAAGGGGTTTATGTAGCAAGTTTAAGAAACAGAAAGAAGGGCCTGGAGAGATAGCACAGCGGCGTTTGCCTTGCAAGCAGCCGATCCAGGACCAAAGGTGGTTGGTTCGAATCCCGGTGTCCCATATGGTCCCCTGTGCCTGCCAGGAGCTATTTCTGAGCAGACAGCTAGGAGTAACCCCTGAGCAACGCCGGGTGTGGCTCAAAAAACCAAAAAAGAAAAAAAAGAAAAAAAGAAACAGAAAGAAGGTTGGTGTGGCTGAAATATAGCTAGCCAGAAGACTGAAAGACAATGGTGATGAGAGGTATTTTAGACAAGAGCACCAAAGAATTTTGTAAAGAAACTGAAAGAAGTTGCATATAAACTGGAATAAACTCTGAACAGTCACACTAGGCACTACCCAGACAAGAAAATTGATTCTATGTTTACTAGAAGACTTGGGCAATTCTCTGCTAACCTTGGAACACAACTGTTCAACTTAATGAGTGTCTGATGTATCTTAAGACCTGGATCTGTGGTGGTACTTGACAGAGTCATAGAGGCATCTGTTGAATAATCTAAATTTTAGAGAAACTGAGTCATGAATCAATTATAAACGCTATTCAAAGAAATGTCTATATGTTAGATCACATAGCGACAGAGATGTTTATCACTCTCAGCTTCTTTAAGGAAATCAGAAAATGCCTTTGCTTAGCCTAGACATTTATTTTAACATAGAGCATTCTAGTGTTCATTCTAAAACTATACCTTCTCTTTTTTGTAAGGAAAAAGTATAAATTAGGGATTTCTTTTCTTACAAGCCTGTCCTTTGACTCAAGGTTAGATGAAGATACTTCATAAGGACATTGAGGACTTTGTGATGGCAACAGGATAAGCCCAAGAAAAGAGAGAACCTTGCTGAAGGATAAGTGCCAGAGAGGGCGGGCTAGACTGGGGGAGGAGAGCAGAAGGCAAAGAGTGAAGAAGATGGAGAGCTGGAAGTGACTATTATTTCAAGAGATGGCCCTGATAAGCTTATTGTAGAGAATAGAGCACAGTCAGTGACCTTTAACTGGACTCAGGTTACATTTGCTGTCAATATTCTGTCGTCACAGAAACTCTCATCCTTTGGAAAGACACAAAGATCAGCTGAATTGATCCTGTCATGGCATTGGGATTTTCACTTGTCCTGTTTAACATACATAAAGGTTTTTCAGTGCCCTGTTTCCTGACACCTACCCTTTTCTCTGCCAAGCAGGATGTTGTGGCTCCCCATTTTAGGAAAATGGAGGTGATTGCTTAGAAACACAGGGTGATTGTTATGGGGAATGGGGGAAAGGTCATTTGAGAGGGAAAGAAAAGGGAGAAAAATGGGGTGGTTTTCATTTTATTGAGGCCATTTCTGAAAGATTTTATGATGTTTGCGTAAGCTTTTATAGTAGTCCTTGAATATGTTCTTTTGAAAATAGTTCTATTTTTAATAGTTCCTTCATTTTGTTTTCTTCCTCAGAAGAGATGCCATCTCTTATATTTTAAATCTCTCTCAAATTGAATTTATAGTGCCATCCAGACCAAAAATATGTCAATTTAGATCAGGAAGATATTTAATTATTTCAGACCATCCACATTTTAAAAAATAAACATGTTTCTTTTTCTCCTTGGTCAATTTGGCAGCATGAAGTAACATTTGTGGCTGTTATTTGTCTCCACAATCTGCCTTAATAATAGGTTTCACAGTTTTATATTCATGAAGCATTTCCTTATGTCTGGACCAAATCCCTCTTTGCTTTAATTTGAGACCAGAGACTCTGTGTAGTTGTTCACAATTGTCTATTGAGCAAACACTCAGTTTGTTTTGAAAACTCACTTCGGCCTTCTCTTGACAAGAAACAACAATCATATCCTCACAGCCTTCCTCGGAGGCATGGTAACATAATTATCTAGAAAAAAAGATTCTGTTGAGCCAATTTAGGACTAACCAAAATGGCAATACATAAAGTGTATTTGGCTTACTCCTATATTAGCTCATATTTGGATGTAATTTAATCTTCAAATGACTTTATGACCAACAATGTTTTATCTCAATACCATGTTGGTGAGATATGTACTGTTTATTTTTTCTCTCCTTTTTTTCTTTTCAGGTGAGTTCATTGAATTTCAGGCCACATGACCAATACATAAGAAGGTAGAAATTCAAGCCCTTCTCTGCTGAGACAAGAGCCAGGGGGATTTCCACAACCCCAGAGCTGCTATGTGCAAAATCTTGTGCAAAGGAGACAAATTATAAAACAAAGTATTTTGACCACAGAGTTAAGAAAAAATAAATTCTGAGTGTTAGGTAGGATTGAAGTTGGTGAGTAAAAAGAAAGATTGAAGGGTCATGCCTCTATATGTGTATATGAAGGTTATTTCTTTCCAAGGAAAGGGCAGCTATAGATAGAATGAGGGCAATAAAGTCTTTGAATCTGGATTTAAATTCCAGTTGCACCAAGAACTAGTTGTATCTTCTAAAGTAATATCCTTGATCCATTTTTGCTTTATTTTTCTCATTGACATGGGTAGTTTGGATATTATACTTGACAGAAACATCTAATAAATTCTATCATAGTACCAAAATGCTGACCAGATGAATAAGAAGCAGCATTTAGTGAGAATAAAGAATAGATAGGGGCATTAATAACTTCAGCTTCTAATGCCTCAGTCCAAAGATCATTTATTACTTCATAGGAAAAGAAACTAAGGAATCATTTGGTGGATGAGATCCTTATGCCATCCACAGTTAACTTTTTAGTTCTCAATGTTGAATAGTTATGAGTTCAGTGAATCTAAATGCAAGCCATCAATTTTGGATAGAAAAATTAATAAGCTTTTTGCTTGCCAAAATTGCCATTTGTTCTCTATCTTATAATGCAGGTTTTGTGTATTTGGGATGCATGATTTACATTTTGCTTAATTTAGAGTGACTGTTCCTATAAAATATCTCATATGTGTTTACATTCATTTAGGGAGGGGTTGGGCCACACCCAGTGACGCTCAGGGGTTTCTCCTGGCTATGAGCTCAGAAATCGCTCCTGGCTTTGGAGACCAAATGGCATTCCGGTTATCGAACTGAGGTCTGTCCTGGATCAGCCACGTGCAAGGCAAATGCCCTACCGCTGTGCTATCACTCCATTAGAAAGAAGAGAACCCTGCTGAAGTGAAAGAACTCTCCTTGAGAGGTGCACTAACACTGAGTACTCACACCAAAAACTGTCATACATTTAAAAGCCTCTATCATGTGTGCTTAGGAAACCAAACTATAAATTCAGAGACAAGCCTATAGGCTTTTTTAGGAGATGAGGAATATAGCTTGCTGTCCAACTCACCATTTTGAGTATAAGAACAGAGTCACATGCACTCTGCATTACTACCAAACGTTGTACAGTCTACTTACTAATTATGTTTCATCTATAGGCTATTTATTGTGACAAGAGGAATATAATTTGGAATTATAGACTAAATATGGGTTTTCAATTAATACAATAATTAGTACAGTACACAAATTTAGTGGCTTAAAATAATGACATTTGGGGCCGGGAAGGTGGCGCTAGAGGTAAGGTGTCTGCCTTGCAAGCGCTAGCGTAGGACGGACCGCGGTTCGATCCCCCGGCGTCCCATATGGTCCCCCCAAGCCAGGAGTGACTTCTGAGCGCAAAGCCAGGAGTAACCCCTGAGCATCAAACGGGTGTGGCCCAAAAACCAAAAAAAAAAAAAAAAAATGAAATTTGGGGTTAGAGAGGGGTGATAGTACAGCAGGTAAAGCATTTGCCTTGTAAGTATCTAACCTGGGTTAGATCCCGGCACCACATATGGTTCCCTAAGCCCTGTCAAAAGTGAGCCCCAAAGACAGAGCTAGAAACAAACCCTGAGTACCCCTGGGAGGCCCTCAAACAAAAACAGAACAATGAATATTTTATTGCCTCACAGTTGTGAAGAATAAATCTGCAGCAGAAATCTCACTAGACTAAAATCAAAATATTGGCAGGGTTGCATTCCTTTCTTTTTAAAGGTACCCAGAGAGAATCTATTTCCTAACTTTTACAGATCCTAAAAGCTACATGAACTCCTAGGTTCCTTTCTTTCCCCCAACCCAGTAAAAATTGATTCATTCATTCTCTGCCTTATCTCTTAGACCCAATCTACTGCCTCCTTCAAAAGTAAGAACCCTTGTACATTAAAAATCTTAATTCCATCTGCAATTGTAATTTTTCTTTGACTTATAAATATATTTATTTAGAACTAGGATGTGAACATCTAGGAACTAAGCTGTGAAGAGGAGGCATAATCCTGCTCACATCAGTAGATAGTATGTCAAATGCATTGTCAATACCATCTGTTTAACAGATCCACTAGTTTTCAGTTATAAACTTTTGTGAAACATTTTTTTTTTTTACTAAAGTTATTAAGTCCACCAGACATGCACATCTGGTTTTGGTATTTATCTACAATAGTAACTTTGCCTACTAATCTGAAGAAAGGCAAGAAAAGCAGGTACAAGATTATATGTTCTATGATCAGCTTCTGCAGCCCAAGATTCTACTCTTAAGTGGTGGATAATGGAAAGGACCACCTCCACACTCTGAATTATCATAGTTTCTATCCTGCTATGCCCATTTACCATTTTCTACTAGCTCAGCTCTTATTTTGTTTAATAATAATTTTTATTTAAACATTGTTTTTACAGAAATGTTCATAGTTGTGTTTAAGTAATAGGATGTACATGACCCTCACCAGTACAACTTTCTTGCAACCAATGTCTCCATTTTCCTCCCACCACCCACCCTCTGCCTGTGTTTGGGACAGGCATTCTGCTTCTCTCTCTCACCCTCTCTCTCTCTTTCCTTTCAAACATTATGGTTTGCACTACTGTCAATAAGGGGGTACCATACATAACACAGACAAGCACTTAGTTCTTGTCTATAAAGTGATCAGGTCCATCTATCATTGTCATGGTAATTGCACTCATGCTCTTTGTGAGCACGCTTCTATGATTGGCTGGTCCACCCAACCCTCATCTCTATTGTTTATTATTATTTACCATACTGATATTATTACCATACTGTCATTTATTTTTCTTATATCCCACAGAGGAGTGAGACTATTCTATGTTAATTCTCTTCCTATGACTCATTTCACTCAGCATACCCTCCCTATTCATCAATATATAGGTAAATCTTTTTATTTCAGTTTTGCTAACAATTGCATAGTATTCCATTGTGTAGATGCATTACAGTTTCTGTAGCCATGCATCTGTCTGTTGATGGGCACTTGGGTTGCTTCCAGATTACAGATTTACTATTGTAAATAGTACTGTGATGAACATAGGAGTGCAAAGGGCATTTTTGTGTTATGGTTTTATGTTCCTAGGGTATATTCCTAGGAATGGTATTGCTGAATATAAGGAAGCTCAATTTCCAGTTTTTGAGGAATCTCCATATTGTTTTCCAGAAAGGCTGTACTAGACAGCATTCCCACCAGCAGTGAATGGGAGTTTCGTTCTCTCCACATCCATGCTAGCACTGCTTATTCTTGTTCTTTGTGATGTGTGCCAGTTGCTGTAGTATGAGATGATACCTCATTGTTGTTTTAATTTGCACCTGATGATTAGTGATGTGGAGCATTTTTTTTTATGTGCCTTTTGGTCATCTGAGTTTCTTCTTTGAGAAAATGTCTGTATATTTCTCCTCCCCACTTGTTTTTTGTTTTTTTTTTTTTTTTTTTTTTTTTTTTTGGTTTTGCGGGCCACACCCGTTTGATGCTCAGGGGTTACTCCTGGCTAAGCACTCAGAAATTGCCCCTGGCTTGGGGGAACCATAAGGGACACCGGGGATCGAACCGCGGTCCTTCCTTGGCTAGCCCTTGCAAGGTAGACACCTTACCTCTAGTGCCACCTTGCCGGCCCCCTCTCCTCCCCACTTTTGATGTAACTAGGTGTTTTGTTCTTGTTCAGTTCTGCCGGTACCATATACATTTTAGATATTAGCATTTATAAGATGGTTATTAGCTGAATAGTTTCTCCCATTTCTTGTGCAGCTTTTGTATTTTAGTCATTGTTTCCTTCAAAGTGCAGAAGCTTCTCAATTTAATGTAGTTCCATTTGTTTATCTCTGCTTCCAATTGCATAGACTGTGGTGTTTCCCTCCTTGAAGATGCCTTTAGTCTCAAAGTTATAGATGATTTTGCCTAAGTTTTCTTCTATGTACCTTATAGTTCCAGGTCTGATATCAAGGTCTTTAATCCATATTTGTTTGATCTCATGCATGATGTTAAAGAGAGGACTGAGTACACTTTTTTTCATGTGACTGACCAATTATCTCAGAACCACTTTTGAAGAGGCTTTCATTGCTCTATCTTGTATTTCTTGTTCCTTTATCAAAGATCAATTGATTGTATGTCTGGGGATCATTCTTTGAATACTCATTCTATTCCTTTGATCTGAGGGTCTGTCTTTATTTAAAAAAACTTTATTGATTGATTGATCAGTTGGTTGATAGGCCATACCCAATCATGCTCAAGGATCACTCCTGGCTCTGCACTCAGAAATCACCCCTGACAGGCTGGGAGACCATATGGGATGCCAGGAATTGAACCAGGTCCCTCCTGGATCAGCCACATGTAAGGCAAATACCCTCCCCCTGTGCTATCTCTCTGGCCCATGTCGTTATTCTTATACCATGCTGTTTTAATGAATATTACTTTGGTACAATTTTAACTTGGGAAAAGTGATGCTTCCTATCTTCTTTTTCCTAAGGATTGCTTTAGCTATTTATGGGAAATTATAGTTCCAATGAATTTTAGGAGTGTTTGGATCACTTCTATATAAATGTCATTGATATGCTAAGAGGGATTGCAATAAATCTGTACAATGCTTTGGAAAATATTACCATATTAGTGATGTTAATCCTCCCAATCTAAGAACAGGATATATGTCTTCATTTTCTTATGTCCTTGTGTCCTCTTCTATTTCTTGAAGTACTGTTTTTTGTAGTTTTTTTGTAAAGATTTTTCACCTCTTTAGTTAAATTGACCCAAAGTATTTGAGTTTCTATGGTACTATTGTAAATGAAATTTATTTAAATGTCTTTTTTTTTAATCTACAATTATTTGTATATACAAAAAGACTATGAATTTTTGCATGTTAATTTTGGTTTAGGGTTTTATAAATATAATATCAAGTCAGCTACAATCAGTGAGGGCTTGACTTCTTCCTTTTCCATCTGGATGCTTTTGGTATATTTTTCTTACCTGATTGCTATGGCAAGTACTTTGAGTACTGTGTTGGATTGAAGTGGCTAGAGGGAACACCCTTGTCTAGTGCCAGATATTAGAATAAAGACTTATAGCTTTTCCCCAGAGTATAATATTTGCCATAGGCTTGTGGTAAATGGCCTTGACTATATTGAGAAAATCTCTATCCATTCCCATTTTGTTGAGAGTTTTTTTTATCATGAATGTGTGTTGAACATTGTCAATTGTTTTTTCTGGAAATATTGATATGATCATATGATTTTTATTTTCCTATTGATTTTTTTTGATATGATATATTACATTTATGGGCTTGCTTATGTTAAAATACCCTTGCATCTCTGGAATTAATTCTACTTAGTCATGGTGTATACACTTCTTGTGAGCCACTGGATCCAATTTGCTAGAATTTTTGTTCATGTTCATCTTGATTATTGGCCTGTAGTCTCTTTCTTGTGGCATCTCTGACTGCTTTTGGAATCAGTATGATGTTAACTTTGTAAAAACTATTTGGGATTGTTTTTGTTTCTTCAATTTCCTGGAAGAGCATGAAAAGAATTGTCAGTAAGTTCTCTTTAAAAGTTTAGGAGTGTGATTTCTTCCTGGTATACATATCCCTTGATTATTAAAAATGTCTATTTCTTTCTCTTAAAAACATTTTAGTCTAAAGTTGGTGTTATATGATATTAGCATGGCATCCCAGCCTTTTTAAGGAAACTGTTTACTTGAATGATTGTTCTACAACCTTTGACTCTGAGTCTTTGTTTGCTCTGACATTCAGCTATGTTTCTTGAAGGTAGGAAAACATTGGATATAGCCTTTTTATCCATTTTTCTACTCAATGTCTTCTTAACTGGCACATTTATTTATTCCACTAACCTTGAAAGAGATCACTGTCATGGGATTTAATGTCATCGTTTTGTATTAGTTTGGTGTCATTTTGGGGTCTGTCTTGTCTTAAAGTAGATCTATCCATTTTTTAAGGCTAGGTTGAGTCTGTAAGTTTCTGAACTGTTGTTTATCTGTGAAGCTGTGTATTCTTCCTTCAAAACTGAATGTATGTCTGATTTGGTGAAGTACTTGGCAAAACATTCATTTTATTGACTTTGTCACTTATACAACCACTGCCTTTGAGCATTGCTTGTGACAAATCTGCTGTAAATATTAAGAATTATCCTTTGTATGTAATTTTCCTTTTAAATCTTGATGTTTTCAGTATGCTACCCCTATATGTTGAGTTCATCATTGTAATTAGGATGTGCCTGGGGTGTTTGGATCTCTTTTAGCTGGTACTCTTCAGGCATGCAGAATGTGGTTGCATGCACTCTTTAGCCCTTGGAACTTCTCTGCAGTGATGCTCTTGACTGTTGATACTTCATGGTGATTTTCTTCTGGCCCTCTTGACCCAATGATTTTTATGTTGTTTCTATTGATTTTATTCAAAATTATATTTTCATTAGTTCACATTCTTTGAAGATTGTTTTCCATCATATAATTGTTTATTTTGAGGATCTTTTCCAACCTCTTTTGTTGTATGGAGTTGTTATGCATCTCATCTTCCAGGTCACTGATTCTGCCCTCCACAGCTGTTACTCTGCTAGTGAGGCTTTCCACTGAGGTTTTCATTTTGTCTACCAAGTTTTTCAGTCTTATTATTTCAGTTTTAAATTTTCTCATTTCTGCTTTTATATCATCTTGATTCTTACTTGTGGCTCATTCAGTTTGTTCAATGATATTTTGATTTTGGTGTTTTCTATGTGTTGTGCTGGGGTTCATTGACTAGAGTATATGCATGCTGTTTTCACTGAATAAGTCTCACTGGTTTCCATCTTGGATGCGGGCATACACTGCTTACTGGTATCTTCAGGGTCGTGGGATGGCTCACCATGCTGGTCTGCTCCTCTCACTGGGTCCCATCTCAGTTCATCTCTAATAACTTTGCATCCTTCTTAAGTGCAGTTTTTCTTTTTAAAAATAAATTTGTATTGAAAAATAGAGAGCATTAATGTATAACCATATATATGTATATATATTTCAGAATTACAACATGCAGTTTTTCATCTGGATAAACTATATCACCACTAAAAGTCCATCACCATTAATATGCTCTACCACTTTACGCATTCATATTAAATCTTTATAAAACTCCTTAGCTATCACAATTACTTCAAATCTGATTATATTTAAAGAAAATACATTAATTAAGTTGTAGTTTTATTCTTGTTTATATTTTTTTTAATTTTCTTTTTGAGATAACACAGTTTACAGTTATGTTAATGTTTATACTTTTGGCAAATAAGTTAGGCAACAACAACATCAAATTGGCATAAAAAAAAAACCCAGTACTGTCCACTACTCAGGTCACTTCTAGTACATACCATCTTTTCTCTCTCTACCCTCATTTGGTAAGCTGAGTTCTATTGTCAGTCTAATCTCAGTGATCACTCTTAATTCTCTTCCTTTGTTTCTTTGTACATTGCACATCACATATGCATAAAATCATCTGTCATTTATCCTTTTCTTTCTGACTTATTTAACTTAAAGTGACACCCATTATTAAAGGCTGGATTAATTTTTATCATACCAAGTAGATTATTTTTTTTTTTTTTGGTTTTTTGGGCCACACCCGGCAGTGCTCAGGGGTTACTCCTGGCTATCTGCTCAGAAATAGCTCCTGGCAGGCACGGGGGACCATATGGGACACCGGGATTCGAACCAACCACCTTTGGTCCTGGATCGGCTGCTTGCAAGGCAAACGCCACTGTGCTATCTCTCCGGGCCCCCAAGTAGATTATTTTTAATGTGTCAAATAATATTCCATATATAGTATGTACATCTATAACAACTATTTATCCAGTTACCTACTGTTGGACATTTGGGTTCCAGATCTTGGCTACTATAAATATCACAAGATAGAACAGAGATGTAAATATACCTTTTCAAGTTAATACTTTGTGTTCTAGGATAGAATCCAGGGCATGGAATCATTAGATAACATAGTAGTTTTGTTTTTAAATTTTTCCCCTTTTTTGGTGTTTCATTGTTATTGCTATTATTGTTGTTGTTTGAGCCACACTTGGCAGTGTTCATGAGTTACTACTGGTTCTATGCTCAGAAATTACTCTTTGCAGGCTTGGGGAATCATATGGAATGTTGGGGATTGGATCTGAGTCAGCCATATGCAAAAAAAAAAAAAAAACAAAACACCCTAACCATTGCCCTATATCTCTCCAGCTTTTATCTTTAATTTCCTTATATGTTCATACAATTTTTCACGAAGACTCCTTTTCACCACATCACATTACACCAGCACTGATTTTTTGGGGGCTGGGGTAGGAAGAAGGTAGGAATTACCCAGCAGTATTCATGGCTTGCTCATTGCTCAGTAGTCAGGGAACACTTCTGGCAGTACTCAGGGGTCCATATCTGCCATTTGTATTTTTTTTGTTTATTTTGGGGGGTGGGCCACACCCAAGAGGTGCTGAGGAGTTACTCCTGGCTCTGCTCTCAGAAATCACTCTTGGCAGGTTCAGGGGACCATATGGGATGCCAGAGATCAAACCCAGGTTCTTCTCAGGTCAGCTGTGTGCAAGGCAAAAGCCCTACCACCGTGCTATCACTATGCCTCCTTTACTTCTTTTATGAAGAAGTCTATTGAACTTTTCTCTCCAGTTTTAATGTTTTTGTTGTTGATGAGTTTTGCAAATGTTGTTATATCCCATTATATTAGCTCTTTGTCAAATATATGTTACACAAATATTTTCTCCCATAGTAATGTGATTTTTTAATTGCTCTGTTTCTTACCCAATGTATAAAGATGTTAGTTGGGTGCTTTTAGTTTAATTTTGCTTGTCCATGAGTAAAATCATTGAAGACATCACTGAAGCATATAGTTACAATTTTTCCCCTTTGAGGACCACACTAGCAGTGCTCAGGAATCACTTCTGGCAGTGCTTGGGGAATCATATGCAGTGCTGAAGACTAAACCAGGGTCGGACACATGCAAGGCAAATGCCTTACTACCTATGCTATCTCTCCAGTCCAATGAAATCAACATTGTATACAATTCTGCCATTCTTTCCTCTATACATTAGATTCATATCTAATAGCAAGTCTGAAATATTTTCAGATAAATTACCTGGATATGCTTAGAGACTATTTCTTACAGTTCTCAGAGGATTTGGAGCTCTCATGTACTAAACTTGTGTCACAGCTCTTTGAGTTAATTTCCTGACTCCTATTTATATCATTTTAAATTAACTTTTGTAGGGGGCTGAGCAGTGGGGTGGACTGGAAAGGAGTCTGCTTTGCTGGTGTTAGCCTAGGACGGACCGCAGTTCGATTCCCTGGCATTCCATATGGTCCCCCAAGCCAGGAGCGATTTCTGAGTGCATAGCCAGGAAAATTCCTGAGCGTCACTGAGTGTGGCCAATAAATAAATAAATAAATAAATAAAAATAAATTAACTTTTGTATATGGCATGTAATAGGGTTCCAAATTTTCTTCTTTCCCCCTTCTATTTGCTTGTGGCTAACAAATTTCCCAACATTTGTTGAAAAAACTTTTCTTGCTCCATTGAATGCCCCTAGCTCCTTTGTCACGAATTAATTGTCTAGACATCTGAGAGTTTACTTACTGTGCTCTCATTTCTATTCCTTTGGTTGAAGGGTCTGATTTTGCTTTAGTACTACAATGTTTTAATCACTATAGTTTTATGTAGTACTGTATAGTTTAAAGAGAGTAAATGCAATGATTTTTTTATATTCCTCTCAAAATTGCTTTGGGAAATTTTAAGATTCCATGCAACTTTTAGCAATATTTATACTGTATACAAGAAATATACCGTGGAATCAAATACTTTCGGTTGAATAGTCATTTTTAACAATGTTAATTCTTTTTTTTTGTTTTGTTTTGTTTTTTTTTTTTTGTTTTTTTTTTTTTGTGGTTTTTGGGTCACACCCGGCAGTGCTCAGGGGTTATTCCTGGCTCCAGGCTCAGAAATTGCTCCTGGCAGGCACGGGGGACCATATGGGGCGCCGGGATTCGAACCGATGACCTCCTGCATGAAAGGCAAACGCCTTACCTTCATGCTATCTCTCCGGCCCAACAATGTTAATTCTTCCAATTCAGGAAGTTTGAATATTTTCTATTTCCTTGTGTCTTCCATTTCTTTTAATGATGACTTGCAGTTTTTCATTTAAGTTCATGCCTAAGTATTTGATTGTTTTTAACACAATTGCAAACAGAATCATAAAATCTAATTTCTTTACTGGTTTATTGTTTTCAGATAAAGATACAAGTAATCTCTGTGTGGTGATTTGTAGCCTGCTTTTTTTATTATGTTGATTTATTGTTTCTAAAGTAACTTTGTGAATTTTTAAGGATATTCAGTATATATTATTATGTCACCTAAAATAATGGTAACTTTATTTCTAGTTTTAATTCTTTTCATTCCTTTTGCTTGCCTAATTGCTATAGCTAATCCCAATACTGTGGTGAAAGGTAATATCTTTCCCCTTGACTGATGTTAGAGAGAATTTCACTTTTTCATCATTATGAGGTTAACTGTGTGTTTATTTATTCTTTGTAGCCTTTACTTTAAAGAGATAAGTTACTTCTGTTCTCATTTTGTTAACAATTTTATCATAAATTGATGTCAAATTTAAACAAAAAATTTTCTAACTTTATTGATACATTAATATGATTTTATCTTTTGCTATTGTACTATACTAATTAATATTATGTTAATTCATTTATGTATACTGATCATCCTTTCATACTTGGAATGAACCCTATTTGATCATGGTATATCATCCTCCTGATAAATTTTTACACCATTCACTTAGATTTTATTGTGGATCTTTACAACTCTTTTATTAGGGATATTAAAATATAGTTTTTATTTTAAATAATGTTTTTGAGTTGTTAAGATGTATTGTCCTTATAAAATTCCTGTGTTCTTGATTTTCTGGAAGAGCTTGAGAAATATAAGTAGAAGATTTTCTTTGAAGTTTTGGTAGCACTCATTGAGTAAATCTTATTTGGAGTGGCAGAGGTCTTTATTTACAGTTAGAATTTTCTTTTTTTTTTTATCTTTATTTAAACACCGTGATTACAAACATGATTATAGTTGTATGATTACAGTCATGTAAAGAGCACCCCCCTTCACCGGTGCAACATTCCCACCACCAATTTCCCAGATCTCCCTCCTCCCCACCCCCCTACACCTGTACTCGAGACAGGCTTTCTACTTCCCTCATTCATTCACATTTTATGATAGTTTTCAGTGTAGTCATCTCTGCAACTGCACTCATCACTCTATGTGATGAGCTGCATGTCCTGAGCTGCACCTACCAGCCCTCATCTCTCTTGTCTCTGAGATATTGTTAAAAATGTCCTTCATTTTTCTTAAAGCCCATAGATGAGTGAAACCATTCTGCGTCTTTCTCTCTCCCTCTGACTTACTTCACTCAGCATAATAGATTCCATGTACATCCATGTATTGGAAAATTTCATGACTTCATCTCTCCTGATGGCTGCATAGTATTCCATTGTGTATATGTACCACAGTTTCTTCAGCCACTCATCTGTTGAAGGGCATCTTGGTTGTTTCCAGAGTCTGGCTATTGTAAATAGCGCTGCAATGAATATAGGAGTAAGGAAGGGTTTTTTGTATTGTATATTTGTGTTTCTTGGGTATATTCCTAGGAGTGGTATAGCTGGATCGTATGGAAGCTCAATTTCCAGTTTGTGAAGGAATCTCCATATCGCTTTCCATAAAGGTTGTACTAGACGGCATTCCCACCAGCAGTGAAAAAGAGTTCCTTTCTCTCCACATCCCCGCCAGCACTGCTTGTTTTCCTTTCTTGTGATGTGTGCCAATCTCAGTGGCGTGAGGTGGTACCTCATAGTAGTTTTGATTTGCATCTCCCTGACGATTAGTGATGTTGAACATCTTTTCATGTGCCTTTTGGCCATTTGCCTTTCTTCTTTTTCAAAGTGTCTGTTCATTTCTTCTCCCCATTTTTTGATGGGGTTAGTTGTTTTTTTCTTGTATAGTTCTGTCAGTACCTTGTAAATTTTGGATATTAGCCCTTTATCTGATGTGTATTGGGTGAATAATTTCTCCCACTCAGTGGGTGGCCTTTGTATTCTGGGCACTATTTCCTTTGAGATGCAGAAGCTTTTCAGCTTAATATAGTCCCATCTGTTTATCTCTGCTTCCACTTGCTTGGAAAGTGCTGTCTCCTCCTTAAAGATGCCTTTAGTCTCAATGTCCTGGAGTGTTTCACCTACATGTTGTTCTATATACCTTATAGTTTCAGTTCTGATATCAAGGTCTTTAATCCATTTGGATTTTACCTTTGTAAATGGTGTTAGCTGGGGGTCTGAGTTCGCTTTTTTGCAAGTGGTTAACCAGTTGTGCCAACACCACTTGTTGAATAGGCTTTCCCTGCTCCATTTAGGATTTTTTGCTCCTTTATCAAAAACAAGGTGGTTATATGTCTGAGGAACCTTCTCTGAGTACTCAAGCCTATTCCACTGATCTGAGGGTCTGTTTTTATTCCAATACATGCTGTTTTTATAACTGTTGCTTTGTAATACAACTTAAAATTGGGGAAAGTAATGCCTCCCATATTCCTTTTCCCAAGGAGTGCTTTAGCTATTCGAGGTTGTTTGTTGTTCCAGATGAATTTCAGAAGTATTTGATCCACTTCTTTGAAAAATGTCATGGGTATCTTTAGAGGAATCGCGTTAAATCTGTACAATGCTTTTGGAAGTATTGCCATTTTAATGATGTTGATCCTGCCAATCCATGAGCATGGTATGTGTTTCCATTTCCGCGTGTCCTCTCTTATTTCTTGGAGCAGTGTTTTGTAGTTTTCTTTGTATAGATCCTTCACATCTTTAGTCAGGTTGACTCCAAGATATTTGAGTTTGTGTGGAACTAATGTGAATGGGATTGTTCTCTTAATGTCCATTTCTTCCCTATCATTATTAGTGTATAAAAAGGCCATTGATTTTTGTGTGTTAATTTTGTATCCTGCCACTTTGCTATACAAATCTATTATTTCTAGAAGCTTTTTGGTAGAGTCTTTAGGGTTTTCTAAGTAGAGTATCATGTCATCTGCAAACAGTGAGAGCTTGACTTCTTCCTTTCCTATCTGGATTTCCTTGATATCTTTTTCTTGCCTAATCGCTATAGCAAGTGCTTCCAGTGCTATGTTGAATAGGAGTGGTGAGAGAGGACAGCCTTGTCTTGTACCAGAATTTAGAGGAAAGGATTTTAGTTTTTCTCCATTGAGGATAATATTTGCCACTGGCTTCTGGTAGATGGCTTTGACTATGTTGAGAAAGGTTCCTTTTATTCCTATCTTGCTGAGAGTTTTCATCAAGAATGGGTGTTGAACCTTATCAAATGCTTTTTCTGCATCTATTGATATGACCATGTGATTTTTATTTTTGTTGTTGTTTATGTTGTGTATTATATTGATAGATTTACGGATGTTAAACCATCCTTGCATTCCTGGGATGAAACCTACTTGATCAAAGTGAATGATCTTCTTGATGAGGCACTGGATCCTGTTCGCCAGGATTTTGCTGAGGATCTTTGCATCTGTGTTCATCAGGGATATTGGTCTGTAATTTTCTTTTTTGGCAGCATCTCTATCAGGTTTTGGTATTAAGGTGATGTTGGCTTCATAAAAGCTATTTGGAAGTATTCCTGTTTTTTCGATTTCATAAAAGAGCCTGGCCAGAATTGGTAGTAGTTCCTCTTGAAAGGTTTGAAAGAATTCATTCGTGAATCCATCAGGGCCTGGGCTTTTGTTTTTGGGTAAATTTTTGATTACAGTTTTAATTTCCTCAATAGTGATGGGGGTGTTTAGATATGCTACCTCTTCTTTATTCAACCATGGAAGGTTATATGAGTTCAGAAATTTATCCATTTCTTCCAGGTTCTCATATTTAGTGGCATAGAGTTTCTCAAAGTATTCTCTGAATACCCTTTAAATCTCTGCAGTATCTGTAGTGATCTCCCCCTTTTCATTTCTAATACGCGTTATCAAGTTTCTCTCTTTCTTTTGCTTTGTGAGTTTTGCCAATGGTCTATCAATCTTGTTTATTTTTTCAAAGAACCAACTTCTGCTTTCGTTGATCTTTCGGATTGTTTTTTGGGTTTCCACTTCGTTGATTTCTGCTCTCAGCTTTGTTATTTCCTTCTGTCTCCTTATTTTTGGGTCCTTTTGTTGAGCACTTTCTAGTTCTATTAGCTGTGTCATTAAGCTACTCAGGTAAGCTCCTTCTTCCTTCCTGATGTGTGCTTGCAAAGCTATAAATTTTCCTCTCAGTACTGCTTTTGCTGTGTCCCATAAGTTCTGATAGTTTGTGTCTTTATTGTCATTTGTTTCCAGGAACCTTTTGATTTCCTCCTTGATTTCATCTCGGACCCACTGGTTATTGAGTATGAGGCTGTTTAACTTCCAGGTGTTAAATTTTTTCTTCTGTGTCCCTTTGCAGTTCACATCTAACTTCAGAGCCTTGTGGTCAGCAAAGGCAGCCTGCAAAATGTCTATCTTTTTTATTTTATGGAGGTATGTTTTATGTGCCAGCACATGATCTATCGTGGAGAATGATCCATGTACATTGGAAAAGAATGTGTATCCAGGTTTCTGAGGATAGAGTGCCCTATATATATCTACTAGGCCTCTTTCATCCATTTCTCTTTGCAGGTCTAGTATATTTTTGTTGGGTTTCCATTTGGTTGACCTATCAAGTGTTGACAAGCCTGTGTTGAGGTCTCCCACAATTATTGTGTTATTATTGATATCCTTCTTCAGATTTGTCAACAATTGTATTAAATACTTTGCTGGACCCTCATTCGGTGCGTATATGTTTAGGAGAGTGATTTCTTCTTGCTGTACAAATCCCTTGATTAGTACATAATATCCATCTTTGTCCCTTACAACTTTTCTGAGTATAAAGTTTGTGTCATCTGATATTAGTATGGCCACCCCCGCTTTTTTAAGGGTGTTGTTTGCTTGAATGATTTTCCTCCAGCCTTTGATTTTGAGTCTATGTTTATTCTGACTATTCAGGTGAGTTTCTTGTAGACAGCAGAAGGTTGGCTTCAGTTTTTTGATCCATTTCGCCACTCTGTGCCTCTTAACTGGTGCATTTAGTCCATTGACATTGAGAGAAATAATTGTCATGGGATTTATTGCCATCTTTGTGTAGAAGTTTGGTGTGTTTTTTGTTCTGTCTTGTTTTTAGAGTAGCTCTTTCAGTTTTTCTTTTAAGGCTGGTTTTGAGTCTGCAAAGATTTTGAGCTGTTGTTTATCTGTGAAGCCGTGTATACATCCGTCAAACCTGAAACTTAGTTTTGCTGGGTGCAATATTCTTGGCGAAGCATTTATTTCATTGAGTTTTGCCACTACGTCCCACCACTGCCTTCTGGCCTTGAGTGTTTCTGGTGACAGGTCTGCTGTAAATTTCAAGGATGCTCCGTGGAATGTAATTTCCCTTTTCGATCTTGCTGCTTGCAGTATTCTATCTCTATCGGTGGGTTTCATCATGGTGACTAGGATGTGTCTTGGGGTGTTTCTACTGGGGTCTTTTTTAGCTGGTACTCTTCGGGCATGCAGGATTTGGTCACATGTTTTCTTTAGCTCTGGTAGTTTCTCTGTGATGATGTTCTTAACCATTGATTCTTCCTGAAGATTTTCTTCTTGGGTCTCTGGAACTCCAATGATTCTGAAGTTGTTTCTGTTGAGCTTATCAAAGACTTCTATTTTCATCTTCTCATATTCTTTGAGTAAATTTTCCATTGTCTGATCATTTGATTTGAGGCTTTTTTCTAATCTCTTCTGCTGTGTAAAGTTGTTATGCATCTCGTCTTCTAAAGCACTAATTCTATCCTCAGCTGCTGTTAACCTGTTGGAAAACTCATCCATTATGTTCTTCAATTCGTCTATTGAGTTTTTCAGACCTGTTATCTGATCTGATATTTCAGTTTGGAGTTTTCTGATTTCTATCTTCATATTCTCTTGATTTTTATTAGTGCTCTGATTTATACTTTCTTTGATATCTGTTAGCAACCTCCATATTTCGTCTCTAAACTCCATTTCTGAAAGACTGCTTAGGTAGTTGGTCGTTGTTGGGTCATCAGAGTTTCCATCTTCATTCTCTATGGTTGAAGTTGGTCTGCGTACTCTCCCCATTGTCTCGCTTACACTGTGGGTTTTTCTACGTGTTGTGGTGGTACTCATTGGCGAGGTGGAGTGCGCGGCCGCGAAGCGCAGCGGAGCGGCCGCGCTCCGGCCCCCAAACACTCACCTCAGCCGAGGCAAGCCGTCAGGGGATGCCTGGGGAGGCCCCCAAGTGTCTGCCAAGCAAAGGAAACCAGCACAATCCACAACTCCAACAGAAAACACAGCCTCAGCGAGACACGCCTCAGCCGAGGCAAGCCGTCAGGGGATGCCTGGGGAGGCCCCCAAGTGTCTGCCAAGCAAAGGAAACCAGCACAATCCACAACTCCAACAGAAAACACAGCCTCAGCGAGACACGCCTCAGCCGAGGCAAGCCGTCAGGGGATGCCTGGGGAGGCCCCCAAGTGTCTGCCAAGCAAAGGAAACAGAATTTTCTTATAATTTGTATTTCTAGGTTTCTGCCTTCTCCTAATTCAGTATGTGGTTATTTGATTCTAAAACTTCATTCATTGCATCTAGTTCCTCAAGCTATGACATACATTATTTATATTATTTTATTGTTTTCTCTTTTTTCCTCAAGAGTCTAGCTAGAGATTGTCTTTTTAAATATAGCCAAGGTCAACAGAACCTAAGACCTAGTCTACAGAACTGAGCTTACCACAATAGGAGTTGATTAGGAACAGGGATGGGGATGGGAGGGGTGTCCAGCTAGAATGGGGGGAAGAGGTACCACTACCATGTGACAATGGTAGTGGAAAGAAGTGGAACACTCTGGTGGAGAATGTAGTATTAGATCATTGTGTTTGTGAAATCCTTCCAGTAAAAGTTCTCAAATTACATTGTTTAAAATAAAAAATAAAAAGTTTTAAGTGAAAGAACATTTGCTTTCATAGACCTTTTGTATTGTTTTTTTTTACTTCTATATTATGTATTTCTACCTTAATTTTAATTTTTGTTCTTCTATTTACTTTTGGTACTGAATACTAAAGGTTTTTGTTTCCTAGTTTCTTAAGATATGAGGTCACATTCCATTTGAGCTTTGTGTTTCCTTATTTAAGCCAGTAGAACTATGAACTTACCTGTGGTACAATTTTTGCTGTATCCAAAGGTTCCTGTAGTTTGTATTTTTATTCTCATTTCTTCTGGGAAACTTTATTTATTCTTTTTTTTTTCTTTATTCTTTGATGTCATCTTTAATCCAGTGGTTGTTTAAAGTATGTTTAGTCTCCAAATATTTGTGTTTTCCCCAGGTTCTTTTTATGGTTCATTTCTACCACCATAGTGAGACTTATTACACAGCAGGTAGCAACAAAGGATCAGAGGCAACAGAAGGGGAAAACACAATTTAGTTGGGTTTAGGTGGCAAAAGAAAGGACTTCTGGGGTTCTCAGGGGAAGGAGGTATACTGGTGACGTTGAAATTATGTGCATGAGAAACCATAAATTCAGAATTGAAATCATAGACTTAATAACATTTTTTCACAAGAATGGGGTAGGGGCAATTTCTATCACCATAGTATGTGATATTTAGAGAAACTTTATATTATTTCTATTTTTATGACTTTATGGGCATTTAATTTGTGTAACTAGTCTATCCTGGAGAATGCCTCTGGTGCATGAAAAAATGCATATTCTGGTTTCTTTAGTAGAGATATTTCTGTACATGTCTACTAATCCTACTTCTTCCAATTCCTTATTCATTCTTCTTTTGTTTATTGATTGATTTTTTATCTTTCCAGGGATAAGAGAGCGATGTTAAATTTTTCTACGATTATTGTAGTACCATAACTGTATCTCCTCGTGTTCAATAATAGATACTTTAAAAACTTTGCTGTTTCCTCTTCATTTGGTGCATTTATGTAATAAACATCACATCAGGTCCACTTGGTACATTAATTCTTTAGTCAATACATAATGTCCATACCTATCTCTTGTTACCTTATTTACTTGGAAGTATAATTCATATGGTATCATAGGGATCATCATCATATTGTATATCCAGGAGATGGTCTTTACATCACAAATAAGCCAACATGTATTGGGAGGATCTAGTTAGAGTTTTCTAGGAAATTCTAGGGAATTCTGTGTTTCCAGAGCTTGAAGGCATTCATATGTCCTGTGTACACAAAGGTTAAAGTGTGTATAAATATCTGTGTGGTGATAGAGACTTACACAACTGGCATCTCTATCACCTCACTTGCCTTCTGGGTTTGAGTGTGATATCTTATTAGCTAAAATAATTTGGAAAGCATAACTATTTGCTCTCAGGCAATAGTAGACTATGTAGACTATGTAGACTTCCATAGTAGACTATGGAAGGACTGAGTCTATTGACTTGTCTAGATAATATCCATCAGCCATTAACCCGTTCTGCAATTTCTCTGTGATGTGGGTGGATTGTGTGAGAATTGGTGCATCTCACAAAGCCTGACCCCCAGTCAGACCACCAGTAGCAATACATACAATGCCTGGTGCTAACTCCAAATGAAGCTTCCAATTCTTAGTCATTGCTCCAAATTTAGTGGAGATGAAAATAGAGTTTTGTAACTGGGCACTCTTGGTTCATACCTGACCTAGTTTCCCTGTACCATAGACATGTGTAGCTGAAGTATATTCTCAGACAGTTAGGGTTCATACAACATGTGTATCCATATTCTCCCACCATATATACCATTCGTCAGGCCCCTCAGAACTCTCCTGTTCTGAAGATGATCCTTGGATCATCAGAAAAATGTAGATTAGGGGAAAAAATAGAAAAAATATTTTAGAAAAAATAAATTTAATTTTAATTTGTGTTACGTTTATATGATAAGCTATATATATGTTTAATTTATATTTAATATATACATATTTTATATGCTAAAGTCTTGGAGAGACCTTGAAAATTACATTTTTTATTTGATCCTCCTTTTTGCAGGACTAATACTTACATCAAAGAAAATTATCTTGATTTTATTTTTAAGATCCTCATTCCAAGCATACAGCTCAGAAATGTTCTTGGCACTTTATATGGAAGTCTAACTATTCTACATTCAACAGAATGTATTCCTGGCACAATCTAATTTAAATCTACTTATTCTTTTTTATTCTTAGTAGAAATGTAAAATTCTATGTCTCAATTATATACAGAAAAGGTTTAAATAATTGAAATACTTTCAATCTTAGTTCTTACTGAGTTTAATATATCTAAACTTATGTATGATTATTTTGTATGATGCATATTTTGAGATAATTTGAGCTAGCATACATCTTACCTGAACTCACATAGTGTATATAAGTATATATGTATGACTGCATATGTGTGCATGTATTGAAGTGGAGTGGGGATTCTTTGAAAAGCAGAATTACCAGAGAGCTCCATCCATATGGGACATCTGGAAATCCTGACAAATCCTCCCATTTCCAGATCAAATAATGCAGTCTCATTTCATTGTGCTTCAAAAATTCAAATTTATGGGACTTCAAGGGAAATCTTTCCTGTGCCTGTGTTCCTTGAATACCTGAAGGTCTCCTCAGAGGCCTAGGGAGCACACCCCCCCAAAAAAACTGCATTCTGAAGCTGCCCAGCAAGTGTGTGAGTAAAGTCTGGCTGTGGGGGGTCGCCAACCAATAAGCTGAGCTCTCTGGCCTGCGGAGGCTCCGCCCTGCTGTGCCTTTGATGACTCTGAGAACTTCAAGGGAAATCTCTCCTGTGCCTGTCTGTGTTCCTTGAATACCTGAAGGTCTCCTCAGAGGCCTAGGGAGCGCACCCAAAAAAAAAAAAAAACTGTCAACTAGAGGGAGCAGAAGAGCAAAGCAGCTCCACTTCGCTTTGCAGTCGCGCACTCTTTCTAACCAATGAACCCCACCACAAGATGCAGGAAAAACCACACTACAAGCGTGACAATGGGGAAACCTCTCAGGCAAACACCATGCACAGAGAATGAAGATGATAGCTCGGATGACCTAAAAGATTCCAACCATCAGATTAACCTCTCGGTTAAGGAACTTAAAATAGCAATATGGAAGATGTTTGTAGAACACAAAGAAAGCATAGATTGATCTGAACAGAACACAAAGACAGAATTCAGAAAACTCCAAACTGAAATAACAGATCTGAAAAACATGGTAGCTCAACTGAAAACCTCAATGGATGGCCTCGCCAGCAGGGTAACAGCAACTGAGAGAGAATTGGAGTTCTGGAAGATGAGATGCAGAAAAACTCAACACAGCAGAAGAAATTGGAAAAGAACCTTAAGACAAATTATCAGGCAATGGAAAAAGTACTCAAGGAATGCGAACAGATGAAAATATAAGTCTTTGATAAACTCAACAGAAAAAACATAAGAATCATTGGAGTCCCAGAGACCCAGGTAGGAGAACCACAGGAATAATCAACCGTCAAAGACTTACAGCAGACATGTCAAGAGAAACTCTCAAGGACAGAAGACACTGGTGGGATATTGTGACAAGACCGAATGAAATGAATGCCTCACCGAGAATACTGTACCCAGCCCGATTCACATTCAGGTTTGAAGGAAGAATACATAGCTTTATGGATAAACAACAGCTCAGAAATTTCACAGATGAAAAATCACCCTTGAAGAAAAAACTGACAGGTCTACTTTAAGACAAGAGAGACCAACAAACACAGCAAACTTATCTACAAAGATGAGATTAAATCCTATGACAATCATCTCCCTCAATGTCAAATGACTAAATTCACCAATTAAAAGACACAGAGTGACAAACTGGATCAAAAATATGAATCCAAACTTCTGCTGCCTACAAGAAACACACCTGAATAGTCAGAACAAATATAGACTCAAAATCAAAGGCTGGAGGAAAATCATCGAAGCAAACAACACCCTCAAAAAAGCTGGGGTGGCCGTATTAATATCTGATGACACCAACTTTATACTCAGAAAAGTGGTAAGGGACAAAGATGGACACTATGTACTAATCAAGGGATATGTGCAACAGGAAGAAATCAGACTATTAAACATATATGCACCCAATGAGAGACCAGTAAATTATCTAATACAATTACTGACAAATCTGAAAGAAGACATCAATAATAACATAATAATTGTGGGAGACCTCAGCACAGCCCTCTGAACACTTGATAGGTCAACCAGACTGAAACCCAACAAAAACATACTAGCCCTGAAAAGAGAAATGGAAGAAAGAGGACTGGTAGATATATATAGGACACTCCATCCCAAAAAACCTGGATACATATTCTTCTACAATGTACATGGGTCATTCTCCAGGATAGACTACTTGCTGACACATAAAACATACCTCCACAAAATCAAGAGGATAGAAATCTTGCAGGCTACCTTTGCTGACCACAAAGCTCTGAAATTAGATGTGAACTACAAAGGCACACAAAAGAAAAACTTTAAAAATTGGAAATTGAACACCCTGCTACTGAACAAACAGTGGGTCTGAGATGAAATCAAAAAGGAAATCAAAACTTTCCTGGAAAAAATGATAATGAAGACACAAACTGCCAGAATCTATGGGACACTGTCCTGAGAGGAAAATGTATAGCTCTACAAGCACACATCAGGAAGGAAGAAGAGGGCCCGGAGAGATAGCACAGCAGTGTTTGCCTTGCAAGCAACCGATCCAGGACCAAAAGTGGTTGTTTCAAATCCCAGTGTCCCATATAGTCCCCCGTGCCTGCCAGGAGCTATTTCTGAGCAGACAGCCAGGAGTAACCCCTGAGCACCGCCAGGTGTGACCTAAAAAACAAAAAGAAAAAGAAAAAGTAAGGAAGAAGAGGCATACCTGAATAACTTAATGACGCAGCTCAAAAAATTAGAAAATGGCAAAAGCTGGCTCCCTGTGTGTGACACCAGGCGGGGAAAATCCGCGAAAGTACACCGGCCCAGTGGGGCTCAGCTGTGAAAGACTGTGAGTGTGACCTGTCTATGTCTGTCTACTGTCCTCTTGCGTGAAACTCTTGCGAGTGGGGCAAAAAGAGGCTCAGAGGAGCACGGCCGCTCCGCTTCGCTACGCGGCCGTGCACTCTTTCTAAGGAAAGAACTCCATTGCAACAAGAAGGAAAAATCACACTAAGAACGGCGCTATATCACAGAAGCAAACATTTCTCTCTGGACTGTCTTCTCTGTTGCATGCTCGGGCCTAAGATTTGACCCAGTGTGAGGCTTCATCCACGGAGGACTCCCCTCCCTTAGAGGCAAGTCAGCCCATCCAGAAAGGGAGGAGCCAGAGGAGTGTGCTGCCTACATCATATAGACAATGAATACCACTACAACACGTAGAAAAACCCACAATACAAGTGTGACAATGGGGAAACAACGCAGGCCAGCATCAGACATAGAGAATGAAGATGACAATTCTGAGGACCAGATAATGACTGAACAACTAATCAACCTCTCAGATAAGGACTTTAGACTAGCAATATGGAAGGTGCTCAACAGACTCCAAGAAACCATGGATCGAGTTGAACAGAACACTAATAAGAACCAAGAAAATATGAAGGCAGAAATGACAAAACTCCAAACTGAAATAACATGTCAACTAACAGGACTGAAAAAGTCAGTAAACGAAGTGAATGACAAAATGGATAAGCTCTGGGACAGGGTATCAGAAGCTGAGAATAGACTTGGTGCTGTGGAAGATGAGATACATAACAATTCCATACAGCAGGAGAGATTGGACAAAAAACTTAAAGCAAATGAGCAGACAATGGAAAAATTAGTCAAAGAATGGGAACAGACGAAAATAGAAGTCTATGATAAGATCAACAGAAACAACTTAAGAATCATTGGAGTCCCAGAGACCCAGGAAGAAAATTTCCAGGAAGAATCAATGGTCAAGAACATCATTAAAGAGAAACTTCCAGAGCTAAAGAATATATGTGATCAAATCCTGCATGCCCGAAGAGTACCAACCAAAAGAGACCCCAGAAAAACCACCCCAAGACACATCCTAGTCACAATGACAAATCCCACAGATAGAGACAGAATTCTGAAAACAGCAAGATCAAAAGGGGAAATCATGTTCAAGCAAGCTTCCCTGAGATTTACAGCAGACCTGTCACCAGAAACGCTCAATGCCAGAAAGCAGTGGTGGGATATTGTGACAAGACTGAATGAAATGAATGCTTCACCCAGAATACTATACCCAGCAAAACTCACTTTCCGGTTTGATGGAAGAATACATGGTTTCACAGACAAAAAACAGCTCAGAAACTTCACAGACACAAAACCAGTCTTAAGAGAAAAACTGAAAGACCTAATCTAAGACAAGACTACCCAAAAGACACACCAAATTTTGAAATAAAGATGGCGTTAAATCCCAGGACAATTCTTTCTCTCAACGTCAATGGACTAAATGCACCAGGTAAGAGACACAGAGTGGCTAAATGGATCAAAAAACTCAATCCAACCTTCTGCTGCCTACAAGAAACGCACCTGAATAGTCAGAACAAACATAGACTCAAAATAAAAGGCTGGAGAAAAGTTATCCAAGCAAACAACACCCATAAAAAAGCTGGAGTGGCCATACTAATATCAGATAATGCAAACTTTATACTCAGGAAGGTTGTAAGGGACAAAGACGGACATTTTATATTAATCAAGGGGTACGTAGAGCAGGAAGAATTCACTCTCCTAAACATATATGCACCGAATGAGGGGCCAGCAAAATATTTAATACAACTGTTGACAAATCTGAAAAATAATATCAACAACAACACAATAATTGTGGGGGACCTTAACACGGCTTTGTCAACACTGGACAGGTCAACCAGACTGAAACCCAACAAGAATATACTAGACCTGAGGAGAGAAATGGAAGAAAGAGGCCTAGTGAATATATATAGGACACTCCATCCCCAGAAACCTGGATACACATTCTTCTCCAATGTACATGGGACATTCTCCAGGATAGACTACATGCTGGCACATAAAACATACCTCCATAAGATCAAGAGGATAGAAATTTTGCAGACTACCTTCGCTGACCACAAGGCTCTGAAATTATTTGTGAACTCCAAAGGGACTCAGAAGAAACATTTAACACCTGGAAGTTAAACAGCCTCATGCTCAATAACCAGTGGGTCCGAGATGAAATCAAGGAGGAAATCAAAAGGTTCCTGGAAACAAATGACAATAAAGACACAAACTCTCAGAACTTATGGGACACAGCAAAAGCAGTACTGAGAGGAAAATTTATAGCTTTGCAAGCACACATCAGGAAGGAAGAAGGAGCTTACCTGAGTAGCTTAATGACACAGCTAATAGAACTAGAAAATGCTCAACAAAAGGACCCAAGAATAGGAAGACAGAAGGAAATAACAAAGCTGAGAGCAGAAATCAATGAAGTGGAAACTCAAAAAACAATCCGAAAGATCAACGAAAGCAGAAGTTGGTTCTTTGAAAAAATAAACAAGATTGATAGACCACTGGCAAACCTAACAAAGAAAGAGAGAGAGAGAAACTTGATAACTCGTATCAGGAATGAAAAAGGAGAGATCACTACTGATATGACAGAGATTCAAAGGGTAATCAGAAACTACTTTGAAAAACTCTACGCCACTAAAAATGAGAACCTGGAAGAAATGGATAAATTCTTGGACTCTTATAATCTTCCACGGTTGAAGGAAGAGGATGTAGCATATCTAAACACCCCCATCACCATTGATGAAATTAAAACAGTAATCAAATGTCTGCCGAAAAACAAAAGCCCAGGTCCAGATGGATTCACTAATGAATTCTATCAAACTTTCCAAGAGGAACTACTGCCAATCTTGGCAAGACTCTTTCATGAAATTGAACAAACAGAAACACTTCCAAATAGCTTTTATGAAGCCAACATCACCTTGATACCTAAACCAGACAGAGACGCTACCAAAAAAGAAAATTACAGACCAATATCACTGATGAATGCAGATGCAAAGATCCTCAACAAAATCCTGGCAAATAGGATTCAATGCCTCGTTAAGAAGATCATCCACTACGATCAAGTAGGTTTCATCCCAGGAATGCAAGGCTGGTTTAACATCCGTAAATCTATCAACATAATACACAACATCAATAACAAGAAAAATAAAAACCACATGATCATATCAATAGATGCAGAGAAAGCATTTGATAAGGTCCAACACCCATTCTTGATCAAAACTCTCAACAAGATGGGAATGGAGGGAACCTTTCTCAATATAGTGAAGGCCATCTACCACAAGCCAGTGGCAAATATTATCCTCAATGGAGAAAAACTGAAAGCCTTCCCTCTAAATTCTGGCACAAGACAAGGCTGTCCTCTCTCACCACTCCTATTCAACATAGCACTGGAAGTACTTGCTATAGCGATTAGGCAAGAAAAGGATATCAAGGGAATCCAGATAGGAAAGGAAGAAGTCAAGCTCTCACTGTTTGCAGATGACATGATACTCTACTTAGAAAACCCTAAAGACTCTATCAAAAAGCTTCTAGAAACAATAGACTCATATAGCAAGGTGGCAGGCTACAAAATTAACACACAAAAATCAATGGCCTTTCTATATACCAATAGTAATAAGGATGAAATGGACATTCAGAAAACAACCCCATTCACAATAGTACCACAGAAACTCAAATATCTTGGAATCAACTTGACTAAATATGTGAAGGACCTATACAAAGAAAACTATAAAACTCTGCTCCAAGAAATAAGAGAGGACACACGGAAATGGAAACACATACCCTGCTCATGGATTGGCAGGATTAACATCATCAAAATGTCAATACTCCCCAAGGCATTATACAGATTTAATGCCATCCCTCTAAAGATACCCATGACATTCTTCAAAGAAGTGGATCAGACACTTTTGAAATTCATTTGGAACAATAAACACCCTCGAATAGCTAAAGCAATCATTGGGAAAAAGAATATGGGAGGAATTACTTTTCCCAACTTTAAACTGTACTACAAAGCAACAATTATCAAAACAGCATGGTATTGGAATAAGGATAGGTCCTCAGATCAGTGGAATAGGCTTGAATACTCAGAAAATGTTCCCCAGAGATACAACCATCTAATTTTTGATAAAGGAGCAGGAAATCCTAAATGGAGCAGGGAAAGCCTCTTCAACAAGTGGTGTTGGCACAATTGGATAGCCACTTGCAAAAAATTAAACTTAGACCCCCAGCTAACATCATGTACAAAGGTAAAATCCAAATGGATTAAAGACCTCGATATCAGCCCCAAAACCATAAGATATATAGAACAGCACATAGGCAAAACACTCCAGGACATTACAGGCATCTTCAAGGAGGAAACTGCACTCTCCAAGCAAGTGAAAGCAGAGATTAACAGATGGGAATATATTAAGCTGAGAAGCTTCTGCACCTCAAAGGAAATAGTGCCCTGGATACAAGAGCCACCCACTGAGTGGGAGAAACTATTCACCCAATACCCATCAGATAAGGGGCTAATCTCCAAAATATACAAGGCACTGACAGAACTTTACAAGAAAAAAACATCTAACCCCATCAAAAAATGGGGAGAAGAAATGAACAGACACTTTGACAAAGAAGAAATACGCATGGCCAAAAGACACATGAAAAAATGTTCCACATCACTAATCATCAGGGAGATGCAAATCAAAACAACGATGAGATACCACCTCACACCCCAGAGAATGGCACACATCACAAAGAATGAGAATAAACAGTGTTGGCGGGGATGTGGAGAGAAAGGAACTCTTATCCACTGCTGGTGGGAATGCTGTCTAGTTCAACCTTTATGGAAAGCGATATGGAGATTCCTCCAAAAACTGGAAATCGAGCTCCCATACGATCCAGCTATACCACTCCTAGGAATATACCCTAGGTACACAAAAATACAATACAAAAACCCCTTCCTTACACCTATATTCATTGCAGCTCTATTTACCATAGCAAGACTCTGGAAACAACCAAGATGCCCTTCAACAGATGAATGGCTAAAGAAACTGTGGTACATATACACAATGGAATATTATGCAGCTGTCAGGAGAGATGAAGTCATGAAATTTTCCTATACATGGATGTACATGGAATCTATTATGCTGAGTGAAATAAGTCAGAGAGAGAGAAAAAAACGCAGAATGGTCTCACTCATCTATGGGTTTTAAGAAAAATGAAAGACACCCTTGTAATAATAATTTTCAGACACAAAAGAGAAAAGAGCTGGAAGTTCCAGCTCACCTCAGGAAGCTCACCACAAAGAGTGATGAGTTTAGTTAGAGAAATAACTACATTTTGAACTGTCCTAATATTGAGAATGTATGAGGGAAATGTAGAGCCTGTTTAGGGTACAGGCGGGGGTTGGGGGGGAGGAGGGTGATTTGGGACTTGGGTGATGGGAATGTTGCACTGGTGATGGGTGGTGTTCCTTTTATGACTAAAACCCAAACACAATCATGTATGTAATCAAGGTGTTTAAATAAAAAAAAAATTTGTGCTTAGTTAAATTAGGTACACAAAAAAAAAAATTAGAAAATGAGCAACAAAAGAAATCAAAAATAGGGAGACAGAAGGAAATAACAAAGCTGAAAGCAGAAATCAATGAAGTGAAACCCAAAAAACAATTAGAAAGATCAATGAAAGCAGAAGTTGGTTCTTTGAAAAAATAAACAAGATTGATAGACCATTGGCAAAACTCACAAAGAGAGAGAGAGAGAAACCTGATAACCCGTATTAGAAATGAAAAGGGGGAGATCACGACAGATAATGCAGAGATCCAAAGAGTAATCAGAGACTACTTTGAGAAACTTTATGCTACTAAACATGAGAACCTAGAAGAAATGGAAAAATTCTTGAACACTTATAACCTTCCACAGTTAAGTAAGGAGGATGTAGCATATCTAAACACCCCCATCACTACTGAGGAAATTGAAACTCTAATCAAACATCTGCCCAAAAAGAAAAGCCCATGCCCAGATGGATTTCCTAATGAATTCTTTCAAATCTTTCAAGAGCAGCTACTACCAATCCTAGCCAGGCTCTTCCATGAAATTGAAAAAATGGGAACACTCCCAAACAGCTTTTATGAAGCCAACATCACCTTGATACCAAAACAAGACAGAGATGCTGCCAAAAAGGAAAATTGCAGACCAATATCCCTGATGAATTCAGATGAAAAGATCTTCAACAAAATCCTGGCAAATAGAATCCAATGCATCATCAAGAAGATCATACACTATGACCAAGTAGGTTTCATCCCAGAAATGCAAGGATGGTTTAACATCCGTAAATCTATCAACATCATACACAACATCAACAACAAGAAAAATAAAAATCACATGATCATATCAATAGACGCAGAGAAAATATTTGATAAGGTCCAACACCCATTCTTGATCAAAACTCTCAGCAAGATGGGAATGGAAGGAACCTTTCTCAATCTAGCTGAAGCCATCTACCACAAGCCAATGGCAAATATTATCCTCAATGGAGAAAAACTAAAAGCCTTTCCTCTAAATTCGGGTACAAGACAAGTCTGTCCGCACTCACCACTCCTCTTCAACATAGTACTGGAAGTGCTTGCTATTGCGATCAGGTAAGAAAAAGATATCAAGGGCATCCAGATAGGAAAGGAAGAAGTCAAGCTCTCATTGTTTGCAGATGACATGATACTCTACTTAGAAAACCCTAAAGACTCTACCAAAAAGCTTCTAGAAACAATAGACTCATATAGCAAGGTGGCAGGCTACAAAATTACCACACAGAAATTAATGGCCTTTTTAAATACCAATAATAATAGGGAAGAGAAGGACGTCAAGAAGGCAATCCCATTCACATTAGTGCCACACAAACTCAAATACCTTGGAGTCAACTTGACCAAAGACGTGAAGGACCTATACAAAGAAAACTATAAAGCCCTGTTCCAAGAAATAAGAGAGGACACACGGAAATGGAAACACATACCCTGCTCATGAATTGGCAGGATTAACATCATTAAAATGGCAATACTCCCCAAAGCATTATACAGATTTAATGCGATCCCTCTAAAAATACCCATGACATTCTTCAAAGAAGTGGATCAAACACTTATGAAGTTCATCTGGAACAATAAACACCTTCGAATAGCTAAAGCACTCCTAGGGAAAAGGAAAATGGGAGGCATTACTTTCCCCAACTTTAAACTGTACTACAAAGCAATAGTTACCAAACAGCATGGTATTGGAATAAAGACAGACCCTCACATCAGTGGAATAGGCTTGAGTTCTCAGACAATGCTTCCCAGACATACAATCACCTAATTTTTTACAAAGGAGCAAGAAATCCTAAGTGGAGCAGAGAAAATCTCTTCAACAAGTGGTTCTGGCAGAACTGGTTAGCCACTTGCAAAAAAGCAAACATAGACCCCCAGTTAACATCATGTACGAAGGTAAAATCCAAATGGATTAAAGACCTTGATATCAGACCTGATACCATAAGGTATATAGAACAACATGTCGGTAAAACACTCCATGACATTGAGACTAAAGGCATCTTCAAGAAGGAAAATGCACTTTCCAAACAAGTGGAAGCAGAGATCAACAGATGGAAATACATTAAGCTGAGAAGCTTCTGCACCTCAAAAGAAATAGTGCCCAGGATACAAAAGCCACCCACCAAGTGAGAGAAACTATTCACCCAACAGCCATCAGATAAGGGGCTAATATCCAAAATATACAGGGCACTAATGGAACTTTACGAGAAAAAAACATCTAATCCTATCAAAAAAATGGGGAGAAGATATGAACAGACACTTTGATTAAAAAAAAGAAATACAAATGGCCAAAAGGCACATGAAAAAATGCTCCTCATCACTAATCATCAGGGAGATGCAAATCAAAACAATGATGAGCTACCATCTCACACCACAGAGATTGGCACACATCACAAAGAATGAGAACAATCAGTGCTGGCGGGGATGTGGAGAGAAAGGAACTCTTATCCACTGCTGGTGGGAATGCCATCTAGTCCAACCTGTATGGAAAGCAATATGGAGATTCCTCCAAAACCTGGAGGTGAGCTCCCATTCGACCCAGCTATTCCACTTCTAGGGATATACCCTAAGAACACAAGACCACAATACAAAAATCCCTTCCTCACACCTATATTTATTGCAGCACTATTCACAATAGCCAGGCTCTGGAAACAACCAAGATGCCCTTCAACAGACGAATGGCTAAAGAAACAGTGGTACATATACCCAATGGAATATTATGCAGCCATCAGGAGAGATGAAGTCATGAAATTTTCCTATATTCCATGGATGTACATGGAGTCTATAATGCTGAGTGAAATAAGTCAGAGGGAGAGATGCAGAATAGTCTCACTCATCTATGGGTTTTAAGAAAAATAAAAGTCATCTTTGCAACAATCCTCAGAGACAATGAGAGGAGGGCTGGGACTTCCAGCTCACTTCATGAAGTTCACCACAAAGAGTGATGAGTGCAGTTAGAGAAATAACTACACAGAGAACTACCACAATCATGTGAATGAATGAGGGAACTGGAAAGCCTGTCTGGAGTACAGGTGGGGGTGGGGTGGGATGGAGGGAGGGAGATTTGGGACATTGGTGGTGGGAATGTGGCACTGGTGAAGGGGGTGTTCTTTACATGACTGAAACCTAATCACAATCATAATTGTAATCAAGACGTTTAAATAAAGAAAAAATTAAGAAAAATTCAAATTTTTAATCATCAAAATGAAACATTAAAAGAAGCAAGAACCATCCTGGCATTTATGTGTAACTAAGAATCTAAGTTGAGTTATAATCAAGCTTTCTTATAAACTGAAACATGAATATTTTTCTGTTTGCTTCCTGTTAGCATTATAATACAATAATGTGTGCTTGTTTGCTTATTTATATAAATGCATAACTATTGTAACAAAACCAAATTGTCAATAGATATTTGGATGTGCAATGGATTTTTACACTGACATTGACTCTATAGATCACACTTGCAATGTGAGTTTTGTGACCTGCTTGAAGTATTCACATATGGAACTTATCTCATAGTACCAGTGAAGCCAGGCTCTCCACTGTTTCTCATGTTTCCCATTCATAAGCGTTCAAATGTGTAGCTTTGACTCTTTCCCTAAAGGAGTCTTTGATAGACAGAAAGTGTTCAGCACTCATTCTGAGGCATTTGTCCCATCACAGACATTTCACCTACAGTGCATGTTATAGAAAATCTTTTATATGAACTCTATCATTATCTTATAAAATCTGATCTATATTCCACTACCTTGTATTAAAATAATTAATTTACTAGCCTTAAACATTAAAATAAACCAGTCATTTATAACCCTCTTAAAAAACTGGAGAGTGACCCAGGGCCTCCCTGAACCTCTGAGAAATCCTGAACATATTATATCGTGTCTTGGCATCTAAACTTTTCAGTAAGAACCACATGCTTCCCTATGCAGCACTATGCCAATATCCTAAAGTAGCAGGGCTTGATGCTTTGATGGCCTTTGATCAGGCCATTGTACTGGAGTAGCCAAGAGATAGGACATGATGTGGCCTTTCGGTAACCCTCCTTCTTTGTATGAGAGTAAGACAAGTTAATTGGGCTTGACAGTACAGATGACCCTTTCAAGTCAGGTAAAATGAGACTGTTGTGCTTATCACAGGTAGATGACCATTAATATTGCTTGTACTGTCTATGGCAAGAGAAAGGGTCTTGTTTGTTTTAAGTGTTTTTCAAGGAAGGCAACAAAAATTCCTGGGAGGGTTGCTGGTTTGCTCTATCTCAAAAGACAATGGGGCCATTTGAAGAGTTCAAGACACATAGAAAGGTAGAGAACACTACCACCGACAAATTATTATTATTGATAACCTCTTCTTTGTGCCTTATTTTACATAATTGTCAGAGTTCAGACAGCAAGGCTAGTGGATTTATGTTAAGACTCTCTTTAGAAAGCTCAATGATAAAAGAGGCTTCTTGTATTTTAATAGTGATGGACTGTCCCCAGTAATCTGAGCTGATATTGTTTATACCTTATTTAAAATACGATTTTTTCATTGTGGAAAATATATCATATAAATATATTATGGATTGTGTATTCCCTTTATGTTAGTTTAGTTCCTTTTTATGAGCAACCTCAAAGACTCTACATAACTGTACCCTACCCTGAGAAAGTGGCAGATCATGTGGAATATTCACCCCATACAAAAAGCACTAATTCTAATTAGGTATGATTATCTTGGGTTGGAAGATAGTACCATCCTCTTTTTCCTAAAGAAATCCAGAAACTTATAACCTACTCTAAAAGTCCAAGACCTTTTGAGGACGTATGCCTTTGGCATTCAACTGTATTGTTTCTGTTCTAGTTTTAGCAGTTCAGAATCTAATTTAGAAAAAATACTGGGTACAAGGCAAAGAAGAGCGAGCAATAAAAAAAATACAAGAATGAGGGGAGGGGACAGAATAAAATAGAGATAATCTCAGCGGAAGATTTAAGGGATGCCTGAAATGGGTTTCTGTTTTTTTTTTATAAAATAGTTTTTACATTAAAATTTACCAATATGTTTATTTCATGTGTGTGAAAGTATGTGTCTTAAATTAGTAAAGAGCGATTTTAGGGGCTGGGGAGATAACTCAGTGGAAGAGCATTTGCCTTGCATGCAGATGGATAGTGGTTCGAATCCTGGCAATCCCATATGGCCTCTCGAGCCTACCAAAGGTGATTTCTGAGTGCAGAGCCAGGAGTAACCCCTGAGCAGTGCCAGGTGTGATCCCCCCAAAAAATGGAGAGAGAGACTTCCATACAAACCCAAAGACTTGCTAATAAAATAAATAAATCTTAATTTTGTTAAATAGAACTAGTGGAATTTCATCATTAGACTTTACACATGGGTTTAGAAAAAGAATTGTGCATTATTATTTTAGGTTTTATGAATAGATTGTATTTTTCATGAAAACAGTTTGACATCACATATCAAATGTAAAACAACATATCCAATTTTGGAAACATTTCTTAAGGAAACAATTCAGAATGAGAAATCATATTATTGAAAATATCTTTAAAGAACTATATATGCTTCTGAAGTATCTTATACAAACTATCTCAGACTGAAGATAATCTAATTGTTCACTATTAGGGGCTAGAGCAATAGTACAGAGAGTAGGGTACAGATTTCCTTGCGCACAGCCAACCAAGATTCAATAGCTTATATCCCACATTATCCCCCAAGTCCTGTCAGTAGTGATCCCTGAGCACAGAGCCAGTAGTAAACCCTGAGCACATTTGGGTGCAGTTCAAAAACAAAAACAACTGTTCAACAATAAAAGCAAATTAAATAATATAACATCAATGCTGTGAATATTAGAAAAACAAGAAAATAGTGTGAGTGGATATAAAATATATATAAATAAGACAAAGTAAAAATGTAAAAGTGATTCTAAAGTCTAAATGCATGAAATAATTCTTATAAATTAAAAGGGTTCAAAATAAGTAAAAATGTGTTCTGTGGGAAATTTTGTCTTTTAGTCTAAGATAATGTTAAAAGTAACCATGCATTACTTACATCTACGACTAAATGGATGATTTAATTATAGATATTTAAATTTAAATTTATTTGTGTTTAGTGAGTAGTTGCCATGGTATTTTTTTATCATCACAAAGGGGTTTAAAAGAATAATTTTGGCATTAATATTCTAATTCAATGAACAATTGAATTCAAGCATGAGTAGGGCATATATCATGCTATTAACTAACCAATAATTATTTTCAAATTTCCTTTCTACCCATACCTACCTAACTTACACCTAGCAAATAATTAGCATTTAAAAATATTTGCTTTAATACCTAAAAAATGAGCGGGCAAAGCCAAATTTTAAACAAAACTTTTTATCTCTAATTTTCATATAATATGTTAAAATAGAATTTGTTTAATAAAACAGCACCAGCATTTTTTATTAGATGCCAAATAACTTTAATAGTAATAGTAAATTCTACCATATGTAAGATCAGGGAGGACTTCTAATTCTAATTTGCTTCAAATTTTTATTAAAAATATAAAATAGGTTTGTAACTTAAGAGCAAGGAAAATAGATTTTAAATGTTTTATTTTGGCAAGAAGATTCACACTTTAGGAACCTATTTTATTTAATTTACTATATTGAAATCATTGTAATCTACAAAGTTCATCATAGTTGTATTTCAGTCATACAATTAATCAGGGCCAATCCCACAACCAATGTTGACCTCTTTCCACCAATATTCCCAGAGTGTATCCTATACTGCCACATTTTGCCCCCTGGCCCAAGAGTATAACATGCCTATGTTAAGTTTAGGCTATTATAGTTTGGGTCTCTTGACTCTATTTTTGTTGACTTTGTATATTTAGTTTTTGTATATTTAGCTTGGATAGATAGTTCTGTCCTTTTTTTATCTCCACCTATGCACCTGAGACCACTTAACCTCCTTCCCCCACCCCATCCTTTTTGTACCTTCTTCTTAATTTTATAGAAAAAAGCATAATTATGAGGTAAAACAGAGTAGTTTATGTCACAAGGGTTAGATAGGAGCACCTATCTAAAATATTAAAAAGGAGTGATATGGAGATTCCTCCAAAAACTGGAAACCAAGCTCCCATACAATCCAGCTATACCACTCCTAGGGATATACCCAAGGAAAACAAAAATACAAGACAAAAATCTCTTCCTCACACCTATATTCATTGCAGTGCTATTTATAATAGCCAGACTCTGGAAACAACCAAGATGCCCTTCAACAGATGAATGGCTAAAGAAACTGTGGTACATATACACAATGGAATATTATGCAGTCGTCAGAAGAGATGATGTCATGAAATTTTCCTATACATGGAATCTATTATGCTGAGTGAAATAAGTTAGAGGGAGAAAAATGGATGCAGAATAGTCTCACTCATCTTTGGGTTTTAAGAAAAATGAGGGCCCGGAGAGATAGCACAGCAGCGTTTGCCTTGCAAGCAGCCGATCCAGGACCAAAGGTGGTTGGTTCGAATCCCGGTGTCCCATATGATCCCCCGTGCCTACCAGGAGCTATTTCTGAGCAGACAGCCAGGAGTAACCCCTGAGCACCACAGGGTGTGGCCCAAAAAACAAAACAAAAAAAAGAAATATGAAAGATATTTTTGCAATAATTCTCAAAGACAAAAGAGAGGAGGGCTGGAAGGTCCAGCTCACAACATGAAGCTCACCACAAAGAGTGATGAGTGCAGTTAGAGAAATAATTATATTGAGAACTATCCTAACAATGTGAATGAATGAAGTAGACAGCCTGTCTAGAGCACAGGCGGGGGTGAGGTGGGGAGGAGGGAGATCTGGGACATTGGTGGTGGGAATGTTGCACTGGTGAAGGGGGCTGCTCTTTACATGACTGAAACCCAACTACAATCATATTTGTAATCAAGGCGTTTAAATAAAGATATTAAAATTAAAAAATTAAAAAAGGGATGGGAGTTTTTTAATATGCACAGCAAAAGCTGTGGAAAATAGGGAAAAAACTTTTGCCTAAAAAAACAGGATGTCTCCACCCATGAAGCATCTTGCTATACAACAACTATAGGCTCAGGGTATACTAACTTATCTGATCCCAAAGTCTTTCTTCAGGGTCCCAGGAAACGTTCTCAACATTTGTTGTTGCAGTTAGGCTTCAGTAATTAGTGGTCTTGGTTTATGCATAGATCCTATGTTGAAGCCATGGTATCATGGAGCATCTTCTGGTTTTATCTCACCGTTGGGGAGCAAGGGAGGGAAACCTATCATGAAAGCAAGTTGCTGCTGTTTCCAAGTCATCAGTGTCATATGAACCCATCCTGGAGCAAGTCATTAGAACCCTCCTGTAGAAGTTCTATTAGTGTTGGTGTAGAAAACCATGCCATTCCAAAGATGGGATCCAAGGTTTGGGGTGAGTGACTGATATCCAATTGACTAAGCCTAAATCAAGTCATTATAACAAATATTCAGGGTGAAGGCCCTATGCAAAAAAAAAATAGGAGTTTCTATCTCTATTAAATTGAACTTCTTTCTGAACCTAAGATTTTCCCCAATTTTAACTTTCCTATGCAAAAAGGAACAAAGCCACAGGATTCTACTAGTGCATATTAGGTTAAAATAAAACAAAAATAACAAGTTAGGCAATCTCTATAATCTGGTTCTAACACAAGCTCAGAACCCAAGAGAAACTTATTTACTAGAATTTCCCACTAAATAAATTTAAAAAATGGGTAGGGAAAACTATATCTACATAAAAAATACACAATATGGGGCCAGAGAGATAGCATGTAGGTAAAACATTTGCCTTGCATGTAGAAGGACAGTGGTTTGAATCTCGGCATCCCATATGGTCCCCGAGCCTGCCAGGAGCGATTTCTGAGCATAGAGCAGGAGTCACCCCTGAGTGCTGCCGGGTGTGACCAAAAAAAAAATACACAATATAAATTATACCTATTAAGGCAATACACCTAAAGAAATATACGAAGGAAATATACATATTCCCTTTAAGTTTTTTGAAATAGTCTTATGGAGAGAATAAAATATGAAGCACAGCTTCAGCCTGCAATGTTGTCTTATGGGGTCTGAAAAATGGCCCACAGCAGTCACAGATCAGGAAATGTGCATTAGCTCAAATGAAGAATTGCATGCCAAGCAAGAGTCCACAGTGAAGGGAGGTGGGAGTAAAGGGGTCTACAAATTAAATAGCAGCAGCGGCAGCAAGGTGGGCTGAAAGGCTGTTCTTTTGCTTTGGGAGCAGATTGGAAGCAGGTTTTAGTGGAGAGAAAAACCAAATCAGTCAGAGGAGATCAAAAGGATTGAAAGAAATAAGCAGAGGAAGGGGAAAAGGAAAGTATATAATAATAGGGGGAAAGACTATATACAACATAGACAGGCATTATATACATTACATACATTACAGACAGATATAGAGATGGCCACTACACAAATATTCACACACACGATGAATATTGATCCATAGGTTGCTGTTGAAAAACTGACTCAGGGCCGGAGAGATAGCACAGCGGCGTTTGCCTTGCAAGCAGCCGATCCAGGACCAAAGGTGGTTGGTTCGAATCCTGGTGTCCCATATGGTCCCCCATGCCTGCCAGGAGCTATTTCTGAGCAGACAGCCAGGAGTTACCCCTGAGCACCACTGGGTATGACCCAAAAGAACAAAAAAAAAAAAAAAAAAAAAAAAAACAAAAAAAAAGAAAAGAAAAAAAAGAAAAATTGACTCAGATGGAATGGGCCAAAGTACTTAAAAAATATAAAGCCAGCAGGTCAGATGGGAAGGTTTTCCAATTCCTAGCAAATCATCATTAAAGAAGGTAAACTTTGCTGAATAAAAAAAGGCTTCCTGAGTAGATTGTGCATACAATATTCTTTAAAAATAATATTTTTGAGTCTATAATACTAAGTAATATTGTAATGAGCACTGTAAAAGGAGTATAAAGTATATCATGAAGTATGGTCTAATGCAGGGGTCTCAAACTCGCAACCCGCAGGCCATATGCAGCCCTCCATACAACATTTTGTGGCCCTGCCCTATAGGAATCTTTTTGGTTTTGTTTTAGTTGTTTGGGTCACACACCCAATGTTCAAGGCTTACTACTGACTTTGCACTCAAGGATCACCCCAACTTTGCCTCCTGTGGCCCCCAGGTAAATTGAGTTTGAGACCCCTGGTCTAATGGGTTTTGAACATCCAGGTTCCCTTCCTGAAAGTAAACTGACAACATGGGTATTTTGATATAGTTGTAAACTAGCTTGAATTAAGAATAAATTGCAAAATATAGTTAACAAATAAGTACTGTAGTAGAGTGCATGGCATGCAGTTGCATATTCCAATGATATATGTAGACATAAACATTAGATAATATTATATCATCTCACACCACAGAGACTGGCACATATCACAAAGGACAAGAATAACCATTGATGACATGGATGGGAGGAGAAAGGAACTCTCAGTCACTGCTGGTAGTAATGCCATGTAGTTCAATCTTTCTGGAAAACAATATAGATATTACTTTAAAAACTGGACACTGAGCTCCCATATGATCCAGCAATATGACTCCTAGGAATTTGCCCAGGATGACAAAAACAGCATAATAATGCCCTCTGTATTCCTATGTTTATAGCAGCACTATTTACAAAACCAAAATCTGAAAACAACCCAGATGCCAAACGACAGATGAGTAGCTAAAAAAAAAAACTGTGGTATATTTTCACAATGGAATACTACTCAGCTGTTAGAAAAAAAGAAGTCATGAAACTTGTCTATATATAGATGATATGAAGACTATTATGTTGAATGAAATAAGTCAGAGGGAGAGGGATAAACAGAGAACAGTCTCGCTCATCTGTGGAATTTAAGAAAAATAAAAGACAGTATAGTAATAATACCCAAAGAAAATAGAGAAGAGGGCCAGAAAAACCAGTTCACTCTTTCCACAAAGAGTGCTAAGAGCTGTTAGGGAAATAACTATACTAAAATTACTATGACAATGATAAAGAAAGAACTACAATGCCTGCCTCGATACAGGCAAGGGGTTGGGAAGGAAGAAAATGAAGGACATTAGATGCAAAAAGTTGCACTGGTGAAGGAGGTTGGGCATTTTATGGCTGAAACCCAGTTATGAGCAAGTTTGTTACCATGGTGCTACAATAAGGAAATTACTTTCATCAAAATAAAAACACAAGAGAAAAAATTAGATCATATTAACAAACACAATCAAGACATAATCATACATAAAAATAGATTAAAATATCTACCAAGACATTATCATAATGTGCACAGTATTTGGAGTCTAATATAATATAGCAATGTAATGCAAAATAAGGATGACCCAACTATATCTTAAAGAACCACCATGGCCAAAAATATAAGAGTTATTATAGACATTAAAGTTAATACACAAAACATTTTATAGTATCTTTATTTAAGCACCATAATTACAAACATGTTTGTAGTTAGGATTCAGTTATAAAGAAGAAAAAAATCCCTTCATCAGTGCAACCTGTCCACCACCAATAATCCCTATTTCTATCCTCCCCCACCCCCTGCCTGTATTCAAGACAGGCATTTTATTTCTCTCACTCACTACCATTGTCATAATAGACGTTAGTGTAGTTATTTCTTTAACTGCACTCACTACTCTTCAAGGTAAGCTTTATATCATAGGCTGGTCCTTCCAGCCATCATCTATATTGCCTCTGTGTATTATTACAATTTTGTCCTTTATTTTTCTAAAATCCCATAGATGTGTGAGACTATTCTGTGTCTATCTTTCTCTCTGACTCATTTCACTCAGCATAATAGTTTCCATGTCCATCCATGAATAGAAAAATTTCATGACTTCATCCCTATTGACAGCTGCATAGTATTCCATTGTATTTATGTACCATAGTTTCTTTAATCTCTCGTCTGTTGTTGAGCATAGGGGCTGTTTCATATTCTGACTATTATAAATAGTTCTGCAGTGAATATAGGCATGCAGAAGGCATTTTATTGTGTTTTTGTGTTCCTAGGTTATATCCCTAGGAGTGGTATTTAGTGTCATCTTTATAAAGGACTTTGTTGTTTCTCTTGATCTATCTCATCTAAAGTAGACCTTTCAGTTTTTCTTTTAAGGCTAGTTCTGAGGCTGTAAAATTTCTGAGTTATGATTTATCAATGAAGCTATGTATCCTTCCTTCAAGCCTGAATGTAATAAGTCTAGCTGGGTAAAGTATTCCAGATGAAACATTCATTTCATTTAGTTTTGTCACAATATCCCATCACTCCCTTCTGGCCTTGGAGGGTTCTTGTGACATATCTGCTGTAAATATTAAGGATGTTCCTTTGAATGCAATTTTTCTTTTTGACCTTGCTGCTTTCAGTATTCTATTCCTATCTGTGGATTTGTCATTGTATCTAGGATGTGTCTTGGGGTGCCTTTTCTCCAGATCTCTTTTAACTGGTACTCTTTGGGCAAGCACAATTTGTTTGCATGCAGTCTTTAACTAAAGGCGTTTCTCTGCATTTTTATTCTTCCTGGGGATTTTTTTCCTGAGTCTCTGGGGCTTCTGATGTAATCTCCAAGTCTTTAATTCACTTTGAATTGAGATGTAAGGTGGGAGATATGGATCAATCTTTAATTTCTTACATGTGGTTATTCAATTATTAGGAATCTATTATTGACATAATGTAAATGTTAAGATTCACATAGTGAGTCAGATAATATAGTGGGTAAAGCACTGCATTGCATGTGGAAGATAAATTATGAGCCTCAATACCACATTTGGTCTTCTGAGTCCATCTAGAAATGAACCCTACACTCAGAACCCTGAGAACTACCCAGTATGCCATGAGCACGATCCAGTGTGCCTTTGCACTCACACACACACACACACACACACACACACACACACACACACGCACGCACGCACGCACGCACATAAAGATTTACATAGCTGGAATTTAGGGAAATACTTTTGGTCCAGATCATCCCAACCCTTTTCTAAAATAATTTTGATTAAAAAAATAATTTTTTCTACTTCTTTAAAGTAATGGATTTATTTCATTAGACCTTGGGAGAGAGCAACATAGGTAATCATACTGCTTTGCTTATTATGAGATTGGTGTAATCATCCTCAGGAGAGGAGGGAAATTTGTAAAGGACATCCTCTCTTTGATTTCCATGAGGATCCTCCATATTTCTATTCTAAACTCCTTATCTGAGAGATTAATCAGTTGGTTGGTATTTGTTGGGACATCAGAGCTATCATCTTCATTCTCTGTGCATGGTGTTTGCCTACGAGGTTTCCCCATTGTCACGCTTATAGTTTTATTTTTTCTATGTGTTATGGTGGGGTTCATTAGTTAGAGTGTGCAGCAGCAAAGCGAAGCGGAGTAGCTGCACACCTCTGGCCCCACCCTGTTTGGTTGGATCCAAGAAACCTCAGTCAGATTCCCACGGGGTGGGGGGGGGGGGGCACTCTCCAGGCAGGTACGCTTAGGTAGCCCTCATTGGTGACCACAGTGGAGGCCTGCACTCACCCTGCTTTGGGGGACCAAGACCCCTCAGTCTCTGAGCTTCTCATGGAGGGAACTCTCCAGGTTGGGGACACTATACCCATCAATGGTGACCACACTGGAGGCCTGCACTCGCCCTAGTCGGGTGGGTTCTCTTGACCCAGCAGTTTTTGTTCTTTGTTCTAAGTTTCTAAAAACTTATAAAACTGCCAAATGCCAGGCTACCTAACAGTCTCATAACTGTGACAAAACATGGAAGAGATTTCGCTCTAAAATTCTGTTTAAAGTGAGTAGAAAATGAGTTAAAACTTTTCTCACTTTGAATGTGGGTTGCAGTGAATGTCTTTTAGAGAATAGAGTGAAAAGGGGGAAAGAGCTGAGACTCCCACAAGCATTGCCTCTTAATGGTCAAGATCATTAGGAACTTTTATATCTTCCTGATTATTTGTACTTGAGACAATTTGATTAGACAGGGTGATTTACTTCTGTGGTCTTTATTTCAACCCCCAGATTCCAATCTAATCAAAAGAAAGAAGAGGAATCAAATGCAAATTGACAGACATAGAATAAAAATACCTTAAGAGTACTTCAAAAAATAGTCAAAGTCATCAAAAATTTGGCATTTAGAGATAACTATCAAAACCAAAAGTTACTAAAAAGACATAACTATAATATATAAATATATACATATATATAAATATTATATATGTATATATTTATATTTTTATATATTTTATATAAATATATTATATTTGTGTATTTTATATAATAAACATATTTACATATTTTATGTATAATATATATTTTATATAATAAAATATATAAATATAATGTAATACCCTGAATTAAGTTTAGACATTAGTTAAGATCAAAGTATTAAAACTAACATGAATAATTGTAACAAATGTAAATATAAGATTTTAATAACAGTGAAATAAGGAATGTTGTATATGAGAACTCACTGTATTGCTTTGTGACTTTGCGGCAAATCTAAAATTTGAGATTTAATTAAAATTATAAAGAAAAGTAAAGAAAAAGAAATCATTTAAAACATTCTTGGGGCCGGTGAGATAGCATGGAGGTAAGGCATTTGCCTGCCATGCAGAAGGACGGTGGTTTGAATCCTGGCATCCAATATGGTCCCCAGTGCCTGCGGTTTCTGAGCATGGAGTCAGAAGTAAACCCCTGAGCACTGCCGGGTGTGACCCAAAAAACAAAAAAAAACAAATAAAGCATTCTTGCTGAGTGGCAATAACCACACCATTGGCACCTGAAAGGTACTTTGGGGCTGCCCAGGTGAATGAACAGAGCTCAATACTGGGAACCAGAGGATATAAACTGCATACTGGTGTCAGCAGCAGTGGCAATGACTGCAGCATTGAAGTCAGGAAACCATGTTGACACTGAGCAAGATGGGGAGACAGAGGAGCACAGCAGCTCTGTGCCACGCACTTCTAGTCAACAAATACCAGCAACAGATGTAGAAAACTATAACAGTGACCATGAGGAAAAAACACATGCTAAAAGAATGAATATGGTGATGCTGATGACCAGAAATGTACCAACCACCTATTTAGCCTCTCTCAGAAGGACTTTAGAGAAGAAATCTGAAGGATATTCATAGAACTCAATGAAAGCTTGAAACAAACTGAATGTATCACAAATTAGAATTAAGAGCAAATAGGAGTAGAAATTAAAAAAAATCAAACTGAAACAACAGTACTGAAAAACTTGGTTGAAAAATAAAAATCTCACTGGAAATCCTGTTCAACAGAGTAACAGCAGCTGAAGATAGAATCAGTGAGCTGGAAGATGAGATACATAACAAATCCATACAACAGAAGAAATTGGAAAAGAGCCACAAAAGAAATGATCAGACAAAAAAGAAAAGTCCTCAAAGAATGTGAATAGATGAAAATAGAAGTCTTTGACAAACTCAACAGAAGCAATGTAAGAAGCATTGGAGACCCAGAGACCTAGGAAGCAAACAACCATGAAGATTAACAGTCAATAACTTCATTGCAGAGAAACTCCAAAAGCTAAAGAGTGCATGCATCCAAATCCTGCATGCCCAAATAGTACCAGACAAAAGAGATCTGGAGAAAAAGCACCCAAAACACATCCTAGTCCCAATGATAAATACCACAGCTAGAGATGGAATACTGAAAGCAGCAAGATCAAACACAGAACAGGAGTATCTTTAAGATTTACAGAAGATTTGTCATAAACCCTCAAGGCCTGAAGGAAGTTGTGGGATATAGTGACAAAATTCAACTAAATGAATGCTTCACCAAGAGTACTTCACCTAGCCACACTTACATTCAGATTTAAAGGATGGATACACAGCTTCATGGATAAACAACAGTTCAGAAACTTTACAGAATAAAACCCAACCTTAAAAGATCAACTGAAAGGCTACTATAATCAATACAGACTAACAGACAAACCAAACTCCTACATAAAGATGACATTAAATCCCATGACAATTATCTCTCTGAACATCAATGGACTATATACAAAAGTTAAGAGACACAGAGTGACAAAAGAGATCAAAATCTGAATCCAACATTTTGTTGCCTACAAGAAACAAATCTGAATAGACAGAACAAACAGATTCAAAGTCAAATGTTGGAGGACAAATATTCACACAATTCTCTTAAAAAGGCTGAAGTAAAAAAAAAAATCAAAAGATAAATCAATTTTTTGGACTTGGAGAGATAGCACAGCGGCGTTTGCCTTGCAAGCAGCCGATACAGGACCAAAGGTGGTTGGTTCGAATCCCAGTGTCCCATATGGTCCCCCATGCCTGCCAGGAACTATTTCTGAGCAGACAGCCAGGAGTAACCCCTGAGCACCACTGGGTGTGGCCCAAAAACCAAAAAAAAAAAAAAAAGAAAAGAAAAAGAAAAAGACTGAAGTAGAACGTTACAAGAAAAAAACATCTAATCCCATCAAAAAATGGGGAGAAGAAATATTTCTATTCTAAACTCCTGATCTGAGAGATTAATCAGTTGGTTGGTATTTGTTGGGTCATCAGAGCTATCATCTTCATTCTCTGTGCATGGTGTTTACCTACGAGGTTTCCCCATTGTCACGCTTATAGTTTTATTTTTTCTATGTGTTATGCTGACAAATTAGAAGTAAGATATCAATGGCTACACAATAATCATGGGAGAGTTTAGGACCTCCTTTTCACCATTTGATAGGTCAATCAGGCTAAAACCAAATAAGAATATACTGGCTCTGATAGGAGAAATGGAAGAAATTTGCCTTATATATAAGGCAAATATATGTATGTATATATATTTTTGGTTTATTTTTTGGGAAAAATATATAGAGAGTTATGGCTCTCCATCACCAGAAAACAAGATACATATTCGTATCTATGTGTCATTCTCCTAAATAGACAACTATTAGTCCATAAAACATACCTTCATAAATAAATAAAGAGGATACAAATTGTATGAACTACCATCTCAGATCCTAATGCACTGAAATTAGAAGTGAATAACAAACACAGAGGAAAACTTTAACACCTAGAAAATAAAAATCTCACTGTTTAATTTCCACAACCAGTGGGTCAGAGATAAAATCAAAGAGGAAATCAAAAGAGTCCTAGAATCATGGGCCAGAGTGGTGATGTAAGCAGTAGGGCATATGACTTGCATGTGCTAACCAAGGATGGATCGCAGTTCGATTCCCCAGTGTCCCATAAGGCCCCCCATGTCAAGAGCAATCTCTGAGCGCATAACCAGGAGTAACCCCTGTGCGTCGCAGGGTGTGGCCCAAAGTAAAATAAACAAAAAAGATTCCTAGAATCAAATGAGAACAAAGAAACAAATCATTAAAATTTGTGGGATGCAGCTAAGTGGCACAAAGAGAAAAATTTACAGATTGGCAAGCACTTCATCAGGAAGAAAGAAGGAACCTTCATAAATAAACTTACAGCTTATAAAATTGAAAAATGATCAACGAAATTAACCAAAAAGAGGCTGACAAAAGATAAAAATGGAGCTTAGAGCACAAATTAACTAATTAAAATTTCAAGAAAAATACAAAATATCAATTAAAGTAAGAGTAGATTCTTTGAAAAAATAAGCAAGATAAAAAAAAAAACCAATAGCAACTCGCAGAAAGAAGAAAATAGAAAGAAACTTGTAAAATCACCCATGCACCTTATTTCTAACCTCAGGTGAACAAGTCTGAAGCAGGCCCACACATGAAATAATCCAAACCAGACTGAGGGTGAAACACATGTGGTCTGGCAGTTTTACCTCATCCAGAGGGCAAACTTTCTGTCAGAACTGCCATTTTTATTGAGTACAGAGACCACCCCGTAAGGTCAGATAGCTCAGGTTATCTTGAGTCAGTCCCACAGGTATACAAGTAAGACAATCTATGATTTTTTTTATAATTTTCAACTTTTTTATTTTTTAAAAATAATTTTTATTGTGATCAAAGTGAATTACAAACCTTTCACAGAAATATTTAAGGTACATAGTGACAATGAATTAGAGCCATCTCACCACCAGTGTTGTCCTCCCTCCACCCCTGTTCCCAGCATGCATCCATATCTCCCTGCTTTACCCAAGTACTGCTAGTATAACAGCCTCTATACAAACTCCTCCCAGTTTTGTTTCTTTTCTTTTTCCAACAGAACCACAGAACTTGAATCATCTTGTTCTCACTCATGAGGTGGAAAAATGGTACCAGGGCAACCAGTCATATGAATATTAAGTGGAAACAAAAAAATGATCAGACTTAAACACCAAACCCAAAGTCAATGGCAACAGAATTGATATCCAATATATAACAAGCTATACACAAAGGGGACCTGTTACACTAGCAGTACATTGGGCAAATGGAGATATATACCTTGTTCATGAATTGGGAAGATTGATATCATTAAAATGAAATACTCCCAAAGCATTACACAGATTTAATGAAATTCCTCTAAGGATACCCATGACATTTTTTCAAAGAAGTGGATCAAACATTTCTGAAATTCATTTGGGACAATAAACACCCACAAATAACTAAAACAATCTTTAGGGGGAAAAAAGATGGTAGGTATCACTTTCACCAACTTCAAACTGTACTATAAAGCAAGTCATTAAAATAGCATAGTATTGGAATAAAGAGAGACCCATAGATCAATGGAATAGACTTAAGTACTCAAGACCCCCAAACATTTAATAAATTAATCTTTGATAAAGGGACAAGAAGTGGAAAATGGAATGAGGAAAGTCTCTTCAACAAGTGGCATCAGGACAACTGGTCATGCAAAAAAAGTGAACTCAGACCTCCGTCTAACACCATGCACAAAGGTCAAATCAAAATGAGGTAAAGACCATGATATCATACCTAAAACTATAAGGTATATAGTAGAAAACATAGTCCAAATCTCCATAACATTGAGACTAAAGACATCTTCAAAAAGGAAACGCCACTGTTCAAATAAGTGGAAGCAGAGATAAACAAATGGAACTACATTTAACTCAGATGCTTCTGTACTTCAAAGGAAACAGTGACAAAGGTACAAAGGTCAACCTCGGAATGGGAAAAACTATTAACCCATACCCATCAGAAATGGGGCTAATATCTTAGATATATATAAGGCACTGACAGAACTTAACCAAAAAAGATCTAAAAATTTAACCCCATCAAAAAATGAAGAGTAGAAATGAACAGACATTTCCTCAAAAGAGGAAATACAGATAGACAAGAGGCACATGAAACGATGTTTCACATCACTAATAATCAGGAAATGCAAATGAAAATAATGAGATATCAACTAATGCTATAAAGACTGGTACCCATCACTAACAATAAGAACAACCTGTGCCGGTGTGGATGCAGTGAGAAAGGAACTCTAATTCACTGCTGCTGGGAATGCTGTCCAGTACAATCTTTTTGGCAAACAATATTAATATTCCTCAAAAAAAAAAAAACAGGACATTGAGCTCCCATATGATCCAGCAATGCCACTCCTAGGAATATACCCCAGGATCATAAAAACACAATACAAAAATGCCCTCTGAACTCCTGTGTTTTATTTAGTTCATATAAAGCAGCATACTACCCAACCATTCACACTATTGAATGATCTTTTAGGAGACTTTTAGAAGACAGCCTGCAATACAGATTCTACTGTCGGTCTTTTCCATAGCTATTTATCCAATTAATGATTCACTGTTTTATAATTAATGATATTAAATTAAAGTTAAAAGTGACAAATATAAGGTATCTGATGCTCTCTCTCTGTCTCTCTCTCTCTCTCACTCTCACCTTACCTTGGGTCATACAGGTCTCTGAGGTCCTCTCTCTCCCTCTCTCTCTCTCCCATTTTATCTTCCACCCTCCCTCTCTCTTTCTCCCTCACTCTCTTTCCTCCTCCTTTCCCTCTCCCTTTCACACCCCCCCCCCATATAGCTTACCTTACCTTGGCTCATACAGGTCTCTAAGGCGCGCACTCTCTCTCTCTGAGGCTCTCTCTCTCCCATTTTATCTCCCACCCTCCTTCTCTTCCCCCGTCACTCTCATTCTCTCCCCCTAAAAAAAAAAGAGAAATAAAAAAGTGACATAAGTGCATTTATATTGACACTTAACTATATGTACTTTAAAATTTGTTGCAATGAAACTATAAATTATAAAAATGTCCAAGTTCCATAAATATTATACAACTTTAAACTGTTAAACTAGCAAAATATTCATAAAAAATAAGTTTTATATATTACCAGTTATTAGACATTGATTTTAATAATATTTAAGTGATAATGATATTATAAGTTTCTATATCAGCTTTCTGCCAACATTTTTAATACAAATAATGCCAAAATGTATAGAATGTACTAAAATTAACTACAGAGCCTGTTCACCCATCCTTCTATATCTAGAGTAAAAATAAGGCCCAAATGGCCTTATTTAGAAGCCCAAAAGGTAGTACAGGTATTAAGCCCTATGCCAACATCATTTTAATCCCTGGTTTCACAGGGTTCGTAGGACAACAAGGTGTACCCTTGGGAGGCCCCAAGCATTGCTGGAGTGGCCTGAGTAATCCCTGCCACTGCATGCACAAGAAGCATCACATCATCAGGACCTTATACTGAACTTCTGGGTGAGAATTCCCAGGAGGGGCCCCTAGGCCTGCTGATCATTATGCTGAGGAAGTATGTAAATATCCACTCTGAATATTATTTGGTATGGCAGTTTTGTAACCTAAGGAAGTTTAGTAGCAACCATATTGAAAAGAATAAAAATATGAAATTCAATTATTTAAAAAGATATTTATTTTTAGGTTGTGCTTTTAAATGCATTTTAAGACATACACTCTAAAGCATTTTATATACATGAAATGCAGTTTAAGACGTATATTTAAGATATATTATTTCTATAGCAGTAGTTTAATATGCTTTCATTTTCTTGGCATATTTAACAAAATGAACCTAGTAAATAAATGTACTATGAAAATCTGAGACATCAATGGCAATTAACCCTCTTGACTCACTAAACATTGGGATTTTGCTGCCACCTGTTGACAATAATTGCAAATAATAAGCAGCTTGTCTCCACAAATCACAAATGTCCACAGATGGAAAGTCTTTAGAAATTCAACCTTTCTACTTTATTCACTTTATGAATACAAATATTTGAAAGTTCATAAAGGCTAGGTTATTCCAACTTATTCATGTCAAGAGAGGAATCGACATGAGATCAGAATATAGGTTTGGGCCTTGGAATTCAGTGTTCATTTCTTACACCAGTTATTTTCATTTTAGAGGACTTAAAATGAGTGGTGCTCTTTGCACACACTCAATGCAGATTGCTACAACCCAGTAATAATTGTGCCATATTATGGATAAATCATATTCTCTAAAATACTTTAATGAATCAATGGCTTTTGTGGGACATTCCAACAAGTATGGGTACCTCTGGAAGATGGATCTGGTGCACTCACCAGGAGTCCATTTACATGAGAGACTGAAGAGAGGTTTTCGAAAAAAAACCATTCAGCTTCATGAGTGAAGAATTGAGGCTCCTAAGTTTTACCAAAAGGATGGTGAGCCTGTGTGGGTGAGGGGGGAATTAGAGTGATTACAAATAAACATTCAAGGTCTATAAGAATAGAGCTTAAAACAAGTCAATAAAAACTCAAAAAAGACTCAAAGAGAAAAAAGTTGTGAACTCAAGTGTAGTTAAATTCCTGCCTTGTGACCCTGTAGCATCACCCAATGTAATTCTGGTAGTTTCCTGTATCTCAGCATCTGAGCAACTTGTGTCCTCACACTACAACGGCATCCAGTTAGCCAAGTATGCCAGGAATAGCCACCATGTCCCCCTAGGTCACTTGGGAGGTTGCCTCCAAATACATTAAAATAAAGAACTGAAGAAAAAGAAAAATGGTTCCTCTGAGGCTTCAGTCTACTACAGAGGCTCCAATACTCCTATAGTGGACTCATATGTTCCTCTAATAATGTAGAACTGCCACTACAGAGTCAGGACAGGGACGGGGACATATGGGAACGAGATGACTACTTATCAGTACATAGTATGTATCTTCCTCGAACATTCTAGATTAAATGAGAGGGAGATTTCAGAGGTCCAGGAATTCTCTCCCCTGTGATAGTAGCAGAGCTAAAGAATTGTTATTTGTTTTAGCTAAGTACCAGGCTTGGGACCCACAGCACTAGCACTTGTTAATTCAAATGTTATAAAATTAATGTTGAACAACAATATATAAGAGCAAATAACACCTGACAATCAAGATAGCAAAATCTAAATCAAATGTATTTGACCATAAACAAAGCGTTTAATCTCTCCAATACATACTTTATATATATGAAAATTAGAAACTTGTTATTTTTCTTTTTATTGTAGTAACACTGTAATTGAAGTACACTGTAAACGTTTATAGAGTCTAGGGTAATAACTTTACTATGTCAGACCTGCCACTGAAATGCCACCATTGCCAATAGGACCCATCCTGTACACACACACACACACACACACACACACACACACACACCACAAACACCTTAGTTCTGTCATCAGAGTCTGAGTTTGTTTAATTTGGCTATTCTCTGGTTTCTATTTCCTTGCTTTGTTTCTTTATATGCCACAGAAGTGAGATCATATTCTTTCTCTTTTGTTTGGAATAACAAACTCTATTCCATTCCTACTGTGTAAAATGCAAGATTTCATCAATTCTTGGAGATTAGTAGTGTGGCATTGTGTTACCAATCGGGCTCATCTTTTATTAAGCACTTGATATTGGGTTGTAGTAAACTGAATATACCTTATTGCATTACCATTAGTGTGTGCATATACCTTTGAGTTACTTTTTTGTGTATCTTGGAATAGATATATAAGAGTAGAAATGCTGCATTCTATGGTATGTTCTGTTTATCGTTTGTTTGTTATATATGGCCATACCCGGTGACACTCAGGTGTTACTCCTGGCTATATGCTCGAAAATCGTCCTGGCAGGGCATTGGGGACCATATGGAATGCCGGGGATCAAACCCATGTCCATCCTGGGTCAACTGTGTGCAAGGCAAATGCCCTACCGCTGAGCTATTGCTCCGGCCCCTCTGTTTATGTTTTTAAAAAATCTTCATATTGGGGCCGAAGAGGTAGCACAGCAGTAAGGCGTTTTGCCTTACTGCACATCCCACCCGGGTAGTTCAAATACTGGCATCAATCCATATGGTCCCCTGAGCCAGCCAGGAGCAATTTCTGAGTGCAAAGCCAGGAGTAACCCCTGATTGATGCCATGGTGTGGGCCCCAAAACCTAAAATAATTAAATAATTGGTTATTTAAAAAATCAGGAACAAAAAGCCAACAGGTGGGCTTCTATTATTCAAAAAGAAAAGAAATCTTTATATTCTTTGTCATAAAGACCAAGCCAAATATACAGTGCCACTAACAATGAATGAATGAATGAATAAATAAATAAATAAATAAAATAATAAATCCTCTTTCTTTACATCCTTGCTAGCACTGGTTTTATTTGACCCTTTCTCATATAGGGACACTGGATTTTCTCACTGGGGGAGGTGATAATATGAAAATTGTCAATCTACTCTTAATATCTTTCCTGAGTTTAAGGAAGTGTTTTAAAATTGTAAGACATATTCAAACTAAAGGTAATTATTGTTCATTTAATTTATCCTTTGCTTCTTTTTTAACTTGCAGTTAATTGTGATCATATGACTTCAGTTGGTCAATCAAATGTCATCATAAATTGCATACCACTTCCAGAGAGAAGCTTTAAAAGCCAAGTCTATGTTTTATCTTCATTCTAATGTGGCAATAATGGAACATGTGAGACATAATAAGACTGAATAATGTCAGTCGTGAGACCAGATGTCTATGAACCTATACATGATGGAGTCTACATTGAACATGGAACATGAGAACAAGATATGCTTTAGTTGATTTAAGACACTGGAATTTGGGCCCGGAGAGATAGCACATGCGGTGTTTGCCTTGCAAGCAGGCCGATCCAGGACCAAAGGTGGTTGGTTCGAATCCCGTGTGTCCCCATATGGTGCCCTGTGCCTGCCAGGAGCTATTTCTGAGCAGACAGCCCGGGAGTAACCTCTGAGGCAACGCCGGGTGTGGCCCCAAAAACAAAAACAAACAAACAAACAAAAAAAGACACTGGAATTTGGGGATTGCTTTATCTTACCATTGATGAAGATCAGGGTTCTGGCTACAGCTGGAATACAAATGTAAGATAGGAGCAAATAAATGAATCAAGTAGAACTGACTAAGTGAGGGTTTCCTGGAAGAGATTTTAGGTAATTGTCTAAAAATAAATTAAGAATAAGGTATGACCATTACTGATAAACAAAAGTTTTATTCATAGGGCTAGCTTAATTTGAAATATGACTAAGAATCAGATCAATTATGTTGGGTGGTAATGTACATTTTAGAGATTATCAAAATACAAATCTTTCATTAATGGTGTTGTTGGCTTTAGGGTAGATAATTTTTTTTTTCTTTTTTGTGGTTTTAGAGGCACACCTTGATGGTACTCTGCCACCTTAGCACAAGATCATTTTTGATGGATCTCAGAGGATCATATTAGTGTCATAGATTGAAACTTGCCACCCAGATAGGCAGCATACAAGGCAGTGATTTTCTTGCTATGATATCTCTCTGACATGCACACACAGGTGGTGTAATGAGTTTGCTTTGCATGCAGCAGACAGGGGCTTCGATCCCTGAGCATCCCATATGGGCCCCCTGAGCCTTTTGAAGCCTGAATTCTGAGAGCAGATTAAGGAATAATTCCTGAGCACAGCCAGGTATGCCCCTCCACTACAAAAAAAAAAAAAAAAAAAAGTCTAACTTTCATGTCTCCATTTCTCAAATAGTATTTATTTTATCAGACTTGTGGTGGCCTCTATTAACCACCAGCACAGAATTCTGGTTTTGAACTGTATTGTTTTGATACAGAGAAGCCAATCCTAAGATCATAAATGAAAAGCTAGCTTCTTATCAAGGGTCCTGTCCCTTTACCTCTGCAAATTTCAGTCTTGATGAGGAATAGTATTTCCACATTCTTACACTTTTTTTTATTTGAAGACAAAGATGCAAAAAAAGGACAAGGGTGAAATTACAGTGGTACTTTTTTACGCTTTTATCCTACACCTTAACAGTGTTATAGAAAAATGACCTAGGAAACTGAAAACAAGTGTCAAGTGAAAGGATCCCGCAAAAAGATGAAACAAGTGAAAGAAAGAAGCAAACAATGAGACTTTCTCCAGGATGTTGAGCAATTTCCTAACAGCAAATAGCACTAATCAGGTGGTTCTGAAAGTAGGAGTTCCAACTCCCATTAAAACAACACACACACCTCCTCTCTCCTATACCTCCCAAAGAGAGACCCCTAGGAAAGCAATTCACAGTTCTCCAACCTAGGACAGGTCGAACTTCTTTGCCCTTCTTTGAGTATAATTGTGAAGAAAGCAACTACTCAAATTGAAATTATTTGGGTTGGCTAGCAAGTTCAAAGCATGTTGACATCCCGGGTTTTTAATGATCCACTGGTCAATCTGGGTGTGGTTGCTCTTTTTGAAAGTTTAGTCTTGAGGAAGTAGGTTCAAGTGAGGTCAATGCAGTGTTTTGAGTGTGACTTTGTCCTGGAGTTTTGATGAGGTGTTGCTTTTGAATGGGTTTCTTTCTGACACAGAGTGACACCTACTGATTTCACCAACCAGCATTTCTGGTTAACTCCAACTGACCAGCAGAGTAATACTCTTTCCTTAAAACAAGCTAAACTGGATAAGCAGACTGGGTAAGTCTATTGTGGTAGAAAATTAAATGGAAATTATTGAATTATCTAATGTAGTTGAGAAGAATCTGGTGGGTAGAGTTGAGATCCAAGGGGCCTTAACGCCTTTGCATTTGGAAATAAGAAACTTAAAGAAAGTCGTGTACTCTGAGAAATTAGACTCAGAGTCAAACAGGCAAAGTGCTTTAAGGGAAAGTGTAAAAAAAGTTTCTGAGTCACATTCCACCATTACAGTGACAGAGACTGCCAGCTGTGCCCCAAGCCTCTCCTTTCTGGCATAGACCTGGGCTTTGTTTGCTGGATAATTGCAATTAATGTGGCATTGTAACTGGCTTCTAATGAATGAAATGTGAAAAGAGGCTTTATGTGATGCTTTCAGGCTTGGCTAATAAAACCCACCCACTCACAATTCATCTTTCCCTCTTTTATTGCCAGAGCTGACATTGGAAGTTGCATAAAAACAATAGAGCCACAGTCGTTCTGGGGCTCTGTAGAGCACATCCCACTATCCCCAATGTTTTTCCTCAATTATTGACTACTTTGTCTTGTGAAGTGAGGGGAAAAAAGTAAGTACCTTGTGGAATTCCCCCTTCCCCCCCCCCCCTTTTTTTTTTTTTTTTTGGTTTTTGGCTTTTGGTCACACCCAGCGACGCTCAGGGGTTATTCCTGACTCTGCACTCAGAAATCGCTTCTGGTAGGCAAGGGGGACCATATGAGATGCCGCGATTCGAACCACCGTCTATCCTGAGTTGACTGCATCAAGGCAAATACCCTACAACTGTGCTATCTCTCTGTACCTTCAAGACTGAGTGGACTTTCAGTACCTAATCCTACACATTTTATAAGAGAGTATATATTGTTTGAGAATTATGTTTTTGTTACTTAACAAAAAAAAACTTGACAAAATGTTGATGTCTAACCAAATATTTGCATTTTATCCTACAATTACTTTCATTTCACCTTCCTTCCTTCCTTCCTTCCTTCCTTCCTTCCTTCCTTCCTTCCTTCCCTTCCTTCCTTCCTTCTTCCTTCTCCTTCCTTCCTCCTTCCTTCCTTCCTTCCTTCCTTCCTTCTTCCTTTTGTTTTTTGTTTTTATCTAGCTGTTCTCAGTGCTTTTGCGTGGCTTTATGTTCAGGGGTCATATGTGGGAAAACCATATGTGGTACCAGGGAATAAACCCAGAGCAGCTGTGTGAAAGGCAAGTACTTCACTAGCTGTACTATCTCCAGCCCCAATTTTTTAAAAATTTATTTTATATTATTGAAACCATTGTGATTTACAAAGTCCTTATACTCAGGACCAATCCCATCACCAGTGCACACCTCCCTCCACCAATCTCTCCCCAAATTCATCCCATTACCACACACAAACAAACCTGCCACCTAGCCTGTTAGAATAACAGGCCCATTTTAAGTTTACATTGTTGAATATTGGGCCTCCTGCTTCCATTGTTGTTGCTTTTGTGTTGGATATTTAGTTTTGTCCTTTTTTAACACCACCAAATCACCTGAGACCACTTGACCCTGGCCACATACTTTCATATTTGTTTTTCTCTTTCTCCACAAATTTCTTTCCTTCTCCTTGCTATACTCTGGGGCCAAGGGTATTCAAGACAACTCCCATTTAGATCATTGCATCTCTCCATGCAGTCACTCTAAATATCACATGTAAGTTGATGTCATTCTGTATTTATCCTTCTTCTTCTGGATTTACTTAATTTAACATAATAATAACTTCCAGTTATATCCATGTTGCTGCAAATTGAATCATTCCTGATAATTATATATGTATATATATGTATCATATCTTCATAATCCACTCATTTATTGTGGGATTTCTAAGTTGATTCCAAGTCTTAGATATTGTATTGAGTGCTGCAATGAATAGAGATGTGCACAATTCTTTTTAGATGAATGTTCTTCTCTCCTGGGGATAGATACCCCAAAAGTGGGATTGCTGGGTCATTGGTAGTTCAATTTTGAGTTTACTGATGAACCCTCCAAACCATTTTCCATAGCGGCTTAGATCTGGCAGCACCAGGAATGGATGAGAGTTCCTTTCTCACCACAGACCTGCCAACATAGTTTGTTCCCCAGTATTTTTGATATGTGCCATCCTCACTGGTTATCACTCAGTGGTTGTCACTCATTATTGTCTTGATTTTGGATTTCCCTACTGATAAATGATGATAAGCATTTAATCAGTGCTTGTTGACTATCTGTTGGTCTTCCTCAGAGAGTGTCTGTTCATTCCTCTTTCCAGTTTTTGATGGATTTTTTTTTTTTAGGTTTTGTGGATTTTGTGAGTACCTTGTATAGCCTAGCTATTAAACCTTTTTCTGATGTGTTGAATGCAAAATTTTTCTCTCACTCAGTTAGGTTTTCTTCAATTTTTTTATTAAGTGCTTTTGAAGTTTTGTTGGTATAGGTCTCTCACCTCTGTCATTAGGTTGATTTCTAGGTACTTGATAGTTTTGAATAGACTCTGATCTCTTTCTCCTCTGAGACATTATTTGTATAAAGAAAAGCAATTGTCTTTTTGTGTATTGATTTTATAGTGGCCACTTTGTTGTATTGGTTTATTGTTTTTAGGAGCTTTTTTTGTGGACTTTTTATGGTCTTCAAAAGTATATTATCATGCCATCTGCAATAGAGATAGTTTGACTTCCTCTTTTTCAATTTGGATTCTTTGATTTTCTTCTCTTATCTGAATTTTATTGCTAGGACTCTAATGTTATGTTGAATAAGAGTGAAGACAATGGGCATCCTAGTATAATGGCCTGACTTCAGTGGAAATGCTTTCAATTTTTGTCATTAAGAATAATGTTGACCCCCCCCTAAAATAGGGGAGGCCAGAGAGATAGTTATGGAGGTAGGGCATTTGCCTTGCATACAGGACTGTGGTTTGAATCCTGGCATCCAATATGATCCCCCTGCCATATTGCCTGCCAGGAGCAATTTCTGAGCACAGAGCCAGAAGTAACCCCTGAGCGCTGACAGGTGTGACCCAAAAACTAAGAAAAAAAAAAAAAGAATAATGTTGAGAGGCTTGCAGCGATAGTTACAGAGGTTAGGGCGTTTGCCTTGGCACACGGGCAGATCCAAGACAATGTTGGTTTGATCCCCGGTTGCTCCAGGTGGTCCCCCAAGGCAGGAGTGATTTCTGAGCACAGAGCCAGGAAGTAACCCAAGTGCCTCTGGGTGTGACCCAAAAAACCCAAACCAAACAAAAAAGAAGATAATGCTGACCATCAATTTTTTATACTTAGCTGATAGTATCTTGAGGTAGGTTTCTTTCCACATCTATTTGATAAAGGTTTTAGTCATGAATGGATGTTGGATGTCAATTGCTTCCTTTGCATTGATTGATAATGACTATGAGATTTTTATTCTTCCTTTTATTGATGTGGTGTATTGAAGTTGATTGGTTTTATGTATTGAACTATCCTTGCATCCCTGGGATGAAACCTACTTGGTCATGATATATAATCTTTTCAATCTGTTGTTGGAGTTTGGTTTGCTAAGATTTTTTTAAGGATTTTTTGAATCAAAATTAATCAGTGAAATTGATCTGTAGTTTTTTCTTGGTAGTATCTTTTGTCAGCTTTGGGAACGATGTAAAGTATGGCTTCAGAGAAGTTATTAAGAAAAATTCCTGTCTCTGATATTTTGTAAGGAGTCTAAGGATCAATAATAGAAACTCTTTTCTTAATGTTTTGATAAAACTCTCCCATAAACCCATCTGGTCTTTTATTCTTTTTATTTTTATTCTTTTTACTTTTATTTATTTATTTTACTTTTATTCTTGGAGATATTCTTAATTTACTCTTTCAATTTTTCTTACTTGTGATTGGCCTGATTAAACTTTTCTACCTTCCCTCCTCATTCAGTTTTGGAGATTATATAACTTCCAGAAGTCTGTCTTCTAGGTTCTCTAGCTTAACAGAGTACAGTTGTGACATAACAAGCTCTCATAATGTCATTCGAATTCTGGGTGGTTCTGTTGTAATCTCTACCTTTTTATTTCTGATCTGATTTGAGTATTATCCCTTTTCTTTTCTTTGTGTGTCGTGTGTGTGTGTGTGTGTGTGTGTGTGTGTGTGTGAGTCTTGCCAGTGGTTTTCTATCTTATTTATCCTTTAAAAAAAAAAAAAAAAAAAGAACATTGGGCCGGAGAGAAGGAAAGATAGCATGAAGGTAAGGTGTTTGCCTGGTATGCAAAAGGGTCGTTGGTTCAAATCCCGGCATCCCATATGGTCCCCAAGCCTGCCAGGAGAGATTTCTGAGCATAGAGCCAGGAGTAACCCCTGAGTGCTGCCGGGTGTGACCCAAAAAAAAAAAAACAAAACAAAACAAAACAAATAAAATAAAATAAATAAATAAAAAAGAAAGCTCCTAATTTCATCAATTCTTTTCCTTGTTTCTATATTGATGATTTCTGGTCTTATTTTATTATTTCTTTTCTTCTGCTTGTTTTGGGTTCCTTTGATGTTAGTTTTCCAAATATTTAAAGTGTGCCTTTATGTTGTTGTTTTCTCTTTTTCTTTTTTCTTATGTAGGCCTGTATTGCTATGAGTTTCTCTCATTACTGCTTTTGCTGTGTACCATAAGATTTTTGGTAATTTGTTCTGTATCATCATTAGTCTCAAAGAATCTCTTTATTTCTTTCTTGATTTCCTCTTTGATCCAGCTTTTTGTTGAGCAGCATGATATTTAGTCTCAGCTATTAGATTTTTTCCCACATCTTTTTACAATCAATCCTAGATCTCTGTGAGATTTGTTGTGGTCTGAGAGGATGCTTGGTATAATTCTTACGTTTGTAAATTTACATAAGCTAGGCTTGTGTCCTAAATGTAGTCTATTCTAGAGAATGTTTCATGTACACTTAAGAAAAATGTGTATTCAGCTTTTTGAAAATGAAAGATCCCATATATACCTATCATTTTCAAGTTTCTCATGTTTTTGCTAATGTTTTGCCTAGTGGATCTGTCACTGGCAAATGTGGCATGTTGAAAACTCCCACCAGTCTCATGTTTCTGTCATATGTTTATCTAGGTTTGTTAGTAAAAGCCTTTACATACTTTACTGACTATATTTGGTGCATATATGTAAATCAGAGTAAGAACATCTTGGTCTATTGTTCCCCCAATCAATAAGTGGCATCCATCTTGTCTCTAAATATTCTTAAGTACTGTAAGAATGCCATTTGGACTGATATAAGTAGAGCTGTCCCAGCTATTGTTTATTTATCAGTAGCTTGTATAATTTTTTTCCCATCCTTTTACTCTGAGCATGTGTTTATCCTGAGATTTTTAGTGTGTTTCCTGTAGGAAGCAGATGTCTGGTTTTCGTTTCCTGATCCAATCCACTTCTCTGTGCCTTTTGATGGGAGAGTTTAGTCCTTGATATTTAAGAAAGCTATTGACATAAAGGGCTGTTGTGTTATTATATTGTATATGGTTGTTGCTATCACAATTGAGTAATTGGTTTATATAATTGATCGTTGAGTAGTTTCATTTAGAGTCGGTTTGGGTTAGCATGAATATTGTGATTTCTTTTTTCATCTGAGAATCTTTTTTCCCTCAGCTCCCATATAAATGAGAGGTTTGCTGGGTAATGGACTCTTGATTAAAAGTTTCTTTCATTCAGTAATTTTAATATATCATTCCAATATTTTCTTTTCTATATTGTTTCAAATGGGAGATCTAGTTTGATTCTTATGTTCTTTCTTTTATGCTTAAGATTTTTCTTCTTCCTTACTATTTTTATATTTTTTTAAATTTATTTAAAGAAAATACATCATATAGTTGACACAATTGATCAAATACATTTGTTTCAAGAAGACCAAATGGCAAAAATTATTTTAAAAAATAGAAAATAAAAAACAAAACTAAAGATCTGGAAGAGAAAGGAAAGACAAAAAGTTCATGTAGCAAGTATATTTTTGAAAATTATTGAATCACCAATGAACTCATTAAAGCCCTAGCAGAAGGTTTAGTAAGCTCTTCCTTTTTTTTTTTAAGAATAAGAGTTAAAGAAATACAGTAAAAATAGTGTGAGAATGGCAATTGTTGCTTGCATATGGCTCAGCAAAATATGGGGGCAATGAGAAAGCCGTGGCTAATTATAAGGAGACCTTACCCCTGAAGTTTTTCTGGGCATAAGACCAACTCTGGGCTCCAGGCATACTAGGTTGTCCAACCCCCGAGTCATTCTCTGTGGTTCCAGTAAAATGTTTTCCAGTAAAATGTTTTTTTGCACAATCACTGTTTTTGGTGTCAGGTTTCTGTAGTTAAAGATCCTGGATTCTGTGCATTTCCTACAATTGAAGTCAGGATGATATGGAGCATCCTCTAGTTTCATCTCACAATTAGAGGGCAATGTGGAGCCCTCCCCTGAAAGCAGATTGTTGTTTGTGATTGTTGTTGTTGTTGTTGTTGTTGTTGTTGTTGTTAAGACATCTGGGTGTTAAGGGAAGCCTCCTTGGAGTAAGTCGATGACAGCGCTCTAGTAGGATCTTCCCTGATAAAGGTTTGCTTCCAGAATATGTTATAGACAACAGTGGTTGTTTCGTAGATGGTATCCCTGGTTCAGGGGTGAATGAACAATGCCCATTCTTCTGAAGTCTGATTCAGGTCATTATGATAATGTTCAGGTGTAAGGCCCCACTGCGATTACAAGATTTGTGTGTTCCTATCTCTATTAGATAAGAACTTGTTTGTATGTATAATATTTTCACATTTTATTGTGTCTATGTTAAAGTGGAACAATTCCTCATGGTGTTATTGGTGCATATGGGGACCACTGGAACAAGTCCAACAATCCCCGTAACTTGGTTCTAACATAAGCTCTATTTTTTTTCTAGAAAATTTATTTCTCTAAAAAATATGAAACGCTTCACGAATTTGCATGTTATCTTTGTGCGGGGCCATGCTAATCTTCTCTGTATTGTTCCAATTTTAGTATATGTGCTGCCGAAGCGAGCACCTAACATAAGCTCTAAATCAGGGACTCTTCTACCAGAATTCCTTATTGAACAGATCACAAAGAAAAGGAAAACAGTGGGGAAATTGTCACTATGTAAGAGGATATTCAGTAAGTTATATCAGTTATAACAGTTATAGCTGTTAAGAGAATACATATAAGATATTCAAAGGATATGTATATACATGTCCTTTTATGTCTTTTGAAATAGTTGGAGGGGTTTTAAGTCCGGTGCACCACTTTGGTCTGTGATTTGACCTGTAAAGTCCAAAAAAGGCTCCAAATAGTCCCGTATTAGAAAATGTCCTTGAGCAGTGACTTCTCAGAAACTGAGTCTGTTAGCACGCAAAGGTCCATTGTGAAGAAAAGAGGAGGAAACGAGGCCATTGAGAGTAAATCAATAGCAACAGTGTATTGGTATGTTTTCAGACTGAGAGTCTATCTTATCACTTTGGGTGCTGATTGGCAGCTGGTTTTTGTGTAGAGATAAGGATCTGCTTCTTGAGAAGCCAAGAACTGAGGGTAAAAATGGTTAAATGTGGGGTAATAGCAGGTGGGGGTGAGGGAGTGAAGGATTAAAAATGAGCTTGTAGGGTGGTAGTCCAAGGTGGGAAGGACAGAATACAACATAGACATTCTGCATATTGCAAGCATACATTAAATAAACCCTTACCTAGTGGGAAAAAAAGTTGCCAGTGACTGCCCCAAGCCTGCCCCTCCTGTGCTGGAAGGGGGTTGGGGAAGGCCTGGGGTCCCCTTTAGACTCTTCCCTGGCACCCATCTTGCTGGCCCTATGGACATACATCCATGGATGTCCCTGGAGTCCGGGAGGAAGGAGAGAGAAGACGTCTGGGGGCAGCCCAAGTCCCACAGCACCTCCTAAGCTTGGGAAAAGTCCTTTGGTATGGAGTGTCCTGCACCCTATGCCAGCAAATCTCTCTCCCTTACTATTTTAAAGAGTCCATCTCTCTCTCTCTCTCTCTCTCTCTCTCTCTCTCTCTCTCTCTCTCTCTCTCTCTCTCTCTCCCCTCTCTCTCTTTGTCTCTGTCTCTCTCCCCCCCCCCTCCATTTGGATTGCTATGTGTCTTGGTGTTGTTCTATTGGGTATATTTTGTTTGGCACTCTTTTTGCCTCTTGGATTTGTACAGCAGCCTCTTTCCAGGGAAGTTATCTGTTATTAACTCACTCACTACTTGTTCTTCCCCTTTCCCTTTTTCCTCCACTTTTGGTAGTCCTATTATTCAGAAATTATTTATTTTGTCTTTATTTACTAAGTATCTTACATTTTCTTTCATTCTTTTGTCTCTCCTTTCTTGTTTACTTTGTAATATCAATGTTGGTTTGTCATTTGTCTTCAAAATCACCTATATGATTCTCTACCTATGCAGTTCTGCTATTATGGCTTGCTGACATGTTTTTAATTAGTTCAGTTCCATTCATATAGATTCTCTCATTTTCTGAAAAAGTTCTTCTTTGAGTTGGTTAAATTGTTCATCAATAGATTGCTTAATTTTCACAGGCTAGTACGTTCTTTATTTCTGTTTCTAAAACATTAAGTGTTGATTTTAGGTCCTTATCTATAAAGCTCAGGTGTTTTATTGATTGGAAATTAATCTGGATTTCTCTCCACATATTTAATTGCAATTGTCTTTCTTAGTTTACCCTTTGTTATTTGCATTGAATGGTTGGAATGATGGAGTTTTCGGTCATTTAAGAAAGTGATCTATAGGGGCTAGAGTAGTAGTGCAAGTGGTAGGGAATTTGCCTTGCACGCACTGACCTAGAATGGACTGTGGTTCGATCCCCCAGCATCCCAGATGGTCTCCCAAGCCAGGAGTGATTTCTGAGCACATAGCCAGGAGTAACCCCTGAGCATCACCAGGTGTGGCCCTCCCCCCCAAAAATAGTGATCTACAGAATTGATTGTGTAAAAGGTCTGGTTAGAGGTATATCTGCTTTAGGAGCTGTTTTCCTAAACACATGAGGTTATTTAAGTATGATAAGAAATATTGCCAACTAATTGGTTTATTTGACTAAGTTTTAAGGTTGTATATTTTCTAAGAGAAAGTTTTAAGTCCAGTCTGCCTGGAAATAGCTGATATAAATTAAAATGTCTTCATGTTCATGCAGTTTGGGAAGCGTAGGGTTGATATGAGGGACCAAAGTGTTTCTCCATAGGATGATACACTAGAGATGGAGTGGGAGACAGACTGTATGTCAGGGCAAGTGGTAGACTGAGGAGGCAGCTTGGCAAAAGACCTCCAGCCCCTTTATATTCATTTTAAGTTATACTTACATAGGCACAAGAAGTAAAATTATTTTTTAGATTTATAGCTGTCTTTTCACAGGGGCCATGCTAATCCTGTCTATATTGTTCCAGTTTTAGTACACAAGCTGCCAAAACTAGCTTGTTTTCATCCTTTTAAATAGCTCTCTTTCTGTGTAGAGCTGTTCTCTCTCTTTTTAAAGTATTTCTGTTGAGCTTTACTTGGGAGATGCTTGGTTTATGGCTTGAATCTACCATATTGAAACAGATGTGTGCAATTTGAAAGGTATACTTTTATTTCTTTGAAAATTCTTTTTTTTTATTTAAACAACTTTATTACATACATTATTGTGTTTGGGTTTTAGTCATGTAAAGAACACCACCCATCACCAGTGCAACATTCCCACCACCAATGTCCCAAATCTACCTCCTCCCCACCCACCCACCCCCCCCCCCGTACTCTAGACAGGCTTTCTATTTCCCTCGTACATTCTCATTATTAGGATAGTTCAAAACGTAGTTATTTCTCTAACTAAACTCATCCCTGTTTGTGGTGAGCTTCATGAGGTGAGCTGGAACTTCCAGCTCTTTTCTCTTTTGTGTCTGAAAGTTATTATTGCAAGAATGTCTTTCATTTTTCTTAAAACCCATAGATGAGTGAGACCATTCTGAGTCTTTCTCTCTCTCTCTCTCTCTCTCTCTCTCTGACTTATTTCACTCAGCATAATAGATTCCATGTACATCCATATATAGGAAAATTTCATGTCTTCATCTCTCCTGACAGCTGCATAATATTCCATTGTGTATATGTACCACAGTTTCTTTAGCCATTCATCTCTTGAAGGGTATCTTGGCTGTTTCCAGAGTCTTGTTATGGTAAATAGTGCTGAAATGAATATAGGTGTAAGGAAGGGATTTTTGTATTGTATTTTTATGTTCCTAGGGTATATTCCTAGGAGTGGTATAGCTGGATCATATGGGAGCTCGATTTCCAGTTTTTGGAGGAATCTCCATATTGCTTTCCATAAAGGTTGAACTAGACGTCATTCCCACCAGCAGTGGATAAAAGTTCCTTTCTCTCCACATCCCCACCAACACTGCTTGTTCTCATCTTTGTGATGTGTGCCAATCTCTATGGTGTGAGGTAGTACCTCATAGTTGTTTTGATTTGCATCTCCTTGATGATTAGTGATGTGGAGCATTTTTTTCATGTGTCTTTTGGCCATTTGTATTTCTTCTTTGTCTGTCCACTTTGTCAAAGTGTCTGTCCATTCCTTCTCCCCATTTTTTGATGGGATTAGATGTTTTTTTTTTTCTGGTAAATTTCTGTCAGTGCCTTGTATATTTTGGAGATTAGCCCCTTGTCTGATGGGTATTGGGTGAATAGTTTCTCCCACTCAGTGGGGGGCTCTTGTATCCTGAGTGCTATTTTTTTGAGGTGCAGAAGCTTCTCAGTTTAATATATTCCCATTTGTTAATCTCTGCTTTAACTTGCTTGGAGAGTGCAGTTTCCTCTTTGAGGATGCCTTTAGTGTCAATATCCTGGAGTGTTTTACCTACGTGTTGTTCTATATATCTTATGGTTTCATGTCTGATATCGAGGTCTTTCATCCATTTCGATTTAATAGAAAAGAGAGAAACCTAAATACATGTTGTTAGAAGACAGAGACATATTAGCAGGGGGAAAAATAGCTACTAGATAGAAGGGAGATCTGGAAAAGTCCTCCAGGTCAACAGGCTGTTCAGAGACCTGCATTCAGACCAGCTGGGTCCTCAGGCCTTTCCCCATTTCCATTTACTCTTTATTCATGATATGTCCCACAAGTATAGAGATATGTAAACAGAGAGACATTTAGATCAGTCTTTAAAGAGAATCAACACTCTGCTCATGGACAAATTCTGATGTGAGGCCTGAGAAAAGGAAGATATCCAGCCCCCTAACAAATATTATAGTGAGAAGTAGAACATTCTAAAACACGTAACTCATGGATTATAATCCTCTTGGTTGTTGTGGTCAGTTTTTGTTGTACTCATTTATTCCACAAAGGTGAAAAGTTCTCCTTGTTAGCTGTCCCATCTGCAATACCTCAACTATTGCAGAGGCCATACCATGTCTACTACTAAGGTTTGAGTTACCATCTACCAATATCTAGAAGACTTCTATGTCCATCTGCTATTACCTTTTCCTCTAGTAATCACTTTTTTTTTAGGAAACTAAGGATTTATTTTTGTTTTGTTTGTAAGCCTTGTAAGCCTGGGTTAGAGAATCAGAAATAAATGCAAGATGGTGTTTCAAATTCTGGCCATGCAGTGAGCCAAGTAACTGAACCATAATTTCAGGATTAAAAGAGGTAGATGGGGACACCAGACAGGTACAGATGACCTATATTCAAACCCCAGCACTTACTTTGGTCACATACACAGTCAAAAGCAATCCTGAGCACAAAGCCAAGATTAAGCCTTGAGAAACAATGGGTATGATTCAAAAGAAAGAACTCCACATTTACTTTAATTGGGTTTCCATCATCCAACCAGAATGAGAGTTTGAATTTTTAATTAAAAAATAACAATTTTTGACTGGAACACCAAACCAAAGTCAATGACAACAGAATAGATGCCCAATCTTCAACAAGCTGTAAGGTGGAGACCAGTTATACCAGTATTCTAGGGGGCTAAAGAGAGAGATATGAGAGACATGCTGGGAACAGGAGTGGAGGGAGGACAACATTGGTGCTGGGAATGCCCTTCATTCATTGTCACCATGTACTGTAAATAATTCTGTGTAATGCACAATAAACTTAAAAAAATAACAAAAAAGAAGTAAATTATTTATTAATGATAACTGGGAAAATTACAGACAGGTTAATGTAAGGACTCCAGAAATTTTATTTATATATATATTCTCAACATACCTTATGTTTATACTGTGTTGTGATAAAATATATTTTAATAGCATATATTTTAAACATTTGTTCATTCTTTCTGGAGGTTAGAATCAGACAGGTCTAGATTACATATATAGGATGAGAGCCTTTGACAGTTGTAGATGTTATAAATATGTATTTTCATGGGAATAGGTTTAAACAAAATATGCAGATACCATTTGAGTATCAATGTTAGTACCTCAAGAAAAGATCTAATTCCACTTCAAAGATATAAAAAAGTATTCAATGACATATAAGACAGTAAAATTAGGATCAATGACTAAGAAAATAGAATAATTCTTAGAACTTGCCTTATAAGAAAATATTTTAAAAAGATTGATTCCTGAGCAGGTGAACAGCCTTAACAAGGCTTCCTTTTCAGGAACTTCATGCAAAATACGCATGTATACTATCATGATCATTTCCAAATTGTTTTATCAGTTGAAAACCTCACCAGATAAAATAAGAGACCCAACAGAAATGAGATCTGGTCAAATAGTTGATAAAGTTCTTATCAGAAGTCTATTATGTCATGGGAATAAAAGGAGATCCAAATCTGAGTTAGACCAACAGCAGATAGAATAGTGAACTCTGAAATCAAATAACTAGGATTTTTTTGGGGGGGTCACACCCAGTTGCGCTCAGGGATTACTCCTGGCTCTATGCTCAGAAATTGCTCCTGGTAGGCTCAGAGAACCATATGGGATCCCTGGATTCGAACCACCGACCTTCTGCGTGCAAGGCAAACGCACTACCTCCATGCTATCTCTCCGGCCCAAATAACTAGGATTTAAGAGTGTTGGTCAAGGCAAGTGTAAAGTCAAAGCCTGTTAATGAATATATTAAGGAATTGCTTGTAAGCCTAGACTGTTTTAGAAAGATCTCTAAACAAATTAGGACAAGAGTGTATTGTAGAGAAACACAAAACAGAAAAAACAAATATTTCTGATTTGACAAGTAAGACCACTAAGAGTAAGTATGTACTTTACTTCAAAAAATATGAACTGGTAGTACTGGCCCATTTCTTGTTTTTATTTTGTTTTGCTTTGGTTTTTATTTGTTTGTTTTTGGTTTTTGGGTCACACCCGGCAGTGCTCAGGAGTTACTCCTGGCTCTGAGCTTAGAAATCGCTCCTGGCTGGCTCTAGGGACCTGATGGAGTGGAGTGCCAGAATTTGAACCGCCATCTGTTCTGTGTCTACTGCTTGCCAGGCAAACGCCCTACCACTGTGCTAGCATTCCAGCCCCTGGTCTGTTTCTAATGCCAGAGATATAAGGACCAGAATATATTGTGCCCCAGACAACCTTTCAGAAATCTGAAACAAGTTTCCGAGATCCTCTGTTTCAGGTGATATCTTGACCTCGCTGCTCTCTTGCATATATCTTTTTAACATGAACATGGCAAAGACTAGTGCCAGAAAACTTAAAAGACCTTTTGGCTATATTCGCTGCCAGCCACCTGAATGGGAGGTTATCCTGTCTTTCTCCAAGGATAAGAGATGATGAAGATATTGTTTTCTGTTTTTCAGTGGAGTCCATACCATTAAGATTTTTTTTAAAGGAAGGAAGGAAGGAAGGAAGGAAGGAAGGAAGGAAGGAAGGAAGGAAGGAAGGAAGGAAGGAAGGAAGGAAGGAAGGAAGGAAGGAAGGAAGGAAGGAAGGAAGGAAGGAAGGAAGGAAGGAAGGAAGGAAGGAAGGAAGGAAGGAAGGAAGGAAGGAAGGAAAGAAGGAAAGAAGGAAAGAAGGAAAGAAGAAAAGAAGGAAGGAAGGAAGGAAAGAGAGAGAAAGAAGAAAGAAAGAAAAAAGAAAGAAAGAAAGAAGGAAGGAAGGAAGGAAGAAGGAAGGAAGAGAGAGAAAAGAAAGGAAGGAAGGAAGAAAGAAGGAAGGAAGGAAGGAAAGAAGGAAAGATGGAAGAAAGAAACAAAGAAGAAAGAATGAAGGAAAGAAAGAAGAGAGAAAAAGAAAGAAGAGAGAAAGAAAGAAGAGAGAAAGAAAGGAAGAAAGAAGAAAGAAAGAAAAAGAAAAAAGAAAGAAAAGGAAAGAAAGAAAGAAAGAGAAAGAAAGAAAAGAAAAAGAAAGAAAAAAGAAAGAAAGAAGAAAGAGAAAGAAAGAAAGAAAGAAAGAAAGAAATAAAGAAAGAAAGAATGAAAGAAAGAAAGAAAGAAAGAAGAAAGAGAATGAAAGAAAGAAAGAAAGAAAGAAAGAAAGAAAGAAAGAAAGAAAGAAAGAAAGAAAGAAAGAAAGAAAGAAAGAAAGAAAGAAAAAGAAAGAAAGAAAAAGAAAGAAAGGGAAGGAAGGAAGGAAGGAAGGAAGGAAGGAAGGAAGGAAGGAAGGAAGGAAGGAAGGAAGGAAGGAAGGAAGGAAGGAAGGAAGGAAGGAAGGAAGGAAGGAAGGAAGGAAGGAAGAGAAAAGGGAAAAATTGTGAGCATTTTTTGTCAACAAATTTAAAATTTGCAGTGAAGGGGCCAAAGAGATACACAATGGTAGGGCATTTGCCTTGCATGCAGCCAATCCAGGACAGATGGTGGTTCAAATCCCGGCATCCCATATGGTCTCCCAAGCCTGCCAAGAGTGATTTCTGAGCTCAGAGCTAGGAATAAACCCTGAGTGCTGCCAGGTGTGACCCAAAAATAAAAATGAAAAACAAATAAAAGCAAATTTGCAGTGAATTGGGAAACATTTTAGAAAAATAAATCTTTTGTACACTGGCATAAAAGGAAAAAATAGAATTAATCTGTAATTTCAAGTAAGTTATTAATAAAAATTTAAGCCTAGATATTTTTATTTTCCCAAAATTTCAAGGAAATGATTATCGCAATCTCACACAAAGCAGTCTGAGTAGAGGGAAAAAGATCCTATCACTTAGGTCATTAAATTAGGCTCACATAAACTTAATATAAAAGCCTATTTGGAGCAGGATGAAAACATTATAAAGCAAAATAACTTATTAGTATTTATTCCAAAATAACAAGACTTTATGTCCTCTGGGCTAAAGAGGCAGCAGCCTTGGGTGCTTTCTGAGCCGCTTTCCATAGCTTAGACCAAATTCTGGACCCAGTAGTAATAGTAACTGTTGGTCTTGTGCCATCTATTTTCAGCCTATCTACGAGGCAAAGCAGAGTGATTTTTCTCATACTGCATTAACATGTGTTTTTATTTATTTATTTTTTGTTGTTGTTTTGGTTAAGGAGAATGCACTGACTCTGTGCTCAAGAGTCAATCCTGAAGTGCATGAAGGATCATATTCAGTGTCACAGATTGAGAGATTGAGTCTTAAGTGCGGTTAAGTGCGGTTAAGATACACCCTATCTACTAGTCACAAACTATTATTTGCATTTCTACTTAGTTCTCAAGATTTTCCAGTTTTATATTTTTCTCTGACCTATGACAGTAAATCAAAAAAAAATTAAATACTTATTTTTTCTATTTTCTAGTATTTTGAGTATTCTCTAGCTATTTTCTAGTATTTTGAAAGTTTTATTTATACTTAAAATAGCAAAGAACTTAGTCAACGAATGGAAGCAGATAGAAAGACTTGCAGTGGACTTCGCTTTGATTCTGTAGAATGATTTTTACCCCAGGTCAGTATGCCCAAGAGAAAGAGAAGCATCAGGACCCAGGACTAGGGAAGGGGGTCTACCATTCAGTGCAGTGTTTGGGAGATCTTGTGATTGATGCCAGATACAGAACCCAAGGCAACCTTCATGCATAGTGTGTAATTGTCATTTAAAAAAAACTTCCCTGGCCCTGTAGTTCTGTTATTGTTGTCATTATTGTTGTTTCTGTTTGGGGCACACCAGGTGGTCCTCAGGGATCACTACTGGCAGTGCTAGGGGATGATATGTAGTGCCACAGATTAAACTTGGGTCAGCCACATGCATGACAAGCTCCTTACTCACTTACTATCTCTCTGGCCCTGTGGTTTTGATTTTCAGTGGTCTCTGCTTTTGGTATCAGGGTAACAAATATCTCATAAAAACTAGAATTTATGGGATTGGAGTGGTAGCACAATGGTAGGGTGTTTGCTTTTTACGCGGCTGACCCAGGATGAATTTGGGTTTGATTCCTAGTGTCCCATATGGTCCCCGAGCCAGAAGCAATTTCTGAGTGCATAGCTAGGAGTAACCCCTGAGCGTTACTGGGTGTAGCCCCTCCCCCCCAAAAAAACTAGAATTTACAACTAGTCAGTTGATTAAGGAAGCTTGGTTGGTGACAGATCATTTGGTAGAATTCATTAGTAACCACCAGGACCTAAATTTTTGTTTGAGGTCGGTTTCTTTCCTTCCTTCCTTCCTTCCTTCCTTCCTTCCTTCCTTCCTTCCTTCCTTCCTTCCTTCCTTCCTTCCTTCCTTCCTTCCTTCCTTCCTTTCTTCCTTCCTTTCATTCTTCCTTCCTTCCTTTCTTCCTTCCTTCATTCCTTCCATTCTTTCTTCCTTCCTTTCTTCCTTCTTTTCTCTTCCCTCCCTCCTCCCTTTCTTCCTTTGTTCCTTCCTTCCTTTCATTAAACCAAGGACCTCATAGATAAAAGATGTGTGCTAAACAGCTGAGTAATATCTCTAGCTATATAAGAGATGTTTTTGACTGCACCATAGTCAACCCAGATTGGACAGAGTTTTATAATTGTTTATGTCTACTAGTGACTCTGATGTCAAAGTCCAGAGCACAAAGCCAAACTGCATGCCAATGGAGGATTCACTTTTGTGAATACTTGGCATCAACTGTAGTGCCCATGTTAAATAGATCTGGGGAGATTGTTGTCATGCAATGTGTCACTATTTGAAAAGACATATAGCACCAAGTTTGAGTGAGCTTGGCTGCAGCCAAAAGTCTAAATAAAGTTTTGAGTTCCTGGGATTATCTGTGCACTAAATTTGGATAGACCAGTGTAGTAAACAGAAGTGATGCTTGCAAATACACAGGGCACCTGTGTCAACTTAAGTAGCAAGATTTCCAGGAGCCAGGTGTACTTGAGATTCACAGACCTGACTAGTGACTCAGGATATGTAATCGGAATTTCTCAGTACCATTTTTGCCAGGTTCGAACAAGCATGTGGAAGGCCTGGGTTTAAGATTGTGGAGCCAAAGCAATACAGCTGGTAGGATGCATGCATGGCTCATGGCCAGCTCACGTTCATTCAATCCCCAAAACTCCATATGGTTCTCTTGAACATTGCCAGAACTAATTCCTCAGTGAAGAGCCAGGATTTACTCTTGAGCACCACTGGATGTGGCCAAATCCTCCACTTCCCAAAACATTTTGTAAGTACATTAAGCCAGAGTTCAAGCCTGAGTGTAGTCGGGGGCAGTGATAATCAATCAGCACCAGGAGGGCAAGCAAGCATGAATGTCCAATGGCAGCTGAGTGCTAAATTTGAACAAATCACTTTAGGTTCAATATTGCAAATTCTGATAGAAACCTCTGCATCATGATCAAGAGAGCCTGAAAGGCAATCAGGGATTCAGTGTCATTGGTGACAGGTTGTTCTATGTCTGGCATGAGCATGCCTGGAGAACTGGGAAGAAGGGAGCTTCAGGGAAGCTCTGTCATAGAAAATATGCTCCAGAGCTGAACAGGAGACTATTGGGGGGGGGGGTCCCTTGCTAACTAGTTATGACTATGGAGAGCCACAGAGTTCTTTTGCTTTAGGATTGCTACATGATAATAGTCAGATGTAGATTCAAACAAGCTGGCTTTGTCTGTTGAGTTTAATTCAGGGTCTTACAGACACCCCAGTAAACTCAGAATGGGTTGAGTTCACTTTAAAAACTTTTCCTCTAGGTTTGTTACTAAGAAGAGAGATCTAATGTGGTTATCTATCATCAAAGTGAGAGGAATTTCCAAAATAATGCCTTGTGGTGATCCCATTACCATAGCAATTACAATCTAGTGTAGCGTCTACCTTCAAAGCTAACAGAGGTCACAAAATGGTGCTTGCCAGTGAGCTTCTCTAGTAATAACTAGTAATTTCTTTTTATTGTTGCTGTCATTGTTGTTTTTTAATAATTTTTATTGTGACCAATGTGAATCACAAGATTTCACTTTTATACTTTGACTTTGACTTCGCTTTTATACTTAAGGTACATAGTGACAGTGAATTAGGTCCATTCCCACCACAGTGTTGTCCTCCCTCCACCCCTGTTCCCAGCATGCATCCTATAACTTCCTCCTTTGATCCCTGAAGTGGTAGTGTAACATGTTTCCTTTGTGTATAGCTTGTTGTAGTTTGGGTATTGATTCTGTTGTTGACTTTTGGTTTGTTTAGGTCTGATCATTTTTTTATTTCCACCAGTATTCATGTGACTGTTTGCTCCTGGTACTATCCACTTTTCCCCCCTCATTTATGAGGCAGAACAAGGTGATTCAAATTCTGTGGCTCTTTTGGGGGAAGAAAAAACTGGGATGCATTCATCTAGAAAATATAAATATCAGTTTAAAAGAAGAAAGGGAAAATAAAGAAATAAGCTATAACAAAAAACACAACAACCAATACAAACAACAAGAAAGAAAGAAAGAAAGAAAGAAAGAAAGAAAGAAAGAAAGAAAGAAAGAAAGAAAGAAAGAAAGAAAGAAAGAAAGAAAGAAAGGAAGGAAGGAAGGAAGGAAGGAAGGAAGGAAGAAAGAAAGAAAGAAAGACAGAAAGAAAGAAAGAAAGAAAGAAAGAAAGAAAGAAAGAAAGAAAGAAAGAAAGAAAGAAAGAAAGAAAGAAAGAAAGAAAGAAAGAAAGAAAGAAAGAAAGAAAGAAAGAAAGAAAGAAAGAAAGAAAGAAAGAAAGAAAGAAAGAAAATAAAAGGAAGGAGGGCTGGTGTGGTAAGGTTTCTGTGGTTTGTTTGATCTTGTTTTATGAATAGGCATAGTAAGTATTGGGGAAATTAGAAAGGGAATTCCTTTGACCTAAGAGATACAGGGTTTCTCTACCCTTGAAGCATACTGCTATGGAACATCTACAGGCTCTGGAAATGCTCATTTTTGAACCCCAAGGTCTTTTTATGGTGCCAGGAAAAGTTCTGCTCAGTTGTGGTTGACAAAATCAGTCCTCTGTAATAAGAAATTTAGTATTTGCACTGGTCATAATGAAGTCTAGGATAAAGTCTTTATGGTTCTAGAAGTTCTGCTAAATCATGGTTGTTGTAATCAGTCTTCTGTAATTAGTGATCCTGTTTTTTTGCACAGATCCTATGACAAAGTCTAGGATAGAGTCTTTATGGTTCCAGAAGTTCTGGTCAGTCACGGTTGTCAAAGTCAGACCTGTCGAATTAGAGATCTTGGTTTTTGTACAAATCCTAGGCTAAAGCCTAGATTAAGGTCTTTCTTATTGATGCCAAAAAAAGTTCGCTCAGTCGCAGTTCTTAAAGTCAGTTTTCTGTGATTAGTGATCTTGGTTTTTGCCCAGATCAAATGCTGAAGTGTCTCTGATTTCATCTTACAATTATTAGGTGATGAGGTAGGGCAACCTACTCTTAGAATAGGTTGTTGCTGTTTCTTCATTATCAGGATGTCATATCAGCCTGGCACAAGTTGGTGCCAGAGTGGTATTAGAAACTCCCCTGAAGTAGCTTGATTCCTGGTGCTGTTGCCGGGAACTGTGTAGGATCTAGGATGGGATCTGGGGTTCAAGGTTGGATGGTTGCTGTCCGATCATATGGAAACTAAGTCGAGCCCCCATGTTCAGGGTGGGAGGCACGTCTATATTTTAAAATGTATAGGTTCTTAACCCTCGTGGATAAGAGCTTGTTTCTATATATAAGATTTCCTCTTTTTTAGTATGCCTATCCAAAGGGAATGGTGCCATATTATATTGCTGGTGCATTCGGAGGTAAGACTGACAGACTATACACTTTTGTGCCCTGGTTTTTGATCTGAGTTTTTAATCCCAAGCAAGACGTTTTTTTCTAGAATTTCTTCTTTCCTTCCTTCCTTCCTTCCTTCCTTCCTTCCTTCCTTCCTTCCTTCCTTCCTTCCTTCCTTCCTTCCTTCCTTCCTTCCTTCCTTTTTCTTTCTCTTCCTTCCTTCCTTCCTTCCTTCTTTCTTTCTTTCTTTCTTTCTTTCTTTCTTTCTTTCTTTCTTTCTTTCTTTCTTTCTTTCTTTCTTTCTTTCTTTCTTTCTTTCTTTCTTTCTTTCTTTCTTTCTTTCTCTTTCTTCTTTCCTAATCTATATTTTAGCTACTTATTTATCTTTTCGTAATTCAACCATTTCTCAAACTCAATAAGACCACAATGTGGAATGAAAATGTACCCTGGATCTCACCCCCCACAAGAATATCTCAAAAGACTTAATAGGTTTATCTATATGGTCTTTGTTTGTTTAATACCTCAACAGTTGTACTTCTTAGTATGTTTATTTTCAAACATAAAGGTAGCCTCCTCTGTTCTTTTTTATTATATATATTTTTATTTGTTTGTTTTTATTTTTAGTATATATATATATATATATATATGAACTTTGCTTGCTTTGGTTCTGCTTGGTATGAAATTCTAGAAGAGGGACCAGAGAGATAGCACAGCAGTAGAGCCTTTGCCTTACAAGCTGCTGATCCAGGACCAATGGTGATTCTAATCCCAGCATCCCATATGGTCCCCTGTGCCTGCCAGGAGCGATTTTTCAGCACAGAGTCAGGAGTAATTCCTGAAAGTCACCGGGTGTAGCCCAAAAATGAACGAAAGAAAGAAAGAAAGAAAGAAAGAAAGAAAGAAAGAAAGAAAGAAAGAAAGAAAGAAAGAAAGAAAGAAAGAAAGAAAGAAAGAAAGAAAGAAAGAAAGAAAGAAAGAAAGAAAGAAAGAAAGAAAGAAAGAAAGAGAGAGAAAGAAGAAAGAAAGAAAGAAAGAAAGAAAGAAAGAAAGAAAGAAAGAAAGAAAGAAAGAAAGAAAGAAAGAAAGAAAGAAAGAAAGAAAGAAAGAAAGAAAGAAAGAAAGAAAGAAAAAAAGAAAGAAGAAAACAGAGAAGAGGGAAAAATAAGTAAAAATAAAATAGAAAATTGGGCCAGTGCCTCAGAGTGAGAAGGTTTTCCAATTTCTAGGCACTTCATCAATGGCAGGGGTGAACATTGCTAAATGAAGCTTTAAGGGTTATATTGTGGCTGGAGCATTTTAGGATAGGCATAATTTTTACATCTAGAGTACTAAGCAATATGGTAGTGAGCACTATAAGAGGTGTATACCCTATGTAGTATCATCTGCCATGTCTTGTGCATCAGGGTTCCTTTCCTAAAAAGAAACTGACAGCATGGACTTTATGATATAATAGTAACATAGGTTGAATTTAAAAGAAGAAAGAAGAGAAGGAAAGAAGAAAAAAGAAAAAAGAAAAAAAGGAAAAAGAGGAAAACAAAAGGAAAAGGGTTAATAGTAATTTGCAAAAACATACTCAATGAATGGGACTTGTAACATAAGTCTGAGGTGCACAGTTGTATGTCTCAGTGGTCTCAATGGTCATATGTTTTAGGTCCTAATAGAAGATGTATTCAAAAGGAAATGGGTAAATTGGAGTATTTTATCAAGACATTGTCATAAAGAGCACTGTATATGGTATCTAATATGATTGTGCACATAATTGAAACAGGGTGCCCACTCTATATCTCCAAGAACCACTGTGGACAAAAAAGCTGAAGAGTTATTTTATACCTTAGGTATTAGGACATATTGATAGTAAGCACTGCAGTGGGAGTCCCTGGCTTCCAATCATATTCTGCACCTGGTTCTGTGACTAAATATCTTAGAACATTACTATAGGCCTTTGTAGTGAGAATTTGATTGAACACTTGTTCGCTCTAAACAGCTGTTTTCTTTGTTTCTTCATGGAATAAAAAGAGTAGGGGCTTTGTGTTTATCCTCTTCCAATTGATTTGATCACTTCTCCTCGCTATACCATGGCAGCTATGGTGTTCGGAGTTCCTACCATTTAGACTGTTGTATTTCTTAATGGAGTATTATATTTATATATGGTATATATTCTAAATACCTCAAATAAGTGATATTATTATATATTTATATTTCTTCTTCTGGCTTACTTCATTTAGCATAACATTTTCTAGTTCCATCCATGTTGCTGCAAATTGCATGATTGTATTGTTCCTTGCTGCTATGTAATATTCCACTGTGTATAAGTACCACATCTTCATGATCTACTCATCTGTTGTTGGGTATCAAGGTTGATTCTAAATCTTGGGTATTGTGCTGAGTGCTGCAATAATTGTGATGTGCATACATATTTTTGGATGAATGTCTTTCTATCTTAGGGCTAGATACCCAGGAGTGTGATTGCTGAGTCATATGAAAGTTCAATTCTGATTTTATTGAGAACCTTCCATACTGTTTATTATAGAGGTTGGACCAGGTAGTGGATGAGAGTTAATTTCTTACCACATCCCCTACAACAGAGATTGGTCACATTATTTTTTTATGTATGCCATCTGAGCACACTCGTGTAAGGTGGTACCTCATTGTTGTCTTGATTTGGATTTTTCTAATGATGAAAGATGGTGAACATGTTTTCATGTGTCTATTGGCCATCTGTTGGTCTTCCTCAAAGAAGTGTCTATTCATTTCTTCTCCCCATTTTTCTATGGTTTTATTAGGTTTTGTGGAGCTAATCTTTCTGAGTGTTATGTAAATCCTAGATATCAAGCCTTTATCTGTTGTGTTGGGTACAAACTTTTTTCCCATTCCATTAGGTCTTTCACTTCTCTTGTCAGGTTGATTCCTAGGTACTTGATGTTTTTAGGTACTATTTTAAATAGTAAGAACCAACTCCTTAATCTATTTATCCTCTGCCTCATTATTTGTATAGGGAAATGCTACAGTCTTTTGTGTATAGACTTTGTAGCTGGCCATTTTGCTGTTTTGGTTTATTGTTTCTAGGTGTTTTACAGTGGACTCTTTAGAGTTTTCAATATGTATCATCAAATCATCTGTAAAAAATATAGTTTGACTTCCTTTTTCCTATTTGGATTTCTTTGATTCCCTTCTCTTGTCTGTTTGCTATAGCTAGGACTTCTAAAACTATGTTGAATAGGAGTGGAGATAGTGGACAGCCTTGCCTAGTACCTGACCTTCGTGGAAAGCTTTCAGTTTTTTGCCATTAAGGATAATATTAGAGTGAGTGAATAAGAAATGGCTGGATGTGGGGGTTTCCAGGAAGAGTGCTGATTGCTCTACCTGCAGAGTCTCCACCTGGCTGTGCTTCTTCTGAGGAAACTGAGGACCTGAAGGGAGCCCTGTCCTACTCTTCTCTGTCTTTCCTGAACTCTGGAAGCTCACCTCAGAGCCCTGGGAAGCGAACCCCCAAAAAACTGAAGCTACCCAGCAAGTGAGTGAGTAAGAAATGGCTGGATGTGGGGGTTTCCAGGCAGAGTGCTGATTGCTCTACCTGCAGAGTTTCCACCCAGCTGTGCTTCTTCTGAGGAAACAGAGGACCTGATGGGAGCCCTGACCTGTCTTTTCTGAATTCTTGAAGCTCTCCTCAGAGTCCTGGGAAGTGAACCCCAAAAATACAGCATTCTGAAGCTGCCCAGCGAGCGAGTGAAAACTACGCCTGTCCAGTGGGGCCCGACTGTGAAAAACTGTGAGTGCTGCCTATGTGTGTCTCTCTACTATCCTGTTGTATGAACCTCTTGAGAGTGGGCTGAAAAGAGGCACCAGAAGGCACTTAGCTCCACTTCGCTACACAGTCGTGCGCTCTTTCTTAAAAAAGAACACCATCACAAGAAGAAAAAAAAACACACTAAGAACTGTGTTGGATCACAGAATCAAGAATTTCTCTCCAGACTGTCTTCTCTGCTGCGTGCTCGGGCCTAAGATTTGATCCTGTGTGAGGCTTCATCCACGGAGGACTCCCCTACCTTGGAGGCAAGTCAACGCATCCAGAAAGGGCGGAGCCAGAGAAGTGTGCTGCCTGCATCATATAACCAATGAATACCACCACAACACATAGAAAAACCCACAATACAAGTGTGACAATGGGGAAACAACGCAGGCCAGCATCAGACATAGAGAATGAAGATGACAATTCTGATGACCAGTTAATGACCAACCAACTAATCAACCTCTCAGATAAGGACTTTAGAGTAGCAATATGGAAGATGCTCAAAGACCTCAAAGAAACCATGGATAGAGTGGAACAGAACACTAATAAGAATCAAAAAAATATGAAGACAGAAATCACAAAACTCCAAACTGAAATAACATGTCAACTAACAGGCCTGAAAAAATCAGTAAACGAAGTGAATGACAAAATGGATAAGCTCTGGGACAGGGTATCAGAAGCTGAGAATAGACTTGGTGCTGTGGAAGATGAGATACATAACAATTCCATAAAGCAGGAGAGATTGGAAAAAAAACTTAAAGCAAATGAACAGACAATGGAAAAATTAGTCAAAGAATGGGAACAGATGAAAATAGAAGTCTATGATAAGATCAACAGAAACAACTTAAGAATCATTGGAGTCCCAGAGACCCAGGAAGAAAATTTCCAGGAAGAATCAACGGTCAAGAACATCATTAAAGAGAAACTTCAGAGCTAAAGAATATATGTGATCAAATCCTGCATGCTCGAAGAGTACCAACCAAAAGAGACCCCAGAAAAACCACCCCAAGACACATCCTAGTAACAATGACAAATCCCACAGATAAAGACAGAACTCTGAAAACAGCAAGATCAAAAGGGGAAATTACATTCAAGCAAGCATCCTTTAGATTTACAGCAGACCTGTCACCAGAAACACTCAATGCCAGAAAGCAGTGGTGGGATATTGTGACAAGACTGAATGAAATGAATGCTTCACCCAGAATACTGTACCCAGCAAAACTCACTTTCCGGTTTGACGGAAGAATACATGGTTTCACAGACAAAAACAGCTCAGAAACTTTATAGACTCAAAACCAGTCTTAAGAGAAAAACTGAAAGACCTAATTTAAAACAAGACTAACCAAAAGACACACCAAATTTCGATATAAAGATGGCATTAAATCCCAGGACAATTCTTTCTCTCAACGTCAATGGACTAAATGCACCAGTTAAGAGACACAGAGTGGCTAAATGGATCAAAAAAACTCAATCCAACCTTCTGCTGCCTACAAGAAATGCACCTGAATAGTCAGAACAAACATAGACTCAAAATAAAAGGCTGGAGAAAAATTATCCAAGCAAACAACACCCATAAAAAAGCTGGAGTGGCCATACTAATATCAGATAATGCAAACTTTATACTCAGGAAGGTTGTAAGGGACAAAGATGGACATTTTATATTAATCAAGGGTTATGTAGAACAGGAAGAATTCACTCTCCTAAACATATATGCACCAAATGAGGGGCCAGCAAAATGTTTAAAACAGCTGTTGAGAAATCTGAAAAACAATATCAATAACAAAACAATAATTGTGGGGGACCTCAACACTGCTTTGTCAACACTGGATAGGTCAACCAGACTGAAACCCAACAAGAATATACTAGACCTGAGGAGAGAAATGGAAGAAAGAGGCCTAGTGGATATATATAGGACACTCCATCCCCAGAAACCTGGATACACATTCTTCTCCAATGTACATGGGACATTCTCCAGGATAGACTACATGCTGGCACATAAAACATACCTCCATAAGATCAAGAGGATAGAAATTTTGCAGACTACCTTCGCTGACCACAAGGCTCTGAAATTATTTGTGAATTCCAAAGGGACTCAGAAGAAAAACTTTAACACCTGGAAGTTAAACAGCCACATACTCAATAACCAGTGGGTCCAAGATGAAATCAAGGAGGAAGTCAAAAGGTTCCTGGAAACAAATGACAATAAAGACACAAACTATCAGAACTTATGGGACACAGCAAAAGCAGTACTGAGAGGAAAATTTATAGCTTTGCAAGCACACATCAGGAAGGAAGAAGGAGCTTACCTGAGTAGCTTAATGACACAGCTAATAGAACTAGAAAGTACTCAACAAAAGGACCCAAAAATAGGAAGACAGAAGGAAATAACAAAGCTGAGAGCAGAAATCAACGAAGTGGAAACCAAAAAAACAATCCGAAAGATCACGAAAGCAGAAGTTGGTTCTTTGAAAAAATAAACAAGATTGATAGACCACTGGCAAACCTAACAAAGAAAGAGAGAGAGAGAGAAACTTCATAACTCGTATTAGGAATGAAAAAGGAGAGATCACTACTGATATGACAGAGATTCAAAGGGTAATCAGAAACTACTTTGAAAAACTCTATGCCACTAAAAATGAGAACCTGGAAGAAATGGATAAATTCTTGGACTCTTATAATCTTCCACGGTTGAAAGAAGAGGATGTAGCATATCTAAACACCCCCATCACCATTGATGAAATAAAAATGGTAATCAAAAGTCTGCCCAAAAACAAAAGCCCAGGCCCAGATGGATTCACTAATGAATTCTATCAAACTTTCCAAGAGGAACTACTACCAATCCTGGCAAGACTCTTTCATGAAATTGAACAAGTGGAAACACTCCCAAATAGCTTTTATGAAGCCAACATCACCCTGATACCTAAACCAGACAGAGATGCTACGAAAAAAGAAAATTACAGACCAATATCGCTGATGAATGCAGATGCAAAGATCCTCAACAAAATCCTGGCAAATAGGATTCAATACCTCATTAAGAAGATCATCCACTACGATCAAGTAGGTTTCATCCCAGGAATGCAAGGATGGTTTAACATCCGTAAGTCTATCAACATAATACACAACATCAATAACAAGAAAAATAAAAACCACATGATCATATCAATAGATGCAGAGAAAGCATTTGATAAGGTCCAACACCCATTCTTGATCAAAACTCTCAGCAAGATGGGAATGGAAGGAACCTTTCTCAATATAGTTAAGGCCATCTACCACAAGCCAGTGGCAAATATTATCCTCAATGGAGAAAAACTAAAAGCCTTCCCTCTAAATTCTGGCACAAGACAAGGCTGTCCTCTCTCACCACTCCTATTCAACATAGCACTGGAAGTACTTGCTATAGCGATTAGGCAAGAAAAAGATATCAAGGGAATCCAGATAGGAAAGGAAGAAGTCAAGCTCTCACTGTTTGCAGATGACATGATGCTCTACTTAGAAAACCCTAAAGACTCTACCAAAAAGCTTCTAGAAACAATAGACTCATATAGCAAGGTGGCAGGCTACAAAATTAACACACAAAAATCAATGACCTTTCTATACACCAATAGTAATAAGGAAGAAATGGACATTAAGAAAACAACCCCATTCACAATAGTGCCACACAAACTCAAATATCTTGGAATCAACTTGACTAAAAATGTGAAGGACCTATACAAAGAAAACTATAAAACTCTGCTCCAAGAAATAAGAGAGGACACGCGGAAATGGAAACATTTTGGGGACTGTGACTTGTTTGAGGCCATTTTGCTGTTCTTTCTGCCATAATCCAGCCTTTCACCTAAAGGCTACATGCAGTCTTGCTGTAAGTTCTTGGGCTAAAGAGAAAGGAATGTGCAGCTGCAAGAGATAATTAATCTTGTAGCCCGGAGGAGAGCAACACGGCCCGGTACCATTCCCCGAAATGAGGTCTTACTCCCTCAACTACATTCCGGAGTCAACAAGGCAGTTATTATGTGTATATGTTACATTGTCTGTACAAAATTATTTCTGTAAGAACATTGCCCCCACCTTATATCTGTTAAAAGTTTAGAAATGCAGCTAGAAGGTCACAAGATGTTTCCATGGATACTGCAAGAAGTATTGCCCACTTGCCTTATTTGGAATAATGAAGTAATTTTCATGCCAAAAGAATGATTGACATTATCTTTGTACTGCCCCCTTCTCCTTCACTATATAAGAAGGAGCTGTAGCCAAATAAAGTTGCCCTTGAGCAGTGAGACATTGCCTTGGGTCTTTATTATTAACCTCTCTCAGATTTTTACAGGTGTGGTTGTTCTTCTACCCAGCAAAATAGGAGTGCGGTTGTCTGAGAAGTCTTCCCAGCTAATTCCTGCTGGCCGGGCCCCCCTGGGGGGCTTCAGGACCCGCAGAAACACATACCCTGCTCATGGATTGGCAGGATTAACATCATCAAAATGGCAATACTCCCCAAGGCATTATACAGATTCAACGCTATCCCTCTAAAGATACCTATGACATTCTTCAAAGAAGTGGATCAGGCACTTTTGAAATTTGTTTGGAACAATAAACACCCTAGAATAGCTAAAGCAGTCATTGGGAAAAAGAATATGGGAGGAATTACTTTCCCCAACTTTAAACTGTACTACAAAGCAATAGTTATCAAAACAGCATGGTATTGGAATAAGGACAGACTCTCAGATCAGTGGAATAGGCTTGAATACTCAGAAAATGTTCCCCAGACATACATTCACCTAATTTTTGATAAAGGAGCAGGAAATCCTAAATGGAGCAAAGAAAGCCTCTTCAACAAGTGGTGTTGGCACAACTGGCTAGCCACTTGCAAAAAATTAAACTTAGACCCCCAGCTAACATCATGTACGAAGGTAAAATCCAAATGGATTAAAGACTTCGATATCAGACCCCAATCCATAAGATATATAGAACAACACATAGGCAAAACTCTCCAGGACATTGAGACTACAGTCATCTTCAAGGAGGAAACTGCACTCTCCAACAAGTGAAAACAGAGATTAACAGATGGGAATATATTAAGTTGAGAAGCTTCTGCACCTCAAAGGAAATAGTGCCCAGGATACAAGAGCCACCCACTGAGTGGGAGAAACTATTCACCCAATACCCATCAGATAAGGGGCTAATCTCTAATATATACAAGGCACTGACAGAAATTTACAAGAAAAAAACATCTAATCCCATCAAAAAATGGGGAGAAGAAATGGACAGACACTTTGACAAAGAAGAAATACAAATGGCCAAAAGACACATGAAGAAATGCTCCACATCACTAATCATCAGGGAGATGCAAATCAAAACAACAATGAGATACCACCTCACACCACAGAGAATGGCACACATCACAAAGAATGAGAACAAACAGTGCTGGCGGGGATGTGGAGAGAAAGGAACCCTTATCCACTGCTGGTGGGAATGCCGTCTAGTTCAACCTTTATGGAAAGCAATATGGAGATTCCTCCAAAAACTGGAAATTGAGCTCCCATACGATCCAGCTATACCACTCCTAGGAATATACCCTAAGAACACAAAAATACAATACAAAAATTCCTTCCTTACACCTATATTCATTGCAGCACTATTTATCATAGCAAGACTCTGGAAACAACCAAGATGCCCTTCAACAGACGAATGGCTAAAGAAACTGTGGTACATATACACAATGGAATATTATGCAGCTGTCAGGAGAGATGAAGTCATGAAATTTTCCTATACATGGATGTACACAGAATCTATTATGCTGAGTGAAATAAGTCAGAGAGAGAGAGAAAAACGCAGAATGGTCTCACTCATCTATGGGTTTTAAGAAAAATGAAAGACATTCTTGTAATAATAAATTTCAGACACAAAAGAGAAAAGAGCTGGAAGTTCCAGCTCACCTCAGGAAGCTCACCACAAAGAGTGATGAGTTTAGTTAGAGAAATAACTACATTTTGAACTGTCCTAATATTGAGAATGTATGAGGGAAATGCAGAGCCTGTTTAGAGTACAGGCAGGGGTCGGATGGGGAAGAGGGAGATTTGGGACATGGGTGATGGGAATGTTGCACTGGTGATGGGTGGTGTTCCTTTTATGACTAAAACCCAAACACAATCATGTATGTAATCAAGGTGTTTAAATAAAAAAAAAGCATAACATTAGCTCTGAACTTTTTATAGATAGCTGTACCAACCTTGAGGATGGTTCCTTCCAAACCTATTTAGCTCAGTGTTTTCATTATGAAAGTGTGTTTGATTTTGTCAAATGCCTTCTCTGCATCAATTGATAAGATTATGTGGTTTTTACCTTTATTGTTATTGAGGTAGCATATTATGTTGATTGATTTGCATATGTTGAACCATCCTTGCATCCCTGGGATGAATCTCACTTGGTCATGGTATATAATCTTTTTGATGTATTGTTGGATTCATTTAGATAAGATTTTGTTGAGAATTTTTGCATACATTTTTATTAGTGAGATTGGTCTAAAGTTTTCTTTCTATGGTGTCTTTGCCAGTTTGGGGAATGGGTGTAATATTAGTCTCTTAAAAGGACTGTGCCTGTCTTTACAATGTTTTGGAAGAGCCTGAGGATCAATGGTAGTAGTTCTTCTCTGAATGTTTGATAGAATTCACCTGTAAAATCATCTGCTTGGACTTTTGTTCTTGGGTAGTTTCTTAATTACTGTTTCAATTTCCTTAGATGTGATTGGCCTGTTTAGGCTTTCTACATCCTCCTTATTAAATCTTGAAAGATGATATTTTTCCAGAAATCTGCTGATTTCTTCTGGATCCTCTAAATTAACTGAGTACAGTTATTCATAATAAGCCCTCATGATGTCTTGGACTTCTTGAGGTTCTCTTGTAATCTCCCCCCTTTTCTTTGTGATCCATTTTTTTTGGGTGTATTCCATCGCTTCTCAGCCTTTTGGCTAAGATCAAGTGTACCTGGGTGTTTTCCCTTTTTGCTTTTGTGAGTCCTGCCAGAGCTTCGTTTATCTTGTTTATTCTTTCGAAAAACCATCTCCTGGTCTCATTGATTTTTTGTACTATTTTCTTTTTTCTATATTGTTTATTTCTGCTCTGGTTATTATTTCTTGTTTTCTACCTGCATTTGTTTTTTGTTTTTTGTTTTTTTGTTTTTTTGTTTTTTTTTTTGATGCTGTTTTTCCAGATCCTTAAGGTTTCCCTTTAAGCTTTTGATTTTGTCATTTTCTGTTTCCTTATGTATTGCTATGAGTTTGCCCCTAATTACTGCTTTTGATGCATACCACAGATTTTGAAAATTTGTTTCTTTATTATCATTTGTCTCAAGGAGTCTTTTTATTTATTCCTTGATTTCCTCTTTGATACAGCTATTGTTGAACAGCTGGTTGTTTAATCTCCAGGTGTTGGATTTTCTCCACACCTTCTTTTTACAGTTAATCTTGATCTCTGTTGTATTGTGATCTGATAGGGTGCTTCTTATAATCCTTATATTTGTGACTTTGTACAAATTAAATTTATATCCTAAGGCATGGTCTATTCTAGAGAAGGTTCCATGTGCACTTGAGAAGAATGTGTCTTCCACTTTCTCAGGATGGGGCCCTGTATAAGTCCATTAGTCCTAGATCTTCTAGTTTCTTGTTTAGGGCTCTTACCTCTTTGCTAGTGTTCTGCTTAATGGACCTGTCTAGTGGTGATACTGGTGTGTTAAAGTCTCCTACCACTATCACATTTCCTTCCATATGTTTCTCTAGGTTTATGAGAAACACCTTACATATTTTTCTGGCTCTACATTTGGTGCATACATGTTGATCAGAGCTAGTGCTTCTTAGTCTAATGTTCCCCTGATCAATAAATAGTGACCATCTTTGTCTCTGAGTACTTTCTTGAGGTTGAATGCAATCTGGTCTCATATATGAATGGCTGTACTAGCTTTTCTTGTTTTGTTTTCCACTGACTTAAATAATTAATTTTCATCCTTTTATTTTTAGCCTGTGTTTATCTTGATCTTTTAGGTGTGTTTCTTGCAGGCAGCAGATGTTTTGTTTTGTTTTGTTTTGTTTTGTTTTTTGTATTTGGGCCACACCTGGCGGTGCTCAGGGGTTACTCCTGGCTGCTCAGAAATAGCTCCTGGCAGGCACGGGGGACCATATGGGACACCGGGATTCGAACCAACCACCTTTGGTCCTGGATCAGCTGCTTGCAAGGCAAACGCCGCTGTGCTATCTCTCCGGGCCCCAACACTTCATTAGTGCTTGTGGCCTCCAGTGTTAGCCCTGACAGTACTGGGGAGGGAGTGGTTCTGGGAAGCAAACTGAAGCACCCTAACCTCTGTGCTGTCTCCCTGGTTTTAGGAATTTCACTCTTATTTCTAGAGTTAGTTTTGAGTTTCCTACATCTTCACTTAATTTGTCACTAAGTATCAAAGAATATTAGAATTCTTTGAACCCATTAAGGTTGTAGTGTAACCAGTCACATGGATAGTGCAGATAGCTAAGGAACAGAACTAGAAAATGCTTAAAAACACTCGATTATATATGAAGCATAGAATTGGGAAGCTAATTAAAAAAAGAATGGAGGCCAGAGTGATAGCACAGAGGTAGGGCATTTGCCTTGCACATGGTTTACCCAGGACACCAGGACAGACTTGGGTTCAATTCCCGGCATCCCATATGGTCCCTTAAGCCTACCAGGAGCAACTTCTGAGCGCAGAACCAAGGGTAAGCCCTGAGCACCTTGTAATAAAGCTGGATTTCTCCTGAAACTTCAACTGACTGCCTGTGGGTCATTTCTTTGCCATCATCGTGCCCCTACAGACTCACCAGCTGAAGGAGCTGCAGGTGTTGGCCTGAGAAGAGAAAGGCCTCACCACCATCCACAACACCAGGACTCAATAATGAATAATTATTACAACAGGTATAGATATAAACAGCTCTCAAAGAGGGACCAGATAAATAGTACAATGTGGGTAGAGCACTTGCCTTGCATGCAACATGCAGTCCCCTGTACTCCATTTGGCCCCTGAGTAGTGCTAGGGGCGATACCTGAGTGCAGAGCCAGGAATAAGCCCTGAGCACCGCTGGTGTGACCACAAAACCAAACGAACAACATATAAAAATCAGAAATAGTTCAAAGAGCTAATGTGTGCACTGCATGCTTCCAGCTAAAGTTCATCCGGGCTGCCCCTCTAAACTCTAAACTCCTTTCTCCCACACCTCATCATTGGCAGGATTCGGCTCTCAAACCTAAAGGAAGATGACATAGATTTAGGGTCCTTTCTAGAAAGAAAACAACAACAAACCGGATAACTCCTGCTGGAGAGATAGGTGTAGTACATGCTCCCAGAACTGAGCTGGAAGAAACCCCCGATGACCATCAGGGCGTGGCCCCAATCAAACACAAAAAAGATCATACAGATTTGGGCAATTTCTTAATTTACCCAGATTTAGCAAATTCTAAAAATATTTTTTTTCTAGAAGTCAGTTTTCTTTATTTAAAGCAGGGTTTGGGTTTTTTTTTTTTTTTTTTAATTATTTGAGGCCCCTCTCTCCTTGGACCCTTCAGGCTCCTTTAATTCCTTAGCTTTGGCTATAAACCGTCTTTTCCTTTGGACTCTAAGTCCTTAAATGTGATTTTTTCTCCTCATCTCTCCGAAGTGATTTGGTTTGTTTCATCCACAAAGCCAGAAAAAAAGAAAAAGAAAAAAGGGCGGGGTGGGAAGAAGGGAGGCGGATAGTCCTCTGCCTCCCTAAAAAAAGCAAACCCTGCCACTTCATTCCCCTGGTGGCCAGCAGAGAGGCTGGGGGTGAGGAGGCAGGGAGAAGAAGGCAGCGAGGCTTGGTGGTCTTTGGGGGGAAGAAGACCTGGGGATCCGACGACCTCTGAGCCCTGCGTGGTCCAACGCTCCCGGGCCGAGGCTAGACTTGGGTACGGCCCGGAGCAAGCTGGGTGCAGGAGCTGGGTGCAGGAGCCGGTGCAAGAGCTGGGTGCAGCGGCTGGGTTGCAGGTTTCCCTATCGTAGGACTCTCGGGTGCCAGCTGCTGCTCGCCGCTGCTGCTGCTGCCGAGTGCCAGAGCTCCGGCTCCCGGGTGCCAGGAGGTTGCTGCACTTCGGCGCTACTGCAGAGGGAGCTGTCCAGCCAGGTTGCTCCGCCGCTGACGGAGCCCCGCTCCCTCTTGCCGCCTCTGGGCCCGCCCGCCGAGGAGGGGCTCCAGGCCGCGCCGACAGCTGCTTCCTGCTTCCCGGGAGCTCCGCGTGTTCCCTCCCCATCGGTCGCCCGCCCGCCCGCCCGCCCGCCCGGAGCCCGCCGCCGTCCGCCCGCCCGCCCGCCCGCCCGGCCTCCTGCGCGCATCCCAGCCGCGTCCTGCTGGCTCTGCTCTGCCGGGCTCGCTCGCCCCTTTCTGGCTTTCTCTCTCTCTGCTCCCGGAGCCTGCGCCCCGCACGCCGCCCCTCCTGGCCTGCCCGCCCAGCCATGCTGTCCTCCTTCCAGTACCCCGACGTGTACCGCGACGAGAGCTCCGTGAGTCGCACCCCGGCCCCTTCCCTGCGGGGGCCCCGCAGCCCGGCTCCGCGAGGGTGGGCGCCGCCCGCAGCCCCGCTCCTCCCCTCCCCTCCCCCCGGCCTTTGTTTGGCAGAACCGAGCTGGGGGGGTTCGGGGTTCCCTCCCGTGCCCACCCAGCCCCGGCGCCTGTCCCCTCTGCAGGCTCAGCGCAGGAGCCCCTCACTCCCGCCCCGGGGCGCCCTGCCACGCGTGTCCGCGTCCTAGCACCCGCGGGGGCCCGGCACACGCCCCAGGGCGCAGCACTCGTCGCCCAGGAGGGAGTGGGCGCACGGAGCGTGTCCCTGCTTGTGCCCGGGAGGGGCTCTCCTGAAAGATGGGGAGGGGGTACCCCCGTGCCCAGGAGGCCCCCCCCATCCATACCCCCCCACCGGAAAGACGAAATCAAACTTTTACCACTTGCACGTGGAAAAAGGAGGAAAAAATAGACTTAAGAGTCGAAGTTCATTCATTGCATTCCCAATTGCATTGTGTTATTGGGGAGTCACCCCGGCCCCCCAGATCCGGAGCTGGAGCTAGAGCTGGACTTGGAGTTGGGGCCCAGGGGAGAAAACCCAAACCGGGATGATGAGCCTGACTGAGGCTGTGGAAGGCGGAGTCGAGACCCCACGGCTTTGTCGGACTCCTCCCAAGTTTTCCCCCCAACACGAAGGAAGGGGATTCTTATGGGGAGATCGTTCGTTGATGGTACTCGAATTCTAGAAGGCTTTGAGAAGGAAGAAACATGACCTTGCTCGGAAGTTTGCAGTTTTAGCTCATATTTGTGTAACCCAGTGGAGATCTGGAGGGGAGAATTCTGGGCAAATACCTTTTGCGTTTAAAAAATTCATTTGGCCTGTTCGTTTGGAGTGGATTCAAATGATGTAGGCATGGTTCTCTGAGGACTGGTCAAATTTTTGAGGTTACGTGTGTGTGTGTGTGTGTGTGTGTGTGTGTGTGTGTGTGTGTGTGTGTATGTGTGTATGTGTGTGTGTGTGTTTATGTGTGGAGACTTCACTGGACCACTGTGTGTGTATATATATGTATGTATGTATGTATGTGTATGTGTATGTGTGGAGACTTCACTGGACCACTCCCAGGGTCACCATGGTCTATTTACAGCTTATTAACTTAATCTAAAAGCCCTGACAACGCTGCTACTTGTGGTTCAAAGGGTCGTTTATTTGTACCTGGGTGGAAAGTGATCCTGGTGGAGTAGAGATGAGGACAGACCAAGTAAGAAGACCTGAGTGCTAGTTCTGGATGTGTCACTCAGTATCTGGATGCCCTCTGGAATATCACTTACATGTTCAGGTTTTTTTCCTCTTATATTAGGGCTGTCTTAGTTAACCTCTGGGGTCTGCAGTAAGATCCTCTCTGCAACCTTATTTCTTCATTCATATAGTGCTTCAGGTCTGCAGCAGAGCACCACCAGACTTTAGTCATGAAAGGATGTGTCTCTTTGGATGCTTGGTGATCTGAATTTTCAGGATAGATAAAAATAGAAATTCTTATGTGGTTTGATAAGTTCAGTTTTAGAGTTGTGGGAGTGGGATGCTTCATTTTTCTCTCCTCTGGGTTACAAAATTCCTGCAATTCATTTCTCCTCTTAATATTCCTCAAGGAGTTGAGTGAAGACTTTATGAATATGATGAAAGAGATGATGAGCCATGAACTTGGAAGGATAAACTATCAATTTTAATACTCTGAATTTTTCTCACTCAAGAAATTATGAAAACTCTAAGCCTTAGAGCCAAAGGACAGTCCTGGCCATACTGGGTTCTGGGATCCACTTTGTCTATTATCTCAGCCTACGTGGTCTCTCAGGGGCCTGATTGCTAAGCCCTGGTCTTAGTTAGGCCTTTGTTCAAATTGTAGCTGAATTTCTAGGAGGGAGTCCTGTTTCTTCAAAGCATGTTTTGGAGATCTGTTAGCCCCAGACTGGCTGGCTGTCTCCCAAACAGGAGCTTGTGACCCTGGTTGGTCGAGAGAGCTCGTCCTTCCCTAAGGAGCTGAAATAGCACTTCTTAGATACTGCTGTCAGAAAACTCGGGCCTGGCACACGGATTGAGTATGTCTGGGCAAGAGTTATAGTACAGTTGTTGGGGCCCTTGCCGAGCTGGCCAGGTGTGATGCCAGAGCTCAGGTGGGGACACCTCCCCCCAAAAAAGAGTATTGGATAAGATGAGAACGTAGTATATGGGCTTAATTTATAAGGGAAGAGATAATATGTGAATTGAGCTCAGAAGTTGGCCAGGTGGTTAAGGTAAGAATGTATTCCTGGCTTCTGTGTCACCGAAATAAAACCATTAAACAGGCCTTAACAATTACATTTATTTGCAGGCTAGCGGGACTGTGTCTAGAGCTTCATGGGTGGATTAATTTAAATTGGTAGATTGGAAATAGAAACAAGAAAATCTAGCAAGGATAGGTGTGGTTGACCTGTCTGCTGCAAATTCAAGTCTGCCCTTTATTCTGAGTTGTTGGAAAGTTAGCACAGACGAAATCCTGACTGACTTACCCGAGTATTTAGTTTTAAAGCATCTTGAGGGCTTGCTTGATCACTGATGAGAGCATTAGATATGGCATAATTTCAATTTCGGGCATATGGCAGAGACCACCCATCTCTAGGCTACTGTTTTCTGAAAGAAACATAGAAGAGGTGTCTTGGCTCTGAGATTGTCTGTCGGATTGTCCTGGCATCTGTTTCTTGTTCTGATTTAAAATGCCTGGTCAGTCACTGAGTGCAGTGTGTCTGGACCTTGATACTGATTCTGGAGGGGTTGGGTGGCATTTCCCTCTTAATAAACCAGCTGAGGAGGTTCACGGCATCATCCCGGGGTTTGAGTTAGGGTCGGACTCAGCCACCTGGCTCAGCTCATTAACCAGAAGTTAAATCCTCAGACTTAAGGGTCAGCTTAGGGTGAATCACAGATCTTCTCTTTTTAACTACCTGTATTTGCAGAGCTCTTGCTCTCCAGATTTGGTTTCTTTGTCTGGCAAATATGTTAGTAATAATCTTATCCCAAGGGATGGATGAGACATGGCTGAAGTCTGTGGCATTGTGCTTAGCTCTATGATTCTTGGGTTAGCAAGTCTGGGGTCTTTATTCTGATTAACCTCTCAGCTCACCATGATTCCTGGATTAACAGTAAATCTGAGGTTTTTATCCTGATTAACCTCCCTGAATTGCATTCTGTAAAATGTATGATAGGGGTTTCATCCCTGCCCTTCCAGGGTGCCACAGTGCATATTCATTGTTTCTGACTTTGGGTCTGGCACTTCGCAACACCTTCACTTAGTGATAAAATTAACGTTTCAGTTAATCTTTTCCACTTCCACTAAGTCGATGTGTCTGAATTTTTAGTATAACATCATAATCAAGGAACTTTTATAAAGCATCTGATCCATCCCTTCTAAGGAATATTTGGGGACAAGATATTGAAGATTACTTTTGGCTTTGAAGCCCTCCTTTTTTTGACATCTCATCCCTGTGACTCTAAAAAGGTTGAATTGGGAGATGCCTCATAACCTTCTTTTATTTTAGTTTCTATTTTTGGTTTTTGGGCCACACCCAGTGGTGCTCAGGGTTTTACTCCTGGTTCTGCTCTCAGAAATCACTCCTGGCAGGCTTGGGGGCCATATGGGATGCCGGGGATCAAACCTGGGTCAGCCTTCTGCAAGGCAAATGCCCTACCCACTGTGCTATCACTCTAGCCACATTTTAATTTTATTTTATTTTTGATTGCTTCATAGCATTAACATTTTCTGATCTTTTGATCAGGAAATGGTGGTTACTTAAAGCATATTTAATACCTCTTTAAAGTGTATAAAATGCAAAAGACTTGCAGATGAGAAGAAATGATAAAAAAACTTTCAGTTAGTAGTAGCAATCAGCCAGAATTCAGGAAGATTTTGACGAAGGCTGGCAAGATGGTTATTTTATGAGGACTCATCAGGAGTATTTTCAGTCTAATCTTACACTTACTTATGCTTGTCAGACAGTTGTCTCTAATGAGACCTGTTCCTGAATGTTTCCTGTTTAGCTGCTCATTTTTCTAGGTGTATAATTCCCCAGGTGCCTGCTCATCTGATTGCAGATGTGGGCAGCTGTAAGCCCCTTTCAAAGCCTGATCCTCTGAACCTGGTGTTCATTATGTTCCCAGCAGTAGAAGCAGCACATCCTTTCTCCAGGGAAATGTTTGCTTTTCTTGAAGAAGAGTCCGTGCTTTCTGCTCTTATAGAACAAAGCAAGAAGTCATTAAAACTTTAGTCCACAGGTTGGACTGAAAATACAGCGGGGTAGAACATTTGCCTTTATGCAGTCTACCCAGTCTATTCCTATGCCAGTCTATTCCTGGCATCCCATATGGTCCCATAAGCACTACCAAGAGTAATCCCTGAATGTAGGGGCAAGTTAGTATAGGCAGATGTGGCTCAAACACCCCCCAATCCCCGAAAAATGTTGAAAATTTAACCCAGACCCAGGTGGTCTTCCTGGCCTCTTACACAAGAAACCTTAATTGAGGATAATTTGGAGAGGCTTCTTTCACCTTCTGACCCTTTGTTTATCTTTTCAGATCTCCAGTGAAAACTTTTTTCTTAGGGTGATTTGATTTCTCTGAAATCCTGCCAACATTGATTCTTGGGGCAATTTGGGCCGATGTGGTGCTAGTGCATGAAATGGGGGTGTTTTTAGTTGTCCCTTTCCTATTCATTGCATTCAGGAAATATTTTATTGGGAATAGAACACTAATAATCTGATGCTAAATTCTGTCTTTTGCAGGTACAGGATTACCATGGACATAAAATCTCTGACCCTTATGTGTGGCTTGAAGACCCTGACAGTGAGCAGACAAAGGTAATTGGTGCTCAGAATTAAAGATGAGGTCCTGGGAAGCCAGCATCTAGATCTCAAAACTCCAGGCCTGTCTCTGGCTTCTCCTTCTTGATATTCTTACTGAGAGATGGTGGACATACTTGTTGGTCTAAATTTTAGTTAGTTTCATGGAGAAAAGAGGAAGCTTTTTTTGGGTTGGTATGAGAGGATCATATAACTGTTGTCACTGACATTGATGGTGTATAATGAGACTAGGAACCATGTGTTAAATTGGAAATATTAGAAAAACAGTTGTTTTTTTGTTCTGTTTTGTTTTTTACTTAGAGGAAATTGAAAACTTAGAGGAAAAATTATGTGAAGAAAGAATAATTGCCTGGTAACATTTTTTGCAAAGGGAAAAAAATCTTCATGTTAAACAAATATGGGTTTGAACTTAGTACTGGTTTTTGATTGCTTATTGATTTTATTATTTATTTTTCCATTTTTGATTTCTGGGACACACCCAATGATACTAAGGGGTTACTCCTGGCTATTCACTCAGAAATCGCTCCTGTCTTGGGGGACCGTATGGGATGCTGGGGATGAACCCAGGCTCATCCTGGGTCAGCTGTGTGCAAAACAAATGCCCTACTGCTGTGCTATCACTCCAGCCTCTGCTTATTGATTTTAATGCAACAATAATAAAAATTTATAAAAATGTTCTCATATAGAAATAAGGGGTTGGAAGGAGAATTTTCTGCTTGATCTGAAAATACAAAGCTTTCCTCTTTTTTTTAGGGAAACATATTGCATCTTAATGGAAGTCTCATTTCATGGGAAGTTGCCTTTAAAAGGCATAGCCCATAGTTTATTTTCTCTCATTGGAGTGTCCAGGATTTATACTTGATTTATGTCTGTTGTATGTGGTTAACTTAATTTAATTGAGTGAATGGTCTTTAATTTTTGGATGTATCAAGTTCCTTGACTCTCTTATATAAAATCATGTATAGATAGTAGTAAAAAGAAGATGAAGAATGCATATTTTAATACATCACCATTTTAGAAATTTGTCTCTGCTTAGATTCTTACTGAAATTAAAAAATAATTTTTCAGACAAAACAAGGTTAGATTCTAGTGTTTTAAAGGCCTGTGACTTGGAAAACCTGCTCCCTGAATTTGGGTTGGCCAGGGAAACTTTCTTTCTTAATATAAACCTTGCCAGTGGGATTGAGATTCTCCCTTTACCAATTACCCTACTACTACCTCCATCCCTCTCTCCCTAGTCAGTAAATTGCAGCGTTCTTTACCTTCCTATCCTTGGGAAATAGTTGATAGGAAAAAGACGGGTGAAGCGCTCAGCCAGCCACAGTGATCTCTGGAAGAGGAAAAACCAGAGGCAGAAAAAGTCACCTGCTCAAATAAATCTCAATAATTTTTCTCTTCTTCCTTTGTTCCCACCTATTTTCTTGCTGTTTTTTTTTTCCTCACCAGTTCTTTGTAGCATTTCTCTCCTCCTCTGCCAGTTATAGAAGCTCTAAGACCATCTTCTCTATTCTATGGCACACACCACCAATAGAGATATCACCTGTCTATTTACAGTATTTTTTTCTAGGTTATTTTTTGTTTTCAGAAAAGAAAAAGATCTCCTGAGTGGAAATCATCAGTATTTTGTGTTTTCATTTTTCTTTTTAAAAGTGTTAGGTTTTAGGGCTAGGTGATAGACAAGTAGATATTCTCAAGAAACATTTAGTTTTCTTTGGAAGTAGGCAGGAGCTATAGAGCAGCAGGGAAGGTTGAAAGGAACAGGGGCAGGGATGGGATTGGCTTTGCCATAGGTGACCTTGATTGTACACCAAGGGCTGAGCAAAGAGAGATGCTCTGAGCTTAGAGAGTTACCGTGCTTTGTAACCTAAGATGGGTGCAAAGCAGTAAGAGAGAGAATGGAGAGCCTCTGTAGCTCTTGGAAATTGCCTCCAAGTTTCTCAGCTACTCTGGGGCAGTGGTCGGCAACCTTTTTTTTCAACTGAGCCAAATCTCGCCAAAACCACGATTGAAATTTATTTTGAGAGCCACATTTTTTTTTTTTTTTTTGGTTTTTGGGTCATACCCGGCAATGCTCAGGGGTTATTCCTGGCTCTGCGCTCAGAAATCGCCTCCGGCAGACTCGGGGGACCATACTCGGGGGATGCCGGGATTCCAACCAGTGACCTTCCGCATGCAAGGCAAATGCCTTACCGCTGTGCTATCTCTCCAGCTCCCATTTTTTTTTTTGTTGTTTGTTTTTGTTTTTGGGTCACACCCGGCAATGCTCAGGGGTTATTCCTGGCTATACGCTCAGAAATCGCCCCCGGCAGGCTCGGGGGACCATATGGGATGCCGGGATTCCAACCAGTGACCTTCCGCATGCAAGGCAAATGCCTTACCGCTGTGCTGTCTCTCCAGCTCCCTTTTTTTTTTTTTTTTTTGGTTTTTGGGTCACACCCGGTAGCACTCAGGGGTTACTCTTGGCTCTATGCTCAGAAATCGCTCCTGGCAGGCTCAGGGGACCATATGAGATGCCAGGATTTGATCCATCGACCTTCTGCATGAGAGGCAGATGCCTTACCTCCATGCTATCACTCCGATCCGAGAGCCACATTTTTACAACCGAAAATACATAGGATGGTACGCACAGAAAGTCTCACCCCCCGATACCACATGACCCGACTGGAGCTGTGTGCACACAGGGCGGGCACTGACAGAGGCTAGATGCAGAGTCCTGACTCCTGGAGCGGCCGCCCGGCACACAGAAGAGCCAAATTAAAAGTGTAAAGAGCCACATGTGGCTACCCGACCACTGCTCTGGGGTATTGGATGCAACCTGGACTTACTTCACCATTGATGATAACAGTGATTTAGCCGTGTCAGAGTGCTTTTTTATGTGTTAATGATTATACTTCTTGCTGTTCTTTATTTGATAATGACTAGATTTGTGGATGTTAACCCACTTATTAGTGGATGAGACTTTGCTAATTAATGATACTACACTCGGTATTTGTCAGAAGCTAATGAATGATACTAGAATATAGACTTGTTTTCGTTAATATTGGAAAGCTTCCTTTGAAGGCTAACTGAACCAGGTACTTTTCTGGCTTTAAACATCCTCTTAACTCTGACTCTAAATTAAATCACAGGATCATTGTTTTGAGTGACTGCATGAGTAATATATTTGAGGTCACTAAGCATGGATGGAGCCAAGAGTGGCACCTAAGTGGTTACCACTTCACATTTAAAAAAATAATAAAAGAAAAAAGTCTGGAATAGGAGCTTTGGGATTACAAATGAAAAGAATGTCTGTCTGTATTTGCTGAAAGACTTCGTAGTGGTCATGTGGACTCTGGGCTGGACCCTCATTCCCATGCTGACCTGGTTAGTCCTCAGGCATCTATGCATGTTCTGCATTCTCTCTTCATTGCTCTGTTTTGTTGCTTGTGGCTGACAAGGCTCTCACGTCGTCTGGTATCTGATGGGTCAGATCCTGTTCAGATCATGTGATTCTCTAAAGATTTGGAAAGTAATTAAGACATTTCCTACTGGTACCTTTAGCCTATAGCACAAAAGGGTGTGAGCCCTAGAGAAGAGACTTTTCACATAGCTTCGGAAATGAAAGGGAAAAGGTGCTTGTTACCTTTCCAGGTGAAAACTAGTAAGGAAGGGAGGACCATATGTACCTTTGTTACACTGAAATCTGAAATACTAATGGGAGGTCTTTAATTTCCAGTTTAGCATAGTGTTTCCTAAAGCTTGTGATACCACCCCAAACACATCCACACATACATACACATCCACACATACATTCACCCCCACACTTGGTGGAGGAATGATTAAGGGAGGTGGGAGTACCCTCAGGTGAGATGGGTGTATTTATTCACTGAAAGAAGGTAGATTTCTAGAAGGCCACTGAGAGATTTCTAAAAAGGGAGTGTGGCCTGTCAAAGTTTGGGAGCCTTTGGTTTAGCACAGGGGTCTCAAACTCGCGGCCTGCGGGCCATTTGCAGCCCTCCATACAACATTTTGTGGCCCGCGGCTAGCCTTCAAATATCACAGTATTCGCGATTATTTGCTTACCGAATAATCGCAATAAAAATCGCATTAGTATGAAAAAAATCACATTAAACATTCGCATACCCCGAGCAGTTCCGTTTGGGGTATGCAAGTGTTTAATGAGAATTTTTTGCGATTTTTTTCTTACTAATGCGATTTTTTATTGCGAATATTCGGTAAGCGAAATCCCTTATGCGGCTCTGCCTCACCCTGACTTTGCCTCCTGCAGCCCCCAGGTAAATTGGGTTTGAGACCCCTGGTTTAGCATCTAATAGAGGTTATTAATATCTGGCAGCCCCTGCTGTCAGAAACATCGAGTCTTTTTGTTTATAAAGCATCTGCAAATTTGTAACAAAATTCTCGGAAGCAGTTTTAGGGCATTGATTCTGGATGAATCCCTTTAAGCTATCAAAGCCTTCAAAACTTTTATAGCAGGTTCAAGAGTCTATTCAACTCAAGTGATTCTCAGAGATAAAACTAACCTTGATACAAAAATTCAAGAGATTTTGTAAAGATGAAACAGTATACCAGAACTGCTTAGTACATACAGATAGTGTGCTGCATATCTGCTTCAGATTTTCCAGTAGCCATGTTGAGATAATAGTAAAAAAAATAACCAGGTGGAATTGGAGTACTGTATTTTACTTAATGCTCAAAAATTATTATTCATAATGTAATTAATATAAAATATCATTAAGATATTTACCGTATTTTCCGACGTATAAGACGACTTTTGAAACAAAAAAGAAGTCAACCGAATCGGGGGTCGTCTTATACGCCGAGTATATCCCGAAAATGTTTCAATATGCCGCTAAACGAAAATTTCTGAATATTGCCACAAAACAAATTTTCCAACTCGATCCTGCACCAATCACTGCAAGGCTGCTCGGACCGCCTCTCTAACTCAGCCAATCCAAGCAGGCTTTTTATGCATGAAAATTAGACAACGTTCTGGACCCGAATCTACACTGTCAAAAGTCTGCTCAGATTGGCCAGAGTCAGAGAGGAAGTCTATTACAGAATATCCTTTGAACTTTTGCTTGTTGTGATTGGCTCACTGGTACATACAGTTGCAGCACAAGAACGTTCTGTTTGATACAGTGAATATAGGCCTAAACCTATGTTTTAACTGCAAAATTAGGGGGTCGTCTTATATGCCGGCAAATACGGTACCATTTAGGCCAAAATGATGGTACAGCAGGTAGTGTGCTGCTTGTTTAGCATGCAGCCGACCCAGTTTTGAGTCCTGAGCACTGCCACTCTATGCACTGAGCATAGAGCCAAGAGTAAGCTCTGAGCATAAACATATGTGGCCCCCCCAAAAAATTGAATATTCATTTTAAAAAAATCCAATGTGTTTTAGCACACATATATCAAGTGATCAACCATAGATTGACTGGTGGCTACCATATTAGACAATGAATTTGGAGACCAGCGTTTAATGTAATAGATGTAAAGAATACAAAAGTCAGCAGACTTTTAAAAAAAAAATCACAATTTGTCTCAAGAAACTAAGAATAGTCTACTACTAATATATCTAATATATTAAACTATAATTATCCTATGAAATAAAAATTTAAAACCTAAAATAGAAATACATTTGCCTTAGCATGATGACCCCTCTCATTAAAGCAACTGAAGTACAAGGCTAGAATGTTTATTAACACTACTTCTTTGATTTGTTTGCAAACCTTTGAACTTTGAACACTTCAGTAGAACATAAACTAAAATTTGAGGCCAAGAAAAAAAAGTTTTGGACTGTCAATTATATGAGTAGACAATGTAAGAGAATTAACTAAAAACTAAAAAATAACTAAAAACTAATAACTAAAAACTAAAAAAAATAACTAAAAACTAGCATTAATGAATTCTACAAAGTAAGTATGTGTAAAATAAACATGCAGCGAGTAGCTCTTATGTTTAGCTTTAATCATGAAACATCCTGCCAGGTAATAACAGTGAAGAAACTTGAAATTGAAGAAGGCTTGAAGACTATAGGGGAAATAATAAGGTCACTTCAAAAATAAGGAGATCTAGCAACATGTTATTTGGTGATATTACTTTTAACTAAAATTTTTTTTTCGGGCCACACCCATTTGATCCTCAGGGGTTACTCCTGGCTAAGCACTCAGAAATTGCCCCTGGCTTGGGGAGACCATATGGGACACCGGGGATCGAACCGCGGTCCTTCCTTGGCTAGCGCTTGCAAGGCAGACACTTTACCTCTAGTGCCACCTCACCTGCCCCTTAACTGAAAATTTTAAAAGAATCTTCAGTTCCCACAAAGTTTAGTGTTTAAGGAGAATATGGTGACTTTGCTTGAGGGAGTAAAAGGTGCATCTATTAAAACATAGGTTGTGGGGCCGGGCGGTGGTGCTAGAGGTAAGGTGCCTGCCTTGCCTGCGCTAGCCTTGGATGGACCGCGGTTCGATCCCCCGGCATCCCATATGGTCCCCCAAGCCAGGAGGGACTTCTGAGCGCATAGCCAGGAGTAACCCCTGAGCGTCATCGGGTGTGACCCAAAAACCAAAAAAAAAAACAAAAAAAAAAAAACATAGGTTGTAAAAGAAAATAATAAAGGTACCTGACATATAGGGGCCAAGGGGTAGAAGGGAAAATGGGGACATCGGTAGAGGGAGTGGACACTGGTGAAGGATTGATGATGGAACATTGTATGCCTGGTACTTATGATGAAATCACGATGCTTCAAAAAAAAGAGGGCAAGGCAGACCCAATTTAGCAATTGAACTTGACAGCATAGGTCAGGTTTGGGTAGGCAGCTGTGGAGATTCAATATTGAAGCCAAGTAGAAGTAATGTAGTTGCGTATTAGATCAACCTGGCTTCCTTAGGGGGTAAAATATCGATATGGTTAAGAGTGCAATTCTGGGGTGGGGTATATAGCTCAAGTGATAGGTCACATGCCTAGTATGTTTGATCCCTGGCACTGTGGACCTGGAGTTTGATCCCTGCACTGTGTGCCACTGGCCCAGCTCTCTTCTCTCTGGCCCTAGTAGGTTCCCAACATGTCAGGCATGAGAAACATATAATCTAAAACCATAGAAAAGCCAGCCCAGATGGAAGATGGTGGCAGGCCTGAAAGAGGTCTCAGTTATAAGTGTATTTTGAAGGTAGCACTGGAAGAATTTAATGACAGGCAAGATGTGGATATGGAGGAAGAAAAACATACGAGACTGTGGGTGGGAGAGATGATAGAGCAGGAAGGCACTTGCCTTCAGCATGTATCCTGGAAGGGTGTGAACCATAGTGCAATCTCACCAGTCTAAATAGGTCACCCGGAAACCTAGGAAGTTTTCAACATAAGGTGCCAGAGGGGGAGGTAGGTGTCATTAAAAGTGATTTTCAGTATGTGGGATTACTGGGGTTGGTCTGATTTTACCTCACTCAGTATATACCTCATTACTCATTGATTGGAAACATCTTTGAATGTAGCACCTTGGATTGATGTTGAGACCGCCTGGTCCCACCTCCAGGTGTGGTCATTTTCCCTCAGATTAAATACTTGGATTGGGTGGAAGTCATTCTCCTTCATTGTGGGACCTCCGAGAACTAGCTGCTTCATAGAAACAAAGAGCAGATAGATGTAGGGGAACTCCTGAAAATCCTTTATCTCCCTTCTTGCATGTAGGTGTGAATTATTTTCCAGACTGCCATTTGCTTCCAGACCCTAATCTCTCCAGTATTCTAGTGTTTGCACCTGAAGACTTTATTTAATATAGCAGTGGTCAGATTGAAGAATTTAGCTAACAGGTCCCAATAGGCTGCCCATTCTTCTCTTTCAACTGGCATTTCCAACTTGTTCTTTTTAGGTCAGGGTAGATAGTTCAGTAAACTTATCAGACCACCATGTTTTAACCCTGAGGTCACTGGAAAAGTATCCCAATAACAGTAGTATGCACACACACACACACACCCAGTCTAATGACATTGGCTTGCATGTAGCTGACTTCATCTTTTTTATGGCCTAAATGTTTCTTTGGTACTTGTTCCTGTTCTCCATGACAAGCAGGTGATCCCCATGACCCACACTGTCTTACTTTGTCTCTCTTATTTTCTGTCTCCTGGCCCTTGGAGATGTGTCTCATTGGGATCTTACTTGGATCTGATCCAGAGATCATTCTGTATCTTATCCTCTCCATCTGACATTGCTTTACATGATTCTCTCCAGTTCCATCTATGCAGCAGAAGATTTGCTTTTATTATAGCTGAATGATATTCCATTGTGTATTTATGCCATAGATTTTTTTTATCTGATCATCTCTTCTTGAACTTTGAATTGTTTCTAGAAGTCAGCTATTGTGAATAGTGCTGCAGTTAACTTAGGAGTACAAATGTCTTTTCTGAATAGAATCTTTGGACCCTTGGGGTAGATGCCAAAAGTGGAATTGCATTGCTTACATTTTTTTTTGAAAGTGTTCACACTGTTTTCTAAAATAAAACTACAGAGCTAGTTGTGTTTGTTCTTTGTGATGTGTGCCATTCCCACTTGGTGTGAGATGATAGCTCATTGTTTTGATTTGCATTTCCCTGATGTGTTGCAGAGCAGTTTTTCCATATACTTATAATGATCAGTATGTCTTCCTTGATTAAGTATTTATCTCCTTGCCTCATTTTTTGATGAAGTTGGTTTTTCTCTTGTCCATAGTCTTAAAAAAAAGTATAGCTTGTTCATTCCACAGATGAGCCTCATGTGCAGGGGATTCAAGAGACTTATGTGTATGCTGGGGCACATGGAATGTGCTAATGATTTTCTTGTCAAGTCTTGCTCTCTGGTTACTATGCAGTTCCAAAAAGGGATTTTTTTTCTTGACTTTTCTGTTATTGGTTTGATAGCACAACCTTCTAGAAGTGACTTCTTGAGTAGTCTGTTATTCCATCTGCCATAGCTATGGCCTCACAATTGTTTTTCGAATTTCAGAAGTTGAGTCAGAAATACAACCTTTTCTCTTAGAGGCTTTTACGATTTGTAGGGGAGTCAAAAAAAAAAAAAAAAAAAAAAAAAAAGGAACAATTTAGACCTTTCCAAGCTACCTACCTGCCTTGTAGGACATTGCTAGGTGTGACTTCCACAGAAACCATATGAGTCTCTTAATAGTGCTTCTCAGTGTAGACTTTGTTCCAGGTGAAGTGTTTAAACTAGGTCACAGACAATCTCAAAACTGTGGTAGCGTCCCTTTTAATTGGTGTTGTGTCAACCCCACTGGTCATACTGGACTGGGACTCATCCTTCCACACTTAATGTTTGAACCTGGCTTGAGAATCACATTCCCTCTGTAGTAGAAATAGGAAATGCTTTAGATAAATATTTTACTACACTATTCTCTCAAACCCCAAGACTTTAGAGTCTGAAGTGTGTTACCACTACTCATGAAAATATGCCCTCGTATAGTTTACAAACATACTTCTCACAAATCACACTGCAACATAGGAACTTAGGGAACAACTTCCTTTTGCTCTGTAGATTTACCCCAAGGATGAGGAGGTTTGAGGGGCAGAGCCATCTACTTCCTTTTTCTGGCTTCCAACAACAAAACATTGGATGCCAAATTGATTCTGGCCCAGTAAGGTCAACCAGGAATTGATGAATGGACTAAAGGAGCCAAACGTCGTGTGGTCAGGAGCTCTATAACTCTAGTGCTTCAGAGTAGGATTGTTGTCCTCTTGTCCCCAGAATTGTTTAACGGTATTGGTGACCAGCAGAACCACTGTGACTGTGTGTACAAATGTCACAGGAGAGGGAGCCAGACTGTGCTTGTCAAGCAGCCATGAAAAACAGATTTAATTGATGCATAGGGGATCCTCTGGCTTCAGAAGCTGCAGGACAGCTCCCCTAAGAGGGATGGAGGACTCTGAAGGGAGAGGGGTTGCTGCCTCCAGTGTGAAAGCAAGACAGCAAGGAATTCACATTCTGACCCTGGAGGTCCAGAGACTGGAGAAGGAAGAGTGACTTAGCTAGCTTCAAAGCTGCTGGGATCATGGCCAAAAGGAGACTGAGCCACATTTTGAGTCATGGCTCTGGCTCCAGCCTGCTCATTGTTAAGGAAAGGTCCAATATCAAAGACTAGGAGATGCTGAAAATGCTGGTTTGTTCAGTACTGGTGCTTTCCTTGTAAGCACTTCCTTGGCTCTGCTTTCCTCGTCAGCAGTGATTCTCCCCAAAGTGGTTGATACACCTGAGAGTGCTGAAAAGATCCAGGGCAAGCAATAGGGGCCCTAGGTACAATTGGGGACATTTTCTGTTAGCTTAGAGAAGGTATATTCCAGAAGGAATTGGTTGTTGAGCAATTTTGCTGAGTAAGAGACAATTAGCCAAATCAATTTGGAAACTTCTGAATGTAAAGATTTTGTGTGACAAACACTGACATCAGTGTGGTATCATTAGAAGAATTGTAACAAAATTAATAAATAGCTAAGATAATAAGTCTGACTTCCCAGCCTCATCTTTCTCTTACTTAGATACCTAATCCCATTCACCACTTTTTTCTTTTTCTTTTTTTCCCAATGTCCAGGGCACAACCCAGTCAAAACATTCACTGCGACACTTGCTAAAAATGCAAATGCCCACCTTTAACTTTTTGGGGGAAACAATGATATGATTGATGCACATCCAATGATGCTGGAGGATCTGACTGTTGCAAGTAGTGCCTTCCCTGCCTTCTTTCTTTGGCCCCCAACCTCTCTCTTTGAAACATTTGATTACGGTACTTTGAAATTTGTTTTAGAAATATGTTTTCCAAGTATCTTGAGTGGTAAATCTTAAGATACAGAGAGCTCAAAGAAGATGCTCTAGAGAATGTTTGGGCATGATTAGAGACTTAGAATTAGACCTTTAATTTGTAAAGCATCTAATTTATAAAACATCTAATAGATGTTTCCCTGTTATTAACATGCTTACCCCTCTATTGGAGGGATACATCACTGGGAAAACTTCAGGATTGTCCTGTACTATATTTTAGGACAAGCTGTCATTTGAAAATGAGCTTGCCATTTGCTAAGCTAGCTATAGACTTGAAGAATAAAGTCACATGAGTACAAATTGATTTTTCTGAAGCTTTGTAAAATCTCCTACTTTCTTGGTTTTGTCCCTGTTACTGCCTGGTTTGAATTATACACTACCACTAAACTAGGTATGTCTTAACTTTCTGCCTCTATTAGCCTAGACCTTTTTATATCCTGCTTGTGCTCGCTCATCCCCCCCCCCCCACCCAACCCCCTACAGCTAGCCACTAATGAGAACCCTTAGGGATTTTGGAATCTGTTTAGGGGAAACCATTAATGTATAATTGCAGTAATTTACTAAGAAGCTTTAGAAGTAGAAAAGCAAGTTTGAATCTTGAATCTTCACAGTTTAAACAATGTATGCATCAGTTTGTCTTTTTTTTTTTTTAAGTCTAAGCTGTCATTTTTTCTGAATTATAATATGGAGAAAACCACTGTATGAACTGTGGTGAAAATTAAGTAATGGGTTTTGAACCGTGCAGCAAAGTGGTAGACATGCTTAATGAATGACTGCAATTGCATTTATAATTGAGCAGTTTAAATGACTTGGAAATGATCTTCATATAATTTGAAAGTCCTTATGTTTAGAGCTGTTTGGGACAAATTCCCTTATTGCATTTAATTCTTGGTCTCTTTTCTTTTAGTTCCTTTTGTGGTTATTGCTTTGTTCCCATCTTCCATTTGGATCAATTTGTACTTCCCAGCAAATTGTCCATATCATTGAAATTTTAAAATTTACTAGTGGTGGGGCCGGCGTGGTGGTGCTAGAGGTAAGGTGTCTGCCTTGCCAGCGCTAGCCTAGGACGGACTGTGGTTCGATCCCTGGTATCCCAGATGGTCCCCTAAGCCAGGAGCGACTTCTGAGTGCATAGCCAGGAGTAATCCCTGAGTGTCACCGGGTGTGGCCCCCCAAAAAAATTTACTAGTGGTTTGAGATTTTTGTTTGGTTTGAGATATTTTTTTATCATGACTTTATTCTTCCTGTCTGTGCCTATAAGCTTTTTTTTCATTTCTAATTTTATTATCTCTGACATTTCTTCTACTTCTTCTTTAGTTTGGCCAGACATTTGGGTGGTCTTTGTTTTTTGTTTTTCTCAAATGCAGCAGTTAGTTGTAATATAGTAGGGAATATCTTAAAGGACTTTGCATAGAGGAGCCCTATCTTCATTCCTTGGCCACATGATCCTCCCAAGTATCCCCCAGGTGTTCCCCATGACCTCTCCTGCTGCCCACCCCCAGCCAATGGCTCTAATACGATTCTTAATTTTCCAGCTTTAAAGACCAAGAAAGATAGTACAGATTTAAGTCCTGGAATGCAGCCTACCCTGATGTGATCCTCAGTGTCACAGTAGGCCCTACAAGCATTACCAGGGGTCACTGAAAGTCCCTGAGCATGCCTGGATAACCCATCCCCTCAGCCCCAGTTTGCCTTTTCTACTTCACTAATTTGATTTTCTCTAGTGACTTTGAAACATTTTTAAAATTTGAATACTTAGTTTAAATCCCCCCTTTCTCATTTTCTGGGAAACATGTTTAGAGTAGGTAACTTTTTCATCCTTCCTGACCTGTCCTTGGATAAACTTTTTTTTTATCTTCTCCATGGCTTCTGCCCCACAAGCTTTGTATTGACGATTTTCAGCCAGCCAGGCCATTACTCCAGATCCTGAAGATATGATGCCTCTCAGCCTAGCAGTGTAGGGGATCCGTGGACTATTCCAGGGGTGCTGAGGTGCCTCCAGAGTTCCACCTGGCGATGCTCAGAGGACATTGCTTGGCATGGGTCTAACCTCTGTACTATTTCCTGGCCTACAAGCTTTTTTATGGAGGTGTATCTTTAGAGTGATAATCCTTCCCAAATTCTACATTCTAAATCTGCGAGGCCTCACAGGTATGATCTTTTACAACCTCTAGGGGCCACCTTCCCCCTCATTCCATTTTGGTTTCCAACCAGACCTTCCTCTCTTAACACACCCTACCCCTTTGCCTTAAAAATCCTCGCTTTAAGAAGGTCATCCACATCTACTTGTACTTACATGAGTCATTTAGTTAACCTCTCATACATATGTGTATAATTTGCAGCAGAAAGTTCTCAAAGTGTATGAGATGTAATTTATAGTTACTACAAACTACCATTTGTAGTTTTTACTGGTGTTGGAGAAGAGTAGAAGTTATTTCCATGCCTGAAATGTATTTCACAAGTTCTTCTGCTTAACTTTTTGTTGTTTGTTAATTTTGGTTCAAACCCAGCACTTCTCGGGTATTTTTTCCTGGCTCTGCACTCCGGATTTACTTTTGGTAGTCTTGGGAACATGTGAGGTGCCAGGGATTAAAACCAAGTCAGCCACATGCAAGGCTAGCACCTTACCTATTGTATTATCTCTGTCTGACTCCTTTTATGGAGTACTGGAGAGTGAATTCAGGGCTTCCTCTCACATGCACAGCGAAGTGATCTGCGGCTAAGCCAAGGCCTTGACCTCATCTTTTTTCCCCTTAATTTTCTATTTTTGTTTTGGGACCTTCCCTGTGTTTGGAAGCCCAGGACAATGCTAGACCCTGCACTGTTCAGGGAGGGATCTATGCAGTGGTGTGTATCAAATGCAGGGTTCTGTGCATGCAGGAAATGTGCTCTTATTCTTTGGCTTTGTCCTTGACCCCCTTCCTCCTGGCTGTCTTTACTGCCTACACACCCTTCTCCCCCTGCCATTCTGGTCCTCTCCTGGAAGTCATTTCCCTGTTCCTGTTCCACTCTAGCACTATATTTCTAGTTCCTCATATGAAATTATGGTATTGTGTGTATACATATATATATATATATATATATTCATGATGGATAACAATTGTATCAGTGAAAGGAAGAGAGATTTTGTGAATTAAAACATAGTACCTATAAAGACAACTTTAAAAAGTCTTTCCAAAAAATGGGTGAAGTATTTTCCAGCCTTCAATTGATCAGTGATTTGTCCACTATCTTTGCTTCCTTCCTTCCTTCCTTCCTTCCTTCCTTCCTTCCTTCCTTCCTTCCTTCCTTCCTTCCTTCCTTCCTTCCTTCCTTCCTTCCTTCCTTCCTTCCTTCCTTCCTTCCTTCCTTCCTTCCTTCCTTCCTTCTCTTTCTTTCTTTCTTTCTTTCTTTCTTTCTTTCTTTCTTTCTTTCTTTCTTTCTTTCTTTCTTTCTTTCTTTCTTTCTTTCTTTCTTTCTTTCTTTCTTTCTTTCTTTCTTTCTTTCTTGTTTGCTTGCTTTCTTGCTTTCTTTATTAAATGTTTTTGTTTTATACTATGAAAGTAACATTTAACATGAGATTTTGGTCTCTTTAAAGTTTTTTGTTGTTGATTTTTGTTTTTTACCACACGTTCTGGTGCTGGGGGAATCCACATGATTCCAGGTCTTCTGCCTGTGAAAGTTGTGCTAAGCCCTTTGAACCATCTTGGGTGCCTTTATAGTTTTACTTGTATAATACAGTATTGTAAATTGCTGGCACCATGTCGGACAACAGATCTCTCAAATAACTGAAACATTGCTAAATAGCTAATGAAATTAGAAAGCTAGGCATAGGCTCTCTTACTTGTGCATGGTTGTTTGCTAGGGAAATGTCTTTCCATTCATTGGAAGCTGTCAAAGCAAAGCTGTTGGTCCTCTGTAGAGGCTCAGTGGCAGCATTTTGAATGAACTCTCAATCTTCAGTTGTTTTTCTAGCATTGAGGGAAGGTGGATGAAAAAACTCTTCGAGGAGGAAGAAAGTGGCTCCATTCATTTCACCCTGCTTCTTTATCATCTGATTCCTCCTCCCATATTTTCTTTTTTTTTTTTTTTTTTTTTTTGGTTTTTGGGCCACACCCGGTAACGCTCAGGGGTTACTCCTGGCTATGCACTCAGAAGTCGCTCCTGGCTTGGGGGACCATATGGGACACCGGGGGATCGAACCGCGGTCCGTCCAAGGCTAGCACAAGCAAGGCAGGCGCACCTTACCTTTAGCGCCACCGCCCGGCCCCCCATATTTTCTTTATTCTTACTCATGCTTTCTCTTTCCCACAGTCTGTCCTAATTTTCAGACCAAGAAGCCAAGACAATTAAATACATAAAATGGGCAAGTAGATCTTTTCCAGGTTAAAATATGAGAAATATTTAGACATTTGATGGAACTCTAAAATTCACAAAGCCCCTTTACAGAAAGTTTGCCATTCTCCCTTCATTTAAAAAAACAGATTTGATTTTAATGGTAGAGGTGTTAAGGCACTGGCCTTACTTGTTGCTAACCCTGGTTCAGTCTCTCAATCTCTTAAGCATTGCTAATAGTGATTTCTGGCAGAGTCAAGAAGTAAGCCTTGGACATTGCTGGATCTGTGCCTTCCCTGCCCTTCAAAAAATGGATTTTTTTAGGTTTAGAATGCTGTGTGTTAGAAAACATTTGAGGGGCCTTACAGCAGGAAAGGAGTTTGTTTGCCTTGTGTGTGTGGCCAACCTGGCATCTCATATGATTCTCAAACACCACTAAGAATAATTCCTGAGTATAGAGCCAGGAGTATCCCCGAGTATCAGTGGGTGTGACCCAAAAAGAGAAAAAAAAAAAACCACTTAAAGCCATTTGAGACATTTTAGGAATTTGAACACTTACTTTTTGTCTGGTTGAGCTGGAAAATTGCGGGCAGTCTTTAAGTATTACTGTATTTAAAGTCAAAGGCTAACATTTGTGGATGGGAGGTGCCAAATTTGGATGGATCATCCTAGAATTCTTCAATAGCTTTATTATGCCTGCTGGTGTGGTTTTAAGGGCATTTAAACAAGAAAAACCAATGTATTTTGTTTTTTACCAGAAAAAGAAATACTATACCTTTTTGAGCAGGAGACTGATTCTTTCATAGCTGCTATGATTGTTCTATGAGAACAGCTGAGGCATGTATCTCCTTTAAACATAGATCAGGATGAGGGAAAAGTTTTCAGGCTGCCCTCCTGAATCCTAGGAAATGGACCTGGTCAGTCAAATTGCTGGGATTTCTGGATGGGGCCTTTTATAGTCTATGATGTGCTGGTGATACCCTTGTGGGAAAGTCAAGTCTGTACCTGGCAGGCAGAAATAGCCTTTTCCTCCGTCTTACCTAGCCCAGTGGCTTTGCAACTAATTAGAGAGACCACTTGGCTGTGTCTCTCAATGAGCCACTACTCCAACTTCTTGTGCTCTCTATTCCTCCCTTTGTTCCCTTCTTGTCTCCTCTTTACCTATGTTAGGGTACACTTTTTTTTTTTTTTGTTTTTGGGCCACACCTGGTGACACTCAGGGGTTACTCCTGGTTATGTGCTCAGAAATTATTCCTGGCTTGGGGATCATATGGGACATCAGGGGATTGAACTGCATCCATCCTAGGCTAGCATGGGAAAGACAGACACCTTACCGCTTGAGCCACCACTCCAGCCCAGGGTACACTTTTTAAAAGATAAACAAGATGAGTGTGCTTGCTTTGCATATGGTCAGCCTCATATTGGCCTAGGAATAACCCCTGAGCAATATGAGTCTGAACTCCTCAAAGTATGTGACTGGAGAGATTGTACAGTTGTGAAGGTTTTTGCCTGGCATTTGGTCTACCTGGGTGTAATCCCAGCCATACATATGGACCCGTGAACCTAGAGCCAGGAATAAGCCCTGGGCACAGCTGGATATATTACCCCAGTTCCTCTCCTAAAAGCAACAGAAGAAGGGGCAGGAAAGATAGTACAGTGGGTAGAATTTGCAAGCTGCCAACCTGGGTTCTATACCTTGCACCTCATATGATTCCTCAGCACTGCTAGAAGTAATTCCTGAATGGAGAGTCAGGGTTAACTTCTGAGCATTACAGGGTGTGGCCCAAAATACAAAGAAAAAAAAAAAAACAAACAGAAAAGTAACCAGATCACACAACTTTCATTTTTCCCCACTTGAACCTGGTTCACACTTCTCATTACCAGGACAGATCTTGGTCCCTACACATGCCCCTTCTTCTCACTCCTACTCGTATCTCTTTTGCACTTACCTGATTTTTTAAAGGCCATCTCTTACACTTCATGTAATCTGTCTTCTTAGAAACCATTGTTGAGATTCTTATTCAGGGCTTCCCATTTTTTAATTTTTAAATATATTTCTTGGTTTTCATTTTTTACAGAATTCTCTGAAGTTTACCATGGAATATGTATTAGAAAGTTGAGTCATAAACAAAACTGATGTTCTTGCGTCCCGTACCAGTAATTTTGAAACTTTAACTCTAACAGCTTGGGACCATGGGGAGGGAGAAGAGCTGGCAGCTGTCTAAGTTGCATGATGTGTGAATGAGACTTAAAGACTGTGCCTGATCAGAGTCACAAGAGCATGTTAAGAGCAGGAAAATTGTTTCTGTCACTTCCTAGTGGTATGCTGTTGAACAGCCTTTTAGCATTTTTGAGTCTCAGGTCAGTAAAGCTAAGCTAATAACTGTGAATTTGAAGTAAGTTGCCATTGCTTATTGTTTAGGGAAAAATAAGCTTTTGCTGATCAGTGTAACTGTGATAACATTCCAAGAGGGAAATTTCATGTCTGATATGTTTTGTCCATTACAATGTTTTCTTCAGGCTTTCGTGGAGGCCCAGAACAAGATTACTGTGCCATTTCTTGAGCAGTGTCCTATCAGAGGTTTATATAAAGAGAGAATGACTGAGCTCTATGACTACCCCAAGTACAGTTGCCATTTCAAGAAAGGAAAGCGGTATGTGAGGTTGCTTTTATTTATAATTTTTCTGTTTCTTTGCTACTCTGAATATTTCTAAAATGAGTAAAGATAAATTCTCAGTAATGTAATTTTTAAAAGAATTCGAAACAAATTTATTTCTATGCTTAATTTTAATGATAGATGATACTTTTTTGACTATTAGAAGCTGCTCAAATTTCTTAAGAATTAAGAAAAGTAGTAGAGTTTTGTCCTAGGAAGAACACTAGATTATTGGATATTCTTATTCTCTTATGGTTAATAAATTGAGAGATATATAGGATTAATAGATAGCAAGAAAGGTTTGTTTGCCAACAGGATTAATTATCTTTGGCTTACACTGCTTGAGAATTTTTGTTGTAAGCGTTTCTTCCAAGAATGGAAATGGGCCAAGATACTCTGCTTAATTAGCCCTCTTATTCTGCTTTTTTCTCCCACTATGATTATTTCCTGGTTCTTTCCTAAGTTTCACTGCCACCAGCCCAGCTTTACTTTTGAATTTCTAAGACAGGAGAGATCGTATAGTGGGTAGGGTATTTGCCTTCCACATGACTGACCTGAGTTCAGTCTCTGCCTCCCACATATGGTTGGTCCCTTGAGCCTGTGAGGAGTGATCCTTGAGTGTAGAAGCAGGAGTAAACCCTGAGCATCTCTAGGTGTTGCAAAGAAAGAAAGGGAGAGAGAGAAGGAGGAGAGAAAGAAAAAAAAGAAAGAATGAATGAATTTCTTAGATACTCCCTAGCCCAGAAACAATGAAAAGAAAGAAAGGAAGGGAGGGAAGGAGGGAGGGAGGAAAAAAGAAAATTAATTTTTTACATACTCCCTATGCTGTGATCAGGAAAGTGCTTTCTGAATGCCAAATGCTGCCTACCACCTGCTTTTGTAAGTGAACTGCAGATGGAATCTTTTCATTCTGACTAACTCTAGTTGCTGTAGTACAATTGCCACAGAGCTGAATGCTAGTAGCAGAGTCTGCATGATCCAGAAAACCCAAGAAATGTACAGTCTGGCAGGACTTTACAGACCCTGATCTTAGACCTTGATCTTAGTAAGCAAGCTAAAGAAGCATTTCATTTGATAAAATCTACTCTTTATTAAAAATAAAAAGTTACTATAGTTTGTTTTTGTTATATATGTCTATATAATTTAGTTTATTATTCAGACATATAATCACGCTTGCCACATAAGTCATATGATATGATTGAAAGGGCCCTGAGTTCAATCTCAGGCACCACAAGACCCCTTAATTACTTCCCTGGGAGCAACCTGGTGGCTTCTACTTTCTAGTAATACTGGGTATGACCCACAACAATTAAAAACAAATATTATTTTTGGCATTTTTGAAGAGAACGAAATCAACATCCCACTGTGTATGTCTATGTACATTCTCTAGCTATTTACTTTTTAAAATGTTAACAAGGATATTAATATACTTATCACAACTTAACATATTTCTGTGAAAAATAGTGTTAGTGTTAATATTGATATAGTATGCAGAACTAGTATGATTTGACTTCTAAAGCAATTCCAAGCAGCAGGTCTGCTCCCACTGGCTGGGCCTGTTTGCAGTTAAAACTTTGTATGCTGTTTTTCTTTTTCTTGTTTCTGTATATTTAGTTTTATATGCTTGGCTTTACTACAAATCAAAAGCTGTACAACTAAATAAAGACCTTCTTTGTCCTCCAGGTATTTTTATTTTTATAACACAGGTTTGCAGAATCAACGAGTACTTTATGTACAGGATTCCTTAGAGGGGGAAGCCCGAGTGTTCCTAGACCCCAACACGCTCTCTGATGATGGCACAGTGGCACTGCGAGGTAAGAACCTGGGGTTCGGCAGCAGTCTTTCCTCACAGTCTTTCCCTGGGGAACATCCCAGGGATTGTTCTGATGAGTAAATATCTCCATGGTGGCAGGGAAGCTCACATTGCATGGTATTTTTAGAACATAAAAGTTGCATGTTCTTCTGATGGCTTGAAACATAACTGGAGCATCATTCACTTTGGACCCAAATTAACTTCCCAGTTTCTGGGATTTGGAAGTAAAAATCACCATTTCTTGGGGCTGGAGCAGTGGCGCAAGTGGTAAGGTGTCTGCCTTGCCCATGCTAGCCTAGGACAGACTGTGGTTCAAACCCCCAGCATCCTATATGGTTTCCCAAGCCAGGAGTGATTTCTGAGCGCATAGCCAGGAGTAACCCCTGAGTGTCACCATGTGTGGTCCAAAAACAAAACAAAACAAAAAATCAGTTTTTTATTCTAGTCTTGTGAGCTAGCTCTAATTAGAAAAACTTGATCATCTGATAAGAAATTAAAACTATATAGTAAATGTTCCATCTATTAAAACAAAATCAGAAGAAAATAGGTATTTACATTATCCATTGTGCTATCTGTCCAACCCCTTTTAAACATTTTTACTAAAATGTTTAACTGAAATTTTCCTGAAAATATCCTAATTTTACATAAAGAATAGAAAAGCTTCAGCTATACAAGTGGTAAGTTATGAAAGTACAAAGTGAGTTATCTTCTCTCCAATGACCATCTAACCCTGAATATATTATGGAGACTTTAAGTAGGCGTAGCTAAAATTTTAAGATTTTAAGATTATTAAATTACTATTATTTCCATTAATAGAAATTTCATGAAAATGTTCAAATTTTTTCCTTAGAATAATTTTCAACAATCCCTTTCCCCTGTATCAAATTCTATTGCACAATTTTATATTTGGTCCAGAGAATTAGTACACCAGGTAAGACATGTGCCTTGCAATAGAGTTGATCTGGTTTTACTCCTGGCACCGCTATGATCCCCTGAGCCCTATCAGGAGTAAGCTCTGAGCACCATCAGGTGTGGCCCAAAAAACAAAACAGAAAAAAATTAGAAAAACCAATATAAATTAGTAAATATATGTCAGTAAGTATTCCAGTAGTGGTTAGATCTTTCCATCTGTCATGGCATTAAAGAATTAGTGGCAAAGGCCAAAGAGATAGCTCAGTGCTCTGAAAACATGTTTTGCATGTAGAAGGTGCTGATTCCATCTCTGATACCATATCTAGTCCCCCAGGTACTGCCTGGAACAGCCCAGGAGCAAGAAGCTGACTGTAGCCTCTGAACACTGTTGACTCCAAAACTGATAAAAGAATTGGATGTGGGGCTGGAGGGTGGCGCAAGTGGTAGGGCATTGACCTTGCACATGATAACCTAGGACGGACTGCGGTTCCCCAGTGTCCCCAAGCCAGGAGCAGTTTCTGAGTGCATAGCCAGGAGTAACCTCTGAGCATCACTGGGTGTGACCAAAACAAAACAAAAAAAAGGGTGTGCTATAACAATCTGTACAATTTTTCCCCCTTTTTTACTTTAGGAATTTTTATTTTATTAACCTTTATTACGAATTCTCAGACTTAGTCTTGTGACTGAGACTTATTTACTTGGTCTGGTGGCTGAAAGATGATATAGATATTAGTCCTTGAGTGCTAACAGTATGGAGAAAATGAGGATGTAGTGTGATTTTAAATAGTTTGGAGTGCATTCCAGAAATCACCTAATGACTCTAGTTTTGTGGTATCTTTAGTCACTTGTTATTCCTAAAGCAGTAGTTTTCTTCTTATTTCTTCCCTCCTTGACATTTCCCCTAACCTGACTTACTATTAGATTATAAAGTATGCTAAAAATCACAAAAAAGTCCTGCTTTGAACTGTACAGCCTTTTGGAATATTGAAATTAAAAAGTGGAAGCATGGGGCCGGAGAGATAGCATGGAGGTAAGGCATTTGCCTTACATGCAGAAGGATGGTGGCTCAAACCCCAGCATCCCATATTGCCAATCAGATGATCAAACACTTTATTTTACAGATGAAGAATCTAGACAGTCTAGGAAAGTTACTGAGGTCAAAGGCTGCCCTTAACCCCTGAGTTTCTCATTGCCAGCTTCCTGTTCCTCTGCTGCTATGTTTTGCTTTTATTTGAGAGAGAAGATTATATTTATCAGACAACAGAGAAGCAGTGAGCAAGGCAAGGAACTGCATGCTCTAGTTCATTCTGTGATTTTTTTCCCCATATATCCCATAGGCTATGCTTTCAGTGAAGATGGTGAATATTTTGCTTATGGTCTAAGTGCCAGTGGCTCAGACTGGGTGACAATCAAGTTCATGAAAGTTGAAGGTGCCAAAGAGCTTCCAGATGTGCTTGAAAGAGTCAAGTTCAGCTGTATGGCCTGGACCCATGATGGGAAGGGAATGTTCTACAACTCCTATCCGCAACAGGATGGGAAAAGTGATGGTAAGTTAACTTCTGAAGAAACATGTTGTTGTTATTTTTAGTACTTTTTTAAATTTAAGTATATGGTTACAAAATGTTTGTACTTGGGTTTTACTCATAAAATGTACACTCCTTCTTCACCAGTGCAACTTTCCTACCAGTAGAATCCTCCATTTCCCTCCTCCCCCACCCTCTTCCTGTTGTCAGGCATCTGGGTTGTTTCCAGATTATAAATAGTACTGCAGTGAACATGGGAGTGCAGAGAGTATTTTTATATTTTGTGTTCCTAGGGTATATCCCTAAGAGTGGAATTGCTAGATCATGAGGAAGCTAAATTTACAATTTTTGATGACTATCCATATTGTTTTTCAGAAAGTCTGACTAGACAGCATTCCCACCAGTAGTGAATGAGAGTTTCTTTTTCCCCACATTCATGCCAGCAGTACTACTTATTCTGGTTCTTTGTGATATGTGCCAGTTGCTGTAGTATGAAATGATACCTCATTGTTGTTTTGATTTGTATCACCCTGATGACTAGTGATGTAAAACATTTTTTTCATGTGCCTTTTGGCCATCTGTGTTTCTTCTTTGAGGAAGTGTTTGTACACTTCTCCCCACTTTTGTTTTTTGTTTATTTGTTTTTGGGCCACACCTAGCAGTTCTCAGGGGTTACTCCTGGCTCTGTGCTCAGAAATCGCTCCTGGCAGGCACGGAGGACCATATGGGATGCCGGGATTCAAACCACCACCATCTGTTCAAGTCAGCTGCGTGCAAGGCAAACACCCTGCCGCTGTGCTATCTTTTCAGCTCCTTCTCCCATATTTTTTGGGGGGCCACACCCAGTGACGCTCAGGGGTTACTCCTTGCTATGCACTCAGAAATTGCTCCTGGCTTGGGGGACCACATGGGACGTCTGAGGATCAAACCATGGTCCATCCTAGGTTAGTCACACACAAGGCATACGCCTTACTGCTGTACCACTGCACTTTTGATGGGGCTAGACTTTTGTTCTTGTTCAGTTCTGCCAGTACAAGATACATCTTAGATAGTAGCATTTATCAGATGGGTATTGGGTGAATTGTTTCTCCCATCCATGGCTGGCCTTTATATCCTAGTCACTCTTTCCTTTGAGGTACAGAAACTTCTCTATGACAATGAGGCTAAAGGCATCTTCCAGGAAGAAACAACACTTTCTAAACAAGTGGAAACAGAGATAAATAAATGGGACTACATTAAACTGAGAAAATTTATTTTTCTTTGACAGTAATCACATCTTTTATTCTGATTAGAAGTTTTAGATAACTTCTTGGCTGCATTTATCTTGACCTTGTTTTTGGTAACTTCCCACATTTGTGATTGCCAAATTAGTGATTGCCAAAAGGAAAACAAATTGTGGTAGAGGTGCCAGTAACACTATGGGGTAGAAAATATTAAACCAGTTAAAGTGGGCAGAGGAGTGGATCAAACTCCACTGAAATTCATTTGGAACAGTAAACATCAACAAATAGCTAAAGCAACCCTTGTGAAAAAAGAAGATGGGAGGCTATCATACCTTATTTTACTTAAAACAAAGATCATCCCTGGTTTCTTTGTATCTGTCTACAACTTGGTTTCACCCAAAACAAAGATCATCACTGGTTGCTTTGTATTTATTTTTTTACAACTTTGTTTTACCCCGAGATTTGTCCTTACTGCCCCAGCTGGCATGATCTCTGTACTCAATAAAAACAGTAATTCTGGCAGGCAGCTTGTTCTCCATATAAGGTAGGAGATTGCCAGATTACACGTATTTTACCCTGACAGTTTAAAATTTGATTATTTTCCTAATGGGGAGAATTCATTTTTGTGTGTATTATTACTAATTTCTCTAAGAACTATCCCTGTGAGGGAGGCAGGTTTGTTCCATACACTGTAAAAGGCTGAGGTGGAGGGTGGGTGAGAATCCTATAGACCTGCCTTCTGTTTGGGCCATTTCAATATTTGATTTGCTTTGTAAGCCAATATCATCAGTTAAAACAGCCTGACATTTTACTGGCCTAGTGCCAGTAGGGAGTAGCAGAACACCAACTTCAAGGCTTTTGGCTTGACTTCATATGATCATGAGAAAAGTCTTTCTGATACTTGGCTTTACTGGTCTTTCAGAACTATTTGAAAGCTCTTCAGAAACTTTTAAAGCAAGGCTAGAATAATCAGCCCATACCCCAGTAAATTTTAATGCAAAGTTAGAGAATTCAGCCCAAATATTTTGATTCTCATGTTATATACAAAATGAAAAATCAAGGAAAGCCACCACTAAAGGAATTAGAATGAGGAGAAGCCAGGTCCTTTAACCAAAGCCCAAGCAAATGACATCACATTGAACCAGAGTCTAAGCTTAAAATCTTAGAATAGGATACATCATTTCCCCCAACTTTAAACTATACTTTAAAGCAGTAGTTATTAAAACAATATGATATTGGAATATAATAGACCATAGATCAATGGAATAGACTTGAGTATTCTGAGAATAACCCCCAAACATACAATCAGTTAATCTTGGATAAGGAGGCAAGAAATATGAAATGGAACAAGAAAAGACTATTCAACAAATGATGTAGGGATAACTGGTCAACTACATGCAAAAGATGAACTCAGACTTCTCTTTAACACCATGCACAAAGGTCAAATCAAAATGTGTTAAATATCTTGATATCAGTCCTGAAACCATAAGATACATAGAGAAAACATAGGAAAAACAGTTTATGACATTTTCAAAGATGAAACACTACTGTGTAAGTAAGTGGAAACAAAGATAAACAAATGGAACTACATTAAATTGAGAAGCTTCTCTTCAAAGAAAACAGTGTCTAGGATACAAAGGCTTGCCATTGAATGGAGAAACTATTAAGTGATTAATATCTTAAGATATACAAGGTACTGATAGAACTTAGCAAGAAAAATACATCTAACCCCATCAAAATAATGAGAAGAAATGAACAGACATTTCCTCTAAAAAGAAATACAGATGGCCAAAAGGCACATGAGAAAATGCTCCACATCACTAATCATCCGGGAGATGAAAATCAAAACAAGGAGGTATCATCTCATACCACAGAGACTGGCACACATCACAAAGAACAAGAACAACTACTGCTGGCATGGATGTGGGGTGAAAGGGACACTCATTCACTGCTGTTGGGAATGCTGTCTAGTCCAGCCCCAGAAAACAATATGGATATTTCTTCATGGATTTTTAGCTTCCATATGTTGCAGCAATATCATTTTTAGGGATAAACCCTAGGAACACAAAAACACAATATAAAGATCTCTGTGATCTCCTATGTTTATCACAGCACTATTTACAATAACCTGAATATGAAAACAATCCAAACAAAACCTGAATATGAAAACAATTGATATTCATCAATAGAGGAATATCTGAAGAAACTGTGATATATCTCACAATGAAATATTAATGTAGCTGTAAGAAAAAATGAAGTCATGAAGTTTGCTTAAATATGTGTGGACATTTAGATTATTTTGCTGAGCGAAATGAGTCAGGAAAAGAAATAGACATAGAATAATCTCACTCATTTGTAGAATTGCTGTGGGATATTAATGAACATGAAGACAAATTACAAGTCAATTTTGATAGGAAGTCAAAAAAGAAAAGAGGGGGCCGGCGAGGTGGTGCTAGAGGTAAGGTGTCTGCCTTGCAAGCACTAGCCAAGGAAGGACCACGATTTGATCCCCCGTTGTCCCATATGGTCCCCCCAAGCCAGGGGCAATTTCTGAGCACTTAGCCAGGCGTAACCCCTGAGCATCAAACGGGTGTGGCCCGAAAAACCAAAAAAAGAAAAAAAGAAAAGAGAAAAAGTGTGGAAGAAAATGTAAGGTACCTAATGAACAAAGACAAAATAATCTCTTAATTTTAGAAATAGTAGGTTAAGAAAGAGGGAAAGGGAAGAGCTAATAGCAGAGAACTTCTCCCATTTTCTTTTAATTTTAGCCTGTATTTCTTTGCTGTACAAAACCTTTTTAGTCTGATGTCCCATTTGTTCAGATTTGATTCTTTAGCCTTTACTACTGGCATCATATAATTAAAGACTCCTTTGAAGTCTAAGCCTTGGACTGTTCTGGCTATGTTTTTTTAAGTGTACTTTATAGATTCAGTCTCATCTCAAGGTCTTTAATCCACTTTGAGTTGATTTTTTTGTGTGTAAGGTATGAGACATGGACTCAGTTTTAATTTCTTACATGTGGTTATCCAATTGTCCCAGCGACATTCATGGAAGAGTCTTTATTCAATTTCATGTTCTCTTGGCCCTACTGCTGTGCTCTTACTCTGGCCCCCAAATAAAAATGTGTTTAAAGGGTGTGTGTATGGCAGGCTTTTTTGTTTGTTTGTTTGATTTTGCATAGGCACATCAAACGTTGAGGAAATTAGAAAGGAAATACTCTTGGCCTTAAAAAACAGGGTGTCTCTACCCCTGAAGCAACCTGTCATAAGACTGACTACAGGCTCTGGACATACTAATTGTCCAAACCCAAGGTTTTCATGGTCCCATGAAAAGTTCTACTCAATCATGTTTGTTGCAGTCAGGTTTCTGTAAATAAAGAACTTGATTTTTGTACAGATCATATGTTGAAGCCTGGGTGTCATGGAGCTTCTTCTGATTTCATCTCACCATTAGGTGATAAGGCAGGAAAACATGCCCTTAAAGCAAGTTGTTGCTGTTTCCTGGTGGTCAGGATGTCATAAGAACCTGCCCTGGAGCAAGTCGGTGACAAGGTAGCATTAAGGCTTCTCCTGGTGGAAGTTTGATTACTAGTCTGGTGCAGAAAGCTGTGCTAGTCCCTAGGTTGAGATCCAAGGTTCAGGGTTGGATAGTCAATGTTCATTCAACTGAGGCCTAAATCGAGTCACTATGACAAATGTTCAGGGACACATACTTCTTTATTTATTCATCTACTGGGGATACTTGGATTGTTCTCAGATCTTGGTTATTATAAATAGCACTGCAGTGAACATGGGTATGCATATATCTTCTCAAATTGGTGTTTTGTATTCTTGTGATAGATACGTAGGAGTGGGATTTCTGAATCACAAAGTAGTTCTGTTTTTAACTTTTTAAAGAGGTTCCATACTGTTTTCAGAGACTAAACCAAGAGTACATTTCTATCAACAGTGAATAAGGACTTTTTTTTCTCTAATTCTCATTATTTTGCCCTTTACAATACAGGCCATTTTAACTGATCTCAGGATTATTTCATGGCTCTAATTTCCATTTCCCTGATAAACAGTGATGAAAGTCATCTTTCGTATTCCTGTTGGGCTGTCTCTGTATGTCATTGTTGAAATGTATTCTCCCTAGTTTCTGATTGCTGTTTCTTTATTACTAATTTGTGTATTTATACATAACTTGTATTTTAATTTTATCATATGTATAGTACATGGATATTTCTCTTACTCGCTGGATTTTTTTTTTAATTTCAGCTATAGTTTCTTTCCTAGAAGCTTGATGTTCCTAGAAGTTTGATGTAATTCTATTTATTATTTATTTTTGTTTGCCTTAACTGTGGTGCTGAATGCATCCTCTTGCCAATATCATAGAACATTTTACATCTGAGTCTTAACCTCTTTTGGGTTAATTTCTATCTAATGTTCCAAACACTATTTCTTAGAGATTTTTTTTTCCCATTTTACGCTCTTGGCTCTAGATCCTCTTTGTTAAAAAAGCTATTTGACTGGCTTTGGAAATTGCAGGCTGGACTTTTGATTGAGATGAGGGAGTCAAGTCCAACCTTTAAATGCCAAGTTCAAGCAGACCTAAGGAGCATCCTGTGATAGAAGGTTGTGATTGTTTTTGCAAGTCATGCAGTGCTATTTTTGATACTGTAATCAAATAGGTAAAATTGTAGGAATTTAGGGGCTCTTGTGCCCCAGATTTGGGTAGAACCATGAAATGACTAGGATTGGAGCTCACAGATTCCCAGGGGGCACCTATGTTTTCTCTGTGGCAACCAGAGGCCAGTTCTTGGCAGTTCCTGGACCAATCTGGGACTCAGACAAGACTAGGGGTGTTTTGGGATCAGTTGATATGTTCATGTGAACCAGAGCAACCTAACTGGTGATTAGGGGCATGCCATTACAGGTGCCCAGTGAGTATTCAGTACCAATTAAAACACTTAACACTTCTGGGTGAGCCAGGTATGAGATTCCAAGTGACCAACGGCACCTGTACAACAAGTTCCAGTGAGTTAAGACAGGATTTTGAGCCCAGAATGCTATGGGCTCCTGGGGACCATTTTGAGCAGACCTGGAGATACACAGTCATGAGTGTCCAGTGACAGCAAGCCAGTTTGAACAAATTGCCATGTGTGAACAAGTTAAGTCGCATTTAGGCTGTCCACTGGTACCTGAACACCAAGTTTGAAAGGCCAAGAGTAGCAACCAAGGGGTTAAGGTTGCTGGTGTTTAGCAGCCCTGGTTGCCCTTTTGTGGCCAGACAGGCCTGCGTCTGCCTGAAATACCTGTATTGGTGGTGGGCATAAAAGGTAGCTGGATTCTTGGTCACAGAGTGTGCCTTCAAGGACTGACCAGAGTGTATGACACAAATTTTCCCCCTTGCTAACTGTCCTTTATGGAGAGAAGAGGTCCAGACATACATAGAGTGCTACTTGCTTACTGGCAGTCAGCTATGGAACAGAAAGATCTGAATCTATCTCTCTCTCTCTCTCTCTCTCTCTCTCTCTCTCTCTCTCTCTCTCACCTCTCTCTCACCTCTCTCTCTCCTCTCTCCTCTCTTTCTCCTCTCTCTCTCCTCTATCCTCTCTCTCCTCTCTCTCTTCTCTCTCTCCTCTCTCACTCCATAAGCAAGTAACTCAGATACCAGCTTTTAGCTTGGGGTGGCTATAGCTCACTTGAGCTGTAGCTGGAGATATAGCTTAGCCTGGGCTGTTGGAGCTCAAAATTCACACTTCCTCATGTTCTACTCTTATAAAAGTAACTGCATTGTTTGGAGCTCAACTTAGCAATTTGCTTGAATTTCTCTGTTTCTAAGAAGCAGATAATAACCTCTTGCCAGCAATCTTAGATGTTATGATGTAGGGGACTACTTGTTAGCCCTCTAATATGACAGTGTGAGTTCATATAGCTCCCAGCAGTAAGGATATGAAGGGTCACCAGGATGGTGCCTGCCAATTTGTTACTCTGTGCTTGGTTTAGTTTCTTGCTTCCCATTCTAGCTTTATGATACAACTATAGAATTGGTGTGCTAAGTGGTCAGTCTTAGCAGAGAAAATTTTGTACCATAGAAGTTCTCCCAATTACTTGCTTTCTTGGTCTACATTGGGATCTTCATCTGCAAAATTCCACTCTGCCCCTTGTTCATCAGAACTTTTGGTACCTTTCTGTGATTAATCTAAGGTTTTGCAGAATAAAGACATAGGTTTTCCATATTTGGCCATCTTGTTCCCACCACCATTTTGTTGCATTTTTGGAGTCCTTGTATGTTTTGAATAACAATATTTGATCAGATAATGACTTTTGAAAACATATTCTGTGGGCTGGCTTTTTTATTCTCTATCAATTTGACATGACTGGAACATGTTTTCTTAAAATCACCAGCTGCATTTCTGCATTCTTCATACCCACAGGCACAGAGACATCTACCAATCTCCACCAAAAACTCTGCTACCATGTCTTGGGGACTGATCAGTCAGAAGATGTTTTGTGTGCCGAATTTCCTGATGAGCCTAAATGGATGGGTGGAGCTGAGGTATGGCATTTTACTCATGAAATAGTCTTTCACAGACTGTCCATATATATTCCTTTTCTATGTGCAGGGTCTTTGGATTGAATTTTCTTTGCTACAGATATAGTATTTGAATGGTCTCTTTTTTATTGTTTTGGGCATCACATCTGATACTAAACATAGAATAATGAGTATCGAAAAATGAAGTAAAATATGAACCATTTGGGCCGGGAAGGTGGCGCTGGAGATAAGGTGTCTGCCTTGTAAGCGCTACCAAGGAACGGACCACGGTTTGATCCCCCGGTGTCCCATATGGTCCCCCCAAGCCAGGGGCGATTTCTGAGCACATAGCCAGGAGTAACCCCTGAGCGTCAAACGGGTGTGGCCCAAAAACCAAAAAAAAAAAAAAAAATATGAACCTTTTGAAACTATTTCTGAGAGTTGAGGAACCTATCCTTTCAAAAGTGTTCCTGTAGTATATACAAATGAGAACGTGAGGAGAGGCATACACGCATTTTTCTTTTTTTTCTTTTTTACAGAAGTACTTGTGTGCATATTGTTTGCTTGGTTGTTTTCGTTTTTCCCCTCACTAAAATGTGTGTCCTTTAAATAATTCTCCATCTTCTAGATCAGACTTTTCTTGGGGGACTTTGCCAAAAACAATATCTATTAAAGTGATATATATTTGAGATTACTGACCCATATACTTCATTCTGTATTTTGAGAACCATCCATGAGAAAACTTTGAGGTTCTTAAAATAGAATTTGACAGTTGTTCATTTTTAAGATAGAAGAATTTTTAAAGAAGGGTAAATAGTGTTTTAATAAAAACAGACTTATAACATTTTTTTGTTTTTTGTTTTTGTTTGTTTTGTTTTGGGGTCACACCCAGCAGCACTAAGGGGTGACTCCTGGCTCTATGCTCAGAAATTACTCCTGTTACGCTTGGGGGACCATATGGGATGCTGGGATTTGAACCACCGACCTTCTGTATGCAAGGCAAATGCCTTACTTCATGCTATCTCTTCGGCCCCAACTTAAAACATTTTTAATGGAAATGTAGATTCTGTGAGAAACTTTTCAGCTTTAAATTTATCTGAAAGAAGAAATATTCCCTGAGAGACAGCAAGACAGAATAGGAATCCTTTATATGTTTATTTGTGTTTTGAGGCCTTTCTAGTGTACCCTGGGACTTTGTGGTGTGGGGATCAATTTTAGGACCCCTGAATACAAAACATCTTAAAACATCTTTGTTCATTAAAACATTTCCTGACCACCTGTTTGTCTTTTTATTTCTCTGGATAAGAGCTAAGCTAACTACTACCCTCAAGCAAAATCTAGCCTATCAGGTTTTGTAAGGAAATTTTTTGGTTCCTGGCATGTGCCTTGTGTTAGAGTGTATGCCTAATATGTGTGAGGAAGGCCCTTCTTTCATCCCAAAAATTAGAATTGGAAAATAATTTGATGATCACATAACCAAACCCATTTGTGTGAGAGAAACCAACTGATCAAGGGTTTATGTGAGTTGAATCTAGGACCTTACACATGCAAAGCTAACATTGCTGAGCTATATCCCAAGCCCTTTTGAATTAGGTCTGCAAGAGTGGAATAGAGGATTTGCCCTGGAAGGCCTCATATTCCCTAGAACTGAAAATATTTACTTTGACCAGTTATAGAGAGATGACTTTGATGTATTAAAGATGAATTTTTAATTTTTTATAGATTCTTTGATTACATCACTTTGACACAAAGTTGTTCATGATTTAGTTTCAGTTATACAATATCCAACACACTTCATCAGTGCACATTTCCCACCACCAGTGCCCCTAGTTTCCCTCCTTCCTTCCCCCTTCCCCTCCCCTAGTAAAGATGAATTTATAAGGCTTTTATTACAATAACTAACTATATCCCTATTCCTGGTCTTTCTCCCGTGTAACTCTTCCACCTTTATTTTTAATATACTTTATTTAAGCACCATGATTACAATCATGATTGTAGTTGGGTTTCAGTCATAAACAGAACACCTCCTTCAACAGTACAACATTCCTACCACCAAAGCCCCCTCACCCCCTTTCCATCCCCTGCCTGTATTCGAGACAGGCATTTTACTACAGTTACTTTATTTTTTTTAGTTTAGTAAGCTGTTTTTTTTCTTTATTAAAGGATAAGTGTTTTAAAAAATACAGTAGTAATGGCGTGAGAGTGGCAATCGCTGTTGTTTGCATAGGCCCAGCAAAATATGAGATAACAGGAAAAAAAGCCTTGGTCTAAAACTCTAAATACAAGGAGACCTCACCCCTGAAGTTTTCCAGCATGAGACCGACTCTGGGCTCCAGGCATACCAGGCTACCCCTGAGTCATTCTCCTTGGTCCCGGTGAAACTTAGCTGTTGTTGGTGTCAGGTTCCTATAGTTTAAAGATTCTGGTTTCTGTGCATTTCCTTCATGGAAGTTGGGTTGACGTGGAGGGTCCTCTAGTTTCACCTCACTATTAGATGCGGAGAGCCCTGCCCTGCAAGCAGGTTGTTACTGTTGCTAAGTCATCTGGATGTTAAGAGAAGTCTCTTTGGAGTTAGTCAATGCCAGAGCAGTGGTAGGGTCTTCCCTGGTGGCAGTTTGCTTCCTGGTAATGTAATTCCTCCACCTTATAAATTTTCCTTATGTGATTGCTCTTGCCATATATTTCTCACATATTTGTTTTTAATGGCTTTTCTGATTCTGATTAAGTAGTTATTTGACCAGGGTTTCTTCCTACCTACCATGTTAAAAAAAAATTGTTTATGTGTTTCTCTGGTATTCACGAAGAAAATAAAAGAATATATTTTAATAATAAAATTTTATATCTTTTGCATTGTTCATCAATTAAAAAAATCTTGCACTTCTAGAGCAGTTGTTAATTTCAAAACTATTCTTAGTTTTGAAGTAAAATATATAGCCAGAAAGATATATAGTGGAATTGTACAGTCCGAAATTTACAAGACAGAATTCGGATATTTAAAAATAATAATAATAATGTGGTAATAATACCCAAAGACAATAGAGATGAGATCCAGGAGGACTGTTTATGGTAAGAAGCTTGTAACAAAAGGGTGAGGGAGTGCAGTTAGGACAGAGAAGGGATTACTCTGACAATGATAGCTGGAAATGATCACTCTGGAAAGGAACTGAGTGCTGAAAGGAGATAATAATATAACAAGTTGCAGTTTACCTAAAAAGGGTGGAAAAGAGAGAAAAAATGTCATAGAGATGGAAGAGTGGCAACGGAGGTCAGAAGGGTCAGAGGGAAACTGGGGACATAGGTGGCAGAAGTGTGTCTGATGAAGGGTGTTTGAAGATTATATTACTGAAACTCAATCATGAACAATTTTGTAACTATCTCACAATGATTCAATTAAGTTTTATATAAAAATAATTTAAAAAGTCAATTAAAAAGAAAAGATTGCCTTGCACGTGGCCAATCCAGTTTCAATTCCTGCGACTCCCTGAGCTCAAAGCCAAGAGTAGTTCCATATTGAGTATGACTGGGTATGACAAAAACAAAACAAAAACAAACAATTTTTTTAAAAAAGACCTATTTTAATCGAAGTGTTATAGTGTAGAAATAAAAAATCAATATATTTTAACATATCTGCCTCAAAGAAACCAAGCTGCATGCAAGGCTCCAACCCCAAATTCCCATTTTAGAGCTAAATAATACTGTGTTGTATACATAGACTGTATAAATACTTTTATCATTACACTTGCTGATGGATACATGGCTGTTTCCATAGCATTATTGTGTATAGCTACAGGTTTCCAAATTTATTTGGCCTACCTCTCCCTTTTCAGAAAAACTTATTCTCAAAATCTATCTTTAAATAAACAGTAACACACAGTTGCACTCCAGACACTACTGCCTTCTTGAATTATTTCAGCATATTTCTTGGGGATGATATTGCAAACTTTAGAGAAGTCTACGATAGGGCTGGAGAGATTGCACAGTGGTAGGGTGTTTGCCTTGCAAGCAACTGATCCATGATGGACCATAATTCGAATCCCGGCATCCTATATGATCTGCTGAGCCTGCCAGGAGCAATTTCTGAGTGCAGAGCCAGGAGTAACCCCTGAGCTCAGCCACGTATGACCCAAAAACCAAAAAATAAAAGAAAAAGAAAAGTCTGTGATAATGCTGCTCTGAACAGTTTTTTGTTTTTTTTTTTTTTGTTTTTTTTTTTTTACTACATGGAGATATATCATGTATTCATTTCATAATGTATATTCTAGTCTGTAGGCAACTGAAAAGAAAAGCAAATTGAAGTAGGACAGGCCATTGCTCACTAGATATTCACCTTTAAGTAATGTCACCTTATGTAATACAATCTTTTTTTTTTTTCCATTTATATATGGGATCCACACCTGCTTATGCTCAGGGGATCAATCTTGGCTCTGTGTTCAGGGGTCACACCTGATAGGGATTTGGGAATTCATGTGTTGTGCTAGGGATTGAACCTTGTTCATCTGCATATAAGGCAAATTCCTTACTCACTGTACTATCGCTCCATCTTTTCTAGTACAATCTTCACCACAACCTCAAGAAGGCATTAATCATGCCATTGTATGGTTAAAATGTCCCTCAATAGTGATTAACTTCCAAGTTTACAGCAGGCATAGGGGACTTCCTCCTGGGCTTGTGAGGCCTGGAACCTAATTTTAATCTCCATGTGCTCTGCCTCCCTGGAAAATGGTCCCAGAAACAATGCAGTTACTTTTACAAGAGTAGTACATGAGGAAGTGCAAAATGTACTGCATAGAAGTAGCAAATGGCATTGTGAAAAAGCCGGGAACACATATTAAATTTTTATTGATTCAGAAAACCCATGGACCTAGTAAACCAAAGTGATGGGAATTTCTCTTATCTGTATTCCTGATTCTTGGACAAGGTTTGTTGAACTGAAATCACCCCATTCATTGCAAAGTGTGTGGACAGAACTCAATCACTACATGAACAGAGAACCTTCCTTCCTCAGCCTGCTGTGTTTCAATTCTAACTCAAGAGAACCTTCTCAGTCTTTGCCACTTTGCTTTTTTTGTTTGTTTGTTTGTTTGTTTGTTTTGTTTTGGACTCACACCCAGCTGTGCTCAGGGCTTATTCCTGGTTCTGTACTCATTGGATCACACCTGTGTGGGCTCACTGGACCATATGGGGTGCAGTGATCAAATTCAGGTCAGATGCATGCAAGGCAAGTGCCCTACTTAGCTGTACCATCTCTCTGGCTCCCCCACTCTGTATCTTTCATGTGAACATGCTCTGAATTTCTGAATTCCTCAGAAATTTTGGGGAACCCCCTGAATTAATTGCTTTTTCCCAGGTAAGGAAAACCTAGATCTGAACTTTCCAAACTTATTTCATCTGCCACTGTCTTTTCATTCTCTTCCACCTAAGGAACTGCCTCCTGGATCATCGTATCTATCTTCCAGAGGTATTGGGCACTTTGGCAATCACTGATCTAGATCATATAAAGATCTCATGTGGGGACATCCTGTTTCTATCAAGGAAGTATGAAACCCAGGGGAGACTGGGAAGCAAGTCTGCTTTTTTCAGTGGCTCACCAGGACCTCCCACATCTTGGTAACATGAACACTCTGGGCTGACCCTGGAGGTCAAGCAGGCCGCTTCCTGCCAACTTACTTAGTTGAGCCTCTCCTGGGGAAAGGCAGGTCCCTTTAGGACCACACACTTAGTGTGTGTGCTGCCATTGGTTTTACTTTGAACTTAGTACAGTTGTTCTTTGAACAACCCAGGGGTCTGGGGACCTGAACCCAAAACCTAACTACAGTGACCCTTTGTTTTCTGTGGAAATTGATTCCTGGGACCCTGCATATATACCAAAATGATGGTGTTCAAGTCTCTTCTAGTTGATTCAAAGGAGCCATCTGATACCAACTGGGTAGTTGAGCTTCTAAATGTGGAACCTATAGGTTGAGGAAACCTGAGTGTCAGTGTCCTCATACAGCGTAAGCCTGTGTTCTTCACACACCTTGGGCCTTTTGGGAATTGAGTTTAAGGGTATATGAATGGGGAGCTGCTGTTAGAGTGGTGGAGGGTTTTTCCTTCTAGTCCTCTGTGATCTACTCACCATGAATTCACTTCTCACTGTGGCATGTTTTTATGTGATAGCATTTTAGAACCTGCAGCAGGCTTCTTGGGTCAGAAAGTAGTTCTAGGGCCAGGTTTACAGCAGTTAGAATCCCCACATGCATTTACTTTCTGGCTCCTACCTGACCTCAGTTGTACCACTGGTTTGGCCTAGGAGGTCCCAGCACCACCAAAGGGGCCTGGCTATCCCCTGCATTGCATCCTCTGGTCCTTGCACTGAGAATTGCCAATGAGGCTCTCCTCTCCTCTCCTGTCCTCGGCCCAACCCTGCCTCCTGTTCACTACAGCCACCTTCTTTTTTTTTTTTTTTTTTTGAGCCACCTTCTTTTGATTGGAAGTGGTGGTGCATGGGATATTTGTGTATACTTGAAGCTGTGCATCCATGTCCACTGGCTGCTTTCAACTTGACTTGTGACATTTGAGTACCACCTCCCTTCTGCCATCTTTGGTAATGAGATTCCCTCAATTCCCAGAACCTCTGTACTCTGACTCCCATTTATGAGTTACAGATTCCTTAACTGATCTTCCTTAGATGCCCCAAAGCAAGGAGCAGCTGTCCCTGGAGTTGGGAGCTTCTCTAGGCCAACCTTAGTTCTGCTGAATGGGAACTTTCCAGCTGACTCAAGGCCAATCCCTCCTGTGTCTTTTGGCATGTGGGTGTCTTCCTCCTGGATAGATGGAGCTGTGCCCAAACTGCCCTATTTTTCATGCCAGCCCAGACCTGGGCCAATCTTATCCAGGTCTCTAAACATAAGACAGGGTTTAGCATGAACCAGGTACCCAATTTGGGTTAGAGGGAAAATGCTGTCAACTGGATTTTAAATCAGACTGGGGTTTCCCTGGGAGAAGGAATTGTCCACTGACAGGTGCTTTTTGGAACCCAAAGAAAAAAATTATTTTAAAGTGATCTGAAAAGCAAACATAAGAGCCTGCATTTTAGGACACGTTCCCAGCAGAGGGTGCTCTAGAATGATGATTGTGTAAATAAATCAGGTCCTTTTAGAGTTGAGAAAATGCCCAGCTAGTGAGAGATGGTCTTGCAGATCCCAGTTTTGGAAACCTCATTTTGTTTCACTTGATTTTCATGTTTTTTTCCACCACAGGTAATCCTTATCTTAATATTTACACACTGTCTCCATTACCCTTTTTTATATGTTCCTTGTAATCCCTAGCAATTGAAACCTATACTTATACATTCATGTATTACTATTTTTGTTTGTTTGGGAGGTGACATCTTTTGGTGCTCTGGAGCTATTTAGTACTTAGCGGTTGCTCCTGGAGGTGCTTAGGAACCAGGCAACATTGGGAGCAGTCGCAGGCATCCTGCTGGAAAGCCTGTGTGCTCGTCTTTGAAGCTCTCTCCCTGACCCTGCACCTCACATGTACTAAACATAGAAAGTCATTAATTTTTAGTCAGTAACTCAGTGGAGGCATTCAGTGAGTGTGTATTTGCTCTACCCCAGTGGTTCTCAAATAGTGGGGCACGCCCGCTAGGGGGGCTCGAGGCTCCGTAAAGGGAGGGCGCATTTGACCTCAGCAAACACTGTCATAATAAGCTAAGCCCGAATTTATGTCTCTGTGTGTCTCTGGAGCTGAGAGTTGCTGTGTTCTGTTTCAAACCCCGCTTCGAAAAACTATGCATTGCAAAACATGCTCATTGTAGCCACTAATCCAGACATCACCTCTGATTAAAAAATCAGCTCAAATCATTTTATATATATTTTTGTTTTGCAGGTTAAAGTTATTTTAATAAAGATACTATTTACAGTCGCGCAGTGGGGGACACAAAAATGTTTCCTTATTCCTAGGGGGGCATGACAGAAAATAATTGAGAAGCTCTGTTCTACCCTCCCTTTTAGGCGCACATACCCTCCTTTCCTGATACACAGAATAGGCTCTTCTTGCAGAACATACATGTTAGGAACACACATGTTAGATCACGTTGGATGGGAAGTTTTCAGTAACTTTTTTCTGGTCAGCATGGTCGATGCTTTTATTCTTAAGCTAACCTTGGATCCAATTGCATCCATCTCTGTGGTTGTACCCAGTGGGTATTGTTTGGGCCGGTCTTGACTTGAGGAGTCCATTTAGTCACAGTAACCTCATTTATATATCATTATTTTGGAAGACCACATTGACTATATCAAGCAGGGCTAGGGAGGAGGGAAATGCAGTGCCAAGGCCTCGTACATGCAGAACTTGTGCTTTGCCAATTTTGAGCCCTACCTCTTGCTCTTTGTGTAAAGGCTCTTTCTTTTTGGCTTGGTTTGGGGTAATACCTGGTGAGGCTCAGGACTTACTCCTGGCTCTGTGCTCAGTGACTACTACTGGCAGTGCTCTGGGGATTGTGTATGATGCCTGGGATCAAATCATGGTTGGCCACATGCAAGGCAAGTATCCTACCTCCTGTACTATCTTTCCAGCATTTAGTATTTTCAAATAATACACAGCGACTTTGGGGGCTCCAAACAGAGATGTGGTTCATGTGGAACTTTTAAACCTCTGTTGTCTGTATTCCTGAGACCTCAGGAGTTGAGCTGAGGCTGCTGCTGTGATCCTATTTCTTCATCTTGTCCTTGTCTGGGGTGTCCTGCCATTTTCTCTGGCTCCCAAGATCAGGTTCTTCTGCACTACTGATGAGTCAGCACCATCTCCCTTCCCGCCCAAGCGGTTTCTTATTTGACTGACTATGGCTCCTTGCTTTTGTCCTCTGAGCAACCCTGGGAAAGAATTGCATCCACCATGCTGACTTGTTTAGGATATCTGCAGACCTGGGTGGCAGACAAGTGTGGAGAGCCAGAGAGATAGTATAGGGATTAAGGTGCTTGTCTTGTATGTGACTAACCCAGACTCGAATTTTCGGCGCTGCATAGTGATCCCCTGCACAATCAGTGATCTCTGAGCACAGAATAATTCCTGAGTATTGCTGATATAACCCCCAAATAAGTAACACGAACCCCCCACTAAAGACTTGAATGTAAGCCTCCAAAGCTAATCTTAAAGTAGAAAGCTGCTCCTGATTCTGTTTTTCTTTTTTCCTATTGTAACGTGGTTCACTCATTTATTTTCTTCCTTCTCACCCATGTTAGAGAGAGGAGAGAGAGGAGAGAGAGTAAGAGTATGTGTATGAGAGAGGGAGGGAGGGAGGGAGAGAGGGGGAGAGAGAGCGAGAACGGAGAGAGAGAGAGCGGGGGTGGGGGGGGGAGAGAGAAAGAGAAAGAGAAAGAATGGTCTCGAAGCAATTCTCAGCCATTGGGGCCAAAGCACTATTAATGCTCAGATCTCGTGGTGGTGCTTGGGGTCTAAACCTGACAATGTTTGGAAGATCCAGGCCAAACTTTGCTCCTTTATGGTGCTAAATAAAAGATTCTTTGGCGGGGGGGTGGGGGGTGGTAGAGACGATGTTAACAGGGCACCTGAGGCTGCTGCAGACTCTGTGCTCAGGGATCATTCTAGAGATTAAACTGGACTCAAATGCATAAAAAACAAGTATCTCTCCCCTATACCATTCAACATCAAATGGGAATCTTGAATAAAAGTAGCTTATCTGCTAGAGAAGCAACCAGGTAGATTGTAAACATGGGTGACTATGTCTTTTTAGTAACTCCATGATTTATTTTACTTGGAATAGGTTTCTTTCCCTAGAATTTCTTGTGACACCTATCTTAGGCAAAATGAACAACACATCATGTAGTATTTGGGTTGAATTCCTTTTTCCCCTGTTGCTAAAGTTTGTCACTATATTGGGAGACAGAGTCAACCTCTGACTGCCCTGCAGAAACTTTCGTGTTGGTGCTCACTGTGGGCTGTTCTTGCTGTTGCCACTGTCCCATAGCAAACCCACAGTGAGTCGTGTGGAGCTGAGGGAAACCCAACTGTGAGATGTACTACTTTTCCTTGAGTTTTTCTTGAGTAAGTTTCAGAAACAGACTTAGTATTTTTGTGAAAAGATTATCTATTCGAAAAGGAATCCAAGGCTCAGTGAAATAAAATGGGTCAAATGTCCTGCTCTGAGGGGAACATGGGTAATATCCTGGACTATTAAAATATGTTTTCACTCCTTTTGAAACTTTACAGGCAAAATAAGTTATATTGTTGTACCTTTTACTATGCACAATTACTCCATTATTGTCATAGAGGAAAGAAAATGTTTTTCTTAATTTGAAAAACTGTGTATGTATATATATAGATATAGATATAGATATAGATTCAAGTTAGAAAAAAATCTTTCTCCACACTTTGTTGTATTCTCTGTGGGAAAAATTTACATGTATTAAAGAAGTTTGATGTCTGTGGAGATCTATCAACACAAGACCTTATCCTTGTAGAATTCTATATATCTAGCATAGGAGCTTATGAGTATTTCTTTTAATATAATATGTTTAATGAAATAAATAAGCTTTGCATATATAAATATCTTTTAAATACCTTATTTTAAAAGACGTTTTTGTAAGTAAATAACTTAGCGATTAAAGTTATCTGTTAATTAGTTTTTTCAGATTTTTCTAGAAAGCCCAGCTGTTCTTAATATATACTATTGAGAATGAAAATAGCCCAATTTATCAACTGAACATTTTTATATTTCCAGCACTAATAGTGAAATGTAGGTTTGTTTAAAATAAAATGCAAAGATATCATTTATTCCTCCAGAGAAACTGCTGGTATTGACATATTACTTCTATTTCACACTGATTTTTGTAGATTTGTAACTAAAATAAGCTTGAGATAGGGCTTTGATGGTCTCATATACATGGAACACCTGAATCTATGCTGCAGTGTGAATGAATTGCCTTTAAGTCAAGCCTAACAGTGCTCAGAGCTTTTTCCTGGTTCTGTGCTCAGGATCACTTGTGGTGGATATTGGGGGTCCTATGAATCAAACTTCTGTACTTTGCATGCAAGGCAAATGCCCCACCCTCTGTACTATCTTTGGTTCCTGAGGGATTTGTGTTTTTGTTTTTTACTTACTAAGGGTTTATGGGGTTATTGTCTTGAATGTGATTGGTCAAATGGCCAGTACATACAAATATAGAATAAGACAGGAGTGGGGCCGATGTGGCCCAGTGTGACCCAAAAAACAAAACAAAACAACAAAAATACAGGGGCTGGAAAATAGTATAGCATTAGGATGCATTCATAAGGCCCAAAATTCCATCTGGCATCGCATGACTTCCCTAGCATCACCAGTGGCCAAGTAGCACCACTTTCTCAGGGCCCTAATATATATTTTTAATATATAAATCTTTATTTAAGCACCATAATTATAAGCATGTTTGTAGTTGGGTTTCAGTCATAAACAGAATACCTCCCTTCACCAGTGCAACATTCCCACCACCAATGCCTGTATTCATGACAGGCATTCTACTTCTCTCATTCTTTAACATTGTCATGCTAGCTGTTAGTGTAGTTATCTTCCTAACATCGTTCACTACTCTTTGTGGTGAGCTTCAAATTGTGAGCCGGTCCTTCAGCCCTTCCAGCCCTTAACTCTATTGTCTTTGGGCCTTATTACAGTAATGTCTTTAATTTTTCTTAAAACCCATAGATGACCTAGACTATTCTGTCTTTCTCTCTCTCTCTCTCTCTCTCTCTCTCTCTCTCTCTCTCTCTCTCTCTCTCTTTCACTCTCTCTTTCACTCTCACTCTCTTTCACTCTCACTCTCTCACTCTCTCTCACTCCCTGAAGTTCCCTTGGAGGCTTCTCTACTTTCAGTAGTATAGCTTAATATGACAGTTTCAAAATTGGAATAGTTCTTGATGAATTAATATGTTTTCTTTCATGATAGTATCTTTACCAGTAAGATGACTATGGCAGCTTTTGTTGGTTACACTAGGTTCAAAGGACTGGAGCTCATGCTTTGCATGCAGGAACCTCAGTCAAAATCTCAGCACTGTTTGGAACTGAGTATGACTCCTAAACCATAAAAACAAACTGAAACTTGGACCAACATTTGATACCCATTTTCTCCTACTAAGATAAAGTGTACCCAGAAGAGTGACTACAGAGAACTTCTTTCCCTCTCCTCTGACTTGCCTTCAGGGCACTCTTCCTCTATCAGGGATTCTCACAGATAAAGCACCAAGGAGGTTTGGAGTTCACAGTTTGGCTGATCCATAGTCCTAATCAAGTGAACACCATCGAGGCCATTTGATTCCATTCCTCTCATTTGTGGTTCTAGAACACAATATTCGGGCAGGGAGAAGCGTTCTGGTTGTTAGTCCACAGGGTGACAGAGTGGAGGAGCAGTGTCTGTGGACTGCGTGAGTCTGCACACATTGTGTATTCACTTCACGACATGTTTATGTATCCAACGGATGCAGCTTGTGGCGGAACTGGAGTAGTTTAGGGTCTGCCTGTGCTGGGGAGTGAGGACAGCAGAGGGGGGAAGTTGAGTGATGAGCCTCAGTCATTCCTCGAGAAGCTCTCTGGAGGCTGGAGGCCTCAACACTGTCCTCATGGTACGCAAGAGGAACAGGCCTTTCTGACTTGGAGCTAGTTGCTATCTGTGGGAAGAATAAAAAGTAATGACATTGGGGATATGGCACAAAGGATCTCAGCATAACTTTTATTTTTAATATTATTTTAGTTTAATGTTAACCTGTGTGATTTTGATATACAAGTTACTGCTCCTTCACTACCATCCAAGTGTCCAAGACCTTCCACCACACACTCAGCAGTGCTCAGGGGTTCACACCTGCAATGCTCAGGGAAGCTATGAGGTGCCAGGATTTCAACAGTTATTGCAAATGCAATGATGCAAGGCAAGTACATTAAGCTCTAGTCTCTTTCTCTATGCCTCCTCATCCCGATTTCAGAATCATTTAGATATTATCCTTTGACCCCAAAGCTTTGTCACATCTCTTCTAGCATTTTCCCTCTATTAGATGTTCCTGTTTGCACTTCTCATCATACTTTGTTCCTCTCACTATTAGTGTTAAACACTATTGCTTTATCTCTGGCTCTCTCTCCCACCCTAAGCATGAACTCTTGAAGCCCTGTCCTATTGATCTCTATGTTGGAGATTGTAGTTCAGCAGCAATCTTAACTTCTCAGTAATGGTTGTATTAAACATCCTCTACTCCTATTTACTCTCCCCCAGAGAATAGATAAGAAAATGTTACACTTAAAAACCCACCAGATTTGGTGACAGTAGCTACTTCTGACCTTATCCATGCTTAGGAGTACCAGGAGATTTTCAGCCTTTGGTTTTGATTTTTTAGTTTACCAAAGCTCATCCAGTTATGGATAATGGAAGTCTCTATCAGATAATTATCAAATGTTATTTAGCCCATCTATGGAATAACACATCCTATATGCATCTTTCCTCTAAAGAAATACAAATGTTAATTACTATCTTCTTCCTTAATTAACATTTTCTAATTATATTTAATCAGTACTCTGTAATTCAGCAAATGACTTCACAGAATTAGACCATCAAAGTCACTTAGGGAAATACTTAAAATTGTATTGACAGTAATAAGAATGGTAAAAGGTTTTCACTTTCACCACTACTGATATTTTCTGGAATGCAGTTTGATTTAATATCAGCAAATGTGCTATTTCACTTTACAAAATCATAGAATTTTGTTTGTGTTGATTTACATGGATGGTAAAGTTTAAAAAATTTTAACATAAAATTTGTTTAGAAGAATATAAGCATAGAAGAAATCTGAAAAGTATACTTATTTCACAATTGATCAAATGAATGTTAATTGTGATCTTGTGGTAAAAACAAGTCAGTAGATTTATTGTACCAGCAAAAGTGTTCCCCAAGGGAGTCTGGGTATGCCCCCCATAAGCCAGTTAATAAATTAGATTTTTTTTAATCTTTATTTAAACACCGTGATTTACAAACATGATTATAGTTGTATGATTACAGTCATGTAAAGAGCACCCCCCTTCACCGGTGCAACATTCCCACCACCAATTTCCCAGATCTCCCTCCTCCCCACCCCCCTACACCTGTACTCGAGACAGGCTTTCTACTTCCCTCATTCATTCACATTTTATGATAGTTTTCAGTGTAGTCATCTCTGCAACTGCACTCATCACTCTATGTGATGAGCTGCATGTCCTGAGCTGCACCTACCAGCCCTCATCTCTCTTGTCTCTGAGATACTGTTAAAAATGTCCTTCATTTTTCTTAAAGCCCATAGATGAGTGAAACCATTCTGCGTCTTTCTCTCTCCCTCTGACTTACTTCACTCAGCATAATAGATTCCATGTACATCCATGTATTGGAAAACTTCATGACTTCATCTCTCCTGATGGCTGCATAGTATTCCATTGTGTATATGTACCACAGTTTCTTCAGCCACTCATCTGTTGAAGGGCATCTTGGTTGTTTCCAGAGTCTGGCTATTGTAAATAGCGCTGCAATGAATATAGAAGTAAGGAAGGGATTTTTGTATTGTATTTTTGTGTTTCTTGGGTATATTCCTAGGAGTGGTATAGCTGGATCGTATGGAAGCTCAATTTCCAGTTTGTGAAGGAATCTCCATATCGCTTTCCATAAAGGTTGTACTAGACGGCATTCCCACCAGCAGTGAAAAAGAGTTCCTTTCTCTCCACATCCCCGCCAGCACTGCTTGTTTTCCTTTTTTGTGATGTGTGCCAATCTCAGTGGCGTGAAGTGGTACCTCATAGTAGTTTTGATTTGCACCTCCCTGACAATTAGTGATGTTGAACATCTTTTCATGTGCCTTTTGGCCATTTGCCTTTCTTCTTTTTCAAAGTGTTCATTTCTTCTCCCCATTTTTTGTTGGGGTTAGTTGTTTTTTTCTTGTATAGTTCTGTCAGTACCTTGTAAATTTTGGATATTAGCCCTTTATCTGATGTGTATTGGGTGAATAATTTCTCCCACTCAGTGGGTGGCCTTTGTATTCTGGGCACTATTTCCTTTGAGATGCAGAAGCTTTTCAGCTTAATATAGTCCCATCTGTTTATCTCTGCTTCCACTTGCTTGGAAAGTGCTGTCTCCTCCTTAAAGATGCCTTTAGTCTCAATGTCCTGGAGTGTTTCACCTACATGTTGTTCTATATACCTTATAGTTTCAGTTCTGATATCAAGGTCTTTAATCCATTTGGATTTTACCTTTGTACATGGTGTTAGCTGTGGGTCTGAGTTCGCTTTTTTGCAAGTGGCTAACCAGTTGTGCCAACACCACTTGTTGAATAGGCTTTCCCTGCTCCATTTAGGATTTCTTGCTCCTTTATCAAAAACAAGGTGGTTATATGTCTGAGGAACCTTCTCTGAGTACTCAAGCCTATTCCACTGATCTGAGGGTCTGTTTTTATTCCAATACCATGCTGTTTTTATAACTGTTGCTTTGTAATACAACTTAAAATTGGGGAAAGTAATGCCTCCCATATTCCTTTTCCCAAGGAGTGCTTTAGCTATTCGAGGTTGTTGTTCCAGATGAATTTCAGAAGTATTTGATCCACTTCTTTGAAGAATGTCATGGGTATCTTTAGAGGAATCGCGTTAAATCTGTACAATGCTTTTGGAAGTATTGCCATTTTAATGATGTTGATCCTGCCAATCCATGAGCATGGTATGTGTTTCCATTTTCGCGTGTCCTCTCTTATTTCTTGGAGCAGTGTTTTGTAGTTTTCTTTGTATAGATCCTTCACATCTTTAGTCAGGTTGACTCCAAGATATTTGAGTTTGTGTGGAACTAATGTGAATGGGATTGTTCTCTTAATGTCCATTTCTTCCCTATCATTATTAGTGTATAAAAAGGCCATTGATTTTTGTGTGTTAATTTTGTATCCTGCCACTTTGCTATACAAATCTATTATTTCTAGAAGCTTTTTGGTAGAGTCTTTAGGGTTTTCTAAGTAGAGTATCATGTCATCTGCAAACAGTGAGAGCTTGACTTCTTCCTTTCCTATCTGGATTCCCTTGATATCTTTTTCTTGCCTAATCGCTATAGCAAGTACTTCCAGTGCTATGTTGAATAGGAGTGGTGAGAGAGGACAGCCTTCTCTTGTACCAGAATTTAGAGGAAAGGATTTTAGTTTTTCTCCATTGAGGATAATATTTGCCACTGGCTTCTGGTAGATGGCTTTGACTATATTGAGAAAGGTTCCTTTTATTCCTATCTTGCTGAGAGTTTTCATCAAGAATGGGTGTTGAACCTTATCAAATGCTTTTTCTGCATCTATTGATATGACCATGTGATTTTTATTTTTGTTGTTGTTTATGTTGTGTATTATATTGATAGATTTACGGATGTTAAACCAGCCTTGCATTCCTGGGATGAAACCTACTTGATCAAAGTGAATGATCTTCTTGATGAGGCACTGGATCCTGTTCGCCAGGATTTTGTTGAGGATCTTTGCATCTGTGTTCATCAGGGATATTGGTCTGTAATTTTCTTTTTTGGCAGAATCTCTATCAGGTTTTGGTATTAAGGTGATGTTGGCTTCATAAAAGCTATTTGGAAGTATTCCTGTTTTTTCGATTTCATAAAAGAGCCTGGCCAGAATTGGTAGTAGTTCCTCTTGAAAGGTTTGAAAGAATTCATTCGTGAATCCATCAGGGCCTGGGCTTTTGTTTTTGGGTAAATTTTTGATTACAGTTTTAATTTCCTCAATAGTGATGGGGGTGTTTAGATATGCTACCTCTTCTTTATTCAACCGTGGAAGGTTATATGAGTTCAGAAATTTATCCATTTCTTCCAGGTTCTCATATTTAGTGGCATAGAGTTTCTCAAAGTATTGTCTGAATACCCTTTGAATCTCTGCAGTATCTGTAGTGATCTCCCCCTTTTCATTTCTAATACGCGTTATCAAGTTTCTCTCTTTCTTTTGCTTTGTGAGTTTTGCCAATGGTCTATCAATCTTGTTTATTTTTTCAAAGAACCAACTTCTGCTTTCGTTGATCTTTCGGATTGTTTTTTGGGTTTCCGCTTCATTGATTTCTGCTCTCAGCTTTGTTATTTCCTTCTGTCTCCCTATTTTTGGGTCCTTTTGTTGAGCACTTTCTAGTTCTATTAGCTGTGTCATTAGGCTACTCAGGTAAGCTCCTTCTTCCTTCCTGATATGTGCTTGCAAAGCTATAAATTTTCCTCTCAGTACTGCTTTTGCTGTGTCCCATAAGTTCTGATAGTTTGTGTCTTTATTGTCATTTGTTTCCAGGAACCTTTTGATTTCCTCCTTGATTTCATCTCGGACCCACTGGTTATTGAGTATGAGGCTGTTTAACTTCCAGGTGTTAAATTTTTTCTTCTGTGTCCCTTTGCAGTTCACATCTAACTTCAGAGCCTTGTGGTCAGCAAAGGCAGCCTGCAAAATGTCTATCTTTTTTATTTTATGGAGGTATGTTTTATGTGCCAGCACGTGATCTATCCTGGAGAATGATCCATGTACATTGGAAAAGAATGTGTATCCAGGTTTCTGAGGATAGAGTGCCCTATATATATATCTACTAGGCCTCTTTCATCCATTTCTCTTTTCAGGTCTAGTATATTTTTGTTGGGTTTCCATTTGGTTGACCTATCAAGTGTTGACAAGCCTGTGTTGAGGTCTTCCACAATTATTGTGTTATTATTGATATCCTTCAGATTTGTCAACAATTGTATTAAATACTTTGCTGGACCCTCATTCGGTGCGTATATGTTTAGGAGAGTGATTTCTTCTTGCTGTACAAATCCCTTGATTAGTACATAATATCCATCTTTGTCCCTTACAACTTTTCTGAGTATAAAGTTTGTGTCATCTGATATTAATATGGCCACCCCCACTTTTTTAAGGGTGTTGTTTGCTTGAATGATTTTCCTCCAGCCTTTGATTTTGAGTCTATGTTTATTCTGACTATTCAGGTGTGTTTCTTGTAGACAGCAGAAGGTTGGCTTCAGCTTTTTGATCCATTTCGCCACTCTGTGCCTCTTAACTGGTGCATTTAGTCCATTGACATTGAGAGAAATAATTGTCATGGGATTTATTGCCATCTTTGTGTAGAAGTTTGGTGTGTTTTTTGTTCTGTCTTGTTTTTAGAGTAGATCTTTCAGTTTTTCTTTTAAGGCTGGTTTTGAGTCTGCAAAGATTTTGAGCTGTTGTTTGTCTGTGAAGCCGTGTATACATCCTTCAAACCTGAAACTTAGTTTTGCTGGGTGCAGTATTCTTGGCGAAGCATTTATTTCATTGAGTTTTGCCACTACGTCCCACCACTGCCTTCTGGCCTTGAGTGTTTCTGGTGACAGGTCTGCTGTAAATTTCAAGGATGCTCCCTGGAATGTAATTTCCCTTTTCGATCTTGCTGCTTGCAGTATTCTATCTCTATCGGTGGGTTTCATCATGGTGACTAGGATGTGTCTTGGGGTGTTTCTACTGGGGTCTTTTTTAGCTGGTACTCTTCGGGCATGCAGGATTTGGTCACATGTTTTCTTTAGCTCTGGTAGTTTCTCTGTGATGATGTTGTTAACCATTGATTCTTCCTGAAGATTTTCTTCTTGGGTCTCTGGAACTCCAATGATTCTAAAGTTGTTTCTGTTGAGCTTATCAAAGACTTCTATTTTCATCTTCTCATATTCTTTGAGTAAATTTTCCATTGTCTGATCATTTGATTTGAGGCTTTTTTCCAATCTCTTCTGCTGTGTAAATTTGTTATGCATCTCGTCTTCTAAAGCACTAATTCTATCCTCAGCTGCTGTTAACCTGTTGGAAAGCTCATCCATTATGTTCTTCAATTCGTCTACTGAGTTTTTCAGACCTGTTATCTGATCTGATATTTCAGTTTGGAGTTTTCTGATTTCTATCTTCATATTCTCTTGATTTTTATTAGTGTTCTGATTTATACTTTCTTTGATTTCTGTTAGCAACCTCCATATTTCGTCTCTAAACTCCATTTCTGAAAGACTGCTTAGGTAGTTGGCCATTGTTGGGTCATCAGAGTTTCCATCTTTATTCTCTATGGTTGAAGTTGGTCTGCGTAGTCTCCCTATTGTCACGCTTACGCTGTGGGTTTTTCTACGTGTTGTGGTGGTACTCATTGGCTAGGTGGAGTGCGCGGCCGCGAAGCGCAGCGGAGCACAATCCACAATCCACAATCCACAACTCCAACAGAAAACACAGCCTCAGCCGAGACACGCCTTGAAGGGATTAATGCTGAAGGAGGTCAAAGTTCCCAGGTTGATGCAGGCTGGGGGAGGTCCCAAAATGTCTGCCGGGCCTAGGGGTCCAGCAGTCAGCCTGATCCGCAACTCCGGCCCCCAAACACTCACCTCAGCCGAGGCAAGCCGTCAGGGGATGCCAGGAGAAGTCCCCAAATGTCTGCCAAGCTAAGGAAACCAGCCAATAAATTAGATTTATTGCTTCCAGAGACTACAGTTATTCTTTTGGGTACTCTGTTATTTAAAGAAAAAGACAACAGTATTTTATGAAATTTCTTCAAGCTTTTACATGAAGACCTCCTTAGTCTTTGCTGCCCTGCTTCTTTGTTTCTTATATCTGGATGTGTGGAAACTCACTTTATTCTGTCAAGATTCAAGTATCTTGGGGCTGGAACAGTGGCGCAAGCAGTAGGGCGTTTGCCTTGCATGTGCTAACCTAGGACAGATCGTGGTTTGATCCCCTGGCGTCCCATATGGTCCCCCCAAGCCAGGAGCGATTTCTGAGAGCATAGCCAGGAGTAACCCCTGAATGTCACCAGATGTGCCCCCCCAAAAAAAGATTCAAGTATTTCATCAGCTATCAGGGGTCCTCAAAATTTTTAAACAAGAGGCCAGTTCACTGTCCCTCAGACCATTGGAGGGTCTGACTATAGTAAAAACAAAACTTATGAACGAATCCTTATGCACACTGCATATATTTTATTTTGCAATGAAGAAACAAAACAGATACAAATACAATATGTGGCCCGAGGGCCATAGTTTGAGGACCACTGATAGATTTTTGTCTTCTTACCAGTAATCTCCAACATTCATTTTAAAACTTGTTTTGAATAATCTGGATAGGTGGCAAGGACTAAATATGTTATTATTACTAAGTTTGAGTGGAAAATGAAGCAATTCTGTCCTATATATATTGGTGACAGTGACTTCCAAATGTTCTTGATATTTGATACTTTGATATTTGAAAATTCAGTTGTTGCCAATTAAGCAAATTTGTTTAGAGGCTATATAAAGTCCCTGATCTGTGTTGAAGAGAGTTATAGTAAAAATGACTGCCTTAATTGGCAACCTAACAGTATTGTACCTTGGGACTTCCTGCCTCATATTAAATAAAAACTGATCTAACTGTTAGTCCAGCCAGAAATGCTGGGAAAACTCATGAGATGTGCTTGTGACAGCTGTCATTAAAGGTGCAGTGTCCCCCTTACATGGAATTTTACTGCTGTCTTCACTACAACTGAATTAACCATCATTTTGTGATTGGTATAACCTGACTTTAAGTGCTAAACTGTAAAGATTCTATCTTTAAAGACCAACAAAGCAAAAATATAAAATACTAAAGAGACTGCATTCCCATTAACAAAATTATAATTGTGAGGTTACTAATGTTATTTTTATTGTTTTGTGTTTGACTTTTGGACTTTACCTAGCAGTGCTTAGGGTTTACTCCTGGCTCTGTGCCAGGAGTAGTCACCTGTAGTGCTGGGGGTGGGGGACAAGGCAGCACTATTGCACACTGGTTCCTGAACACTGCAAGGATTGACCCTAGATCTCAACCAGTAGTAGTATCAGCCCCTGTTGGTATGATCCAAAACCAAAAAATATAAATTTTAATATATGAAATTAAAGTTCTAGACATTGGCTTATGTGTATATATGTATTTATTTGTTGTGTATCTGAAAAGCCCAAGGAAAAAGTAAAGTGCTATAGAATTCCCATAATATTCAAGGGAGCAGTTTGATTACAAAACATTAGAATGGGGGGCTGAAGAGATAGTACAGGGATTAAGGAATATGTCTTGTATGTGGCCAACCCCGCTTCAATCCCTATCACCTCATATACACAATCATTCCCTTGAGTGCTGGCAGGAGTGGCCATTAACATACACTAGAAATAAACCCTGACCACCACTGTATATGGCTTAGAAACCAGAAAGAAAAAGAAAATTTTTGTTAGTACAGAACAAAGAGAAAGGGAGAAAATAAGTTGATAATTCAAAGTTTTAAATAAATTAAAGATTTCTAAGTTAAAAATTAATTTTATTAATAATAAAATAATATTAGTAAAATTATTATTAATAAAACAATATTAATAAAATTATTCAAAAGAAAATAGTCTTAATTTTTTTTGTTTTTTGGGCACACCCTGTGACACTCGGGGCTTACTCCTGGCTATGCACTCAGAAATTGCTCCTGGCTCAGCGGACAATATGGGACACCAGGGGATCAAACTGCTCCTAGGTCAATCATGTGCAAGACAAATGCCCTACCGGTGTGCCACCGCTCTGGACCCTAAATTGTATTTTTTAAAACTAAAGAAGGTATATGTTTATTTGTATATTTGTATGAGTAAAACAATTAGTAATCTAGAAATGCATTGAGAATGAGAAAAGAAAAAAGAATGAAAATATATTTATGATATAATGAAGAAAAATATAAAATGAATACTAGAACTATTAGATATATTTTTTCTCATAAACTTTCACAGCAAAATTGGGAGAAAAGAACCTGCTTCAGAACTCAGAAGAAAATGTCACCAATAGTCACTAAATTTAGCAAAACTTTCTAGAATCTTTTCTAAAACTGCAAGTTAAATTGGAATCTCAAGTATAAATTATCTTTGTTTTAAAATAAGTATTAATTATTAATGAATTAATAATTCATTGTGGTGACAATTGTTTAAAAATCATAGGCATTTTAGATATGCCTAATTGTTTGTTTGTTTTTTTTTTATTAAGAGGGTGCATTTTTTTTCAGGCTACACCCATTTGATGCTCAGGGGTTACTCCTGGCTAAGTGCTCAGAAATTGCCCCTGGCTTGGGGGGACCATATGGGACGCTGGGGGATAGAACCTCGGTCCTTCCTTGGCTAGCGCTTGCAAAGCAGACACCTTACCTCTAGCGCCACCTCGCCAGCCCCAAGAGGGTGCATTTTATTTATTTTAATTTTTATTTTTTTTTTAATATATTTCTGTTGTTGTTGTTTTTTGGATCACACCCAGCAGCGTTCAGGGGTTACTCCTGACTCTATGCTCAGAAATCTCTCCTGGCAGGCTCGGTGGACCATATGGGATGCCGGGATTCGAACCACCGTCCTTCTGCATGTAAGGCAAATGACTTGCCTCCATGCTCTCTCTCCGGCCCCTAAATATATTTTTTATTTAAGTAACATGATCATAGTTGGGTTACAGTCATAACCAGAATGCCTAATTTTTATGATTAATTTACAAATGCAGAGAAATAATAGATGGCTGATTTACAGAAACAAAGCTATAGATGGAAAATAGATCGGCATTTTTAGAGAGCTGGTATCTTAATTCCTATAAATTAAAAAAGCTGCAGCTAGTTAGTAAAATACTAAATATTTCATGTGCACATACTCTTGTTTAGATGACCTCTAGCTTAAATAGACAGTATTTAAAAAAAGAAGCAGAAAAAAGTAGATTCATCACTTCCTATCAGGGAATGCAAATTAAAACCACTTGGAAAATGTTTTGTCTTAAAAAGACCAGAAATAAGTGATGTGAGGATGTGGAGAAAAGAAGAACCCTCATACATAATTGGAGGAAATATCAGCTAGCCCAACCTCTGTTGAAATCAGTATGAAAATTATTCAAGGGGCCGGGCGGTGGCGCTGGAGGTAAGGTGCCTGCCTTACCTGCGCTAGCCTAGGAGACGGACCGCGGTTCGATCCCCCGGCGTCCCATATGGTCCCCCAAGCCAGGAGCGACTTCTGAGCGCATATAGCCAGGAGTAACCCCTGAGCGTCACCGGGTGTGGCCCAAACCCCCCCCCCAAAAAAAAAAAAAAAAAAAGAAAATTATTCAAAATACTAATAATTGATGCATCATAGATCTCAGCTATTTTATGTCTAGGTATTCAATGATTATGAAAATGTTAATTAAAATAGATATATTTCTGTCTTTATTGCAAATTTATTTACAGTAGCTAAGTGCCAACAGCAGATAATTGGATAAAGTTGTTAAGTGTGGTATGTATACTAACTGGAATATTGCTTACCTATTAAAGGACAACAAACTCTGTACATTTGCAACGACATGCATTAAACTGGAGAGGATTATAAGTGAAGTATAAGTCAGAAGGAAAAAGACAAATAGGTATTTCAGTCCCCTGGATTATATAAAAAAAAAAGGTGAAGCAAAGGAATATGCAAAACTCAACCAAACCCCATGGATTTGGATGGCAGAACTGAGGTTGCTAGAGTGCGCCAGCAGGGGGCATTCTAGTGTAGCAAGGGTCTAGATATGATAGAGTGGAGTGTCTGGTACTTTGTTGGTGGGCATTGTGTGGAAACACGTTTGAAGTGGTATGGACCTGAACTCCCAGAACTTGTAGTCTTGTAAACCAATGTTAGTGCAATATAGAAAACAGAAAAATTGATGGCCTGCAGCAGGATATCATATTACATTGTCAGGAATCAGTATTGAAGGCTTCATAAGAGCAGGGCATCAAATCAAAATGATTGTTCTCTTTGACAGTTTTCCCTCTACAGAAAAGCATGTTCAGAGACTGCAGAGAGTTCATAGAAATACTAATGCAACAGGAAACAAAAACACTAGAAATGTTCTGTTTCTGTGGAATGAAACAAAAGGAGATGCTTCATTGTTTTTTTTAAATTAATCATTGGTATGATCTTTTAAATGAGCCCTACTATTATTATATTTTTAGTTCTTGCACTTATGTGTTTTAATCATATGTCTTCCAAAATTAATACCTGATTTAGAATTTAAAGTAAGCTAAAATAATTAAAAATATGACAGATTTTTTGTTGTTGTTTTGACCATGACACTAACTGGTAATGGCCTGACTCTGTCATAGACAGTTATGAAACTCTACAAGATACATTAAAGCAACTATTCGTAAATATTTGTAGGCATCACAGGACTGTGCTCTGTGAGAGTATGGTCTAGTGATTGCCCCTACTTTTGGACTGGAAGTCTTTTCCCAGGAAACAAAACTAAAGGAGGGAGGAAATAAGAAGGGAGGGACGATTTAGCCGATATAATTATAGAGGTTTGGCAAACCCAAAGTCTGTATGGCAAGGGTAGGCTGGCAAACTGAAAACCCAACAGAGGTTCATTTTGAGTTCAAAAGTAGCCTGTTGGAACACTCCAGGACATTGAGACTACAGGCATATTCAAGGAGGAAACTGCACTCTCCAAGCAAGTGAAAGCAGAGATTAACAGATGGGAATATATTAAACTGAGAAACTTCTGCACCTCAAAGGAAATAGCGCCCATGATACAAGAGCCACCCACTGAGTGGGAGAAACTATTCACCCAATACCCATCAGATAAGGAGCTAATCTCCAAAATATACAAGGCACTGACAGAAATTTACAAGAAAAAAACATCTAATCCCATCAAAAAAGGGGAGAAGAAATGGACAGACACTTTGACAAAGAAGAAATACAAATGGCCAAAAGACACATGAAAAAATGCTCCACATCACTAATCATCAGGGAGATGCAAATCAAAACAACTATGAGGTACCACCTCACACCCCAGAGAATGGCACACATCACAAAGAATGAGAATAAACAGTGTTGGCGGGTATGTGGAGAGAAAGGAACTCTTATCCACTGCTGGTGGGAATGCCGTCTAGTTCAACTTTTATGGAAAGCAACATGAAGATTCCTCCAAAAACTGGAAATTGAGCTCCCATAAGATCCAGCTATACCACTCCTAGGAATATACCCTAGGAACACAAAAATACAATACAAAAACCCCTTCCTTACACCTATATTTATTGCAGTACCTTACACCTATATTTATTGCAGTACTATTTACCATAGCAAGACTCTGGAAACAACCAAGATGCTCTTCAACAGACGAATGGCTAAAGAAATTGTGGTACATATACACAATGGAATATTATGTAGCTGTCAGGAGAGATGAAGTCATGAAATTTTCCTATACATGGATGTACACGGAATCTATTATGCTGAGTGAAATAAGTCAGAGAGAGAGAGAAAAACGCAGAATGGTCTCACTCATCTATGGGTTTTAAGAAAAATGAAAGACATTCTTGCAATAATAATTTTCAGGCACAAAAGAGAAAAGAGCTGGAAGTTCCAGCTCACCTCAGGAAGCTCACCACAAAGAGTGATGAGTTTAGTTAGAGAAATAACTACATTTTGAACTGTCCTAATAATGAGAATGTATGAGGGAAATGGAAAGCCTGTCTAGAGTACAGGCGGGGGTCAGGTGGGGAGGAGGAAGATTTGGGACATTGGTGATGGGAATGTTGCACTGGTGAAGGGTGGTGTTCTTTACATGACTGAAACCCAAATACAATCATGTATGTAATCAAGGTGTTTAAATAAAAGAAAAAGTAGCCTGTTGGCAGAATTCTTGTTTGTTTTTTTGGGGAAGCCAGTCCTTTTCTGTGAAAGCTTTTATCCAGTTGAATGATCTTTATGTTGGGAAGTTATTGAGCCTTTCTCAGTATTCACCAATTTAATTATTTGTATCATACCAAATAACATCTCCACTGACACATTCAGAATAAAGTTTAAAAATTTTTGGGTAGGGGCCGGAGTGATAGCATAGTGGTAGGGCATTTTCCTTGCATGAGGCTGACTCAGGATGGATGTGGGTTAGATCCCTCTCATCCCATATGGACCCCCTAGCCAGGAGTAACCCCTGATTGCTGCTAGGGTATGGTCCAAACACTAAAAATAAATAATTTAGGTACTGTAGTCTAAAATAATTAGCCTCCTTAGTAGGATGTGAAAACCAGGAACTTCCATATACCTGGGAGTATCAATCTGAGCAACCCCTTTGAAAAATAATATAGATAGGGGCTGGAATAGTAGCACAGTGTAGGGCATTTGCCTTGCACTCAGCTGACCCAGGACGCATGCTAGTTCAATCCTCTGCCTCCTATATGGTCCCACAACCCAAGAGAGATTTCTGAGTGCAGAGCCAGGAGTACTGTAATTACTCCAGTATAATGCGCAGAATTTTTCTACCCATAAAAGAAATCAAAGTTTGGGTGTGCGTTCTAAAGGAGGGCTGGGGTGGGGTGGCAGTGGCGGCCGGTCCAATGAGGGTGCAGGCGAATTGTAAGTTCGCACTGTGCCTTTTCCAGGCTGCCTTAAGAAACCTGGCCTACCTCTCATGACATCCTGTGTTAAAACATCACGGGAAGACATACCAAAAGAAATGGTCATCAAGAGTTTTGGTAGACAGGCATCAGCAATGAAATGGACGGCACAGAAGACGACCTGCTGTGGAATACAGACTTGGAAGAAAGCAAACTAACTGGAGAAACAGATGTTCCTGCCAACTGGACACTGATGAAAAATTAACTCGAGAAGAATGGGAACAACTCCTTAGTGTATCTGATGATGAATCTGACTTGGAAGCATTTTAAATAGATATTGTTACCGGTAATTTTATTTCGGTATTGTGTTTATACCAGTTTATGTTGTCAGTAAATGATTTTTATCATGGCCGCACGTGTTCAACAACGTTTTTTTCCATCAATTACAATGCTTGGTGTGTGAAACAAAATTTTATACCGATTTTTAATCAAAAATTAGGGGTGTGTGTTATACATTGGGTGCGTGTTATACTCGAATAAATATGGTAACCCCTGAGCACCTCCAGGTGTGCTAGAAAAACAAAAACAAATAAAAAATAATAATAAAGATAAACATGCACAGAGCCCACTACCATGCAATTTTCCTTACATACCATTACATACACATTTGATATCACAAACCAGGGAGCTGGAGTGATAACAGAGTGGGTAGGGCATTTGCCTTGCATGCAGCCGGCCAGGGTTCGATCCCTGGCATCTCATAATCCCATATGGTCCCCGGAGCCTAGGAAGGAAGGGAGGGAGGGGAAGGATGTGAAGGAAGGTGAGGAAGGGAGGAAGGAGAAGATCACAAACAGCATGTTCAAGAGTTTTTAAAAGTATTGCTTACAATAGGAAGAAAATTGAAATAATATAAATGTTTATTGGTAGAAAATTGAATCAATTGATTGTGATATGTTTCGAGAATACTAGGTAGCACAAAGACTCTCGATAAACGTAATGCAGTGTTTGTGTTTTGAAATCCCATATTTCTATATACATGACCTTTAGCAATGAACTATTTTCATTCAGATTTAAAAGATTAATCAGCATTAAATTATGTTCATTTACTTTGTCTGCTTGCTACAAAGATCCAAAACACAGTTGTTACATTGGTTTTATCCAGATTCTTTCTGATATTTCTTCTACTTGTTATTGTGAAAAAAATATGCATAAAAACAGGTCTTTTATCTGACATTTTGTGTACAGATGACTAAAGATAAACCTTTGGCAGTTTGGTAGAAATATATTGATGTGACAGTGTAGCCACTAATGAACTGTTTCCACATCTATTTTTCTTAACTTTTTGCAACATATAAAATACATAACTCATGAAGAAACCAGTTAAGGATATTAGTATTCAGAATGACAGATTGCACATATTTTTAGTTAAAAGTAGTCGAAATAAAAATCACATTGAGTCATGATATTCTGTTATCTACTGATATTTTCCACATAAATATTTCCTTATGTTTTGTTAAAATAAACCATGATGAAGAGTAAAATAAGTTACTGTTGATGTTCATCATTTTCTTTTCCTGATAACTTTTTTTTTAATTTAGTTTAAGTTTGGGTCAAGATATTACATTTTTGATATTTTATTATTCTTATTGATAACATTACATTTAATAACAGTGCTCTTATAAAATATATATTCTGACAACTAGAAAGATAGAGAGGATAAGGAATTTACTTTCTGTGTGGTCATTGACTAAGCTCAATCCTCGATGTTTTATATGATCCCCTGAGCCTTTGCAGGACTGATCCCTGAGGACAGAGCCAGGTGTAAGCCTTGAATACTATCAGGTGTAGTACCTCCCAAATATTCTGATCAGTTTGTTGCACTGTTTTTATTTCTTTGCAGTTATCTGATGATGGTCGCTATGTCTTGTTATCAATACGAGAGGGATGTGATCCAGTAAACCGACTCTGGTATTGTGACCTACAGCAGGAGTCCAATGGCATCACCGGTAAGTTATCTTCCAAACATAGACAGTTATGCCAGGAAGCTCCATTAAAAAGCAGTCATCTCTGTCTTCTAATTGATTTCCCAAGGAACCTTCTGTCATTCAACGAAATCATCCATGACCTCACCAGAATTTGAATGAAGCTATTTTTGGGGAGGTTTAACATTTTCTCTGTGGATTGAGATCAGTTATACATTTTGCATATGCCTGTGAGCATTACAGAGTATTAATGAGAAGCTACTTCTTTGTTCTATAAAGTATTAGCATGGTCTGGTGCATATAAGGCAAGATATACCAGACCAATGAGAATTCACCTTATGACAGTGCTTTACTGCTCAGACTCATGAACAATGAGAGCCTAATACTGTTTCTGAAGCTTCTGTATTATGAAGGTTAGCATAGAACCAGTTAGTTAACACATTCTAAGAACCGTTTTTATTTAAGTTTTTTTTTGGGGGGGGAGCACACCCTGCTGTGCTCAGGGATTTCTCCTGGCTCTGCACTCAGAAATCACACCTGGCAGGCTCAGGGGACCATATGGGATGCCAGTGATTAAACCCAGATTTGTCCTGGGTCAACTGCATGCCATTATGCTATCACTCCGGCCTCACAAAGAGTCATTTTTAAATGTTACTCTCTTCCATCATCTGTGTCATATCAACATCATCATGAAGATTGAATCGTTTTTAGCTGCTAAAAATTCTCCAATATCTACCCCTAATAAATGAAATTGTCAGAGGTATTGTGGCCCCCAAATAAAGCCAGTAATATACCACATTTTGGTTAATATAAAATATAAGTTCATTTGAGAGGTCGTTGATAAATAATGTTGTACTAAATGAATTATAATTAGGCAATATTATTATTGGTATCTAATCTTTTTAACTTTAATTTTATTGAAACCATTATGATCTACAAAGTCTTCATAGTTGAATTTCAGATATACAGGGAATCCGGGCCATTCCCACCATCAATGAAGACCAATGACACCGGAATGCATCCTATCTCAACACCGTCTACCCCCTGGCATGCCAGTATAACTGGCCCATTTAAATTTAGATTGTTAAACTATAGGTCCCTTGATTTTATTTTATTTTATTTGATTTATTTTATTTTTTTGGGCCACACCCGGCGGTGCTCAGGGGTTACTCCTGGCTGTGTGCTCAGAAATAGCTCCTGGCAGGCACGGAGGGCCATATGGGACACCGGGACTCAAACCAACCACCTTTGGTCTTGGATCAGCTGCTTGCAAGGCAAACACCGCTGTGCTATCTCTCCGGGCCCCTTGATTTTATTATCATTCACTTTGGCTAGGATATTTAGTTCTGTCTTTATTTATTTGCCCGCCAATTCATGCGAGACCACTTGGCCCCTGGACCCAGCCTTTCTTTGATCCTTTCTTCTGAGTTTTATAGAAAAATGTAGAAATATGTGTGGGTAAAAGAAAATAATTTGTGTCCCAGTTTTCTATAAAAAAGAAAAAAACAGTGTGTGTGGCAGGATTTTTTTGTTTTTTGTTTTTGTTTTTTTTTTTTTTTTTTTTTTTTGCATAGGCACAGCCTGTCCCTCCTCCCTACCTATTTCCAAGACCAAAATACCCTACCATATTTGATACTCAGAATAAAACATCACCCACAATTTCTTCTCTTGGGCTATAGTTCAAAGTTTAGGTTTTGATCTTTGGCACTGTATATCTCAGAACTGCTGAGGGTGGCCTGTTTTGGTGACAGGGTCAGTCTTAAAGAAGGGAGCAACTGTTAGCCTACAAATATTGCTGTGTGAGATTAAAACAATAGAAAGGACTTTGCCTTTTCCCATTTAATTAAATATTCCAATCATAGTGTTCTTTCTCCAGAGAATGTTGCTTTTCCTTTCTATTTATTGCTTCATTATGCCTTTAAGTTACTAGGTAAGCTTGTTATAAAAAGACATTGACAGATTTTAAAATGCAAATTGCTTAATTACTCCAAATATGTAGAACATTTCATTTACCTAAGCATATGATTAATGCTATTGCCATATTCCTTTAATAATAAATACTTTGAAACCTTAATGTGAGGTCAAGTCTTGAGGGAACCTTTTGCTTCATTAGTGATCAAATAAGGTTATCACAGAGAGTTTGGGATTCTTGATGAAAGAAAACAAATTTCTAAACAATGCCAACTAGCGAACATGAAGGCTAAAGAGAAGCCCCCAAAATACCCACCTATTGTGATACATTACATTGGGGAGCTCCACAGCCAAGAACTGGCCTTCCTCCCCTTGCTGTATCTTACCCATAACTACTCCACTTTCTGGTTTTGTTCCTGATTTTGTGCAGTTTCAGTGATGAGGTCAGGGCCCGATAACATACTAGGTGTATGTCAGCTGTTTCTCTTCTCCAAATAGCTCTCTATCTCTTTTATAAAGTCTTCCAGGGGAACTTTAAGATCATTTGTCATGATCCAAGCTAAAGTCCATCCATGTCTATTACTATTGTATATAGCCCAATAAATTTACATAGAATTCCTGCTTTTGTTTGCTTGTTTGTTTGTTTTTTTGGTTATGGTTTTTGGATCACATCTGGCAATGCTTAGGCCTTACTTCCTGGCTCTGCACTGAGGAATTACTCCTAGAAGTCCTCCAGAGACATAAGAATAAGTAATGTGGGGGATTGAACCCTGGGCTGGCTATGCTCAAGGCAAGGACCTTACCCAACTGTACTCCAGCTCCTTATGTAATACTCTTTATCTTTTAGTTACACTACAGCCACTTATTTATTATTAAGGTCATTCTTAGGTGTTTTCTTTTTCTTTTTTTTTCTTTTTGGTTTTCGGGCCACACCCGTTTGCTCAGGGGTTACTCCTGGCTAAGCGCTCAGAAATTGCCCCTGGCTTGAGGGGACCATATGGGACGTCGGGGATCGAACCACGGTCCTTCCTTGGCTAGCGCTTGCAAGGCAGGCACCTTAACCTCTAGCGCCACCACACCGGCCCCTCTTAGGTGTTTTCTGTTGATGAGATATTGTTTATAGCACTACCTCTTTAGTTTTAACTGAAGAAGCAGAACCAATAGGTGATTACTGTCATGAGGTATGTTGGCAGGAGATGTCTGTGGTTGCAAGATTGGCTAGATTTGTGTGAAATCATAGGGCAGGTCTTCAGGAAGAACATGCTAAAGGTACTATGCAGTAGTGGATTTCTTCTCCAGGAAGTCTCAGCTCTGATAGCTATTATTTTTTGTTTGTCTATTTTATCTGAGTAATTTATATTTTCTAAGGTGGTCTCCCTGAACATCCACAAAATACCATAGTAAAAGAGTCTAGAGACATAGTGCAGGGTTTAAGATGGTTGCTGTGCACCTGAAGGACCTAGCTTAGATACCCCAGCACCACATAAGCCCTACCAGGGGTGATCTGTTAATATAATATTAGTCTCAAGAACTGCTAGTTGTGGTCAAAACTTACAGACAGGAATGATAGCATAGCAGTTGGCTGTTTTCCTTGTAAGTGGCTGACCCAGTATGGATCCAGGTTCGATTCCTGGCATTCTATATGGTCCCTCGAGCCTGCCAGGAGCAATTTCTGAGTACAGAGCCGGGAGTAACCCCTGAGCGCTACTGGGTGTGCCCTCCCATCTACTCTTTCCCTCAAGAAAAAAAAAAAACCATCCACAACAAAAATAGCATCATAGTAACATCTACTGCTTGAAAATTGATAGGCTAGGATCTTTCACTTAATCAAGTTTACATGGCAAGAGAGCCTGAGAACTTAATCTTCTGAGCTGAGATTACCTTGGTGGGGTGTTGGGGGCACACGCTGGTGGAAGGTGTGACATTAGAACATTATATACATGAAACCCTGTCTTTATATTGTAAATCATAGTACCTAAAATCTGAAAGGAAAAGAGCTTGTGGAAAAGCCACATCAAGAGAAACAGAGCAGGGGGCGGAAATGGTGGCGATGCCTGTAAGGCGTCTTCTGCCTTGTGCAGTCTAGCCTACGACAGACCGAGGTTCAATCTCCCGGTATCCCATATGGTCCCCCAAGCTAGGAGTGATTTCTGAGCGATTAGCCAGAGTAACCCCTGAGTGTCACCGGATGTGACCCAAATACCAAAAAAAAAAAAAAAGAGGAACAGAGCATGCAAGTCTTCATGCTGACCTAACTTTACTTTTTAATTACTGGATTTTTTTGTACCATAAGACACACCTTTTTCCCTCCAAAAGATGAGGGAATGTTTGTGCATCTTATGGAGTGAGTGATTGCCACCAGGAGCTGAAGCCTGAGTATTTGAAAAGATGTTTTTGGTTTTGTTTTGTTTTTTAATTTTCTGATGTAAAAAAAGTTAGGTAAATGTGGTTTACTAGCTGTGGACCAGCTTATTGTAAATATATTTCAGCCTCACAGGCCACCTTCTCCTGATGGGGTCTTGCATTGCACGGTGTCTTGCTTTAGACTATTTTTTTTCTTGTTTTCCTCATCAAAACCTATGTGTGTTTTATGATCGGGTGCATCTTACAGAGTGAAAAATATGGTAAGTGTTTGCAATATCAAGGGATTTAGAAAAATATTTAATACCCTGTAAACAAGAAAGCAGAGTCTGAAGTAGCAGAAAGTTTGGGTGAAGTTGAAGCTGTTATGCTGTGTATTGATGAATTGGGATCAATGTGCAGACGATTCTTTAGTAATAGTAGCTAAATTCTGGATGAAGCTCTGGCCTGTCCTCATTTTAAGAATGACTACTTTATAAATATTTGTTGAATAATTTAAACTCCTGTGAACTGGTAGTCCTGGGATTCTGCACATGCTTGAGCAGTTGACAGTTGTACTGTTGAATGAAAATCAGTTCCATCCTGGCCTTCAAAAGATAATTGTGCCGAACAAGATTGAAGACCTCTCAGAACTTTTGGCGTTTTTAAAAATTGATTGCTAGTTCATTGTGAGTCATTGATACTACTGTGACTGTTAAAACACACACTGTACTATTTAACTGATGAAGACATTAAGTGTTTTTATTTAGAAGAGACATTGCAGATTGAAACGATAAAGGATATTTTTCCCCCTGCAATGCCAGGGGTTGAACTCAACGTTTCATAGGTGATACACCCAGCCCCCAAAGTAGAAAATGTTAAATTACCCATACTAATTAGAGTTGGATATATTGGTTCAATTACCTTAAGACTTTCAAGTCAGAACATAAATTTTAATCTCAGTATCATCACTTAATAACTGGTAACCATGGCAAAGTTGTGGGTTTTTCTCCCCCTCTTTCCTTGGTTCTATGTCTTCAGACAGGAAAATTATAGCTACTTCATAGGGAATTGCAAAACATAGTGAAGATTTAATGGGGAAGGACTGAGCAGAGTTGCTGGCATAGGGTGGATTCTCTGAGTGTTTTTTTTTTTTTCTTTACTGATGAAGGAAAGCCCACAGGGCCTTGTTTTTGTTAACATAGAAAAGTTGACTCAACTGCCCTAACAAAACATTTCTTAGTATCAAAGCTATTCTAGATACAGATTGTGATCATGAATTGTCTCTATAAAGTTGAATTCATAATAAGAAAAAGTTTCTTCATCAAAGAGAACATAAGTAGATATGTAGCTTCTAGTGGGAAACAATGGTGGGACCATTCTAATCTTATAAGTTCATAATGAAAAATTCCCAGCTTTAGAGGCTCAGGATCTTTTTTTTTTCCCCTCTCTGTTTCCTTTCCTTCTCCATTTATGTTATCTTTTATTTTTTTGTTTTGTTTTTGTTTTTATGTCACACCCAGCGGCAGCGTTCAGGGGTTAGTCCTGGCTCTGTGCTGGCAGGCACAAAGGAGACTATATGGGATGCCCAGATTCGAACCACCATTCGTCCTGGATCGGCTGCATGCAAGGCAAAAGCCCTACCACTGTGCTATCTCTTCGGCCCAATTATGTTATCTTTTTAAAACTAAAAGAAGAATCAGTTCACACGTTAAGTATTTAGTTAAATATTAGAGATAAATCTAAATATGTAGTGTCTAAAAGTTAATTTCAAAGTTACATTATATTTCTGAAGTTTATGGTCCTCCACATTTGAAAGCCTTTTTTTTATTCTTTTAATCACTTTTTTACCCTAATAACAGGGAATTAACATTTTCACATATGTAAATTATTTTTAGAGCCTCACTATAGTACCTATTGGATATATATGTCATCTTGTGTCTTCAAATGACTTTCTATCCTGGCATGTTTTATTTTGGTTTGTTATTTTGAGAACCTCAAAAAGCGGCCAGTAGCAGTTTAATACAGAAAAAGACAGCACAGGGTTGGAGAGATACAGTGTTGGGTTGGGAGTTTGCCTTGCAGATGTCCTATCTAGCACCACATAGCACCCTTAGCTCCACCACAAGTACGCCCAGAACACTACTGGGTTTAGCCAAAAACCACAACAAAAACACACAGAGAACAAAATTACTTAAACAGAGGATAAAAAATGTGAGACTCCTTTTTGGTTTGTTTCTCTTTGGGTTGTGCCTAGCAGTGCTTGGGTATGTGGTAAGAGGGATCAAACCTGGGCCTCCTGCACACAAAGCACACAAAGCATGCATGTTAATCCACTGTGCTATATACTTCCAGCCCAGAAGCGGTCAACCTAGGCGAGTGAAGACCGCTCTGAGACTGGATTGCTTCCTCATTTAGTTAACCCTGTAAAATTCAAGGTCTGCACTCTGGCTGGCCAACTTCTAGTTTTCTACTCCATGGTCAAAACACACAGAGAACAAAATTACTTAAACAGAGGATGAAAAAATGCGAGACTCCTTTTTTGTTTGTTTCTCTTTGGGTTGTGCCTAGCAGTGCTTGGGTATGTGGTAAGAGGGATCAAACCTGAGCCTCCATGATCAGAACCTTCCCCTTTGATGTTACCTTTGCTTCTCTGTGAGTAACCCTTCTCCATCATTTACCTCAGCAGTATTTTTTCCTAAAACCAACATAGCAGTTTACAAACTCCATCTCTTTTCTAGGAGCTGCAGTGATGCAGGTTTTCTGCTACTTCTTTATCCTCTCTGAGCTATTCAATTTTCTGACTTTGTCTACCTCTGTGGAGAAATTACACTCAGCCTCTTATCAGGATCATAGGTGTTATTTATTTATTTTTGATATTCCAGGTGTCCAAAAGAGCTAAGATGGTCTGTTGTTTCCCCTTCTCTGCCGGTTGCCACAAACCATATTCCAACTATCTCTCCCTTTCTAAAAGAGAGGAGAAATTTCTGTTACCATGCTTTTGACTGATACCTTTACCTCCTCAATTGGCTCTTCTCTTTTTTCCTATTCTTACTTACTTTTTTTGTTTTGTTTTGTTTGCTCTACATACAAAACCACATCTTGTGAGGATTTGTGAGCTACAGGAAAGCCAGGACTTTGTCCTTGATGCTCTCTCTGGAGTCCCCCACAAATTTAAAACTGTGCCTGATATAGACTCTCTAAGCTTCTTTTTTTGTGTGTGGGGAGGGCACACCTGGTGATGCTCAGGGGTTACTCAAGGCTATGAGCTCAGAAATTGCTCCTGGATTGGGGGACCATATGGGTTGCTGGGGGATCGAACCGTGATCTGTGCTGGGTCAGCTGCATGCAAGGCAAACGCCCTACTGCTGTGCCATCACTCCAGCCCCTCTAAACTCTTTTTAACTCTCTTCTCAATTCTGCTATTTTTCCCTCACCTCCACCTTCATGCCAGCTACAAGAATCAATTTTTTTGTTTGTTTGTTTTTTGTTTTTGGGTCACATCTGGTGGCGCTCAGGGGTTACTCCTGGCTCTATGCTCAGAAATCACTCCTGGCAGGCTTGGTGACCATATGGATGCCAGGAATCAAACCAAGGTCCATCCTGTGTTAGCTGCATGTAAGGCAGACAATTTACCGCTGTGTTGTCGCTCCGGCCCTAGACACGAGCATATCTTGGATGACTTTTCTTAGTTCTTTTGGAACCTTGGTCTCAAGTGGCCCTACTTGAGAAGCCATTTTCCCTCTGAAATTTATCAGTGACTTGTGAGCATTTTGAATCTTTATCCCTCTAGCTTCCTAAGTTACTTTTTAAATTAGATTTTTGTCCTTTATTAAACTGAATGCGATGGATTAGTTACATCATTTCTCCACTACTGAAGGCTAAATGAGCAGATTTATACTTTCTTTTTCCTTTTCTTAACATCAAAAGTGAAGAGTTATCAAGGTAGTACTCAGGACACCAACTGGTATGACATTTTATTTGTTCTGGAGTACAAGAGACAGCTGACTTTTACTTAACTCCTGTGATTTTAATGTGATTCATGCCTGCAAATGAGTTGAAATTAATCATCTTAAACCTTGCAAAAAAAAAAAGATTTGTGCCTGGATTTTCTGAGCCTTACTTTCTGGCACTTGAACATCAAGACTATTTCTTTTATATTAAAATAGGCAACCTTCTCATGCTTGATATAAGTAATCCTATTTTGACTATATGGAAAGTTGCTAAGGATAGGTAAATTTAGAATAACTTCACACATTTCTACATGGTAGTTAAATTGATATTTAACTCAGATGATTCCTTTTTTCAAGAATGTGGACTCTTACAAATTTTGAGAAAATTTGCTTTATATTATAAGTGACGGTTTTCACCATACTTTCTTACATGTGTCACTTTGTATGAGATATTTCCTAATATTTTTATTGGGGAAACTACTTTAGAATATAGTTTAGAATCTACTTCTCTACATTATCAACACACAGATGTGCGGTCCAGTTTGAATTGTAGGAGTCCATACATGTCAAATTTGGTACTGAAGCAGATAGACATTGCTGTCCACTCTGTGCCAGGGGCTATCTAGGGGTTGTATAAAATTGGCCTGTTGACTCTACCCTTAGCTGCCTCCTGGGCAGGAGCTGTGAGTGGCATTGACTCTCTAACCTATGTCCAGGCATGTTAAAGGGCTAGGGCCTAGGGCACACATTAGGGCATCCTGAAGTTTGAAAACTATAATCCCTCCTGTTCTCTCTTCGTTCTTTCTTTTGTTTGTTCCCTTTTCTCTTTGATTCTTTTTATGTAAAAAGCCAGATTCTTTGAACCCTGTTTTATAGAATCAGCAGCAGCTCAAAAAAAAAAAAAAAATCAGATCACTTGGCCTATTCTAAATACAAATAAAATTATATCAAAGGCTTTTTTTTTGTTGTTGGTTTGTTTGGTTTTGGTTTTGGGCTATACCCGGTGATGCTCAGGGGTTACTCCTGGCTATGCACTCAGAAATTGCTCCTGGCTTGGGGACCATATGGGACGTCAGGGGATCAAACCATGGTCTGTCCTCGGTCAGCCACGTGCAAGGAAAACGCCCTACATTGTGCTATTGCTCCAGCCCCTGTTTAAATGGAATCCTTGGGACACAATATTTAAGGGTAAAGCTGTCATGCCAAGTCATTAGTAACCTAATACTCTTCTGCTTCAGGTTAACCAACCTGAGAATGACTTGATGCTTGCTGTCTTTGCTCTTATCACTGCCTTACTGAATGTGCTGACCTACAGATTTTTGAAAGAAAACATCTGCTTATCCTGTACTTCACCCAGACTTTCACTGACCTCTCTCTCTGAGTTTTTTTTTTTTTTTGTAAAATCAGATCCCTTTATTTTAGTGCATAATTATCATTGGACTGGGGGCCATATCTCGGAATACTCAAGTTCTGTTACCAAGTTGGAATTCAGAAGTCATTCCCAGTGGTGCTCAGGACCCTACAGAAGTCAACCCCCAGGGCCTCCTGCTTTCAAAGCATGCACACTAGCCCTTTGAATTTCTCCCTAGTCTCCAAAAAGCATTAATCTAAAATGGGATGATTTTAGATTAATGAAGGTATTGGTGCTCATCCTGTCTTCAGTTTAATATTTACATATTATTAAGGAAAATCAGCTTTCTTCTACTTAAGAAATTAATCTTCCCTACATTTTACTTGTCAATGATGAAAGAAAATTTGGTATTTGTCAGACATTCAAATTCTTCATTCATCCACTTGGGCTAATGTAAGCCAGATGATAACTAGTGTCTACCTGGTACAGTGTTGACTTTGGGGGTACATTGCTGCATTTAAGCACTGGTTGACCAAGTATTGCCCAGAGTTGCTCCTGGGTCCCCTCTTCCCAAATTAAAAAATATTTTTTTTAAAAAAAGCAGAACATGAGGTAATTAAAAATTAGTACAAGTGATTCAAAAAGTAATTTTGATCCTTTTTAAATTAGTGATTATAAGAGCTGTTAAGAAAATGGATATATGCTGGGAGAGAGATTCTATTTTGTATTACACTCTTCAGAAGACACATTTGACTTACTTTTGTCACTGAAGCATTTGGAGTTTGGAAAACAGTGGATATTGTTTATTTAGCATTTCCTTTAGCAAGGTCCTCAGCTCTGTAGAGATTGAGACTCCAACTTGGGACTTTATTGCAATAGCAAAATACAATCAGTCAGTAGAATGCATAGTTTGTACTTGGAATTTTTATGATTTTCCAAACTCAAGTATGATACTCTATTAGGTTTTTTTTTTCTTCACTTTCAGTCAGTAGTCAGTAAACTTAACTAATCATAAAGTAGGGTTTGTGTTAGATATATAAGCTAATAACTGTATTTTGAGCTGTGATATTCAAAAGGTTAAATGTCTCAGCTGTATTTTTTACTTATTTCACTGTGTTCCACTAGCAGTGAGTTTATCAGAACTTAGCACATTTGTAAGTCAAGGAAGATCTGTTTCATGCAGTCTTTTCAATAAATGCTAGAATAAGCATAGTTTTATTCATAAGCAACTAAAGTTAGACTAGTTGGTTTTCCTAATGCCTTTTGTTTGTTTGATTTTGGTACCAGTCATCAGACCAAGGACCTCATAGATGTTAGCATGCACTCTACATACCTGAGCTTTATCATACCACTGGAGCTTAGTGGTGCATGCCCTCCTCATACCATGTAAAATTTCAATCTCCATCATTCAGTCCCCATCATTCAATCATTACCAGGTTGTACTCAGAGGGTACCAAGCCCAAAAAAACCTGGAGCTATCCTGCCTCCCTCAGTCTCAGCACCCACTCTTTGTATCTGAGTATTGGTAATGCCAGACTCTCTTTTTGGACTTGGTAAAATATAAAAACACTATTTGGGTTTATGTTAGGGGACTTATAAAATACTTTCTGACACATAGTTTATACTATTCATTTCTTTTTCAATGAGAAAGCAATGCCAATATCAATCAATTTCATTGATTTTTCTTGAAAATTCAAAAGAAGCACACAGATGATGTATTGCAAGCCACTTTTTACTCAAATAATTTTCATCTACCACAAAGCAGGTTTATAGAAAGTAATTTTAACAGTAACATAAAGAAATTTGAAATTTAATTTCATTAGCTTTAGCATGATTAATTTAGAAAAGAATTTAAGAAAAAGTGAGAAGGAAGAGGAAGCTGGTTAGCAAGTTATGTCGCTTTTTTTTTAAAGCACTTTTCCTGGTTTTTATTTAAAATCAATAGTGTTTTCATGTATAAATAGAAAAACTGAAAGTATTGCTTTTTTCAAATGAAGAACCCTTTTTTTTCTTGAATTATGTTTTGAAGTAACTCTAAGAAATAAAGGTTTCAGAAGAACAAAAAGGGTGATGTGAGTTGAACTTCTGTTTAAAAATACTGTCTGGGGCCAGAAAGATAGCACAACAGTAGGGGGTTGCCTTGCATGCGGCCAATCTGGGACAGACCCAGGTTCAATTCCCGGTATCCCATATGGTCCCCTGAGCCTGCCAGGAGTAACCCCTGAGTGCAACCAGGTGTGGCCTAAAAACCAAAATAGAAAAAAAAGATATATATACTATCTTACAAGGACATGTACTTTGAGCTGTTTCTCAGAGCTTACAGACAGATTTGTGTAAATCCTGCTGCTATCCTAAATCTATGAGTAACATACATCTTGTAGCAGAAAATGACCACAAACTTTTTAACTTATATTTAATTTTGTAATCACTGTGAAATTATAGTTATTCGTGATTGAATTTCAGGCATACAGTGTCTTTGATATTAACCCCTTATCAAATGATTGGTCATTAAATTGTTTCTCCAAATCCATTGGCTATCTTATTTCTTAGTCATCATTTCCTTTGGGGTACAGAAACTACTAACTCTAATGGGAGTTCCATTTGTATATTTTTTGCTTTCGGTCAGTGGTGCTTCACTTTTGAAGTTACCTTTAGCTTCATTAACATGGGGAGTTCTGCCTATCTTTTCCTCTATGTACCTTATGGATGTAGGTATGATGTCCAGATCTTTAATCTATTTTTTTTTTTTTTGCAACAGTCCACCACTGGGGGGGAGGAAGGGCCACAGAGCATGCGTCAGCAGGAGTGTTGGTTGTAGTTTCTTGCTGGGGGGTGAGATGTGGGCCTGAGTGGGTGTCCCTCTACTTGGGAGTTGGGTGGTGGTTTGTTGGGGCAAGAGGTCAGTCTTTTGTTGTTGTTGTTGCTGTTGATGATGAGTGAGACCATTCTGTGTTTATCTCTCTCCCTCTGACTTATTTCACTCAGCATAATAGATTCAGTATACATCCATGCATAGGAAAATATTCATTGCAGTGTTGTTTACAATAGCCAGACTCTGGAAACAGCCTAGATGCCCCTCAATAGATGAATGGCTAAAGAAACTATGGTACATATATACAATGGAATATTATGCAGCCGTCAGAAGAGATGAAGTCATGAAATTTTTCTATAAATGGATGTATATGGAATCTATTATGCTGAGTGAAATAAGTAAAAAAACATATCTTTACTCTATTTTGATTTGATTTTTGTGCATGACATTAGAAAGAGGTCTGAGTTTAGCTTTTTACATACAGCTGATCAATTTTTCCAGCACCACTTATTAAAAAGACTTTCCTTGCTCCGCTAATTTTTTTTTTTTTGCTTTTTCCTTTTTTTCAAGGATTAACTGATCATATACCTGAAGGTCTGTTTTAGGTTATTCTACCCTATTCATTGACCTGATAGTCTGTCTGTATTCTAGTATCTTGCTGTTCTAAGTACTGCTGCTTTGTAGTGTAGTTGAAGTTGGAGAGTGTGATGCTTCCCATCTTCTTTTTCCCCAGGATTGCTTTAGCTGTTTAGCAGGGAGGGTGGTTATGGTTCCATATGAATTTCATGAGTGTTTGATTTATTGCTTTGAAAAGTGTCACTGGTATCCTTCTTGGGACTGCATTGAATATGTACAATGTAAGGGGTATTGCCGTTTTGATATTCATTATCTCAGTCCATGAGTAAGAGATGTGTTTCCATTTCCATGTGTTCTCTTTTATTTCTTAAGTAGTATTTTGTATATTTTTTGGTACAGGTCTTTTACCTTTTTAGTTAACTTGATTTTGAGATACTAGCTTTTCAGAGGCACAATTGTAAAATGGAATTTTTAAAAATATTTTTCTCCTTTTCAATGATTTGCTTAGAAGGACCTGGACTTCTGTGTATTAATTTGTTGCCTACCACTTTACTTTAAAAGTTTATTGTTTCTAGAGCCCAGAGCAATAGCACAGTGGATAGGGCATTTGCCTTGCATACAGCTGACCTGGGTTCAATCTCCAGAAAACCTTATGGTCCCCCGAACCTGCCAGGAGCGATTTCTGAGCACTGAGCCAAGAGTAACAACCCCTGAGCACTGCTAGCTGTGGCCCCAAAACAAACAAGCAAAAAGAAAAAAACCCTATTGTTTCTAAAAAAAATTATTTTTGTAGTCTTTAGTATTTTTTAAATATAGTATCATGTTTAACACATAGAGCTTGACTTCTTCCTTTCTGGATATCCTTGATATCTTTGTCTTGCGTAATTGCGATGGCAAGTACTTCTACTACTATATTGAATAGAAGTGGCAAGAGTGGGTGAATTTGCCTTGTGACTTTTGTTTTCCTCCATTGAGTATCATGTTTGCTGTGGGCTTATGTTGAACAAAGTTGAACAAAGTTCTTTCAGTTCCCATTTTGTTAACTTCATTTTTTAAATTAACTAAAAATTTTATTTTGGGGCCGGAGTGATAGCACAGCAGTAGGGTGTTTGCCTTGCATGCCTTGCATGCTGCCTACTTAGGACAGACCTGGGTTTGATTCCTGGCATCCTATTGAACCCCTGAGCCTTCCAGGAGCAATTTCTGAGCACAGAGCCAGGAGAATTCCCTGAGTGCTGTCGGGTGTGGCCCAAAACCCAAACTAAACAAATAAAATTAAAAAAAGTATTTTATTACAACCATTATGATTTACAAAGTCTTTTGTTGTTGGATTTCAGACATGCAATGAATCAGGGCCAATCCTACTACCAGTGTGCATCCTATACCACTACCCTTGCCTCCTGGCCTGTTGGAATAGGTTCCATATTCATACTCCACCCTAGGATGTGATCTGGTGATGGGATTATTGTTTATGAAGTTCCTGAGCTCTTATTTATCCGTGAAGTTGTATAACATTCTTTCAAATCTGAGTAAGAATCTGGCTGTGTAAAATATTCTTGGTGAGGCATTCATTTTATTGAGGTTTTATTTGTTTGTTTGTTTGTTGTTTTTTAATTTTTATTTTGACCAAAGTGGATTATAAATCTTTCACAGTAGTTTTTAGATACATAGCAATATTGAATTGGTCATTCCCACCACCAATGTTGTCCTCCCTCCACACCTGTTCCCAGCATGCATCCTATATCCCCCTCCTTTACCCCTGGATTGCTAGTATAAGTGGTCCCCTGTTTGTTTTGTTTTGTTTTACTATATTCCACCAATGTCTTTGGGCTCAGGGTTAAATCTGCTGTCAATCTTTAGAACTCTCTTTAGCTTGAGATTTTCTTGGATCTTGCTACTTTCTTTTTTTTTTTTTTTTATTTGCTACTTTCAATATTCTATTCTATTTATGGTTCTTGTCATTCTGAGTGTGGTGTGTCTTGGAGTATTTTTATTTGGACCTTATTTAGCTGATACCTTTCAGGCCTCCATATGTGGCTTTCATGTGCTGTCCAGGTCTGAGAACTTGTCTTTGACAGTCGCTTCTTCATAGGGATTTTCTTCCTGGCCTTCCAGGACCCTGATAATTCTTATATTGTTCCTCTTGAATTCATCCCAAAGTTCTTTTGTTAGCTGTTCATTTTGAGGTTTTTTTTTTGTTTTTGTTTTACATCTTCTGTTGTCTGGAGATTTTATGCATTTGATCTTCAAACTCACTGATTGTCTCCTCAGCAGCTGTTACTCTGCTAATGACATCCCGCCCCCCAGTATGTTTTTCATATCACCATGTCTTTGAGTTCCATCATTTCTCTTTAAAGTTTTCTTATATTACTAGTCTCATATCCGCTTGAGTTTTATTGGCTGTCTGTTCCGCTGTTGTTTTTGTTTTTGTTGTTGTTTTGTGTGTGTGTGTGTGTTCCTTGAACATCCTGAACATTTCCTCTCTAAAGCTCTTACCAAAGAGATTGCATAGCTGGTTTAACATGGTTGAGTCTTCAGGGTTACCATCCTTGCTCACTAAGCATGGAAGGATTTTGTGTTGTTTTCTTTTTGTGACTTTCGCAATCTGGAGGCATTTATTTTGTTTTGGTGTGTGGTTGAGTGATTAAAGTTAAGATGTCTTTGTAGCTCTTGGCAAGATATGAAGAAGTGAAGAACTGCACCACCATAAAGCATAGCATAGAGGCCAGGCTCTTGATGGGTTTCTGTCTGGAGGTATTAAATAGGGTTCCAGAGTCACACAGAAGATCCTAATGCTGCCCTGCTTCTTTTCTTGGCGCTTTATTGTTTCAACAAGTTAGCCCCCTCTCAACACTTCATTATACAGAAGTACTGAAGGAATTTCTATTGTACTTAGTGGAATACAGCAGTTTTTAGTTTGGGCTATATTGTCATCATAAATAACACTGCAATAGCTATAAGACTTTTTCAGACCTTTGAGAAGTAAAGTTTTCCCATCTGGAAATGCTTAATTATGAGGCAACTTTTAAGGAAATCTGATATTTCACTGACCCAAGATTCTATGTTCACAAATGTCATAGTGTCAAACTATAAACAAATGAACTTTATTCATTTCTAAAAACCTCACAGTGCCACATATCTTTTTTTTTCTTGCTAGTCTTCTAAGAAATTGCCTTGTTTTTTTTCTAGTGTTTTACATAAACTGAAACGCAGTTACCTTTGAGATTAGCATTTTCTCACTGTAAGTAACTCAGACACAGAATTCAACCTGTTTTGAAAGCTAAATGTAATTGGGGGCAGGGGGCCTGACACATTATACTCTGAGTAACCTCACCACTGAACTACCGGAAAGATTGAAAAGAATTTATTAAATATCTTACTAAATATATTGCTACTTATTACACCAAAACCAACAAACCAATTATAGGATCTCTGAGGAAAGCAATTTCCTTCCTAAACTTGTTTTTATTTTGTGGGAAAAATTAAATTGACATTGGAGAAATTAATGAAAAAAATTTATGGGGCTCACAGAAAAGGTCAAAGGACAGAAGATAGAGTGATGTACAAGAGTATTTGTTCTGAACAATACCTGTTGGAACACCCCAAGTGGCTTGTTCTGAACTTCTTAGGAAAGTTTTTGCAGGGCCTAGAGTCTGAGTTTTTCTTTCATAACCACTGAGGATTTTGAAGATGGAAATGAGGTTTGTTTCTCCATAATATATCCAAAATGGATAGATGCCCTCATTTTATAAGGTGATTGAGAAATGAACCTATTAGTGGTGGAATTGGAAGTACAACAGAAGTGGGTTTAGTGAGGAAACCTAATTACCTTCACCTTGTCGTGTGTGTGTGTGTGTGTGTGTGTGTGTGTGTGTGTACACCTGTCTGTCTGTCTGTCTGGGGAGGGTTTCCCACAGGTTGTAAATTCTCCTAAGACTGAAGAAAGCTGACTGTTATGGACCAGATTTTCTTTTTTTTCCTTCATCTTATTTTATTTTGGGTTTTTTGATTTTGTTGCCATGGCAGATGCTGCTCAGGTAATTGTACTGTACTGTCTTTCTAGCCCTGTCTTTCTTCTCCCTTCAATATTCTAAATAGTATTTAATATTTAATGAACCAATTAAATACTGATAGTGAACATTTTACATAATGAATATCTTGAGATTTTAAGACTAAATATTCCTCATTTAATTCTACACCTTGAAAATTCACACCTGCCACTTTCTGTTGATGCTGTGTTAAATATGAATAAAAAAATGCTGCAGTAAATATAGGTTTGAGGAAGGCATTTTTGTATTATATTTTTGTGTCCCTAGGGTATATGCTAAGGAGTGGTATAGCTGAATCATATGGGAGCTCAATTTCCAGTCTTTTGAGGAATCTCCATATTGTTTTCTACAAAGGCATTCCCACCAGCCTTGAATGAGAGGTCCTTTCTCTCCACATTCCCTCCAGCACTTATTGTTCTTGTTCTTTGTGATGTGTAACAGTCTCTGTGGTATGAGATGCTACCTCATTGTTGTTTTGATTTGTTTCTCCCTGATGATTAGTGATGTGGAACATTTTCTTCTTGTGTCTATTTGGCCATTTGTATTTCTTCTTTGAGAAATTGTTCATTTCTTCTCCCCATTTTTAATGGGGTTATATGTTTTTTTCTTGTTAAGTTCTGTCAGTACCTTTTATTTTACATTTTGGATATTAGCCCCTTATCTGATGGGTACTGGGTAATTAGTTTCTCCCATTCTGGGAGGGTGGCTTTTGTATCCTAGGCACTATTTCCTTTGAGGTGCAGAAGTTAAGCTTAATATAGTCCCATTGGTTTATCTCTGCTTCCACTTGTTTGGAGAGTGCTGTTTCTTACTTGAAGATGTCTTTATTCTCAATGTCTTGGAGTATTTTACCTACGTGTTGTTCCATATACCGAATAGTTTTGGATCTGATATTTACAATAGCCATTATCTGGAAACAACCAAGATGCTCTTCAACATATAAATGGCTAAAGAAACTGTGGTACATATATGCAATGGAATATTATACACCTGTCAGAAGAGATGAAGTCATGAAATTTTCCTATACATGGAATCTATTATGCTGAGTGAAATTAAGTCAGAGGGAGAGAGATAGACACAGAATAGTTTCACTCATCTATGGGTTTTAAGAAAAACAAAAGACATTATTGTAATAATGCCCAGAGACAACAGAGATGAGGGCTGGAAGGACTGGCTCTTGATGTGAAGCTCACCATTTAGAGTAGTGAGTTTAATTAGAGAGATAATTACACTAACTATCATGACAATGTTAATGAGTGAGAGAAGTAGAATGCCTGTCTTGAATACAGGCAGGAGATGGGAGAGGAGGGAGATGGAGGACATTGGTGGTGGGATAGTTGCACTGGTAAAGGTGGTGTTCTTTTTGTAACTGAAACCCAACTACAATCATGTATGTAATCATGGTGCTTAAATAAAAAAGAAAAAATATACTGAATAAAAGAGACATATACTGGGCCAGAGTGATAGTACAATGGATAGTGTGCTTGTTTGCACATTCCTCAGCATCCTATATTGTTACCCAAGCACCTTCAGGAGTGGTTCCTGAGTGTAGAGCCAGGAGTAATGCATTGCCGTGTATGACCCAAAAACAAAACAAACAAGCCAAAAACCACCAAAAAAGAAAAGACTAAGACTAACCAAACAAGTCAATGTACATCTATGAAAAATTGCCCAGGTACTGGATAGCAGTCACTAGGCACAGCAGAGGAGAGTAGCCTGTGATGGGGGCCTGAAGCATATGGAGGAACCTAATAAAAGCCAGCGTCTCTAGAGGATGGGGCTGAGGGACATACTTGAGTAAGCTGAGATTGGCTCTGGGGACAAGCTCTATAATATGCAGGCCCATGGACACCCAAGAAAACCACTGAACCCTACTAGGATCTTAAGATATTGTAGTGGTGGCAATCCTGAGGTCAGGAGTGGACATGGGGAAAGCAGGCAGAAAGCACAAACTGTATTTTAGTTTTCTCAGCCACTCTTTGATGTAGAGGCTGTTCTGACACTGGCACTTATCTGGCCTCTTACCCTTCTAGAAGCTGCTAGTTTTAGCCTTCCTCCTCTTGTAAATAAGATTGAATGTCAGCAGATAGTTACACATGTGCTGGGAGGGGCAGGGCAGATTCCTGTTTGCAAGTCACATCTGCACCCAGAAGGAAAGGTAAAGACTTAGAGTAATGTGGGGCCGGAGAGATAGCATGGAGGTAAGGCATTTGCCTTTCATGCAGAAGGTCATCAGTTTGAATCCTGGCGTCCCATATGGTCCCCCACGCCTGCCAGGAGCAATTTCTGAGCATGAAACCAGGAGTAACCCCTGAGCACTGCCAGGTGTGACCCAAAAACTACAAAAAAAAAAAAAAAAAAAGACAGAGTAATGTGATGGTAGAATGTCCCGAGATTTGGGACACACTGTACTGGCTCTGTCTAAAAGTTAAAGAATGGGTCTCTCCTTCATTCTTTTTTATTGGTCTTATTTGGAAGTGGGGGAATCCTTCAATTTAAAACAAGCAATAATAAGGCCCAGAGACAATAGAGTTAAGGGCTAGAAGGATGGGCTCACAATTTGAAGCTCACCACAAAGAGTGGTGAACTGTGTTAGGAAAGTAACTACAGTAACAACTAACATGACAATGTTAAAGAATGAGAGAAGTAGAATGCCTGTTGCAAATACAAACAGGTGGAGGAGGGGGCATTGATGGTGGGAATGTTGCACTGGTGATGGGGGGGGGTGTTCTATTTATAACTGAAACCCAACTACAAACATGCTTGTAATCATGGTGTTTAAATAAAGATTTATAAAAAAAAAAAAAGATAAGCAGAAAATAACAACAACAAACCCACCCTTAACTTACAATTGCTCTTGGCTTCTCTCTTTCTCTTGCCTTAAATCTTCCAAATATTGTATCTGGTTTCTGTGCTCTAAGCTGAAAAGATTTGCCCTCTCCTCCCAACACATAGACCACACCATTTTAAATGCTGGATAGGTGACTTGGGTGCTTGGTTTCTCTCCAGGAATCCTGAAGTGGGTCAAACTGATTGACAACTTTGAGGGAGAATATGACTACGTGACCAACGAGGGGACCGTTTTCACTTTCAAGACCAATCGTCACTCTCCCAACTATCGCCTCATCAACATCGACTTCACGGACCCTGAGGAGTCCAAATGGAAAGTGTTGGTTCCTGAGCATGAGAAAGATGTCTTAGGTGAGATTATCCACTGCCCTAAAATGGGGCATTTGTCTTGGGGGGAGAAACAAACACACAACTGTAACTCTTAGTCTTGGTATAGAAACACGGCTTCTAATTACTTTATCGCAGCTTTTGTAACTTAGTCCTAGATCAGAGCACTTGTAAACATTGTGAAGGCTTGTGAATCCAGGCTAGAAAAGAAATTGTTTCTGCTTTTGCTTTTTTTTTTTAATCAGAGGTCTCTGTGTAGTAATTACCTGATGATAATCATTCTCATTTAGTATTCCAAACCACTTAGATGCAGAAACCTTAGCACTTAGCTTTTGGATAAACTTGGGCTGTTTGTATTATACCTATTTCAGATCTTGGCATGAATGGACAGTCCTTATTAGAAAAGAGAATAGGCTATTGTTGGCTTTAATTGAAATCCATTGCTGTGGCCAAGAAGTGCACTGAACTACATTAGCCTCCTGAGAGCCTCACTTGCTTCTCTTATCAGGGGCACTGCTGTGTGCCTTTATGGTCCCTTCTATTCATTTCCTCTGTGAGTTTTCTAAAAATGAAATGTGACTTCATCAATTATTCATTGCCTGGAAACTGGATTTGAGAGACTAAAGCTTGCCAAGAAGAATTCGGTAACTTGCAGTCAATGAAGAGTTCCCTTGTTGGAAATGCACTCCAGCTGATGGGCTGACAGAGGGATTAAACAGTGGCTACCCCCAGCCGTAGCATTGTTAAATACAAAGTTAGGGAAATGATAGCTTTTGAGATCTACAAAATGGCTCTGTCTCAGACAAAACTGGCTAACTCTATATAGATTCTGGCTTGTTTTATTTTGAGGGCCATAGCCAACAGTGCTCTGTGCTCAGGGATCACACCTGGCACTGCTCAAGGGACCATACATAGTACCAAGGATTGCTTCTAGGGCTGACCATGCACAGGGCAAGCACCTTAACCTCTGTACTATCTCTCTAGTCTTAAACCTTATATAGACTTTTAAGTGAATAAAAGTTCAACTGTGGGACTGACTCTACTGGCCCAAGTGACAGACTCTTTGCCTGGCATAATGAATATGGCCATGGGTGAGGAGGAAGACAGGCACGGTTTCCAGCTGATTTTGTCCTAAGTGTTTTTTGTGTTGCTCCTGCTCAACCTTTGGCTCTAGAACCACTTTTCTGGATATCAGCTTGGGATGCACTTTGACCCTTGGGCATCTGACTGTACTATGCGCCCATCTTTGGTCATCTGCAATGAGCTTGAGAGTACCACATGCCTGTTCTTTCCTTCAAATCGTCATCTACAGTCAAGACAGGCTCTCAGGCTCCTGTGAATTGTTCAGTCAACCCTTCTACCTTCTAGATAGTTGTTTCACATATCTCCTTTCTCATATTTCTATTCAAAACCAAGACAGTCTCAGACTGAGGAAGAAAGTACTTTTTTCAAGGAAATCTCGTTCATTTCTTTGCTCAAAACCATCTGTGCACTCTTTATTTACATTTGGATTCAGTACCCACAAGATACTGGACATTGGCCATAGTCCATGGTTAGCATGGACACTTCCTTTAACATCAAGTAAATTATTTGACTTTGTGCCCCAGTCACTTCTATCCAGATTGAGACAGAAATGTATTTCCCCACCACCTTCCCTAGAGATATTAGTGGCTCTTAGATTCTGTCTGTGCTTCACATGCATTGGTATAATCGAAAATTGTTCTCACAGATTCCCCCAGAGTTTTACAGAGGGGAGGCCATTTGGAACAGTGATCATGAGTCCTGAGACATATAAATGTTTCCCAAGGCATTTAAAAGGCATATCTGGCTTTTAAAGCTAAAGCAGTTTTAACTAAGCCTTAAGGTGACATCCTATCTCATTTGTGGATCAAATGAAATGCAAATCGATGTTCTGAGACTTGGGGATGAGGGATTAATACATTTTTATAACCTTACTTCTGAAAGTTTATAAAAGTTCTTGAGACTGCAAAGGGGAAGACTTTCAATAATCCATAGAACTCATCATTCAAAGGGTAGTACAGTTGAAAATGCTATATATCATTAGCACAGAATTCCCTATTGAGAATAAAACTAGTGATAAGTCATAAAGTACAGCTATAAAGTCAGAGCTTTTATTAAAGACAGTGTGTAAATCACCTTGTCCTTTTCTCTTTGATGTTGTCTCTTTTATAATTCTGACATATTTGTAATTAGCACAGACAGATTATTCCTTGTGAGAAATGACTTAATTCATTTCTTCCCCACACCATATAAAACATTGAAGTCACATGAAATATATTGCTTGATTAGGGGATTTTGGAAATTATACTAGAGAATGATCAAACTACTCTTAGATGTAAGAGTTCCTCCTTATATCCCTCCTCTGGGAAAACCAAGTAAGGCTGAATTTCCTCTGTGATCCTTCCAGCTGATGTCTTATTCTTGTTGGTAATTGGTAACATTAGAAGCTTAAGCTGCTAGTTTCTTGGGTTATAAGTAGAAGCTTTATCAAGAAAACCACTGCTACACATCCCCAACTCTGTAACTCAAGCAAGACTCGTCTTACTTGTGTTTTGGAGCCTGGCCTGCAGCTGTCTTTACCCCAGGTTTGTCTCCATAGAAGTCAAAACTGTGCATTCCTACACCTCTTCCTCCTTTCCTAGCTCCCACATCACTGTATTCTGGGGGTTCTTGAGAACTGTCTTCCACATCTTTTCCTTCTTCTCCAAACTTTTTTTTCCAGCTAAGACACATCCTCTCATTGTGACTCAGTTGTTTAACCCAGTCACTGATGCTCTTCCAGGTCTTCCCATCCATCCTATTGACGCCCTGCCCGTAGGCAGGCAAGGTGGGCAGGCAGCTTTCACTCACTCACGTCATTCCTTATGTTACTCTGTAGTCCCAACAGCAGCCTGTGACGGCTCAGTGAGAACAAAAGCTTCTCTTTCACACTCACTGGATTCTCCAGACACATAATTCAAATCCCAGCTCAACAGAGCACTGTCTTCTTGAAAATGATTTTTTCCTTACCAATCTCTCATTCCCTTCCTTCCTGCTGCTTCTTGTATTCCTTCTTCACCAGCTCTGAACATCATTCCTTGAGTCAGAAACAGAAAGCTGTCCTGCCCTGAACTACACCCCACTGTCTTCACATTGACCTGCCCAAGGCACTCTAGAGGAGCTTCCCTTGAATTACATCTTGCTGTCCTTAGTGTATATCTACTACCTGCATTGTACTATCTCTTGTATTGATTGTTTCTAATCCACTCTTTTTTAATGAGAAGAGGTGGTACTGTGGTTGCTCTTTGGGGAGTGAGGGTACTTTCTGTTTGCTTATAATGGATAGATTTCTAGGAGGAAGAGGGTGCAGAGCAAAATTCTTCTAAAAAAGACTGAATCAGTTTTTTCCCTACTTCGTTTTTTTGAGCTCCCCTATAGAGCCCCTTTATAGTACCCTACGTGTTTCACCAAGTAAAAATCTGATTATTATTTACCTTCTTGGATCTGTAGTGTGTGTTGGCTACAGAACAGGCAGGGAGTTGTTTATTTAAATATTTTATTAAAACCATTGTGATTTACAAAACTCTTCATAGTTGGGTTTCAGACATTCAGGGCCAGTCCCACCACACAGTGGCCACCTCCCTTCACCTATGTTCCCCGCATGCATCCCTACCTGCCTCTCAGCCTGCCAGTATAAAAGGCCATTTTAAGTTTAACTTGTTAAAGTTTGGGTTTTTTGATTCCACTGTTGTTGCCTTTGGCTTGAATATTTAGTTCTGGCCTTTTTTAACACTACCAATGCACCTGTTGACCACTTGGCCCCTTGAGTTTTTTGGGTGATATCTGTATGATATGCTGTTCATTGCCTATATCACCAAAGTGCCCTGGCCCACCATGAAAATCATGTTTCCTCTGGATATGACAGTGGCAATCCTGTATAAAAGGCATAGACTGTGAACTGGTTGGTTCAGAAAAACGATAAAAATCCTTTTGTAGGGCCAAGCAATTGTATAGCTAGTGAGGCATTTGCCTTGCACGAGACTGACCTGGGTTCAATTCCTGGCATTTCATATGGTTTCCCAAGCATCTCCAGGAATAATTCCTGAGTGCAGAGCCAAGAATAACTTTTGAGCATCACCTTGTATTCCTTTCCCCTCAAAAAGGTCCCTTTGTAAGTTTGTTGCCTATCACACTTGTAACTCAGACACCCTTGATCCCTAGAATTTGTTTTCCACCCAGTTCTGGAGTCATCCATTTAGGCTTTTCCCATCCTCTTCTTTCCAGAATGGGTGGCGTGTGTCAGGTCCAATTTTCTGGTGCTGTGCTACCTCCATGACGTGAAGAACACGCTGCAGCTGCACGACCTGGCCAACGGTGCTCTCCTCAAGTCCTTCCCGCTCGAAGTGGGCAGTGTTGTGGGCTACAGTGGACAGAAGAAGGATACCGAGATCTTCTATCAGTTCACTTCCTTCTTATCTCCAGGTGAGAGTCTTGGCTCTGCTGTTGTGCGATGTGAAAATCATTCTTGCATTTGGGTTGCTTTTGAGAAATGAAGATGGAAAGCTGTTATTGAAAATCACAAACCCTGATTTGTCGCCAGATTTATTTATTTATTTATTTATTAATGTAATAAAACCAACAAAACAGAACAAAAAGGTACATGAATACCCGACAGTGTTTCTATTAATCCTGTGTTCTGAATCTCAGGGCACAGGACCATGAGTTGTTTAGCCCAATGACAAAATTAGCTAATCTTTGATGTAGACTTTGATCTCCGTGTCCCAGAACACCACAGTACAGATAACTAAAAACCAAAATTTGTAGTCCTATCTGACTTTTAACAACTGTTTTGTAGGGCATGGGAAATAGTACTACTGTTAGGGCACCCAGCCGAACTGGGTTCAGTTCCTAGCACCACGTGGTCCCCCTGAGCAATACCAAATACAGCTCTGGAGATCCCAAGACTTGCCAGGGTAGCCTGAGTTTCCTCAGCACTGTATGACAGCCTGGCCCTTGTACTGAACCATTAGCCTAATTAGCCAGGAATTGCCAGTGGAGGCTCTACAGACCACCTAGCACCACTGAGGAGTCTCACCCTCACCTAATAAAAAATAGTTTGCTGTCATTAAAATATCACTAGAAAAATAAAGCCTCACATCCTATATAGTTAAAAACTTGCTGCTTGAGAGAAAACTTGTAAGTTGCAGTTGTACGATTTAATGATCTGGGTTCCTATCACCCAAAGTGGACATAATTCTCTTTTTAAATTTTTTAAGTTGGTCATAGTCATCTTGCCGGGGGTGGAAGGAATGGGATTGGGTAGGGTGTTTTTGTGTCTTCCCCTTTGCTCCACTGTTTTTGTTAGAGTCAAAGCCATGTGCATACTGATTTGTTCTGGGAGCCCAGTGCAGTTGCAGTGTGCATATAACCAGGCAGACTCAATCCTAAAGGCAATGTGACTCAGCTCTTCCTTGTAGCCTTTGTAATACCCATGTGTGTCGTCGTTCTTTGGTTCTTGGCACATGAAGTAGATGAAGAAAGAGTAAGTCATGGCCTCCTATCGGAGATTGGATCACATGACAGTGATATCTTATCTACTTTGAGATTTTTGGTTTCTTTTTTTTTTTTTCACCTTAGACTCACAGCACAGGCAATTCATAAAAGAACTGTATCATCAAGACAAGTTACTGTAAAACATTTATTAAAACCAGAAGAATAATGTTCTGTACCCAGGTTTGAGAGGATATCCAAAAATCCTTCCATGCTCTTCCTATGTGCCTTTCCAAGACCCAGGAGTTGTGGATCTTTGGGTTCTGCCACAGGCTGTGGGAACTGTGCCAAGGGTTGGGAGTTAGGAGGAACTCACATGTTGTGGGTCCCAGAGCCAAGTGACCAGGACACAGCAGCAGTTGGTGGGCAGGAACCAAGGAATACGAGATTCTCCTGAGAGCTGAGCTCAGCCTACTACAGGGGAAATCCATGTGTTTCCACTTGGGTAAATGTCATGGTTTAAGCAGTCTAAATGAATAAAGGAACTCACCTGTTTTAATAAAGGCCAAGGACCCATAAGCTTCCTTTGGTGACCCTCATGCCCGTTTATTTCAGGAACAATTTCATTATGTGGAAAGAAAAGGTTCTAGTGTGAAATGTGAAATGATGGATCCTGTGCTGAAATACAAAGTACTCCATTGGACTGGAGCTTTGAACTGGAAAGAAGTCATATGTTTGCTTCATTCTCTGCCTTCAAGTAGCAGGCTTTTAAGTGTGACTTCCATGTGTTATTCTTTGTCTTTTTTAGTCATTTGCTCTGCCTTTCTTTTAACACTTCCTAATGTACTTTTATATCTAAAGCCAGAACAATGGAGCATAGGCTCAGGCCTTCTGGTCCAAATGTGATAACAGACCCCTGATAATTTACCTTTTTTGAAAACAAAAGGCATCACTGCTTACAAGACATTTCCAGACAAGGTCACTTCAGTGCCACAGGCTACCTTTCTTTATCCATTGCCTTTATGAACACAGACATGAAATTACAAGTATAGCTCCAGGGACAAAAATTACTATGTTGCCAGCTGCCATGACCATTCATGTGGTACTCCTGGCAGCTGCACATCGGTGGATTTTACCTGTGAAGTAATATACCTTGAGCACACACTGTTCAGGAATGTGGAGCCTTGAGTTGCTCTTGGAATAAGCCAAGGAAATTTGGAGCACAATGTACATACTCCTGGGGCTCAAGCCACTTAGTGATCAAGCTCATGAGTTCCATACTTGGTACATACTTGGAATACCTCTGGTCAAAAGTGAGCTCTGCTACATATAGACTGCATGTTGAGATAATCCAGAATAGGATTAAGTGCAAGACTCTGGGAAAAGTGACTTAATATAAAGTGACTGAGACATCCATTTTTGTGAGGGGCCAGAACAGTTTCTTTTTATTTACTTATTTATCTTGGTTTTGGGACGATACTCAGGGTTTACTGTTGGCTCTGTGCTTAGGAATCACTCCTGGCAGGACTCAAAGGGCCAGGATCAAACCTAGGTTGGCTGCATGAGAAGCAAGCACCCTATCTACCCTGTTGCTCTAGCCCAGAACAATTGATTTTTAAACTAAATTTTGAGAACAGTTAGAGAAAATTTGAGAGATAGTACAGAGATTTTTTATCTCTTAGACATCCCCACCTCACCCCTTCCTTCTGCACCTCCTTCTGTTACCCATCTCCTACCACTGTACTGGTATATTACAGATGATGAGGCTACACTGCCACATTCATAATCACCCCAGTTCTTTTCTGTCTTACTTTTTTCTTTTAAATAGTTTTAGAGCCACACCTGGCAATGCTCAGGGTTTTATTGGCTCTGAGCTCAGAATCACTCCTGGCAGTGCTCCAGGGACAAAACAGGATGCCACAGATCAAACCTGGGTTGGCCTAGTACCTTACCTGCTGTATGTACTCTCTCACAATTCTTCACAGCCAGTCTTTTTTCACAAAACTTGGTGTTGGTGTTCCACATTTTTATGTGGACACGTGTATGAGAAGATACATCTATCCATTATTGTAGATTCCTGTAGAATATTTTCACTCTTCACAAATGCCTCTACTCTCGTCCTTTTTATCCCTCCCTATTCCCTGATCCTTAAGTTCAGCCATGTCTCCTTGTCTCCAAGAGTTTTTTTTTTTTTTTTTTTTTTTTTGGTTTTGGTTTTTGGGCCACACCCGGCGGTGCTTAGGGGTTACTCCTGGCTGTCTGCTCAGAAATAGCTCCTGGCAGGTACGGGGGACCATATGGGACACCGGGATTCGAACCAACCACCTTTGGTCCTAGATCGGCTGCTTGCAAGGCAAACGCCACTGTGCTATCTCTCCGGGCCTGTACAACTCTTCTTATAGTCAGGCCTGCAGGGTCCCCCCAGATCTTCTCCTGACTCAGCTCCTTGTTTTTCTGACTAAGAACCCACCACCTGGTGGATGATGGTCTCTGTACCCTCTCATCTTCTACCTAAAAATGTTTTGGTTGCTCCTAGGTTTTGGCAGTTATGACTGAAGCTATCACAAACATCAGTGCTTGGATGTTTTTGTGTTTGTGGATGTGAATGGGTTTTTAATTTCTTTTGGTGACTACAAGAGAGCACACAAAATTTTAAAAGCTTTGTTTTTATTTTAGATTGTGCTTTTTCTTAACATTTAAACTCAACCTACAGTGAGATAAGCTATGATAGTATTGTCTTGGGCCATCTTTAACTTTGTTTTACCATCTCTTTATACATCCGGCTTTTCAAATCTTTGCTGCAGTGGCTTTCGCAATTTCTTTTAGATTTGCCTCTTGCTTCTCACTCCCATTTCTTTAACCTCCCAACATTTAACTCAGATTATAGCAGGAAGAGCTCAGAGAGTCATGTCTGCCTCTTTCCTGTTACTAGAAGAGCCTGAAAAAACAGTAACTATGTCAGTGCTTCAACCTCCATTTTTTTCTACTTCTTTTTTTTTTTTTTAATTTGTTTTCTGTTATTTTGTTTTGGGGCACACCCTGCAATGCTTAAGCTTACTCCTGTCTCTGAGCTCAAGGATCACTCCTTTTGGACTCAGGGTGCCATGTATTGAACCTGTCAGGGTTCAGGACAAGCTGCCCCACTGCAGAGCCAAAGTGACATCTTTATTATTCTGAATTAATAAAGATGTTGCTTGAGAAAAAGCCAAGGCATGCAAAGCACATGTCCTATGAGCTGTACTATAACTCTGGCCCTTCTTGCTCTAACGGCCTTTTTACCCTTGAACCTTAATTTTTTTTTTTTCTTAAAAATCACTGAAGGGGGGCCAGAGAGGTGGCGCTAGAGGTAAGTTGCCTGCCTTGCAAGTGTTCGCCAAGGAAGGACCACGGTTCGATTCCCCAGTGTCCCATATGGTCTCCCCAAGCCAGAGGCAATTTCTGAACGCTTAGCCAGGAGTAACCCCGGAGCATCAAACGGATGTGACTCAAAAAACTAAAAAAAAAAATCACTGAAGGATCATCATAGAGCTAGTTGATGAGAGCTGGAGCTCATGCTTTATATATATATGGAAGCTCCAGATTCAGTCCCCTGCACTGCATGTTCCCTAAGCACTACAGAAAGCAACCCACATGCACTGAATAGGTAGTAACACCCATAAATGTGGGGAAAGAAGATCACAGAGTTACTCTCTCTGGTTCATGATTCTAGAATGTTCTCTCCAACTTCACTTAAAAATTTTTTTCTAATGATTGAGGTTCTGTGATTTCCAATACTGTTATTGGTGGTTGCCTGAGCAGGTGCAATGTTTGGTATATCCATAATTCAAATTGTGTGCCCAGAGGGTCGTATTGAAGAGGAAACTGTTCATCTCTCCCCTTCCAGGTGCCAAGACAACACACCCTGTAAACAAAGGACAGAGTAATAGAGAGAAGAAATTGATTTTCCATGGACATAGATTTTATCCAAATCATATCCATGGGCTATATATACCTGTGGCTCAGGCTTGTAAAGCTTTCCCCATGTGAGATCCTGGGTTCTATCCTAGCACTTCTCTCAAAACTCAAAAATGAAGGCATTACCTGTGATAGAAACAAAGCAAGGCACATTTATTCATACATTTTTGACAATGAAATCATAAGCTGGGGGAGGGGAATTAATAACCTAAAGCAAGTGTAGGGCTACAAGTACCCTGACTTAGTGCAGTTTTAACAGTTTATTTATTTGAGAAAGAAATAAACAGGTCCTAAAGACCCAAGTTTATGGCCACTGATGTTTCCCTCCTACACAGGCTGGAAGATCTCCTGCAGAAGCCCGCCAGAAGATTCACACACTTGTTCTGCTTGGCTCTTTTTCAAGCAACTTCTTTATTAATTCAGAATAATAAAAATGTCACTTTGGCTCTGCAATGGGGCAGCCTGCCCTGAACCCTGAGAGTAGCTTCATGCTACTTTATACAGAAAGAAAGATGCAGCCTAACAGGCATCTGAGGATAACTTAAACTTCAGTCATGTTGGCCAATTCCCCCTTTCAGTGTTAATCTTACTTCTTATTCTAATCCCTTGAGACAGTTTGTCAGTAACAATGGGAAGTGAAGGTTCTAATCACAGGGATTAGCAGTCTCACTGTTGATAAAGTGAAATATATAACTGTTTGCCAGTGGTGTGGAGGCAGAGAGAATTGCATGTTCAGAGTCACTGAGAAGAAAACAAGCCCCCATTTTAATATAAATGTGCCCCATGAGAGAAGCGTTTGGTTTTTGGTTTTCCAACAAGTATTGGGATCATATACTTGACAGCATATGTTTAAAGTATTATGTGGGAGGGCTGTTTCCACACCAGCCATGCTGAATGACTAATTCTTTTTCATAAACCACAACAGTCTCATTGTTTTCAAACAGTAATGACTCTCGTTTCACTTATTGTTTCCCTGATATGGTTCTTAAATGTTAAAGAACGGTAGCATTTAATTCAGAAAATGGCATTGTAATTACTGGTTAAATAAGCTGGAATTCTTGCTGTATATTAATTACTTTGTGTTGTACAATTACAGATTTCTTCCACTATCCCAAAGTAGAACATTTCTGTGAAATCATTCCTAACCTAACATGCTGTAAAGCAAAAAACAATTACTGTTCACTTATTTCAAGGAACTCTGCATGTTTTCAGACACCCAAATTAACGTATCAAATAATACATAAAACCTGAAAGAGACAAACTTATATTAAAAGCAGGAATGGTGCGGCAGATGCTCATTCTATAGAAAGTCATCCTAGAGAAGGAAGTAGGCATTGCCATTCTTGCTACCCCAGGGTACATCAGATCTTAAGACAGCTTCTACAGGGACCAGAGAGGTGGTGCTAGAGGTAAGGCATCTGCCTTGCAAATGCTAGCCTAGGATAGACCGCAGTTCGATCCCCCAGCATCCCATGTGGTCCTCCTAAGCTAGAGGTGATTTCTGAGCGCATAGCCAGGAGTAACCCCTGACCTGAGTGTCAATTGGGTGTGGCCAAAAAAAAAAAAAAGAACAGCTTCTACAGAGTAAATGCTGAAAAGCCTAGAATATGGTATAGAGGGAATCCTGGGTTCCACCCCCAGAATTCTGCATGGGAACCAGCCTCAAATGCAACACTAGGAGTAGCCTCTAAACCCCGTAGGATGTGACTTCTATATTTTTCTTTAATGCCTAAAGATAGTTTTTGCTTTTTGCCTTTTGTCAAAAAAGGAAAAATCCTTGAGGATTTCTTTTAGTTGAGGGAATAAAAAAAAAAAAACAGGTACTGAAATTACTCTTTCATAAAAGTAAAATGGAATAGTATAAACTTTTGAAAATGAGAAGTATCCTGGGGCCAGAATGATAGTAGAACACAGCCTACTCAGGTCTATTCTCCGCAGCCCTTAAGGTACCCTGAGTAGCACCAGGAGTGATCCCTAAGCACAGAGCCCAGAGTAAGCCCTGAGTATTGTCAGGTGTATCCCCAAATCCTGATGCCTCCCCCCTTTAATCTATGAATTAAAAATGAATATAAGTATCTGTACTGGCTAATCAAAGTGGTACCACATTCTCCCTTGATCCATTATTGCTGTTCACATGAGTTTTCACAGATGCCAAGTTTTATGAATCCCTGAGACGGTGGACTTGGGGCAACAAATACTTTTGTGTTTTAATCACCTGCATAATAACTCTATATAGTTGTTTCCTGCTCTTTTTATTTGTAGCAACATTATATCAGTAACATGATTGGATTACATTTTATGTAATAGTCCCCACAATGAATCCAGTTACAAATCTGTAACTATACGCTCTTCCAACTTTTATGTGTGACGAGAACTTTTCAAACCTACTCTCTCAGCAACTTAAATATACAGGAAAGAACTTTGAATGAGCTGCACTCATAGGTAACCTGGCATGGGAAGACCTGTTTTGGTCCCATTGACCTCTGTCACTCACAGAATGCACTCATATGCTTCTTGAATGTTTTTTTAGGTTATGTTGATAAAGGGAGCTCAACAATGTGATTGTGAGATAGTGATAATGAAGAGCCAGCACTTCCATGTACCACACCATTCTCAGCATGTGTGCCCACCCTACTCCTCCCTTACTCTTGTAGTGGTCCTTGCCCCCTGATGGAGCCAGTCTTGTGGACTAAAATAGGACTTACGTTTCTTCTAGGTATCATTTATCACTGTGATCTTACCAAAGAGGAACTGGAGCCAAGAGTCTTCCGAGAAGTGACTGTGAAAGGGATCGATGCTTCTGATTACCAGACAGTTCAGGTATAAAGCATTTGGTCTCCATCTTATGCAGGTTTGAAAATTAGAATTGCAGAACTGGACAATTCCCACTGTGGCTTGTCAGGAGCGTAGGAGGAAAAATTCTAGTCAGAGTTATTTTTGGATTTCCTGATGTTTTAGCATGGAGACACATGGTTCATTCCCTCTATGGCCACTGCTCCTGTGGAAAGCTTCAGTCCCCCATTAGGGAAGTCTCTGCAATAGTTCTCAAAACAATACGATTTGTTTGTGCAGACTGCTGGCTTAGAAGTGAGTTTTGATGTAGCTCTGGTCCTTTGGCATGAAAAAAAAAGAAAGATCATCCAGATTTGTTCTCCATAGTTAACCACTAAAGTGCCATGAGTTTGTCACTATAATCTGAGGTTCAGATTTCTGTCTTGCACAGAGTGAACCTCCACAAAATTGGATGGATGGGTGGGTGGGTGGGTGAATGTGGATGGATGGATGGATGGATGCATGGATGGATGGATGGATGGATGGATGGATGGATGGATGGATGGATTAACTTGTCACGGCACAACAAACTATGTGACCGCTGACCATTATTCCAGGTTAAGTTGTTTCAACTCCCCAGTGGTCTTTCATAAATGCAATCACCCACTGAGATATAATGCAGAATTTATCTGAAGGTCACACCAGTGCCAAGCATGTCTCAGGGTTCTCTTCTCTGGGGCACTGGAGCATATAGACCATGGAGGCAGTGGAATTGTAGTTTGTGCAGGACGGTTAGAACAAAGAGCCCACCCCCCCCAAGGCACCTAAGAATGTTTCTATGAAACCAGGGCATTGGCTGGCAGTAGCCCCTTCATCTTCTGAAAATAGCCCTGATGGTGGGCTAGCTCATGATCAGAAATAAATAAGACTTTGTATATAGAAACCAGTCAACGAGTGGTCTGAATCTGACACAGGGCAGTGGATTGCCAGCTGCTATTCTAATACTAAGTTGTCAAACATACCTTCTGTGTTTCAGAGAATGGCCTTGTTTGGGTGCTTATGGGGCCCACAGTTGCAGTAGCGCTTTCTCGAAATGCTTCATATTTGGTCCTTGAGAGCAAAGCTTGATGCACCGTAGTCTGTATAATTAGTGTTTATAGCATCAGGACATGTTCCATAGCCACACCAGACAGACCTGAAATCAACCATGTTTTCATAGGCAGACACTTGAACCTTTTTGCTTCGTCTTGCTTTAAGATATATTATCTCCTTTTTGAGGTAACTCTAGCATTATAAGAAGGTATATCTATTAAGTATCCGGTAATAAATTAACTTTTTAATTAATGTTAGAAATTCTTGTTTGATGTTTAAATCAGTGGTAGAAATGTTTCAGCCTCCTGTTTTATTTTCATGAAAACCATTGCCTGGCAGGAGACTCCAACTGCCCTTGGCTAGTGTTTTCATAGTTCATTCGTTTACTATACTACCTTAAAAAATCACTTCAAGCTATTGTCTTTGCTGATTTTTGCTTTTACAATATATAGAAAATTTGTCCTATAACCTTTGGCTTCCTCGGGACCTGCTTCAAATTTTTGCTGGGACATGTCCAGAGCTAGTACGGGTATTGAAATTGAGTAACAAGCTTAATCATTGACTGTCTCCTCTTCTGATCTAATAGTTGTAACCTTGACTACGTTAGAATTGGGCAAAGTTGTCTTTGAAAGACATGCCCCCTTCCCCACTTAGTTCCTATCATCACCTCACTACCATTAGTTTTTCAGCCTCATAGTATGTAGACACACACACACACACACACACACACACACACACACACACACACACACACTCTTTGTGGGATCCATATCCAGTGGTGCTTGGGGGTTACTTCCCACTCAGCACTTGAGAATCACTCAGGATGGTGCTTAGGAGACCAAGGAGTGAACCTAGCGTTCCTTATGCAGAGCACATACTCCAGCCCATTGAACACTCTCTCAACCCCACCAGTGTATTTTAAACATTATTCTCTTTTCTGCCTTCCCACAATAAGTATGCAAAGTGGGGATCATGGAGTAGTGCTGGCAGCTGTCTGAAAGGCAGTGTTCCACATCATTGTCACTCTCATCACTGTGCAAAATAGCTGGATTGCTGTCTCATGGCCAAGGCAGTGTTCCACATCATTGTCACTCTCATCACTGTGCAAAATAGCTGGATTGCTGTCTCATGGCCATAGCAGGGTTTTTTCTGTTCCCATAATAGAAATGTGCTTTCCCAGTGTTCCCTATGGAGGAACTCAGCACCCCCTAATTTATACTATTTTTATTTAAAAATGAAAACAATAAAAGATAAAAGCAAGTGCTTTTCTGGTGTAGAGAGATCTACCAGGTCTGTTGGATCTGGTCACCAGAAGCTACAGAGTCCGTGAGACTGTACCTGGCATGTACCTGGCTGAGGTTGGTCACATAACTCCTTGATTGCATAAGCCTTACTCTTTCACAAAGAGAAAACTCCCTTCTTGTTGAGCTACCTAGCTAACACCTTTTATTTGTACAGCTGCCACAGGCATAGGGAAATTCATGGAACACAGAGTGTAACTGTCAGTGCCTTTCTCTTCATTGCTATGGTTTTAGAAAATGAAGCTGTGTGTGTGTGTGGATAGAGCCTACCTCCATATAAAGCCAACAGAAGCTCTTACTGCTACATTGGACATTTTGCACTGACTTATTTAAAGAAAAATTTCTCGTTGTGTAAAATGCCTTTGAGACATGCATTACAATGTCAGGCCACCATAGATGATTATCATTTAACATCCCTGTTTTGCAGGGATCTCCCATCAAGCATATGCAGCCAAGCTTTGATGTGCAATGTGAGTGTGACAGATGTTCTCACATTGCTGTTAGGTTCTCAGTGGTGGTGTCAGCAATGACCTGCTGTTGTCAAAGCAGACCCTTGGGAGAGGTGTGTGCTTGGATCCGGAGTAGTCTGGCATTGTCCTCAACGCTTTGCAAAAAGCATCATTTAGTTTTCAGTTACAGGTTTTAGGGCAAGGCCCCTTTCTATTCCTCCTTACTTTAGTGCATTTAAAAAAAAAAAAAAGAAAAAGCAATTGCACTCGCCTGTTTAACCCTCTCCTCTTTACATCCTGTGAAGCAAATGACCATTTGTAAACAAAAGCTACAGCCCTTTACAACCCCTAACTGTCTCTATGACAAGTGCTGGTTATGGGGAGCTGGAAAAGTAGATGAATTTGAGGAGAGAGAGGCCAGCTGGCAGAGACACGCCTATTGTGAGTAAACCCCAGAGGAGTGCTATGTCATTCTCAAGGTGGAAGAACCAGGCTCAAGTTTACCCACAGACTTACAATAGAGCTGCAGTCTATGTGGCCTTGATCCACTCCTGCTGCCAGCTATGCGTGAAAGCTGTCAGGACTTATTTTGAAAATCAATTTCTGGAAGTTTTTGTTTATTATTTATTTATTTAATTTTGTCCCATCTGCAATACATTGAAGCATTTCATTTTATGTAGGATTATCAAAACTGCTGATAAATCTTACCTAGTCCTGAATTCTTACTGTAAATAGCTTGGACCATGTGATGATATTGATTGGAACCTCTGTGCCCATGTCTTTTAGAGGAAGTTGATGTTTTCGATTTCCAGCACCATGCGAAAAAGAAATAAAAATCATAAATAAGAACATTGAAATTGTACTAGGGATTATATTTGCATAGTAGGCTTAGTGATACTCAATTTATATCCAGAACTGTTCTACATTTATAGCTAGTAGTATTTTGTTTTTGTTTTTGTTTTTACTTTCTTTTAAAGCAGTGCCAGAAATAGAAACCAGAATTTCATACACACAAGGCAAAGGTATGCTTATCTGACATTTCTCCAGCCTGTTTATGTTGTTTGAAACTAAAGCAAGTAATTGTGAGGACAATGGTAGTTCAATTTAGTTGGCCAACAAGTAAAAGTAATTAGCTTCAAGTACTGTCGGTAGAGAAATTCCAGCTGAGGCACTAGGAAATTTGCCATCAGTCTAAGGAAGTTGGATCATGTACTCTGAAAGGTCATACAGTTTATGAATGTTATCCCCAAGATCAAGGAATGATGCAGGTTTTAGTCAACTTAGTATTCATGACTATGCTGGATGTGAGGCAATTATAAAAGGGAAATGGGGATGGGGGAAACACTGGCCAGAGGGAGGCAGAAGTTCTCCCTCAAAAGACAGAACCTGGCGGGACTCTGAGAAATGAGTGTGTTTACAGCTCCCAGTTCTTGACTTATTTGGCCATGACCCTTTTTTTGTTGCAGTGCAATGTAATTTCATAATTTCATAATTTCTCAGTAAATTCGAGAAGAAAGGAGTCAGTGCTTCAGTTTACTGTGCTTTGTCAATTGTCTTATGGATGAAATAGAGTTTATGCCATGGTGGATCATTGAATTACAAAGGAATGTAGCATAGCAAAGCATCCTTTCTGGTTTCTCGGTATCTCATTTTTGTTCAGTCAGCTGAGAGATTGGCTTTTTCTCCTTCTGAAAGGAAAGACAAACTTTATAGACCAGAAACAGAACAGTGAACTGAGTGTTCTGTGAATAAACTCCATTAGCAAGTTTGCACATTTTGTAAAAGGTAATAAATTGGAAGGACTCAGTTGTATGGAGTAAGAGCAAACTTAAATCAATATCATAGAAAATAGTAAGATTTCTAAGTAACATAGGCTTTATTGACTTGATTCTTATTCTCTGATAGTTGGCAGAAATGAACCCTTTCTGAGGGTTATCGATAGTTAGACATAGGAATCATCAGGTTCCATCTCTGAAGTGATTGGCTGTATTGCTGAGCAGAAAAGTTAAAATAGGTAATTCTTTGGGTTTTCCAAGATTTCTTGAGAGGAGTGAGAATTTTTTCTGTGATTTGCTTTAGACTTTTTAACCTTGGTAATAACTAATTAGTGGTTGCCAACATACCAGCTAGATAGAGAACATGTTCTCAGAATATTAATTAGTATTTTAATACTCATTAACTTCTGTTCTCCGAGCTCGTGGCATAAACTCTTTATGAGCATTGACTCATCCACTTCCTTGCTGAGGTGTTTTCTCCCTGTGCTCCCCAAGTTCAAAACCTTCTGTTCATGTTAGTGAAGAATGAGCAAGGGTCATGTTTTCAAAAAAAAAAACTTTTGTGCTCTGAGAGCTTGAGCACATTCTCTCTGCATGTAGCCCAGAATCTATCCCCCCTACCACATGATCCTCCAAGACTGGGGTGCTGCCAGATGTTTCTTGGGGGGGGGGGGGGAGAATATGTGATGGGATCCCTGTGGTTGGATATGATTAGGAAAGTGTTTTCCATTGTTCTTGATTTATTACCTAAACTTGAGTGTTCTCTCTTCTGTGCTCCAGGATGATCTATCTTTGTGCAGATCTCTACTCTGTAGAATTCTGTCCTGTGCAGGCACTCAAATTTCAAGGCTTACTATTCAGATTCAAAGGGTACATGTTTGTCTATTTCCCTTTTCATGTCAGCTCTAGGAGGTGATAAGCACATCTGTGTTTCCTTAAACATAAAGAAATTCATTACAGTTCTCTGTGTACAGTGGCTGTAGTTTCCGTCCCACTACAGATAAATTCTGTTTGTTTTATCTCTTACTGCCAACCCTTCATAGCAGTCTGAAAGTAGATTGGTTTTACTTGGAGTAAAACTTAAAAAGGGAGCCTTGAGAAAGGAGCCTCAGTTTTTGCTGGGGAGATTTCCTGAGCAGAGCCTCAGGACTGCTCTAACAACAAGATGGATAAAAGTTCCAGGTCAACTCAGGTTTGTCTGCCAAGCCTTTCTGAGTTTTGCTCTGAGGCTGAACTCAACATGAAGTTGGGGACAGGAAAAGCAGCTCAACACAAGCCACCTGGTGACGAACCCCAGCAGAGGGCAACCAAGTAAAGAAGCTCTACAGATTTGTTCTTGGGGGAGCCGTGCCTGTGACATGGCACATAGGAGCTTGGCTTTGCTGCGAATCACTGGGTCTTAATTCAGTCTGAATGGCAAGATTCGCTTTGAGAGGAGCAACTTGGTTTATTGGTTAATAATACGAGGTCATGGCTATCAGGGTGTAAGCTCTAAATAAACACAGCACCAGAGTTGACAGCTGGGCTGATTGATGTGTCTCAGTACTGCATGTATCTACGCTAAACTGAGTTTATAGATTTAAATTTTGTTTTTATTTCTGAGTCATGAGTTCTGAGATCCATAAAAGTTGTGCTTTGCTTATATTGATGTTTGTAGATTTTTTATTATCCACAGTTAACAACTAGCTCTAGCTTTTTAAACTGCTAGACCACTATCAGAAGAAGGTTCTGTGCCATTATCCCAAACAAAGTAGAAAATCACTTCCTTCTCCTTGGAACTTGGCAGATCTATGAATAGTGTCTGTGCTGATGGTACTTATCTTTTGCCATTTCAATGTTTTTTTTTTAATGAATCTGAATTTTAAAAGTGTATTAATTCAGATTGGATTTAGCTGTGAAAAAGCTATGAAAAATGGATTAAAGAAGAGGCATTTCTTTTCCTTTCAGGTAAAAACAAAAATAATTAGGATTGAGTCCTTCCTGGGACAGTGGTGGAAGAAATCTAAGGTTTTCAGCAAAAACTTGGTGACCCCTCTGCCCATGAAGCTGGGAAAAGTTTTCTTACTTCTTCCTGCATCAGTGCCAGGCTGGGAATGGGTTTCCCTCCAGGGAATAGGTTGCCCAAAGTATTGGTCTATCTTCACTCTCCAGCCATTCACTTACTATCCATGGGAAAGAGGGCAGGAAGGGAGCTGGGCACCAGCTGGAGAGTCCATGTGAAGCTGCACTAACAGAACCTTCTGCAAAGCAGGAAGTCTGAGAACATCTGTGCAAATGAAAGCCAACAGCACAGGGGCAATCTGACTGCTGAAAAGTGAGACAGTCTGACCCTCCCTCTTCCAGGAGCCTTCCCAATGCAGGAAAAATGTAACACCTATCATACAACTGTTTCTCAATGGTATCTTATTCCTTTAGTGCTTTGCTTAATGTCACTGTGTGTGTATATACATATGTGTGTATATATTAGACTCGCCCTGCCATTCCCACAGGTCCCCAAAGAGAAGGAAGATTCTATTTGCTAGAGATGAGAGTTCCTCAGTGCCTGGCTTCATCCTTTGTCCATAGCACCTAGCATTCTGGCAGTGGAATTCCATTCCAGTCTTGGAAACTCCCATTTTTCCAGTATTGTCTTTTTAAAGAAAGCTTCTCTAGACCTTATTAATACTCACATCCACCCCCAACTTCAATGAGGACTTTATTGTGCACTGAAAATCATGGAAGAGTTTGCATTCTGAACTCATAGTTCTGTGTGTGATTTTATTCTCCTTCTTAATAAGGAATACAAGAATTGCCTCTGGGATTCCCCTGAACTTTGCAGGATTGCTGATAACCACAGGCTGATCAAAGAGCCTCATCTGAGCCATCTGCTTTCTCAAGCCTTTTTAGAATTCTCTCCATGGCTCTGGCTTCTTCCCTCACTGTGGGGCTCTGGGATATGGGAACCCTGGGTTGAGCCTCCTAGTTCACTGGTACTTCAGACTTATCAAAGGAAGCCAAGTGATGCTGGAGGCATCAAACAGGAATGGGTTGCTTGCTAACCACAGGTGATCTCCTGGTTATACCCTAACATAGCCAGGCTACCTCTAGAGAATTGAGGGTTTTTGCTGTGGAGTGATTTGCTGTTATTGGTACCACCATGCACAGATTAACTGACTGGGTCTGTGTTAAGACACTAGGAGTATACTGGTCTATAGAGATGACTGGAGGGGCCAGAGAAATAGTGAAGATGGTGCCAGAGTGATAGCACAGCAGTAGGGCATTTGTCTTACAAACACAGATGACCCGGAACAGATCTAGGTTCAATCTCCAGCATTCCATATGGTCCCCTGAGCCTGCCAAGAGCAGTTTCTGAGCACAGAGCCAGGAGTAATTCCTGAGTGCCACTGGGTGTGGCCCAGAACCCAAAAACAGGCAAACAAACAAAAAGAAATAATGACAAATTTAGGGCATTTGTTTTTTGTGTGACTAACCCTGGTTCTATCTCTAGCTTATAGAACCCGGTTCTATCCTAGTTTTTGTTCCCCCACACCCCACCAGGAGTGATCCCTGAACACAAAGCCTAGAGTAAACTGTCATGCACAGCCAAATTTGTCCAAGCCCCTCCACCCCCACCCCCAAACAGTGACTAAGGCTGGAGAGAAAATACAGGAGTTGAGGCACTTGCAGCTAACCCTGGTCCAGTCTTCAGCACCTCATAACCCCTAGTCATCCCCAGGGCCCCTGAGTGCCACTTAGAAAGGCCCCTAAAAAATAAAAATAAATTTTAAAAAATGAAAAGCTTGTGACTATTTGCTATCACCTCTTAGAATAGTGAGAGATTTGATTAAAAATAGACATGATGATTCTGTTTGCTGAGTTGACAGTATCCTTGAGTAATGGCCAGACACACACCACCTACATACCCTTTGGTCCCTATCCTTCCTCCCCTCTTCTATAGGACAATCATACTAGCTTCCAGGCTTGCATGTTCATGTCTCCTGAGGTCTCTTCCCTCCATCCTGCTTTCCTTTCTCTGCCTGTTGTGTACACTTTGATCCTCTATTGCTCTCTATGCTGATTAAGGGTGCTTTCTCTCCAAACAAAAGCATTCCTGCCCCAGGCTCTAGTGAGCTTCTCTGGACTTCCCTGGAAGTGTCATTTACCAGATTGTAAATGAGTGATATGAAATTTATGAAATTCACCCATTGGGGTGCTGCCTACAAAGCCTGCATGGGTCCCTGTGGCCTCACTGTAGTACATGTTCTCCATCCACCATCCCCAAGGACCATCCATCATCACTGAGGTGCCAAGTGCTTTTCTAAGCCACCTTGAACACAGCCCCCTTATTTTTCAGCTTTTGTGTTGCTGAGACTTTAGATTTTTTTAAGCTCCTGCTTTATTGGTGACAATAAAAACATGCCTATGTGTCTGTATGTCATTGCAGGCATGTTCTTTCTGCATTTTTAGTTGGCCAAATCTTTTTATAATTGGCAGTACAGGGATAAAAGGAAACCTAAGAAGCATTTGTTTGTTTGTTTTATATAATTACTTTATTTAAGCATTGTGGTTACAAAATTGTCCATGATTGAGTTTGAGCCATACAGTGTACACCATCCATTACCAGTACACATTTCTAGCCACGAATGCCCCCAGTTCCTCTCTCCCCTTCCCTCTGCCTGTTTCTGGGCAGGCATTCTCTCTCTCTCTCTCTCTCTCTCTCTCTCTCTCTCTCTCTCTCTCTCTCTCTCTCTCTCTCTCTCTCTCTCTCTCTCTCTCTCTCTCTCTCTCTCTCTCTCTCTCTCTCTCTCTCTCTCTCTCTCCCTCCCTCCCTCCCTCCCTCCCTCCCTCCCTCCCTCCCTCCCTCCCTCCCTCTCCCTCCCTCCCTCCCTCCCTCCCCTTCCCTCCCTCCCCCTCCCTCTCCCCCTCCCCCTCCCTCTCTCCCCCCTCTCCCTCTCTCTCTCCCTCCCTCTCCCCCTCTCTTCCCTCTTCCCCTCCCATTGTGATTTGTATTAGAGTGATCAGTTCCAACTATAGTTGTCACAGTGGACCATTCACCACTCTTTGTGGCAAGCTTCCTATTATGGACTGGTCCTCCTAATCCTCACTGAGAAGCATTTTGTAATTATCAAAAAGAGAAGAAATGTTGTATGTTTCATAGGTGTGGGTTTGTTTTTTTGTTTGTTTGGATTTTTTTCCGTTGGGTTGTTTTTGTTTGTTTGTTTTGCTACTGTTGTTTTCTATAACATGTGTAGAAAACATTTCACTCTCAGGTTTGAAATATAAATCAAGAAAGAATGTGTGCACTTTTTTAGGAGCATTTTTGCACTCTGATTCATTTTCCTTTTCACCTTTCCCTGGTGAGCCCCTTCCGGAGAGCTATTTGTGATGTGCCTTGACATTTCTGCTCCTGTTTCTCTCCTTAACGCCCCTCTATGCCACCTGCTTTTCTGCAGGACCTAACTTCTGCCTCCCACTCCCCACACTACCCCCATGCCCCAGTGGGGTAATGAAATGCACTGTGCTGCTCAGGGCTTCCTAACAATTCTTCTCCTAAGGAGTGAGTCATCTGAGCTGAGCTTCTCTCTGACCTCTTCCTCACCTGAAGATTGATTGGTCTGCATGCATGTGTCCTGAGAAATGAGGCAGAAGTGGAGCCAAGGGTGCAATAGCAGTATTAAGAGATGTCCAATGGGGGCCAGAGAGGCCCTGCGTAGGTAGGGTCTTGGATGCAACTGACCAGGATTCAATCCTCAGCATCCCATAGAGTCACTTGAGGCCACCAGGAATGATTTCTGAGGGCAAAGCCAAGAGAATCCCGAGAGTACTTCAAGGTGTGCCACCCTCCCCCAAAAAAGTCATTCAACAAAAATCTATATAAATCTGATTGCTGAAAATTAACTCCTTTTTGTCTACCCAGATATTCATTTCTCAGCAGTAAAAATAACTTTTTTAGTGCTGGGGAGATAGCTCAAAGACTCAGATCACAGGCTCTACAAACAGGAAGCCCCAAATACTTAGGTCTGTTTGTGAGTTGTCAAGCTTGTGTCATCGCTGGCTTTAATTAGGGGCCACCAAGCACTTTATTGCATGCACAGCTCGTCTCATCTGTTATTAAAAAAATATGTGGTATAAATAAGCTCCTCTCGTTGATTGTTCACCCTCTATAGGAGGGAGCAACTCCCAGCCACAGATTGTTAGAGCCACATGTTTCTGTTCTGTCATCCACATTCTGGTGGCAGTTTGTCTTTTCAACATTTAGCTAGTTATTATTTTTATAATGCAATAAACGAAGTGGTCTGCTGCAGTTTTGCTTAATGAGGATTTTAGAGATGGTTTTCAAGTATCTCATTGGGTTTTTACGGTGCAGGTGCAAGATCATGCGGCAAATTATCCTAACTAAACAGTTTAAAAGTCTGAGAGCTCTCCTGGATTGTAGCTTGCTCAGTGAACAGACTTGACAGCTATGCTTAAGGAAAAGGCCAGATGCTAAATACTTTTCGTTAAAAATAATGATGATGATGCTTTTCATTAGTAATGTAAGAAATATGTGGCCTACAATAAATACAGCCTCTCAGGTTCCTCAATCAGAGTTAATGTGGACTTTATTACTTTTCACCATATGAACATTTTGATACCAGACTCCCTCCTACCTTTGCCTCTGTTCTTGTTACCATAATGCTTGGTCACACATGCCCAGTCTGCAGTGCCTGCTAAGGGTCACTTGCTGTTAGTTGCATTTCTCACCTAGAATTGAACTTTGTGCTTTCTAGTTGTGAGGCTTGCTGATGGCCACACACATTGGCTTCAGTGCTGTGGGTACCCTTGCAAATGAACATCCTTTGGTGATCTGCATTCTTTTCTTTTCTTTTCTTTTTTTTTTTTTTTTATGAACAGCTTCTACAAAATGCTTTTTTTTTTTATAATGAAACTTAAGGTCTAGTTTGAGCATTTTAATCTAACATTTATTGTTTTTTTATTTCATTTTTGAGGGGTGCAGAGACAGGGTCAGTGCTTGGACTGCTACCAACTTTGTGCTCTAATGTCGCTTCCTTCAGTGTGTGACCCTGGATATTTATGTATATACTTACATAAATAAAATATATAGTCAAGTCAAACCTTTACCTGTAATAAATCATGACAAAATGTAACCCAACATGAAGAACCTTTTGAATTATCTCCCCAGCTTCTCCGTGACACTATTGCTTAGCATTATGAGTCTGAAAATAGGCTTTTTATTCTAAGGAGAATAATCAAGTCTTAGAGAGTTTGATGCCTTCCTGCAGCATATCAGTATAGTACTTTGTACATTGTTGATGCACGAGAAATGAAATATTGAAAGATTTGGGGTGGTGGGGGTTGTTTATTTTGAGGGGGAGAGTCACATCTAGTAGTACTCATGCCTTATTTCTGGCTGTGCTAGAGGGGTCACTCCTAGAGGGACTCAGCAGACCATATGGGGTGCTGAGGATCAAACTCGGGTGAGCCCGTATAAGGCAAATGCCCTACCTGCTGTAGTACCACTCTAGCCCTTGAAAAATTATCATATCCTCTGACAACCACTGTTGCAATTTCCCCGGAGAGTTTCTAAATGTCCATTGTTTCCCAAATATTCATCCAGTCTTCAGAAAACAGAAACACAGCAGGAATAGAAATCTCCTTTTGTCCTTTCTACCCACCGGATACTTTTAAACTCCTCCTCACTCTGCCAAGTTAAATGCCTGGAAAACAAAGGTACAGTCTTCTAATGCCAGGCTAGTATTTTTAACCTATGCACAGCACTAAAATGTGGGTGCCTCCCTCAAAAGTCCTTAGCTGCTCTAATATGCCTGTTAACTTTCAAATGGGGATTGTCTCACTTTGTTCCCTGTGTATGTCTCACTTTGTATGGACCGTAGACCATAGGGCTGCCCTGTTAGTTCTCGGATGGTTTTGCTTTTGTCATCTCTGATACTGAGACCCTCAACACCTTTTCCTGAACATTCTCCTTTAAATTTGTGAGGCTCTGAAATTAGGCAGCCAGTTGCTCTCACCCAACATTCCTGTTTCCTGTTTGAAGGGCTTGCCCTTGGCAATTTACCTTGTCTTTATGCACAAGTGCATCCCTTTACTGGAGATTTCAGGCCTCTGCCTTGATAGCAATAGATCGGAGCCAGATCACATCTGATGTGGGGACTGAAGACTATTATTCAGAAGCTTAAATTGCATACTTTTGAATGTCTCAGCAAAATTGATTATTTTGTTAAATGAGTGCCTCTCAAGGAGAAAACATCACCCTGGACGAGATGATGGCTCTTCTCACAATGGATGGTTCTTTATTGTGTGCACTTGCTTCTGTTTTTCCTTTTAAAAGATGTCTTTATTTTCTCTACAAAGACCACATTGACAGGTTAAGACAGCTGGACTTGTACTTGAGGACTTCTGTCTTGTGTCAAAACAACTTCAGAGCTAGGGAGAGAACTCAGAGGACTAAAGTGCATTTTTTGCACACAGATTGGAGTCCTGGGTTTTACCGGTAGCATCACAGAGTTTGAGGTACACCACTTACAAAAAATTTTTCTTCTTTGAATACTGAGCTTGAAGCAGCCCCTAAACACTGATGTTGTGACCCCCAAAGAAAAACCAACAAAAACTCTCCCCACACTCCAGTGTAAAACCACCTGGTACTTTTCCAAATGCCTCAGAACCTAACATTAGATCTTAAGAGTGGAGCATTTCTAATATTTTAGTACTTTACAGAAAGAAGCAGGATTTTTTTTTCTCATTATAGGTTTGTTTAGTTTAAAGAAATGGCTCAAGGAACTTATGAGCTCTCTTCTTTATTTATTTGACTATATTTTGAAGTATGTAAAATTAGAAGCAGCTTTACATTTAATTGCTTTAAAAGTTTGAGTGCCTTTCTTTATGATTCTTACAAGAATTATTTTCTCATTTGTGGCTTGCATCTATTAAACCTTTTTTTAAAAAATACTACTGGCATCCAAAAAAAAACGTTTTAGTAGAATGTCATAGCAAGATATAATGGGATTTTATTATTGTTTTTAATGATAAATTTTCAAGGTGGTAATGCTACTGGTATTATTAGAGAAGTATCTTTCTAGCCAGACTAATTTTGTTTTAAATTGATACTCTTTGATATTTGGAATGTAGCTTATGATGTGCTTGAATCTATTGCCTTTTTAAGAGGGTAATAAAAGCAAAAAAACAAATAAGACACAGTATCTCTAGCAGAATACTTATTACCTGAAATTCCTAGAACTTGGTGATAATGTCTATTGAAGGTGTGAGAAGAGGGTAGTAAGTTTATGTTTAAGATTTAGGTAGGATTTTGCCCCCCAAAATACTGTATAATTATATTCAATAAAGATATTTATACGTGACACAGGACAGACACAGGTTCCATCCCCGGCATCCCATATGGTCCCCCTAGTCAGGGGCTCTTTCTGAGCACAGAGCCAGGAGTAACCTGAGCGCGGCTGGGTGTGGCCCTCTAAGGAAATAATCGCTTAGAGTGATTTAATTTGTAATAAAGTAGGAAAACTTTAGGGCAGGGATGTGTAGACCTTGGTGGTGATTGTTCCATGAGTTAGCAGTGTTACCTTGGAAAGTATCTTTTTTTATTTTTATGGGTCTCAGTGTGTTATTTATAAAGAGAGGGTGAACAGCTAGATGAGATTTGAGTGACAGCTATTCTCATATCTGAACTGCTTTGGGGATTAGTTTTTGTTTTATTTCTTGAGTTCAATGCAAGGAGTTTGCAGAGTAAACATTATGATGTTGAATGGTGGTATATAAAATTATTTACCCACCTGTGTTTCCTTCCAAAACATTGTTTAATCTTTCCTATAAAATTCTTTCATATTTCCTTCCTTCCTCCCTCCCTCCCTTCCTCCCACCATTCCTGGTTCTGTGCTTAGGGGTCTTTCCTAGGGTTGCCCAGGGAACTATATGTCTTACCCAGGATCATGCCTCATGCATGACCATGGAAAGCCAGTGTCTTCCTGTGTAAGAGAACTTTTCGCTCTGCTCTGCACATTTGTTCAGTTGTTGTTTTTTTTTACTTAGGTATCACTATCTTGCTGATGTTGCTGTGTGAAATATTTAAAACTTCTAGAATTTGAAAATATTTTAATTGAAAATTAAAATACCAGTTTTCTCTTACAAGTGGCACAGGCTGCAGTTGCTCAGAACAAACATTTTTAATCTTCTATTAAAAGATGGTACAAAGGGCTGCAGTTCATGCTTTTCACACAGGAGCTCCTCAGTACCTTATGGTTCCCTAAGCCTACAGGAATGTCCCTCAATTTATCCATTCACCCCCTATAAAAAGGAAACAACATGGTCTTCCTCATGCTTCTTTAGAGCTTTGTAATCCTTAATGCTCTCAGTTTAAAATGTGCAGTGACATTATTCCATGGTTATAGGAGTCCATAAAATGAAGCAAGTTGGTCTTAAGGGAAGGGAATCTCAAAATGATGAAGGATGCTTCACTCTGTTTGATCAGGTTTTGGCTGACTCACTAATGTTTAGAACTAGCTGGTTCTAAACCATGCTTGGGATGCTTATTTTCTGTCTGTGGTACCATTCACATGGGTGCCTCCAATGCAGTCTTTCTGCCTGGGTGGAGCTTGTAGTCTGGTGAGGTATGTTCCAGGAACGGGCATTGTTGCTAACATTGGCGACACAGTACTGCTGAGCTGGATCTAGCCCAGGACCTCTTTGCTGCAAATAGGAGGACAGAAAGACAAGGCATATAAGCTTCTATGCAGAGCCATTAGCCCTAAAAGGTCAGGCTTTTTACTCTCGTGGGTACCTGAGAGCACTTTGTCTTCCTGACCATCAAGGACGACTTAAAAACTTTAGTATCCCATGGGGGTGGGGTCTCAGCATGCAGTTTTGTACAATAAATCAGACAGTTACAGGAAAGGTACATTTTGGCCAGGGGTTGTCGAGCAGCTTCTTGGATCTTACTAAGCCAGCCTAGCTTCTAGCTTCTGCTGCTTTTCCTTGCCACTTTTATTAGCCAGAGTTTATCATAAACCAACTGAGGGTCTGGGTTGATGTGATTGAGGATAATTGTGTTAATTAACTCAGAACAGGTGAAAGGGAAAAGTAAAGTGATTTTACAGATGTATGACAGCACACGGGAGGAATGTGCCCTCCGTGGACCCTCCAGAAAGAATGGGATGTATATTACCAACCCCTTGTTGGTAAAGCAAGTCTGCTTTACAACTGAACTTGATATTCTGGTAACAGTAAACTTGAATTATGGGAAAATCACTCATGGAATTAAATTTGAGTGATTGTCTACTCATTACGCTCTAACAGCTTTTGTATTATATGCAAATAGAAACAACCTATAATTTTTGCCTGTCACTATGAATAGCTTGGCTGTTCTAATATTCCTTCCGCAGCTCCACTTTAGCAAGTGACAGGAGTCAGAAGACCAGTTGTTTTTGAGCTCATGGAATAGAACATTCTGAGCAGCTTTGCCGGTACAGGAGACTGAGCCCAAGAGGCCTGCTTGTGAGAAGGGAAGAGCAGAATGCCTGCCGGTGGGCAGAGTCTTTGGCACAGGAGAGGAATCTGCAGTTTGGCAGTAGGGTGGCTAAGGGAAGAACACCCTGTTTGTGGAAAGAAGAACTCTCCAAAGAGGATCTATGTTCATGGGCCCCGGGACTTGTGACCAAGAAGGGCAGGCAGCTTCACCACCATCCGCTGCCAAGCTGCCTTCTCAAAGCCCTTACTTATGGTGGTAGGGATGGGAAGCATGCTTGTCAGGCTGTCCAAGAAGCCAGAGGGGAATTACAAAGAGAAGGAAAAAGACCAAGTGCAGAAAAATATGCTCAACAGTAATATTTGGGCAAGAGGAAGGACAATTTGTTCTGGATCCTGTAAGATAGTGGGAGAACATTTGAAGAATTGAAAAGAACCAGAATAATAGTCCCACCTAGAGGACAGCAGAGATGATTGGGGAGAAACCAGTTCAACCTGGGCACTTCTGAACAAAGCCAGGAAGGATCATTGTTAAATGGTATGCAGTAGTTAAGATTCCATATCACATCTAAAAATAGACCCCTTTGGATTTAAAATGGAAATGTGCAAGATTCAAAATAAGGGGGCAGAGCACTAATGCAGTTGAGAGGGTATTTGCCTTGTAAAATGCCCACCAGGTTCAATCTCAACATGCCATATGTTCACCCTAGTAATTACTGAGCACCAGTACTAGGAGAGGAATGAGCAGGAAGTATACAACATTGTAGGGCAATATCAACCTGATTCTGTCTTGCTGTCTAATAAAATCTCCTACATGTGAAAAAGTCTAAAGTGCATACTCCTGTGAGCTTAGGAAAAATTGGGAAGCATAGGTAGCAGTGTCAGAGAGTAGATGGAAGGACAGGGAGAAAGACAAAAGCATCCATAGGTACCCTTTGGGGAGAACATTAGTGGGGACAGAAACTTTGAGGTGGCTAAGTGCAAACTCTGGGTTTGGTGACAGTGGAGATAGTGAAACTTTCATCACTAGTCAAGGGATAGAAGAGTTGGACAGGTAGAGTGCTTTACTATGTCTTCTGAGACCAAGTTTTCCTGTGTGGTCTAGAAAGTCTTCTATTTGCTAAAAAAAAAAATGGTGGGTGGTCAAATAGAATAAGAACAAAGTTGTGGTATTGGTGCAGACAGTAAGGAATAGGATTACAGCTGAGTGTTTCTGTCTCCCAGAATTGCAGAGGGCAAAGGAAGTTGTGAGGAAGGTGTTTAAAGAGCTCCAAGCAGATGGCCAAGTACAAAGAATATGAGGTGCAGATGGGTGGAGTAGGAAGTGAAAGAAAATAAGGAAAAACAGCTCTTGGAAGGTTTGGAACAAAAAATGGTGTAAAGCAAACAGTTGGGAAAGCTATTGGAAAGGAAAGACAAAGCAAGACAAACTCCTGGCTATGCACTCAGAAATCACTCCTGGCTTAGGGGACCATATGGGACACTGGGGATCGAACCAAGGTCCTTCCTGGGTCAGCCATGTACAAGGCAAATGCCCTACCACTGCGCTATCATTCTAGCCCCTGTTTTTTTGTTTTTTTTTGTTTGTTTGTTTTTTAACAAAACAGCCAAAAGCAGTACCTTGAAAATAAGACCAAAAAGGAGATAAGAATGAACAGTTGGAGTCCTAAGGTAGCTGGGGTAACCCAGGTGCTAATGACTGCAAAGTCTCTGTAGACTTAGTCCCATCAAGGAAGAGATGCTCTGAGTCCTATTCAGCTCTGTCTCCAGCATACTGTGCATTCACTACCAAAGCTCATCAAAAAAGCACACAGTGCTGTGTGCACATAACCATCAATTATGATATTATTAAAGCATTTGGGCTGCTTCTCATCAATGTCAGTCTTAAGGGAACTAACTGAACAGGAGATTGCTGAAAGATAGTATAGGAATTAAAGTGTTTTCTTGCACAGAACAGATCCCAGTTTGATCCCCTATACCACTAAGTATAACACACACAAAAAGGGAAAAAAAAAAAAAAAAAGAAAAAGAAAAAAGAAAAGGGCTAGAGAAATAGTATAGTGAGTAAGGCACTGACCTACACATGGCTGGCCTGTTTTGAACTTTGGAATCTTTTATAGTCCCCTGAAACACCACCAGGAATGATTCCTGAGTTCAGTACCAGGAGTAACCCATGTGCATTCTGGGATGTGATCCAAAAAAGAAAAGCCTGGTAACAGGAAGTTGAGTCTCAAATGAACTCCTCAGGGAACATGGAAAAATACATGGTTTGATTTGCTGACATTGACTGTGATGGTGGTTGTGGGAGTGACAAAAATACCTGTAGAACTGAACTCTCTGCGCAGAGAAGTCTGGGAGAAAATATTTTTATAAATAGGGGTATGTGCATAGTTCTGGGAAGTTGAGGGGATACTTACTGTGGGTGCTCAGCCCAGTGGTGCTCTTGGACCATCAGAGCCACAGCTGGAGGCTAGGGGCATGAAGTTTCAGGGGTCAAATTCAGGTCTTTGCAAATTATAAGTCCTTCCCACCAGAGCTGCCTCCCAGCCCCTGAGAAGTTATATGTAACATGTCAGTCACAGACACTTGGGTCCCACAGATAAGGGGCAAGAGTCACTGGTGTGGATTCTGAAGCAGAATCTTGGATTTGGCCAGGTTTGAAAAGCAAATACAGACAAGCTGTTGCTTCACTTCTGCTCACAGAACAAGTGCTAAGCAGGAGGAAGGAAAATGTCCCCAGGAGGTGGAACGATAGTCTCGCAGTTACACATTTGTTGACCTGGGTTTGATTTCTGGAACCACGTATGGTTCCCTAAGCACTGCCAGGAATAAGCCCTGAGTACCGGCAAGTGTAGCCCTCCCAAAATAAAATGGCCCCAAAGTCCATCAAAGAAATGATTTTTAAGGAAGAGAGTGTCAGTCTGGATCGAATCAAAGAAGTAAAAAGTGTGTGATGGGAAAAGTCTGTTTCTGAAAGGCCCACATAGAGTCCTACTATAATGATCAAAAGACTTGATTCAATCTGCTCTCTAGGGTGCCACACTCTCCTCCTCTGAACTGGAAATTGCTGCACCCACAGACTCTGAGTAGTGCTACATTCTCACTCAGCCATATCTTGATAAATATGGACAACTTATGTATTTTTTCCATTTAAAAGTTTGCATATGTTCATTACATAGTGCTAGTCTAACTCTTCTGTTTTTCTTTTGCTCTAGATATTCTATCCTAGCAAAGATGGTACCAGGATTCCAATGTTCATTGTGCATAAAAAGGGCATAAAATTGGATGGCTCTCACCCTGCTTTTCTATATGGCTATGGGGGCTTCAACATTTCCATCACTCCCAACTACAGGTGAGCAGGGGAAGACTGGGGACTTGCATCCATGTTGGAACTTCATCAGACCATGGGAAGAACGGAAGCTAGCCAACTCAATCATATTCCCAGTATATTTAACTGTCACTTGCTATTTTTATAGTGGGTTTGGATTGTGTGTGAGTAAATATTTTGAAAACTCAATGCTGAGACTGCTATCTCTGCTAGGCTGCAGGGGTGAGCAGCAGTTGAGGTCTAGAAGAAAGGACACTATTGCCATTGATGTCTTATTTGCTCCCATCCCAGTATTCTTTGCGGAAAAGGATTGTTTCTCAGCAATGTAGAATCTGAAAGTAAACTCTTAACTCTAAGCCTTAAATGGATTTTCCATATACAATCTTTGTTCTTTTTTGTTTTGTTTGTTTGTTTTGGGCCCTATCTGGCTGTGCTCAAGGGTTACTCTTGCATTCAAGAGTCACTCCTGGCAGGATGTGGATGACAGTATGGGATGCCAAGGATTGAACCCAAATCAGACATGAGCAAGGCAAATGCTCTACCTTCTGTACTATTGCTCTGACCCCAACAATTTTACTTTATTTTAAACATTTCATGCTGTTTCTATGATGATAACTTATGTTCAGGAAGAGAAACCCTCATTTATCCTGTAACTGTTCTTTACATAAAGATTATCTTCTGTCAGTTATTAATGTCCCATTTGTAGTGTAAAAATGGAATTTGCCTTGAGAATTCTCAATAAAAACACAATCTCTTGACACAGTACTGGCTTAAAGCCGGACTCCTGAATAAAGTCTCCCACAAAATCTGCTCCTCAGCTTCATACAGGTACTTTCCCACGAGGAAAGAAATTGATGGGCTGTCTGGCAGCTACGGGGAATCCTCTGAAAGTGGATTTGACCAGATGTTCCAATTTGATACAAGAAGACTGTCACTTGGCTTTGATATCTTTCAAGTGCTCAGCTAATTGTTTAAGATTTGATGAAATATTTACTTGGACCCTTGCCATTAAGGTATAGAGCCAAATTATGACCTGACTTGAAAAGCTGATAAAGTTCTGATTTGACTCTTTGCTTAGCCGGAAACCTCTGAGCTTGTGAAATCATCATGTAGGACAATATTTTCAGAAGATTGATTGATGAAGTATCCTAATAGGAGGACAGTAAAAAGCAAGTGAGAAGAGCACGGGACAGTGATCCACAGCCTGTGCAATAGCTATGCTTTGTGATAGCCTCTGTCCTGCAGAGCGCCAATCTGCTCAGAGCCTGAGTTTCATGGGCTTTCTAGCCCCTCCAGCAAGGTGATGGTGAGCACTCTTTGGAGCACTTGAGACTTCAGTTCAACCACTCTCACATTTAAAGCCAGTAGCTGTTGGCTCATCAAACTCACATGATCCTCATAACAAACTCTAAGTGATGTTACCATTTGCACCTCTTACTGACCAAAGTGATGAAATGAAAGCTTCAGCTTCTTCCAATCTATAGGTCACACTTGCACCCTGGTCTCTGTTCTTTTTAGCCCCCTTCAGGGATGAGGATCCAGCCACATTGGTTCCTATAGGCTCCGCTGTAAGTTATAAGGTCATTTGTCTTCTTTCATTTCGATAACAAGTAAACATGCTCTGCTAGAGACGAGTAAAGGAGAGTCCCACTACCATTTTTAATCCTTAGAACCCAATAGATGTGCTAGTAGTTTTAATGGAGTCAGAGATAGTAGAGAATGTTGGAGACCAATGACTAACCATATGGCCAGAAGTTTCTCGTCCTCGTAATTCCTTGGAAATTAACTCTAGGATGGTCTATGCTGTAACTTAAGGTTGTAGATGCCCTAGATTTCCCCCAGTGAAAGGAGATAAGGGAAGGAAGGAAGGAAGGAAGGAAGGAAGGAAGGAAGGAAGGAAGGAAGGAAGGAAGGAAGGGAGGGAGGGAGGGAGGGAGGGAGGGAGGGAGGGAGGGAGGGAGGGAGGGAGGGAGGGAAGGAAGGAAGGAGAGAAAGAAGGAGAGAAAGAAGAGAGAGAAAGAAGAGAGAGAAAGGAAGGAAGGAAGGAAAGAAAATTCAGAAATTTTTCTCAAAGCAAAATTAATTTTAACTAACAATAAATTGAAAAATGGTTCATCTGAGGGAGGAAAAACACTTAAATTCAAAATTTCCCTTAAGTCTTCATTCTTGTTCTTTTGTTTTTTGTTTGTTTTTTGTTTGTTTGTTTTTTGTTTGTTTGTTTTTGGTTTTTGGGTCACACCCGGCAGTGCTCAGGGGTTACTCCTGGCTGTCTGCTCAGAAATAGCTCCTGGCAGGCACGGGGGACTATATGGGACACCGGGATTTGAACCAACCACGTTTGGTCCTGGATCGGCTGCTTGCAAGGCAAACACTGCTGTGCTATCTCTCCAGGCCCTTCATTCTTGTTCTTACAAGCTTTGTCTGCACTTGCTTTTCTTTTTAGAAAAGTTTCCCTAGCCTTCAGTGCTTGTTCTTTTTTTTTTGTTGTTGTTGTTCCTGGTGATCTCTCCCTTCTCACCATCATCCCCATTCAGTTTAACATCTAGATATCTAAAAAGAACTGTAAAACCTGTTTAAAATCTGTGTCTGGGTGTGCAAAGGACTAGGGGGACAACTTGTGTTTTCTCCAACTGAATAATTAGGAAAGGCTGGTAAAATGTTAGCAGGAGTTCTAAGCAGCCCAGCTCCTTTGACACAGGCTGGATCCTGAGGGAGTTATTTTTCCAGAGAGTTGTTTTAAAGATAGATACAGTATGAAATAAGGTGTGTCTCTCTTTTTTTTTTGATGTTTTTGTTTTTGCCTCTGCTTCTGTTGTGAATCGAAGATTTCTAATTTTGAGAGTTAACTATCAATAAAGAAAAATATTGTATACTAATGCTCAAAAATATATGAGCTTGGCTATTAAATAGTTATCAGAAGTTCAATATTTTTCACTTCAGTCAAGTAATATACTTGATATACTCAGAAGCTCCCTTTATCTTGGGATATTTTCAAGGCTGCAGTGGGACTCAGTGTGTGATGCTCCTTTTTTCTCTCTTAGTGTGTCCAGGCTGATTTTCGTGAGACACATGGGAGGAGTCCTTGCTATAGCCAACATCAGAGGAGGCGGCGAGTATGGGGAGACATGGCACAAAGGTAAAGTGTTTTCTGGGAGCAACACATACCAATACAACAGCCAGGTTATTCAGTGATCTGGGCTAGACAAGTAAAAAGCCAAGAGCTTTACAAACACATTGTTGGCCTCAACACACTGTTAAAGTGCTTCAGTCTTCTTGTTTCCCTTCTCATTCTTTATTTTAATGAATGATAGATTTTTTCCAAATATGTACATTCATGTAGGCTATCATCAGATACTATTTTAAGTAATACATGGGGCACTTTTTTTAATCTCAACAGACATGAATCTTGGGGAGACTTTCTGTTTTTCACCTGATCTCCTGGCTTTTATTATTGTCTGCACTTTCGACTGTCTTGAAATGGACTTGAAAAGAGAGCTGCCTGATCTCTAGTGTGGGCATACTTCTTTTTGTTTCACCCCTCTTCTCTAAATCACAGAGAAATAACACCTTCCTAGCATTACTGCTTTAGTGCCTAAGGTTCTCGAAATAAGAAATGGGTTTCCCCTTTTTGATTTTACTGAGTCTCCATACTCTGATCTGCCTACAACACATCTTCGTGTTGACTGAAGATCCTCTCTCTACTGAGTTTCACTCACCCATTCTTCTAAAGAGTGAAAACCTTTATTTGGAGATGGGTGGGATCAAACCAAGACCTTCACGTGCAATGCCAGTGCATCGGCCATCCTCCTGGCCTGACTATTTTTATTTGAATGTCCATCTCTTCCCTTTTTTATATCTGAAGCTATCCCTCCCACACACCTCCATTACTTCAAAGCTTTCATAGTTCTGGATTCCATACTCCCCAGTTGTCTGAGGAACTATTATTTCTTGCTTTGTTCCCACTATGCCCACTCAGGCCTCTCAGTCTCATCATCAGCATCTTTTGTAAGAACTGCTGGAATGAAGGAAGATGCCACAGCTCACAGCTGGTCAAGCTCTGAGTTAAGGTCGTCTCCTAACAGTAGGAGCAGCAGAGACCTCCCTTCAGATATCAGTAGCAATTTGCTCTTTTTGCCTTCCTGCCAAAGAGTCTCAGGTTCTGGTTCTGTATATCTGATCACATCAGCAGAGACAAGGATAGATCTGAAAGCAATTTTCCAAAAGGACCTCTTGGGTTTGGGGCTACAGAAAAGACCCCTGAGCACCTTTAGAGATGACATTAGATGTGAGACTCAATAAGAATGAGTGTTCTAACCCATGAGCACACATGCCCCAGGCATGCCTACCTTCCCTGTCTCCATTGCTTCCACTTGTCATCCATCCTAAAGACTGGAGCCGTGACTGTTTGAAGTAGACTTCAAATTGAGTTCAGTGAGTTCAATGGAGCTCTTTTGTTTTGAGCTGATAGTAGGATTTAATCACATGAAGATCATCTTGTGAGATTCACTTTTTAAAATGGATAAAAGGAGGATACGTACTTGTAAAATCTCTACACTTGATCTGTTTACTTGATATCCCACATGGAAGCCAAATCTAGCCCTGCCTTGATTCATTTCACTTGATTCCCGTTTAAAGGTATTTGAAGCAGAGGTGCCCAGACCTGCCCTTTAGTGCCTAGATCACTGCTTCTGTGGCAGAAAGAAAACCATCTGCTGTTCTTCATGAAACCACCTCTGGGCTTCAGCATTCACTGGTTTCTGTGAGGGAAGAGACTCTTGTTCTAGAGGAGCCTTTTATGGAGTCATATAGCACCGTTGTTTTTTTTTTTTTTTTATTATTCTGTGGTCTGCAGGGAAGGGGAGAGGGGCTGGAGCTTGCTCTGGCTAACACACACTGCTCAATCTAACGAATACACTTCTCTAAATTCAGTCAGTGAGTGAAAGAGCCAGAGATATATATCTTTTCTGAGAGAGCCCAGAATAAGAGACTCATCAATAAACCTAAATTTCATGCTGTTAATTGAGTTTAAAATATAATGCTCTTTAAAAAATATAGTCAGAAACCCAAAATGATAGCTCTCCTGGAAACTAAATAATCCTCACTGCTCTAATTCCCAAATAATTTCTGATTAAAGTCTTAATAACATTTGTTTTTATCTGAAAAAAAAAAAATTCTGCAGTTGCACTGCTTCAGCCTTAATTGAATTTCAGCAGAAGTGGTTCATCTCAGTAATATAATTAGAGTGCGCAAGTCTGCATAGGATGAGGGAGATAGTGGAGGGGGAGGCTAACTGTCCATCCTCACATACCTAGTTTAGACTCCCCCCAGGACAGGACTGAAAAAAATGCCATCTACCCCACCCCCACAAACTCTTCTTCCTACTGGGACAAGGCACATGCCCCCAACTTGTACTACTGGTGGAACTCGGGATGTTGCACAAGGTTCCTTGGGATTTGATTTCAGTCTTAGGGTTCAGCTTCTCTTTGCTGACATGCTTTGTCCATTCTTATGCTTCTGCTTCTCTTTCCTTTGTGCCCTTTGTCTTTGAGTCCTAGGAGTTTGGGGAAAGTGCACATCCACCATCTGAAGTGATGATTTGAGAACTTATGCTGGGTTTGCACTGTAAATTGGCATTTTTAGGTGTGGTGCTTCTCTGCTGTTGGCTGTTTGCTGTTGGCCCTTTGCTTTTAAGTTACTGGAGAACTGAAACTGTCCTTTTTACCATTTGAATTCCCTTTTAAGTGAAGCTTTCTGTTTGTTCTTGAACTGTGTTGTTTTGGCGCCTTCTAGGTGGGATCTTGGCCAACAAACAAAACTGCTTTGATGACTTCCAGCGAGCTGCGGAATATCTCATCAAGGAAGGGTATACGTCTCCCAAGAGGCTGACTATTAACGGGGGTTCCAATGGAGGCCTCTTAGTGGGTGAGAATTGCTTTTTAATTGCTCTTCCTTCCTCAGTAACACTGTCAGGGTTTTCAGATACAGACAGCTCTAGGTGCACTTTAACTTCTGCAGATAGTGTTGTCCCAGGGTACATGGGGCACCACCTAGTCAGTATAGAGTGTTCTCCCACTAGCCTCTCACTCATCACACACAAAAACTACCAGAGTTCCCACACCTCATGGACAATTAAGTCCTGACCTGCCATCCATATTTCAGCAGCCTCATTGCCTATTCTGGCAGAAAAGAATTTCAGAAGAAGATAAATAGTGAAGCAAAGAAATTTTGTTTAGAAAACATGAGGGAGAAGAAAGAAAAGGGAACACATTCCAGAATGAATGCAGGTCAGGCCAGAGAAAGATAGTACAGCGGGTAAGGTGCTTGTTTTGCATGCAGCCAACCCAGGATCAGACCCTAGCACTATATATGACTCTTCCCTAAACCTGAGCCAGGAGTAAACCAGAGCACCGAGCACCATCAGGTATGGTCCAGACACAGAAACAAACACAGAATCAACACACATTTCTTCAGAGAGAGGTAAGCATTGTTTAGCAACAAAAGTTTACTTTTTTTTTTAAGTCCCAACTCATCTCCCTAGTTGAAATGCAGGTAACTTCCAGGAATGAAAAGCACCCTGTAAAATTAAAAGGGAGATGTGCCCAGAGTGATCAGGTGTAGAAACTGTAGGACAAGATGGAGAGATCCAGCCACACTTCTCTAAGCTGATCTTGGGGGAGGGGTGCTTCAACCTGCCTCTGCCTTAGCATATGTTGCTAGGACATTGTCACAGAGGAGACCTCGTAATTACTCTTGGATGGGTCCATGATGGGCTTGGGCTAGTTATGAAATTTACCTGAAATTTATTATCAGGCCCATCTCCACTTCAGAAGCAGTGGTGCAAAGAAAACAAACCCATGTGTTGTGGAGTCTAATAGACAATATATAAAGTCTTGAAAAAAGCATTTCCAGGGAGGTAAATATATATACTGATAATTTAATTTTTATATATGTATATATTATACATATATACACACACACACACACACACACACACATATATATATATATATATATATATATATATATATATATATATATATATATATATATATATATATATATTGGTTTTTGGGCCACACCCAGTGATGCCCAGGGGTTATTCCTGGCTATGCACTCAGAAATTCCTCCTGGCTTGGGGGATCATATGGGACGCTGGGGTATCAAACCTTGGTCCGTCCTAGGCTAGCACGCGCAAGGCAAACACCTTACCACTTGTGCCACCACTCTGGTCCCATAATTTTATTTCTAAGAGATAAAATTATCTCATTCCTAATAATAACCAATTTGATCCATTCACTCAATAAATATAAGACTCTTAGGCCTTTTTTAATTACTGAGCACATATCACCAATTCCCCATGGAGCTTTTGCCTTAGTTGGAAGAGACTGACCATAAACAATACCCCCAGTTACCCTCAAGACAGCAGAGAGCATTCTGGCAGCCCTAAGAAGGCCCAGTCTTTGTGTTATTAGCTGGCTGGTTGCTGGCAGCCAGGTTCAGAAGCAATGAAAGTGGCAGAAGACTCAATTGAGACAAGACCTCACAATCATAGTCTAGAGCAGTGTTTTTCTCAGTCAAATACTAGCTGTGGCCCCCATGTAATAGCTACATGGCCCCCCAGTTGAGAAACATTAGTCTTGAAGATATGTGTTACTTATATGAGAAAATAATGAGAATTACTTTTTTGATTTTTGAGCAGTCTATAATTTATTTTTGTCGGATTTTTTGGGGGTGGAGATTGGCCCACTCTTAGTATACTCCTGACTCTAAACTCAGGGACAGTGTTTGGGGGACCATATGTGGTGCTGGGTATTATTCCAGTACTAGCTCTCCAGCCTCTGACTTGTGCTTTTTCTTTAAGGATCCTAGTATAGAATTAGGATAGATAGAAGTGGAGGTAAAGATAGAAAAGCAAAGACCTGGTACAAAAGGCATCTGTTCTGTGAGACAGGAGAAGTGAGAAATGGTCAGTTCAGTGCATAATTTTGAATGGAGCCAGCTAAGTTTAAATATGGATTATCTGTGCAGTGAAAGAGGAAAAGAAGGATTGGATTCAAGGTTTAATAAAATTGAAACATACATCTTATTTCAGGATGTGGGAGAATGCTGTTCTAGCTTACTAACTCGTTCAATAAATTATTTTTGAATGTGTCTATAAGCAATTAACTACAAGTCAGTGCCTATTGGTTTGTGCCTATTAACACACCACTACTTTTAATCAACCTGCAGATACCCAAGATGCTGCAATATTTATCGAAAAGAACAGATTTCTACCCCACCAAGCCTCTTAGGACTCAGTTTTATGAATAAGCACGGAGTTAGAATGGGGGTTAAGGGAGTGCTCTGTCTTTCCCAGAGCAGGGAATATTGGGATCTCTTGACTAACCCCTAACCATACCAGCTTTGCTGTTCCACCTTCCTAGAGCCTCCTGACAGTTGAATATCCTTAGTGCGATCTTCACACTAGATTATAATTGCTTGTTTGTATCTTTATTTTTCTCATTCAGATATTCACTGATAGAGCCACAGATCTAGTGCTAGAACACTTGGAAGATGTTCAAGAAATAGTTATTGAGGACCAGAGAGATAGTAAAGGGATTAAGATGCTTGCATTAGGCACCCCAGTTAGATCAGCGCCATGTGCGGTGATCTTCAAACACCACCAGGGAACAACCCTCCAGCAACAGATCACAGTGTACTTCAACATATGACTCCAAAACCAAAAGAAATTTTTTAATAAACATTTTTGTAACTATACAAAGTATTTTTTAAAACAGGACAAGGGTAGGAGTGATGGTACAATGGGTAGGGCATTTGCCTTGCAGAGTGCAGTTCCTGGCATCCCATATGGTCCCCTGAGCATTGCCAGGTATGGTCCAGAAACGAAAAAAAATTATTTCTTACCCTACCTGTTCTCCACCCTCCCAGAAATATTTTAACATTATGAATGTGTGCTGTTAGCTAGAGTTGGGTTGTAGGCTCCCATTCTGACCTGGGCTGTATGAACCATTTCAGCTCACTTCTAACACCAAATATGTGACCTTTCCTCCACATCTGCTCTTCAGATACAGAGAAGCTACCCTACACCTCAGTCCTGACACACACTTCCCAGATGTAGCTCACACCCCATTAAAACATCAGTAACAGGTCCTAGCCTCCTATACTGATGACCAACTTGCTATGAGTTACAGGTTTCCACAGATGCAGAAGAACCAACCAGGGGTCTCGAACTCAATTTACCTGGGGGCCGCAGGAGGCAAAGTTGGGGTGATCCTTGAGTGCAAAGTCAGTAGTAAGCCTTGAACATTGGGAGGTGTGACCCAAACAACTAAAACAAAACAAAACAAAACAAAAAAAAAAGATTCCTCTAGAGCAGGGCCACAAAATGTATGGAGGGTCGCTAATGGCTCGAGGGCCGCGAGTTTAAGACCCCTGCTAGTAGACAGAACTGCTATGCTGTCTCTGGACACCCCACCCAGTACCTTAATGTAGTCCTCAATCCTGAGCTCTCCAGATCCAATTGTTTAGACTTTAGAGGGTTTATGAAGGTTCCATTACACCATTGTGCTTGAGAACATCAACTAATGATTCCATCTCTAACCCTTTTTTCCTTCCCAGGAAGTCCAGGAGGCTTAAAGCTGAAAGTTTCAGCCCTCTAACACACAGTTGTTTCCTGTGGCAACTAGCCCCAGCCTGAAGCTTAAAAAAATAGTGTTGGGGCTGGAGAGATAGCATGGAGGCAGGGCATTTTCCTTGCATGCAGAAGGACGGTGGTTGGAATTCCAGCATTCCATATGGTTCCCGAGCCTGCCAGGAGCGATTTCTGAGCATGGAGCCAGGAGTAACCCCTGAGCGCTGCTGGGTTCAAGCCTCCCACCCCCCCAAAAAAAAAGCAAAAAAAAAAACAACAACAAAAAATAGTGTTATCTAATGAATATCAAGTTCAGTGAAAGAATGAAAGAGCATAGCTTAAAGGACCTGCTAATTGTAACAAAAAATTCTAAGGATTTCATTAGTAGGAACTAAAAACAAAGACTGAATATTTCTTACACATGTATCATGATTTCTTAAACTAATTTCTAAATGTTACTTTGTCCCCTGTGAAAGCAAAGCAGGGTTGTAAAGAGAGAACACAGGCTTTCTAGAAAAAAAATATTTTGCTTTCCAAGTTAACACTCCCCCTTTGTATTCACTTGGAGTAATAAATCTCTAGCCTTGGTGATAGTCTCCACCCCTCAGCACTGTTGGAAAAAAGGGAGAGCTTATAGGCCAGCGGGCATGTAGGTTTCTGATATTTTTTACCCTGTGCAGCTAGAAAAAAAGGCAGCCAGTGCTCTGAAAGCTTCTAAGTGCTGTTTGTCTTGTTCATTTTTATATTTACTCATGGCTTGTCTCCCTTTTTCTTTCTTTCTTTCTTGGATTTTAGCTGCTTGTGCAAATCAGCGTCCTGATCTCTTTGGTTGTGTTATCGCCCAAGTTGGAGTAATGGACATGCTGAAGTTCCATAAATACACCATCGGTCATGCCTGGACCACTGATTATGGGTGCTCAGACAGCAAACAACACTTCGAATGGCTTATCAAGTAAAATGTCAATTTGTATTCACTTATTTCTGTTGCTAATAGGTAGATGTAGTATTGAACACAAATCAAAAGAATGACTGTTTCCTTCAGTGCTTATGTAATCAGTTACAGTTTCTCCTTGCATAGATATGCAATATTTTGCTTGCTTGTATGCTTGTTTTGATTTGTGGGCCACTCCTGGTGGTGCTCAGGGTTTATTCCTGGCTATGGACTCAAAAATTACTCCTTGTGATGCTTGGGGAACCATATGAGATGTCATATGAGATATGAACCATACGTTAGATATGAGACCTGGGATAGAACCCAGCTCGGATCAAACCCAGGTCAGCATGTGCAAGGCAAATCCCTTACCTGCTATACTATTACTCCAGCCCCTATGCAGGTTTTTTTGTTTTGTTTCGAGGCCATTCCCAGCAATACTCAGGACTTACTCCTGTCCGCACTTGGGGATCACTCCTGGCAGATGCTGAGATCAAACCCAAGTTTGTCATGTGCAAGGCAAGCATCTTACCCATCTCTTTGGACACTGTACAGATAAATATATAACTGAGGGCCAGAGTGATAGTGCAGGTTGCCTTATAACCCTGGTTTAAATATCATTTTCTTAATTTTTTTCTTTAGCTTATTGTGATCAAACATTCTATAAAACATAACAAATATTTTAATTAAAAGACTTACTAACAGCACCTAAGTTTAGGATAGTAAGCCATATTCTTGGATTTTTGGCAGGGAGAGGAAGATAGTGATTCCCAGTATTCAAAGATCAATGGAAATCTATTGCAAACATAGGCAGAGATGAAAATATCTCTTCTGTTTTCTTGTTTCCTTTAGTTCTTTAGCAACAAATACGAATCCATGTTAGGTCCTCCAAATTCCTGTTCCCCAGTTACTCAGTCAAACACCCAAGCTTTGTTGTGAAGGGACTAGGTGTGACATTGGTATTCTTATGAGATGACCCTAAAATAAAGAGATCAGGACCAGAGCAATAGTACACGGAGTAAGGCACTTGCCTTGCATGAGGCCATCTTTGGTTCTATGGCCAGAAGGAATGGTCCCATAAGCACCGCCAGTAGTGATCCCTGAATCTTTCAGGTATAGCCCCAAACATAATCTAAAATAATGAAACCAGAGGCCAGAGTACAGCAGATAAAAATGCCTTGCACTCACTGAACTGAGTTTAATCCCCAGCACCCTATGGTTCCCTGAGCCCAACAGGAGTGATCTCTGAGTACAGCTATATGTGACCCAAAGATAACAACAAAATAACAAGATCATCTGGATTGTTGTAAACAACCTTGATCTAATGGCATACACTTAAGGCAGTGCACTTTGTCTGGAATCAAAGATACAACAGAGATTAAAGCATGAGCAGGCCTGACCCACTATTACTATTCTGATGAGATAGATCAAGGGACCTCTAGCACCTCAGACCAAATAAAGCAGTGGGACCTCCTTTACTTGGAACTTTCCAGAATGTTTCCCATTAAGAGTTCAGCCAACCTGATAGTAGACTAAAGAGCTATGTGTTGACTAAAGATGTCAATTTTGTGGTGATTTGTTGCCACAACAATCAAAACTAATACAAAGAGACATCTTAATGCCTTTTAACAATTCTTTAGGGATTTTGTTTTCTAAACAGAGAAGTCAGAAGGACTATGTACATATACAACTCCATCATACATTTGAGACTATAACTTGCATTATTGGTTTTCGGGGGGTTGTTTGTTTTGTTTTGTTTTTTGTTTGTTTGTTTTTGACTTAGACCATGTGGGATGTGGGGATTCCAACCATCATCTGTCCTGGATTGGCTATATGCAGGGCAAACACCCTATTGCTGGGCTATCTCTCCGGCCCCCAAAACTTGCATTATTGTAATACTGTGCAAGTTCCCCCATTTAATTCCCTTAGCACCATTTTGGGCATATGAAGAGAAAATAGCAAATGTTTCTATCATCTCAAATGAATGATACCATTCTCTAATGAGGCACTGAATGACTTCGTTCTACCCCACTTAAAGGGTCAGTTAATTTATGAACCTCTCATTTAGATTATCAAGATTTCAAGCTACATTTTTGCTGTTCTTTCCTCTTTCTTTCCATATTTGGGGGTATTGGAGTTCTTAGAATACCATGGAAACCTTTTCCCTGTCAGAAGAGGGGTTGGGATTTTTGTTTTAGGAGTACTCCCAGGGCCATGTACTCCATTTGCTGAGCCATCTCTCCAGCTCTCATTTATGCACTTTTTATGGAGAGCTAGCATAAACAAAATTTCTGGAGACTGATTTTTTGTTTGTTGGTTTTGGTTTTTAACAACTTGTAAAATATTCTTGTAAAGTTTTCTTTGAAGAGTACAAACAGCTTCTGTGGTCCTAATATGATAAGAACTAAATATTTAGGGGTGGGAAAAAATTTAAAAAACTAAATATTTAAAGCGTTAAGCAAAAGACCTTTTTATTTCTCTTCCACAGCATTTGTGCTATCCCTAGTTCAGTCTTCCATTTCCAAGCCTTGCACTCAGTTACGTTTTCCTATTACTATTGCTCCTAAAAGAACTAAAAGTTCAGCCCCACACATGCTTTCAAGGGGAACTATCATCCAACAAAGTGTTATCCATCATATTGAAGATTTCCCCTCCCTCCCCCCAAAAAACCCTGAATTTCTAGAGGTCAGAGAGATAGGACAGCAGGTGAGGCATTTGTCTTGCATGAAGCCAACCCTGGGTTCTATCCCCAGTATCCCATATGGTTCCCTGAGCACTGTCTAACATGTAGCTATACCAAGTTCAGTTTCTGGCACCTCATAAGGTCCTAAGCACTTTGGGTGTGCTCAAAAAACAAAAGAGACAACTCTGATCACCACAATCAGCTCCCATTTCTCCCATGAAGAAATCAAGTCTAAAGAAAATAAAATTCTCACCCTCAAGTCAAGACAGTGAGTTTGATAGTTTGGATTCTGACATCAGCCTGTGCATTTTTTACCAGAAACCCAGCTGGACTCCAGATAATTGATGAAGCTTTCTGGGGTCCTGACCTATCATGGCTTAGACCAGGGATATTTAAACTCTTTTCACTCATGCTCATGATTCTGGTGATTGTTCTCACTTGGAGCAGACCACAGTAAAGTTAGGCCAGTAAACAATACAATCACAGCGTCCACTAGACCTCTCTGATTATCCTAGTGAACAAACAATGCTGCTTTGTTTGCAGTGCCTCACAAAATCATTGTTACCTTCCAGATACTCGCCACTACATAACGTGAAGTTACCAGATGCAGATGATGTCCAGTATCCATCCATGCTGCTCCTCACCGCTGACCATGACGACCGCGTGGTCCCCCTTCACTCCCTGAAGTTCATTGCCACTCTTCAGTACATTGTGGGCCGCAGCCGGAAGCAAAACAACCCCCTGCTGATCCACGTGGACACCAAGGCGGGCCATGGGGCTGGAAAGCCCACAGCCAAAGTCATAGAAGAAGTGTCAGATATGTTTGCATTCATAGCCCGGTGCCTGAACATTGACTGGATTCCATAAAAGGGATTTCCCACTAACCGCCACAGAAAACTTCAAGGGCTTTCACCTCATTAAAAACAAGAAACCAACCGGGCCACTGGTCCCCATGTAAACACTTTTCCTGCATTCACGGACTGCAGTTGACCAGAACTGCCGCAGGAATTTTATCTTTTCTAGGCTTCTTTATAGTGAGCCCTTGGCGTTTTCTTTTTCCACCCTCTGCAGGCACAATTTTAAATAAAGGCATGTTCAGAGAAATAGCTAAATGGCGACCAATCCATTGTTCATATTATTAGATTGCTGAATTAAGAGTCCTAGTCAGACATACTTCATATATAGCACTTTGGTGAGATTTGCTTCTAAACTATAACCAGTATATCTTTAAATGAACTTGAAAACTTCCCATGAAAAAGACTTCTTTGCAATGATAATAAATACTATTTAAGAATGGGAGGCTTTATTTCTGGTTACTTTTTTCCATGGGGCAAACACGGAAGGACTTTGATTCTGGACCATTCACTTTTCACTAGGACTAAGCAGTTCATCTTGCACATAACTTAATTCCAAACTATGAAGAGCATTAGCCCTGGGAAGAAGCTGTCAGAGGTGGCTTCTATTTGACATGCGACCTAACCCCTTTCCCCCATCAGGACATCTGGACCCATGTCATTTGGTTGTCACTTTTTAATGGTCCAGAAACAATAGCTAGTTTACCTGTTTCTCTGTCAATTTGGTACAAAGCATTTCTGGAAATTAAAGCTCCCAGATAAACCAGAGGGAACCATCCACATATCCAACAGTCAGAAATCTTAGCGTTTCTCAAACTGTTTTCTTTGCTCTCATATACACTTATACCACTTCTTAAAAAAAAAAAAAAAAAGATCATACATTAAAATACAGTTGGTGATGTGAAGCAATACCATAGAAGTTAAAGCACTTGCCTTGCACGCAGCTGATGCAGGTTCAATCCCCAGCATCTTCCCCCGAGCACCACCAGAAGTAACTTCTGAGTGCAGAGCCAGGAGTAATCCATGAGCGTGACTGGATGTGGGACCCTACACAAAAGTTTGGTTTCCCCCAGTTTCTTCATGCAATTTTTTTTTTCCTTCGTGCAATTTTAAGATGAGGATATCCCATGGCAGATGGTGCTAAAGGCTTACTGCTGCCTCTTCGCTAAGGGGTCACTCCTAACAGTGCTCAGGGGACCATAGGTAGTGACAGCTCCAACTAGCATTAGCCACATGCAAGGCAAGTGCTTTAACTTTAGTACTGTCTATCTCTTTAGCCTTTAAGTAATTAGTTTTAATATCTCATAAGACACTTTTTGGAACAGTAGTTTCTTTGTCTTGTTTCATCAAATGTGATCAAAGCAATTAGTTTGGTATGAAGTATCTTAATCTGTTTTTAGTGAAGCAGAATTTAAACACCATGATTACAAGATTGTTCATAGTACAGTTCTCTTTCTCTCTCCCTTCCCCCTCCCTTTTCTGACACTGTGGTTTGCACTATTGTTAATGAAGGAGTGCCAGGCATGTCACTTTATTCCCTTTCAGCACCTAGTGCAAGATAGTTCTTATTGAATGAAACCTAAAAAGATATGAGTGAAGACAGAATGAAAGAAATATGTGTTCAAGAAAGAACTCACGCTTGAGAGAGCGAACAAAGATAGACAAGCAAGATAGATGTTCAAGGAAGAACATGGGCTTGAAGTATAAGCTGAAATATCTTAACTCTTTTTTTTTGGGGGGGGGCCCACACCTGGTGACACTCAGGGGTTACTCCTGGCTATGCACTCAGAAATCACTTCTGGCTTGGGGGACCACATGAGACTCCAGGAATCAAACAGTGTCAATCCTAGGTTAATGCATACAAGGCAGACACACTACCGCTTGCGCCATCGCTCCGGCCCCTGAAGTATCTTAACTCTTAAGAATAACTTATAAGATTGTGATTGCAATAGCTTTTACTTTCCTAGCAAGTCCTGTTTTCCAAATCACCAATAGATGCTTTTCTTTAGAGCTGTCTTTAACTGTTTTCTGTTTTAACATTTTACTACATTACACATAACAGCTGAAGGGCAGCTGCTGCACGGGTTGGATTTTCTCTGCTAGAAGGGTTTCTATTACTGTTTGTTTAGATGAGCACTATGTATAACATGCACTGTATATAGTGTATTTATCAGTGAGCATGAGTTTTGCTCTAGCACCCTGGAGAAAAGTAAGCCAGCAGGGTATGCAGAGAACATCACATCAACCCAGAGACACTAACACTAGCAGCTATCTGACTGCTAATGAGCCTGGCAGAAAGTCTATTAAACATGTTTGTACCAACAAATTAATGGCTGCATTTTCCTGGAGCAGCTGGGTCATTTGAGCTGTAGACAGCCAAGTTGGACCCATTCATTCTGGAACATTTTCAAGTTTGCACTGTATCCAGTCACACTTTCCCACCAGGGTATCTCCTGAACAGCAGAAAGTGGAAGTTGAAACTTCTCACTTTCCAGAGAAGTCAGTCAGTTCCAGGTTCATTAAGTCATTTGTAACTAGTAATTATTAGGAATGAACAAGGTCTAACATAATTAGCCTCCATTTACAAATTCTGTTTCCTGAGGTGATTTTTTATCTAGATTTGATCTAGTGATCCTACAAGAAATACTTTTCCTAAATTTTAATCCGTGAAAGATGAGGCGGAGTTCTTTTTTAGATCTCAGGCCACCTTCCCATACTAAATGCCACTTCCCATGTGTCTCTGGAGTTGCACCCACTGCTAGGACTTAATGTGAGTACACTTAAGGGACTGGGATGACAGCCATATGTGTTACACAGCTATTTTAGGTGCCTCATTATAAGACCTTGCCATAAGGTCATATACTACCTTAGATAAAGTCAGAAGTTTATGTGTACGCACCTGGAATATGGTCAGACTACAATTCACTGTGTTCGTTACAGGTTCCAATAAAACTTAGGCAGTTGCTCCCAGATCCTGCTTACTTGAAAGGTCAGATTCCAACTAAGGAAGCCTAGCTCATGTTTTCAGCTTACAACCTCTCGGAGTTTCCAGACAGACTACATAACATAGACACTAAAGGACAAGAGGGAAAGCTGTAAGGGACTTAAAACTAAAGGAAGCAAAAGTTATGATAGTATAACTTTTAGTTAACAAGCTAAAAATAGCATAAAAGGAAGAGTGTAGAGGCCTTAGGCCAATATAAGGCCTTTAGTCTTTGTGTTTCAGATAGGGAAAGGGGCTCATTCTGCCCCTCAAGAATTAACCAAATTAACTCTCCAAGTTAAATTGCATTAGTGTTTATCATGTGCCATTCCACTGTGGACATGTTCATCTTCAGGAAACCCTATAAACCATGAGTGAACCTTACCATGTGCAAGGGCCTGAGCTCCAGCCAGGATCTGGGTCTTGAAAACTGTACACTCACCCCACTAATCGTAACAAATTAATAAACAGACCTAGTTAAAGATAGTCATGTGGAAGCTTTTGAACTTCTATCCTTGTATGGACACAACCAGTGAGGTACAGCACTTCAAAAAGGGCAAGAAAAGTAAGTTAAGCCACATAAATTAAGTTGCATCTCTGGCAAGCCCATCCCCTGCACAGCCACCCACTGTCAGAAGGAAACTAGCAACTTTTCCGTGAGTAGTGAAGGGTGGTGCCCATTTGGCACCCCAGTTTTGGAGATTTGAGATGATTTGCCAGAATGAAAAATGAGATTTATAGTGATGGAACAATAGCAAAGCAAAGACTGCAGGGCAGAGAGAGAATACAAAAGGTAAAGCACGTGACTGACCTGTTTTAATCCCTGACATCCCATATGGTCCCCTGAGCACAGCTGAAAGTGATCTCTGAGCACAAAACCGTAAGTAAGTCCTGAGCACTGCTGGGTGGCCCCAAAACACAGAAACTCTGCAAAGTGAGGAATGCAAATGATGTCACAAAACAGGATAGAGGGGTATGCAGAGGCAGAGGTTTTAGGAAAAATGTGGCAGAGCTGCCATCTCATCCAAAGGCTCTGGAAGAATAGAGTGGGGAGAGTGCAGAGACCCACACCATAACCTCAGAAATAACCCAGAGTTGCTAAAGTGTTCCATATGGGCTCGAAACCCAGTGAAGAGGATGGGAGAGGAAACCCAATATATGTGGTTTGGATCTTTTTATACCCATCGGCCTTTCAAAATAGGTGACAAGGGGACAGTGAGGGACAAGGGGACAGTGCTTGCATGCCACCTACTTGGATTTGATGCCACTTTTATTCAACAGAGCAACTGGGGCAAAAATGAAAGCTATCCAACTTGGAAAAGAAAAGTAAAGCTGAGAAGAGGTAGTATACATAGATAATTTTAAAAGCTTTATAAAAACTCCTTTACAACAAAATTTTTAAAGTAATAAAATGGTAGAATGCAAAATTTACATATAACATGTAAATTTTGGTAAAATATCAGAAAGAAATTTAGAATATAATCCCATTATCAATTGTATCATGAAGAATACTATAGCTGGAATAAAATTTTAACCAAGGAGGTATATACAGTGAAAATTACAAGACAGTGATGAAATTGAACAAGACATAGATATCCTATAAACATAAATTAGAACAATTAACATTTTAAGTCCATATTACCAAAAACATTATAGATTTAATGTATCTCTATGCAAATTCCAGTGCCTTTTTTTTCTTTTACAGAAATAGGACAGTTAACCCCAAGACTAAAATTTGTATAGAATGACAAAAGATTCTTAAGGAAGAAGGCAAAGTAGCAACCTAAAACATCCTTGATTAAAGCTATATTACAAAGCTGTATCAAAACATAATCAAAGTAATCAAAACAGTATGTTATCATCATAAAACAGAAGCAACAAGGGTACAAAATAAAAAGGCTCATATATATACATATATATGATCAACTAAAGACAAGAAAACTGAAATTTTTCAATAAAAAAAGAAAGTTAAACCACTTTCTAAAATCATACACAAATATTAATTCAAAGTAAATAAGACTTTAATAAATGATCTGAAAGCAGATAGTTAGCATAAAACAAAGCCAGTAAGCTCTTTGACATTCTTTATGACATTTTGAAATCTGACTCCAAATACAAAGGCAAAAAGTGAAAAGAAACAAGTGGCAATGCATCAAACTTAAGGTTTCTTCTGTACAGCAAAGAAAACCACCAAAGGGCCAGAGTGATAGCACAGTAGGTAGGGCTTTTATCTTGCATGTGTCTGACCTGGGTTGATCCCTGGCATCCCATATGGTGCCCTGAACCCCACCAGAATTGATTCCTAAAGGCAAAGCCAGTAGTAATCCCTGAGCACCATTAGTTGTGGCCCAAATATCAAAAGAACCAACAAAATTAAAATGCAGCCTGTAGAATGGGATAACAAGACAAAGTATTTATAATTACATTGTGCATAATGGATGACTGGATAAAGAATACGTGGTATAAATACACAATGAAACATCAGTTACATGAAGAAGGCATTCTTTTCATTTGCCAAATCAAAATGATGAATCTTGAGGACAGTATTTTGTAAAACAAACAAGAGAAAGAAAAAACAATAATGTCTGATCTTATTTATATTAGAAATCTAAAAAAGCTGAACTCATAGATACAGGGTAGACAGGGTGGAGGTTGACCAGGAACTGGTGGATGGAGGAGTTACAAACTTGCAGCTAGATAGTAACATATGAATATATATAATATGCCCAAGCATTATAGATACCAACTCTGTATTACATGTTTCAAAGCTGCTAAGAGACAGCCTTAACTATTCATCAACACACAAAAAAAATTATACTTATGTCATATGATAGAAGTTAGCTTAAACTATAGTGGAAATAATTACTTGATCAAATATATTACTTGACCAAGTCAACATCTTGTGAAGCTTAAAATAATTAAACATGGAGCTGCTATGTAATCCAGAGGTAACATTCCTAAAAAATATCAAAATCACAATCTTTATGAGCTATCTAATGTTCTTCATTCTAGCATTTACTCACAATAACCAAGATATGAAAACCAAATCCATCAACAGACAAATAGAGGAGTATGTGTGATGAAATATCATTTTAATAATAAAGAAATATCTAATTTTTATTAGAAAGAAATCCTCATTGCAACAAGGACGATCTCAAAGGCACAATGAAAGGTAAGCCTGACACAGAAAAAGACTGAAAATATTGTATTTTTGTCTGCTGTGTGTGTATGTGTGTGTATGTTATCTAAAAGCACCAAATTCATGGAAAAATGGAATGGTGGTTGTGAGGGCCCAAATGGTGGGAGTGTGGAGAGATATGAGAGATATTGACCAAGATTCTCAGAGACACGAAGAGAAATGTTTGCTGGAGTTTGATGCACAGCATGGTAATTGTAGTTAGCCATATATAATATGTATAATATACTTAAAAGTGGCTGAAACAGAACTAAATTTTTCCTACTACACTCACAGAAATGACAATAAAGGGAGGTGAGGGAGGTATTAACTAACAAAATAATGTCAATCACTCCTTATATCATTGTGCTGCACATATTAAAGTTTATATTACATATCAATGAGATCTCAGTAAAACTATAGAACTAAAGGAACTTCAAGATAGTGAAAGCAGAGGACCCGAAGAGATAATACAGTGGGTAGCGTGCTTGCCATGGCCATGGCCAACCTCGGTTCAATTCCCCAGCATTGCATATGGTCCCCAAGCCCACCGGAAATAATGCCTAAGTACAGAGTCAGGAATAACCCCGGAACACCACCATGTGTACCCAAAAACAAAAGCAAAACAGATTGTGACAGTATAGCAAGTATGGTCTTTTCTAATTGAAGGACTTCACAAGAGTGTAAAATTTTATACCTGTGAAACTGATCCTTATTCTACCTGAAAGAGCACATCTGAAATCTCATCCCCTGTCATCATCTCAACTGCTTACAAGCTGATCTGAGTTTTTTCCTGGGCAAGCCATAGTAAGTCAAAGGACAGCCTTCCTCTTTATAAAGTCCCCCAAGGGCTCAGGGAGATGTAAATAAAAACAATGATGAGATTTCATTCCAATCTACAGAGATTGGCACCCACCAAAAAGAACAAGAATAATGGGTGCTGGCGTGCATGTTGGTGGGAAGAAAGGGACTCTCATTCACTGTTAGTGGGAATGTTGACTGATGTGGTCTCTCTGGAAAACAATTTGGACTTTCCTTAAAAAATGACCTAGCAACTCCACTTCTTAAAATATACTCTAAGAACCCAAAACAAAGTGGATAAAAGGCATTTATATCCCTATATTCCTCGCAGCATTATCCATAGTAGCCAAAATCTGGAAACAACCCAAGAGTCCAAGAACAGATGACTTGATAAAGAAACTATGTACGTATGCACATTGGAATACTACACAGCCACAAGATATTGTCATGAAATTTGCTGCAACATGGAGGGACCTGGAGAATATCATGCTGATTGAAGTTAAAGACAGAAAGACTGACACAGAATGATCTTTCTTATGTGCAAGATATAAATAAACATAATAATGAATACTCAAAGATAGTGGAAACAAAGACCATGACAGTAAAAGACTGGTAGGAAACTTGCCTTTTGAGGGAGGCTAGAGGATAGAACAGGGAGGAGGCCAGGTCTATAGTGGAGGAACGCATTCAACCAGGTGAGAAGAGGATGCTGAAAGATGTAAAGATGTTTTGTGTGAAGCTTTATCAAGAATAGTAATGTAAACCACAGAGTAAGAAATATATTTATATAATTTTATATTTATATAAATATATAATAAAATTATATAAATATACAACATATAAATGTTAATATAAATATGCTATGTAAAATGTAGTATATGATATAAATTTATATATTTATATAGTATATACTTATCTTATATACTATATTTTATATATAATATATTTATGTTGACATTATATTAACATAAATAAATATTTGTATATTATATATGCACACACATAAAGCTTCTTGTGGGTGCAGACTGGTAGGTAAGAAAATTGGAGCATTGATGGAGGACTAGGACATTATTAGTAAAAGGATTGGGCCATTTCAACACACTATATTCTCTCTCATATCTCTTAAGACATGACATATTTATTCACAAATTAATTGTTCTAAGCATCATTTGAAACACAAATTGTTGCATTCAGCATTTCTTTAATAATTATCAAGCTAGAACTTCATTAATGTGTTGCCTATTTTAGAGCTATTTTTCTGGAGAAAATAGACATGTAAATAAAGACAAGCAGAAATCTCTAATAGTAGGTTCAAAAGAAGGTTCTCACAAAGAAAGACTTCATCATAAGTCCCACTCCTGGACCTGTGCAGATACTGAGATCTCTAGATACAGAGGTCTTATTTCATCACCCAGGACGGAGCAGAAGTCTTCCAAACACCACGAAAGCACCACCAGGAGAGTAAATGAACCTGAATGGAGTCTATAGTTAATCCCGTAACAATATACTCCAAGGGTGGAGAAACCCCATAGCTCTTAGGCCAAGTGAATTCCTTTTCGAATGACCCCAATATTTACTGTGCCAGTGCAGGAGGGAAAAAAAAAAAGGCAAAAAGCACAAAACATTTTTATTTTTATATATTATTTTTTATCTTCTTTTATTATTTTTTTTATTTTTATTTACCTATCTACTTTTTGTCGATTTTTTTGTTTTGGTGTGGCTATTGAAGTTGTTGTCCCCATTTATATTTATATATATATTTTTTCTTCTTTTCTTTTCTTTCTTTATGTGCTCTGCCATGTTTTTTAACTTAAGACCATGGCTTTTTTTGTGGTGCCTATCATTATCACTGGAGTGCTCACTGGATATTTGACACTTCTTTTTGTACTGTTGGGGTATTTCACCTTCTTTTTCTCCTTCGTCTCTCAAACCGACGATGAGAGCCTCAAGGATTCTGCCCATTTTCGGCATATTAGACTTTTACCCCAGTTTATTACTTTTCTCTTCTTCAAATAAAACCACATAACTTGAACTATCTAGTCCTGCCTCCCAGTTAGAAGGGGAAATAAGGGAGGCGCCAAGACCAAGACTTCTAAGTAGTAAGCTAGGTACAGAGGGGACACATATTCTCGCAGCCCGGGGGTGAGGGAGGAGGATATGGGAGGTAGGAGGAAAACGGAGGTGTAGGGAGGACAAATCATTGATGGGAACCCCCCTGATTTTATGTAAATATGTACCCATAATATTATTGTCAACAATATGTAAGCCATTAAAATACGATCAAAATAAAAATTATATTAAAAAAAAGAGGTTCTATCCATTTTGAATGGACCCTCAAGTTATTCTTTTACACAGGGAGGTTCACTGCCTTAAACATTTTGTTTTGGTTTTTGACTTGAGCTCCCATATAAATAATCACCGTAGGTGGCTCATCAATCTCGGACTTCATATGAACTTCTGACTGGACTAGAATTTAACTTGGATTAAGTTCAGATATCTATGGATCATCATTACTATGGCCCCCACTGTGCAAGGGGTGTGTGCCCCTTCCTGCAAAATAGGGGCCTAATTCACTCCCCCCAAAGAAGGGCTTTCTTCTGGTCAACCTGGACATGAATGGAAAATGTGCTTCATCTCGCCTGCTACACAGCCCTTTTTTTTTTTTTAGCATCTCTTCGAAGGATCTCTATCTCCCTCCAGATTACTATGGGGCTTTGTGTTTGCCCCGGGAGCTCCCCATCGCCTACTAGATCCTTAATCATTGAATTTCAGGTTCTCCATCTGCTTTTCCAAGGAAGAACTTACTTGGAATTCTTCATCTTGTACGTTGTAGATATATCATCTCTGGAGCTTGTAGTTGATTCCTTGACACCCTGTATTTAGGTCAGAAGTTTTTGTTTACTTTTCCCTGTGATGCGCTTATGCAAACAGCTGCTCTTTTTTAATTGATTAGTTGTTCCTTTTTACAGTTATACAAAATATTATTTACTTCTGTACATTAGTATTGTTTCTTTACTAAAAAGGAGGAATTGTTGTATATGAAAATATTTCCATAAGATTATCCTTTGCCTATTGTCCCACCTTGACCTTCCAGGTAGAGGCGCTGTTGAGAGCCAAATAAATAGCTTGGGTGCCAGGCGTTCAGGGGCTGTTTCCAGAGTTGGCTGACTGCCTCTAGGTGTTTTGGAGCTAGCAGACAAAGGACTCTCCTCACCCAACCTTTTAATCCTTAACCCTTCTGTCTGTGTGGATTATTTGCTGCGAATAAATATTACCAAGATCTCCCCACCAAAAGGGGACAAGGGGATGGGAATCAATTTCTCATTCTGGGAGCTCTTTGCGGATACTCAATCAACAAAGGTGAAAACAGGACCCAACAAAAGGGGCAACTTGGTATTTTGTTATCTATTGAAATATCTAGTACAATAAATTAACATTGATAAATAGTAGAAATAAATGCCAAACTTTGAAATAACATTTCAATCTAATTATGAGTATTTTAGACCCATTAGTGAAATATATTATAGTATCTAATAATATTTAACCACCCATATTTCCTTAAATTCTGAAATTCCTGTTTTACAATGCATACATTACTAAAGGTGCATTTATCTTTTGTCATTTTTTGCATTTGTAAACAATTATATTAGGATCTTGTTATTAAATGTTTGATAGAGTTTTTGTGCCTTTTGAAGATTCCCCCCCTCAGTTTTTTTAGGCAGATGACTTGGTTTGTTTGTTTGTTTTTTGTTTTTCGACCACACGCAGTGATGCTCAGGGGTTACTCCTGGATATGCACTCAGAAATCGCTCCTGACTTGGGGGACCATATGAGACGCTGGGAGATCGAACCAACGTCCATCCTAGCGCGTGCAAAGCAGATACCTTACGCCCTGTGCCACTGCTGTGGCCCCTAGGCAGATGACTTGGAAGTTAATAAGAGTATATCTTAAAACATTACATCAGGGGCTGGAGAGATAGCACAACGGTGTTTGCCTTGCAAACAGCCAATCCAGGACCTAAGGTGGTTGGTTCAAATCCCGGCATCCCATATGCCTCGTGCCTGTCAGGAGCTATTTCTGAGCAGATAGCCAGGAGTAACCCCTGAGCACCGCTGGGTGTGGTTCAAAAAACCCCAAAAAAAAAATTACATCACAAGAAAAATTATTTTCACCTATGTGAGGTGATGGATGTTAACTTAAGGTAGTTTCATAGTATACACAAACATTGAGTTATGATGTTGTATGCCTGAAGCTAATGTTATGTATCAATGTCTCAATTTTCTTAAAAATTACAAAAGTAAATTTCATCACCCTAGACTCCTATTGGAGTATTAGAAGAAAAAGGACCGAGAAGGAAAGAAATTGATGAGACAGAAAGGAAGTAATGCAGGGCAGGGGTCAAGGGCATCAGTTACATTGATGGTTTAGCTATATATCTAAAACACAGAATCAGCAGCATTAAAAACATGAGATCCAAACCACAAGTAAACTTTAAAATGTCTCTGTCAAAGTAGTAGGCTAGAGTAGGAATAAGGGGTAAGGGGAATCTTGGTACAATGGTGGAGAGAAGTTAATACTGATGGTAAGATTGTTGCTAGAATATTGAATGTCTAAAACTCAACTCTGAATAACTTTAAAAATCATAGTTTACGGCCCAGAGAGATAGCACAGCGGCGTTTGCCTTGCAAGCAGCCGATCCAGGACCAAAGGTGGTTGGTTCGAATCCCGGTGTCCCATATGGTCCCCCGTGCCTGCCAGGAGCTATTTCTGAGCAGACAGCCAGGAATAATCCCTGAGCATCGCTGGGTGTGGCCCAAGAACCAAAAAAAAAAAAAAAAAATCATAGTTTACATGCTTTGATAATTTTTTAAATATATGGGCATGAAACTAAAGCAATAGTACAGTGGATAGGATGTTGGCCTTGCATATGGCAACTAGGATTCAGTATCCAGCATCCCCTATTATCCTCTGAGCATCACCAGGAGTATAATTCCTGAGTGCAAAGCCAGGAGCAGCCACTGAGATCATTGGGTGATGTCCAAAAACAAACAAAAATATGTGTATATTTATAATTTCAGGAATTAATAAGCATGGAGAACCATAAATTATGACAAGGATGAGAACTACCTTAAGGAAGCAAGAGCTGATCAAAGACCCAAACATGAGAACAGGTCAGCCTAGCCAGGTGAGTCTAAGGAAATTCTGAGCAGTGATAAAATAGGGTCATATTAACATTATATGGAAAACTGACTTAGGGGGAAGTGAAAACAAGAGGACTATTTATAGAGGAGGTGGTCTTAGCAAATATTTTTTTGAGGAATTTTTGGGTTTGGAACAATAGGAACCCATCACCTCAAAAGTAACTGACTCGCTACATTATGAATGAACCTCAAAAATCATTATACTAAGGGAAAGAAATCAGACATCATAACCATGTCTGTGATGATGAGTCCATTTATATGCAATGTCAGGAAAGTTAAACCTTTAAGGACAGAACATAGATAAAGCATTGCTTAGAGTTGGAATAAATGGAAATAAGACTTAACTAATTGGGCATAAAGGGTTTTATGAGGGTCATGAAAATGCTATAGTACTCATTTATAGTCATGTTAGTACAACCCAGTAAATTTACAGAAAAGTCATGGAATTGTACCTTTGAAATGAGTGGATTTTACAATAGGTAAACTACATAAATAAAGTTGTCAAAATCAAATCTTTTCATAAAACAAAGAAATAAAGAAGCAATTGAATTTCTGGATGAGCACCATTCAAGAATAGTTATCTGGAGAACTGCAATGGCAAAGTTAGAAAGGTAGGCAGCAGGGAGCAATTGCAGTGGTAGCTTATATATGGCTGATATAGCTATTTTGAGTTACAGCGTAGCATATATCACATTTCACCTCTCAGAATACAGCTGTCCCTTTTCCTTCTACTGAGTCTGCAACTTTGACTCTAACATTAAGGCCTGCTGACTTGAAGCCCTTGGAATAACCCTTCCTAGACTCCCTCTACTCTGGAGTTCCAGGCCACAAGCAGAGAAATACAAAGGCAAAAAGGCTCCCTTTAATACTAAGTGAATAACTCAGGAAGCTACCATTTTCTCTACTGTTCAGGAATTTCTTGGTGGCCACATATGGACGTTTTTAATATCAAATAACCTAGAGGTTGTAAACAAACCCTCTTAACTGTAGTAAAAGATCTAGAAAGTGATTTACATCCAGTGTGCAAGAAAAATAGAAGACTATTTTCTGGTTCCTACATAACAAAGACTTAGGTCATAGCAAAGACCGAGCATTTTGAAGAGAGATTCAAAATAAAATTAACTTGAAATTAGGGTCAGCATCGAAATGTAATCCCACTAACTTCCAGGGTGAATTGATAAAGTTGGCACAGGGGACACTGTGTTATGTTTCTCAAGACCAGCAAGCGTGGGCAATCTGGATCTCCCTGTCATGGACTGATTAGTCCTGAGATTAAGGAATCTTTTGGAGTCCCTTTAAAAGGTGAGTGTACAGATTTGGTGATGAGAGACAGAGGCCAAGGAGTCAAGATCAGTTCAAGCTTTGTTATATTTATTCAAGCAGAAGGTGAAATATTTATACTCAATTTCTTGACAAGTCATAATTTTCAGACAAAGCTATTCATACAAAGGTAATTTTTAATCAACCAAAGCACAGGGGCAAGTTGTTCAAAGCATACTCTGACACAGAGTAGTTTTTGCCTTTGAAGCCATTTTTTGCTATCTAAGAGCCCTAGACGGCAAGATCAGTTAGTATTGTTTTGGTTTTATTCCAGTTTATGCCTTCTGAACTGGGGTTAGGTTGAAGAAACTACAGAGTGAGCACAGGGGCATCAGCAGACAGCAGTAGAGGTAAGCTGTTCTCAGCTGTTCCCTGCACTGGAAATTGAACAGACTTTCCCAATGTGGCAGAAAATCAAAATCAAAAGGAGGGTGGAAAAAGTCAGAGAGATAGTAGAACAGGGAAGGCATTTACTATGCATGTAGCTGGTCCCAATTCAATACTCATAGTGTCTCCTGAGCACTGCTAAGGATCATTCTTGAGTACAGAGCCAGAAGTAAGTGCTGAGCTTTGCCAGGAGTGAATCAATTTTTCCTCTGCAAAGGGAACAAAACCATCACCTTTCTTAAGATAAATCACATGCAACTGAAGTTAGAACGTATGAAGGTCTTTCTTTTTAAAAATATAGTCTTTAGCACAATAATGTAATTTTAAATAAATTCAGATCCACTAGAAAGAATTTAGCAGGATTGTCAAAGCATTATAATAAATTTAGAAATGAAAGGAAAAGTTTTTCAAGGCGCCCTCGAATTTGCCCATTATTTTGGTATTGACCCCACGTCAAAATCATGGGGAAGTTTATTATAGAAACCATCTAGATTTATTGCAGTGTCTTTCATCTTTGCTTTAGTCTCCACCTATTTCCCATCTTTCCTTCTTTTTTTTTTCAAGCAATTTAACATTATTTCACTACCTCCTTTACTTTTACTTTTTTTTTAATTTTTATTTAAGCACCATAATTACAAACATAATTATAGTTGGGTTTCAGTCACAAACAGAACACCCCCCTTCACCAGTGCAACATTCCCACCCCCAGGCTTCCTTCTGTTTCCCTCACTCCCCACCTGCTCGAGCCCATAAGCTGATTCCACACTGCTCTTCATTTGCCTTAGGATCTAGCCACCAGGGTACCTTAAGAGCATAGCTAAGAAATGTTCCTCCACACAGTTTTCCTTTCAAACAAATACTTCCCTTCAGAATCAGACATACAATACTAGATGTCAAAGGCTGGATATTGAGACTCAATCTCTCTCTCTCTCTCTCTCTCTCTCTCTCTCTCTCTCTCTCTCTCTCTCTCTCTTTCTCTCTCTCTCTCTGATTCCTGCTGTGATAGACCTTCAAATCAAACCAGATATTTTTTATTAGACAATGCAAATCTGAACTGCAATATATTTCAAAGAGCTTACACATTCTCCAGAATGCCCTCACCTCTCTCCCTACAACAGTTTCTCTATCTAGTTTATAATCTGTCTCTCCTGGTGAACTGGGACTGAACACTTCAACTGAAAGTTAAAGCTTGATCTGAGGACTTGAAGATTGAATAGATAGTACAATAAGTGAGGAACTGTCTTTACATGTGGCTGACTCTGTCTTGATTCCAACATCAAAAATGGTTCCCCAAGTATCACCAGGAGTGGTCCCTGAGCACAGAGCCAGGAGGGGTCCCTGAGCACTGCCAGATGTTACCCAACTTCCTTTTAACACCTTCCAATAGGGGAATTTGGAGGGAGAAAGAAGATGAAGCAAGCCATGTAACTACACTTTACCACATCAATTTCTGCTTTTGGGTCATGTGATTATGCCAAAACAACTAAATTGAGACACAATAATCTTTAAATGTGATGTCATCATCCACAATGGAGTGGAAAGTTTCCAGACACCACAAAAGGACCTAGAACATGTACGGAACCTATAGTTATTCCCATGACAGTATACTTCAAGAGCGGAGAAACCCTCTATCTCTTAGGCCAAGGTAATTTCCTTTCTAATCTCAATATTTACTGTGCCTAAGCAAGAAAAAAGAAAAAAAAAAGAGAAGCACACATTAAATGTTTTTGGTTTTGTTATTTTGTTGTGTTTTTTTCCCTGTGGGTTTTTTTTTGTATGCTTTGTTTTGTTTTTATTTCAGGATCGTGGTTATTGTGTGATTGTTATCTTTATTGCTGTGGTCCTTTTCCATTTTTTTTTAGTATTGTTGTTATGTTTTTCTTCCTTTATCTCTTTCTTCTCTTAAATTGATATTTATAGCCTCTAGAAGGACTCCTCCCACTTTTTTGCTTGTTTGATTTTTGCCCCATTTTATTTTATTCTTTTTTCTTTCCTCCAAACAGAACCACATAAATTGAACCATCATATTCTGCCTCACAAATTGAGGGGGAAATACTGGAGGGTACCAAAACCAAACAGTTATATGAACATTAAGTAGAAATTTAATAAAATGATCAGACTTAAACACAAAATCCAAAGCCAATGACAACAGAATCGATACCCAATCTACAGCATGCTAGACACAGAGGGGACCACTTATACTAGCAGCCCGGGGGGGGGGGGGGGGGGTAAAGGAAGAGGATATGGCATGCATGCTGGGGACAGGTGTGGAGGGAGGACATTGGTGGTGGGAATGCCCCTGATTCAATATAACTATATACTTAAAATATTACTGTGAAAGATTTGTAATTCACTTTGGTCAAAATAAAAATTTAAAAAAATGATGTCATAAGACAGCACATGGGTCTGAAGAGATAGTACAGCAGGGAGGGCTTAGTATTCCAAGGAAAATATATCTTCTTAAAAAAATTAAACCAACAGTGAGATGCCAGCTCAAGAGTACTACCTACAATGATAGTATTGGATAGATTGACCCTTTGGACTGAAAGGAAGAGACAGATGGAATCAATGGGTTTTTATTTCTTTTTTTTATTCTGAAAAATTAATTGAATGACTAGTCCCAATTAATTCTTTTTTTTTTTTGGTTTCGTTTTTGGTTTTTGGTTTTTGGATCACTCCCAGCAGCATTCAAGGGTTATTTCTGGCTCTACGCTCAGACATTGCTCCTGGAAGGCTCAGGGGACCATATGGAATACCAGGATTCAAGCCACCGTCCTTTTGCATGTAAGGCAAACGCCTTACCTCCATGCTATCTCTCCAGCCCCCCAAATTAATTCTTCAAATTAATTTAAAAACTTAAAAGATGAAAAATTAAAAATAATTAAAAAAAAAGAAACAAAAAATTTGGGGCTGGAGGAATAGTCAAGTGGTGAGGACACTTGCCTTGCATGTGACAGTCCCTGGTTCAATCCCCAGCATCCCATATGGTCCCCTGAGCACCACCAGGAGTGATTCCTGTGCTCAGAGCCAGGAGTAACTCCTAAGCACTTCCAGGTATAGCCAAAAAACAAAAACAAGAAACAAAAAATGTTATGGAAGTGTTGACAATGAACTCTGTTGGGCCTCATGGGTAATCTCCTTTAATGAGGTAGAAAATTCCCTTCCCTTGTCCAGCCAGAGTAAAAGGTGGTTCTCCAAGGAACCCTCAGAAAGTCAGTTGGAACCAGACCCTCATGGTCCAAATCCATTGACTTCTGATCAGGTGGTAGAGACTGAAGTGCCTAGAAGACTGTCACTTCTCTCTGCCACCAAGTTTTGTGAGGGGATGGATGATAGTGAGGAGTTTAGAATAGTCTCTAGGGTTTGCAGAGGGCTCTCCTGCATTTTCATATGGTGCCTCAGGTCACTGCTATGTGAAGATATGAACTTTGTAAAATAGTTAAATGGGGGATAAGGTACCTATGGTACTAAAGAATTTAAATTTTCACATTTTATTTACAGAATTTGTATTCAAGTGGAAGACATAGAAAAGTCTTTAGAGCATAAAGGTTAAAAGATAAAAGACACAATGAAAAGAGGAGAACTGGAAAAGTTAAATATAAAAGTCAATAGGAAAAATATTCAACATTGGAGAGCACTGACATTACAGGATATTGGAATCATAAATTGTTGGGTATTTGGAAAATCCTTGGAAGCAAAAGTGAGAAAATCAAGAATCAGGAAGATGGCATAGGATCCTCAGCTGGCACTATGTCTGCTCATCAGGTAGCACCATAGTCTCCTTTAACTCTTGAAAGAGAAGCAAGGCAAGCCTTGAAAACTTGAGTTTTGCAGAAAATCATATGGGGGCCCCTCCACATGGAGCAGGACAAGTCTCAGCCTTGGTAGCTGATAACAAAATCACTGCCACTCCAATGGCCTGACTCACACTTTTCCACTTATTTCTCTACGCCATGTCAAGCTCATGGGCTCGGCTCCACAGATCTTTGAAGTCCTGGATCCATGGTCACATATGTGGCCAACCAACATCATTTTTTTTTTAAATACTGCCATCCCAGTAGGACTGCACCAAGTTACATGTGAAATTATTTTTGAAGTTACTTAAACTCAACAAACAAAACCAAAAAATGGAATGCTCAACTAGCAATAATTTAGTAACCCTTCAGACAATGGCATAATGACCCCATCTCAAGATATGATGATTTTCACAAATTTTTGATAATTTTTACTGAGACCAATGTGAATTCCAAGTCTTTCACAGTTGTATCTTAGGTACATAGTGACATATGGCAATTCCCACCACTAGTGTTGACCTCCCTCCACCCCCTTTACCAGCATGCTTCCCCTGTCTCAACCCTTAGCCCCTGGACTGCTAATGTAACAAGTCCCTTTTTGTGTACAGATTGTTGTAGTTTGGGTCTCTTGATTCTATTGTTGTTGACTGTGTGTTGGATATTTAGGGCTGATCTCTTTTTATTTCCACTCAATGTTCATGAGACTTCTTGACCCTGGTACCATTCACTTTTTTCTCAATTTATGAGGCAGAACAAGCTGACTTGTGTTCTATTGTTCTGTTGTAAAAAAAAAAAAAGAAAAAAAGAAAAAAGAAAAGAAAAGAAAGTGGGGATGGCCCCTGTGTAGAAGCTATGAATTTAAATTTTAAAGAAGAAAGAAAGAAAAATAAAAATAAAAAACAAAACGACACCAAATTTAAAACAATAGAAGTGGGGCTGGTGTGGCAAGTTCGTTTTTGTTTTTGTTTTTGCATAGGCACAGTAATTGGGGAAATTTGAAAGAGAATTCCCTTGGCCTAAGAGATATAGGGTTTCTCCACCTTTGAAGCATCCTGTATTGGGATCAAATATAGGCTACTGCCATGTTCATTGTCGAACTCCAAGATTTTTTTTTTATGGTGTCAGGAAATGTTCTGCTCAGCTGTGGTTGTCAAGGTCAATTTTCTGTAATTAGAGATCTTGGTTTTTTGCACAAGTCCTAGAACAAAGTCTAGGATAGAGTCTTTATGGTTCCAGAAGTTCTGCTCTGAAGCCTCATCCCTCCATTCTTCCTAGGTAACTTGATCTTACCTGCAAGACCTCACCCATTTCCTGGGAGGGGTCTTGGAAAAGGTAGATAAGGTATGGACCAGAGGGGATTAGGTGCTTTTGGTCTTTTGCCAGCATGGATGTCAAAGGGAAGATGGCTGAAAGGAGTTAAGATGCAGGGCTAGCTAAGAATGGCTGAATGCTTAAAAGGTTATGATATAGGCCACACATGTGGTGGATAGGGCATGAATAAAGTTGATGCTTCCTGATGCCTGTCTCTGGATGAATCTAATTCCGCCATTCACCTAAACCTGGGACCCGCCAATTGAATGGGAATTGCGGAGCCATGTGGCCTGGGATGGCAGAGAAAAATCCCTCCATCCGTCCACCCCTATCCAGCTCCATCGCTAATTATTTAACACTACACTGCTTCATCATGGTTGTTGCAGTCAGTCTTCTGTTATTAGTGATCTTAGTTTTTGCACAGGTCAAAGGCAGAATGTCTTCTGATTTCATCTCACCATTAGGTGAAGAGATTGGGGAACCTGCCCTTAGATTAAGTTGTTGCTGTTTCCTCGTCATCAGGATGTTGTATGCACCTAGTCTGGCACAAGTTGGTGTCAGAAAAGTATTAGGGCCTCCCCCAGGGGAGTTTGGTTCCTGGTGCTGGTGCAGGGAATTGTGTCAGTTCTAAGGTTGGGATCTAGGCTTCGGGGTTGGACAGTCAATGTCCAATCTTGTTCGGTCTAAGTCGAGTCCCCATGACAAGTGTTCAGGGTGTGATGTGCACCTGTATTATAAAATTTATGAGTTATATCCCTAATAGATAAGAGCTTGTTTCTATACAAAAATGTTCCCCTTTTTAGTGTGCCTATGCAAAAAAGGAGTAATGCCATATTATATTGTAGGTGCATTAAGGGGTAGAAATGGCAGGCTATGGGCCAGAGAGATAGCATGGAGGTAAAGCGTTTGCCTTTCATGCAGAAGGTCATCAGTTCAAATCCCGGTGTCCCATATGGTCCCCTGTGCCTGCCAGGAGCAATTTCTGAGCCTGGAGCCAGGAATAACCCCTGAGCACTGCCGGGTGTGACCCAAAAACCACACACACACACACAAAAAAGAAATGGCAGGCTATATAATCTCTGTGTCCTGGTTTTGCCCTGAGCTATTTTATTCCAGGTTAGACTTTCCTTCTAGAATTTCGTGTTAAGCAGAACAAGATCAAGCAAAGAAAAATAAAATAAATAAATAAGAATTAAAAGAAAAAAGTGATGGAGGAGGCTACCTTCGCATTTGGGAATAGAAGCACTAAGAGGTATAGCTGTTTAAGGATCAAACATACATAGAAAATATAGGAGGAAATGTGGGTATGCCTATTTGAGACCCTAAGACCCACCCATTTCTGGGAGGGGTCTTGGGAGCCGGATAGTAGGTGTAACTTTACCTGCGAGCCCCTCCCATTCCTGGGAGGGGTCTGGGAAATGTTAGATAAGGCTTGGACCAAGGGAATTCGGCCCTTTTGGCTTTTTGCCCCCTTTTGGCTCTTTACCCTTTCTGCGCTGCTGTGCGCTCTGGCTTCTGGGTTTCTGTGTTCTGGTCTTTGACCAGCATGGAGCCCAAAGGGAAGATGGCTAACAGGAAATAAGATGCAGGGCTAGCAAAATATTGCTGTGCTTGAAAGGTTATGAATAGGCCACACACACGTGGTGGCTACGGCTTGAATAAAGTTGTTGCTTCCTGACGACTAACTGTGAGTGAGTGATTTCACCTGGGCCTGGGACTCGCCGACTGCATGGAGGTTGCAGAGCCACGTGGACTGAGATGGCACGGAGAGAAATCCACCGCCATCCAGCCCCATCGTTAATTATTTAATGCAACAATCTCATTAAGTCTTTTGAGACAATCTTTGGGGGGAATGAGAGCCAGGGCATATTTTTTGTCTCACACTGTGGTCTTCTTGAGATTGAAAAATGATTTGCAGCAGTACAGGTTTGGGTAATGTTCTCGAATTGGGGGAGGGTGTGAGTAAAAAGGGCCACATAGAATGAGTCAGCAGGGGTGGTGGTTGCAGCGTCTTGCAGATGCTAGAGGTTAGGGTTTTGTTGACTGTGGGGGTCAGTCTCAGTTCCTAATGAGTTAAGAACTGAGGATGCAGAGGATTAAATAGGGAGGTATAATGGGTCAGGATTGAGGGTTTGAGAGGACAAAGTTCTGAAAGGTGGGGAGGAGGGACAATATGTGATAGGGGCTGTATGCAATATAGGCATAGCTTGTTTATAGTATAGATTAGGTGAGCATAGTGGAGTCCACATATACAAACTCACATCCACTTATAGACAAACTTTATCGATCATAAAATGCTCCATGCACAGGTTTTGTTAACCCTGAAAGCTTCATTTAGCAAAGTTCACCCCTGCCAACCAAGAAGCACCAAGAAATTGGATAACCTTTTCAGTCTGAGATACCTACCCAATTTATTTATTTATTTATTTATTTTTCTTTCTTTATTTTATTCTTTTCTTTTTCTCTTTTCTTTTTTTCTCTCCTAAGCCGCTCTTAAAATTTTTTTTCTTAATTCAATTATTATTATTATTATTATTTTTTTTTTTGGTTTTTGGTTTTTGGGCCACACCTGGCGGTGCGCAGGGGTTACTCCTGGCTGTCTGCTCAGAAATAGCTCCTGGCAGGCACGGGGGACCATATGGGACACCGGGATTCGAACCAACCACCTTTGGTCCTGGGTCGGCTGCTTGCAAGGCAAACGCTGCTGTGCTATCTCTCCGAGCCCAATTCAATTATTTCTTAAGTGCTCTGACCCATTCCATAAGTGTCAGGCCTCCCAACTACAACCTATGAAAAAATGTTCACAAAATTTTAGTGAAGTTTTGTTAACTTTCTTTTTCCTTTTTTGGTCCACACCAGATGACGCTCAGAAGTTACTCCTGGCTATGTGCTCAGAAATCGCTTCTGGCTCAGGGACCCATATGGGACGCTGGGGAATTGAACCAAGGTCCATCCTAGTTAGGCCGCGTGCAAGGCAAACACCCTACCGCTGTGCTATCGCTCAGGCCCCTAATGAAGTTTTTTTTAATTTTATTACTATAAGGTGAACCTAGGTAAAAGCCTAAACAAAGGTGTTCCCCCAAATTCCGCTTTCCAGAAACCTCTTCCTTTGAAATATAAAATCCCACTGGAGAGTTACTTTTATATCTGACTTGACCTTCCCCCTTCTGGATTTAAGGGGTGATTTGAAAAAAGAAAGGCGTGCTGGTTTGGGGATCGGAAGAAAGAGCGCATGGCAAAGAGAGAGGCCATGAGGCAAAAAGCAGACTAACTCCAATGATTTTCCTCACTGGCTTGGTATTACATCTCCGCTGCTATCCTGCTTCATCAGACTCATCTACCTAAGGCAGGGGTGGAGAACACACGGCTCTCGAGCCTCATGCTCCTGGCCATGCATTTGGCTCCTGGCCAAAATGAATGCACTCTGTGCTTCTTATCATTATTTTGCATACTGTGGCTCTTCGCCAAGTTTGGACTTTGTTCTGCTGCTTCTGAGGAGGGACCTCTGAGGAGAGATCTCCGAGCGCTAGTCCCGTCCCCAGGCTGCGCCATCCCGTCTCCCATCCCTTGGAAACAACCGCACGGGCCAGCGAGGGGGGGACCCGTGTGTCACTTGTTGGGCCACATCTTGCCGTTACTTCTTAGTGTGGAGGACGCAGCACACCCTCACCATCACTCATCAAGATTTTGACCCTCACTCAAAATGCCAAAATGCAATATGTGTTTCATAGATTATTGTTAAAATTAGATGCTTTTGTGTGAGTGTTTGTCTGTTTTGGCAGATCACTGCGTGGTGTGGCTCTCTGACTCTCACAGTTTAAAATTTTGGCTCTTTGTGTCAAACTTGTTCGCCACCCCTGACCTAAGGGGTTAGAAACACTGCTTTTAGGGCTGTCTCACCACTCTTTTTTTTTTTTTTTACACAGTATCATTTAGTTGTAACAATTAATATTAAAAAGGTCTTAGTGCCTTCCAAGGAATGTTACACTGGTAGTGTATTATTGTAACATTGAATGACAGAAATAACTATATGAACAATTTTGTAAACCACTGTGTTTAAGTAAAGACATTTTATATAAGAAACAGGAAGGTGGAGAGTGGGAAGGGCAAAATTGTTGCTTATTAATAGAGGATGTTCCAAGCATGAGGGAACCCTGGGTTCTGTTCCCAGCTCTGCATGCCTCTTGCCCAGTGTGTCACTAGGCCAAGCACCAGCTGGTGTGCCTCACAATTAAATACAAAAAGGAAAATATGTGAGGGTATGGTTTAATGGGAAATCAGATGTTTTGCATGAATGACCCAGGTTTGATCCCTGATATCACAAAAATAGCACAAGAGAAAAATAAAAGTGACCAGAAAGTTATCTTCAGAGAGAAGTTAATAATATTATTGAATATATCAAGCAACATTTAGCCCAATTCACTCATATACATCAGAAAATGTTACTAGAAACTTGGAAATTAAAATATATCCTCTTAAAAAACACTCAGGTTCTCTCCTTTTATTTCATGTACCATTTGCCAGATCAACACAGTGCAATTCTATTACAACTTGTACTAAACTCGGCTATACCATAATCCAGAGCAGAATCGATACATTTGGAAAACTGTTGTTTCCCTAAAGTCTAGGGACAGGGAATCAACAACTGCATGAGTTTTAGCCAATCTTGTCCAGAAAAGGGGTTCTTGATTCTGGGAGCTTATATCTCCACATAAATAAATAAAATTGATTTTCTATCTTGCATTTCAGATCTGATAGCCCAGATCATTAAAAGAAAGATCCAATAAGCAAAACACAAAAACTACAATAAAAGTGGAAAAATGGGATTGACTGCTAATACCAACACAGGAGCTGAGCCTACAGGAATTCTTGCCACCAAATTTCAGATAGAACATGTAAAATAAAAACAAAAACAATGACAAAAATATTAAATAGAAAAGATAAGATGTAAGTGACCCATTTGGCTGTCTACCAGAGGAAGCAGGACAAATCAAGTTAATCTGTTTCTTGGTGTCAGCTTTCTGTGTGTTAGTTGCCTTTGGCTTCTGTAACAAGGATGCAGATCCCAAAGATAGAACACTCTATAGCCTGTCCAATGATGGGAGAAGAAAGACTCAGTACCTATGACTCTCCCATCACAGAATGCTTCTCAGTTTCATCCATTTATGGTCACAAAAGTAATCTCTCTCTCTCTCTCTCTCTCTCTCTCTCTCTCTCTCTCTCTCTCTCTCTCTCTCTCTCTCTCTCTCTCTCTCTCTCACACACACACACACACACACACACACACACACACACTTGCTCTCTCCTAATATACAAGAGATCAAGCTAGAGAAGTACCACAGAGGGAGAGAAATACATGGAGAGCCAAAATCTTCTCTTGGAGAAAGGTCATGGTAGAAAGGGAAAAGTGAACATCGTAAAGGTTAGAGGACTGAGGCTAAAATCTGATCCCAGGAGATGAAAGATAAATTGAGCCCAATGGGAAGGCCATGAACCATCCTTAGCTTGTGTACATTATCTTCTAGATGGACCTCAGTTTTAGTATGATCTCTGAGGTCATAGTCAGCTAAGAATTTTCATTACCTACCAAACAATATTTGGGAATCAACACAAAGTAAAATCAAGCCTGAAGAGAATTATTCCCTAAACTGTCTTGAGCAAACATGGAGCAGTATCTGACCTATACAGCACAGACTGTTTGGATTTGGTTACTGCGGAGGAGGCTACAAAGCAAAAAGCTGCTGGAAGGAAGAAAAAGTGAAGGGAAAACAAAATACCTTGAGACTGTGTATTTAAAATGAACTTAGGTTACTTTTTTTAAATTCTGCCTTTGTTTTAAGAATAGAAGAAATACAATATTGATTCTTAGAAATGAAAAATAAAATTGTGATATACAGATATTGACACCTATATTCACATTTATATAGATAATATTTTCTTTTTCTGTTTTTGTTTTGTTTTGTTTTGTTTTGGTGCCACACCCAGCCATGCTCAGGAGAAACTTCTGTTTTGTTTTTGTTTTTGGGTCACACCCAGCAGCGCTCAGGGATTACTCCTGGCTCTATGCTCAGAAATCGCTCCTGGCAGGCTCCGGGGACCATATGGGATGCCGGGATTCGAACCACCACCCTTCTGCATGAAAGGCAAATGCCTTACCTCTATGCTATCTCTCTGGCCCCTAACTTCTGTTTTTGAGCTCAAGAATTCATGGCAGGCTCAGGGGACCATAGGAGATGTCGGGGATCAAGCCTGGGCAGCCCTCATGTGAGGCAAGCACCTTACCCACTGTATTATCTCTCTAGCCCTGATAATTTCAATGCTATCTAATGGCACATTTTCTTTGAATTCCAAGGACATGTAAATTATTTCTTTTGGAGATGGGGTATAAATATATGCTATAAAAATGCAGTTAATCATGAAAGATATGGTAGGATCTTAAAACAATTTGACAAATGGATCTCTTTTTTTTTAAATATAAAATCTTTAAGCACCATTATTGCAAGCATAATTGTATTTGGGTTTCAGTCATAAACAGAACACCCCCCTTCACCAGTGCAACATTCCCACCACCAATGGATGTCTTTAAATAATGACAATAAGAATTTAAGAGAGTAGGGAGAACATTCAGCTGATTGGAGGGCATGCTTGCCTACAGGAGGCCTGGATTTGCTCTCTGGCATTTCGTGATCCTGAAGAGTATTCCTTAAGCATTGCTGTGTATGCTTCAATCACAAATTAAAAAGAAGAAATGGGAAAGGCCAAACAACGCAAATGCATAAGACAAGCAAAAGATACCAGAAAAGCTTATAGTGAAAGTTTATGAATGATTTTACAGTTGAGTTCTCTGAAATTTCTCATTCTTTCAGCAAGACTTCAGAGCAAGATAATGCATTTCAAACCAGAAATAAATGCTAATAGCGCAATCAAGCTTGTACATATTTGATAGCTCAAACACTTGTTCCTTAAGAACATGTGCCAATTTTCTGAGCATCAGAGTGCATTGTTTTATCCTGTGAACTTCCATTCCCCATCCTGTCATCTTTGCCAAAGATCTTCAGTAAGAATCTGATGGAAGTTTTCCAGCTTCAAAAGGGGAGTCTACACGGTTGCACTTTATCAGCTGTCACAATGACAGGCAGCTGTACCCAGCCAAGAAGTAGTCTAAATGTTTAATGAAGCAGGAAAGTAATTTTTCTGTTGTACTGCAGCCCCACTAGACAGGGTGAAAAGATCACCTCTGCTTGTTTTAAACTGGGGAGAGATGCTGAATATTTAATTAGCGCCACAGTGTTCTGCCCTGTGAAGTGACCAGGCAAGTGCCAGGTATGGCTTCCTGCTGCTTGCTGCCATTCCAGATTCCTTCAAGTTTATGAAAGGTGAGATTTAGCAAGGTCAAACTGAGTCTGTCTTAAGTGGTGCTCCTTTATGCAGCATTACAGGAATGGAAAGAAAGATGGAAGTCACAGCCCTGTTCTGGGGAAGCAATGTTAAGAACTAGGGCAATATTTCATAAAAAATGAAAAGTTAACCTAGAATTCATCACCTTTATTCACCAAGGTGGGAGGACAATAGCATCAGAAAAGGGAAATAATCCATCATCCATGTCATGATAATGGTGGGAAATAGGTCTTACATCCAACTGATCCATTATTCATTTGTGGCATTAAGTACCTTTACTATCTGAACAATCTAGTCCAAGAAAAAGTCTCCTTGTGAACAGTTTCCTTATTAAAACATAATGAGGACATCTCCATTCTATTCTTTTTTATATTCTATCTATCAACAAAGACTTCCAACACTTTATGACTGAGAAAGAAGACTTCTCAATGAAACAACTGTTGCCACTCAAGACACTAAAATCTGAAAAGCTCACAATAATATATTATCCCATGCAAAGGCATCTTTGACTTAGATATGCTAGTCACAAACATCCTAATTTACATCATGAAACTGAACACAACTATCCACATTATTCTGTACCAATTCTAAACAGCTAGATACAAATCCCCTGGCCTTAACTCACACAGCATAGAAATCCTCTGGATTCATGTCCTGAAGCCAGCTGTAGGATCCTTTGATAAGACTGCACTTTAATCTCAGTCTGGGCCCAGGATGGATCCACTTTGAATTAAAGTTTTCCCTACAGAGAAACATGCTAAAGCTACCAAAGTTAAAATATAACCTGGGGTTATCCAATAACTATGGCTTCTTGAATAAACTAAGAGCTGCTTGTAATACAGTTAAAATACAAAATAAACCATGAAGTAATCTATAGTATCAGAAAAAAGGCAAGACTCCTAAAAAAATTAATAAAAATGTTCATGATGGGGCATGTCAAAGAAACTGAAGAATCAGAAAGCACTCTCATGGACAGAGCTAGAAAAATTTTAAAAATGAGGTAAATAATATAGTATCAGGGGCCGGAGAGATAGCATGGAGGTAAGGCATTTGCCTTTCATGCAGAAGGTCATCGGTTCAAATCCCGGCGTCCCATATGGTCCCCCGTGCCTGCCAGGAGCAATTTCTGAGCATGAAGCCAGGAGTAACCCCTGAGCACTGCTGGGTGTGATCCAAAAACCACAAAAAAAAAAATATAGTATCAGATTATACCTTAAAGGACAACATGAAAAAAAAAACATGGCAATAGAACACTGGTCTACATAACTGAGCATGGAGGTGGGAGGTAGGGTGAGGAAAGGGAACTTGGGCCATATTGGGGAGAATTGAGGACACTTTGTGCCTTTGAAACCCTACCAATAACAGTATTGTAAAGTACAGTGTTTAAATATTTTTAAACCATGCCAACATAGATCAAAAAATAAATACAAAGAAAGAAAGAAAGAAAGAAAGAAAGAAAGAAAGAAAGAAAGAAAGAAAGAAAGAAAGAAAGAAAGAAAAAGAAAGAAAGAAAGAAAGAAAGAAAGAAAGAAAGAAAGAAAGAAAGAAAGAAAGAAAGAAAGAAAGAAAGAAAGAAAGAAAGAAAGAAAGAGAGAGAGAGAGAGAGAGAAAGAAAGAGAGAAAGAAAGAAATACAGGGAAGAGACAAATCTTTGCAAAGAATCTGAGATAATTTAAGTAACTTTTGAGTGGGCGGAACTTAATCAATCTTTTCCCCCTTTGAAATGGTGACTCGCTTACAAAGAATCGACTGTGATAAGAAGGGTACTAACTTAACTTCATAAATGTCACAAATGATAAACCAACTTTCTCACATATGTTTCTTTACATGTTAAGATGAGAATGATCTTTGCCTCTGGTTTTATTACATTCATGCCCCAACCCCTCACTACAATTTAGTCACAAGAAAACAGGAAAAAAATAAAAAAGAATTGCAGGAGCGTGGAGGTTGAATAAAATATCTGATTACTCAAGGTCAAAACTTACAAGGTCATAAAGAGCCAAAAGGACTGCGACTTTACAAATCAGAGGAGGTTAAGGAGAGCTTACAACTACATGCAATGTAGTATTTTGGACAGGATCCTGAACTAAATAATGATATTGGGTAAGCTAGTGAAATCTGAACCAAGTCTCTGTTAATATTTCTGTGTTAATTTCTTAGCTTGTCAAATATTGTGGTTATAAATGAGGTTACATTTAGGGTAGCTTAATGAATAATTTCCTGATCTTATTTGTGATTTTCTTTGAATCTGAAATTATTCCAAAAGAAAGAAACTTAAATGATATATAGTGTGCACTGGCTACTGACTCAGACAAATGAAGATGTCCTCTTCATCTTGGTGTTCTAGTTCATTGATTTTGAATTTGCACTGACTGCAAATTGAAAGCTGATCAACCAGGATGGAACCTAGGGGAGTAGCTCAGTGGCATAGTGCACCTTCAAATGTGAGTCACTAATTATTTCTCTATTCCAGTCCCACTTTCATTTTTCATCCCAATCTTTCTAATATGCTCTTGTAACACATAGCATATTAGGTCCAATATTACCTATAAAATCAGCTCTTAAATTATTATTTACAAAATATTTGATTTGCTTTAATATATAATTAAATACATTAGAATCCCCTCTCATTCGAGTGAGAGATTTAAACATATTAGTAAGATTATCTGATTTTATAGCATATATTTGAGACACACTCATGGACCACACTCATCCTACAACAAAATCTAGTGTGAGCAAGACCAAAGCCAAGAGAACAGACCCCATTATGGGCAAACCCACCAGAGGAAAAGCCACTAATGTATTTTATTGATTTATTTTGGGTTTTTTGGGGGGGGTGAGGGGAACACCTGGAGTGTTCAGGGACTATTTTCAGCTCTGTGTTCAAGGGCTCACTCAGGACAATGCTCAGAGAACTATGTGGTGCTAGGGATCAAACCTATACCTTAGTCGTGCAATGCATGTGCTTCAGCTCTTTGAGCTTTGTCTGTAATGCTCTGTAATGTATTTTATAGAAAAGCAGAGTTGATGTTTATATGGCTTAGGCTAGAAGACATATCAGCTAGAGTCAATGAGTGATAGAAAGAGCATAATAGAACCTGTGGGAAAATCTTTTGGTTGAGAGAGAGAGAGAGTGAGAGAGAGAGAGAGAGAGAGAGAGAGAGAGAGAGAGAGAGAGAGAGAGAGAGAGAGAGAGAGAGCTGATCATGGGGTAGAGCGTTAATGCAAACCAAGCAGAACACCTGTCTATAGTGCTTCTTACTCTGTCCCAAATTGCCTCAGAAACTACATAGAATGCAATCTTCTGGAGACCTCCAGATATTAGATCAAACACTGGTTTCTAAGACAGAATCTAAGACAGTGTCTAAGTGAGTGTCTTAGACACTTAGGTCTTAGACAGAATGATTCACATTCTCAGAAGTAAATTTCACAAGAAGAACTACAGACCACCTAGCTTCAAATCCAGAATCCACCATGTCCTGAGATTTGAGCTAGGGCTGACTCTACTATAGAAACTAGTAGAACTTCAAAGATACAAAGGCAAAGCCAAAATTAAGGTGGGCTTTTAACATTAGAATGTCCAGGGAATTCCCAATTGATGGGAGCAACTCTCAGACATTGGTTCATTCATCCTCCCCCAACAATTTACTGTGGTCTTTATTCAACAGCCGATGAAGGAAAATGGATTGCCACTCCTGTCTGCCAATGTCTTTTTGTCTATAAATGACACCTACCCGTCACATTTATCTCTAGTGCTAGATCCTGTGACCACCCTCTACTTATGAGACTGGGAAATGCCAGATGACAATATAGCCAGAGAGAAAACACAGGTCTTGGGTGTGTGGCCTCTGCCAGAGTAGTGATATGATCTCAGTAGAGGGTTTTTTTTTGGGAGGGGAGATTTGGTTTTTGGGTCACACCCAGTGGCGGCGGCGGCAGATGTTACTCCTGGCTTTGCCCTCAGAAATCATTCCTGGCAGGCTCTGGTGACTATATGGGATGCCAGGACTTGAACCACCGTGCATCCTGGATTGGCTTCATGCAAGGCAAACTATCTCTATGTGCTATCTCTCCGGCACCCTCAGTAGAGTTTCTTAGCATATCTGTGCCTCATTTTTTTTCATGTGTGGTTTCTAGCTTTTAAGGAGGTTAAATGAGTTAATGTGCAAGGAAGCCTTCAAAGAATACCCTGCTCTGAGTATTTCAAACCAGAAGTTGTCATCCCCATTATTATCATCATCATCAATATTTCATTATTATCTTGGTTATTTGAAATCCACAGAGCAGCTGGAATTTCAGCCTCCTTACTCTGATTCAGAACAAGGGACAGTTTGTCCCTTTCTCAGCCCACTGCCACTGTCTTGTACAGTTACATAAAATAATTCAGTTCTCAGTTTTCCTCCTGAAACTTCTTTAGGGAAAATGCTGTGTCTCTAAAAACACAGGTGAGAATATCTGGTCACAATAAATGGACGTGTGGGCTCAGGGAAGGACATAGTTGCTTTAATTGGTTTCAAAAGTGAGATTTTAGGTTGGTCAGTTTTTTTCTTTCTCTTTTTTAACTAAGGAAATTTTCTTTTCCTTTTTTTTTTTTTTTTTTGAGAGAGACAGGGAAGAAAAGTTTTATCTTACTCAGGGGAGAAAAGCCAACTCAAGGGACATTGTTCCATTAGGTCTATATTTTGAGGTGAGAATATTTCATCGTTTTCATATTTAATTTTTTATGTTTAATTTGTTCTCAAAGAGCAATTGAATGCCTCTCCCTGCACACTGATTTATTAAGCATGTGATTAAAGCAGGCCTGGATAGTATTACTAAATTGTCTTTGCCTACTAACCTTTTAGCCAAAACAAATGATATGCCATTTTCAGTTCATTTGATTTTATTTATCTGAATATTAAAAAGAGTATCAGGAAATGAAGATTTCTTCTATGAATAAGCAAAACACTTTTCAATCAGGTAAATAAAACAGAAAGGGACAGATACCATCCCTCATGTGCAATACGTTTTGTATTCAATATCATTGAGCTCTCTGACCATGTAACATTCTGTCTGTCTGCATATAAACTGGGGCTTTATCATAAATGGGAGTGATTGTGATTCAATCTTAAGGCTGTTATGCAGCCTGCTGACAACCCTACTCATTTGTTATCTTATCTCATTCCTCAGACAAGGAAATCTGCAGCATTGTTCATCTTGGCAAGACTCTGCTGGAATGATCTGATACTGAGTTGGAAACATCAATTTATTCTCATCCAAGCAGGAAGCATCAACAGGTTAATCTTGAGGTTATAATCAGGTCACTTCGTTCATGTCCAAAGTAAGAGGAAGGAAAATCTACTCTTCTTATGTTTTCTCCCAGATAGTCCATCCAGCGCTCAGGTGAATCTGGGAATGGAATTTTTGCTAATCAGCTTAAGGAAAGAATGAGTGAAGTACAGGTCTGGAAAGCCTCCAGGACACTTGTCTCAACAACCCTTCCTTCTGAGAGTCTCTGGGAAAAACTGTCATGCAGTTAGTTGTCTGCCAACACCTGCTCCTTGTTCTTTGAAAGCATTGTAGTGTGTGTGAAAAGATGTCCTGAAACCTTAGACTCTCCTGAAGTGTGGTGCAATCACAGCACCAAGATTTTATCCAAGGAATGTGAGAAATGATAGTGTTTCCTCCAAGTCTGGGATTGGCCATTTCAAGGGGGTTGCCATCCCCCCATCATTTCTGCATTTCTGCAGGTGGCAGCACTCGGGTTTAACTATCCAGACTCTAATAATTCCCCAAGGTCTTCTGACTCCATTAGGGTCAGGACACAACAGTATTGAGTTAGATGAGAAATAGACTCTCAGGTTCTATCCCAGACATGCTCAAACAGAACTATGTTCTAATAGAATTTCTGGAAAATTCATACACACATTTACTTTGAGAGGCATTGGCCAGCAATGACTATAATGTGGAGTGAATCTGGGTCCTTCTGGAAGGAAAACATTCACTTTGAAACTACTTTATGAAAAATAATTTTTTATAAAATTCATACAAAAATTTATCATCAGAATTACTAAATAATAGTATTCTGTGGAATACTTTGCAACACAAAGAAAGAACAAAATTTTGCAATTACTTGCAACAGGATAGAATTAGAGAATATTATGCTGAGTGAAGTCATGCAGAAGAAAATAAATAGATATAGAAAGTTCTCTTTAGATGGGACCTAAGTATATATATATATATATGTGTGTGTGTGTGTGTGTGTGTGTACAGACACACACACACACACACAGAGAGAGAGAGAGAACCTTTCCTTTTAGAAGCCCTACTGACTTACATATGGCTGAATCAAAAAATTTGTTAATTCACCTCCCCTGTGCCCAATTTTATAAAAGATCTTCTGAAACCTTATTTTAAACTTCTCATGGAATTTCCAGGTTTTAAAACCCTGCCACTACAGTGAGATATCACCTCACACCAGTGAAACTTTACACACATCAAAAACAATAAAAAACATTAATGCTAGTGTGGATGTTGGGAAAAAGAAAACCTCATTTACTACTGGAAGGAATAAGGCTGCTTCTCAGAAACTTAAGAATTGAGCTTCCAAATGACCCAGCAATTCCAATTCTGGGCATCTACCCCAAGCACCCTAAAATTATATTCAAAAAATATGTTCTGTGCTTTCATGTTTACTGCAGTACTATTTATAATAATACAAATCTTAAAACAACCCAAAGTCCCAAAATAGATCACTGGATTAATAAACTGTGATATATTTAAACAATGATATATTAAAAGAAGAATTAAATCATGCAATTCATTGTTACATGAATGAAATTAGAGGGTATCATGCTGCATTAGGTTAGCTAGCAAAAAAGGGACAGATACAAAATGATCTCTATGTGGGATATAAAACAAGAATAGTACAGAAATAACAAAAAGCCTAAAGCAATAGAATCTAAAAACTGGTCTACTAAGTTGAGATTCCCATGTCAGCAACATGTTGGAAGACAGAGAATTTAAGTCCTGCATCTTGCCCAAATTCTCCCAAAGGAAGCTTCTAGAAAAACAGAAAAAAACTTTTTTAGAAAGGACAAATTTGCAGATAGTGGGCACTAACATGGCAAATAAATTCCACTGCAAATTGGTCTTCTAAAGCATCCCCACTGGATCTACAAATTTGAACCAAGGTTTCTGACTAAAGGGTCAACCTGTGCTTGCTAATAGACCTATGGAAGGAAACTTTCTTTTCATTAATAATAGCCCCAGAGTTTACTGGTTTTAATTTTTTTGAACCCAGCTCTTAATTTCCCTTGGATTAATTTCAAATTTTGGTATTTTCAGATAATTTGAATGCAGGGGATAAAAATAATGAAGCAAATACTGGACCTTATTGGCTACTTACTCACCTAAGTAGAAGAGGGAGGAACTGAGAGTCAAGTGAAGTTAAGGGCGGTCTGGAAGAGAAGCATGAATCCTGGTCTGGAGAGTGACTTTCCCAAACACAGTTCGTAGTTTCAACAGCATCATCCTCCTGATACCCTTCCTCTGGCTTCCTTATTACCTACAAACTGCCCTCCTGAAATGTCTGCAGCTGTCTAGGAAGGGAGCAGCATCACCCAGATGCAAGCCTTGTATGCATAACTGGATCCAGTCTGTGCCAGATGCCACAACTGAAAACATTGAGTCTTCCTAGATTACCTTCCAACCATTTTTTGTCGGGTTCTTTGTTTTGTTTTGTTTTGCTTCCTATGAGTTGTTAAAGAACCAATTTGTTCTTGTTGCAGGCTCATGACCACTTTCATGCTATTCAAATATTTTTTAGCCTCAAGGAAAATGGATTAGGATTTATGCAAAGCCACAGAGTACACTTCCTACTTTGTCGATTTTACTTAAACATTGAAGAGACTAGGGGATGGAGAGATAGTAAAGTAAGCAGGGTGCTTGCATTGTATGCAGTCGATCTGGGTTCGATACTCTACCAGTGGTCCTCAAATTATGGCCCGCGAGCCATATATTGTATTTGTTCACCTTTTGTTTCTTCACTTCAAAATAAGATATACACAGTGTGCATAGGAATTTGTTCATAGTTTTTGTTTTTACTATAGTCCAGCCCTCCAATGGTCTGAGGAATAGTGAATTGGCTCCCTATTTAAAAAGTTTGAGGACAGGGGCTGGAGAGAAAGCATGGAGGTAAGGCATTTGCCTTTCATGCAGAAGGATGATGGTTTGAATCCCGGCATCCCATATGGTCCCCTGAACCTGCCAGGAGCGATTTCTGAGCGTAGAGCCAGGAATAACCCCCGAGTGCTGCTGGGTGTGACCCACCCAAAAAAGTTTGAGGACCAATGCATACCCTATATGATCCCTTGAACACTGCTAGGAGAGATCCCTGAGCACAGAGCACAGGCGTAAGCCCTGAAGATTGTTGAATGTGACTCAAAGACAAAACAGAACAACAACAAAATTGAAAATATTATGCACATTTGGTAGAAAATTTCAAAGTTAAATATGGAAAGACTTGTAATGAAGTGCATCTTCATGTAATGACCACTTTTATCTGACCCACAGCAACACCCAATTGCTACCAAATGCTACAATTTTCACATAAAGCTTGAAGTCTTTGAAAAGGAAGAAATGAGGAACAAAGCACTATGAGAATGACCCCCTGAGGACAGATGACCCTCTGAAGACAGATGAGGAGCTATTGGGGGCTTTTGCTCCAAGAATGAGAGAATCCTACCTTGGGCTTCATCCTCAAACTTTGACTGGCAAGAGACTTTGGTGAAAATAAGTGCACCATTTAGAGACAAATTCTGCCCATGTCAATTTTAGATTATAGAACTCCCTAATAATAGAAAGGAAAGGTTAGTGAAGACTATTGACCATCCTGGTTTACACTCAGTAGCAAGTTCTTTTTGTCCTGCTGTTGGATATTCAAAATCCAGCACACCCGCTCAAGGAAAGCAGTTCAGTGGGAAAGTGCAGGCTTGATGAGAGGCAGCTTACATCCCTAAACCTGCCCCACTTCCACCAGTATATGCTCATCCTCAAACTGAGGTCTTTATACAAAGTAAGAAGTAGAAGATTATAGCATACTGACAGGATTTTTAAACTAGATATCTGGGGTCCAGAGGTAGTACAGCAAGCAGGTATTTGCCTTGCACACCAGCTGATGCACACTACCCACAGAGTACTATGTCTTTATCTTCCAGTGCATCAGACAGATTGCTATGTGCTGTGTGAACACTCATGGAAATTGATGAGCTAACTGATAAATTTATGGTGGAAATGCTGCCATTTTCTTGACTTTTTCAAGGAGTAAGGACTTGGTTTTATAATTTAAAAACAACAATAACAACAACAACATGGAGCTGGAATAATAGCACAGAGGTAGGGCATTTGCCTTGCATGCAGTTGATCCAGGCCAGACGTTGGTTTGAATCCCAGTGTTCCATATGGTTCCTCAAGCCAGGAGCAATTTCTGAATCCATAGCCAGGAGTAACTCCTGAGCTTCACTGGGTGTGGCCCAAAAACAACAAAACAACAACAACAACAAAAAAAACAAACAGTAAGAAGCTGCTTCTTTAGCTTTCATAACAATATCTCCTTCACTAATACACAATTCCTAAAACATAATCTTTCAGACATGTTAAGAAAATGGTCAGAGATTTGAGATCCCAGTAATTATGAGTCACAAACATCTGTAAAGCAGGAATTTTACTTTGCTAGGAGAACTGGAAGCAATCTCAATCAGTGTCATTCCAGATATGTACAATATTCTTTGATTTCATGTTGACATAGGCATTAGCAGAATTCAAGGCAAGCTTTGATGGATGAGGATGTGACCTGTTGTAAAAAGTGAAGCCTTACTGATCCAGACTTCTTAAGGAAAATAGTTCTTATGAATAGTTCTTAAGGTAGAACTCTGAGCATAACCACCTCCCCTCAGGTCTGTGCTTTCCAAATCACATGCATGTGACAAAACATTAGGTATCATGAGGCACTTAGTAATTTTGCTATAATGAGGATGTGTGAATCTTGATAGGTCAGGAAAGGCCATCAAAACAGATTCAGAACCCACAAATCATAGCTAAACTGATTTTCAGGAAGGCTAGAATAAGAGCACTTTCCTCCTCCACAGATTTATCACCCACAAAAACAACAATAATGACTTTATCTAAGTGCAAAAAGTGGCTGGCTTGTTAATGGGCAGAAATAGAATGTGCTAACATGGATAATGGCTTCTAAGACCTCAGAAATGCCAAATGTGTCTTATTTTCTCACTATGAGTTTCAAAATATAAATTAGTTCATATGGAATTTTAAAAACATTTTTACTTAACCCTATTTTAAAATATTATTCCAGTTGCTAGCAGTAATAGGAAAAATATGTTCAGCTAAGTTATTGCTTGTAATAATAACCAGAAACTATGAAAGCAATTGGTATTCGGCCATCTACCCTACTCCTTTGGTACACAATTATATTTACATTTGTATTAAATTTATGAAACTGGTTCCATCTATTATTTCTTTGCAAATAAGGACAAACCAGTGAGAAAACTTTGTTGGAATGACTTCAAGAGCATATATTTAAATTTAGAAATATATATTTAAATTTAGAAATATATGTATTTCTCTATATATTTAGATGCTAATATCAGGCAGATTCAAGATGTGTTTATAAAATAAGGTAAATGGAAGTTTGATAAAACATGACTAATACTATATTATCACTTTGGAGGGTTAAAGACAATATAGAAAATAAGAATATCTTTAGTGGGGCCTCTCAAGCAGTACTCTGGTGATATGTGACCCTACTCTATTTGGTGATGCGGTGAGGTTTGGGATCACCAGGGTTACCTGGACTATACCCAAAAATGCTAGGGCTGAGGGATGAGGAGGGGGCCTGCAGTGCAAAGGATTGAGTTTAGGAGCCTCCACACAGACATACACTCCATCTCTTTGAGCTATTGTCTTCCTCAGCTCCAGGAAAAATTCTTAACAGTAAAATAATCATCATTGCCTTATATAAGCCTTGAAAGATTTTTTTTTTGTTTTGGTTTTTGGATTACACCCGGCAGCGCTCAGGGGTTACTCCTGGCTCTATGCTCAGAAATCGCTCCTGGCAGGCTCGGGGGACCATATGGGATGCCAGGATTTGAACCACCGTCCTTCTGCATGCAAGGCAAACGCCTTACCTCTACACTATCTCTCCGGCCCCAGCCTTGAAATGATTAATAATAAAGTCCATAGAATAAAATTCAATGAAAGATGAATATAATCTCTCTGTCTCTCTGCTCTTTCTTTTCTCTCTCTCTGTCTCTTTCTGTCTCTCTCTGTCTGTCTCTGTCTCTGTCTCTGTCTCTGTCTCTGTCTCTCTCTCTCTCTCTCTCTCTCTCTCTCCCCCCCCCCCTCGGCTTTTTGGGCCACACTCAATGGTGTTCAGGGTTTCCTCCTGTCTTTGTGCTCAGAAAACCTTCTGGTAGTGCTTGGGTGTCATATGAGCTGCTGGAAATATAATCTTGATCAACTGCATACGGGGCAAGAGCCCTAATTGTTGTACTATTTCTCAGGCCCTGTTCTTTCAAATCAACTTGTTTTTTGTTTGTTTGTTTGTTTTTTTGGGGGTCTCACCCAGCAGTGCTCAGGGGTTACTCCTGGCTCCATGCTCAGAAATTGCTCCTGGCAAGCACAGGGGACATATGGGACACCGGGATTTAAACCGATGACCTTCTGCATGAAAGGCATATGCCTTACCTCCATTCTATCTCTCCAGCCCCTCAAAACAACTTTTTTTGAGGAATAGTTGACAAATAATAAAATATGCCCATTTTCAATATAAAATTTGATTGGTTTGATAAATGCATGTGTCATAGTGACTATTATCACCACAATCAAGATATGAAGTATTTCCACCTTTTCAAGATTCCCTAGTTAGGGCTTATACCATCATATGCCCAACCTGGGCTTAATCCCTGAAACAACTTATTCCCATTGCCAGGCACAACCCTGGAGGCTCCCAGGCACTGCTGGGATGGTCCAGGTAAACCCTGACACCATAAACCAGAGCAGCACCACATCCTCAGCTTCTTGTACTGACCCAGCCTAATTGACCAAGAATCACTGATGAGGCCCCTTGGGCCTCTTGAGCCTGGCTTGGGAGCTCTACTCTCCCAAAAAGGAAAAAGAAAAGGAGATTCATATGCCTTTTGCGTATTATCCTCCATTCCCATGACCCAGGTCACCAGTAATATGATATAAATCTAGATTATTTTTGCCATTTCTAGCATTTAATATAAATGATGCTATGACATGTACAGTATAACATAATTTGCACTATATGCAATCTTCTTTTATTCAACTTACTGTTTCTGAGACTTGGACATGTGTTTCCGTACTGAAAATTAGTCCATTTCTTTTCAGTGTAAGGTAGTTCTCCACTGGACAAGAATAATAACAAGGTGTTTTTGACTTGCAATGCAATGTAGTAAATAAGTTTAACTTCATTAACAATTAACCACTGATTTTTGGTTAGAAGTATATTACATTATGAAAATAGCCAAATGGATTCTTTGACATGATTTTTAACTGGTACAAGAAAGAAATGTTAAAAGCCTAAATAAGACTGAACACAGATAAATATTAGGTCAGTATTATCTTACCTTTTTCAGAATTTAAAGAATTTTCCTTTTTGAAAAAGTCATTCTTTATTTTTCTTATTTAATAACTTGATCTGTAACCACTTTTCATGACTCATTGACCCTGGGGAGTAAAAACCATCTGAAGGGTACCACTCAAAGTCCTACAGGGATTTCTATTTCTTGACCTTTGCAACTTGGTATGCTCCTTTTTATAACACTTAGAAAACATTGTTATTGGATTTTTTTTAAATAAAAACATCTGGAAATTCTGAGGAAGGGCAAGAGGATAAGAAAGAGTGACAGGCTCCAGAGAGAATGCGGGCTTCTGCCAAGGTTTACAGTCTCTGTACACAATCCAGCATGAAAACAGGTAAGTATGAGAGTTCACGTCTCAAGAGGGGAGATGCAGGTGACATGTTCTTCAGTACAATGTACCTAGGTAACACAATTGGACAGAGGGCTCTAGGGAGCACATGTGTGCCAAACATTATATTTTAAATACATTTATCTCGGAAGTTAAAATGCTTGCTATTTTAATTATTTACAGTGTTTAAAGGCATTTAGATGTTTTTAAGTATTGCTAGGGCCAGACAGGGTTTGAGATGCTTGCCTTGCATGCCATCTACTGCAGTTAGCTAGTTCCCTCACACTGCATATGGTCTCCTGAGTACCTCCTGGAGTGATCCTTGAGCACAATTATCCCCCCAAATTAATTTATTTAAATATTGTGAATATATTTTTCAAGGATAAGTCAAAATAACAATTTAAACCTAAAGAAGGAGAAACATAAATTACCCCAATTCCTAGCTCCAAGATGACTGATGTATGTCATATGTATTTTTCAATTAGTGCAAAGGACCTCTGTAATGAATTTAAAAAACAAAGTTTATCAGTATAGAGAAGTGGCTGACAGAAGGAAAAAACTAAAAAGTTAGACTTGCACAATTATGAAAGTAGTTTACATTTTATTTTCCAACATCAGCAAGTTTGTGCAATAAGCACAATGTTTAAAATATACTTAGTTATAAAAAGCATTCTCAGCTGAAAAAAATGGTACAAAGGAATTAGAATAAAGCCTTCTTGAATTTCTTCTCATAAAAAAGAAATCAAAGAGTGAATTGTGCTATCAAATCACTATAATTGGGAGCTACTTCGTGCAGAAAAATGAGGCAAAACAGTTTCATCAAGTAAGAAAGGACTTGATAATATTGTGAGTAACACAAATTTCTGGCTCCCATTGTGTCAGATTCAAGTGCAGAAAACAATAAAAAATTTTAAATAAACACACATTTCACATGTTAGAAATTAAAAAGCAATATGCAAAGCTATAAAGCAGGGTCTGGGAAAAGGGCAAATGGCATTTCCGCAGGAGCCAGTGAGCGAAGTTTCTAAAGCAGAGACCTGAGCAATGAGGAAAGTGATGGAAGGACCAGAGAAATGCTAAGAAGACAGAAGAGCAGTACAGGCAGCTGTAGTGTAAAAGAAGCATCTAGTGCTTGCCTCTCCCTGTTGCCATTTTAATGTAAACTTCCCAAAATAAAGTATTGAGAGTGGGACCATAATCCTGCAATTTCCATTGTACAGTTTTATTATGACTCTTATTATTGTTACTGCTAATGTCTTACTTGCTTAATTTAAATAGCTTAAAGTATAGTGTGTATACATAATATTGGGTCCAGAGCAATAGTACAATAGGTAGAACACTTGCATTATATGCAGCTGATCTGCGTTTGATCCCTATCCATATAGCATCACTAAAACCCACCAGAAGTGATCCCTGAATACAGGGCCAGGAGTCAGCACCGAGCACCACCAAATGTAGCTGCAAAACAAACACAACTTGTAAGATGTTGCTGGAAGGTGTGGACATTCTGTGTGTAATTCTTAGCAACTATGGTCTTTTCAAGCCTGGATCATAGATTCTCCAAATAATAAACTCATGTATATATATATACACATACATACATACATATATATACACACACATATATATATATATATACATACACACATATCTTTCTTCCAACAAGCTAACCTAACTCAGGGAATATTCCCAGAGGTTCTCAGGTGCTCGGGGAACCAATCCTTTCACATGCAAAGTATGTCCTTTGAGTTATCTCCCTGATCCTTAAGTTTCATTTTAGAGTTGTTTTTTTTTTTTTTTTTTTTTGGTTTTTGGGCCACACCCGGTGGTGCTCAGGAGTTACTCCTGGCTGTGTGCTCAGAAATAGCTCCTGGCAGGCACGGGGGACCATATGGGACACCGGGATTCAAACCAACCACCTTTGGTCCTGGATCGGCTGCTTGCAAGGCAAACGCCGCTGTGCTATCTCTCCGGGCCCTCATTTTAGAGTTTTTTAAATTTAAGACTTTAGTTAAGTTTTACTTGAAAAGTAAAGTCCTTGAAGTCCTTGCTTCAATTCTAGAATATAATCACAGTGAGATAATATTTTGCTTCAAGTTTTCAGTGATAAGGAAACATACCCCTTCATACATTTGTTGAAGAAGACAACTTCACACATTATATCTAAAATGTAAACATCTTAATCAATAGGTACTGGGAATTAATTCTAAGGGCTAGAGTTTATGCTCTACATGTGAGGCCCCAAGTTCCATTCTTGGTACTTCCTGAATACCCCCTCGTCCAACAGACCAAGGCCCAAGCTTGCACTTACTGGAACCAAACAATGTACAAGTATATTAACATATCCTGGGACCTGGGACCTGGCCATTGCCTGAGAAACTCCCCTTAAACTGTTCATTAATTGAAATTTTAATATGCTTTCCCCAGAATATATACTGAAACCCATATAGAAGATCAAAAAGATACACTTAACTCTCAAAATTAGCTATCAGTCATCCTTTCAAATGGTCTTTTTAAAATCTGACAACATAATACTAAGGGATCCCCCTTCTTTCCCTCTGCTGGGCAAACAGATGGAAGATGACCTTTACCCATTTTGAGCATCAGAAAGTCCCATCCTCCTGCTGACCCAAATCATTTTTCTAGAGATAATCTTAAGTTGAACTTGAGAAAAGATCAGATAAAATCCAATTGAGGGTATTCTTCAAAAACTAAAAGGTGGCCAGCAGCACTCCTCAGACTTGCCAAGGTCCTCAGAAACAAGAAAAGGCTGAGAATCAGTCACGGCCAAAAAGAAACTAAGAAGACATGGTGACTAAACTTAATGTGGTATCTTGGATAATATCCAGGAACAAAAGAGGAACATTAGGTTAAAATGAAGGAAAACTGAACAGACTGATTGCTGGTAAGGAGATCGCATTAGTAATCAAAAACCTCCCAATAAATGAAAGTCCAGACCAGATGGCTTCACGGGTGAAGTCAACCAAACATTTAGAAAAGAACTAATACCAATTATTCTCAACTCTTCCAAAAATACAGGAGAAGGGAAAATATCCAAACTTGGGCTCAAAAGCCAATGTATCTCTGATGCCAAATCAGACAGCGTTTCTCTCTCTCTCTCTCTCTCTCTCTCTCTCTCTCTCTCTCTCTCTCTCTCTCTCTCTCTCTCTCTCTCTCTCTCTCACACACACACACACACACACACTACAGGCTAGTATCCTTGCTGAACATGGTTGCAAAAATCGCCAACAATATATTAGCAAATTGAATTAAGTAATACATAAGGAAGATTTTTATATAATGACCAAATGAGACTGATACTGAGGATGCAAGAATGATTTAATATCCACAGATCAATCAATAAGATACATCACATTAACAAAATACAAAACAAAAATCTTATGGTCATTTCAATAGATACAGAAAAGGTATATGTTAAAATACAATATCTATCTGATTTTAAAAAGTACTAAATAAAATGGGTGTAAAGGGAATAAACCTTTAACATGCTGAAAGTCACAGCTAACATCAAACTCAATGGTGAAAAGCTAAAAACTTCCTTCAAAACTAAGAACAACACACAAATGACCATATTCATTCTTCATTCATAATAGGACTGAAAAGGCTAGCTTTAATTAGCAATTCAGAGAAAATAAGGAAGAAAAACTAAAGGCATCCAAATTAGAAAAAGAAATAAAATTTCCGCCAGTTGCACATGACTTGATATTCATGTAGAAGCTGCTAACAATTGCAAGCACACAAACATCAATAACTAATGAAGAAATTCATTAAAATTTCAGGACACAAAAATCAATATACAAAAATTTATTGCATTTGTATACACAAATAATAAATTATCATAAAGAGAAATTTAAAAATAAATCACTTTTACACATGCATCAAAATAATAAAATACCTAGAATAATTTTAACCAAGGATTCAAAAGATACTGAAAACTGCAGGACATTGATAAAAGAAACTGAAGACACACAAAAATAGTAAAAATATGCATGATAATAAGTCCATGAATAAATATTTTAATTGCTGGGCTGAAGCAATAGTATAGCAGGTATGATGTTTTTCTTGCACACTGTTGATCTGGGTTCAATCCCTGGCATCCCATATATTCTCCAAGCCCATAAGGGATAATTCCTGAGCATAGATCCAGAAGTAACTCCTGAGCACCACTGGGTGTGCTCCAAAATCAAGACAAAAGATTTTATTGCCACACTACTCAAAGAATGTATAGATACAGTGAAATTCCTTAAAAAATTCAAATATAATCTTTATGTAAATAAAAAACAATTTTATAATTTCTTGGAACTATTAGTTGCTGAGTAGCCAAAACAATTTTGAGAAAGTACAAAGCTAGAAGCTTTATATTCCCTGATTTCAAACTCCATGACAAAGTTACAGTAATCAAAGCAAAATGATTTGGGCATATAAATATACACATAGGTCAATGAAGCGTAATAGAGAATGAGAAACAAATCTACCCATAAATATTCAATTAACTTATAACAATAGGAGCAGTGGTATTGGGAAAACTGAACAATCACATGTAAAAGAATGAATTGGGGGGCCGGAGAGATAGCATGGAGGTAAGGCGTTTGCCTTTCATGCAGAAGGTCATTGGTTCAAATCCTGGCATTCCATATGGTCCCCCGAGCCTGCCAAGAGCATTTTCTGAGCCTCGAGCCAGGAGTAACCTCTGAGCACTGCCGGGTGTGACCCCCCCCCCCCAAAAAAAAAGAATGAATTGGTTCTCTATCTTATACCAAACACAAAAATTAAGCTAGAAATCATGAAGCTCCCAGAAAATAAACACAGGCAATATACTCCTTGGCAGCAGTTTTAGTTATGAAACTGAAAGTAAAGGCAACAAAAGCTAAAATAAATTCATGGAAGTACAGCAAACTAAAGTATCAAAAATAGAACTACCATATGATACAACTATTCTATTTCCAGACATTCATCTGAAAGAAACAAAAACACTAATTCAAAAATACATATGAATTCCCATGATCATTGCAATGTTATTTACAATAGCCAAGAAATGAAAACAGCCTAAGTAACCATCAATGGATGAGTAGATAAAGGAAATAATTATATTCTTGCATTCACTGGTGTGAAGTAGATTCTGAGATATGCATGTTTGGAAGAGTTGGCAAGTTTATGCAAAGTCACACAGTATTATAAGACAAAGCTAGCTAGTATAACCAGTGGTTTTCAACTGCCAGTCTACACACAGATCAGTTACGATCTGCAGAAATTTCCAGCTGATCCTCAATGAAAGTTATTGCTTCTTATCTGACACAAGATTTTTAACCACTGGCCCACAGACAATGCCAAAATGTGGTCATAAAAATGTTTGGAAACCACTAGTAGAATCTATTACTATTATTGTAGGTTATATGGTATAGGTATAGCTTATTGGGACGTCATTGGCCTGTCTCAACATCAAGTAAAAAACCACATGACTGTATATTACAAGGAAGTATTCTTTTTTTAGGGGGCAGGGTCACACCCGGCAGCGCTCAGGGGTTACTCCTGGCTCTGTGCTCAAAAATTGCTCCTGGCAGGCATGGGAACCATATGGGATGGGGGGATTCAAACCACCGTCCTTCTGCATGCAAGGCAAATGCCCCACCTCCATGCTATCCCTCCGCCCTCCTACAAGGAAGTATTCTTAAGCCATTAAAAGAAAAAGAAAAAATTGGGCCCAAAAGACTGCCAGCTCATAGGGCTGAAATTCATGTCTGATATGTGGAGCCTGAGTTTGGCCCTGGTCACTTAGAGTCCTCTATGCACCACTGGGCCTTAGCAGCATCATATGCAACACCTGAGCACTTCAGGACAAAAGATAAAACCAAGTTATTTTCTGTTAGTTTATTTGTTTGTTTTTGGTTTGGGGGCCACACCCGGTGATGCTCAGGGGTTACTCCTGGCTCTGCACTCAGAAATCACTCCTGGGGACCATATGGAATGTCAGGGGATCGAACCAAGATCAGTCCTAGGTCAGTCACGTGCAAGGCAAACATCTTACCGCTAGGCCATGGTCATCGCTCTGGTCCCAAAACCAAGTAATTTTGAGAGTTGCTTGAGAACTGCTTGGGAAATCCCTGAAAACCTAAAAAATTATATTTTTTGAAGAAAGGAATTTGATATTAGGGGAGGAGCACTCTGGTGGTAAGTGTGCTGTAAGCATGAAACTATTATTAACAGTACTATGCTATTATGCACCATGGTGCAGCACTAAGAACTGGGAAAGGAGAGGACAGAGAGATAGCACAGCGGTAAGGCTTTTGCCTTGCATGCAGCCCATTCAATGGTTTGAATCCCGGCATCCCATATGGTACCCGTGCCTACCAGGAACGATTACTGAGTGCATATCTAGGAGTAACCCCTGATCAATGCCATGTGTGACCCCAAAACAAAGAAACAAAATAAAACTCCAAAAACTTGAGAAAGAAAGGAAGGAATAAAAGAAATTCTATCACAACCTGAATGAACTTTGAGAGCTTTATGCTACATGAAAGAAATCAGATAGGCAAGGGTTGGCGGGGGGCATTGGTGGTGGGAATGTTGCACTGGTGAAGGGAGGTGTTCTGTTTATGACTGAAACCCAACTTCAATTATGTTTGTAATCATATTTTTATTTTATATATTAAAAAAATTAGAGACAAATTGCAATTATCTCTGCTCCTGTCCTTTACTGGGAGAGAATTCCGGCCAGCAGCTTTCTCTCAACCAGGACAGAAGGCAGAAGGCAACTACAGATAATTCGCGAGTGTTAAGCTCTTTTGTGAACACCTAAAAAATTAAGCTGTAGAAGTTAGTAAAACGCTCAGGGTGACGCGTGTGCCAGTCGAGAGATTTATTGAGGGGAGAGCAGGGTTTTTATGCCCTGCTCCAGTGGGAGGAGTAGTAACATAGGATTGAAACATAAACCAATCAGATTTGTACAAGTACAACAATTTTAACCAATGGGAGCACATTTTGATGGCGGGAAGGATAAGGAGGAACCTGGCAGGATGGGGGGAGGGGAAGCAAATTCTTAAACAAATAGCTAATTGATATTTACGCAAATACAATTTTTTGTTTAGCCTATTTTCCATTTAAATCTTTCTTTTGTGCAAGCAATAAGGATCATAATTTAAACTTTACATATCTATAACTATATGCTTGAGAGCAGATACAAAAACAGATTCCATGGAAAGGTTAAGGAATCTGGTTAAGCCAGATTCTGTGTGCTGAGCTAAATTTATTTGCAGAGTTTCCTGTTGGCTCGGGGCTCTGCAAACTTTTGTGGCTTGAATCAGGCAGGCGGTGGAAAATTCATTCAGAGTTCCTTTGATCATGTGGGGTGCTCGGTCACCCACAACAAATACTATAGGATCTCACTTCAGTGTAGAATCTAAAAACAAAAACCAAAACTGAACCCATCCATAAAGAGATCAGATTAGTAATTGCCAGAGGTAGGACAGGAGAGGAATGGGGAAAAGGCAAAAGAGTGGTCCATAATTGTAATTTATAAGTTTCAATTATAAAAGAACTATAGTAATCCTCCCTTAATTATGGGAGATATGTCCTAGCACCCCTACTTGGAGGCTTTAAACTAGAAATAGTTCTAAACCCTACCTATATTGTGGTTTTTTCCCTATTATATAGTTTAAATTGCAAACTATTATATAGTTTAAATTGCAAGTTCTCTAAGACTTGTACCACTAATACAATGAAAAAATTGTAACAGCAAAGTGTTATAGAATAAATCTTACATAATTTGATTTCTCACTCTCAAAATATCTCAAAAAAGCACATAACACTTCAGACAGCTATTGGCTGCATGTCATTGATACAGTAGAAGAGGCAGTGTGGGTCAGAGCTACTGCAAGCTCTGCTGGGGCAATGTACAGCCCAGTGCATATATAGTCAGTGATGCCAGATTGTATATTGGAAAATTGCTAAAGAAAACAAATCTAAGAAGTTTTTATCACTGGAGCTGAGGAGACAGTACAGGACTAAAGTATATGCTTTGCATGGCCTACCCCCACCTTGTTCCCTGAATATAGATCTAAAGGTTCCGACCCCACATACAGCACCATGAGGTTCCAGCAGCACTGTATCCTCAAGCCCTTGTATTTTACCCACTAGTCCATTGTTTATTGGCTGTGAACTTCCAGGCTGAGATCTTCCCTGAGCTCTCAAAACACTACACTGAAAACTACTTTCAAGAATCATCCTTAGGGGCTAGAACTTAGTACAGTGGGTAGGGAATTTTCCTTGCACACAGCCTACCTGGGTTAAATCCCTAGCATCCCATATAGCCCCCCAAGTACTGCCAGAAGTGATTTTTCAGCCAGGAGTAACCCTTGACCATTGCCAGTTGTAGCCCCACCCCCAATCATCCCCATCACAAGGAAGAAAAATATAGGTTCAGTGTGTTATAATGGATGTAACGAGACATACTGTGGTAATTGCTTCACTATATATAAATATCAAATCCTTAAGTAATCCCCTGAAATTAATATTTTATATAACAATTTTCTCTCAAAAGAGTCTGAATAAACTATATAAATTTTAGTTAATACATAGATAAAGATTGACAAATATATCTTCTAGTGTATTAACAATAGAGAATACTAGGTGTGAAGTATTTCTCTGTACTAACTTCACAAGATTTTGGCAAAAAGCTATTCTAAAATTCTTTTAAAATAATACAAAGAAATGCTATCTGTGGCAGAAACCAGGGTTGCAATTTCTGTCTTTGGCTGGTTAAAAATTCTTTTCTGGGGCCAGAGCAGTGCACAAGCAGTAGGAAGTCTGCCTAGCCTAGGACGGACCGTGGTTCGATTCCCCAGTGTCCCATATGGTCCCTCAAGCCAGAAGCAATTTCTGAGCACATAGCCAGGAGTAACCCCTAAGTGTCACCGGGTGTGACCCCAAAACCAAAAATAATAAAAAATTATTTTCCTTCTTTAAATCCATCAGATTTTATTGTTTTTTTTTAAACTGTTTTAATTTTAGGTCTGTTATTTGTTTTAACTACCAGTTTTCCCATATATAAAGCTGAGAGTGAAAGTGGATAGAGATAGTATGAAATGATGGCTTTAGTAATCATGAAAAAGATGCCTTGGAGGATTAGCTCAGTGGTTTACAACACCTGCCTTTCAAACATAAGTTCATAAGTTCAACCCCCAGTGCCAACACATGTGCTGATTACAATCCTGAAAGAGTCACTGTTGAGGCTGATTCTGCCACTTGTGATCCCATCACCTGAATAAGTTTCTGACTACATCACAGTCAACTGTGTATGAGCCCTATAACTAAGAGGTTATGCTCCTTCAGCCCTATGAGCACCACTAAAAGATATGCAAGCCCCAGCACCAAGGAGGTGCTAGCCCTGCAATCACACTTAGGAACCCCCAATGAGACCTGGAGATCACCACAACTATAAAATGTGTGAGCACCACAGCTACAGTGTGGCCCTCTGCAAGCATTTAGACAACCTCATGTGTAACCTCTGACTGCTAAAAATGAAAAAGCACCTCTGCCAGGAGCATGCATGATCCCTCAGCCATCAAAATAACCACAGCAACAAAGAGAAAGAAAAGAGCAATAATTTTTTAAGTAATCCAACATTGACATTGGTTAACTTTGGGTTCATATCATCATACTCAAATATCTCCTATAATGAGAGTGAACTGACTGGCCTTATCTTTCTGTATAAGTCAAAATAGACCTGCTTCAGGACCCTTCCTTTCTTATTAAACTTACCCAAAGTAATAATAATAAAGCCACACTATAGAAAAGCTACCCATAAACCCTTGCTAAGGCTTATCAAGGTATCCTCAGCTCACCTGTAAGTCACAAAACTTTTTATCTCAGAAGCTGTCAGAAAAGATGAATGGAAAGATCCATCAATTGACATTAAGAAGAAAAAAAAGTCATGCTAAAACTGAGTGACAATACAGAGTTCCTTTATTTATTCTGCCGTGATAAAGCTTCAATATGGATTTATCTTTCATAAAAGACAAGACAGCACACAATTAATCAAACACAGAAATGAAAAGTCATGCTGTCTAGCTTTATTTCATTAGAAAGCTATTTCCAGCATTGTTTATTTTGGTTCTGCTAACACATGCTGAAGTTAATTTGAATAATAAAGGTACGATCTTACTTTAGTTGGACTTGCACCTTTTTACACTGTGGGTGTAGACATAGCAACCAGATTTATCATGTGGTATATGAGTGTGTGTGAGACAGTGTGTGTGTACAAGTGTGTGAGAGAAAGGAACAGGAAGAGAGGCAGGATTATGAATGGGCCAGAAACCTATTAATTAACCCCAAAGATCACACACTAGAAAAACAAAGGGTTATGTACACCAGACCTTTTGCCATTATAGAAGTTTATCATGAAATGGCTAAAAATGCTTACAGGTGGAATGAAGTCTTTTTTCACCTAAAAACTATTCCTATTTTGCTCCCATCATCCAAAAGTTTCCAGGTCAGGAGAATTCCCCTTCTCCTGAGTCTTATGACCTTCTACCACCAAGCTAAAACTTCCTATAGCTCTATTTGCAGCTAAAACTGTAAGCCCCTTGACTTTTTCTCTCCGGGACATAAAGAATCGGAAAAACAAAGACACCATTCCAGTAGCAACAGCCCTGTGGGCAGGACTCAGCTCAGCAGCCCTGGGAAGTGTCTAGTCTTGGGAACATGATGTGTGATTTCATGCTCAGGCTTCTGTGGAACAGTTCTTACTGTATGTCAGCCCCAACTTGTGGTATCAACAGGTATGTAGTATCACTGTGAACCAAGCTACTTAATTTCAGAGAAAGGTGGTGATCAGAATCCATTATAGCCCCCGAGGTATTTCAATGAATTACCCCATCATCCTTCAGTTTTCTTTTCTTTTCTTTTCTTTTTTTTTTTGTTCTGTTTAAGTAAAGTTGGTTTATTTTTCTTGCATCCTAACATATAGGAATGGTTTCAAGCAAATGGATCCTGGAGAAATAGGAGTAGGTCAGAGATTGATGATTCCTCCTGGTCAAGGTAAAGGGGAGAAAAAATGGGGCCAGAGAGATATCACAGTGAGTAGGGCACTTGCCTTAGTCACAGAGGACTCAGTTCAATCCCATATAGTCCCCTGGGCACCACTCAGAGTGATTTTCCTGGGTGCAGAGCTAAGAGTAAGCCCTAAACATGGTTGGATGTGGCTCCCAAAATAAAGCAAACAAAAATGAGAGTAAACATCCAGCCAATATTGAAGGATGAAACTAGGGAAGGGACTGTAGCCCTCTCATTGTTATGATGGAGCTGAAGGAGGGAGTGGAGGGGCATAAACTAATCTAGTAAAGACAAAATTAGTTGACTCAAGATCCATTCCTAGCACCACATTCATCATATACAGTCTCATGAACACCTCTAGGAGTGATCCCTAAACACAGATAGGAGTAAGCCCACTGGGTATGGCCTAAATCCCCCTTCAATCAAAAAAGACTCCAGATAGCCAAACTTCTCAAGGGGCAGTTGGTGGGGGGTGGGAGCAAAATTATTCCAAGTAAGAACCAGTTCCATAAAAGAGGCACCTAAGTTAGTTAAATTTCTGGAATAAGGAGCTTAAATAAAGTAGTGTAACAAACCAGACTTATCAAATTTTCTTTTTTTGTGTGTTTTTGTTTTTGGACTAAACCCAGCAGTGCTCAGGGTTTACTCCTGGCTCTGCACTTATGAATTACCCATGGCAGGCTTTGGGGGCCAAATGGGATGCCACCAATCTAATGTGGGTAGGCTGCATGCAAGGCAAACATTCTACCCATTGTACTATTGCTCCAGCACCAAGCCCTTTATCTCTTACAGTGGCAGACAATAAAAACCAAAGGCCAGTCTCAGACATGAGGCTTACTTTGCCATGTGTCTTCTAATCTACTGTCTCAGAAAGCAGATTCTGAGAGCTGCAAATAGGAGTCGTGTATGTGAGTGTGTGTGTGTGTGTGTGTGTGTGTGTGTGTGTGTGTGTGTGTGTCCCTTGATTGACTGACTGCTGGATGCTGGGTGGAACCTACATACACCTCTGAGTTGTCAGCACTGTCCTGAAATTGCCTCTGCTGAGCAGAATTACCTTGCCCAAAGCCATGCACTCTTACAGGGGGCATTCACCTAATGACTGATGACCCCGAGATCAGGATATCCAACCCTCTCTTCAAATGCAGAACAATTCCACACAGATTGCAATTTTGAATTCTGTGTATTCACTGAAGGCTTGATTTGAAATTGCCGAACTGAGCTGTAAGCAAACTCTCTGGAAAAAGGGGTAAATCCCTAATTTTTAGTATTCACCAATTTCCAGGCATTCCATTTTTAGCATCTACCAATTTCCAAGATCCCACTTGCCGTAGCCCAAACTCTCTCTGTCTCCATTTGCTTCCTCCTTTTCTTATCCATGAGTGGTAATCCTAAAAGCAGACCCTGATTACACTCTAGCTTTCTAATCTCTATCTCAGACTGTGTTTCAAAGAGTAGCCAACTTATATAAATAGTGATACCAGAGACTGATAAACCTCTAGAAGGGGAATAAACTCCCTGATGGGTCACTGCTCAAATCATGACGCGCTTTGTTCAGCATACAAAGTAGTTTGGAATTTATCTTGCAGGCAGTGAGCAGACAGCAAAGGATTTTAAATAAGGTACCAACATGAACTAATACACATTTTAGGAAATATGTTTGGGAAGCAAATATAGAAATGACTAGAGTGGCAAGAGACCTGGAATATTTCAACTAGAAAAATCAAAATAGAGAAGAAAAACCATAATAAATTGGAGAAATCGATGACTATTTAGAAGTGATAGCAGAGAAGGGAGACAGAAAAGTCAAGTTTAAGAATATTACTAGTTTGGGAGAGAGATTCACTCATAGGCGAGAATTTTAGGAGGAGGTTGAATTCCCAATATTTGATACACATTGAGTAGTCCATTGAAGTGGAGATATTTAGAAGGGATATGTATATTAGAAGGTAGAGATATTCAGAAGGGATTACTTAAATTCATACCCTGACTATTCCAGAGTATGTCAATATAAATTCTTACATACACACATGATATCTAGGTAAAATTAAATAAAATATGAGTGCTGGAGAGATAGTTCAACAGGGTGAAGACATACTTTTCATGCAAGCAGTCTGTGGCATCACATGGTTCTCAGAGGTTCACTGGTATAACCCCCGAACACTACTGGGTATAACCCCATACAAAAATTTTTAAATAAGGTGATGAGCATTATCTATTAGGTAATTCCATTAGAATACTACTAAATATTAAAATTCCTATTAGGAAGAGGTATGTTACACATGAAGTAGACCCCCATTGCTTTGAACACTCTTGGCCCCAGAATATAGTGAGAAGAAAATTATTTAGTGGAGGAGGAGGAGAAAGACAGAAGTGAAATAATGAGAGACAGGGGCAAGGGGACTTGGGTACATTGGTGGTATTAAGAAAGGATATAACTAAATATCCAAGCCAAGGAGTCAACAACGGTGAAATAATGAGACCCGAACTTTAACAACCAAACTTTAAAAGGTTCCTGTTATGACAGTAGGCAGGGGTAGAGGGTGGTAATGGTAATGGATGGATTTAGGAACATTGGTGGAGATAGACTGACACTGGTGGTGAGATTGGTGCAAAAGCATTGAAGGCCTAAAACTTAACTATGAATAACTTTGTAAATCACAATTCTTTAAATAAAAAATGTTAATTAAAAAAGCAGAGCCCAAACAACCATTCCAGGTCAGCCACCAAACTGACCACAAACTTTCCAGTGGCAAAGCAAAGCAAAATAGTCCAACACATTTTCCCCTGAGAGCCAAAGTAAGAGTCAAGTCTTGGCTTTAGAGAATTAAGTAAACTGTTCCAGTAGCTGATACCTGAGATGGGAATATTTTCCAGGACTATGTCCAGCAGCTGGTCATAAAGAAAAAGAGACTTTGCTGTGAGGCTTAGGACAAAGATGGCAATGGAAGAGATGGTGTTTGAAGTGACAAATGTGTGACATGAAAAGGAAAGGCCAAGCCTGGACCACAAAAATACTGACTTTTTAGAAAAAGCCTTAAAGACCTGGGAAAGAGAAAAGGAACATTAAGCTCCCCCAAGGTATGACAGCCATATGAATTGCAGATATACTGCTTGGGAGGGCTTTCAAGTGTATTTCATAATTTCATTGTCTGCTTCAATGACAGTAAAAATCTTACTCATGAAAAATACTGATAATAACCTTCAAATGCTGGCCTGGGGGAAAAATCTCTTATCTATCTTTTCAAAGAACAAATAAAGGCCACTGTCAAAACATAACCCAAAATGCAAAAGAATATTAGGTTATGGCAATGATGTCAGGGTTATTATGATATGTCTAAATTAATATAACTTGCAGTTGCAGAATTTTTATGCAAAATGTTAGGAATGATAACTCTTAAGTTTAAAAAAAACTATAACTTGCTATCACTTCAGAAATAACCAAATCTTCATAAAAAATGAAGCAGTTTCTCAGATTCATGTCTTTGGAATATAAAGTTTGTTCAGTATTTTTTTATTTGTCTTGCAAGTAAATTCTCTCTCTATTCTAGCATAAAAACAGAATCATGAGGTTTACCTATGGATTAGCTGATAAGTGAATCAGTTCATCTGTGCTCTGGAGAAATAGGAGACTTGCCTGTGTGGTCTGAAAATCTTTTCAAAAGGGTGTCAGAGGTGTTTCCTCCCTTAAGGTGTTTAAGAAGAGACAGAAGACAAGGAAATACAATGATAATATATCTAGAAATTATAGAGTATCCTTAAATCAAATTATTTCTGATATGTCTACAACTAATAGATATGTCATGAGGAAAAATATACTTTTCTACATCAGATTTTAATAATAAATAGAAACAAGGAGTAGGCTGTGAGTCTGTTATGAGAAAAGAATGAGCAGATATAAGACAAGGAGACACATAAAATTCCATTGAAGAGAGCTGGATGATTAATCATACACTGTAAACAGGTTGGAAAAGCATGATTTATCTCTGTCTCACAATGGAAACCTACGATGCAGAAAATGAGGTTGAAGTGGAAAAAAAAATTCTGACCCTCCCCCAATAAAAACACAGAGTAAGAGATAATTTATGGCTAAATTCATGAAATAAATTTAAATGAAGAAAGGCCAGAAAGATAGTTCAGAGGCTAAGTTTTATGTGTTGCACATAGTCAGCCCAGTTTGACCCCAGGCACTGCATTTGAACCCACTATTTGGTCTGTTTTTGAACATCATGCATAAAAAATCATACATAATTTTTATTATCATATTGAACTTCTTTTATACCATGTTATCTAAATTTATTCACTTGTTTGCATGTGGTTGGAGTTGCTCATTCTTATTACCATCTAGTATTCCACAATTGATCTATACTACTGTAGTAAGGTATGTGTTGATTCTTTTTTCCTATTTTGTTTTTGACAATATGCTGCAATGACACTTAGCACAATAGCTAGGATAGGTGAGTATAACAAAAAGTAAAGCCTGAGTAATGCAGGATGTGGTGCAAAAAAATTGGGGAAAAGATTGAAGTGAAGATCCAAAATTCTTATTTAAGAAAAATCTAAGAGTCTACTGTTAGGTTTTGCTAAGTAAGCTGTTATAACTTCTCCTTAGAAGATAATATTTGGGGCAGGAGAGATAGCATGGAGGTAAGGCATTTGCCTTTGATGCAGAAGGACGGTGGTTCGATCCGGCATCCCATATGGTCCCTCATGCCTGCCAGAGGCGATTTTCTAAGCATGGAGCCAGGAGTAACTAACCCCTGAGCACTGCCAGCTGTATCCCAAAAAACCAACAACAACAACAAAAAAGAAGATAATATTTATCTCTAGTCCGAGACAAATCACTGATCTAGATTTGACCCACTGCATTTCATAATAAGATTTTTTGCTTTACTGGTGATAAACAAGATTTTATAGAGACAACAGTAGCAGGAAATAGGAGCCACTTAGATCTTAATTTGTGGTTGATGCAAAGGAAAGTTTTAGAAATCCCAGAGAAATGGTTGCATTCAATGAGTAATTACAGAATTCAAATAAAGACTTTTTAAAAACCAGATTGCTACTTACTACAAATAATATTAATAATCAAGGTAGGAAATCATTTACTAGGCATCAGTTAGGTAGAAAGGATGTATTCCTTTCCTACAAATGAAGATACAGGCATTGAGGGCATCCATCTGAGAATAAGATGAATATACAGCTCAGCCTTCTAGTATCCTAATAAAAAGAACAGAGAATGAATAATATTCTTACAGAAAAGCCTTTCATTTAACAGCATAAGTATATCCATTCCTTCTATTCTCACATCTCAAGTTGCAGCCCCAAACTTTCTGAAAGATGTTATTAAACTACTCCAATTTCATTATGGTTTGCTAACGTAGAGCTTTAAGAATTAAACCTAGAGAACTTCAAGAAGGTATTTAATTTCCTTTTTTAAAAAATTGAGGGATAGAGTTATGTCTTTTTAATTTCATTTTGGATCTTTTAATTAAAATTTTATTGAAGACTATGTACATAAAACACACATAAAATGTACTGCTTGGTTAATCTTCTCAAGAAAAATACACGTAGGTAGCAAATTTTCAGATAAAAAATAGAACATTAGCAGGCCCATAGAAGTCCTCTACAGCCTATTCTCTATTACTAGCTTTATATCAAATGTGATCATTATGCTAACTTCAAACTCAATGAATTTATTTGGTCTGTTTTGAACATCATGCACAAGGAATCACACATAATTGATATTATCATCTTGAGCTTCTTTTATATCATATTATCTGAATTTATTCACTTGTTTGCATGTGATTGGAGTTCTTCATTCTTGTTACCATCTCGTATTTTACAATTGATCTATACTACTCTAGTAAGGTCTGTGTTAATTCTTTTTTTCTATTCTGTTTTCAACAATATTCTGCAATGATACTTAGTACAATAGCTAGGATAGGTGTCCAACAACAGCTAAGTGGATAATGGAGGTTTGATGAATAATGAAATGCTATGCAACCTTAAGTAATATTGAGTTCATGCAATTCACTGCATGGAAATTGGATGAGTCTGGAGGATATAATGTGGAGTAAGTCAGAAGAAGTCAAATTCTGAATGATCACATTTATCTGTAGTACATAGAATAACATGGCAAAAGAGCACAAGATATCAAGATGGGGCAAACTCTTGGTCCTAGTTTACTTAAATAAAAGTTGCTTTAAAGCAGAGAAAGGATAGATACAAATTATATTGGGTATGGAAAAGGAAATGAGTACATATATATTCATTATAAAAGAATATTATGAACAACATAGAACAGACATGTTTCTAGGAAAGTGTTAACTTACCCAGACCAAAATGGGCTCAGAAATATCTCATTGGCTAAAAGTGCCTGCCCTTACAAAGAAATAAGGCTGTGAATTTATTCTCTAGAGCTACTAGAATCAGTCTGAAGCTACCTGGGCCCCCAGTACTGCAACATCAAGTGCAATGTTCAGATAGCCTTACTCTGATGTATCCAACCACTGCAACTATAGCATGTGGTCCCCAGAAAGCACCACCTCTAAAAATATATGCAATAACAATAGCACTTTGTATCTGTCGTTATTGTGTTGAGTGGAGATCAGATAGGCTACAAATAAAGACTCAACACATAAGATGATGCAATTATTATCAAGTGCATAGTTAAACTGTTCATAATATACTCACTTAAAGAGAACAATCTTCTGTAGAAAGGGTATTGCCACAAGAGTTAAGCATCAGCTGGACACAAAACATAATGCCTGAGTCACTTATAAAGGCAACTACTTATAGATTATTATTTGAGGTCATGGCAGTATGGATGAAGAGTACTTTGTTTCATAGCAGGAACTCAGTCTCAACAAATTTTTGAGACCAAAGGTCAAATGACTGGGGTAAACTTGTAATGTATGAGACTTGAGAAAAACTAATGTTTTCTTTACTTGATATGGAACCAAGAGTTGTTGTTTTTATTTTTTACTTTTTTAATTTACTTTATTTATATCACATAGTTGGCATAGTTGATCATAATACATTTATTTCCAGGTGAGAGCAAAATTATTAAAAAATAAAGAATAGAAGGGTGGAGAAAACCCACATCTCTTAGGCCAATATTTACTGTGCCTGTGCAGGAGGGAAAAAAAAGACAAAAAGCACAAAACTTTTTTTTTATTTTTTATTTTATTTTATTTACCTATCTACTTTTTGTCGATTTCTTTGTTTTGGTGTGGTTATTGAAGTTGTTGTCTCCATTTATATTTATTTTTTTCTTCTTTTCTTTTCTTTCTTTATGTGCTCTGCCATGTTTTATATCTCAAGACCATGGCTTTTTTGTGGTGCTTATCTTTATTGTTGGAGTGCTCACTGTATATTTTATTTTACACTTCTTTTTGTACTGTTAGGGTGTTTCACCTTCCTTTTCCCCTTCGTCTCTCAACTCGATAATGAGAGCCTCTAGAAGGATTCCGCCCATTTTCGGCGTATTTAATTTTTTCCCCAGTTTATTACTTTTCTCTTCCTCAAACAAAACCACATAACTTGAACTATCTAGTCCTGCCTCCCAGTTAGAGGGGGAAATAAGGGAGATACCAAGACCAAACAGGTGTAAGACTACTAAGTAGTAAGCTAGGTACAGAGGGGACCACATATTCTGGCAGCCCTGGGAGTGAGGGAGGAGGATATGGGAGGTAGGATGGGAATGGAAGTGTAGGGAAGACAAATCGGTGATGGGAATTCCCCTGATTTTATGTAATTATGCACCTAAAATATTATTGTCAACAATATGTAAGCCACTATGATCAAAATAAAAATTATATCAAAAATGATAAAGAATTTGTTAAATTTCAAAAAAAAAAATAAAGAATAGAAAGAAAAAAAGGAAGAAGAGAAGGAAAGGAAAAAAGAAGTATAGTAACAAGCATATTTGTGAAAATTATTATATCTCTAATGAGGTCATTAAGTCATTCTCAGGTTTAGTAAGTTCTTGTTGCTGGCTGACCATTATGTTATTTTATTTATTTTTGAAAATTAAGTGACTTAAGCTAGACATTAGCATCTGTTGATGTGTTCCTTTGGAGATGGTAATATTAAACAAGAATGAAGTTGTCATGCTGCTACAAATGTGATTGTGAGATCCAGAAACTTCAAGCACTACAGCTTTTATAGAGTGTGTTTTAGGCTGCCAAGTCTCCTGAAAGTATGAGAAGATTGGGTTGTGGGAAGGCATCTGCACTCACTCCAAAAAAAAAAAAATCCTGGTGATATTACCTCAAATAATGGTGTGCCTGGAGTTTGGTCAGATTGGTGTCTCTCTTGAGAGTCATAGAAGAGTGGTGAAGTAGGGCCATAGGCAAAGTGGCTATTATGAGTGATAGATGCATCAGGCATGGCTTTGGCAGAGATGGGGCTTGCTCCATCCTCTCTTTCCTATATTGCCAGTCTACAACTGCCTGGCTGGTCTTCCCATGATTTTTTGCGGCTTGGTTTATATCTCTCTCAAGAACAGAGTAAGTCTAAAGAGCTAGCCTGTTGCAGACATGGTGACAAGAGTTCTTTTCTTTCAATGTTATTCAAACCACTGCATCAACTATAAAATTTATCATCCTACAAATATTTTAGTACTGCTATGTGCCAGGCACAATTTTAGGCACCAATGGACTGTCTCCCAGAGTCCTTATATAGTAGAATGGCAACATCTTCAAAAGCCTAACAAGAAAAATGCACTTGAAAAAAAAAGATTGTCCTTTGTTTGGCTCATGTTTTAAATTTTAATGTTTCTTATTTGTAATGCTGATTCATATGATTTAATATAGTTAATTTAATGACGTGAATAGTGAAGGGAACATGGTTAATTTTTTGCCTCATAGGTAATACTTGGGATTGAGGCAAAATCAAATATTAAAATATTGTGTGTTTCATAATAGTAGCAAAGAGTTAGTAAAGCAACAAGGGAACTTGTCTTGCACTTGGCTGATTCTGATTTGATCCCTTGCTATGTTCCCCCAGCACCACCAGTAATGTTTTCTGAGCACAGAGGAAGAGGAAGAGGAAGCCTTGAGCATCACAGGATGTGGCCCAAAATAGAATATCTCAGATACTGTTCAGGCTTGTCAGTGCTAAAATTTTAATTTTAAAAGTATATTTAAAATTCACCAGGCTTAAAGAATTAAACATGAGACCTGAGAGATAGCATGGAGGTAAGATATTTGCCTTGAATGCAGAGGGACTGTGGTTCGAATCTTGGCATCCCATATGGTCCCCTGAGCCTGCCAGGAGTGATTTCTGAACATAGAGTCAGGAGTAATCACTGAGTGCTGCCGGGTGTGACCCAAAAACAAACAAACAAAAACAAAAAAAATTAAACACATCACAGGAGTGCTTAATTAATATTCAGAACAAGTATAGAAATGAAAAGTTGCAAAAATATAAATATAAGTCTACTAAAGTGAAGAAGAAAATAACTCCCTATTGTTTGTTTTTAATAAAAATATAATTTATTACTTTTTAGTATTATATTGCATTCCAAAAATATTCTATTAAATTGTGATTGAAAGGTTTTTTGATATGTACTTTTCATGAAACTGAGTAGAACATTTACGTCAACATTGTCTTTAAGTTACTAAGATTAAAATGTAAAGAACTGAGCCAGTGAGATAGCATGGAGGTAGAGTGTTTGCTTTGCATGCAGAAGGATGGTGGTTCGAATCCCGACATCCCATATAATCCCCAAGCCTGCCAGGAGTTACCCCTGAGCGCTGCTGGGTGTGATCCAAACCCCCACCCCCAAATGTAAAGAACTAAAAGGCATAATATAAGGCCTAGAGAAATAATACAGGAACATGTCATTTGCCTTGACATAACTAACATGTTGATCCTCAGTATCATTAAGATCCCTGGAGCACTGCCAAGAGTGGTCCTTGAGCATAGAGTCAAGGGTAAATCCACAGCACAGTTGTGTGTGACTTCATCTCCTCCTCCAAAAAGGAGTAATATAATTTAAAAAGACATATGCATACTTATGCTCATTGCAGCTTATTATAATAGCCAAGATATGGAAACCATGCAAATGTTCAACAACAGATGAATGAATATGGAAGCTATAGCATATAGAGCACAATAGAGTCATAAGAAAAAGATGAAATCTTGCAGTTTGCTGCAGTTGAGATGGAACTGAAAGGCATCATAGTAAGAGAAATAAGTCAGAGGGAGAAAAAGTAAATGCCAGATGATTTCACTCATTGTGTAATGTAGAGAAACAAAACAAAGGAAAAGGCAATATTGAACAATGACAAATCCATGGCTTTGGATTATAAAACTGAGATTACCTAAAGGAGGGAAAGTGAGTATAGGAATAAAGGGCAGACTAGAAGAACATTGCTGTAGAGTATTGGGCACTTTATGGTGAGAAAGTATAGTAACTAGATTTACATCAAAGCTTTAAACATTAACAGTATTATTAATTCGTTATCTAAACCTCATGATTGAACCTGACCAGGTTCAATCCTTGGCACCACATAGACCCCAAAGTCTCCTTAGCAGGTACAACCTGAGTACCATACATGTGACTCAGGTAATCCCTGAAACCACGGATCATAGCAGAATTATATCTTTGGGCCCCTGCACCAAATGGCAGGCTCAGTTGACCAAGAATTACCAGAGGGACGCTGGGCCTTTTGAGCACAATTTGGGGAGCCTCCAAAAAATCAAAAATATAAAGAAAATAAGAATAGACCTGTACAGAGGTCATCAAAGTAAATGCTGAAGCATTAGCTCAGAGCAGTTCTGAAGTTTTAACTGACAGCATTACCACTGACCTCATGATCCAGTTCAAAGAGCCATTACTAAAAGCCCAGAGGGCCTTCCTGATTTAGAGCATATCATTCATGCTAATAATATTTATTAGCTCTTCTTAGGTTTCAATATCAACCATATCTCTGCAGCTATAATTAAGATGATAGAATGATCTATTTTTTATATTTGGTACCATTAGACTTATTTTGTTTTCTTTCTATAAGAAAGGAAGAAAATTATTTGGATATGAATTATCTTTAACAACACTTAAAAGTGCCATCCTGAATTGAATCTAGAAGGAATGTCAAATATTTCCTTCCTCCCAGGATGGCTTTTATAAAACCAGATAATGTAAATTAAGCCCTGAGTACAGTGTCTGGCATATAAGCTTTTTCATTTTGTTTTCATTTCTACCACCCATCGCAGAAACAATGTTAATTCTTTATTTCATACAGTAAAAACAGAGTCAATGTATGATCTTCTTTGATATTGTCTATTTGTATTTATTTATATTGTCCTTTTTATTCTCTTTCATATTAACTGTATCATATGTACAGTTTTGTAAACAATGAAAAGACAAAGAACCAGGCTTCAAGAAGAATTCTAACTTTATACTGAAAAACTGGTCTCTTTCAAATGCCTACTTTTGCAGAGAAGATGAACCAGGAACATTCCCTGATTATATCCCATGTAGGGTTGGTTGATCATTAGGTCCCTTTTATGCACTTTCTCAACACAGGACTACGTGGGCAGACACTAACATCTTTGCTTGGGATGCAGACAGACACACCCTTGTTTGCCTGTACAGTGAAAGTGCTCTTTAATCACTTTCCTCATGGACTCAGTCTCTGGGCCCTATTTCTCCCTTATTAGATAAGAAGGTGGTGCTCGGCTGGCTAGGCCCTATTAGGAAATGAACTCTCCCTGAAAAAACAGTAAGGGCTCGGAGGGCACCATGCGGGCTGCCGAGATTCCAGCGTGGCATCTGTCAACGGGGTGGAGATCCATGTGGACTCGATGTTGCCTGTGCCTCCCATTGTGTTCGGAGCAATCCAAAGGACTCAGACTTCAGTTTGCCCCCAGGGTCTGCTTCTGAGCCTGCTGGGAATTGGCTTGTGACACTCCAGGATGCCTTGGTCAGTAACACTGGGCTAACGCGGGCATCCCCATCCTCTGGCGGGACCATCGCATGTACAGTGTCATGGGCCTGTCTCAGATGTCTTTCCCCACCTATGACCTCACTCTGAGAATGGAGTCTGAGTGCAAGGCCTGGGAACTCATCTTGTCCATGCCTGTGGCTTTCATAATGCCTTCTGCTTCTCTTTCAGGTAGTCACCTGCCGCCCCTCTACCTGGATGCCCATGTGTTTGCTAGTCAGCCCCGGCTGGTGCCCCCCACCCCTCACAATACCCCAGCAGCAGAGCTACCAACAGGCTGCACAACGGAGCCCCCATCCCCCTGCACACTTTGATGCAGGCACAAGTCCAGCTGGGCCTGAGGGGCGGGCTCCCTGTCTTCCAGTCACTGGAGATCTTTAGATCTTTACAGTCCTTTCTTACAGGTCCCAGGTGTACATGCAACTTAGCTTGTCACCACCCAGCACCATGATACTTTCTTGGGGCATCTACATGAAGACCCCTTACTCGGCATTCTCAGGCATGCAGCTTCTGGAGATGGTGAAGCCACAGTAGGGCTCGTGCTATCAGCCCCTGAGCGGGAACCAAGCTCTGGTACACGAGGGCCAACTTGGGTAGGCTGCGGAGCTGAGTGCCTCCCAGATGCTGAACTCCCTGCTCCCACATCAGCTGATCATGCCTGGCCAGGCTCCCAGCTGCCTCTGCCTCATTCTGCCTCATTCTGGCTTCTGGCCAGTAGCTCCTGATCCTGCCACCATGTCAATGTCCATCCAGCTACCATATGGGCAGAGCCTATATGTAGGATCCCCCAAAGAATCCGGCCACCTGGTTCCCAGCTTTCATTCCTGAACACCAGCAGAACCCTCCCAGATGGAGATGAAGGGCTTCCTTTGTGCCGACAGTAACTATAATGTCCCTCCAGAAAGTTTGGGGCCCTCATCACAGGCCTACAGGCCTAGCTCTACTAGCCCCTGGACCCACAGTTAACATGGGTTTTGTTCAGGGACCCCACAGTCAACAGGCAAAGCCCCAGTGGACAAAGAGCCCAGCCTGGGAGCCATGAAACAGCCCAAGGCAGCCTCTGCCACCTCCCAGATGAAGCCAACTGGCACCTTCAAGCCTCCAGCTGGTGAAAGAGCAAGGCCTGAGGAGCAGCCCCTACTCAAAGCTCGCAGAGCCTGCTCTGTCGACTCCCAAGCACCCGCTGTCCAGACAGTTTGCCCCATGGATCCATGGCATTGACCTGCTTGCTTCAACATCAAACACACACCAGCTATCTGTCCTCTCCTCCCAGTAACTGGGCTGTGCAGCTCCTGGGGCCTGCTCAGTGACTGCATCTATAGCTTCCTGCCAGCCTGCTCACCAGACCCAGGCACGGTGCCCATAAGGTGGGAGGCTTTTTGTTTGAAAAAGCAGCTAAGGATTTTACCAGGATAAAGGAGAGGAAAACACAAGCTGCTTGAGAATAGCTGAACTTTTGTACATCTCATTCATCTTGTCCTTTCCTCAGCTCTGCAGCTGTGATCCCTTCAGAGGGGACATACCACTCCCCGTGGATAGAGCTGGGGCCCAGGGAGGCTTCCAGACTGGGGTTGGCCAATGTGATGACGCCCCCATCAAGTCTGTCCTGGATGACCCTGAGATCTTGGCTTGTACTACAGGGGGTTGCAAGGCTCACCCTTTGCTGTGAAGCCATAGGAGCCCTGCCCTCTCCTTCCTTCTCCCTGGCCTGTCCCTCTACTTCTTAGGCAGCCCATCACTAGGAACTGGGGTCCTTTCGTACCCACAGGCTGATGGGGTTTCTTCTGCCCCCCCCCCCCCCGTCCCGTTCTCCAGCTCCCGTCCAGATGCCAGCTTGTTGGGGCCAAGGGGCCTGGGTGACCACTTAGGGGTGACCCCTCTTTTTCCCTTCCCCCCTGCTCCCCTCCCCGGAGGTGGTGGGTTCAGGTCTGTCTGGGGCTGCCATGAGGAGTTCCATGGGGCCATCTCCAGGCTGGGGCTGTGCTTGCTTTTTAGAAGAGAAATAAAGGGAGGGCACCCGGGCCTGGACAGGGCAGTTTTAGACTCTAAACTTTCTGGAGTGCCAGACCTTCTGGGGGCTGCACCAACATCCCTAACCTAGGAGGAAGTATTTTCCTGCTGTCCTGGACAGAGGCTTCTCTCCCTCTTCTATCCATACCCCCACCCATCCTGGGGCCTCTCTTCACACCCACTTTTATTTTTTGCCCCCTCACGCATTGTTCTGAGGTCCCTTCTGAGTGCTCCCTCCTGTTGTCTCCCCGCTCCATCCTGGAGCTCAGTGTCAGCAACCCCAGGCTCCCTTCAGATGGGCCTGAACTGGAATTCCTTTCTGAAAACTAGAAGATGAGAGTCCCCTTCTCTACCCCCTCCCCTATGTCTTCTTCCTCTCCCTCCCAATAAAAACAGAAAACAATAGAATTAAAAAGAAGAAGGTGGTGCACCCAGAAAGACAGTACTGTATGTAGGGTACATGTCTTCCCTGAGGCCTGTCCAGGTTCAATCCCCAACACCCCATACGGCTTTCTCAACACACAAGGAGTGATCCATGAGTGCAGAGCCCAGAGTATGTCCTAAACACAGATGGGTGTGGCTCGAAAACAAACAAACAAAAAACAAAAATTTGAGTGGTATCTGTAACTGGCTTCTAACAACATTTCTCTGACTTTGCTACATTTAATAGGGATGTCCCAGTGCATTCCTATAAATAGGAAATGGAAAGAGCCCATGAGAGAGAGGACCCCATCTGGCCTTATCTTCAAATCAGGGCTGCAATCAGCAGCTGATTCTTTCCCGGCTTCCCTGCATAACTTATTTATGGCTCTGAAACCCAGCAGCAGCAGTAATGTCTTTCACAGCCCTCTCTAAACCTTTTCACTCCTAAATAGGATCTCTCTGGGATTTCTTTCAAACTGGTTTCGGAATATACGATTTTTTATTCAATTGAAGCTGAAGAGTTCTAAAGTCAATTGTTGCTCTTATTAGACGCTTAGCATTTAAGTGATTGATATCCTCAAAGTAATCATATTAGATTCTTAACAGATAAGCAGCTTTGAACTGAGTAGAGGCTAATTTGTGTCCCTGAGTGCCAAGCAAAATGAGTGCAGTCAGAGGGGACCTGTTATAGAGGGTAAGTTACTGCTTCTGTGTCCAAGAGAAATGTGTATCATTTATTTGACTTGCTTTGCTTTGGTCCTTCACATAAAAGAGATAGTACAGTGGGTAAGGCATTTGGCTGGCATGAAGCTAACCTGGTTTAATCGCAGGTACATTATATGTTTCCCCAAACCCCACCAGGAGCCCCTAACAGAGCCAGGTGTAAGCACTCAGCACCACCAAGCATGGCCCGCAAAACCTAGAAAGAAAAAGAAACAAAGAAAAAAAGAGGGAACACTAGCAATAAAAGACATATAATATTGCTTGGCTTATCTTCTATGTACTTTTTAAATTCAAAATTGACTTAATTGTAAATAAGTTTACTCTTTGAGCATGCAATAAAAGAAACATTATATGTTCCAAAACTGAGTGGGAAGGGGACTAACGTAAACTACTAAGAAACAGAACTGTGCTGCACTAAGAGATATTCAGGCATAGTTTGAAGGGTATTTAGCTTTTATTTAAATGTTGACTTTAAAGCCAATCTCTATAATTATATACAATTTTTCTGAAATAGAGTTTAACTTATAAATTTATCATACCTACAGATTATAAAGCGGCTTCTATTGTTATTTTAAATTTAGAGGTTTTAGGGTAATTGCCCTTGAGATAAATAAAACCAATAAGCCCCCAAAAGAATGATAATTTGACTTCGTAATATCTTTATCAATCTCCATAAATTCCTAAGAAATTTGGGCAGTGTTTGGACCCAGTGTATAAAAGAGATAATATGTATTCTCAGGTTTTTAGAAGCAAGTTTAAAATGTGTTGCAAGTGATGCAATGATCTTCACATTTAATAACAAACAAATTAAGTAAAAAAACAAAATCTCAGGATGTTTCCACACATCCATCAAAGTAAAGAACACTTAATTCCTCAAAGCAGATTATGAACGTTGAGATATTTAATCCCTTTACTAATTTATAGGCAGTATTATTTCCATCTTCACTTTCTAGATAAAAAAAAGGCTCAGTGACGGAGCATATGCTTTGCCTGCAGGAGGCCTGAGTTCAATCTCTGGTCCCTGAACACCACTGGGAACAATCCTTCAAAAAGAGACCAACCAGGTATGATCAAAAAAAAAACCAAAAACCAAAAAACAAAAACAACCTCCATTGACTCCAAAAGAAGTCAGACAGAGGTATAATCTTTCTCACTTTCTCACGTGACAAATCTGGCTTCGAACCTGACTAGGGGCTATAAACTGGAGTGTCTTTGAGGGTTGGATCACATTACTTCTATGAAGTGTGCTGAATTTTGACATGTCTGTCTTTATCTCTTTCTTGTGAGCAGTGGAACCAGTATGGTACAGTGATCAAATGTACATAATTTGGTGTCTAAGTGATTCATCTTTTAATTCTGGTTCCATCACTTAGAGGAGAAGTGGGAAGGGACAATTTGATTGTCTTGCATGCTGCCTCTATCTCAACCCCTGACTGGTAATGAAAATGAGGTCTAAAGAAATATGATATTTAAAATAGAAATCATATTCTGTATCCAAACACTGAGTTGTTTTGCCACTTTCTGAGTCAGCTTGCTGTAGTCAAATCATCATGCATTCAGAAAGCTTCTTGTACATCAGCTGTTTCTGATGCACTAAGTGGTGGTGGGTTGCTTTCTTATAAAAAACATAATCTAAGTATACATGAAAAAGAGAGTATAAATTATGAAGATTAGTGTGTTAACATTTTGATGTAACACTAAATTAAGATAAATTCTTTCTATTATCTCCAATTTGGTGCATAGCCTTTATTATTACCTAATACATAATCATTATATCCATTTTACTGCTAAGTGACTAGTTTTCTTTTAAAAAGATACTACTGGGAGTTGGAGAAATAATGTAGAGGATAGGGCACTTGCCTTGCATATGAACTACTGGGTTTGATATCTGGCATCATATAGGGTTCCCCCAAGCCACCCTGAGCATCATACAACACTCTCTCTCCCCCCCAAAATTCTCTAGCATTTTTAAAGTACTGACATTATGCTAAACTTTATTTAAATAATCTCCTTCAGTTTCTAGTCAAATTGTTAGGTATCTTTTGATAGGGGCCTCCCAAATAGTGCTTAATGGACCATGGGTCTCTTCTGGTGAAATTCAGCCAACAAGGCTCATTTCCAGTGCCCAAGGATGCAGTGGTGCTGAAGCCCTGTGGCACCAGGGACCACTATTGTGGTAATGGGCATCCAGGGGCACACCAGAAAATACTCACTGGATCTTGTGGTGCCAGTGATCAAATCAGCACACCCGTAACTCCTGGACCATTAGGTATCTTTATTTAGTTTGATGATGAAAAATCGTGGCGTTGAGAAATCATCAATAATTAGCTCCAGTACCTCCTGTCCTAAAGTGTTGGAAACTGTGAAAACAGTTATTGTGATGCACCTTCTACCAAAGTCATCTGTTGCATTCTATAAAATGAAGGCCAGGATGTTTTTAGTGCTACATTATGGCTTAATAGGTTAGTATTTATCTATTATCTAAGCACATATTATTGCAAAGTTTGCATAGTTGTTGGCCCACTAAGTACCCAGAAACCCAATGACCTCTAATCTGGTAGCTACATACTTTTATTCTCCCGCAAATATCTTTCAGCTGAAAAAAGCAAGAGGCTTATTTATGGCTCTCAAATACTATTATGTAGAAAATCAGCTGACACAGTTCTTCAAATATGGATGACAGATTAGCCTTGATTAACTCAACCTCTGACTCTGAGTTATTTCACAGTAGCAAGGGCAAAGATTATTGGCTACGTTAATCACATTTGGATGAAACATCAAGTTTTATAGAAACCGTCCCCAGATTGTCGTTTTGTTTCTGGCACATGAATACAACTAATTCATCAGCAGAATGAGCAAGCCACACTTGCAGCAGAGCCAGGCTTCCTTTGATGAAACAGAGTCACACAAGCTGTTCGCTATAATCAGAGGAAGCTTTGTATTAGTCTATGTGATCCGTGTTTTCCTCTTGAATTCAGTTGCCACCAACAAGTATGGGATTATAATAGATATTTAACACAACAGGAAACCTCGCTATAGGACATCTGTTCCAGGTTATTCCTCATTTATCTTTCAAATATGCTTTTTCTAAATTACCTAAATAGCTTTTACATACATCAACACATTTACATACCATGCTGAATGAATTTCTTCATTGTGTGACAAATCGGAACTATGCTTGAGAGAAGAAAGTGCAATGAGTCAGTCTACAGTAGAAATGGAAACCAAAGCAACTGATCTTAATATCTGTGGTTCCTACTTCTCATCAGCTCAGGCACATGCACAAATGGGTCAGATCTGGTTGCCATTTGGATAGACAGCCAGTAGAAATTATCTGCCAGCACCGAGCTGTTAAGAGACCAGAGCGTGTCAACATGTATGTAGCCCTAAACCACATTCACTAGAAAATATCTTTAATAGCTAGGTAATTTTTATGAAGCATATATGGGACATAATTCTCTCAGCGAACTGAGATTCTTGGTATAAGTGCAGAAAGGTCTTCATTTGGAGTAATATTTCTCAGCCCTAAGGATGTATGACAGGTTTACATGAACAAGGGTTGACTCTGTTGTTCATTGGTGTTCTGGGAGAGAGTTGGGACAGAATGGAACCTTCCAAATTATAGGATGGAAAGAAGTTAACCTAGGTATTTAACCCCATTCAAAAGTAAAATTAATAATCACCTGATCTTGAGTGTGAGACTTGAATGAATATATCTTATAACAAGTTAAAAAATATTACAAGACAATAGAAAAGTCACAAAATTTTTACTGATAAGCTACAAACAGGATACATAAGCTACTGCTCAATTATGACTTTTTAAAAAAATCTTCCCAATATGACTGATTTCTCAGTTCCTTTGGGACTTATTCCAGAAAGCTTTTTGTTTTCTGATCGGCATAGAGAAATCAATTTAAAATGACAAACTGGCACTTTAAATACCAACAACTTCAAATTGAACTAAAATCATTTCCTGTTCCTAAAAGCATACAAATGCATTATTTTTGTGTTCTCTTGTCTATGGAAGGGCAAAGAAATAAAATTTTATAATGAAATAAAAAATTTTCTGTTTAATTTAAAACTAATCTATTTGAATTATATTTAAGCAGAAATTTAAATTTCTTTATCTTGTCAAGAGCCAAGAGATGAGAAAAGCGAAGATTTGTTGCATTTTCATTTAGCATTTGAGCTGTATAAAAAGATTTCTTTCTTACATCGGGTAAACTCACAGAAATAAAGCTCTTATCGTTTATACCCTTTAGATGTGACAGGTCTTCCTTCCGGGACTTCATGCCATGTATACTTTTTAATTAATCAAGTGAGAGAGTTTTTGTCAAAATATACTGATCTGATGGGTGTTGGGTGAATAGTTTGTTTCATTTCGGGGGTGGCCTTTGCATCCTATTCAGTGTTTCCTTTGAGGTGCAGAAGCTTCTCAGCTTAAGGTTTATCTTTGCTTCCACTTGTCTGGACAGTGGTGTTTCCTTCTTGAAGATGCTTTTAGTCTCAATGTCATGGAGTGTTTTACTATGTGTTTTTCTATATACCTTATGGTTTTTGGGTCAAACCCAACTACAAACATTTTTGTAACATGGTGCTTAAATAAAGATACTATTTAAAGAAAAGGTGCTTTAGTAGCTATTGGTTTCCCAGGAATTTATCTATTTCATCTAAGTTGTTAAATTGGGATAGGGAGATTCTCAAACAGTGCTCAAATGAACTAGGAATGCTTGGTCAATTGTGTGGCAATTTACCAGAATGAAATCAGATTAGCACTTCAAACATATATATATGTAATGTCTTCCTGGAGCCAGCTATAGAGTCACACTCAAGAAGTCTGCCTATGGCGAGCTTTAGTTCTATACTCTGCTCCATGCTAAGGAAGCCCAAACCAGCTAAAGAAGAGACACTGATCGGTCACTGAAATAATCTAGGAGTTGCATGCAGCTGATTCCAGTTTGACCTCTAGCACCACATCTGGTCTCCGAGTACACAGGAACAACAGTAAGTCCTGAGCACTTCCAGGTGTGACCCAGAACACCATCTATCATTTCCCAAAGAGGAAAAAAAATATCATTCTGCATGAAGTAATGGAGTAAATGAAGGAAAGAGACTCCTGTGTTCTTATAAGACACTTTCAAAACTGCCTACTGTAAGGAGAGAAATGGGCTTTATAAGCAAAATGCTCAGGAGGCTATTCTGGCAATACTTGGCTAACAGAACCAGATGATTCAAGTTTAAGTTGCAGTATGATGTTGGTAGGGCCTCCAGGGCTACACCTAGCAGTTCTTTTAGTGTTTTGTGGTGCTGGAGGTCATGCTTGGCACTTTTCACCCTTTAAGCTACTTCCCCAGGCCAATTTTTTATGGAGGAAGGAGGCCAATAAATAAGAGAAATTGGATATTCCATTTACAAGGCTTTTAAGCACCTTTAAGTGGCACTCTACTTTTTAAGGCCAGTGAGAACAAAAGTGACAAAATGCAATACATAATACTGCAATTTCCCAAGCATGCATCGCAGGTTTTTCATTTTGCTAGTAGTGTGCACATGCACACAAAGTATATAATGAGAATCCTATTCTGAAGAGTATCATGCATTCTTCTTGGTATATAAAGGTATATTTTGGCAATCAGTAAACATAATTTTTTTTCATATCTATTTTACTCTGAAAAGTATTGTGAATATCTTCAAAGACAAAACTATTTCCTGCAAAATACAGATATATGAAGTATCCGAATTAACAAAGTAACTGTACCAAATTTCTCTGTTAAATGCTGGAAATAAAGTAACTAGAAAAAAGATGTTGACTATATTAAAATATAGAAAATATTAAGGCAAGATTCTTATTTATTTATAACTAGAGAGAGAAGAGAGAGGAGGAGAGATATAAAAATATAGTCCAATAAGGGAGATAAGATGAGAAACATATCTCTAGGAACTTAAAAAATTTTGTTAGGAACATTTGAAACACACTAAAAGGAAGGAAATGATGCAATGAGCCCCTATGTGTAATAAAATTTGGACAGTTTTCCCCAAATTCTCATTTTTGTCATTCATAAACAGAAAAAAAAGGATATTTTAATTAAGCTGTCAGAAGGACCTCACCCACCTAAATTCCAGCCCTATTCTAATAAACTGTTAACAATGCCACTAGCATCCTCCTAATAAATCCTATAAATAATAAATCATTGTTTCTTGAATGACATTTCCTTACATCTTGAATATTTACTGCCTCAGATCTCCAAAGCCAGATGCACTGATTTTTGTTTGTTTGTTTGTATTTTTGGTCAGTCAAGATGTTAGGCCAATGTTTTCTAACTATTATTTTAAGTGTTAAAGTCTCCTCTATTGAAAATACCCTACTTGGTGAAGAGGCATAAAATTTAAATCTATATGGGGGAGAAAAGGAAACCTCTAAATTAAAGTCTGAGATGCCTATATTTCAAGCTCTGTAAATTAAAGTTCTCTTTCCATCCTTCTTTGAATTCTCTTTTAGTTAATGCCATAGCTAAAAGTGAAATAATAGGTTATTGACAAAAAGCAAAATAAAGGAAACAATAACAGAATGCAATACTTTGAAGAGTAAATTAAATTAGTGAACTCAAAAATAGGAATAAGAAACCAGGATATATAATAGATAGAAAAAATTTAATGAAGTAAATGTAAGAGATGTATGGGACAGCATTAATACAAACAGCATTCACATCTTAGAGATTCTAGAAGGAGAGGAGAGAAATGTTACTGGTTGAAAAAATTATTGCAGAGAATTTTCTCACCCAAAGTAAGGAAATATATAGTCTTATTCCAGAAAGTAATAAATATCTCAAACAAAATAAACCCATATAAATACCAAGATATATTGCAAATAAAATGATTAGAACAAAGTTAGATGTAGAGACCTAAAAGTAAAAAGAGAACAGCAAAATTTCAAATATAATATTAACTAAAAGTTTGTAGATTAGAATGGATTGGTGTAAAATTACCCCATACCCTGTATCTCCAACCCCAGGTGAATGAGTCTCAATCAGAGTTGCAGAAGAAATAATCCAGACTAGGGCTAAGGGTGAAACACTTGTAGTCCAGCAGTCTTCGGTTACCTCATATGGAGAAGTATGAGTCTTCTCTCATATAGAGAGCCAGCTTGATAGAGACCACTCTTGGATTGAGCAGTAGGACAGATTGCTCAGGCTATTCTGAGCCAGTGCCACCAAGGTTTACAAATAAGACAATCTCTGTTTGGGGGTAAATTCAAGTTGTAAACAAACATACAAAGGAAATAGGGATAATCTTTGTTTTAGGTAAAATAAGGTGTATAGATCTGGCCAATGTGTTGAATAAAAGATTTCCAATCAACCTATGACTAGGTTATGACTCACCTTCATAGAAGTGATACAAATAAAAACATTTTTAGAACTGGAGCAATAGTATAGAATGTAGAGCACTTGTCATGCACCCCGCCAACTTGCATTTGATCCTGGCACCCTGTATAGTTCTTTATGCCCACTGGAAGTGATCCCTGAGTGCAGATTTAGGAGTAAGCCCTGAATACTGCAGAATGTGTCTCAAAAATTACAAACATTTTTTAGCCCTGGTAAGGTAGCTCAGTTGCAGAATGGAAGCCTCGCATATGAAAAATGTGTATTCAGTTCCTACCACTGTAAAAAGTATATTCAAACAAATACAAATTAAAGGAATTAATGGTTACTAAACCGACTGCAAGAAATAATAAATGGTATTCTATTAAAAGCAAATTCTACTCAAAAGTAGTAAGACACTGAATAAATAAATAGCAAAATGTGTGAAAGGAGGAGATAAATAATAGGCTTACAAGAATAAAATTGACTTACTTTTTAATTTTTTGTTTGAGCCATATTTGGCTGTGCTCAGGATTCATTGCTATTGGATCTCAGAGGGCAATATGGGATGCTAGGGATTAAACTAGGGAGGCCATGCATAAGACAAATGGAACTTAATCACTACACAATAGATAGGTATCAAAATACATGGAAAGAAAATAAAAGATCAAAGAAGCAAAGACAACTACAAGAATACTCAAAATTCGTTTAGAAAATTGGCAAGTTCCATTCTGCTACTTACAGGAGAGCCATTGGCACTTTAAAATACATGCTCAAGGAATAAGATAAATTTTAACATGAAAAGGAGCAGAAATGGCCATAGTCATATCAGACTAAATAGATTTCAGGGGCTGGAGTGATAGCACTGCAGTAAGGCGTTTGCCTTGCACGTGGTCAACAAGGGACAGACCCCGGTTCTAATCCCAGCATCTCATATGGTCCCCCAAGCCTGCAAGGAGTGACTTCTAAGCGTAGAGACAAAAGTAACTCCTGAACGCCACTGGTGTGACCCAAAAACAAACAAAAAATAGATTTCAAACAAAAAAATGGTAAGGATATTATATAACGATTAAAAGATGAATACAAAAGTAACTAACATACCTCAAGAGAGACATCAACAACAGCATAATAGTAGGGAGACTTTGAAATTACGCTATTGGACCAGATGAAAAACCAGTAAGGAAACAATATCTTTAAATTAAGATTATAAAAAAGGAGTTGAGTTTGGGCTGAGAGATAATGCAGTAGTTAGGGAACATGCCTAGCATATCTCACCCAGCTTTGATTTTGTGCACAATGTGGTACACTAACCAAATCAGTTATAGCCTTGAAGGCCTTCTGAGCAGCACTGAACCATGAGGGTGGTTGACTGCACAGCCCAAGTAGCACTGGATCCTCAGGTTCTTGAACCCAACAACTGCTTGATGCTGAGAATCACTGGTGGAATTCCATAAAATTACCATGTAAATTATTCAGCAATTACGCTCCTAGTTGTGTATGGAAAAAGATTGATAGTAGGTCAAACAAAAACATACATGAAATGTTCAAGGCAACATTAGTCATAAGATTCAAAAGGTAGATATAACTCATATGCTTACTAGCAGAATAGATAGGCAAATGTGGCATATTTTTTAGTAGAAAATTATTGTCATAAAAATTAAATGATGTAGGTCAAGAATGTGGCTTAGCAGTAAAGAAAGCCCTTGTCTTTTAAGTTTAATTTCTGACAATGAAAATAAAAAAAAGATGGGTTGATACATGCTACAATTTGTGATAGATCAATCTAAAATTTTTTGAAAATGAAATATATAATTATGTATATGCCAGGTCACATAATGCATGTTTTCATTTATATGAAATTCCTGAAAAAACAAATACATAGACAAAAAAGTGTTTTGTGGTTGCTAAGGGCTGGGAGAAGAGAAGTGGCTTCTGGTACAGGAATTTGGGTGGAGTGACTGAAATATTTGAGAACTTGATCCCAGTTATAGCTGTACAACATTGTGAATGTCCTAAATGCCACTGACTTGTATATCTGAAAATGGCTTACTTTACATTATAGCTATTTCCCCTCAATTCTGGGATCATGACTTAGAATACATATAGTCTACTGATGACGATTATGTAAATGTACATTTGTTGATGTATTTGCAAGATCTTTATTATGTAACAATCAGGTCATCACCTACAATTTAAGAATAAAAATATTGCAAAATCCCAAAATTCCAAAAGAGAATAAGGAAACAAATGAGCACTTCTGAAACCCAGATGGGACCCAGTGAGAGGTGCGTACCAACTGACCAGAGTGATGAGCTTCCCTGAACACACAGAGGTGACTAAAGCCCAGACAAGATACAGGAGACCTGATCAAGAAAAGGAGTATGCCATGGATACATGGAATCTACCATGCTGAGTGAAATAAGTCAGAGGGAGAGAGAGAGACGCAGAATAGTCTCACTCATCTATGGCTTTTAAGAAAAATAAAAGTCATTTTTGTAACAATCCTCAGAGACAATGAGAAGAGGGCTGGAACACCAGCTCACTCCATGAAGCTCACCACAAAAAGTGGTGAGTACAGCTACAGAAATAACTACACAGAGAACTACCATAATCTAGTGAATGAATGAGGGAACTGGAAAGCCTGTCTGGAGTACAGGTGGGGGTGGGGTGGGATGGAGGGAGATTTGGGACATTGGTGGTGGGAATGTTGCACTGGTGAAGGGGGGTGTTCTTTACATGACTGAAACCTAATCACAATCATTTATGTAATCAAGATGTTCAAATAAAGAAAAAAAAAGAAAGAAAAGGAGTATGCATACCCTCTTCAATGAAGCCCAGCACAACACATGGAAACACCACACTGCAAAGGATGGAGAAAAATGAGAATAAAAAAACAGAACACCACCAACCTTAGAAAATAAAGATAGCCTACAGACCCATCAAGTACCAGCTACTTATATATCCTCTCTGATAAAGACTTTAAAGAGAAAATCTGGAGGATGTTCAAAGAACTCAAATAAACCATGAAACTAACCAACTGAATGATAAATAAGAATCAAGATGATATGAAAGTAGAAATGAGAAAACTTTAAATTGAAATAATAGGACTGAAAATCTTGGTCGATGAAATGAAAAACTCATGGAAATCCTCACCAGTGAAGTAACAGCTGCTGAGGATAGAATCAGTGAGCTGGAAGATGAGCTGCATAACTACTCCATACAACAGAAGAGGTTGGAAAAAAGCCTCAAAGTAAATGATAAGACAATGGAGAAAATCCTCAAAGAATATAAACTGATGAAAATAGATTTGGGGGATAAATTCAATAGAAACAACATAACAATCATTGGAGTCCCGTAGGCCCAGGAAGAAAAGTCCCCATAAAAAATCAACAGTCAAGGGCACCATTGCTGAGAAGTTCCCAGAGCTAAATAGTGCATGCAAACAGATCCTGAAGCCTGAAAAGTACCAGCTAAAAGAGATACAAAAAAAAAAAAAAAAAAAAAAAACCATCCACAGGCACATCCTAATCATAATGATTAATAGCACAGAGATAGAATACTGAAGATAACAAGATCAAAATGGGAAATTACATACAAAGGAGCATCCTTAAGATTTACAGCATATTTTCACAACCCTCAAGACTCCAACACATTGGTGGAATATAGTGACAAAACTCAAAGAAATGAAAGCTTTGCCAAGATTACTTTACCCAGTCAGACTTATATTAAAGTTAGAAGAAGAATACACAGCTTCATGGATAAACAACAACTCAGGAACTTTATGGACTCAAAACCAACCTTAAAAAAAGAACTGAGGGCCTGGAGAGATAGCACAGCGGCGTTTGCCTTGCAAGCAGCCGATCCAGGACCAAAGGTGGTTGATTCGAATCCCGGTGTCTCATATGGTCCTCCGTGCCTGCCAGGAGCTATTTCTGAGCAGACAGCCAGGAGTAACCCCTGAGCACCGCCGGGTGTGGCCCAAAAACCAAAACCAAAAAACCAAAAAAAAAAAAAGAACTGAAAGGTCTACTTTAAGTCAAGGCAGACCCTCAATACACACCAAACTCCTGTGAAAAGATGATACTAAATTTCATGACAATCATCTCACTTAACATCAATGGATTAAATGCACAAGTTAAGAGATACAGAGTAATAAAATGGATCAAAAAGTTAAATCCAGGGCAGGAGTGATGGAACAGCAGTAGGGGATTTGCCTTGCATGCAACTGACCCAGGACAAACCTCGGTTCGATCCCCTGGCATCCCATATGGTTCCCCAAGTCAGGCACGATTTCTGAGTGCATAGACAGGAGTAACCCCTGAGCACCACTGGGTGTGGCCTCCCCCAGAAAAGTTAAATCCAACGTTTTGTTGCCTGCAAGAAACACTCCAGAGCAAACATAGAATCAAAGTCAAAAGTTGGAGAGCATTCAAGTGAAAATATCCCTTAAAAAGGCTGGAGTGGCCATACATATTAGTATGACACAGAGTTTAGACTTAAAAAGGTTATAAAGGGACAGAGATGGATATTTCTTAATAATCAAGGGATATGTACACCAAGAAGAATCACACTAGTAAACATATGTCCACCCAATGAAGGACCAACATTATATCTAAAACAATTGCTGATAGATTTGAAGAAAGACATCAATAGCAACACAATAATAGTGGGAGATATCACTGCCCTGCCACCCCTTAATATGTCAATCAGGCTAAAATCTAAGGGCCAGTTCCTAGATTGGCTCTTAAGGAACAATTGGAAAAGAGAGGCTTAGTAGATATAAATAGGTTTCTTCATCCCCAGAAAGCTGGATACATATTTTTCTCAGATGCACCAGAGACATTCTCCAAGATAAACCACATTCTGAGTCAAAAAAATACCTGCATAAAATCAGGAAGATAGAAATTGTATCCTTTAACTTCTCAGATCATCATGCACTGAAATTAGAAGTGACTTGCAAACAGACAAAGGGGGAAAAATGTAACACCTGGAAATTAAACAGCTCACTACTGAACAACCAGTGGGGCGGAGATGAAATTAAAGCAAAAATTAAAAGATACCTGGAACAACTGAGAGCGAAGACACAAATTATCAGAATTTTGGGGACAGAAAAAGCGGAATTAAGAGGAAAATTTATAGCTTTGCAAGCATTCATCAAGGAGGAAGAAAGGGCCTACATAAATAATTTATTAGGGCAGCCTAACAAATTGGAAAATGATTAACAGAATGAACCAAACATATGCAGATGTAGAAAATAATAAAGCTTAGAGCATAAATTTTTGGAAATCCAAAAGATCAATGAAAGCAAGAGTTTATTCTTCTTTTGAAAACATAAACAAGATTGATAAACCAATAGCTAGATTCACAAAGAAAGGGAGAGAGAGAAACTTAATAAAATGACCTAAAAATGAAAAGGGGCAGGTTATGACAGCTACTGCAGATATTTGAAGAGTAATTAGAGATTACTTTGAGCAACTCTATGCCACAAAACAAGAGACCCTGGAAATAATGAATGAGTTCCTGGACTCTTATAACCTCCCAAGATTGAACCAAGGTGATCTGGAATATCTGAACATACCTTTCACTATAGGGGAAATTGAAATCAAAATTCTTCCCAAGAACAAAAGCCCAAGCACAGATTGATTCACCAGTGAATTTTTTCAAACCTTTCAAGAGGACTTACTACCGATACTTTTCAGGTTATTCCAGGAAAATCATGAAACAGAAACATTCCCAAATACTTTCTATAAAAAAAAAACACCCTGATAACAAAATCAGACAGAGTTGCTACAACAAAAATTAAATAAATATAAAAGAATTACAAGTCAATAACCTTAATGAACACAGATACAAAGATCCTCAAAAATTCTAGCAAATAGGAGGCTAGAGAGATAGCAGAGCAGTAAGCGGCCAATCCAAAACTGAAGATGGTTCGAAACCCAGCATCCCATATGGTCCACTGCCAGGAGTGATTTTTGAGCACAGAACCAGGAGTAATCCCTGAGCGCTGCCTGGTATGACCCAAAAACAAACTAACAAAATTCTAGCAAATAGGATACAATATCTAATCAAGAGTATACACCATGACCAAGAAGGATTCATTTAACAGATGCAATGATGGTTTAACATATGCAAGTCAATCAACATAATACACCATATCAATAAGAGGAAAAATAAAAATTATGTGAGCATATAATTGATTCAGAGAAGGCATTTGACAAAGATCAACATCTATTCATGGTAAAAACTCTCAACAAGATGGGAATGCAAGGAAATTTTCTCAATATAGTTAACACCATTTACCACAAGTCTGTGGCAAATATTATACTGAATGGGAAAAAGATAAAAGCCTTTACTATAAGATCTGGCACAAGACAAAGCTAACCCCTCCCTCCACTTTTTTTTTACAACATAGTACTGATAGTACTTGCCATAGCAATCAGGCAAGAAAAAAATCAAGGACATCCAGATAAGAAAGGAAGAAGTCAATCTCTCATTTTTTGCAGATGACATGATACTATGCTTAGAAAATCCTAAACTACCAAAAAACTTCTAGAAACAATATACTTGTTCAGTAAAATGGCAGGCTACAAAAATAAATGTGCAAAAATCCATAAAATTTATATACAAATAATGATAGAAAAGATATAGATATTATAAAACAAAACTCGATGCTAAAGCAATACATAATGGTTTGGGCATTTGCCTTGCACACAACTGACCCAGGTTCAATCTCTGGCATCCTATATGGTCCTCCAAGTCTGCCAGGAGTTATTTCTGAGAGCAGAGCCAGGGGTAAAAACAAAATGAAACAAACAAAAATTTAAAAAAAAATCCCATTCACAATAGTGCCACAGAAACCCCAGTACCTTAGAGTCAACTTTACTAAGGAAATAAAAGACCTGTACAAAGAAAACTACAAAATATTGCTTGAAGAAATAAATGAGGACAGAAGGAAATGAAGTTATATACTCTATTCTTAGATGGGGAAGTAATAACATGAAAATGGCAATACTCCCCAAAGAATTGTACAAATTTAATGCAATTCCTCTAAGTATAGATTTAATATTTTCAAAGAAGTGGATCAAACACTCCTGAAATTCATTTGGAACAATAAATGCCCATGAAAAGCTAAAGCAGCATCTTCAAGGAGGAAACTGCACTTTCCAAACAAGTGAAAGCAGAGATCAACAGATGGGAATACATTAAACTGAGAAGCTTCTGTACCTCAAAAGAAATAGTGCCCAGGATACAAGAGTCACCCACCGAGTGGGAGAAACTATTCACCCAACACCCTTCAGATAAGGGGCTAATATCCAAAATACACAGGGCACTGACAGAACTTTACAAGAAAAAAACATCTAATCCCATCAAAAAATGGGGAGAAGAAATGAACAGACACTTTGATAAAAAAAGAAATACAAATGGCCAAAAGGCATATGAAAAAATGCTCCTCATCACTAATCATCAGGAAGATACAAATCAAAACAATGATGAGATACCACCTCATACCACAGAGATTGGAGAGAAAGGAACTCTTATCCACTGCTGGTGGGAATGCTGTCTAGTCCAACCTCTATAAAAAGCGATATGGAGATTCCTCCAAAATTTGGAAATTGAGCTCCCATTCGACCCAGCTATTCCACTCCTAGGGATATACCCTAAGAACACAAGAATACAACACAAAAACCCCCTTCCTCACACCTATATTTATTGCAGCACTATTCACAATAGCCAGGCTCTGGAAACAACCAAGATGCCCTTCAACAGACAAATGGCTAAAGAAACTGTGGTACATATACACAATGGAATATTATGCAGCCGTCAGGAGAGATGAAGTCATGAAATTTTTCTATACATGGATGTACATGGAATTTATCATGCTGAGTGAAATAAGTCAGAGGGAGAGAGAGATGCAGAATAGTCTCACTCATCTATGGCTTTTAAGAAAAATAAAAGTCATTTTTGTAACAATCCTCAGAGACAATGAGAGGAGGGCTGGGACTTCCAGCTCACTTCATGAAGCTCACCACAAAGAGTGGGGAGTGCAGTTATAGAAATAACTACATAGAGAACTACCATAATCATGTGAATGAATGAGGTAACTGGAAAGCCTGTCTGGAGTACAGGTGGGGGTGGGGTGGGATGGAGGGAGATTTGGGACATTGGTGATGGGAATGTTGCACTGGTGAAGGGGGATATTCTTTATATGACCGAAACCTAATCACAATTATATATGTAATCAAGATGTTTAAATAAAGAAAAAAATTAAAAAAGAAAAGAAAAGCTAAAGCAATCCTTAATAGACATTACTTTCCCCAACTTTAAATTGTACTGCAAGGCAATAGTCATTCAAACACTATGGCACTGGAATAAAGACAGACTCTCAGAACAATAGAAAAGATTTAGATATTCAAGATTGAATCCAGACATACAATCAATTAATCTTTGATAAAGGGGCAAGAAACACAAAGTGGAACAAGAAAAGCTTCTTCAACAAGTGGTGTTGGGACAGCTGGGCAGCCACATGCATAAAAGTGAAGTCAGACTTCTCTTTAACAGCATGCACAAATGTCAAATCAAAATGAATTGAAGACCTTGATATCAAACTTGAAACTATAAGGTATAAGAAGAAAACATAGGCAAAGCACACCGTGACACTGAAACTAAAGGCATCTTCAAGGAAAAAACACCATTGTACAAGCAAGTGGAAGCAAAGATAAACAAATGGGACTACATTAAATTGAGAAGCTTTTGTACTTCAAGGGAAACATTTACTAGGATACAAGGCTACAAAAGAATGGGAGAATTGATTCACCTAATATCCATCTGATAAGGGGCTAATATCTAAGATACAATATACTGACATAAATCAATAAGATTAAATATTCTAACCCCATTCAAAAATGGGGAGAAAAAATGAACAAACATTTCCTCAAAGAAGAAATGCAGATAGACAAAAGGCATATGAAAATGCTCCACATCACTAATCATCAGGGAGATGCAAATAGAAACAGCAATGCAGTGATGAGATACACCACAGAGACTAGCATATATCACAAAAACAACAACCAGTGCTAACACAGATGCGAGGAGAAAGGGACTCTCATTCACTGCTGGTGGGAATGCTGTCTAGTCAGTCCTTCTGGAAAACGATACAGGTATTCTGCAAAAAAAACTAGAAATTGAGCTTCCCCTTGACCCAGCAATACTCTTCTATGGATATACCTTAGGAACAACAACAAAAAAAGGCAATACAAAGATGTCCTTTGTACTCCTCCAGAGTTCACCACAGCTCTATTTACAACAGCCAGAATTTTGAAGTAGCTCAGGTGCTCAACAACAGATGGGTGGCTAAAGAAACTGTGGTACATCTACACAATACAATAATATCCAGAAAAACGAAGAAAAACGAAGTCTGGGCTGGCGAGATATCACAATGGTAGGGTGTTTGCCTTGCATGTGGCAGACCCAGGATGGAAAGTGGTTCTATTCTCGGCATCCCATATGGTTCCCCTCCCACCACCACCACCATCTTTCAGCCTGCCAGTAGTGATTTCTGAGCACAGAGCCAGGAGTAACCCCTAAGCATCACTGGATGTGACCCTCCTCAAAAAAAAAAAAAAAAAAAAGGAAGTCATGAAATTTTCCTATACCTGGATGTGCATGGAGATTACTGTGCTGAGTTAAATGAGTCAGGAGGAGAGGAATAAACATATAATAGTCTCACTCATTTGTGGGATATAAGAAAAGTAATATAGACAGTATTTTAATAATATCCAGAGACAATAGAGATGAGAGTTGGGAGGACCAGGCCATAATATGAAGCTTGCCACGAAGAGCAATGAGAACATTTATAGCACTAACTGCACTGACAACGACCATGACAATGACAGTTGGGACTGATCACTCTGGACAAGAATTGAAAGGTGATGAAAGGGGATAAAGTGATATGCGTGGGACCCTCTAATTGACAATAGTGCAGAGCACAATCTTAGCAAGAAGAGAGAGTAAGAGAGTGTGTGTGTTTGTGTGTGTGAGAGAGAGAGAAAGTGAGAGAGACAGACAGACAGAGAGAGAGAGAGAGAGAGAGAGAGAGAGAGAGAGAGAGAGAGAGAGAGGCAGAATTCCTGTCCTAGACACAGGCAGAGGATGGGGGATGGGAGGGAAATAAAGGACATTGGTGGCAGGAAAGTTGTGGTGAAGGGTGGTGTACATTCTATGACTTAAACCCAACTATGAACATTACTGTAATGATGGTCCTTTAAAAAAATTATTGTTTTGGCCCGAGCATAGAGCAGCAGTAGGGCGTTTGGCTTGCACGCAGCTGATCCCGATTCGATCCCCGGCGCCCCATATGGTTTCCCAAGTCAGGATCCATTTCTGAGCACATAGCCAGGAGTAACCCCTGAGCGTCACTGGATGTCCCCCCCCCAATCGTTGTTATATATATAAAGCAATTGACACCGAGATATCATAGGACAGAGAAAATGAGAAAGAAAAGAAGTGAGGGGAAATGAGAAAATAAATGAGAGCTGTAGAGGTTGGGACTCAAAGTACCTAATGGAAGAGTGAAAGGGTTTGCTGTTTAGGCGCTATACCAGGTGTAGAAAGGAGTATAGGTATTTTGATATTCCATCCCTAATCAAAGGAGGGTGTGGGGTCTGTTCAGGATGTAAAGCACTGGTCTTGCTCAGAGCAGACAGGTTAGAACCCTTGGTAGCACATATTTTCGCCCCCCACCCCCGCCAGAGATTACTTCTGTGTGTAGAGCCAGGAATAGCAGCGCCTAAGCACCGCAGGTTGTGGCTAAAACCTACCTCCACCTTGCCCTCCCAATGAAAGAATCATTTTGCTGTTTATGTTACTTTTTCTAGAATTAAGAGAACCCCCCAAAGTCTTGATCATGCAATCAATAAAATATTTATTGCTGGCATAACTGTTGCCATTAAAATTGTGTGACACTATAGAAAGGGAGAGACATACAGACAGACAGAGAGGGACAGAGACAGAGAGAAGCAAGCCGCTAATCAGGTTGGTGTATCACCAGCCTGTCCTTCGTCAGTCCATCAGCCACGGCATGGTTTGCTCAAGAACACAAAACTTGTCTAATTTCATAGAAAGAAAACGTAAATGCTATTGTAAAAGGCGCACATCAAGCTGTCGTGGGCATTGGATTCTCCTCCCTAGTGATGGATGCTCTTTGCTCTTTAGACCAGAGCTTCTTTGAGCGGCTCATCCGCTTGAATAAAAACGTGAATCAGTCTGACATCTTCATATCCCCATCCACCCTCGGGTTCCTGATCGATTTGGATCCTTGATCTATGTGGGTGTCGCGTGGCGTTGGGGCCGGGACTGGACAGGTCGCAGTGACTCTTGGTCGCCCCTTTGCGCGCAAGCCAATGTCAAACCACGAAGTGTCAGAAAAAGGAAGAGCAGCTGAATGTTATAACGGGGAAACCCGGCTCTGCAAACTTGGCTCTGCGGTGACTATTCATTCGGGTTTCCAACAGTCCCGAGGTCCGGGACTCCCCGGGCTCTCCGCGCCGCCGCCAGCGCCCGGGGACGCGCGCCCGTTCCCTGCCCCCGCCCGCGCCGCCGCGCCGCCCGCCCGGCTTGAGCTGCCTTCGGCCACCGCGTGCCCGGGCGCCGGGCGCTGGGCGACCAGGAACGCGTGAGCCGGGCTCTGGGGGCGTCACTGCGGCCAGCGGGACCCCGCGCCCCGGGCTGGAAACTTCCACTGGAGCCCAGCCTGGGTTCTGCGCAGGGCCCGGAGGCGAAAGGTAAGCAGGGGACCCCGCCTGTCCCAGCTGTTTGCACCCTCGCACTTGGCGGCGCTTCGGGGGAAAACTGGCCCGCGCGTCCTGCCATCATCCAGCTCCAGGTTGGAGGCTGCGAGGCCGCGGTGTCAGCGCCTCGCCCCGGGTGTCCAGCTCCCCGCGCCCCAGGGTCTAGGCGGCGCAGCTGGGAGAGAATTTCCAGTTCCGTAGGGTCCATTTGTTCTTTTGCCCTAGAGGGATCCCAGAGGTACCTACCCCCCCCCCCCCCCTTCGGGCACACTTGCCCCTCCACCCCCAGCGCCCAAATGCCAAAGAAAAGGCTCTCCTTGTAAAGAGAAAAGAAAGAGAAAAGGCAGTGCCAGGGAGGGGCCTTGAAGTCTTCGTCTTAGCCAGGACTTTGCTGACCGCAGAAGGCCTGACCTGCCGCGATGTAGCCAAGACAGTTGGGGCCAGGAGAAAGCTGACCTTGTTCTTTCTTTCTGTTTGGGGATTCCCCAATCCTTCCCCTAACCCCCCGTCGTTCACCAAAAAGGAAGAAGGAAAGAGTTAAAAGGTATTTGGAAATCCACACAAATGACCTCAGCATCATGATAGAGTACAGAGGTATACTTTTGAAGATCTGTATTTTAAAAAACAAATAAGAGCACACAATTGAGATACATTCATAGAACTGACTTTAAAAAATAATTTATTAATTTAGCCGGAGATATTTGCAAACAGTGAAAAGTCCTACCTA